>NC_064562.1:117743024-118993024 GCF_937001465.1 Orcinus orca
TTATCTTCATCATACTAGATGGTACGTGAACCCACCCTCTGCTTGGGAGGCAGACACTCTCTTTATCTTCCAAGGCTGTTCATATACAAACATCTGTGAAAAGATAGCATGGAACAAAGGCAGTCAGTGCTTCTGATTGTCAGAAATGGACAGACCCATAGAGGACTGTCATTGTGTTAGTTATCTATTGCCATGTAACGATATTGCTACAATCATAGTGGCTTAAAACAACCTATATTTATTATCTCCTAGTCTCTGTGAGTCTAAAGTCTGGAGGAATTTTAAGTGGGTCCTCTGCTAGGCTGGGTTTTCATCTGGAGGCTTGACCAGAAAAGGAACTGCTTACAAGCTCACATGGCTGTTGGCAGAATTTAGTTCCTTATGGCTGTAGGACGGAAGGCTTCTGTTTCTTGCTGGCGGTAAGCTGGATGCTGCCCTCAGCTCCTAGGGGCCATCTGCAGTTCTTTGCCCAAATTTGGGCTTCCCCCAAATGGAAGCGTGCCTCATCGATGCTAGCAAGGGGGAGTCACTTAGCAAGATGTGTGCTTCAGGCTTAGGAAACCTAATCATGGGAATCACATACATCCCATCAGCTTTGCCATATTCTATTGGTTAGAAGCAGGTAATAGGTTATTCCCACATCCCCAGTCCTATAGGGGATTACACAAGAGTGGGAATACCAGGAGGTAGGGATCATGAGGACCATCTTAAGAGGCTGCTCCCATAGTCTTCCAACATCCCGGCTTAAAACCCAATGGCTTGGGACTTCCTGGTGGTGCAGTGGTTAAGAATCCACCTGCCAATGCAGGGGACACGGGTTTGAGCCCAGGTCTGGGAAGATCCCACATTCCGCAGAGCAACTAAGCCCATTCGCCACAACTACTGAGCCTGCGCTCTAGAGCCCGCCAGCCACAACTACTGAGCCTGTGTGCCACAACTACTGAAGCCCGTGCGCCTAGAGCCCGTGCTCTGCAACAAGAGAAGCCACCGCAATGAGAAACCCGCGCACCACAACGAAGAGTAGCTCCCGCTCGCCGCAACTACAGAAAGCCCTCTCGCAGCAGTGAAGACCCAATGCAATCATAAACAAACAAATAATTTTTAAAAAACCCCAATGGCTTTAAGAGTGTGCATCTTATGGTATGCAAATTATATCTCAGCTAAAACAAACAAACAAACAAAAAAAACAACAAGGGCATCTCACTATTCTTACGCTTAAAGCCAACCTCCCTGCCCTGACTCAGGACACTCTATGGGCTTTGGCCCCTGCCTATACCTCTGACCTCACCCCCTAAGGCTCTCTTCCTCACTCCTTCTGGCCATTTATCCTTCTGTTTCCCAAACAAGCTGGCAGCTTTCCTGCCTCTGGGTCTTAACACTTGCTGTTCCATCTGCCTGCCACACCCTTCCCCTCCTTTCCCACGGCTAACACCCTCATCATCTTCACCAGTTCTGCCCTGGTCCAAGCCACCATCGGCTCCTGCGTGGTCACCTGCAGTCAGCCCCTACTGTGTCTCCTGGCTTCCATTCTTTCCTCCCTCTCTCCTCACAGCAGCCCAAGAGCTCAGTGTTACTCCCACAGAAGGCCTCCCCGACCACCCTGTAGTTATAATAACAGCACCCGATACTTCCTGGGGACAGCACAGTCTCCCAGCTGCTTCACAAGCTCCTCATTTAACCCACCAGACAACTTAATGACAGTATGTGTGGCTGTCCTCCTATATTTCAAATGAGGAAACTCACATGGCACAGAGAGGTTAAATAATTTGCTTGAGGCCACGCAGATGGTCTGCTTTTAAGGCCGTGCTCCTCCCCAGGGAGACATACCCAGCCCAGGCCCCTCCCACCCCGGCTCTCATCACATCACTCCAGTTTCGCCTGCCTGCGCCCAGCACTACCTACATACGTCTCACCCAGATGACGTCTGCCTCCCAAAGCCTGCAGCCTCGTGAGAGGGGGACCCTGGCTCTCTGGTCACCAGCACCGGACACGCAGTAGCTGCTCCACGAGGATATATTAACGTGAATCCATTTTGTTCTCAGCAAGCAGTGGGTGGGAAACCATTTGGGAAACCACACGGGCCCCATACGGGTCTGAGATTAGCCAAAGCGTTCTCCTCTCTGGGAAGGAATCCGCTCCTGCCCGTGCCACGTGGAGCGATCCCAGCACTGGGACTTGGTGTTTTCTCTTGTCACTTCTCACTGCGGGGAGGGTAGGAGGGAGACGTGTACTGTCGCAGATCAGAGCGTGGAATTGGCATCAACCCCGACTCTGCCTCTTGCTAATGGTGGGACGTGGCCAGAGACCCTTCCCCTGTGAGTCAGGGTTCATCCAAGGTGGGGGGTTACAGGGAAGGTGGGCTGTGGCAGCACCTCCAAGAATCCATCTAAGCCCGAGCAGGTGTGAAAGCGCTGGGCACTCAGGAGGGCTCGCTGGCTGCTGCCGGCACGGCTTAGAGCAGCGTCGAGGCCTCACATGGGGCTGAGAACTTTGCGTGAGTCGTTACATTTCATTATAGGAACCGTCTCCTGCAGAGGTCATGGCCGTCCCCACTTTCTCTGTGAGGAGAATCTGACATTCTTGAACTGGACCAGTCATAAGCATCGCAAACCACAAAGGAGTTCTGTTTGATAGCTTTGTTTGTGGAACATCTCGAGGAGATTTAAATCCAGTATAAAGTGTACACGCAGATTCCCGATTTCCGTCTCCAGAGGACAGGGGAGATGTTTCAATCATCTGGGGACTTCTGTGCCTGGGAATTGAAGGTGCCGGGTGGACGATGATTGGAAGCAAAGCATTCCCTTCAGAGGACAGCTTTTACTAAAGCCTAATAGAAATGTCTCACCTCTTATTGGGCTCTTGGACCACGAAATGGACAGTGTTATAGGGAGGACTGGATTGACCTACCTTCCCTTCCCCATAATCCCCTGACCTCAGTTTCCCCATCCACAAAAGGGGAGCAAAAGTCTCTAACTCTGGATGCACTTGTGAGGATGAACTAGTTAGAGGGTGAAAGATGTTTCATCTGTCTGTCCCAGGTGCAGAGCTGGGGCACCATAAACGTTGGTCTGATCCCTACTCCGATGTTGACTCCTTGCTTGGAAACAGGAGGGCTGGTCCGGCAACAGAGGTTTCAGCATGGAGACGGCGAGGCAAGTCCTTTATATGTCTGTGCGTGACAGTCCTGGGAGGAGGGCAGAATTAATCCTTCAGGTGGGGACCCTCAGATGTCCCCAAGACAAAGAACGTCAGGAATTTGGGCGGTGGTGGTCGGCACCAGAGGACCACCGTTTTCAAAGCAATTCCCAATCTCTTAGCCCAGGAGTCTTACAGACCCTTAAAGACCTTACTCCTCACGCTCAGGGACCTGAAAAATCATCTAGAGTGGCCGATTTCTCTCATTTTTACACACGAGGAAACCAAGGCCCAAAGAGGGTGAGTGGTTTGCCTGAGGCCTGGAATTCCCAGAGGCCTCCCCCTGTCGTGGGAGGGAGTTATAAATCAACTCCTCTGTGGATTTGTCTTTGAGTCTTCTGCTAATCCCTTGTGTCACAGCTTAAATGTCACTTCTCAGGGAGGTCGCTGCCAACCTCTCTGCAGGGGACCCTTCTATGAGCCCAAGCAGGCTGCTCTGTGAAGCCTCACACATTTTTCTGGAAGCTTCTCCGTTCACGTCTGCTTCGCTGGTAGAACATCAGCCTCCTCTGTTTTGCTGCTCATCTCTGGTCCTGAGGGCCTGGAACAGTGGTGCCGAGAAGCGAATGTGTGAATCTCTTTCCAAAGCATAGATCCAGCAGTGGGAGTTGGACCAAGTAGGTTCTTTAGTGCTGTGTTTAGTACAAAGTCCTCCTTTGATGTGTGCTCCTTGTCTCATCACGTTACATCCTCTTGGATTCCAGTGGACACACCCAGCTCCCTCACAGCACTCTGAGAGCTGGACCTTGTCCACCTCACCTGTTTCTCCTGCAACTTCTGCCATGGTTCCCTGCGCGCAATAGGTGCTCATGGAGCTGCGGGTGCAAAGTGGTAGAGTGTGCAGGGGCCCTAGGTTTAAATCCAGTGCTGCCACGTAAGAGGTCTCCACAGGCTTCAGCTTCCTGGTCTGCAAAATGGGGAACACATCCCTAAGGAATGTGGGTGGATTAAACGAGGTAACGTTATGACAGGGCTTAGCAGAGTGAATGGCACATAGTAGGTGCTCTGGTGCACGAGTCCTCCAAGTGCCCTATTTGGTATCTGGTCTTTAAACATCCCCCCCCCCCGCACACATCCCCTCAGGCTTCGTCCTTCCACGATGACCCCCCGGGCTCTGCACCTTCCACCCCACCTGCAAATCGCTTTCTCTCCTCCAAAAGAACAGCCACGTCATCTGCCAGCAGCCTCTTCACGCTGGGACCTCTGCCCACAGGGCCTTCCTCACTCTCCAAGCAGTGAAGACCTTCCACTCTCAAGTATCACCTCCACTAGGAAACTCTACCCAGCCACCCTCACAAGGGGATCCAGTCACCCCTCCAGTGGATCTGGTCACCCTATAGGTAGATCTGACCATGTCCCGAGGTGGACCTGGTCACCCCACAGATAAATCTGACCACCTCCACAGCTCTGACTACCCCCATAAGTAGATCTGGTCACTCCCACAGCTGGATCTGAGCACTTCCTCCCTCATCTGCTCCCCACCAACCTGTGCATACTTTTGTCTGCGTGTCTGTCAGTCCCCCCCCCGCCCACCCCATGTCTGCCTGGTCCCTGTGTCTCTAGGACTCAGCACAGGTCGGGCACACCCAGGGGCCTTGGGCAGCCTTTCAAAAATCTGAAAGACTGAGAGACAAGCCCCAGGAGTGGGTGCCCCTTCGATACCCGCTGATCAAATAATTTCAATCAAAAGCAGTGACGCGTCCCGGCTCCCCAGTTTGCCCACTTAGCTTTCCCTCCCCGAACCCAACAGAAATCCCCACCGCGTCACAATGACGAATCAAGCCTTTAGCAAGCTGCTGGGCTGTAAAGAGTAAAGCAGCATAATTATATCTTAATAGTTGTTTTGCAGCATAGCATTTTAATTACTGAATGTGTGATAACGGCTCCTTAAATGCCCATGCTCTTTAAAAAACCTAATTTATAATTTAAAAAGCTGACACTTCTCCAAGCGCTTTATTTTATCTTGTCGGGAGTAATGGAAGAATAAGTTATTGAAAACCTTTATTTTTCATTAGCCTTAAATTCAACGACAATTAATGTGCCCAATTTGATTATAAACTGCACAAATTAAACAATAAAGAGCTGTCTAATGAGAAATTAATTATGAGGAAGGGAAGGGGAGCGGGACAGGATAAAAGCAATAACTTATAGCCCGTGGCAGGATGTGTCAGGTTTTAAAGGAGATGAAGGGCCCTCTCCTCAATGTGTGTCTTTGCTGATACGACCCATCACAGATCAGTTGATCCAGAAACCATAACAGGCTAGTAATTGAAACTGCCAAAATCAATAGTGCTGACAGCCTTAATTAAATTAAATATGGCTGTGATGGGCTCCCAGTGCCCAGCGGCAGCCGGCCACTTGACCCTCCGGCTGAGCACGCCTGATCGAGTGGCGTGATGGATCTGACCCCAGGGGACAGTTGGGGACCGGGCTCCCGAAGAAAGTGGCTCTGGGAGGATTGGGGCCGGCGGCTGCCCCACCCCCTGCTGCCCAGCTGGGCGTGGGAGGGAGGATGGGGGACCGGGATGCATTCCCCCTGTCGGAAGTTGGGAGGTCTGGGTCCTAGTGGGGCAGAGAACCCTCCTGAGTTAGAGGAGGTGGGAGAAGAAGAGGAAAATTAGAATCACTGGTGAATCCCTCTTTGACAAAGTGTTGGCATTTCCCACCCTTTCCCGAGAGGCATTTTATGGCCCAGAAGGAGAGACTAATCAGACAGGCCTGGATTCAAATCCCAGGTCTGCCACTTAGGATTCCAGGGACCCAGGCCCAGGTCTGCCACTTAGGATTCCAGGGACCCAGGCCCAGACTTGACCTTCCCAAGCCTCACTCTCCTCTTCTGTCAAAAGGGTGCATGTGCTCAGAGAGTTTTAAGCGATGGCTGCGTAAAATGCACAGCACTGACGGGATGCTCAGCCCAGCAGGGGGTAAGCACGTGCGCTCAAGATGCCCTCCGGTTTTGCAATGAATGAGCGGAAGCCCAAGAGGTAACATAAGCCGTTCAGATCACACAGACTCGGAATCAGAACCTCTGACTCGGACCCAGGGCTCTTTCCTTATTATAGTGGTGCCGCCCGAGAACTAAACGTGTTAAGTGTTTGGCAAGTGCTTCTTTTCCATATGGAATCCTGACCCGTGAGAAAAGTATAGGGACTGTCAGCTTCGTTTTACAGAAGAGAAAACTGAGTTTCAGAGTGGCTAGGAAAATTGCCTAACTTCACACAGTCAGTGAGCGCCGGAGCAAGGGCTAGAACCTTGCCAGCCAGGTAGAATGGGACCCCAAGATTGAAGCACACGACAGATGGAGGAGCCTCAACACCTGGGGTTCCTGGTGAGGCCCTGGTGGTCACCGGGCACTGCCAAGCTCCTAGAATCTGAACCCTTCCCTCTTCCCCCCAGCCCTGATGCAGGGGCCGACTTGCTAAGAAGAAATATAGAACCAACAGCAGCAAGTTCTGTTTTTGTGGCTGTTCTTATAATTCCTTTCCTGAAAAAAACACTATCAAGTTGATGATAATAAAAAAAACAACAACAACACAGAAAGATCTAGGACACACGCTCCCACACCTGTCACTACTATGAATTTGGGTTAAAGACATTCGGTTCCTTGGATGCCTTGCAGGAAGGCACTACTGCACAGCGTAGCCGCAAGGACTGTGGATTTTTCCTCAAAAGCCCGGGGTGGGTTCCTACGCCCCTCCATCACGCATCCGTGGTGTGATCTTGGATATGTGACTAAACCTCTCTGCTATCCTTCTCCACATCTGTGCATGGGGACAAGCGTGGATGCCCTTCCTTCCTCTCAGAACTGACATGTCACCGAAGCAGCAGTGCCCAGGAAAGAGCTTTGTAAACCAGACAGTCTGGAACAACTACTATCTCCTGTGTTTATTATTCACTGGTGTTCCATTTGCCTTAGCCGTGGGTCGACTGAAGGAAAAAAACATACGTGATCACTTTCTGAGATATTGTT
This sequence comes from Orcinus orca, assembly GCF_937001465.1. Taxonomy (NCBI): domain Eukaryota; kingdom Metazoa; phylum Chordata; class Mammalia; order Artiodactyla; family Delphinidae; genus Orcinus; species Orcinus orca. Next base: position 117,750,190 of record NC_064562.1, read on the forward strand.
CTTTCCTTACCAAAAAAAAAAAAAAAAAAAAAATCAACGACTACAAAAATATCCTGGCTTCATAAACATTGGTTTTCACCGTAGGAAGCTGAACAAATAAATATCTTCACAGTTTGCTCGGCTGTCGGCCGGCTTGAGCTGACTTCTTACATGACATGAAATAGACAGCTCGGGGAACCCAGTGTTTATGTCAGCGCTAACAAACTGTCCCTTCATTACCGGCCTGCCGGAGATCAGAGGCCCAGATTATTGAAGGAGACGCCTTTGAGATGCCCAAGGAGTTGCTGTGACAACCCCCAGAGGGCGGGAGGTGGCGGGGGAGGCAGCCTGACTGTCGGTGGGGACAAGTCTCTGGGCTCTCCAGGCCAGAGTGGGGATAATCCCAGCCCAGGCTGCTGAGCGGAGGGCTCCCCGCACAGAGAGCCCCCTCTGCTCGCCTGCTCCGCCAGCCCCATCCACGGAGGCCTTGGTGACCATGGAATCTTGGAGAGCAGCTGGGAAGCCAACGGGCCATACAGCTCAAGGATGACCCTTTTCTTAAAGCTGGTGAAAGAGCGATGTGGGTAAAGTTTCCCATCCATGGTGGCTGCTAGTTATTGTTCACGGTCATGGTTCCCGTGCAGTGCCAAGAACTCAAGACTGTTTGCATAAGAGCCACCTGTGTTGAACCCTGGTCCAGCTGTGTGCCCTTGAGCAGTCACTCAACCTCTCTGAGTCTCGGGCTGACAAGTTCTACCTCGCAGGTTTTCTCCTGTCCCAGGCACCTCCCAGAGGTCAAGCGTGTGGGCTCTGGGGCCACAACACCAGGGTTTACACTTCAGGTCTGCCACTCTTGAGCTGCATGACCTTGGGCAAGTCACCCATCTTTGTGAGCCTCAGTTTCCTCATCTGAAAAATGGAGATAATGGTACCCAACTCAAATGCATTGGTCTATGTAAAGCATGGAGGCAGCTGATAAGTATTTATTGATAAGTATTTATTATTCAATACCCTCAGGACCACCAGATGAGGAGGGTCCTGGTGTCCCCAGCCTACACTCCAAGAGAAATCCAAGGCTCCCAGTGGTTGGATGCCCCTTCTGAGGGTTCATGGGACCCCATCTCAACCCTGGAATTTACATGCCAGCTTGTTTGAGTGCAAAGCTGGTGCTGGTTCCTCTGTGAACCATGGCGGCTGCTCTGGAGAATAATACATCACACACACACAAGCACACACACACACGCGTGCATGCGCCAGCATACATCATGAATTGCCAGTGAAATTATGGGTCCGCTGGGGAAAAATTACAACAGGGAAAAAAAGCCCTCATTGAATCAGAGCCCTTCACCTGTGCGCTACACTCACCAGCTTAGGGAGGGCCGGCCAGGCTGCGCTCGCCCTTCAGCTTCTCCAGGGCCCCGGGATGGTGGCAGCAGATGTGATTTGCTTTCCCGGTCAGAAGCTGTGCGAACTGTAGCAAAGAAATGCAAGGCAGATTACTTTGATCAGGTAGAGGGTTTTTACACCGAACTTGGCTTCCAGAATTCATCCACAAATCTCTCAAGTAACTAACTCATTCAGCACGTTGCGACTGGGTTCCTGCTCTGTGTGGCATTGAGTAAGCGCGGGGGATGCAGGTAGATAAAACGTGGTGCCTTCTCGGGGTACCAGGTGTGAAACGGAGCCTGAAATCAAGACTACAACGAGATATCACCTCACCCCCTTAGAATAGCCACTATCAAAACCGTTAAACAAAACAGAAAAGTAACAGATATTGACGAGGATGTGGAAAATTAGAACCCTGTGCACTGCTGGTAGGAATGTAAACTGATGCAGCTGCTGTGGAAAACAGGATGGCGGTTCCTCACAAAATTAAACACAGAATTACCATATGATCCAGCAATTCCATCTCCTGGATATGCACCCAAAGAACTGAAAGTAGAGACTCAAGCAGATATTGTACTCCCATGTTCACAACTTATTCACAATAAGCAAAAAGTGGAAAACAACCTAAAATCCATCAGCAGATGAATGGATGAACAAAATGTGGTCCATCCATACAATGGGAACATGATTCAGCCTTAAAAAGGAAGGAAACTCTGACACATGCTACAACATGAATGAAACTTGAAGTCATTACGCTAAGTGAAATGAACATGAATTTGTCAAAAAAGACAAATACTGCATGATTCCACGTATGTGAGACACCTAGAGTCAAATTCATAGACAGAAAGTAGAACGGTGCGTGCCAGGGGCTGGGGCAGGAGAAACAAGAAGAACTTTAATGGGGACAGAGTTACAGTTTGGGAAGATGAAGAAGTTCTGGAGATGGATGGTGGTGACAGTTACACAATAGTGTGGATATACTTAATGCCACTGTGCCATACACCTTAAAATGGCTAAAATGGAAAGTTTTATGTATATTTTACCCCAGTTAAAAAGAGAAATCTGGAGAGGAAATAAAAGATACAGAGGTTGGAAGGGCAAATTCTAAATATCAGGGGCTGGACAGAGGTCAACTCATCAGCCAATCAGAATTGATTAAGTGCCTACTGTGTGCCAAAGCAGGACAGCTGGGACAGTGGGGGAGGTGGAAGGCTTGCCTAGAGAAGGAGAAGGACCTGCCCTCCCAGTGGCGTTTCTCATTGCAGTGCACTTCTGCATCACCTGGGGTCTTGTTGGGATACTGTTTCTGGTTCAATCAGACTGGGCTCTGGTTTCTCAACTGCACTTGTAACCAGCTCCCAGGTGATGCTGAAATGCTGCCGCTCCGCGAGGGTTCAGACACCTCCCCTGTGTGCCTGGTGCATCTCATCCAGGACCTGCAACGGAAAGGGTGGGAGAGAAGCTTGATGTCAGGCAGCCCAGCATTTGAATCACCGCTTCACTGCTTGTGTAAATCAGGGCTCTCCAGAGAAACAGAACCAATCGGGAGACAGAAAGATATAGATATTTATAGCTACATCTATATCTATATATCGAGATCTATGTGTGCATCTATATCTATAAATCTATGTATCTATCATATGTATACTATATATATGTACGTATATTTTTATACATGCATATATATATATGGAGAGAGAGAAAGAGAGGGAGAGAAAGATGGCTCAGGGAAGGTTTCTCAGATGCAGTCTGTTTTTTTTTTTTTTTTTTTTTTTGCGGTACGTGGACCTCTCACTGTTGTGGCCTCTCCCGTTGCAGAGCACAGGCTCCAGATGCGCAGGCTCAGCGGCCATGGCTCACGGGCCCAGCCGCTCCGCAGCATGTGGGATCCTCCCGGACCAGGGCAGGAACCCGCGTCCCCTGAACCAGCAGGCGGACTCCCAACCACTGCACCACCAGGGAAGCCCTTGAATGCAGTCTTAAGGGCAGTTCCTTCCTCTTCTGCAAACCTCAGTCTTTGCTCCTCAGGCCTTCAACTGACTGAGTGAAGCCCACCCACACTGTGGCGTGTCATCTGCTTTACTCAAAGTCCATTGATTTTATTTTTAAACTCTTTTATACAATTCTTAAAGGTTACTTTCCATGAAAGTGATTACAAAATATTGGCTCTATTCCCCGTGTTGTACAATACATCCTTGAGCCGATCTTACACCCAATAGTTTATACCTCTCACCCCACAGGTAACCACTAGTTTGTTCCCTATGTCTGTGAGTCTGCTTCTTCTTTGTTATATTCACTAGTTGGTTGTGTATTTCTTAGATTCCAGTTACAAGTGAGATCATACAGTCTTTTTGTCTATAAAGTCCATTGATTCAAGTGTTAATCACACTGAAGAAATACCTTCACAGTACTCTCTAGGATGGCATTCGACCAAACAGCTGGGCCCCGTAGCCTTGCCAAGGTGATGCCTGAAATTAGCCATCACACCACTCACTGGCTGACGGCTGAGCTGCTCTGGGCCTCAGCACCCACCTCTGTAACATGAGGACAACCAAGTTCACAGTGAGTGGGAGCCCTCAGCTTGGAAAGGAATTTAAAGTGCCGAACATAATGCCTGGTACCCAAGACGTGAGAAGTAAGCATCCCATCCTCCCAGCGTCCTTAGAGGAGATGCAGCTTGGGCACCAGGTCTCACGAGTGACTCTAAGCGTCTGCGCTCAGGGAGCCCAAGAAGATCTGGGACAGGGAGAACCAGGCCCAGGCTGACAAAGCAGGGCTCTTCCCTGGAGGGAGGGTGATGGCTGCATCAACTTCTGGAGACAGGGCTGCTGTAGGAAGAAGGAAACCAATCCCAGACACCAGAGAGAGGGGCTGCCCCTGGTGTGGCTGCCTTTCTCCACCTTATCTGTTGCCAAGGAATAAACTTGCAGTGTCAGGGCTGCAGACGTGCTGGTGAGGATGAGGCCAGAACCCCTTGTATTCAGACAGCCCTCTGATGCAAATCGGAGATGCAAATCAAGGCCCCTCTCTGCATTACTCTGCAAGGATTTCCACTCCGGGTCTCCCACCTGTGTTCCGTGGACAGGGGACGTGGGTTTGTTGACCTTGCAATCCGGGACCTAGGCTCTTTGCATAGCCTACAGGCTGCCACGGTCTGGCCTGCGCCTCCCCTCTCCAGCTAGGTCTGCTTAGCACCCCTCGCCTATCTCAGATGAAAGTCCAAGTCACAAGGAACCATTCGCAGTCTGCTCTGGGGTGAACATCGTCTCCCCTAAATTCATCTTTACCTGGCACCTGTGAAGGTGACCTTATTTGGAACTAGGATCTTGCAGATGTGATTAAGATGAGGCCAGACTGGATTAGGGTGGACCCTAATCCAATATGACTGGTGTCCTTCTGAGAAGAGAAGAGACACAGACACAAGGGAGAAGGCAGTGTGAAGACAGACACAGGGGTTGCAGTGATGTGTCTACAAGCCAAGGACTGCAGGCAGCCACCGAAAGCTGGGAGGAGGTAAGGAAGGATCGTTCTCTGGATTCTTCAGAGGGGGCACAGCCCTATTGACACCTTGACTTTGGACTTCCGGCCCCCCCGGAACTCTGAGAGGATAAGTCCCTGTTGTCTGAAGCCCCTCAAACAATGATTCCCTGTTACAGCAGCCACAGGACACGAACACACAGTTCAGGGCAGCCCCCTGCCCACCCCATCACAGCACCACCCCCAGACTATCTTCTTCCAATGCTCAGCAAACATGCCCCCCGCCTCCGGCCCCCAGCCCCAAGTCCAAGTCCTTCTTTGCCAATACTGACTGCATCCCATTGTCACTGCCTGGACCCGCTTCTTGCCCCCAGACAAGTGTCTCCAGGGTGAAGGTCCCTTTGCATCATCCTTGCCTCTCAGCACTGCCTGGCATACAACAGGGGCCCCATAAATGAGTGTGGCCCCCTTCCCCCAGGACCCAGAGTCTGGAGGGCAGACCTCGGCACAGCACCTTTCTGGGGCCTGGGCTCAGCTCTGACGCTGTGACAAAGTGTTTATTTCTGGCCTCACAGACCTGGAGGAGTAAACACATACCTGGTCGAGACACCACCGTTCCTATCTTGGACTTCAAAATAAACTCATCTCAGTAATTGATAGTCTCCACACATCACAGGCCCTTATTAAGCCTGGCAGGGCCTCTGAAGGGCAGGAAGGTCACCCAAGGGCCTGGAGAAGAGACCGCTCGCTCCCCCAGGCAGAGTTCCTTCACCCCCGCCCCCGCCCCAGTGAGGAAATCAGTGCCTCCTCCCCCTCTCCCCCCTCCTCCCCCTCCCTCTCTCTCCCAGGCTTTCCTGCCTTTGAAGGGACCACCGTTGTCCCCAGTCACTGCCTCCAGGAGCTTGGCAGTCCTTCCCTACACACTCCATTTCCACCGTACCCACATCCAGGCAGTCACCAAGCTTTGTCAGCTCTCCCTTCCCTGTATCTTTCAGACTTTACCACCCCTGCCTGCCCCAGCACGTCCCCACAGCCCTCCCTATGTTATGAAACAGCTCCCTAACTTGCTTTTGCTTCCTTTCTCTCTCCTGTTCCACCCTCTTCAGTGATCCACAGGCGTCTCTACCTAAGGAAGTCAGTCTGGGTGCCTCCCCCTGCCTGAGCCTTTCAATGGCTCCCCGTTGCCTCTGGGTTAAAGATCTAACTGCCCAGCCCCATCTACAAAGCCCTTTGGGATGTGGCTCCTGCCCCTATCTACCCCCTTAGCCATCTCCAAGTGCTGCCTTCATGGTCTATACTCCACTCCATCCAGAATGAGTCACGTTGCACACAACGCAGGTCAAAGCCCAGGCTTTTGAAAACGCTCTTCCCTCTGCCCTGAACTTTCCTAATCTGTTAAGCTCCAATTTAACCCTTCCAGGCCTGGGTCAGATGTCTGCTCTTTCTTAAGTCCACCTGATGTCAGGGTTATGTATCCCATCTGCAGCCTTCCTTCTCCCTAGGCGGAAGGAGGATTATGGGTCCAGAACTTGCTAGTAGAGAGCCCCTGTGGGCCAGCCCCTCATGGGTAGGTAAACCTATTCTCACGGATGGGTCAGTCCATGTAAGACAGTTTCCTCTGGCAGGTGAGTGGGTGCGCATGTTGTAATGACAACAAGAAGTGGTTGGCCTCGAAAGCCTGGCCTGTCCCTGGCCCACTGTGGACATTCTCCCCCTCCTGGAAGGTGAGGAGTAAATGTCTGATTTATCTTTGCATCCCCAGGAGCTAGTCCACGCCTGGAAAAAACTGTGTCAACAAATGTTAACTGGATAAACAAGAGAAAGAATCAGCAACGTAAAGAGCAGACAAAAGACGAAAGAAAGCAATCAGGGAGGATGGAGGCAGGAAAAGCAAGGATAAAACACATACTCAGTTAATCTCACAGCGTCCTTCCAAGGGGCCCATTATGGTACCCATTTTATAGATGTGAAAACTGAGTTCCAAGGAAATCTAAGTGAACTGCCCCCAAATTACACATCTGTCTGCATCTGTGACACAAACCCATATCTCTCTTATTTTTTGAATTGTTTGTGGTCATTTTCATGAACGTGTGTCAAGCTGGGTTTCTCCTCTCCCTGCAATTCAGTTTTCCAGTGCCGCTTCTAATCTGCAAATACAGGTTTCTTTCTTCTTTATAAAAGTAGTGTGTGCTGATTTTAAAGAATTAGGAAACTAAAGAAAAGTATTATTTAAAGCAACAAATATAATTTCCATGAACCCCGTCACCCCAGGACAATCCCTTTTAAATTGTTATGTTTTCTAGTCTTTTCTCTGTTTGTTGTATATGTGGTTAGAAGTAGCTTTCTAATGCCATTTAAAATCCTGATTTTTTTTTCACGTAATATTGGATCTAAAGCATTTCGCCATATCATTGGAAACTCTTAGTAAGCATCGCTTCTAAACTTTTTTATTAAGCACTTACTAAGCGTCAGGTACTGCCCTAGATCTGGATTTACATTCATAATATACTTTGTAAACACACCATAATTTTTCCAGCCTTTCTCCAATGGTCAGGCATTTAAGTGGTTTTGTTTTTCACTATTATAATAATTCTGCAATAAACTTCTATGAGTATAAATTTTTATCCACACTTGGATAACCAATGAAGTTTTAAAAGTTAGTTATTGCAATGGACTGAATTATGCTTGCTTCCCCCCAGATTGAAGTCCTAACCCTCAATGTGACTGTATTTGGAGATAGGGCTTTTAGGAGGTAATTAAGGTTAAATGAGTTCATGGGGTGGGGCCCTAATCCGATAGGGTTCATGGTCTTATAAGAAGAGAGTGAGAGGGATCTGCCTCTGTTTCTATGCCATGTGAGGGCACAGGGAGAGGGCAGCTATGTGCAAGCCAGGGAGAGGGTCCTCACCAGAACCTGACCATCCTGGAACCCTGAACTCGGGCTTCCAAACTCCAAAGAGGTGAGGAAACAAATGTCTGTTGTTTAAGGACCCCGGTGTGTGGTGTTTTGTTGTGGCAGCCTGACATGACTAAGACAAATATCATGTTCAAGATCTCCATTATGATGAAGTCTTCGTACGTGTTTAAATTTGTCAAAGCTTAATAAATCATACCCTTTAAATACGTATATCTTATTGTATTTGACTATACCTCAATAAAACTGTTTTAAGTAAATATCAGTGTTTAGATCGAAATGAACTATACTTCATCTTGTTAATCCTCTCTTTTTTGGAGATCCCTGCAGGATTCCACACACAGACATCCTCACTCACATCAATATCATTTACAGTTTGGGTCACTCATTACATCACAGAACGTGAAACCGAGTTCCCCAAAGTCTCCATCACTCCCCAGCTGGGTGCACTTGGGCAAGACCCATCCCTCTCTGAGCCTCAGTTTCCTCATCTGTAAAGTGGGGATGCAACATCTTCCTCTTGGGTCACTATGAGCGGAGACCTGCTAGCCACCCTGGCAGAGAGCTTGGTACATGGCAAGTGCTTCAAACTGTTTTCAGCATTATTGCTGTGAGAAAATCACGAGCCCTCCTGCCAGCTGTCAAACTAAATACAGGCGGATCAAGCCTTCCACCTTCCCAGAACTGATGATAGATCAGGCTCAGTGAAAACAGGTGAGCGTTCTCAAGCCATTGCATCAGATCACCCAGGAAGCTCCTTTAGAATGCAGATTTCTGGCTCCGGGTCAGGTCTACCAGACTAGACCCTCTAGGACTGGGCCCTGGCATAGGAATTGTACCACGCATCTGGAGAAATTCCGAAAGCTACTCCCTGGGCTCCGCCAATCACGTTAATGAGAATATCATCAGCTCTTGTTTGTGAGCATCTACCCAGATCCAGGCACAGTGCTGGGAGTGCAGGACAGTGTTCTCAATCCATCTGTGGCACACCCACGTGAGATGGGGCTCATCGCGGCCCCATTTGACAGAACAAAGTGAGGCTGAGACAGGTTGTCACTTGCTCAAAGTCATTCTGCAGAGCTGGGTTTTCAGTCTGGGTCTGTCTTATTTCAAAGGGCTGTGCTGTCACTCACTGCACCATCTGATGTATCCATTTATTCAGCAGACATTCATTAAGTACATACGAAGTGCCGGGTTTGGGTCTAGGCGCTGTGAACCAACAGTGAACAAACAGGCAAGGTTTCTCCCTACATTGCAATAGTGGGAAATGGGCATTTTTAAAGTGTAGCAGTCAGGATAGGAAAGGTTATGCTGCAGTAACAAACACCACCTCAATCTCCATGCTTAACACAAGTTTCTTTCTTTCTCAGGCTGCACATCCACCATGGGTCACCAGGGGGCCGCTGCTCATCACTGGGAACAGACTGATGGAGGAGTTACCTCCAAGACACTGCCAGTCACCATGCGTGGGAGGAAGGGTGTTCTGTAGGATCGCACAACAGCTATGAAATCTTTCACCGGAAATGACACAAGTTACTTCTGCGCACAGATCACTGGCTAAAACCAGTCACATGGCCCCATCCACTGATGAGGGGCCAGGAAATGCTGTGTGGGGACCTCCCATATGCCTGAGGGCAGGGAGAACAGGCCACTGACTACCATTAAAAATAAACTCCTGGCAAAGGAAGCTCATTTACAATCAGGATGACTGCTAGAAAGAAACAAAAACATGGTTGTGGGGTAAAGAGAAGGGAGTGCAAAGGGCAGGAGGTTCTCTAAACGGGACACTCTGGGTAAGTGACATTTGAACTGTTGGAGGAATATTAACTTTAGGTTAAGGGAAGCGACTGCTTTGATAAACTTTTCTTTGTTTTGGTGAATAATCTGGATTTATCAGGTTCAAGTTGTTGAGAAACCCCAAAAGATGTTAGCTCTATTCCTGGTTGTGTCAATTCTCCTGAGTAACCCTTGAAAAGCCACTGAACTTTTTGAACCTCAGTTTCCCCATCTGGGAAATGGGCACTGTGGGCCTGCTAAGAAGTCCTCAGTTGGCTGCCCCCAGGACGGATGGAGCCTGAAGAGCTGTTGTTGCTTTTAGTTAACGACATTAGCCAGCGTTTTTACGTTGGGAAATTCCTAATAAAAGTTTGGGTCTCTAGCATCTCTTAAAATTGCAGTAGGGTGGGTAAGCCCCGGCCAGGACTCCCACGGCACCAGCTGCTGCGCTGTGTTGGCTTCCTCCTCTCCAGGGGACCAGAGCTGTGGTGGTCGGCATAGTCCCACCCTGCTGGGGTCAACCTGCCCCTGGGCCAAGTGCGTTTGCCATTCCTGGACCGGAGGGCCTCTGAGGTTCCCTTGTAGCATCAGCAATCTTGGGAGTCTGTATGTTTTCTCAGTTAGAGCTGGGGAAATCCTGTGTGTGTGTGTGTGTGTGTGTGTGTGTGTGTGCGCGCGCGCGTGCACATGCGCGTGAGTGTGCAAGTGAGTTGTGTGTGTGACTACACGTGAGTGTGCATAAGCTTGTGGGTCAGTGTGTGTGAGTGTGTAGAAGTGCTCAGTATGTATGCAAGCGTATGAGTTGTGTGTGAGTGGATGTGAGTGTGTGTCCATGTCGAGTGAACATGCCAGTGTGCATGTGTACGTGTTTTAGGAAGGAGGGCATTCAACAGTCAAGTTGGAGGTTGCAGCCCAAGATTGTGGCTGACTGTCTCAGAACTGAAATAAAAGCATTCATTTTTAAGACCCAGAACAGAGGTAAGAAACACTAAACCCCATTTCCTCTATTTCCTTAATCAAATCTTTTAATGTAATCTTATCCTCTATCTTGCAAATCCCCATCCTTCCTTACTGGCTAAACCTCAGGACTGGATATGAGGAGTGGGGACAGAGGTGTTTCTCTCTCTAAGGGACCGAAGTGATAGCGTGATGGCGGGTCTGTCTCTGGGGAGGGGGAAGGATGAAGGGAGAGGCAAGTCTCCTTTGATGAAAGAGGCCGGATTAAGTCCCTTGCCCAACACTGTGTCTCTGAGTAGCCCCCAGGGGAGCGAGAATCAGGCCAACAGGTCTTGATAGGTGAGCTGTCCGGGCTCTGCACTGCCTCGGGGCGGCTCCCCACCTCCAGCTTCCTCAGATCCCGGGCCTGCTCACCATAAAACTCCACTGATGCTGCTGCGTACAAGGAGGCCTGGAGACGAAGTGCAGCCCCAAAGCCCAGGTCAGGGCGGCCCAGTCCTCCCAGACCAGCCTGAGTCACGTGGACCTCTGACCCCAGGGCCTTGGGGTGTGTCCTAGCCCCTTCTCCACCGGGGCTCAGGCCTGGGAGGGGTGCTGAGAGAGGGCATCCCAGGCTGCCCTTTGGAAGGCTGCAAGGGGCCCCCGGCCCCGCCCTGAGGAAGGAGGCTCCTTGCAGAAATTTCAGGCCTGTGGTTTCCCCTCCTATTTGTAATCATTTGGATAAGGTCAGAATTAAAATCAGTTTCCATGGTGAGAAAGGAGGGAGAGACTTAGAAACAGACCCAGACAGGCAAACACAGAGAGAAACAAGAAAAGGGACAGAGAGGGAGAGACGGGGACAGGGAGACAGGAAGGAGAAAACAGAGAAGAGCAGAGGGGCTAGGGACTGGGCGGGGTCACCATCTTAGGGACTGCATTGACCTGGGGCTTGTTAGGGCCAGGATGAGAGGTGTCCTGAGAGAGGGGGCAACAGAGGATCTCTCCCCACTGTGTGCCCAGGGCAGAGGGCAGGGAAGGAAGGGAGAGAAGAGGATGGGAGAAGACACACAGGAGAGGCAGGGAGGGAGAAAAGGGGGGCTGGGACCAGACTGAGAAGGCAGGTGGCAAAGGGGATGAAGAGCACAGCCATCTGAAGATGGTGGGAGGTGTGGGCGAGGAGGGCCCCCAGCCCAGGCAGGGAGGAAGAAGGACCCACTGCCCTTGGCCTTGATCACCACTGCCCTCCCTAGACCCAGGGTCCTGCGACCAGGCCTCAAGTTACCTCCCAAGAAATAGGGCAGAAGAATGTGCAGGGTGGGCGGGGGGGGGGCGGTGATGTGATGATGGTGGGCAGGACTAGAAGCTGTCTCCCCAGAAGCCCCAGGAATTCCACGAGCTCAGCGCCCGCCTCCATGAAGTCCCTGCTTTGGCGTACTTGAGCTGTCACCTGAGTGAGCCCACTGAATGTGGTTCTGTGGAGGCGCTTGGTTCAATTATCCACCAACACGGACATGTGGCTCAGAGAGGTTGAGAAACTGACCCAAAGTCACACAGCTGACCAGTGGCAGAGCCAGGAGTCAAATCGAGCTCTGGTTTGAGAGCCTGCACTCTCCTCACTGCCCCACACAGCCCTTCCCGAGCCAGGGGACTGCATGGATGCCCCAGGGGGCATGGGTGCCAAAGGCTATACAGACCCAAACTCAAGTTTGCAGACTCTAGTGCTGGTCAGGGTGCTTGGGGATCTCGTTCAAATGCGGATTCTATCTTGGCAGAGCTCTAGACACTGCTGACCATTCCCAGTGAGGCTGCTGCCACCATTTGGGGACCACACCTGGAGTAGTGGGGGAATCAGCCGTCCAGAGGATGGGAGCTGTTCAGGACTGAGTTTCCAAGTTATTCAACCAGAAGAACAGGAAAGTGTGAAAGGACCCCTGAGAGAGATCCTGGGGAGCAGGCAGGGGAAGACAGTGAGAAGGAAGAGGATCCTGGGGTCAGGGGTGTTAGCACCTGTCCCACAGGGAGCCCAAGACAGGAGCAAAGAGAAAGAAGTTGCAGTCATGCCCATGGATGGACACTTGCCCGTGTAGCAAAGCTACACTGGGAAAACACACACTGTTTGGGTGCAGACACATCTTGTCTGGGATCCTGGTGACCCCCGGGCGCTGAGTGACCCTGGGAAAAGCCCTTGACCTTTCTGACACTCAGCCTTCTCATCTGTGTAATGGGGAGTAATACGCCCTCCTCAGAGCATTTCTTGTGGGACTAAAACAAAGTCTGTATTCACTTCCTAGGGATGACTTAGCAAAGTACCACAGACCGGAGGTTTCAAAGAAGAGAAACCTTGTCTCTCACAGTTCTGGAGGCCAGAGTCCAAGACTGAGGTGTCGGCAGGGCCGTGCTCCCTCTGAAGGCTCCAGGGGAGAAGCTGTTTCAGGCCTCTTTCAGCCTCTGGTGGTTGCTGGCAAGCAGCGTTCCTTGTCTTGTGGCTGCATCATCCCCATCTCTGCCTCCGTCGTCACTGGGCCTTCTCCCAGGGTCTCTGGCCCACAGTAGGAACTGTCAGCCCTTCCCCCGTCTCTCCCACGTGTCCGGTGTCAGTTACCTGCACAGCTGTTTGTCCCAGCCCTCCTTACAGGCAGGAACCGTGCCACCCATCTCTCTCTAAGAGAAGTGGCCAGACACAGCCTGGATACAGGGGAGCACAGATGTCCCGCTGCATTGCTTCTCACGCAGAGGCTTCCTCAGGGTCTGCTTTGAACCCAGGCCTGTTTCCTTCTCTGGTTGCATCTTCCAGCCTCCCCCCAGGGTGGGGCCTGCCCCAGGGGCTGTTTCCTTCCTTGAGGCTCACAGATGCCTCGGGAAGGGAGGGCGTTCTGCAGATCTGTCGGATCTGTCAGCATTTGCTGCTACAGACCCCAGATCACACACTTTTTTTCTGGCCAGCGTCTTCCTGTCAGAACAGTACCCACAGTTTCATCTCAGCATGCAGGAAGGGACGAGGAGTCCCCACTGCCTCTCTATGCCAACGCCTTCCCTTGCATTATCCCAGGTATTGCCTCAGCAGTGCTCTCCTGTGCATCAGAATCCCCTGGAGGGCTTGCTGGACCCCACCTCAGACTTTCTGATTCAGCAGCAGGTCGAGGGTTGGGCCTGAGCATCTGCCTTTCTCACAAGTTCCCAGGCGGTATTGATGATGCTGGTCCAGGTGAGAACATTGTACTAAGGTGGGTGTCATTATCACCATAGTATAAATGAGAAACGACAGGTTCAGAGAGGTAAAGTGATTTGCCCAAAGCCGCACAGCTCACCTGGGTTATAATCTCACCTGGATCATGACACCGGTCCCCACCTGATCTTCCTTGTTGGCCAACGACCCCCAACACATTAGCTGCCCCACCTCAGTGCCCGCCCTCCTGCCCCTACTCTCCGGGGTCAAGCCCACTCCCCCAGAACCTCTGCCCTTCAGAGATGGAGGCTCCTCTGGTGCCGGGTGGGAAGGGTACACTCCCATGAACAGAAGGACCAGCCAGGAGCTCTGGAAATACATTCGAAAGGAGAATCAAGGCAGGCCTCATGGAAGAAGGGCATCTGAGCTGAGTCCTGGAGGATGGCTAAAGCTGGGTTCAACTTAAGCATTGTTATAGACCCTCCACTTTCTTGGTAAAGCCCCCTCCCTTCCTATCAGCCACCTCCCTCAACTACCCCAAGGACAGAAAGGAGAGGGAAGGGAAGAGAGGAGTGAAAGGAGGAGGGGGGAGCTGGAGCTGGAGGGAGGAGAGAAGAAGGGGAGGGGGCAGGCGGGGTCTCAGTACAGGGCCGCTACTGGGGTTACATCCAGAGCTCTGAGGCACAGTGACTGCAGACAGCCCGGGAGCCAGTGCGGGTCTGCATGATGGGTGGAGGTTAAACGCAGCCACGAGGCTCAAGTTGGGAAGGCATTCTTCAATTTCCAATAAAAACCCTGAAGTAGGGATGACGCGCGATAAATCAACCTTCCACGAGTCCCATCCTGGGATAATCTTTTCAATTATCTACTTGCTCAGTGCTCGTCTCCTAAGACGATCAAAAATGTGCAGGGTGGATGCTCACCCGGGCCAGGAGGCGAGGAGGCCTGAGAGCAGCGTTCGTTTGGCAGATGGACCCTGAGTACCTGAAAGGCCAGTCTGGCCAGAGTCAGAAGACAGCTGATTAGGGAGGCTTCCAGGGAGAAAAGCGCTTCAAAGAGTGGCCAGGACGTCAGGGACCAGGGAACCATCTCCTGGCCCAGGACTGGTACAGTCACGGCATCTCAGGAAAGACGTCTCTGAGCCCCAACTATGCTCCAGGGGCTGGCGACAGAGCAGGGAGCAAGGCAAGGTCCCTGCCCTCGTGGAGCTGGCCTTCCAGTGGGGGAGAGAGACATCAGACACAGAAAGGACATGGCGTGAAGGAAATAGGCACAGTGTGACGTGCAGCAGTGGTCCCGGAAGGCCTCTCTGAGGAGCTGAGACTTGAGCCTGTCAAATCGGCTCTACCACTCACAAAGCTGAGTGACTTGGGGGAAGTTACTTTATCTCTCTGAACCTGTGTGAAGGCTCTGCAAAGGGGAGGAGACATCAGCACGTGGTAGGGGCTGTGGAAGAGTGTGTTGCTTCCCAGTTGCCCCTTCGCTCACCTCTCCCGCCCAAATTCCCCTCCCCCAAGAACCCCCCCTCTTCTGCTCTTACTCCTCACAGGAGCCTTCTCTGATTCCCATTTATAGCATCCCTTCTCCATCTACTGTGGGCCTCCAGTACCTGGCCTTCCCCTCTTTGAAATACCCTCCCTTTCTCTCGTGCATCAGGGGTACTTCCATTCATGTTTTCTCAGCTCTGCAAGACTGAGAACTCCTTAGGGCCAGGATCCTTGCCTGACTTGACACTGTGGGCCCCGCAGACCTAGCATAGGACACGGCTCAGAGGTAGATCCTTGGATGTCTGCTGCCCTGATGGGTGGGTGGTGAATGGGTGAAAGGGTGGATGACTGATGGAGGGATGGATGGATAGATACATGGGTGACAGGATGGGTGGTTGGATGAATGGATGATGGAGGGATGGATGGATGACTTGCTGAATACCTGGGTGGGTAGATGAGTGAGTAGATGAATGAAAGTCAGGATCTAGGGAAATAAGAGGATTAGAATTAAGGACACTGGGGAGGGTAGCTTCGCAGAGGAGGAGGAATATTTCTTCCTCAAAGACAGGAAAAATTTTTTCCAAGAAATAAAAAGGGAAGTTGAGAAAACACCTTCTTTTTTCCCTTCATTTATTCAAACATTTGTTTGGCACTATGCTGGGCTCTAGGGATCTAAATAAACGGGGTTCATGGCCAAATAGTGAAAGCAACAAGTGAACAGGCGGTGAATGCATGCTGTGGTCAGCATTATTTGAGCAGAACGGTTAGGAGGCTGCGGGGAAGAGCCGTTCCCCTCCTGCTGGTTGGCACAAAGAAGGCCGCTAACAGGGCTCCCCGTCACCAGGTGACGGTGCTTTCTAAGCAGCCTGAGCTCTTGGCAGCAAGGTAGTTTGGCACTATTTCTTTGCCACCTCTGGCAAGCCTGCCCACGCCTGAGTCCCGACTCTGGAGCTGATGCCTGGGTTCCCTGGGGACCGCGCTTAGGCAGATGCTTGCAGAGGCCAGGGGATTTTTTTCGGCTGTTCCGTTTGATCTACAAAGGAATGGAATTATTCTCCCCCATCTTGTGTATGAGGAGGCAGTAGCTCAGGAAGGTGTGGTGTTTTACTCAAGGTCACCCAGCTGCAGAGCTGAGGGGCTGGAATTCGCACCCAGGACAGCATGACCCCAAGCCCCACGCCCTTCCCACCAGGCTGTGCCACTCCTCTGCATGGATGTCCTGTTGCTAGGGTAACCTCCCTCCAGGCCCAGCAGTCACCCCTCCTGGAGCGTGATTCTTGCACCTGACATCATAATCCTCTGTGACATCTTAATCAGCTCCCAGGCAACTGACCGTGCCCACAGGGAGCAGAGTAGCAGTATTAAGGCCCAGCAAGTCAGCAGGGCCTGGACTGGGCCCACCTGCCCCGCCTTAGCCTTAACCCTTGCCTGCCCACCCCACTCCCTGGGGACAGTGGTTAGTTCTAGAGTCACACAGATACTATTTCTGAATCTTTCTAAGCTTCAGTTTCCTCATCTGTGAAATGGGTATAAGGATGCCCATCAGCTAATGCACAAAATTGTGCAAGGGCTTCGAAAAAGGACCTGAAGGCACTGTGTCCTTTCAAGGAGCTGTGGGACCCAGGAGTCGCTATTGCCGTCATTCTGCTCTGAGTTTACTGCTTTTAGAGCCTGGGTGTCCAGCAGCAACACAGAGCTCCCCAGGCAAAGAGGAGGACACACATACATCCTGTCGTGGGTTGCATTCTGTCCCCGCAAAAGACATGTTGAAGTCCTAAGCGCCCATACCTGTGAATGGGACCTTATTTGAAAATAGCATCTTTGCAGAAGTGATCAAGATGAGGTCCCACTGGAGGATTGTGGTACCTTAATCCAATATGACTGCTGTCCTCTTAAGAAGAGAGAAATTTGGACACACACACAGAGGGAAGACAATGCGAAGACATACATGGAGGAGACAGAGCAGAGATTGGGCTGATGCAGCTGTAAGCCACAGAATGCCAAGGATTGCTGGCGACCACAAAGCCAGGAGGAGGCAAGGAAGAATTCTACCTAGAGTCTCGGGGCAGTGTAGCCCTGCTGACACCTTGATCACCGGCTTCTAGTCTCTAGAACTGTGAGAAAACAAATTGTGTTCTGGGTACTTCATAGGAAACAAATACTAGGAAACGAATACACTCCCTAATAGTACAACTTCAAATCAAAGTCCGATGTACAGTGGGGATACCACTTTGCTGAGTGACCTTCAGCAAATCACTCAACCCATTCTCCCAGAAATATGGGGCTATGAGGCCACGTCGCAAGTCAGACATGAAGAATACGTGGCATCCAGTCTGTAACGTGTCAGCACAGTTGATGGGATTATTGAAGCCATGGCATGATTCCGTAGCATTGATTTTTATTTTTTTTAAGTTCTCATTGGGAAGCCCTGCGTCTCCACTCAGGAGGGCCCTGGCACCCAGGAGGAGGCAGAGCTCCTCAAAGTTTCCTCTTTGAAGACCCCCAGCCCACCCCGGGGGTTTACACATGCACAGCGCACCCAAGCAGAGCAAGTGGGAGGAGCCCCCCACTTTTTTTTTTTTTTTGCAGTACGCGGGCCTCTCACTGTTGTGGCCTCTCGCGTTGCGGAGCACAGGCTCCGGACGCGCAGGCTCAGCGGCCATGGCTCATGGGCCCAGCCGTTCCGCGGCACGTGGGATCCTCCTGGACCAGGGCACGAACCCGTGTCCCCTGCATCGACAGGCGGACTCTGAATCACTGCGCCACCAGGGAAGCCCGGGAGGAGCCACTCTGATGGACCCTCATCTCCTCCTCTTCCTGCCCCTCTTCCTCCCTCTCTCCCTTTTCTCTGGGTTCCCGCCCTTGCTGAGACCCAGCCACTGGCTTGGGATTGTTCTGCCCCAGATGCACCAGCTGAGCAGAGGGACCTGCTGCTCCCACCTTTGATGTCAGAGCACGTGTGGGGAGGGAGAAGGCAAGGGGGACTCTTCCTGTGAGGGGTGGGGGCAGGGAGGGCATGAAAAACATTGGTTTCCTTTCCTTTGGGTTTCACAGGCCTCTCCAGTCTTCCCCCCAAAGCGACGACTGCCACATTTTGCGAGGTTCAAGTCTTGCTCAGCCCCCAGTAGCTGAGTGACCTTGGGAAAGTTACCCCATCACATCACCCTCATTGCTTTGGTCATCTGTGAAATGGAGACCACAGCACGGACCCCATGTGGCCAGGAGGATACGTGCCTGCACATCGTGGGTGTTTGGCAAGTTTCATGGTGGTGATTACTCCATCATTAATATTCTCCACGTGCCTGAGGTCAGAAGCAAACACTAAGCCCCTCACCTCAGACCACAGCTGCTTGGTGCCTCTGTTTTCCCATGTGTTAAATGGGTTAATGGTGCCTGGGTTTAAGGCTGTTGGGTGCATAAGATAATTAAAGCACTTAACACAGAGCCAATATCACTTACTTCTCTGCCTTCCCTTCTCATTACCGTTCTCTGCATCATGAGGGTAAAATCTTAACAGTAGTCCAAAAAATTCTTCCAAATTTGCCTTCCAAGTTGGAAAGTCTACAACACAGCCTCACAGGCAACCCAGCCTCAGGAGAATCTCAGGGAAGGCTTTTCCTCTTTGCACTCAGAAAAGAGAACTAACACGCCTGCCTGTGATCTGGGGAGAGGCGTGCTGGGCTGGCTTTTGTTTTTCTAGAAGGGTTGTAAACACAGGATAATGAGGGCTTGAGAAGACAGCTTTAATGACTGTTATTGCTGGGAAAACAGAGTCCATGGAAGCCCCAAACTGGCCCATGCCCTCCCTGACCGAAAGCCCAGAGCGTCTGGGAATGCTGGAGGGCAGGCAGGGTTGCCACAGAGCCTTGGGGTCTCACCTCTCTGACCTTCAAATGCTGCACAGCCTGCCCCTTTCCCCCTCCTGCCTCTGCTCTTCCCACCTGGACCGGCGTATTCTCCTCCACTCAGCATGTCCAAACCCTGTCTGTTTTCCCACGCCCACACTCTGGCACAGGCTGCCCTGTACCCCAGTGTCCTTCTGGCACCAGCTCCTGTGAAGAAAACACCCTGTCTGAACCTACACCACCATCCTCCCAAACATAGCACCTGGATCAAGTCCAAGAATGTCAGTCAACGAGCTGCCAGCCTCTGGCTGGGGACTTAGGGCAAGGACAAGGGAGTTCTCTTGGGAATGTGAAAGGCTCCTGAGCTGTGTGACAATGGGGCAATGTCTTGATCTCTCTGGGCCTTGACCTTGTACCTGCAAAAAGCTCCAATATCTCCTGGTCAGGTCAGACAGTCATTGCAAAGCTCAGATGAAATAACAGATGGGAAGTGGTTTTATCTTCTGGGGTGAGTTATCAAAGCCTGGCACCAAGGCTGGTCCTTTTGCATCACTGTATTTGCTGACAAGAATCTTCTGGAAAGCCCACTGACCTCTTTTGGTCAGAAAAAAACTTTCAGTGCAGGCTTCCTCAGTGCCAGCCACTGCACCAAATACCACACGTGATTTGCCTTATTTCTCACAGCAGAAAGTGGGTAGACTTATTAGGCCCATTTTGCAGATGAGAAAATAGAAACATGCAGAGGTCAGTAACTTTCCTAAAATCATGGCAACTATGCAGGAGATTTATTCAGTCATTCACAAGTATTTATTGAGCAATTGCTATATGCTGGGCCCCGTGCTAGGTGATGGAGAGACAGTCGAGAGCAAAATAAAGCATTTGCCGGTAGGGGGCTGAAGTTGAAGGGGGAGAGACAGATAACAGAGATAATAATAAAATGTTGGATGGGACTCACGCTACGGAAAAAAATAAAGCAGGCTGGAGGGAGTGAATGAGTGGGAGAAGGTGTTCAGGGGAGCCTTCTCTGAAATGGTGACACATGAATGGAGACCGGGAGGGAAGTGAGGAATGGAGCTATGGGGACAACTGAGGGAGAACATTTCAGGTGTCCTGGGGCAGGATTGTCTGGGCACCAGCAAGGGGCTCAGGGTGGCTGCTCATGGAGCAGATTTGGAGGCGAAGGGAGGGGGGCTCGATAACGTAGGGAGATGTGGGGAGGAGAGAGCGGAGCAGGTAGAGCCCCATGGGCCCAAGTGAGGCAATCGCCGACTGTGTCGCTGCACTCTGCCCCTCCCCACACCCCACAGGTGCAGGACCCTGACCCTGACCCTGAGCTAGGAACTGTCCTCAGGGCACCATGGGGTGGAAAGAACACGGGCTTTGGGGCCTTAGGGCTGGGTTGGGATGCTGTCTCCAGATGTTGGCCCATCTAAGTCACTGTAGCTCTCAGGATCCTTCCCCATCTATTAAGTGGGCACAACAGTGCCCACCTCCCAGGTTTGGAGGACCCATCTCGGGGTTGTTGTGATGGCAGAAGCCGACTCCCAGATCACTAAATCCCTCCGAGCACTTAGGAGGTATTCCTCTTTACTTAAGCTTCTCCGAGAATGAGAGAGGGAGACAAGAGAGGGTCAGGAACTCCTCCAAGGGCACAAAGTTGGAAGGGAAGGAGCCAGGATTTGAACTCAAGGAGCCAACTACCAGAAGGAGGCTGTTCCACGTGCCGAAGGTGGCTTCTGCCTGGGCTCTCTCACTCGCCTTTCCCCCACTCAGCATCTGAGCTGGCCTCCCCTTACCTGGCAATCAGGCTCTGAGCTGGCTCCAGTTACTGGAGGCCCTGAGGGGTCTGTTTAAACAAGTGTGTCTGAGCAGGAAAATCAAACAGACAGGGACCCTCCAGGGCCGCCGGGGGACCACCGCTGGGACCACGCCTGAACCTGATAAGGCTGGATCTATTTTCACTTAATTGGGCTGCGTCCCGGGACCCACGATTTGATCAGATAGGAGGTCTCCGCAGGGATGGAAAGGGTCCGTTTCAGGTGGGGTTGCCCTGTATCCCTGGCTGGGAAGCCCAAGAGCATTGGGGGCGCCCCCGGCTGGGGAAGGCCCCCATGAGAGTTTGCTCATTCTTGCAGAAAAGGTTGGGGAAAAGGCTGTCCGGAGCATAATTCTCCCCCACCAGGAAGGCCCAGGGAGGGAAATTCGGCCTTCCTGGAAGGGTGGGGCCTCTGGATGAAAGTCACATTGCCACATCCTCCCAGCATCCAGCAGTCACCACAGTCAGTGTCTGACACACAGGGAGAAACACGCAGCCAGGGAAGGTCCTGCCGGGTGGAGGCAGCCAGCTGGCCAGGGACATGCCGCTGGACTTGGAATCCATGCCGCTGGACTTGGAGTCCATGCAGGCCTTTCTGAGTGACACCAAGCACATGTTGTTTGATCTCTCTAGGCCTCAACTCCCTATCTTGAGAGGAAAAGGCAGCTAGAACTCAACTTCATGTTTAAAGGAGGTTTAAACTCAGCAGAGCCAGCAACTGAGTGTTCTTTTTTAAACGTCATTCAAGAACTATTTGATCAGCACTAAAATGGACTGTTTTCACCCTTGACCCCAAGGCTCAGGTCTCTGGCCCTAATGTGTCTGACCTGATGGGGACGCTCCGGGTTAGGGTCTTGTGCTGAAGGTTTGACACTGCCTGCTCGTCATCCATTCGCCTCTCCTCTGAAGTGTCCCCTCTTTATGCCAGGCCCTGTCCTAGTGCCAGGGGCCCCACACAAGCTTTCTCTGGAGAGCCGCCCCAGAGGGTACGCCCAGGGATCAGAGCTGGAGCAGCTGGAAGCACCAGGCCCTGTGGGTGGGCCAGGCTTTGCAGCCTGCTTCCCCTTCTCCATCAGGGAGTCCAGATCAGGAGGCTCCAAAGTGAGGCACATCTATGCAGTGGGGCACCCTGAGAATCCCCTGGGTGCCATGTGAAATCTTAGGACAGTTTATATTTTTTATGTTGGTTTTTGCTCATAAACAATTTAACTCCAGCTTTCCCATATGTAAACCAAGGATAAAAATAGAGTTGTTGTCAGGATTAAATGAATTAAGACACGTTAAGAGCTCAGAACAGTGCTTTGCAATAGTAATTGTCAGTAGGTATTAACTATTATTAATGGGACTTATGATTCCTCATCCTGGCATTCCACTCTTCAGTTCTCCAGTTTCCTTGGACTCAGATCCATCCTCAGGGAGGATGGCAAAGTGGGGCTTGGCACGTCCATTACATGGATGCAGCAACCGAGGTCCAGGCCGGGGTTGTCATTCACCCTGTTACACACCTCCTCTGAGGTCATGGGCAGGGCCAGGACTCCCCGAATTCCAGAGGGGCATGGCATGGCGAGGGGCGTGGCCCTATAGGGAGTCGTGGCCCTGTGCCTTCCAAGCGCACTTAGAACTTGTGGGTGTGAAGTCTAGTCCGGATCCAGCCCAAACTCGCTGGCAGTGGGGGAAAAACAGAACTGAATCAAAACCGCAGGCATTTACAACATCCACGGCCCATCTACGCCGTGCAGAGGCTGAGAGTGGGACAACAAAAACTCCCCCACTTCTCTACATGCATGGCGCAGTGGGAATGAGCAGTGACGCTGTTTCCAGTCCTGGTGTCACCGATGCCCAGCTCTGCGGCCTGGAATGTGCTCGGTTTTCTCATCTGGTTCCATGTTTTGGTTCTTTTTTTTTTTTTGCCTGGGAAGCATGTGGGATCTTAGCTCCCTGACGAGGGATCGAACCTGCACCCCCTGCATTGGAAGGCGAAGTCTTAACCACTGGACCACCAAGGAAGTCCCTTCGGTTTTATCGTCTGGAAAGTGGGCTGGCCATCTCGGGAGCTGTTGTGAGCATTAACTGTGGTGATGCATTGAAAGCACCTAGCACATAGCAGGTGTTCAGTCAAAGCGGGTTCACTCCAGCTCACCCTGGCTCCAAGAAACAAACCCCGTCCCAGGGCTCCACGAGCCCATGCCCCAGCCCTCGCTGGAGAGAGGGGACAGACGCTCCCTGAACCTACCAGGGTCAGAGTGCACCAGGGTGCACCACGCTTTACAGTCTTTTGCATCTGAGTCATCAAAAGTGGACAGGGTCCTCTGTGAGGTCGCAGAGGTGCAAGCCACTGGTCACAGTTGGAACATCCAGGTTTCCTGACCTTCCTGGGGGCTGGGAAGCATGAGCACTAGGTAAGGCATTGGGCAACATACATTTAGTGCCAGTTCTGTCCGTTTCTGGCTCAGAGACTGTGGGAAAATGACTCCTTTTGGGGTCTCAGTTTCCCTATCTATGGAACATGTGCTCCATGGTGCGCTGATTGAGCGTCTACTGCATGCTGGAGGCTTTCCAGCCACTGTCTCCCCTAGCCCTCCACCCTACCCAGGAGGGTGGCACCCAGCTCATTGCAAACGATGAGCATCCCTCGTTCACACTCATGGGCAAGGAAAGAGAGGTCCAAGGATTGCGAAGGCAGGAAGGGAACAGTATAGGGAAGAGGCAAGGCACCGCCTTTTCCAAACAGCTGAGGGTAGTAAGAGTATAGAGACCTGGGGCGGCCTGGCTCGTGCCCCTGCAAGCCCTTAGGAGGAGTCTTGAGTAGCCAGGAGGGAACTGGCTGGGACTGGGTCTAAGTGCCCTGCGCTGGGTCAAGGGCTAGGGGCAGGGCCAACTGCTTCTCCCTACAGACCTGCTGCCTGCTGTTCTCCACTGTTCCCCATGGGTTCCCCGGCCACTCCTGCCCTCTCCTCAGCGTGCCCTACATTTGCACGCCGTTTCCTCCCTCAGGTTCTGGAACGGTGGCAGTGAAGGACTCTTAGCTGGCACCTTGAGGTCTGCCGAGCCTTCTGGGTGCCCGCAGAGCGCCATTCAGACTCTGTCACCCTCCTTTTCCATCCTCCTGACAACCCTAGAGGGAAGCTATATTGTGCGCTCATGATCCAGACGGGGAAACTGAGACTCAGAAGAGAAATTACTAGCTCCAGACCATGGGCAGTAGAGGCAGGAGCCCTGTGGGCAGGGAGGAGCACTTCCTGCAGCTCCAAAGATGCCAACTGCTGCTCCAGAAATGGGAAACTATCTGCAGAAAGAACTCGCTGGAGTCGCATTAGCTTCGGAGTGACTTGAGGGCAGTGATTCCTACTGAATCATGGGTCTGGGGGGGAGGTGAGAGACTGCAAAAAAGACAGAAAAAGGGAAAGAGGAGGGGAGGGGTGGGAAGAAACATGGTAGTACAGACGGAATGACACAGAGGCAGCAGAGAGATGAAGAGATGGAGGCTGCCAGGTCCACCGGAAGAGACCAAGAGAGACACACCTGAGACCAAGACCCACCCCAGAGACAGATGAGAGAGACTGCGGGAAAGAGGATGCAGAGGAAGAATGTCAAAAGCCAGGGCCCCGAGGGAGAGAGACCACGGAGAGAAAGAGGGGTGGAGGTGGGAATCGTCGTGAGAGGGGGCCCGGGGGCCTCCCAGGCCACCTAGCCCCACCCGCAGCCCCACCCCCGTTCCTCTCCATATTGTAGGGACCCCTCCTGGTCGCGGAAGGGCCAGATCCCTTGCCCGAGAACTCGGCACAGTCCCGTCGGCTGCCCAGCCACGGCGGGGTGCGGGCCACACTTAGGAGGACACTCCCTGAGCTCCCCTCGACTGTTCTCTTTTCCCGTCTCAGCTCTGGCCTTCCTGGGCGTCCCAAACTCGCCGTCCATCCCACTCAATACCTAGGTCTTTCAAAAGTCCCGGGATCGTAGAGACTCCTCGGCTCTCGGCATCGCGGTATCCATCGCTGTATCCTCCACCATCTCCGAGGCTGTGTGTCTTTTTGCCTGTGTCTGTTGATCGCTGTTCCTGCCCATCTCCGCCCAGTCTGGTCTCTCGCTCAGCCTCTTTCCCCGGGTTGTCGAGCCAGGGGTGAAATACGAGGTTTCCCACCTGCACAGGCACCTTAGAGGAGGAAGCTGCAAGTCGAGAGGAAGGCCCCAGAACCCCCTGGATGCCTCAGAGCATGTCCAAGTGCTCACAGCGCTGGGAACCTGCCACAGCGCGAAGTCCGGCGGTATGGCCAACGGCGGGAGGGCCAAGCTCAGCGTCTCTGAGCTGGGGAACGGAGTTCCCATTTTAAAGACGACAAACCAAGGCTCGGAAGAAACGGCCTCCAGATGGTGAAGCAGCTCGCAGCCCGGATCTGTCTTCTTCTCTGACACACCTGAGATCCTCCACATTTGATAAATTCACGGGAAATCTGGACAGTTTTCAAGACTCGAGAATGTGGTGGGCAGGGGGAGGGGAGGAGCAGGAGAGAAAAGTAGTAAGTGATGGACCCAAAACCCATTTTCTGGATTGGGGGCGGGACTGGGAGGCGGTGCTGCCAAATCCTGACAGCACCCTCTGTATTTTAATGCGTTTCGTCTTTTGACAGCTCAGTGAGAGGAGACCGCTACAGCGAGTGAAAAGAGTGGTTTGGGGATTCAGACCACCTGTGTCCAGATCCTGGCGCCACCACCAACTGGCTGTGTGACCCTGGACAAGACACTTAACCTCTCTGATTCTATTCTCTCATCTGGAAGGGGGAAAAAGGCTATAGTAATACCTATCTTCCAGAGTAGAGAGGATTAAATCGGGGAAAGTTTGTGAAAACTCTGACAAGAGCGCTGACACCCAACTCAAAAAAAAGTCAATTCCCTTCCTCCCATTCCTTCCAACCCTTGCACGTCCAGGCCCCTGCCGGAACTGAGATGGGGGCCTCGGTGGGCTGGGCAGAGCCTGGGGGGAGAAGGGCGAGCCTTCCTCAGCTCAGGGTGGGCAAAGCCGGGATGGAAGATGTTTGGTCGGCCCCTGGAGCCTCGGGGTCTGCCTGACATCTCCAGGCTTAAATAACCGTGCGCCTTTGTTATTCGTCGGCAGCAAAGTGGTTCGTTACGCCTGATTGGTCTAATTGCTTTGAAATGGGATATATTATCTATAATTATAGAGCTCTAGGAGGAGCCGGCCGGCCTCCGCTTTCATCTTCCCCAAGTGCACCCTCATGTCGCGATCACATTAATTTGGGCCATTTGAAAGGGGGGCCCCTCTCTCCCCCCGCGGATCTAGACCCCCTCACCCCCTTCCGAATTTAAAGACACAAGGAAGCCCCGGCCGGCTCTGGAGGAAAGAACTAAGGGGGGAGGGGGTGGAAGGGCAGGGCGGGAAGGGGGAAGAAACAGGGAGTCGGGCTTGTCGATTTCTCCCAGTGAAATCCTCCACTCTTGGGCAGTTCCACCCACAAGTTGGGCCCACTTAAGCGGAGGAACGAGCAAGAAGGAGAAAATGTTTTTTACTAGTAGCTTCCCCCCCCCCCCCACTTCGCATTGAAAAGAACACCACAACTCTTCAAAGGTATAAGTTCCGGGAAAGCAGAAAGCTTTTTGCTCCGAATTTGTGCCCTGGATATTCAGGCAATAGCTGAAGACTCCCTGGAGTTCTTAGCTCTCCGGAGTCTTTCTCTGGAAAGCTGTGAAATCCTCCTGAAGGATACCATCAGTGACTCCCGGACAGTTTCCCAAACCTCTGACTCCTAGCCGTTCACTTCTAGGCGACGGAGACCAAAAGACTGGAGAACTCCGGTCGGGAGGCCCCCTCCGCAAGTTGGGGGATCCCGGGGTGGTGCTTTCTGTCTACCCGTCAACCCCCCTTACCTCCAGGACAAAATACCTCCCCTCTCTCCCCCTCCGTCGCCCTCCTGGAGATTGGTGAATTCCCACCAAAATAAATCGTTCCGGGTAATCGGTTTTCATAGCACATTCATTCTATTAAAGAGGACTGTTTGGGGCTCGCTAATTGCCGGGGGATCCCACTGAGCTGCACATTTTAAAAATGCACGCGGGATTCCTGGGTCGAGGCCACAAAATGCATTGGGAAAGGGGGGGAGGGGACGTAAACAAAAACCCGACGAAGGTGACAACGAATGCCGAAGTGAGGGACCAGCCTGCAGGCTCTTCGAATCCGTGCGCAATACCCAGGTAGTGACGGAGGTCTTTCCAATGGGGTCCCTCTCAAAACAAATCTCTGTCCACGAGGCGGGAGTCTTAAAACACCACCCTTCCTCTGCAGCCACGCAGTCCCATAAAATAGGCATTTTTGGGGGAAAAAAGAACACCACCACCAGTTGCCCAGAGAGTGGCCGCAGGACACACCCTCTTTCGGAACCGAAATGCTGAGCTGATCTTTTCGGGGCATGGAGAGAGCTTTAAGATGCCCCGGAATGAGGGAAGTAGGAGCCGGGCGGGAGAGGTGGGGAGGGGAGCAGAGTGCGCGAGGACGGAAGCCTAGCGCCAGTCCCGGAGCTTTATCTGCTGCGGGCCAGCCCTGCCCTTGCCAGGCATGAATTACAGCCCGGCTTTCTTGGCTGCAGCGGCCACGCGGAGAAATGCCGGGAGTAGAAGCGCCTGGGGGTTAGTGCTGGCGGCGAGATAACAGGCGCAGCCCCCGGCCCTGTCAGCTCTCGGAACCCGCCAACCGGGAAATCCGAAAAGGCCCAGACGAAAATCAACGCAGAGAAGGCTCCCTCTCACTGCCCCAAACTTGTGCCTTTCCTCCCGCGGGAACAACGCGCCCCGGGAGACAGATGGATATTTTGGTTTTTTTTCTCTAAGTCCCTTCTCTGAGACCGTGGGTATCTTTTTCTCGCAGCCCAGTGGCGGATCGGTGGAAGAACCCCGCGCGATTCTGAGCACGGACTCCACGTGGAATCCACTCTGAACCCCTTTCCCTCTGCAGACACTCTGCTCGCCTTGCACGGGTGCTGCGGTCAACCCGCCGCGCCGAGCCAGAACAGACACTAACCCAGACCGAACCTAAAAAGATGCCGTGGGGTTCGGGACGGGTTCGCGAAGCAGAGGGGCGGGCGGCAGGGCCGGGGGCTGCGGGCGCAGGCGGTTTGCTCCCAGGAGGCGGGGGCGCGACTTCAAGGGCCCCTGCGCCGGCTGCTGCCTTTGATCGGGCCGCCGCTGGCGCCTAAAAACAACATCCTCGTCTGCCTATTAGGCGCGCTGAGGGATCGTGACAGATTGTTTATCCCCGCAATTAGCGATGCGGCCCTTCTCCCGCCGCCCGGCCGCCCGGTCCCCGGCCCGCGGCCTGGCCTTGCTGCGCCCGCCGGACACAGCCCTGAGCCCCCTCTGCGCCGCGCGCCTGCACTCTCGGGGTTCGAGCCCCAGCTCCGCCCTAAAGCAGGGGTTCTTATCTGGAGGACTCCAAGTGGGTACAGAGCCTTTGAAGTTGCTTTTGCTGATGCGCATTTTCTAGTTAGAAAGTTCTTAGTTATATTAGATTTTCAAAGTGATCTGGGAGCCAAACATTTTGCTATGGGAGACGAGGGCGGAACACAGCAGGTCCCAACCGAAAGTCACACTGCTCGCTTTTAAAATGTTGACCCATACAGCCTAGGGGCCTCGGTTTCCTCTCCCTCTTTCAACCGAGTGCAGAGCGAGATTCCGGCTCGCCCGTTCCAGGGAGAGTTTAATTGGAAGGCGGGCAATAGAAGTCGGCCATCCAGTCTGGGCTGCTAGCAAGGTGCTTGGCCTACAGCCTTGCTGAGTGTCAGGTCCCTCATCTCTGGCCTTCTATCCTTTGCACCCTCGGGCAAACCTCCAGGGTCTAGGTTTCCCTGCCTGGAGGAAGGACTCTCTATTCTCCGTGCCCCCCAGAGGTACGGTGCCTTTAGAGAGGCCGCGTCCGTGCGCCGCTCCTCCAACTGGGCCGGACGCGAGCTGGAGGCCCCAGACCCTGCCCAATGCTTGTGTTGCAGTTTCGGGAGCGCAAGAAGTCTGGAGAGGCTGCGTAAATTTCACAGACGAGAGTATTCCCGAACCCGCCCAAGGCCTTAACGTCGTGGAGCCTGCGGACAGATGGGAGGCTGCCAATGGCCCCGGCGTCCGCAGCCCGACCCCTCCTGCCAGACCCCGGACGCCGTCCGGGTAATAAAGTTCCCTCTCTAGTAATTCATTTTCCTTAATCTGGATGCCCCTAATCTACAGCTTTTATTGCGCCCAGTTAAAAGGCGAGGGAATTCGCTGTCCCTCCGCGCTCGGATAATTACCCCGAAATGGCCACGGCAGCCCCTTGTGTTTCCTGGAGATTAGAACCCCGCAGCCATCAATGGCCGGTCCCGGTGAGCCGCCAATCACTGCCGCCAGCTCCCCGGGAGCCGCCGGCCTGGGCCCCGGGATAAGAAGCCATAAAAAAGAGGTTCAGAAAACCGCCAAGCCCCGACCCGAGTTTGTGTAGATCCTCCGTCTCCCCACACCCCCAACTCATTTTCCTGTATTTTTTAACAGCAAAAATAAAATCACGTTTCCTCCGAAATTGGCAAAATAAAAATCCTCGAGCCCAGCACCAAGGATCCGTCCCAGGAGCAGTCCTCTTTTCTTGGCCGTCTCTCCCAAATGCGCCTCCCCCTACCCCCAACACACACACACACACACAAGATCAGCGATCCAGAGATAGGGACTGTTATTGTTTTTGCGGACACGCTGATCGAGGTTACGTTAAGGCCAGATCAGTGTTTTGTTGATGTTTCTGTTGGTTTTATATTCAATAAGTTCTATATCAAAAGGATCGGCTTCGTCCCCGAGCCGGTCGTCGGTATAGGTGCTGTAATCCTCCTGAAAGTTCACAGCTGGAAAGTACACATCGGGTATGAAACTCGATTTTCCATTCCAGATAACACAATGTATCTTATTGTTAACATCCGTAGCAGCACGGGAGCGTGGCTTCTTGGGCGAACTTCAGTCCAGCGCTTAGGAGACAAAGGCCCACTTTTACGCAGAGGTAAAGTTTTGAAGATTGGAACAGAAGAAAATGAATGCTGAAAGAAGAAATTAATGTTGTGTCTTTCTACTATAATAAATAACCCTGCAGATTTTTTAAACTATAAAAAGAATATATAAGAAATGGCTTCAACACAAATTATCGTGGTAGAGAAGAGGGAAGGCAGATATTGGAGGAGGACTATCCTCCACTATCCACTGGGTAGAAACAGACACAGCAACTGACTGAACAGAAAGGTAAGGGGAGAGGTAGGAGAGAGAAACAGGAAAGGAGTAGAGAAAAAAGGGAGGAATTGGGAAAGAGGGGCGATAAAGGAAGGGGAGGAGAGGGAAGAGCAGAAGAGAAGGACTGAGAACAAGGGAAAGTCCCCCAGGAACACAGTAAAATAGAGACCCAGGAGGAACCACACAGGGATAGGCGGCGCGGGCTTTAGCGCAGAGGAACGTTTCTCGAGCGCCCCCTCCCCTCCTCTGCCCTCCCGGGGCCGGACCCAGCCCTGCGCGCCCCGAGGCCCAGCGCGCCTCCGATCGAGTCCGCCGGAGCGGGGCCCAATGGATCGCGCCGGGACCGCCCCCTCGCGCTCTGATTGGCTGCCGCCGCACTGGCCTCGCCTTATTAACAAGTTCTCTGGGGAGCTGCGGCCCGACCCGGAGCCGGCTGGTGCGCCCGGGAACTCGGCCTGCGCGGCGGCGCCAGCGGATAAGCAGGCCCGGAGCGCCGGAGCTGGTCTTCTGGGGAGGGGCGGGAGGCGCGCGCGGGAGGGCCCGCCCGGCCAGGGCCCCGGGCAATCCCAGAGGCCGGCCGCGCTCCCAGCCCGCCCGAAGCTCATGCCCGGCGGCTGGCCGGAGCTGAGGCTGGAGGGGGGGCCCGGCTCTGCATGGCCCCGGCTGCTGACATGACTTCTTTGCCACTCGGTGTCAAAGTGGAGGACTCCGCCTTCGGCAAGCCGGCGGGGGGCGGCGGGGGCCAGACCCCCAGCACCACCACGGCCACGGCGGCCGCCATGGGCGCAGACGAGGAGGGGGCCAAGCCCAAAGTGTCCCCTTCGCTTCTGCCCTTCAGCGTGGAGGCGCTCATGGCCGATCACAGGAAGCCCGGGGCCAAAGACAGCGTCCTGGCGGCCTCCGAGGGCGCACAGGCGGCGGGCGGCTCCGCGCAGCCTCTGGGCTCCCGGCCCGGGTCGTTGGGCGCCCCGGATGCGCCGTCCTCGCCGCGGCCGCTCGGCCATTTCTCGGTGGGAGGACTCCTCAAGCTGCCAGAAGATGCGCTCGTCAAAGCCGAGAGCCCCGAGAAGCCCGAGAGGACCCCGTGGTTGCAGAACCCCCGCTTCTCCCCGCCCCCGGCCAGTGAGTAGCCAGAACCCAGGCGGCGGGGGAGGGGGCCAGCGGGGGTGCGGGACCCGAGGGCGCCAGGCCGCGCGCCGGCGCCTGCTTGTCTCGGGCGTCTGCGTACCTGCAGCCCGGTACCCGGGGCCCGTGCAGCAGATGGGTTGGCGGGGAGGCCGGCGGTTGATGCCTCACCCCACTCCCACCCAGGAAGAGGGTTGAGGCCTGGCTGAGGCCCAGCAGTCGGTCCACTTTCGCGGGCTCCTCGCCTTGGCTAGGCGACGCTGAGGATAGGAGTTCACTTGTAGGACACGGGTGTCTGGGCACCCTCTCCTCCTGCCCCTCCCACCCCCCAAACGACCCCAGGAGTCCCGCCTGGCTCCTCTTTCAGACCCTAAGCCCTGTTACTTCGCCGTTCCGGCAACGGGTGGGTTCTAGGGGTGCGGACACCTTTCCAGTGCTCAGAGTTTCACTTTCTCATAGTTGAAGCCTGGTGCGCCCCCTCCCCTTTTCCAACCCCTCCCCCAAAGTATTTCTTTGCCCAAAGTATTTCCTAATCTCTTGCAAAATCCTCCCCCCACACCTTCGTGTTTCAGGTAGACACTTGGTGCTCTGGGTGGATGGATCATTTAGGGGGAGGGGGCGCTCAGGTTCCAGTGGAGGGGGCGGGGCACCAAGTCAGTTAGTGGGAGGCACCCCCTCCAACATGGTAGGGAGCTCCCAAATGTCTCGGACTGGGTCATGGAAGCTGACTCCAGCCGCTAAAGACGCCTCCGGGGTCGTTCCAAGGCCTCCGGGCCCCCTGGCTTCTCTGCGCAGCGAACACACTCGGAGATATTTCAGGAGCACGGGAAATTCCCAAGTTTTCCTCGTTTCCTCTGATTATTTTGCGCGGCATAATAGCAACCCGAATTCAATGGCGTGATGCTGAGGAATGATTTTTATCTGGGGATTAAACGTCTTTGAAAGGCCAGCCCCTCCCTGGGCCTAACGGCCGGAGAAGGTGGCCCAGCGCTGGGCTGTTGCTACCGAAGGGAGTGACGTTTCCCTCGGCGCCCGCCCCTCGGGTGGCCCGGCGGAAAGCGAGTCAGGGGCCAACTGCTTCCCGGACTCTCAATGGTCTCGACCAGGGAAGAAGCAGGGATGTTAACACGAGATTTCGTTTGACTCACATCCTGGTGGCCTGAGAGCCCAAAGGATCTTTTTTTTTTTTTTAAGCGTGCAAAAAACATTGCATAATTAGGCAAAACCCGCCTGGTGAAACATTCTCGATTTGAATTAATTGCTCCCCCGAGAGCAGCTGCTGCATAGGCAAAGCGTCCTTTCCAAGACTTGAGGATTCTTTTAGGGCCTGGGTCCCGACCCAAAGTCGACGGGATCTCTGTTGTCCTGGGAATAATTTTGGTCCCTGTTTTAACTGGCCGCAGCTGCTGGGTGTGGCAGGGGTTGACTGACCCCGCAGACCCTGTCCCGGACCTGCATGAGCCCTCTGAGGTGGTGCTCGCTCACAGCCCATCCTTGAGGTGTATTTTGAAGCCGTAAGAAAAAGACACCTCGGCACCAGCAGTGTTGATCTCTGCGGACTGAGGCACACACCCCCCACACACACATTTGAAAGTGACCAGAGGCCAAGGCACTGGGGGTGGGAGAGGCGCAGGAGACAATTGAGACAATCAGAAGAAGCAGCCCCGTTAAGATGAAGCACCTCCTCAAACCATGGCACTTTTTATATTTGAGACTTCGCCCTGGTGCGACATTCGTGACATCCGGGGTCGCTCCACCTCCAGTCAGCAGGGACCGAGCTTAGAACCCTGTAGGAACGCATTGTTCCAAGGGAAAGAGTGGAAATCAGAGATCTGGATTCCAGGCCACAGAACGGCCCAGCCCAGCGCTGACCACTTAGTGGGCACAGATAAATGTTCGGCCAACGCCTAAAACTAAACGTGATCCCGGGCTGGGTGCAGGGCCTCTTTCCGTGCGTTTCACCGTTCTAACATCCGCCGTCCCAATGTGCGTGGCGTGGCGGTGGAGAAGGCCCCGCTGAGAAAGGCCTTCTTAAGCGGCCATCTAGCTTTAAGGGCTGTCCCGCCTCTCCCCAGTTATTTCGGGCCTTGAACATGGGCTCGTGTCACCTGGAATCTTAGTTTCCTCATTTGCAAAAGGTAGACAAGAACATCTACCCTGAGGGGCTGCGGTGGGAATTGGAGAAAATATTTTCCAAGCGCTTCTCATGGTGCCTGGCGCTGAGGTGCTCCACGCAAATGAAGAGCGGGTGTTGTAATTTAATATTATTCCCATTTATGGGCCGATGACTCTCCCGCGCGGGTGTCTTAACCTCCTGCGTTTCTCTCTCTCGGCCCCCTAGGGCGGCTGAGCCCCCCGGCCTGCACCCTGCGCAAGCACAAGACCAACCGCAAGCCGCGGACGCCCTTCACCACAGCCCAGCTGCTGGCGCTGGAGCGCAAGTTCCGCCAGAAGCAGTACCTGTCCATCGCCGAGCGCGCCGAGTTCTCCAGCTCGCTCAGCCTCACGGAGACGCAGGTGAAGATCTGGTTTCAGAACCGCCGCGCCAAGGCCAAGAGACTGCAGGAGGCAGAGCTGGAGAAGCTGAAGATGGCCGCCAAACCCATGCTGCCCCCCGCAGCCTTCGGTCTGTCCTTCCCCCTCGGCGGCCCCGCGGCCGTAGCGGCCGCCGCGGGCGCCTCGCTCTACGGTGCCTCCAGCCCCTTCCAGCGCGCCGCGCTGCCCGTGGCGCCCGTGGGACTCTACACAGCCCACGTAGGCTACAGCATGTACCACCTGACATAGAGGGCCCAGGGTCACCTACCTGTGGTGCCAGCCGATCTCTCCAGCAAGCAGCAGGAGCCTTCCCCCAAGGCGCTCCCCTGCTCGGCCCCGCCTGGCTCCTTCCCTTTAACCCCTACACTGCTCTGGTTTCTCCTCTCGGTTGACCCCTGAGTTCACTCTGAAGTCTGATCCCTTCCCCCAAAGCGGCTAGAAGGGTCCCATAACGCTCTTCTAGAAGCCAGATCTACCCCCTCGAGTTACAGATGGGGGAACCGAGGCCAGAGAGGCTGAGAAATGTATCCACAGTCCCCAGCAGAGTTAGTGGCTGCACCAGAACTAGAGGCCGTGCCTCCTGCACCAGGCAGGAAAAAGCGCAGAGGAATTCATGTCTGAAGATGTCGGAAACGAGAACAGTGGGAGAGAAAGAGAACTTAACAGGGGAGACGGATCCCAGGTCCTTCCACTGGAAAACTTAAGAGAACTTCAACAGCGAAACATTTGCTTTTGGGGGGAGGGATACACAGATGCGTGACAAAGGTAGGTTAAAAGGACCTCTCTCTTACCAGTACCAGAAAGAAATTGTAAAATAAAAATTAAAAATTCTGTTTCTATTTAACAGTACATTTGGGTGGCTCTCAAGATTCCCTTTGGAAGGGATTGCTGTAATATACTGTATATTTGAAATTTTATTATCATTTATATTATAGCTATATTTGTTAAATAAATTAATTTTAAGCTACAAGAAATTTATCTCCTTATTGATTTAGTCTTTTAATTTTACTTCTTGCCATCTCTTCACATGTACAGTTGCTTTCAGTTTGATGGTAGTTGGATGCCAGCAACTTTTCAAAGGTGACGACAGGATATTCAGGGACAGAGGGGGGGTGTCTTTTTGAACACACAGGACCGATCTGCGTTAGCAAAGTCAAGTGGAGAATTGAAGCAATTACCTAGGATAATTAGGCTCAATTTTCCAATTCACTTTAAGCTGAAATCGACACTTGCTCAGGCGACCCATAACCGACTCTTTCTTTTTTCTCCCCTTTTAACCTGTCTATGAAAACAAAGCGAATCACCCAAATGGTTTGATGACTGCAGACAGCTAATCCAGACAATTCCCACCCCCGCAAACCTGTTTTTCCCACAGGAGGCCAAGTGGGGGGTGGGGAGGCATTGCTTTGCTTCTCTAAATCGCCGCGCCGGTGTAGACGCGGTTTGCGGAAGTAATTTTTGAGCTCCCAGAATGTGAGCGCCTTCACACTTCCTATGACGACGCTTAAAAAAAAAAATCTTTACCGAAAACCCAGGGCGACCATATACTTCCCGCCTTGGTGTGTCCTTTGCATGAGCCCTGCCTACAAACTTGGTTTTTCTTTTATATATAGTAGGTTATATTCAGGCTACCAGGAGCGCCAAGGTTAGCCTTCTGGGGGCAATTCTGTGAGGATGTTGAAGGCAGAAAATGACCTCCAGCAAATAGAGCTTACTATGTGCCAGGCCCCGCTCTGTTCTCTTTCGAGTTGGGGGCCCTGGCTTAATTCTCACCAGATCTGCGCCCCTCCCCCCTCCCCCTCTGTCCGGCAGTGGCGGCGCCTCCAAACTCCACGCTGGGCAGCCCCCCGGCAGCCTTTGCTCGAGCCTTTGCGACGGGAAGCCAACACACCAAGGGTTGTCAGAACTCGAAGTTACCTGGCGTTGGACTCGGGGAGGGTGGACGTCTCCATGGATAGAGACCGTCTCACGACGTGGAAACCGAGTCTGTGGCGCACTGCGCGGCTTCTAGCCCTAGGGGAGGTCAGCCTCGAATTCCAAGAGAGCGCAGGGTTGCGCGCACGCGCCCCAGGTGGGCTCTCGGCTAGTGCCGGGCAAGTTCCGGGGTACCGTGGGTCTCGGATGCTGCCGTCTAGGTAGCTCTGGCAAAGGCTCTGTCCCCGCGGCTGGCGCTGCAGCCTGAACTTGTCACAACTCCCCTCCCAAGGAAAAGAAAGCAAGCTTGCTGTGGAGTGCAGTTCCGATGACCAGGCAGTCCCCGGCCTCTGGGCTGGCACAAGCACGGCCATAACCCGAGTTGGGCCTCTTCATCCCCAAGATAGGCGAGTTACATTTTAAACTGTCTTGTACTCCGTATGCCCACGCGGCCCCTTAAAGGGGCTTAGGTACATCACTATGTCTTGCAGACACTGAAAGGATATTTCCCCCCTCTATAAACACAGCATCCCGAGTGACCGCGCGCAGGACACCCTGGCTTCCACAAATCTTCCGGGTTCCTTTCTGGAACACCCCTGGCGACTCTCCTGTCTTGGGGGTTGTACTGAACTTGAAGTCAGAGAAGCCCATGTGGTTGATCCCAGCCCTGCCACTTCCTAGCTGCCTGACTTTTTGGGTAGGGAAGATCACTCTGTCTCTCCATTCCTGTTTTCTCATCTGCGAAATGGTCCTGGGAATCCTTCCCCCGCCCCCAGGATTTTGGGGAAGCGTCAACGAGCCCTTGCGCGGGAGGGCGCCCGGGTTATACGGGGCGGTCTGAACTTTCTCAGCTCACGGTGCGTCGGCAAACTGGAATCTTTTCCACCCGTGCGGGATAGGGGAATGGCGGGGCAGGATCGGGTATCTCCTCCGGCCCGGGCTCCCGGGCCTCCTGGCTCCTCGAAACTTGGCAATTTAGGGTCCAGGCAACCTTAGAGCAACATAATTGCAGTAATGAGCAACTGTTCGCGCTCAGCAGACGCACCGAGGCTCCAGCTTGGCGGTAGCTGCAGGCGAAGTGGGCGCGCCCCCTTCCCCCACCCAGCGCCTCAGCCAGTAGGGAACCGGCCACCGCCCTGGGACCCCCGCCCGAGCCCGCTGCCGCGCGCACCCCAGCCCTTCTGCAAGCCTTGGGTCCGGGTCTCCTTCCACTCCTATGTCCCCTGGTTTCCCCATTTTTGTTTCTTTTCGTTCAGCCTTTTCTTTGCCTCCCTGCTTTTGTTTCTGAATTCCCTCCCTCGATAGGGCGTGCACACATAAGGTGCTCAATAAATGTTTGCTGGATCAAGGCGGCGCGCCGCTGTGGGGTGAGGACCCTGAGCCAGATTCAGCCGGGTCCGGCGGGAATTCGAGGCGGGGCTGGGGCACTGCTTCTTGTCCAGCCCAGTCCTTGGAACGCAGTTGCTTGTTTATCAAGCGAGGGCGGAGTGGGCAGGGGTTCCCGGGTCTGGTCCTTTAAGGATCGATTTCCTTGCCTGGCAGGAAACGTCGGGTCAATCACGACGGAGTCGCCACCTACCTCGCTTGTACTTTGTGATGGAGGAGGAGCCAGCACTTAACGCAGCCTACTGTGCGCTGGAGTTCAGGCGCACGCCACCTCCCCCGCGCCTCCCAACAACCCTAGGAGATTTTTTACAAGGAAGAGCACTGCGGTTCAGAGAGGTTACGCGGTTTTCCCAAGGTCACACAGCCAATAAGGGGGAGAGCAAGGATTCCGAACACAGATTCCACTAGGGGATCCACGCTTTCCCGGTACTGCCCAGCTCCCTCTCGTTGAGGGTCACAGAGTCCGGGCCAGCAATTTGGGGCTGGGAAAACCGGCCGCTTAGAACTCAGGCCCTAGCTCTACGAATTTAACTCCTTCCAGCCCTGACCACAAGTAAGCGCTGTCCCTTGGGGAACAAGAGGGGCATCTCACCTGCCCTGCACGCTGTCTGTGAATGCGTTTTCGTTTTGTTGGGGAGGAGACGGACGTCTCAATCTGCAAAACTCAGCTTCTGACCACTCTGGCGAGACCAAAGCCCATGGCGTGGAAGCCCGCGGAGAACCGAGATTACCGGGCGGCGAGGGACCTGGGGCGCTCCTAGCTCTGGGTGCAGGTCGGCGGGGCCCGGGCGGCCAGGGACCTGCGAGGCTGGGGTGGGGCTGGAGAGCTCGCGCTAAGAGGGCCTAGTTCTAGGGTTCCTTTCTCTGCTCTATGACCCGGGGCTGAAGGCCCAGCTCTCTCAGGAGACCCAGTGAAGACAGTTACTCACGAGGCACAAGGCGGGAGCCATGAGTGCGAATCCTACCGCTGTGAGGCTGGCCCCGGGCCACGTGCCGACCGATGCCCCCTAGTGACCCACGGCGCGGAGGTGAGGCCGGCCTGGCCTCGGCCTGCGCCCAGCCTGGAGCCCTCGGGGGCGCAACGGGAAGCAGCGAGGAGAGGCCGCGGCCGCCTTTCAACTAGGCGGCTGGCGCCGGCCTGGCCTGGCCCCCGGGGCCGTGCAGCCTCCCCGACTCTGTCCCCGCCCGCTCAGCAGCTCACACCGCGGCCGGGCCGGGACACTCCCCCAGCCCCGCCGCCCGCCGCTGGGACAAACACCTTAACCTACCCCCGCCCGGTGTCCATTCTTCAGAGCACCCCAGCTCGCCCGCCCCAGACTCTTGGATTTCCTTCCGCTCCACTCAGCTCCCACTGCCGCCGTGCACCGCACCCCCGCTCCACGCCTTCGGCGACCCTCCCATCACACTGGCCTGCCTCCTCCACAGCGCCCTCCCGCGGCCCCGCAGGCCCACAGCCCCTGCTCTCGCCAGCCCCTGCCCCTTGCTGCGCTGGAGCCTGACGCTGGACTAGGCTCCCTCGGCGACAGAGAGCGCTTGCGCTTGCGCTTGAGCGCGCAAGCACGCACGCACACACACACACGAACATATATCATCAACGCATATACAACACACCAACACACAGCACAACATACATCTAACACACAGAACTGACAAATGCAAAACATGTTACAACCAACACAGATACCCAACACACATCCGATCAACACTCATCACACACACAAAGAGAACCAGCACACATCACCAACCATACACACCCAGCACACAGACCCACACAGTCAACAAATACACACACACACAAACGGCACTTCCCAAACACATGCAATTCGACACACACAACACATACACAACCAAGCCACACAGACACCCAGCCACACAAAACCAACATATGCTGCACACTGTGTACACATAAAACCAACACATATACCCAACCAAACGCACACAGCACACACCCAACGCCCACAATCAACATACACGTATTCCAATGAACACGGCTCCAGTTCATAGAGACACATCAAGGCTACGCTCCAACGTCCTACGCAAGCTCTGTCACTTAGGACCGGGTGACACTGATATTTACACATAATCTTGGGTGGGGGAGACCCACTGATAGACATTGATTGGGGGGAGATAAACTCTGAGAAATGATGTACTGAGAGGCTTCCAGCCCACAGAAAGAGACTTCAGGCAGAGGCTGAGAGAAGCCACTCAGAGACTGGGCCACAGGGCTCCACAGAGGAGCGAGCCGCATAGCCTAGAGCACAGCGGATGCGGTTAGGGGGAGATCTGCTGCGTGGAGGACACCGTGAGGGAACGTGCCCAGCGCGTGTGCATGGGACCAATCCCAGGATGTAAAAGCTTTTCCTGGGAAGCATCAAGAATCGCCCACAGGAATGCTAGGCACTCCCAAGTACCCCGGGGTGACTTCAGCTCTTCTTTCTCATCCCGGGGGTCCTCCTTGGAAACACCCTCCCCCCAACCCTCCGTCTCACACACCCGCCTTGTGCCTCTGCAGAGTCTCCAACGCCTTCCCAGGAATCAGATCCGACATCCTGCACGTGCTCCGCTGAACCCAGGCCCAAGATCTGGAATAGCCATTCAGACACCCCCGTCCTGCCCCCAACCGAGAAGGCGGTGCTTCTAGAAGCAGCCAGTTTACCGCTGGAGTCAGACCATCTGGTCTTAGGAATCCTGGTTTTGGTACTTATTAGCTGTGTGAACTTGGGCAAGTTACTTAACCTCTCTGAGCCTTTCCCCGTAGAGAAAGTGTGGAATGTGGCAACAATCCCTTTGAATTATTAAGAGTATAAAATGAAATAAAGTGCTTGTGAGATGCCTCGCACTGCCAGCAATTACCCTTGATTATGAGTACTTGAGGTGTGTGTGTGTGTACTTTCCTAGAGAATCCGAAAGAGTCGGGGCTGACGACTCAGACATGGGGGCTGGAATCCAGGTTTATGCCTTTCTGGATAGTGAATTCTAGCAAGTTGATGCTCCTCTCAGAACCTATGGAATCTGCCCCTAAAGCCTGGCTCGCAGGGCCTAGAGCATCGTGGCGGGGTGCAATAAAGACCTGTGTTTGCGGGTAGTAAAAGTGAATTCAACGGGCTGACCGGGAACAGAGAGAATGATCGGCCCCGACCAGAGGCTGAGTGGGTCCGGGCAGCAGCCCCGCCGCGGCTCCCTTTGCTGCCCACTTTTTAGGCCAGGAAACTATGGCTCCAGGCGGGCGCCGAGCGGTGGCTGGATCCCAACTCACTGCTGTAGGACCGCAGGGGCTGCCTCCTTCCCCACCCATGGGAAGCGGGTTTTGCAGGCGCGGGGCTGCGGTCTGGGTGAGGTTTCCCGTGCTCAGCGCTGCGAGTCTGTGCGTGCACACACGCGGGGCGCTGCAGGCTGTCTTTGCCCTGTTTACCAGGAGCTGGGTGGGGTAGGTTTGGGTAGATGGGGGTGCGACCTCAAAGCCTCCTCTGCGTGGGGCCACTTCCCTGCCTCCCCAGCCAGGCACCTTCAGGAATCCTCGGCCCCTGTCACTTTGTCCACACTCAGGTGAGCTACCCCGAGGGAAGGCTGAACTCTGCGTTTGGGGATGCTACTTAAAAGATACCCCGTTTTCTCTCTGATGACCGGTTCCCTGCTTCTGTCCTCCGGTGGCAGTTGGGGCTCTTCTACCAAACAAGTGGCCAATGTCAGGGCCACTCCTACTGGAAGTAAATATTTGGGGCAGGCTGAGTGACACCCCACCCCCACCCCCCCACCCCCGATTCTCTGAGACTCAGGCTCCATGTCTGCTAAGTGGGCACAGCAATGACTCCTGGGAGGGTTGGAGAGAGCTAAAGGGAAAGAGCTCTCCCCAGGTCTGTTGGTCTGTTATATCACCTGCGTTCCCAAGCTGGGGCTGGGAAATAACAATGGACCTATCCTTCCAGATGTGACTGTGGTAATGTGTAGAGCCCTTGCATGTACAAGAACCATTGCAGGCACTCCACGTGGATTATGTCAACGAATCCTCACTACCAGGAGGGCATGCGCCATTGGTATCCCCATTTCATAGACGAGGAAACTGCAGCATAGGTCGAATGACTCAGGAAAAAGCACACAGCTAATGAGAGCTGGAGCAGAGCTTCTGAACGAGGCAGCCTTTGCTGGGCGCTGTCACCTAGCCTCTCACTTCTCCGAGCCTCAGTTTTCTGGCCCCGGGAATGGAGTCACATTCAGGCTAATGCAGAGGAAGCTGGGGTGACTCGACCTGGAACGTGCCTGGGGAGCAGGAGAGCATGCAGCACAGTGGAGGGATGGCCATGATCACACTCTGCGCTGGTCGTGCTGATACCCTCTGTGGCTGCTATGGCTGGCCAATTGGAAGTCGGGATGCCTGGATCCCCCAGGGCATGGGTGGGTGGTCCTAAGGGTGGGGGATGAGTGGGTGAAAAGTGGCAGGGGTGTTCTTGTCCTCGGATGGTGGTGGGAAGGATGGAAGATTCTGTACCACTGCGAACCCAGAATTAATCCTTTAATCCTCTCCCTTAGACTCAGACCCACTATTAACCCATATTACAGGTGAGGAAACCAAGTCACAGGGCGGGTAAGTGACTTGCCAAGGGTCACACAAGTGCCTAAGACCGGATCAGTGTTTTCCATCAACCACTGCCCATACCTCCAGCGTGAATGCAGAAACTCATCTGAATGGCAACAAAGCCACCAGGAAGCACTGGCACCTGGGCCAGAGCACTTGGCAGAATCCCCCTCGGACCACAGTCAGAACTGACCAGGTTGCCTTGCTCTGGGTGCTCGGTGCCTCCCTAAACCCACGTCCGATTTGGAGAAACCATTCTGGACATCGCCTTAGAGATGTGCCGTTGTCGCCAATGGGATCAATGTCCTCATGTACAGATGAGAAAACTGAGGCTTGAAGGGGTCGTGCTATCTGGCCAAGGTCACAAACTGAAAGTCTGTGTCCAGTGTACTTTCATTAATTCATTCAATGGTTGAACAAGACAAACACACTAACAAATACGAACTTCAGGTAGAGATGAATGCTTTGAAGGGAGAAGATAACAGGACAGCGACAGGAAGCACAATGGGAACGGTCAAGGTGGACCTCTCTACGGAGGCGACCTGTGAGCTAAGACCCAAAGGGCGAAGAGGAGCCAAGGGAAGTATCTCCCATGGAGAGGGACCAGCCAGTGCAAAGGCCCTGAGGCGGGAAGAGGCTAGCCAAGGCTGAAACTGGCCTCTGTCGAATTAAAAGTAGGAGGCCTACAGGGTCCACTTTGCAGTTTCTGAAGCTCTGGGAGATGTTAGCAAGGAGAACGGTGGGGGCGGAATAGGAGGGACCGCGGGCCCCAGTTAGAGGGAAAGTGATGGCGACTTGGACCAGGGTGACCGCTGAAGAGATGCTTTTTTCTTGATAACCTTCCTTCTCTTCTGCGCCTCTCCCCCCTCCGACACCTTCGGAGAGAGTTTCTGGAGAAGCTTGGCAACCCGGCGGGGTGAGGCAAGCCCCAGGCCCCACTGTATTTTCTCTTCCCTTCGGAGCTCATTCAGATTCGAGACTCCGCCCCCCGGCGCCCTGGTCCCGCCCTGGAGTCCCTGGAACCCGGCCGCGCCAGTCCTAGAGCCAGCTGGGCCTCAGCTGTGGGGCGGAGTCCGCCGCGGACACCCCCCGCGACGACCGCAGCTCACAACTACGGTCCCCCGCCCCTCCCTCTGACACCCGGCCTGGCTCCCGAGGCCCAGCTGTGCGCCAGCTGTGCGGTCCCGCCCCGGAGTGCGCTCCCGGAGCTCAGCCGTCCTCCAGGGCCTGTCCGATCCATCTCGCATTTTAGGAGACTGAGGCCTGGACGCCAGCGAAGGAAGAGGATTGCCTGCTATTGGGCAGGGGCGGGTACATGACTCTGCGCCCAGCGCCTGCCTTGCACAGTCCCATTTAATCCTCACGAACCGACGACAGGATTCTTATCGTTACCGCTTTGCACACAGCAGCACACTGCTGCCCAGCGAAGTGAAGGTACTTGCCCAGGGCCACGTGGCTAGACAAGATTCCAAGCCACACCCTGGAAGTCAAGCCAGGTGCCCAGGGCACAAAAGTTGGGGAAGCACTCACTCTCGGGGCTGTGTGAGTGCAGGGTGGGCACACGGAGGGAAGGGACTACATGTCCAGAGAGTGAAGATACCCCCCCTCAATTATCTGAATAATATCTGCTCCTTTGGTGTTATTAACAAAGGTGGAGCCTGCGCTCCCTGCCCTGACCCCCACTTTATTCATGCTTCAAGTCTTGCACCAAGTACATCTGTCAACATCGTTTCTTCCTGTGAGCTGAGGGCAGGCTGTGGTTTGATAGATTTGTTTATGCCAGCGCCCAGTACAGCCCCAGCTGGGGAAGCAAGTACCGCATCCCCTAAATGAGCGCTTACTCTGAGCCAGACGCTGTGCCAGGCGCGTAACACGCGCTATTTCACTTAATTCATCCTATGACCTTCAAAGAAAAGATTGTCTTTACTCCCTTTCTTAGACACGTCAGTTGTGCTCCACACATGTCAAGTGACCCGTCCAAGGTCACTAAGCAGCTTCCGGGTGAACCCTCAGGAACCTGGACTCTTGACCGGGATACCCAGTTTTCCTCCATGCTGGGGCCGGGCAGGGTGGGGGGCGGGAGGTGGTTTCGAAGGAGAAATTCGGGAGGTGAGGCCTGAGCTGGAAACTTCATGGCGCATTGATTTGGGTGGGGGACGCAAGGAGGCGCCCTGCGAATATTTCTGCTCTCTTAAAACGCCTGTCGGCTGATACCTGAGGCTCATCCAGGTCAAATCGAACTGCTCAGGGTCCGCGGCTGGGGTGTCGGATCCGAGAGGCCAGGTCAGCGGACCCCCTGGCCCAGTAAACGCTACTGGGCTCGTGGATGAGAGCTTGGGGCAGGTGCACCGCCTGCGTCCTGGCCTCGATTTCTAGAAGGGGAGCCCTCAGTCTGACTCCATAGGTCCCCTGAGAGCCGGGCTGGAGGAGGCAGGAAAAGGTGGTGAGGACCCTGAGAGGACGTTCTTCTTACCCTTCCTTCACCCCGCCCCAATTCTTTTCCCTTTCTCACCTTTAATTTTCAATGTGATTAAGATAGTTTCTTATGTTAAAAGGTGTGAAGTGACCACTGGAGACCCTGGGCCACCCACTCATTT
Organism: Orcinus orca; assembly: GCF_937001465.1. Taxonomy (NCBI): domain Eukaryota; kingdom Metazoa; phylum Chordata; class Mammalia; order Artiodactyla; family Delphinidae; genus Orcinus; species Orcinus orca. The sequence continues at coordinate 117,794,339 of NC_064562.1, forward strand.
GATGAGTGTTCATTGTGTCAGGCAAGCCGGGAGAGGTGTTGGGGACAATGCTGTGACAAGACAAGGTGCTGGTCCCTGAGCAGCTTGGAATGAGAGTGGAGGCTGCTGGCACTAACAATGACATGAAAACAGATGTTGTCAAGCCAGGTGGTATGATGAGGATGTGTCTGGGAGCATGGGATCCCTGACGGGGGAATGTAGGGAACATTTTAATAGAATAAAGGCCCTCCAGGCCAAGGGACCAGGAAATGCAAAGGTCCCCCATCACTGACGTGGGTAGAATTTTGCAGTTTCGAGCATCCTTTAGCAGTGGAAAGGCACTGGCATGATTTGCCTGGAAAACGGACATCTCTGCTTTTAAACCGAATTCACAAATCTGGTCTCCTTTGATTTTCATCATCTAGCGTGCAGTTGGGACAGGTTCTCACTGTGCCCGTTTTACAGATGAGGGAACTGAGGCCCAGTGCCCTGCCATGGCCCCTCAGTGCATGAGAGGGTAAATCTGGGGTGAGAGGGCAAACCTGAGTCATTCCGTGACACCCCAGCTGACTCCAGATGGACTGGTTTCAGGTGATTGCTTAGATCTACGTCTGCCTCCCACCAGCACATCCATTTAAGGAAGGACGAGGCATGCAGTTTGGATGGGCCGGCTGAAGGTATCAGAGCATGCATCAGAGCGAGAGCGAGAGCGAGAGTGAGCGAGGGCGCGTGCGCGCGCGCGCGAGAGCGCACTGTCTTGCTGAGTGGCCTCTGGAGAGGCTCAGGAAGTCTTGGTGTCTGAAGATCTACAATTTTACAAATGTTCGTTGATCTTGGGGGTCTTCATTTTCCTGAGTCAAATCTGCTCCTCCTGGGTGGAATTCTAAGTTGCCTGGGGAGTCCTTGTTTCCACCTGGGAGGGTGTGCCTACCACTGGTCTCCATCTGCAGCTGGGTGAGTCCAGCACTGCACTCAGGCCCGCCTCACCAGGATTGAATGGGAGCTCTGAAATTCTCTGATGGGATGAAGCCCACCCCCTACCCCTGCCTGCAGGGGCCATTCTGATTTTGTTCTCATGCTGAGCTGGCTTCATGGGCCTGTGACCAGTGTGGTCACACTGGGACCCACTCTCAGAAGGGTCCCAGGCTGGGGGTTTAATGCTGTAGTCACCATCTCAAAGTCCTTAGTAATTTGACCGTTGAGTTTACATTTTGTAAGTGATGTCTTATGTGCTGGGGGCTTGGACCTGTCTCCAGCTGCCTCCCCGGGACAGTTTTTGGCTGTCTGCTCCCCTCCTTCCTGGTAACTCAGGACCCACCCAGCCTCCTCCTCTGCTCCCTCCCAGTGACTGCTGCTGCTTCTCTCCATCTGGCAGGGGCCAGTGTGCCAGGGTGCGCAGACATGCCAGGGCATCTGGAGGTGGGGCATGGTGGGCGAGCGTGTCCCATGGGCAACTTGGGAGGGGTGAGCCTCTTGTCCACCCTGATCCGGGAGCCCAGCACATTCCAGCATAGAGATTGCAACACCCCTGGGGATCACCCGTTTGCCAAGGGTCGGGGCAGGGGGTCCGAGGGAAGAGGAGGTACCTGGCCCATTCGACTTCCCCATCGTTGGTTAGGTCTGGTGGCTGTCGGGATGGGGGGCCAGGCAGCTGGTGGAGTGGGCACGTGCAGCCAGGTCACACGTGGGGCCCCCCAGACACCTGCCAGTGTCCCTGTGAACGCAAGGGGGTGACACCACATAGGAAACCCCTCTACAGGACAAGAGTGAGGCCACAGGGAGAGGCAAACACTTTCTACGTGAGCCCCTTTAGCACACTTTCACCCCTGCTTTTTGAAAAAGGGGCTGTGCATTTTCTCTTTGACCTGGACCCCACAAACTATGCAGCCAGTCTTGCCCCCGTGTGCCGGGTGGCTCGTGGGTTTTTCTTGCTGGAGGCCCAGTATCGCTCACCCGACCCGCAGCGCTGCTCCTCCAGGGGTCTGGGCAGAGGTAAGAGCAAGCTCTCAGCTAATAAGTCTTCGTAAAATGGGATGCCCGGCTCCCACACGAACCCCAGCTTTACAAGGAGGTGCTCTTGGCCGCACACCCGCAGGAACTGCTGCTTCGGTTCAGGGGTGACGTGTCTGCCATGTTCTGGGAGTTCCAGGCTCAGAATCAGAGAGCTAGCTGGACACGGAGACAGCCAGTCATGGGTGCAGGTCCTGATGGGCCATAGGAGGAAACTGAGGCCCAGAGAGAGTTGCTGACAGTCTGGGGGTCTCACTGGGCAGAGGAGCAGAGTGAGGTCAGGCACTCAGGTCATCTGGTCCAGCTTAAGTCCAAAGCAAACATCCCTGCTGTCCCCCTGCCTTCAGTGAGCTTTGATATAACGGTTTCTAAGACCCTTTAGCTTGCTGCTTGGTCCATCCTGTCCAGTTCTCCATAGCAGCTGCAGAAGGGACCTTTAAAAACTTGAAATCTGATCATTTCACTCCCCAGCTCTAAACGCCTCAATGGCTTCCCATCTCCTTCACAGTGAATTGCAGAGTCCTTACCCTACAAGGCCCTACGTGATCTGCCCCACTGCCCCCTATGACTTTTGCGATGGTAACTCCTCTGGCCTTCTGGATGTCTCTCAAGCTCAGCACACATACCCCTGCCCCAGGGCCTTTGCACTTCCTGTTGCCTTTGCCTGCAGTGCTTTTCTCTGGGTATTTGTATGCCTGCAGGCTCTTTCTCTCTCTCAGGTTTCGCTCCAGTGTCTCAGAGAAGCCTTTCCTACTCCCCCTGTCTAAAATTGCATTGTCTTCACTGCATGATCACGATTAAGCTTGCTTTGTTTCTCTTCATATAAATCACTACCTGAGAGCCGAGTGTGTGTTTACATGTTTATGTATTTCCTGTCTCTTTCCAGCTTGACTCTCAACACCATGAAGCAGTGACTGTGCCCCAGCACGTGGGACAGTGCTCAGTGCATAGTAAGGCTTCAGTATTTATTAATTAAATGAAGACTTCTCATCTCACACACAGGAGGAGCCCTGAGAGGTTCTGTGGGCAGCTCTAGGCCCTGCAGGTCTGGGGGAGCAGCTGGCTGGCAAACTGGGCCCCTGAACAATGGGCCCAGTTTTTGGTCTCTGTCCACACTGCTGCCCATTTCTCAGAGGAGGCCCTGGGAAACCTGGATACCCAGGAGGCAGGAAGATGGGTACTGAGAAGTCAGCAGCTTCCCATCTGACAGCCCCGGGAACACAGATTTAGGGGAAAATGGTAAAGGAGGAAAAGGCCATCATTTCCATGCAGGCCTGGCAGCTCTCACATCCTGCTACGTCCCTGTCCAGAGTGAAGGCAGGACACCTTGAGATTCAAAGGAGGGACGGGCTTGGCGTGCACAGGGAGTTGATGTTGATGGAGCTGAGAGCCATTCTTGGAGCCAGGAAGCTCGGGTTCAAGTGCTGGCTGCTCGCTAACTGGCCACGTGAACTTGGGCATGTTTCTTTGCTTCTCTAGTTAACAGTTTTTTCATCTGTGTAATGGGTGTCGTAATTCCTGCCTCATGGGACCAGTATGGGGATTAAATGAGTCAATGCATGTGACATATTTGGAATAGTGACAGGGACTTAGTAAGGTCTCAAAATTCCCCACTACTATCAGGTTCCTGGACTCAGAAGCCAGAAAGCCTGAGGCTTGGTTCCTGCTCTCCTGCCCACCCCTGCCGCAACATCAGCTAGTGTGGGAGAGAAAAGAGAGGAGGAGAAATACCGGGGGAAGAGACACACAGATACGTCCCCCAGCTGCACTCTCCTCTTGTAGACTCTCACCCCAAATCAGCGAGGCTGACAAAGCAGGAGTTATAACTCCCTTGTGCCAAACAAGGAGACCAAGGGCCAGAAAGTTTGGGGTATTTGCCTAAGGTTGCACAGGGAGGAATGGACTAGAATTAGCCCGGATGTTTGGATTCCTGGACCCGTGCTCCGTTCCCATCACATTTTCACACTGGCCTGCTTTTCCTAGCATCTGCCTTCTGCATTACAGCTGGCTGCCTTTTTTATTTTCTAGTTTTTTCAGGACTTGGATGAGCCGGAGCCTGAAGACATAATAGCGAGTTGGACCCTGTTTCACCACTGATCCCAGGCCAGGGCATGGCCACTAAATGCTAGGGCTCTCACAGAAGCTTTTGCCCTCAGTCTGTGATGTCTGTGAGATCACTCCTGACAAGGATTTCCCAGAAGTTCTTAAAGTACAGGTGAAGGTAGGAAATTCTGCTAGGATGAAATTAAGATAAGGATATTTAAGTCCTTAGCATTTGGGTACTTTTCTGTGTGTCGTTAGGGTAAAGAAAGAATGATTTTTGTTTGCTGAGCACCTACTCGGTTCCTTACTCCCGTTCTTTAGTATAATGGACACATCAATATGTGACACGGCATCTTGTCCCAGTTGTTCAGGGAATACTGGAGCCAAGAGTGGGTAAGTCAGTTGCTCAGGATCATGCAGTTAATGAGCCTGTATCTGGAATTCAAATTAAGCTCTGTGTGACTGGAATGCCCATGTCCATGCAATCCCGCCACGCTTGCTTTAAGTGCCTTTAAACACATTAGCAAGCTCTGAAAGCACTGGATATGGTTTCAAAAATACACATCGAGTAAAACACTTATAAGAAGAAAGAATGTTGGGGAAAAAAGCAAACTACAAACAAACCAACCCCAAACTCTCTCCTGGTGTTGATGGTTTTCACTGGAGATGATACAGAACCAGAACTCTTAAAATCAGTCTTTGGACTTGTTAGTAACAGCCTGGTAAGAGAATGCTAATGAAATGTCATTAGTTTTTTTTCTTGTTCAAACCACATTTCAAATAATTCGGTTCGTCATCCCCTTTTTACGAGGAACAAAAACAAATGTTTTCCAAAGCTTCAAACCAAAATCTCTGTGTGGGTTTCTTGTTTTGAGCCAAATATTTTGTGTCTTTTCCCAAGTGGGAATTCCCCCCCCTCCCCTCACTGTCTGTCTGTTGTTCCAAGTCCTCTGTGTCTTGCTGGTCCAACTTTCCCCTTCCCCATCTTAGAGGCTAGCCTTTCTCCCCACAGAGAGTCAGAGTCCTGGGTTCAAATCCCAGATCCTTTTTTGTTGCCCACTAAACAATTAGTTTTTGTTTTAATATAAGCCATACTTTAAAGACATTCCCACTGAAAAATAAACAAGAGTACTCAGAGTATAGAGCATATGTCCACTCTTCTCCCCAGAGATGATAGGCTTTTTAAATTTTTAGAATTAATTTTGACTTTTTATTAAAGAAGTAAGTTTGTATAGTTTTTACAGTCAAATGGTTTAAAAGGCTTATAATGACAAAGAGCAGCCTCCATCCTGCCCACCTCCATTCTTCTGCCCAGATGCAACCATTTTCAACTTTTAGTTATTCCTTTTGGCATTTTCTTCCCTCTTTCTAAGTAATATCTCTCCACTAATAATTCTTTTTTTTTTTTTTTTTTTTTTTTTTGCGGTACGCGGGCCTCTCACTGTTGTGGCCTCTCCCGTTGCGGAGCACAGGCTCCGGATGTGCAGACTCAGCGGCCATGGCTCACAGGCCCAGCCGCTCCGCGGCACGTGGGATCTTCCCGGCCCAGGACATGAACCTGTGTCCCCTGCATCGGCAGGCAGACTCTCAACCACTGCGCCACCAGGGAAACCCACTAATAATTCTTGATTTTTTCTGTATCAAACCATTATCAATGGACTTTCTGTTACCAAGATGAAATTTGCTTACACTAGTTCCCCCAATTATCCTCCCACGAGTCTAATTTCATTTTTTGTTAAATCAATATTCAGTGTTTATTATTATGACCATGTAAATTGTGTTCACAATCATACCACATAGTATGCTAACTTTAATTACATTTCCTGTCTTGTATAGCTTTTTCTTCTTTCTGGGGTTGATAATTGCCTTTACATTTTATTTAATTTCCTATGTGTCTGTAGTTAATTCATCTTCTCACTTTTTCAGAAATGGAAACTCTTCTGGGCAAATTCACACATACCAGGTAATGTCTCAGATCCATTTTCTCCCCCTTGCAGTCATTTCTCTTGGAGAGAAGTACCCTCTTACCACTGGTTGTCATCTAGGCCACTACACAACTGTCAGCCTTGAATGTCTCTTTCCCATCACCCAGGAAGTTCCCTTTGCCCCTCTCCTGGGTTGGATCCCTGATTTCCTGAGTTTCACGCTTTTTTTTTTTGCTTGGTTTATTTCCTGTGTTGGTGTAGATCTCTTTCAGTAACTTTCTGAGGCAGGGTGCATGGAAGGTAAATTTTTCAAAATTTTGCATGACTGAGATTGTCTTCATTTCACTCTCACATTCCAAAGATAGTTTGTTTGCCTGTACATTTGCTCCAGCAACCTTGGAACCATTTCTCTGTGGTCTTCCCACTTCCAGCTACTGATGGTCTGATGTCATTCTGATTCCTACTTTATCTCTCTGTAGGCATTTGGGATCCTTCCCTTATTCCTGTTGCTTGGGAATTTCATCATCATGTACTTTGGTGTGGTTCTTTTCTATTCTTTGTGTTGGGCCCCAGGTGAGTAATTTCAATCTGGAAACCTATGGCCTTCAGTTGTAAGAAAGCACCTGAATTGTTAATCTGATCATTTCTCTTTCAGACTTCCTATTATGTCCTATCATTTGGTTGTTAACCTGCTTAAATTGATACTTTAACTTTGTTTTTTAAACAACAGAAATTTATTCTCTCGTAGTTCTGGAGGCTAGAAGTCTGAAGTCAAGATGTTGGCAGGGCCACACTCCCTCTGCAGGTTCGAGGGAAAAATCCTCCCTTGCCTCTTCCAGCTTCCACAGTTGCCAGCAATCCTGACATCCTTCGGCTTGTAGCTGCATCACTGCAATCTCTGCTTCTCATGGCCTCCTAACCCGCATTTCTTTCTTTCCTTCTTTCTTTCTTTCTTTTTTTTTTTTTTAAAACATCTCTATTGGAGTATAATTGCTTTACAATGGTGTGTTAGTTTCTGCTTTATAACAAAGTGAATCAGCTATATGTATACATATATCCCCGTACCTCCTCCCTCTTGCATCTCCCTCCCACCCTCCCTATCCCACCTTCTAGGTGGTCACAAAGCACTGAGCTGGTCTTGTGTGCTATGTGGCTGCTTCCCACTAGCTATCTAGTTTACATTTGGTAGTATATATCAGTCCATGCCACTTTCTCACTTCGTCCCAGATTACCCTTCCCTCTCCCCGAGTCCTCAAGTCCATTCTCTATGTCTGCGTCTTTATTCCTTTCCTGCCCCTAGGTTCATCAGAACCTCTTTTTTTTTTTTTTAGATTCCATATGTATGTGTTAGCATACGGTATTTGTTTTTCTCTTTTTGACTGACTTCACTCTGTATGACAGACTCTAGGTCCATCCACCTCACTACAAATAACTCAATTTCGTTTCTTTTTATGGCTGAGTAATATTCCATTGTATCTATGTACCACATCTTCTTTATCCATTCATCTGTCAATGGACACTTAGGTTGCTTCCATGTCCTGGCTATTGTAAATAGAGTGGCAATGAACACTGTGGTACATGACTCTTTTTGAATTATGGTTTTCTCAGGGTACATGCCCAGTAGTGGGATTGCTGGGTCGTATGGTAGTTCTATATTTAGGTTTTATAAAGAAGCTCCATACTGTTCTCCAGAGTGACTGTATCAATTTACATTCCCACCAAGAGTACAAGAGGGTTCCCTCCCTTTTCTCCACACCCTCTCCAGCATTTACTGTTTGTAGATTTTTTGATGATAGCCATTCTGATTGGTGTGAGGTGATAGCTCACTGTAGTGTTGATTTGTATTTCTCTAATGATTAGTGATGTTGAGCATCCTTTCATGTGTTTGCTGGCAATCTGTGTATCTTCTTTGGAGAAATGTCTCTTTAGGTCTTCTGCCCATTTTTGGATTGGGTTGTTTGTTTTTTTGATATTGAGCTGCATGAGCCGTTTGTAAATTTTGGAGATTAATCCTTTGTCAGTTGCTTCCTTTGCAAATATTTTCTCCCATTCTGAGGGTTGTCTTTTTGTCTTGTTTATGGTTTCCTTTGCGGTGCAAAAGCTTTTAAGTTTCATTAGGTCCCATTTGTTTATTTTTGTTGTTATTTCCATTTCTCTAGGAGGTGGGTTAAAAAGGACCTTGCTGTGATTTGTGTCATAGAGTGTTCTTCCCATGCTTTCTCCTAAGACTTTTATAGTGTCCGGTCTTACATTTAGGTCTTTAATCCATTTTGAGTTTATTTTTGTGTATGGTGTTGGGGAGTGTTCTAATTTCATTCTTTTACATGTACCCGTCCAGTTTTCCCAGCACCACTTATTGAAGAGACTGTCTTTTCTCCATTGTATATTCTTGCCTCCTTTGTCAAAGATAAGGTGACCATACGTGCCTGGGTTTATCTCTGGGCTTTCTATCCTGTTCCATTGATCTATATTTCTGTTTTTGTGCCAGTACCATACTGTCTTGATAACTGTAGTGATACTTTAACACTTTAAAAATCTTTTTTTAATCTTTCCTCACCAGGTTCTACAGTGCTTTTCTAGGAGATTTCTTCTGTTTTATCCTTCATTCTTTTCCTTGATGTTTTCATTCCTGTTGTCATGCATGTAGTATTTAAGACCGCTTCTGTGTTCTGTGAATGTCCCCTTTTTATAGCATCTTACTGTGTTCTTATTTCACAGAGGCAGTATTTTCTCTCTTTGAGGCTTTGAATTGTATTTTAAAAGTTTTCTTCTGCTTGCTGCATTGTCTCTCTTTTTCTCCAAGTTCTTCTTTCCCATTAAGAGGTGTTTCCCAAAGGGATGGTCAGCTTTGCACAAAAAAGTTGACCACAGGCTCTGTGGGCATGGGCGTGTCTTGTGGACAGGTGGGCTACCTGGGTGGGCAGTAAGGCAGGGATCCAGCCCAAATGACAGTTTCTGTGGATCTTTCCCCTTAAACTGGTGGGTTTCCCCAGAGAGAATCACTTCAGTTTCATCCCTGGGAAGGGCCTCGAGGGTAGAGCCTGGCCAATAGGTTTCTGAGGGCTGAGTAGGGGAAGGCACCAAGTGGTCTTATTATTGTAAGTGCAGAATTTCTCCTCATGCTGTTTTCAGGCAGGTGTCAGCCTGCCTCCTTCAGATGTATCTGATATCTTGGAATCCAGAGCTGGTTTGGGTCCATTTCTCTAGAGAAGAAAGCTCTAGTGGTTCACTAGAATGGGAGACGAATGTACATCTTGATGCACGTGAGGGAGGACTTTCTACCAGTCCTCCTCTGCTTCCACCCATCTCTCACCCAATCTCTAGAGGCACGTGGGCCTCTAATTCTGAGCTCTTATCCTCTGGTTCTGGGTATGACCAGCTCACGTGTAGACTTTCTCCTCAAAGACTTGGAATTCACTTGAGCCGGCTCTGCTAGGTTGCGTATCACTTGCCCATTCATTCACCATCTTCCCAAAGCTTATGGACATCTCTGGATTCCTGCACCCTTTGTTCTCATAGATGAATGTCTTTAAAAAATCCCTTTATTGTCATTGTAGTGGACTGTTAGAGGAAGTGGAAATAAATGTGTTTCATCTGCGGTGTTTATATGGAAATAGAAACCTTTCTTGAGACATTTACATAATAATAAATCCATTGATGATAATGAAGATAATAATAACTACTGTCCATCACTCAAATTGTTCAAGTGCTTTGTAGGCACTGTCTCATAATGACACAGGAACTAAGCACTATTTTTGTCCCCATACTACCGATGAGGAAAGGGAAGCTCTGCTAGGCAGGTAATTTGCCCAGAACCAGTGTTGATGAGTAGAGAGGAGGAGTTCAGGACCAGGTCTGTCTCTGGAGCCTGGTCCCTAACCTCCCCCTGTGCAGATCCTCCCGGCCCCGTGTGCACAAGAACACACAGGAATGGGTGGAATGTCACACAATCGGGCTGTGACCATTACTCCATAGCTTCCTTTTCTAATCCAACCATCAGTCATGGATATCTGTTTATACCAGCCCATTAGAGCAACCTCATTCTTTTTAACAGGAGTATAATATTCCACAACAAAACCTACCAAAATGTATTTAACCACTCCCTATGGAGGGACATGTATGTCAGCTTTAATCTCCACAACTTTTAGCCATGTGACTTGGGGTATATCAAGTCTCCTCTTGAGCCTCAGTTTCCCTATCTTAAAAATGGAGGCATCACAGAGGGTCCACTCCAGTACAATTCCATTATATAAAGTATAAAAGCAGTTGAAAACTCAAATATGCCACATACAGCGTTGAATGGAAGCCCTCCAAAAGATACGTCCATTGGGCTTCCCTGGTGGCGCAGTGGTTGAGAGTCCATCTGCCAATGCAGGGGACACGGGTTCGCGCCCCGGTCCGGGAAGATCCCACATGCCGCGGAGCGGCTGGGCCCGTGAGCCATGGCCGCTGAGCCTGCGCGTCCAGAGCCTGTGCTCCGCAACGGAAGAGGCCACAGCAGTGAGAGGCCCGTGTACCGCAAACAAAACAAAACTAAACTAAAAAGATACGTCCATGTCCTAATCGCTGTAACCTGTGAATGGGGTGTTATTTGGAAAAATAGTCTTCGCAGATATGATCAAGTTAAGGATCTCGAGATGAGGAGATCATTCTGGATGACTCATGTGGACCCTAAATCCAATGACAAGTGTCCTCATAAGAGGCACACAGAGCAGGCAATGTGATCATGGGGGCAGAGATTAGGGTGATGTGGCCATACTCCCAGGAATGCCCACAGCCACCAGGAGCTGGAGTACACAAGAAGGATCCTTTCTTAGGATCTCTGGAAGGAGCTTAGCCATCCTGACACCTTCTTTTTCTTTTTCTTTTTTTAATTGAAGTATAGTTGATTTACAATGTTGTGTTAATTTCTGCTATACAGCAAAATGACTCAGTTATACACATACATACATTCTTTTTTATACTCTTTCCCGTTACGGTTTATCCCAGGATATTGGATATAGTTCCCTGTGCTATACAGTAGGACCTTGTTGTCTATTCATTCTAAGTGTAATAGTTTGCATCTGCTAACCCCAAACTCCCGGTCCATCTCTTTCCCCCTCCCCTTTGGTAATCACAAATGTGTTCTCTATGTCTGTTGAGTCTGCTTCTGTTTCATAGATAGGTTCATTTGTGTCATATTTTAGATTCCACATATAAGTGATATCACATGGTATTTGTCTTTCTCTTTCTGACTTACTTCACTTAGTATGATAATCTCTAGTTGCATCCATGTTGCTGCAGATGACATTATTTCATTCTTTTTTATGGCTGAGTAATATTCCACTGTATATATATACCACATCTTTATCCATTCATCTGTCAATGGACATTTAGGTGGTTTCCATGTCTTGGCTATTGTGAATAGTGCTGCTATGAACATAGGGGTACATGTATCTTTTTGAATTATAGTGTTGTTCAGATATATGCCCAGGAGTGGGATTGCTGGATCATATGGTAATTCTATTTTAATCTTCTGAGGAACCGCCATACTGTTCTCCATAGTGGCTGCGCCAATTTACATTCCTACCAACAGTGTAGGAGGGTTCCCTTTATTCCACACCCTCTCCAGCATTTGTTATTTGAGCCCTACTAACACCTTGATTTCAGACTTCTGGCCTCCAGAACCGTGAGTGAACAAATTTCTGTTATTTAAAGTCACCAAGTTTGTGGGTAATTTGTTATGGTAGCCACAGGAAACTAATATATGCCATTGGAAAAAAAATTTTTTAAGTGAAAGTATCACTTAGAGCGTCTCAGAATTCTCCCATGTATAAAGAAGTGGCTATCTCCTGAAGCAGGGCACGGTTTCCGGAGACCCACACACCAGTCTCGGGTTGACGTTTCTTTGCACTGCAGGCTTGGCCCATTTCTTGCAGGTTCTGTAGTTTTCACTGTAGGTAGTCACCTGGTCTCCTTCCCAGAGCTACCTCTCTTGACATGGGGCTCAAGCATGAGCATTTTAAACAAGGTTCTATGCAAGACTCAGGTAACACAGTCCCTGAAGAATCACAGCTCTGAAATCAGAGTTGGCACCCCCAATGTCCAAGAGAGATGCAGTAGGGCCCGGAGGAAGTCTTGGTCTGTTCTTGACCTCAGAGAAGGTCAGGGTTGGAAGGGTCCTTAGAGACCCAGCCCTGTTACTGAGACACTGAGCCCAGAAAAGGCAGAGACTTGCTAAAGTCTTGGGGCCAGCAGAACCCTGAGTAAGGGGGTGCCAGGTAGGCAGCCTCCCCACATAGTGGAGTCAGCCAGCCCCAACTGTGGCAGGCCTGTACCTCCCCCTGGACCTGCCTGGAAGCAGAGGCCCCCCAGCCCTGCTCCGAGGGAGAGCATCTCAGACCTGGGGAAGGCCCATCTGCCTTCTGGGCTGCCCTGTGTGACCCCCAGCCAACTCCTTAACTGCTCTGAGTCTGTTTCTTCATTGCTAACATGGAAAACCTACTGATTATAACAGTCATCCCTACCTCGCAAGATTGTTTAAAAGATTGAAAATGACCCTGGGTGAACATGCGTCATAAAAACATCAAGGCCAAATAAACAGCAGCTTTCCCGGTCCCACGCACTCACAGAGCTCTAGCAGCACCTCTTAGCTCTATTACTGTTAGTTTTAATGTTTGTCTTTATCCTTGGGATAAAAACTCCCTGCCAGCAGTGGCCGGCTGTGACTGTTCTTTTCACTGCTGAATCCTCCATTTCTACATGATTCCTGACACATAGGTGCTTAATAAATAGTGCCTAAATGAATATACTAACACTATTGTTAATATGAGATGGCATGATGTAGGATTCAAAAAAAATCTTTTGTCTTACGGATAGAGCCTCAGGTACTAGATTTTATCTTTATGCGTTAGGATATTTTGCGTATCCATCTCTCTCATTCTTTCCCACCCTCTCTGAATCTCTACCTTTGTCCATCCTTCCGTCTTCAAGTCTGACCTCTCCGGCAGGCCCAGAGCCACTGGCATTTTCTTGGTCTGATCATCTCCAGGCTTGCCCATAACCTCTCCTGGCCACAGTTTTGATGGGAGCAAGCAGGGATCCTCCTTCTTGGTCCTCCAGGCAGCCTCCATTCCTCCCCAGGGGCATTTCCAAGCCCAGGCCTGGGGACGTTGGGAGCCTGAAATCCAGGTTCTAATGTGACCCAGTGCTGGTCCTAGTGACAGAATGAGGCTGGGTGCAAATCTCCTGATGGACATAAAAAAAATGTCAGGAATCTGAAAAAACAATGTTTTGGCTGGAACCCCACCTTAATCCCTCATGAGCTGTCTCAGTTGAAAGGCTTTTTTTTTTTTTTTCTTCCGTGCAGATTATCTGAGAACTGCTTGGCACTTGGGAATTTTCCATTGGCGCAAGTCAAGCCTACCGGTGCCAAGAAAGGAGAGAAGAAATATCAGACAAAGTGGGCCCTGCTCTCCTGCCAGTCTCAATTTGGGAGACTTTTTCCATCCCTGGGGCCATTTGTGAGAAATCAAGCTCCGAGGCCTTCTAGGGAAAATCTTTTGACTTTTTATTCTCCAGCGTGGAAATTCTCCACATTTGAATACTAAGTGGTGGCATGAGAAGGGTGTGGGGCAGCCAGGCCAAGAAAAGTTGTATGTGCTTATTTTTATTTATTTTTTTCTTTTCTGATAGGGAGGCACTGAGGTTTCTGCAGTCTGAAAACATTTATTCAGATTGTGACTCTGTTACCGGTTGTAGCATGGATTGGGCAAATCACATCGTCTTCTGGTCCTCACTTTCTTCTTTCTGATGTATGTATGTGTGTGTGTGTGAGAGTGTGGTGTGAGCTGGGTCCTCAGCTGGGAAGCTGGACCTTGGAGGGTAAGCCTTGGGAAGGTGGGGGAAGAGACTGCCCGTATCTCTTCAGATCATCATTCAGGAAGGGCAGGTGTAGATGGCAGGGTGGTGTTCCAGGCAGTGGCTACCAAGATGGAAGCAGGTCAGAAGCCAGGATGATGTAGCCTGCTGAGAAAATATACTTTTATGTATACTTTTACTCCCCATATTTATTCCCATTTTGAAATCCTTCAGTCTCTAGGGAAAAAAATCTGGATAGAAATCGGCTACTGGATATTCAAGGGAAGAAATTCTGTGAAGAGGGTGACAATGTGTGGGACCCCTGAGCAGGCTAACAATTTTCCTTTCAAACTGATGTTCTCTAAGTATTTACTTTGTAAATATTTACGGGGAGGGGGTGGCAGGGGTGGAGAAGGAGGCCCCTGGTGGCTGTCTTGACATCGCCTCTGCTGTCAGAACAATTCTGCTCTGGCCCAAACTTGCAGGCTTCACGGAGTAAAACAAAACTTCTTCAGATAACTGCATCCTACTTAGATTAGAGTTTAGCAACCATCTGTCGGTCCTCAGGCCTACCTTTGGTGGGGGGGTCTTATTCCTCAGCCCATGTGGGGATTCTTTCCAGACCCTCCTCCCTTGAGGGATGTTCTGTAAACACAGTTCCCTCCATCTTACTGTCCCAGAGATGATTGGCCCCTCTTGTGGGTGGGCTTCAGGAAAGTGCTCAGCTGTTGGCCCTCAGTCTGGCTCTGTGAGTGTGTCTAAGGGGGACACTGCCCACCCAACCTCTGTCAGACCAGAGAGGTGGACCAGGGTAGGAGCAGTCAGCAGCACAAGGTCTGTGAAGAAGGGAGCACTGGGACTGTGATGGTCCCACCCCATCCCGCAATGGAGATTCTCTCCCCATCCTTGCAATCTTGAGAGTTCAGGGTTTCTTTATATCAACACATATATAGCACAGTGCCTGACACACACTGGGCCTTTATTGTGAGGCAATGCAGTGCAATGGCCAAGAGAACGGGCTTTGAATCCAAACTTTCTACTTTCAAATACTACCCCTGCCAACTGCGAGACTTTGGGAAATTGCTTAAACCCTCCCTGCCCCCGTTTCTCATCTGTAAAATAGGAATTATAATAGTACTTATTTTACTTGGTTGTTCTGAGGACGAAATGAGATGATATTTCAAAATGCTAGCACCGGGTGTATCATATTGTGGTAAGTAGCATCATGGCACCCAGAGGTGTCCACGTTCTAATCCCCAGAATCTGTGACTATGTCAGGTTTCATGGCATTAAGATGAGGAGTTCAGATGGCAGATAGTATTAAGGTCCTTAGTGTCCTGGAGATGAGGAGATGATCCTGGATGATCTGGGTGGTCCAGTGTGATCATAAGGGTCTTTATAGTGGAAGAGGGAAGCAGAAAAGAGAGAAACAGCATAAGATGGAAGCACGAGAGAGTTCTGATCAAAGCTGACGGTCTTGAAGATATAGGGAGGGTCATGAGCCAAGGAACGCGGCAGCCTCTAGAAGCTGGAAAAGACAAGGAAACAGATTCTCCCTTAGAGCCTGCAGAAGGAACCAGTGAGGCGGATTTTGTCCTTCTGACTCCAAAACTGTAAGAGAATAACTTCGCGTTGTTTCCAGCCAGGAACTTTGTTATGCATTAATGGAAAAGTAATATAGCTGGGTGCAGGGGGAGGGCTTCCTTTCCTGCAGGCTGAGATTAACATCTGAAAGCTGGTGTATGTGCCCATTTTCAGAGCGGGAACTAAGACAGCGTGAGTTATGTGTAACTGTGTAACAGTATTACCAACTCATTTAAACTGGCAGCTTAAACGAACTCACATGTATTATCTCATAGCTCCTGTGGGTCAGGAGTCCGGCATGGCTTGCCTGGGTCCTCTGCTGCAGATGTCTCAATCCAGGTGTTGCCTGGGGCTGTTTCATCTGAGGCTTGCCTGGGGAGGGCACCTGCTCCCAAGCTCCTGTGGCTGTTGGTAGCTCCTTGCAGACTGCTGGGCTGAGGGCCCGTTCTCTTTTTGGCTGGAGGCTGGAGGCTGCCCTCAGTTCATGGCCACGTGGCCCTCTCCATGGGGCAGCTTACAACACACAGCTTGCTTCTTCACACCCAGCAAGACAGATGTCACAGTCTTATGTAATGTAATCACATGGGCCTAACCACACATATCCATCACCTTTTCCACAGTCTTTATGTCTGGAAGCGCATCACAGGTCCTGCCCACACTCGAGGAGAGGGGCTCCCACAAGAGCATGAACATCAGATCATGGGGCACCCTAGAGTTTGTTCTCCACAAAGAACAAACAAGAGATGATATGAGATGACTCCAAGGAGGCAGTGTGATGTGAGAATCAAAAGCATCGGCTCTGGAAACTTTGCTTTGGGTTAGATTCCAACTATAGCATTTCCTGGTCCTGGAAAAGCTGCTTAGCTCTCTAAGCCTATTTATCTCGCCCATAAAATGGGGATGATGGAGCCCTAGCCTTGTAGAACTATTCTGAGGTTTCTAGTTGATCCAGAACTTGGATAGCCGTGTCATTGATTTAGCCCAGGAGAACCTAAATCAATGTCATTCGTGTTCGCTGGGTCCCCTCTAAATGTTGGTTGGTTTTGTGTGGTCAAGGGTCTATAGTAGTCTCTTCCGGAAAGCAGTTTTATCTGTGGCAGAGGATACCTTGTCCCGCAGCATCCATCCTCCCTGACTCCCTTTGCTGCTGGAGTCTCCCAGTATCGGCTGGTGTCTTAGGCGGTTTGTTCTGCTCTAACAAATTACCAGAGAATGGGGGGCTTCCCAGTTCTGGAGCCTGGGAAGTCCCAGATCAACA
Source organism: Orcinus orca (assembly GCF_937001465.1). Lineage (NCBI taxonomy): Eukaryota > Metazoa > Chordata > Mammalia > Artiodactyla > Delphinidae > Orcinus > Orcinus orca. Next base: position 117,810,977 of record NC_064562.1, read on the forward strand.
TGCTGGCTGATTCAGTTCCTGGTGAGGGCCCTTTTCCTGGTTTGCAGACAACGGCCTTCTTGCTGTGTCCTCATTTGGTGGAGAGAGAGCCCTTGTCCCTTCCTCTCCTTTTAAGGACACTGTAAGGGCATCCTGGGTACCCCACCCTCATGACCTCATCTTAACCTAATTATCACCTAAAGGCTCCATCTCTGAATACTATCCCATTGGGGGTTAGGGCTTTAACATATGAATTGGTGAGGGGGACACATTCAGTCCATAGCAGTTGAGGACCTATCGGCCAAGCTAAAACCACTTTTTAAAATTGCCCCTTGTAGCAAGAATGACCATGTGACCAAATCTGGTGGAGTGGATGTGACCAGAAGTGATGGGTTGCATGCCGTCATAGGGAGCAGGCATACCTCCTGTCCGTCTTCCCTCTTCCTGTCAGCAGGAAGGTGATGGGAGCAAATTTGACCACAGGTTGTTGCGATGGCAGAGAACAGGACAGAAGGGTCCTGGCTCCTGACACCCACCAGCCCTAGACTCTCTACCCAGAGGCTTACGAGAGCAAAAATTAAACTTCTTCTTCTTGAAGTCACTGTACTTGAAGCTTGCTTGTTAAAATGTCTTCATCAGCATTTTATTTAATACTTGGCTATTTACTGGCTTTCGCTGTGAAGAACACTTGCATATGGAGATGAGTTAAATGCAGTCTCTGTTTACAACTATGCGTGAGTCCTGCCTCTGCCTGGATTCCCGGAAAACAGTACCTGAGACAAAAGGCTTCTGTGCGACAACTTTGCTGGGGAGCGTGATCCCAGGGGGCAGCGAGTGAAGCTGGGCGGAAGGATGCACTGACCACACTAAGGGTGACTGGTGACCCGAACTCCAACTATTTTGTGAAAATCATCTGAGAAGGATCTCCCAGGGGAAAGAGAGCAGAGCAATTTTCCATTGGCACCTGACCCCTCCTTGGCCAAAGGTTAACCCGTGCGGTGTTAATTCCTCGCATTGCTGGAATGTGTGGGCACAGGGGGTGCTCCCGTGGCATCAAGAGCCCAGCATCGATAGAGAACCGCTGGGGTCAGAGGCGGTCAGGTCTCTGCATCCTAAGGCTGGGCGGAGCCCATGCAGCCATGGCTGGGATCAGTGGCAGGGGAGTCGCGAGCATCTCAAGTGCATGGGAGGGGCTCTGGACATCAGTAGAGGAGATGAGTCAACACAGCCAAGTCTGTCCTCGCTCCACCGTCGTCCTCCCCATCGCTAACCGTGATGTCTGGTAGCTGTTTGCACAGCTTTAACCAGACTCCCTGGGTGGGGTGGGGGGAAACGGACAGAGGACACCAGTTGGGTCCTGCGCTCAGCTGCTTAACGTCCTTCCCTGTTTTTTTGCACGATGTCCACTGTGTTAGTTTCCTGGGGCTGCTGTAACAAGATACCACCACTGGGGGACTTAGAACAACAGAAATTTCTTTCACAGTTATGGAGGCCAGAAGTCCAAAATTAAGGTGTCAGCAGGGCCGTGCTCCCTCGGAAGGCGCCAAGGGAGCATGCTTCCTGCCACATCTAGCTTCTGGTGGGTCCAGGCAGTCCTTGGCTTGTGGCTGCCTCACTCCCCTGACTTCACAAGGCCTTCCCCACTGTGTTTCTCTCTATGTATCATCTTGTCATTGGATTAAGCGCCCACCCTAATCCAGGATCATCTTATCCCAAGATCCCTATCTTAATTATATCTGCAAAGACGCTTACCCCCAATAAGGTCACATTCTGACATTCTGGGCTGCCATGTCTTCTACGGGACAGCATTCAACCCACTACTCTTTCATTTAAAAATTTCTCTGGACATTTTCTGTTTTAGGGGTCTGAAGTCCAACACCAACTCACTTACATAGGAAAGGAGTTGAATGTAAAATACTCAACAAGGAGCTGATTAATGTAAAATAATCAACAAGGGAACTCTACTCAACACTCTGTAATAACCTATATGGGAAAAGAATCTGAAAAAGAATAAATATATGAATATGTATACTAAATCACTTTGCTGTGCACCTGAAACTAATGCAACATTTTTTTTAAACATTGTTATTGGAGTATAATTGCTTTACAATGGTGTGTTAGTTTCTGCTTTATAACAAAGTGAATCAGCTATATATATACATATATCCCCATATCTCCTCCCTCTTGTGTCTCCCTCCCACCCTCCCGATCCCACCCCTCCAGGTGGTCACAAAGCACTGAGCTGATCTCCCTGTGCTATGCGGCTGCTTCCCACTAGCTATCTATTTTACATTTGGTAGTATATATTGGTCCATGCCACTCTCTCACTTTGTCCCAACTTACCCTTCCCCCTCCCCGTGTCCTCAAGTCCATTCTCTACACCTGCGTCTTTATTCCTGTCCTGCCCCTAGGTTCTATTTTTTTTTTTTTTTTAGATTCCATATATATGTGTTAGCATACGGTATTTGTTTTTCTCTTTTTGACTGACTTCACTCTGTATGACAGACTCTAGGTCCATCCACCTCATTACAAATAACTCAATTTCGTTTCTTTTTATGGCTGAGTCATATTCCATTGTATATATGTGCCACATCTTCTTTATCCATTCCTCTGTCGATGGACACTTAGGTTGCTTCCATGTCCTGGCTATTATAAATAGAGCTGCAACGAACATTTTGGTACATGACTCTTTTTGAATTATAACACAACATTGTGAATCAATTATATATCATATCAATTATATATCATAATCAATCAATTTTGAATTATAACACAACATTGTGAATATAAAATTAAAAATTTAAAAAAAATTCTCCCCGAAAATCATCGGGGAATTCTGGTTTTTCAGCACAAGCCACTCATGCTCCTTGCTTGGCCCGGCCATAAGCCTTTCTCTGCTGCAAAAAAAAAAAAAAGAGTTGACATAAGACTGGGAAGTCCAGGAGCGGAGCAGACCTCAGACATGGTGGGGCAACGCCCTTCTCTCTCTTTCTCTCCTTTGCCTTTCTCTGTGTCTTGGCCCCTTCCTATGCTTCCTCTAAGTAGGAGGGAAAAAGCAGAGTCACAGGCCACTCCTAGCTCCAGCCATGTCAGATAAAAGGGAGAGAGATTTTCTCTGGCAAGCTAGATGAGGTCTCAGGCAAGGACTCTATTGGCCCATCTTGGGTCAAGTGTCTATCCCTGGGCCCACCCCTTAGCCAGGGGTGTGGGATACCAGGATTCAAGCCCCACGACGACCCCGTGGAGCAGGGGAAGGACAGTCTGCAAGGGAAGAGAGGCTGCTTTTCCTGGAAGGAGGGTTGGGTGTGGCGCTGGAGGGCTGCAGATGACAGGACCCCATCACTCACCTGCTGTCTGTCCTACTGCACTCTCCACCACCACACCAATGTGTCCTTCCCCAAAGCCTCCATGCTGTCACATGCTCTTCCCTCTGCCTCCACAGCCCTCTTTGGAAGCCATTCTGCCCGTCCCCACCTAGCCCTCCCTGCCTGCAGCCCCCAGCCCTGGCCAAGCTGGGTCTGCCTTCCGTGTTCCCACCACCTACTCCACTTCCATAAATCGAGGCTTACCCCTTTGTGTCATGAAGGTCTGAACTTCTCCTTCACTGGACTGGGAGCTCACTGAGCTGAGGGACTGGATCTGTCTGTCCATCTGTATATTCCCAGACTTAATACAGAGCAGGAGTGTAGGGAGTCTGTGCTCGCTGAATGAATGAGTGAATGAAAATAATCTCGGACAAGGTTGGACAAGTCATGGCAGGAGGTATGAGTGGACGAGGAGGGGCAGCTCCTCCCCAGCCGCTCAGTCATGGTGGTGGCTATGGCGGATGGCTAGTCCCATCATTTGCCCTCGGCCTCCTGATTTTGTCCACAGCCCCCAGTTCTCTGCAAGCTCAGATTCACCTCGCTCTGAGGCATCCCTGCTCCGGTCAGCTCTGGGAATCTTTCTGCATCCATCCAGGGCCTTCTCCAGTGTCCTGGCACCTCCCTTGGCTCTGTTGCAGTGCAAACCAGAGGTGCAGGAAAGTTATCAGCCCCACTCACCCAGGGAGAGTGGGGACTTCTGCAGAGATGCCCTGTCTCCTGTCCCCAGGGGTGGGCAGTTCTGGGAGACTATTTTAGTGTCCTGTGGCTGCTATAAAAAATTACCACAAACTGGGTGACTTAAAACAACAGAAGTTTGTTGTCTCACAGTCTGGAGGCAAGAGTTGGGGACCAAGGTTTTGGTGCGGTTGATTCCTTCCGGAGACTCTGAGGGAGAAGCCATCCCCAGCCTCTCTCCTGGCTCCTGGTGGCTCCCGGCAATCCTTGGTGTTTCTTGGCTTCCAGACACATCACTCTAATCTCTGCCTCTGTCATCACATGCCTTCTGCTCTCTGGGTGCTTTCACGTGGCCTCTTATGAGGACACCACTGGATTTAGGGTTCATCCTAATCCAGTATGACCTCATCTTAAGTAATTACATCTCAAAGACGCTAGTTCCAAGTAAGGTCATATTCTGAGGTTCCAGGTGGCATGAATTTTGGGGACACCCTTCAGTCCAGCCTGGAGGCCTCTGTACCCTTCTCGGGAGGTCCTGGAGGAATGGAATTCCTGCTGCTTGCAGCAGACACTCTGGTTATGCTCCTAGCAGCTTCCCCATCTCCCCTGTCCCACTGTCTCCCTCCTCCCGCTGCGTCCTGGGTCACCCCCAGTGAACTACCCTTCTCGGGTTATGCTCTCGGGGGACCCCAAAACCAAGAGAGACCTCTTTTCAGTGCTAGCTATGAACTGCCTTCTTCCCCAACCCCAGCAGTCTCCCTGAGTTACCGCCAGAGACCAGAGTCCTCATAAACTACCCTTAACTGTGACCCAGGAGTCACTGTGTGTCATGAACCGTTCTAAGCAGTTTACAGGCCTTAACTCATGAGTTCTCGTATCAGCAGCCTAGCTCTTAACATTGTTCTCACTTTATAGGCAAGGAAAATACGGCAGATAGGTTGTAGAACTGGCCCAAGGTCACACCAGCTAAGGAGCCACAGAGCCAGGTTTGAATCCAAGTGGCTCCCCTCTGGAGCCCCTGCCCCCAGACAACGCCTTTGAGGCCCCTGGTGAGTACCTGACTGGCTGTGTCCTTGGGCCGCACAGGGGCCATGTAACCCCTGGCCCTCCCGCGGGCCCCTGTGCCGTGCTGATCGGCAGGAGTTTCCACAGCCATGTCCTCGGGGCCCTCTGGAGGGAGTCTGGGTACTGGGGCTGCTCGCTTGGTCTCACGTGAATGTCTTACCTGGTCAGCTTCCTGCTCCATCCATCTTAGGGGACAACCATGAATAGGAAGTGTGAGCTGAGCGTGCCGTGGGGGTCTGTGCCACCTCCTTTGTTCAGTGTACTTGTACCCTCTGGATGTGCTTAAGCCCAGTCTCAGCTGTGCCATGTCCATCTCATGAAGGGCTGCCAATGAAGGCCAGCTGGGCACACCTGACCATATGGCTTGGCGAGTCTGAGGGCACGCAGCATGCAATGGGCACTTCCGCTGGGTGGTCACTTAATATTCTTTTTTTTTTTTGCGGTACGCGGGCCTCTCCCTGTTGTGGCCTCTCCCGTTGCGGAGCACAGGCTCCGGACGCGCAGACTCAGCGGCCATGGCTCACGGGCCCAGCCGCTCCGCGGCATGTGGGATCTTCCCAGACCGGGGCACGAACCCGTGTCCCCTGCATCGGCAGGCAGACTCTCAACCACTGCGCCACCAGGGAAGCCCGATTATGACTTTTTATAAGTCATAACGGCTGACATGAGCTTTCTACTCATCTTTCTGCTTAATCTCTTTTGATTATATATTAATTTAATAATTGATGCCTTTTTGGGGGGCTTCCCAGCCTTCTTGTTTTAGGAATACCATGTTCTCTTAGATATATTTATAGATATTTGTGGGTTAGGGGTCCCTGATTGCCTATTTAGGGTAACTATTCCCACCTTCTTTTTGACAGTAAAATTCTGCCGCCGCTTCTCTACTATTTGGGAACCCCATCATCCCCCTTGCTACTTTATAACTGCATCTCCTACCATCAGTCCCAGATTACAGAGGATGACCACTAAAGAGCCTCTCATTGATGCTTCTGTCTCTCTTCCAGGGCGTTTCGTATGGCCTTGGTAGATGCAGGGTCCTTCAAGCCTTTCTGAAGAACATAGCCAATGGGTCTTCTGGTCTGATATATAGATCCATTATAGCATATCCTCTTCTCTCAGTTTTTTGCTCCCTTCTTCTAGAAACTTCCATCACAGTCTGACATCTCTACTTCATATAATGCGGCCCATCACTTTTTCAGAGCTTCTAAGAACAGCATGTTACAACCATTTCCTGGGTCCCTTGTCAAGATATTAAAGGCTGATAAGAACATGCAGTATAAACAAACAAACAAACAAAAACAACTAATACTAAACTTTCTTTGGGTTATTTGTATGGAAATATGTTAATATAAATGTTTCAGACATTACATGAAATTTCTAAAAATCATATGTTCTGGTCTAATGTTATAAGTCATAATTCTAGTTATTACTTTAAAATGTATACCTCAGAAATAACTAAATTTCCTCGTCAATTGCATTATTATGAACTTTCATCAAATCTTTAACCGTGGTCATTTTTAAGTCTTTTGTCATTTACAGACAGTTCTGGGTGTACTCTGAGGCTTCTGCAAAAATGTTCCTGTAAAAGGGTTTCATCTGCAAGGAATTCATGGAAAAGACTGACAAGTACAGGTTTGTGGTAACTGACTCTACTGCTGAACTGAATGAATAAGCATTTTCAGAACTCTAATGGAAAACTGATGAATTCATAAAAGTGCTAACAAAAGATCAAGATGAAAAACAAAATTAATTACGTGGGACTGAGTGAACTGATGAGGATCAGTATAATTTTTGTGACTTTTTGTTTGAGTAAAAAAAAAAAATCCCACAAGGACTCAGAGGCAAAAAATATACAAGTCAATTTTCACTGCAAAGTAAAGGAGCTGTTACAGTGGCGGATTCCTGGACTGAATGTCCATATTATGACATAGTATGAGTGTGTTTCGTGTTTCGTAATTGCGATCATTGTTGCTTTTGTTGCGGTCATCCATTTACAATGCTTGGTGTCAGTTCACTTATCTCTTGTAAAAGTAAAATACAGTGTGTGTGTGTCAAAAAAAAAGATTGAGTGAGAATGCAGATTAAAGACATGTAAGAGACATACAATAAACTGTAAAACAAAAAAGATTTAAAAGAATATATTAAAGTCTGTATATGAGGAGCTTGCTCCCCCCGCCCCCACCCCATGTCAACAAAATCCCCCTCGCTCAGTTTTATATTCCATTTCCTCGACCCAGTACCTTCAGGTCCACTGCAGAGGAGACTGTCAGCTTCCTACTAGAGCACATTAGCCAGTCCTGAAACTCTTTTTGGACTTATTAGCCTTCTCCTCCCTTAGAACACTTACCACTTCCCCAGTTGAGGGTCATGCTGAGACTGACCCTAACTATTGCTCTGATGGCTGGAAGGGGACTTGGGGAAGATTCTGAGGTGAGGGAATTTTGTTTTATAAGGCATCCCTTTCTTGAGGCTTCAAGCAGGTGATCACCATGACCTTTTAATGAGGGGGATGGGCCCCTCTCCAGGGTCAGGGGGTTCAAGGGAATTTCTAAGTTCTCAGCTGTACTTACAGAGGTGTCTCCAATCCAAGTCTCAAGAGTCTCGGACTTTCCTTATCGTTGCCCTGACGCTGGCAGAGGAGACTCGCCCAGCTGAGAATTCCACCTTCCCTGAAGTTCTGCTACCTGACAATTAAGCTTTGTCTTGGCCTTCAGCTCAGTGTGCCCTCCAGCTGCAGAGATAAAAGTCTCTGAAACGTGGCCACGGGGATCCTCTGACTCCCACATTTGACTTTTAACCGGCGATTAATCAATCTGAGCTTATCACTCTTCTCCCTTTAATTCATTACTGATGTTTAGCAACAGTCACTCGACTGCACAGATCTTACAGTTACTGTTTCTCCGCTACCTCCCAAACTTCAGTGACCACACACAGGCTAATGCAACTCCCTGTTGCTTGTACAGTACCATAATTAACACGGGTGAAATTCTCAGCAACTGTGCCGCTATAGCACGCCGGGGACTCCCCCCCTAACTACCAGTGATGGGGTCTTCATCACCATCTGGATAGGGAGAGACCCAAATCTAGGTTCTGTCCTAAGAAACTGTTTCTTAGAAACTGGTACCAAATGTGTCTGGTTGGATTCCCCAGGACCAGAGCCTGTGATAGGGACTCTTGTGCAACTGATACGTTGAGAGAATAGTTTAAGATGACGTCTATGAGAGGGACAGAGCCAGGGACACAACTTGGCAAAGATGTAGTCTCAGCTAAATTCTAGCCACGGCTTGATCTCATGGGGAGCTCTTGAGTGTCTCATGTTGACACAAGGTGGATGAGACTTTGTATACACATATTAGTCAGAAATTGGCTGCACACGGACGCTGGCCAGGAAGGGGACAGGGTGTAACTCCTCAAATATATTCCAAAAAGCAAAGAGCAGGGGCTTCCCTGGTGGCGCAGTGGTTAAGAGTCCACCTGCCGATGCAGGGGACACGGGTTCGTGCCCCGGTCCGGGAAGATCCCACATGCCGCGGAGCGGCTGGGCCCGTGAGCCATGGCCGCTGAGCCTGCGTGTCCGGAGCCTGTGCTCCGCAACGGGAGAGGCCACAACAGTGAGAGGCCTGCATACTGCAAAAAAAAAAAAAGCAAAGAGCAGTGCTCCAGGGAACGGGCAACTCAGAGTCACCAGAGGTCACCATCACAGCAGCAAGAGGGATGGGTGCCCACCCAGTGAATGGGGTCTGGCTGACCGGTGTCAGCATCTACTCCAGTTTATCTCTGAGTATTATTTAGTTCTCTTGCTTTTTAAAGTCAGCCTCCTCACCAGCATTTTTGATTTTCATCCCAGAACTACTAAAATGAGTTCAAACCAATCAAAGGATGACCAGGAAAATAGGACAGAAGCTACAAGAGGGATTGAGCTGGACCAATGAAAATGTTTTGAATCAGACGTTGAGTCCAGCTGTTAATTAAAAATTGATTTTATTCCTTATTCCTTTGTAAACTTTACAGTTTACAAAGCACTCTCAAAGCTTCTTGACTCAAATGGTCCACACAGCAAGTATTGAGTGGGAGAGTCTCCTTGTCATCAGAGGAGTGAAGTGATTATTCTAAGACCTCGAAGCTGGTAAGTGGTAGAGCCAGAGAGAGAAGCCAGGCTCTGGCACCTTCCATCAGAGTTACCTGACCCTGTCGACTTCTATATGTTCATTTGGGGCCATCACTTGATCTTAAGCACACACTTTTTCCTTCACTCAGAGGAAAACACAAGCCAGCATGGAGTATGATTTCCTTGAACCATGATGGAATGTTTCAGAGTTACAGATGTGAATGTATGCAAGTTTTAAAGGTAACCACAGAAGTTTATTTCTCTACTTGTATACAGACGATGGCCAGGGAATCAAATAGTCTGCTTCTCTGGTCTCCTATTGTCCATCCCTTTCTGGGTCGAAATCAAGATCTGCTTTTCCCTCCACTGGGGAAGAGAGTTGGGTGTTTTAACTCGTGGAAACATATGGTTCTCTTACCAGCCGACAGCCATCTGGCAGAGCCAGGGCAGGGGATGGGCAGCGTGCACAGTAGGCAGGTTTCTCAGAGAACTCGGTCTGGAGGCAGGCTGGGTGGTGCGTCCAGGGAGCTGTCTCACGGCTGCTGTGTTATGTGCAGCTGCAAATCACTACAGTATCTCCCTGACGTGTTCCACCCTTCAAACTGGGCCAGTAACTCTTTTCCCCCTCTCCAGATGATAGAAAACTGTAGACTTTAACTTCCCAGCCAACGGTCCTTCCTCCCACCCTGGCTGTGTAATTCCTCCACTCCAGTGACCTCTGTTTCACAATCTGGACCACATCTTGAAGCTCCTCTCCAGTCATCCTTCTGGAACGGCCTCCTCTTTGCTGGCAACTCTGACATTTGAGCATCCTCCCAGTCACTATCTCAACAACCCATTTTAATTCTCTGTCTTGCCCTCATAACCATCATTTTCTAGGTTCTGTATTGATTTTTCTGCTTCCTCTTCCCTCCCCACCCCCCCTTAGAGTGTAAGCTCCGTGAGGGCAGGACCTGGACCTGCCTCGTTCACTGCTGATCCCCTAGTGCCCTGGCACATAGTAGTGTTCAATAACTATCTACTGCAGAGCATCTCTTATATCCATGATCCTTCTAAGCTACCCAGCCCCTCCCCACAGGGAGGTAGGCAATGTGACAGGAGAGGGGACAGACTGAGGGGGTGGGGTTAGAAGGTTCTCCCCGGGCTGCACAGCTGACTCCTCACACCCTCCCCACAAATCCACAGAGGTGGGGTTTCCCAGCCCCCATCAGGCCTGGCCTCAGCTGCCTACAACCCCTCCTCTGCCCCCCCCCCCCGGGTGGCCCCCTCGCCACCGCTCTGTGCAGAGAGTAAAATCAGACACGGAGAAGATGGTCAGCCATGTGGAGCTCCGTGACGGACAAAATGTCACTTAAGAGAAGTGAGGCACGGAGGGGACCGTGCCCGAGCTACCATGATGTCCAGGTGACACCAGGTGAAAGCAGGGAACCCCAGGTCGATGGCCATGAGCAGGACATGCCTACAGGCATGCCAGATCCTTGCTCTGTGGAAGGAAAGCCATCTCTGGCCCTCCTCTACCCATGTCAGTGTGGCTTACATCACGAAGGAGAAGGAGACGGGGAGCAATGTTTGCTGAGCACATTAGGTACCGCCCACTGTGTGGCATGTTCCATTTTGAGTCCTCTATCTCCCTGTCTAGTTATCATCTAATGATCCATCTCCAGCTTTCCCTCAGAAGATCTAGGGCTTACAAATACTCGAAATCCAACTTGGTTAAAAAGAAAACAAATGCCAGGTCCAAGAGGAAACAAAGGCAGGAAAAACCCAACGCAGGCGAGGTGAAATTGGTCCACAGCCTGGACAGTGAGGTTCAGGAGAGTTGGAAGAGGTGGGTCACAGGTTTGGGTCTGACCTCTCCAGCGGCCAGTGCCGAGGGACACGTGACCAGGCACATGATGTCGGGTGTCCACAAGGCGAAACTAAACTGGCTGCTGAGAAGCTGGTACTAGACAGAGAGTAACACAACTATTTTTGGTCCTGAAGTGGACAGAAACATCTCCCTCTGGGCTTCAGAAGGATGACTCACTGGGGAGCAGGGAGCCCTGTCCTCAGCCCTGTCTTCAAGGTAAACGCAGTGGCCGTTCCTGACAGCGTCCCCGAATGCAGGTGTGTGGCACCACACCAGAGTGAAAATGCAGTAACACCTTTGTGCGGTGGGGATTAAGTGGGATAAAATTTAGAGTATTAAGGAGAATGGATAGGTGCTAAGTCTCCAGGAACTCTTCCATCCACGCTTTGCTTTCTCTCAACAGGGCTTCTGATACCATTGTGTGGTGGCCCTAAAGTTCTAGTATATGGTGATAATGATGTACGGGCAACCTGTCCATTTGTACAGCCATCCAAGTTGATCTTTGTTAGTCCTCCCACCAACTCTGTGAGACAAGTATTACTGTCTCCGTTTCCAGTGGGAGCCAAGAAGACTAGGTAACTTGCCCAAATTACCCAACTAGTAGGTAACAAACTAGTAGGGTTCCGAACCCAGTGTGGTCTGATCCCAAAGCTCTGGTCTTTCCCCTTCACCATCCAGCTCAGATTCTGCTCCTCTGGGTGAGCAGGCCTAGTTTTACAAAATGGCGGCCATGCGGCTTCCATCGGCTGTCAGGCCCTACTTTCTCTCTCCTCTGTGGTTCCCGGGAACCCAGGGAACAGCCTGTTCTTTTGGCTGGAAAGAAACCAGGATGAATTTCAACATTTTCTAACCAGGCCTCGCCCTTCTCACTCTTGCCTTTGTTTGCGGATCTCCAGTTTTCCAAACCCAAACCCCCTGATTGACGGTGAGTGACTGCCAAACACATCTGGCGCAGAGGAAGTCCAGAATCACAGTCATCCAGGTGTTGGGGAGGCCCAACCATTGGGTCATCCGTGGTCAGCCGGGCAGCCTCCTGGTTGGTCGAGGTCTGGCCCTCCCCCCTTATCTTTGGGGCCTTCCTCCTGAGGACAGGCAGTCAGGGGGAGGGGCAGGCAAGGGGACTGGGCCAAACATTTGGAAACGCTTCCCTTGCAAAGACTCGGCCAAGAAAGGAGATTTAAACATTTCTTCTACCCACACGATTCAAGACAGCTTAGCTTGGAATTCCTAATTTTTATGCTTAATTATGACACAGTGTCTTCGAGGGTGTGTGGAAGAACTTTCATTGGGCTTGTAGAGGTAGGAATCCCCATAGACCCCTGACGGGGGGAAGCTGGTAGAAACCACAGAAGCTCAAGGACAAACCCTCTTATGTAAATGTGCAAACAGGCCAGAGACAGAAAGGCACTCGCCCTTGATCCTACAGAGAGCGGGCGGCCAAGCTGGGGTCTGACCCTTGGCCTCAGGAAAACCAGTCCCTTTCTCCCCACCCACCTCTCAAGCCTGCCCATCAAGTGGGAGGGCTGGCCCAGCGTGGAAGGGTGGAAGGTGCCGGTGGAGCTGGAGGGGGACACAGAGTGCCAAGGGCTTGCTCAGAAATGACAGTCACTGTCTGCAGATTACTGGCCATTCACTTCCAGAAATCGGCATCACTGAGCAGATACTACCTTGCTTAAATTCAGGCTCAGAGCGAGCCTCGTTGCCCAGCCGCCTTGGCTGGAGGCTTTTGACAGTACCACGAGTCATCGTTGGTCCGTTAGCCCTCTGAGGTGACAAATGAGGCAACTGAGGCACGGAAAGATTATGTGACAAGCAGTTAGGGAAGAGCGTGGATTTGCATCCAGCTTTTTTCCTCCTTCCTCTGGGAACCTGCAAGATGTTTTAGTAAATGAATATAACGTTATGTATAGCTAGGTTTCTGCAGGAAGCAGAATTCCACTGAAAAAAAGCCCGTTCAGTTGTTTTAATGAAGGGCCATGTACAGAGCTGTGGGCAGGGTTAAGGACACTGGCAGCCTTATACAGGCTCCTGGCAATACTAATTCAGGCAATCAGTGTCTCCTTCCGGTCTGAGGAGACAAGGGGAGGATGCAGGAACATTGGAGCCTGGTAAAAGCTGTAGCCGTGGACCAGGGGCCACCCTGGTGTCAGTCACTGCTGGAACCTGCCCAGTCCCTGGAGCTGTTTGAATTGCAACCTGGTCATCGGAAAACAACTTCCTTCTCCCTTTCTTCCTCTCCCCACCAACCGCTACCAGAGCCCCGCACTGGCTGACACCACCCAGAAGCTGGGATGCACAGGCCCTTGAATGATACAGGCTATGGGTCAACTCCCAAAGATATGTCTAGTTTGGACCAAATGGTGTATTCTACAAACAAACAAAACAACTGACTTAGTTGCCTATACTTAAAATTTTGAGCCATCACATAAAAATCTGAATTTCAGGCTTCTTTTGAAAAAGCGTTGGTACCGTTGGTCCTACACTTCTGCTTGGCTGGGAGAGGCTGGACCAGAGCTACCTGCCCCTTTATGTAATGGTGGTATGCTTACCAGCCCTACACCCTCGTCTTATACCCCAGGCTCCCTTTGTCATTGATGTTCCTGTCTGGGCCTTGGAGTCTGTCACGTGGCCACAGGAAAGGTGGGGGAACCAGAGCCAGCGAGGAGAAGTGACTTCCCCAAAGTCAGCAGAGCCGGGACCACCATGCAGGTCCTGCCTCAGTTGGGCATTGTCCCGACTGGGTCTGGGACTCTGTGGGCCATGACCCTTGTAGGACCCACCCTTCTCTGAGTCCACACCAAGGAATCACGTTTCACGTCAGGTCAGCATTTCCCAGGCATCCAGCTGGAGGAGAAGCCAGCCCCCCAAGTCTCCAGAGAGATCTTCAGGCATCTGGGCTCTGTCTCCGTGTGTTTAACAAGGAAGATCCCTCCCTTCACTTCCAGTGTCCCTCAGCAAGCGCCCCCTGTGAGCTCCAGGACAGCCCTGCCAAGGCCCTCATGATCACCCTGTTTCGATAAGAAACGAGGGGCTCAGAAATGATTTGCCAACAGATGTGCAGTGGGGTCTGAGGCTGCACTGGGATTGAGCCCCACTTGTCTTATTGGGGTTTTACTGCCAGTGTCTCCCCAGTGACGGGGTCCACTGGGTGTGGGGAAGGGTTGCCAATTTCAGATTTCTGGTTTCCCCAGGTTGGCAGCGTGTCTGCCCCATGTCCGTTCACTGAGTGACATGGGCCACAGGGAGCTGCCCCCAGACCCACAGAGAAGCTAGGACAGCACTTCTGTGTTCTCGGATGCCGCCACCCTCACCTGTCCCTGCCCATCCACGCCAGGCCTTCTCAACCCAGGCATCCAGAGGCTTCCATCAATGATCTCAGCTCCAGTCTGGAATCTGCTGGCTGCGGAGGCACGGTCACGGCTGCCCTTTTAGCCACCCCATTCCAAGATCTCCTTGACCTCTCGGATAGCTCTTGTCCTGTCTTGTCCGAGACTGAGATACCCTTACCCAGCTCCAGAAACTTGTCTCTTCCCCATTTCCAGTTCAAGGTGGAACAGTAGCTAGCACCTTCCGTGCATGCTTACCGGGGCAGGGCAGAGAAAAGGTGTGCCTTTGCCCATCACTCGTTCTGGGTCCCTGGAGAGCCAGGACTCCAGCCATTTCTGCTGTGTGATTCCTGCTCGATGCATTACCGTCAGCAGAGGGATGAGGGCAGTGTTGAGCTGGATGCCGCCTGATAGAGCGGGGGCTCCCGCTGCTCCTGCGTGGTGGGACCCCATCAGGCTCCTGGTGGTTGGTCAGCAGGGGGACTGGAGCGCCCCTGGGCACCTGCTCACCCACAGATCTGCCACCTCTCCCGTCTCTGTGAGCCTGGACCCCTGACCTGCATCTGTAAAGACCTGAGATTTGCATTTTGAAGTCAGGTGAGCTTGGGTTTGAATCCTGCCTCCCTCCACGCAAGCTGTGGAACCCTGGGCTCTTCTCAGAACCTCCTGGTCCTCAGCTCCTTTATCTGTCCCGTGGGGACAGGACGTCCTACCTGGCAAAGTTGGGGTAAGGCTGGAGGCACACCTCCCTTCTCTCTTCAGTCATATCTTTGCTCAGAGGTCCACCCTGACCGCCCCCTGCCCCCCCACAATCTAAAATCCTCCTGCTTCACAGACTTATCTTCAAAACCCTTGTCGCCATTAGCCACAGGATAGGTTTATTTGCTTATTTTTTCATTGTTTGCCTCCTCGTCACAACGTAAACTATATGAGGGCAGGATGGCCCCTGTCACTCAACACTGTATCCTCCATGCCCAAAACAGTCCCTGCATATAGTAGGCCCTCAAAAGTATTTGTTAAATAAATGAATAGACGTGTATTTGCCCATCCTCAGTGTCCTGCCCTCACCTGTCCCCACAGGTCTTGCTCTGTGCTGTCAGTCCTGTCCTACCCTCTGGTCTTACACCTACTCAGAACTGAACCAGATGCTGCCAGCCCCCTGATTTTGGTCATTGCCACCTTCTGGAATCCCTGAAGCCATGTTCCCTACTGGGTTGGGCAACATGGGCCACCCGGATTAATTAATAAATGCAACAAAACATTCCCCCTCCAAAGGGTTGGGCTCTGCCCTCTAAGCTTACCATCTTGGGTTTGCGGGGCGGGGCAGAGAAAGACCAGCAGGTAGGCGGACTACCATGTATGAGGTCCCTGCTGGGCTGGGGTTCAGTCCCAGTCCTGAAGGTGCCTCGGGGGAGACCAAAACGGTCACATCGTTTCAGGAACTGGATCCTGGCTGGTTGTTGTGTGTGAGACTGTGTTTTGGTTGCAGGTGCCAGAAACCAAACTCAAGCAGTTTAATTAAGTCCAAGAGGAACATTGTTGGCTCAAGGCATCAGTTACAGGAAGAGCAGAGTAGGGACTGGGGAAGGGATAGCCACAACCAGAAACCCCACGTCCCTCTTTCTTAACCTTGTGTATCTATTTCTCTCCGGGGTCTATTTCCGGGTCTCTCGTATGTCTATTTTCTTCCACTGCGGTCACTGGGGGAGACACGGCCCTGGGACCCTGAGATCTGAGAGAAAAAAGAATCTGTTCTCTCACTCCCACCTCATAAATCCTAGGGAAGGACTGTGGTTGGCTCAGCTGGGTTGAGAGCTCTGCCTTGGACATGTCACTTCGGTCCAGAAGGTCAGGCACTAGACAGGACATCCCACGCCCCTCCCGTGACCTGGGCTTTGACCAGAGAGGGAAGAAGCAGGACTGGGCCAGCATGAAGGGGTCTCTCCGGTGGCTACCGTGGATCTGGGTCTGCTACCACATCATGCCTCCGGCCCTGTCCTGGAGTCTAGATGCCCTCTGCTCCCACCTCTGCCACAGAAGCTTCCTGCTTCCTGCTTCCTGCTTCCGGCTCCTCCTGCCGCAGCTCCACCTGCTTCTTGGCATGTCCTTCCCTGGGCCCCCTTCCCTAGGGAGCAAACTGCTAAGAGTTAGTTTCTCCATTCTCAGGTGTTCTGGGCTGTGGCTGTCCCTGTCCCCATGTGCTTCCCTGGGCCTCTGAGCTGGGGCCCCCCTGAGGGACTGAGTCATGATTATGTGATATCCGTGCTCTGGAGCACATCTGCTCCCTGTGCTTAGGGGAACCCAGGTAAACGACGTGCAAACATCATGGGGCTAGAATGTGGAGCTGAAGGGAAGGATCTGGGTGAGGGCTCAGATGTACACCCTTCATCTGATTACCTCAGAGGCTCTGGGGAGCCCGTCTTGCTAAAGAGGATGGTCTCGTTCTCCGGGCCCTGGTGTCCCAGAGTTCCCGGGAGAGGGCTGTCCTTGAGAATCCAACTCCCCGAGCAGCTTCACCTGGATTTACCTCATTCAAAGGAACGTCGAGTTCTTGCACCAAGTCTTGCCTGCCAATTGCTGCTCTGAGCTGTCCAGAGAGGACTCAAGGTGAACAGCCAGGATGGGAAGCTCTCAGATGGCAGAAAGAACCAGTGCTGAAAGCGAGGCAGGGGGTGGGGGCTGTGGATGGTGAGTGCCTTTTATAAGGCACTGAAAGCGTGGCAGAAATGGCAGCCACCCAGCCTGTCTGGGCACCCACTGTGGGCCAGGCATCCAGAAAGCTCCCTCCTTGCTACAGGGAGCTCACGGTCAGATGGGTTGCTTGGGTGCTGAGGCCCTGACTCACTCGCCCCGTCCAGCCCATCTGAATCATGGCGCCTCTGGTTGCCCGGGCCAGGTCCCTGGCGAAGCCCTCTGCACAGCTGAGTAACATTAAGAACTTGGCATCCCTCACAGCATGCATCAGATCCTCTGGGCCTTTTTCTTATTGTTGTTGTCAGAGGCTGATGGGAGTTTGGGAAGCAAATGAGGAATGTGTTCATTTAGGGCCAGGTTAAAACTGGGCTGCAGGGCGGGTTCAGTCTGAGGGGAGAGCCTGCAGGGCATCAGGTCCATGTCCAGGTGGTGGGCTCTGGGTGGCCAGCTCCAAGCTCTGGGTGCATGGATAGACTTGTTCCTCTAAGCCTCATCTCCCTATCTACAAAAGAGGGGAGAACAGCAGAACCCACCTCCCAGGCCCGTGAGAAGACTGAGTGAGAGCAGGCAGGGACAGAGCCTAGATCAGCACAGAGGGGGTGCCCTGTAACATAACACTGGTGCTCCATGGTGCCTCAGTCTCTCCATCCATGCTGTCCATCTGCCCTCCTCCTCTGTCACCCCATTCCCACTGGCCACAGTGTGAGGACATCTAAGTTCCTCAGAAGACACCACCTTGTCCCTAGCACCCTCTCCAGCCCCTCTCTCACCATACTTTCCCCAACATTCTAGGCCCTAGAACTCTAGAACATTCCAGGCCCTAGAACATTCCAGGCCCTAGAACGCTAGAACATTCTAGGCTCTAGAACTCTAAGAACATCCCAAGCCCTGGAATTCTAGAACATTCTAGGCTCTAGAACTCTAAGAACATCCCAAGCCCTGGAATTCTAGAACATTCTAGTCTCTAGAACTCTAAGAACATCCCAAGCCCTGGAATTCTAGAACATTCTAGGCTCTAGAACTCTAAGAACATCCCAAGCCCTGGGATTCTAGAACATTCTAGGCCCTGGAATAGGCATGACACTTCCCATCAAGCACACCCTTGTGCTTTTGTTGACCTTGTTCCCTTCAAATGTGTCCCCACGTTCTTCAGCTGGCTAACTCCTCATCTTCCTCTTGTGGCAGGAGGTGACTCGATGAGATTTTGGCCTCCCATCAACCCAGGCAAGTGACATTCCTCAGCTCAGATCACCTCCTCTGAGAAGCCTTCCATGACCTCACCTGCCCCCCAGATGTTCTTAGCTGAGCTTCCTCTGTGCCCCAGTGAGCTGAGGATCCCCCACCAGGGCCCCCATGTCCCTGCTCTGGTTTCTCTCTGGCTGTGAGCCCCGGCACCTCAGAGAATTCCTGCATCACTGGGGTGGACCTGTAGGGGGTGTCCTGTAACACTTTTTGAGAGACTAAATGAAGGACTCGTGGAGATGGGGCAACAATGGCCTCCCAGTTAGGAGAACAGAGCTGCTACCCTCAATCTTTTGCCCAGACCCTATCAGGCCTCACTTTCCAACCAAGGACCCCTGGCTCTGAGAAGACCCAAATTCAGCCCTGCTCAGCCACCAGCTGAAAACCTTGGACCATCAAAGAACACTGAACACGGCTTCCTGCTACAATTTATTACGCAGATTGTCATGGTGAGAGAGAAGAGAGAGGTGTAATTGGAAAGAGGCCTGAGAAAGTCACTGTGATATTTCAGCTGATGAAATCTTTTGCCAGCTTTTCTCTTTGAGTCCTTGTTGTGTGTGCGTTTGCAGGGAGGCGTGAGAGTGAGGCCGGCAGGGGATATGGGAGCAGGTAATGGGACTTGCTGACGAACGTCTTCTAAGATTCTTCAGGGTTAATTTTTTTAAGTTACTCAAAGATACACCAAAGGTTAGAGTTCTGGAAATGGGAACCAGGTTGGTTCCCTGGAAACTGAAAACTAAAGTGGCTGATTTGTCCAAGTCAGACTCTTCTCCCTAAAAGATTGCCAGGCTCGTAGGACCCCGTGAGTTAGACTTCTGGGACCGCCAGCCCAGGTCAGCGTAGATTAGGGACCCATGCCTGATCAGTCTCCACTTCTTTCTCTTCTTTGTCTGCCCACCATCCCAGCATCCTTCGTTGCCATGAGGGTCCTAATGGTCCCTGGGTGATCTCCGCAGTGACTCTGGACTTCAGTTTCCCCTCTTAGGAAATAGAGAGATAGTCCCTTCTCTGCCATCCTCATAGGGAGGCGGTGAAGATCAAATAGCTCAAGCATGAGAAATAACTATTTTCCTCTTAAATGAGAAATGAGTAGTAGAGAAGAGGCAGCGGGCTAGGAGCCAGGACATGTGAATCTGAGCCCTGGCTTTCTCTGATCCATGGAGAGATGGGCCCTTGGGTTACTCACCCTCTCTGGGCCCCCATTTTCCTTATCTAAGAATAAGAGTCTTGACCCTTGGCCTTGGCTGATTTCAAGGGCCCTGCCAGCTCCAACCTTCCAGAATCCTGCACATCCCATTTCTTCTTGACTAAACTGTACTTTTTTTGTGGGGATGGGGTGGGGCATGGTCCCATCAGATCTGTTGCAAAGTTCTTCCCAAAGGATGCAGCCATGGAATGCTCGCTCAGGACCCACCATGAGGCTGAGACTCCCTCCATATCACTGGCCATGCCAGCTGAGACTGTGGCCTTCCAATTTTCCAAGCATGTTATGGAATCTGACCTGGCCTGGCTTCCCTGGCAGCTGGGCTACTCCTTCTGACTTGGCAGGTTGAAGGAGGCTGCCTTCCTTGAAACTGACTCAAGGTTTTGAAAGTCATTCATCACTGTTAAGTCTTCATGGGTGGGGTTCTCTATTCCTGCTAGAATTTCCTCCGGGATTGGTCTCTCATTGTGATGGGCTTTCACGCCAGTGCCACTTAGAGGGCCCATCATGATGAAGATGGGGACTTGCGTTCCAGTCCCAGCTCTGCCACCTCCTAGCTGTGTAGCCTTGGAGAAGTCACTTGACATCCCAAGGTCTCTATGTCCCCAGGGGCAGGACAGTAGGAAAGAAATACCCCTGCCCATCTCATAGGGTGGTGTGAGGCCCAAAGGAGATGATGGGTGGGCAGGGGCTTCCTGGTCGATGAGAGACTGTGGACTCGTGCAGGGGATGCTATATCTCTGCCGTGGTTACTTAGCAATGGCAGCACTAAGCTGTGACAAGTCCCCGAGTCAATTCATGGTGCTGAAAAGGGGAGTGGTTAAGGTGGGCAAACTTTCCCAGTGTGACGCAGTGGAGAGAGCATAGGAATGAAACGCCACCATACTTGTCACCTCTGCAATCGAGATGGATCCCCAAATCTGGTGGCCCCCAAACATAAAATAGGGGCAGTAGTGAATTTGCCCAGTAATTACGTTGGGATCCCCCAAAGCAGACCCTCAACACATAGATTAGATTTAAGTAATTTGGTGATAACCCAGGAAGGATGGGGAAGGGGGTAAAGGAGGGAGGATCCCCCAGAACCTCTGAGAGAGGGTGCAGAACACACCCAGAGTCACTCCACAAGGGGGCCAGGAACCTAGCTGGTGTTTGTCTACCAACTGTGAGTTGCTCTCAGGGTGTTAATGCCCCAGAACTTCCTGCCTGTCTATGTGTGGGCCACCGATGCCCTACGTGACCAGAGAACACGCTTAGGCAGAGATGCAGGAAGCCAGGGGACTCCAGGGCCAGCTGACGGGGTGCAGGCCGGATGCTGACAGTGACTGCTATGCCACCTCGTAGGCTGTGTGAGGGTGACGGGAGGTAATGGAGGAGAAAACCATGCCTGGCCTTGGCGAGCATCAGAGAGCTGTTTGCTGTCATTGCTATCTATCCACCAACTTCCTCTGTCCCCAGCAGAACCTTCTCCAGACATCATGGGCTTCAAGGGAGGCTGCCGCCAGCCCAGCCTCAGGGCTGGGGTCTTGGTTGATCTAAATCAATCATGGTGCCCCAGGCCCCTTGCCTGTGATTGGTTTAGGCATGGACCTGGGATGACTTTCTGGTCCATGAGACACAAGGAAGAGGAGGCTGGCTCCTGGTGGTCTCCTGAAAGCCCCTGCATGTTCTGTGTCTGTAATCACTCCTGGGGCAGGGGCTGCCACCTTGTCATGGTTCAGGTGGCCCCAGGTGGCTGGAGCACCTTCCAGTAACTTCTAGAAAGAAGATGGCTTGAGTCTGATAGCTCCGTACCTAAAACTTCCTTCAGCAGGGGAACCCGAGCACAGGTTTAGCTCCAAGATAAGCTTCCCACAGCATCAATATGCATGTTTTTCCTTCTTTAAGAAGGAAAAAAAGAATGCTCTGGCATTTTTCCTTTAGAGCCACCCTCTCTGTCTCCACAAGCTGATCTAATTTGCAATCAACGTTGCATATTTCCCATTCTAAAGGTCTGGGGAGCTGGGCCTGGAAAGCAGGAAGGTAGTCATTTGTGATGGAACTGAGAAGGCTGGAGGAGCTTCCACATTCCTGCATATTCGCACCTCTCTGGGACAGGACTTGGGCACTGCAGTCAGCCGTGTCCTAACGACTTCCAGCTCCTTCTGGGAGCCTGGGAGACTAGATAAAATCATTGGGTTGTGAAGCAATTTTACTTGGAATGAATGGTGAATTTTGTTTTCTTTTGATAAAGAAACACCAGCCTGTATCTGGCCTTTTTTTTTTTTTTTTGGTAGTTAATTTTAGGAAGGACTTTTAAATGCAGTTAAGATGAGGTTGGACAAGGTCACACTTGGTGTTGTCTTGGAGCTGCAGAGCCCGTCCATGGCTGTAACAATGGCGAGAGGGAAGGCTTATAACTGACCTGAGGCCTCAGCCCTGCCGGAGGGACAGGAGGGCTCAGGTCCAGGATTTGGGGGACCCCAGGGGCTGCAAGCCTTCCCTGACCCCTCCCTGGAGAAACAATGCATCAGGGAGAAAGCCTGCTTTCAAATGGGCTGACAGAGCTGTGTGAACCCTCCTGGGAAACATAGGGCCTTGGTCATGAGAAAATAGGAGCCCATGAGGGGAGAAATGAATACTCTGTTTTTTTCCCCGAGGGCAAATATGTTTATTTACAAAACGCACAAACCCTCCCTCCCAGAGTGCAATGCCTGTGGGAGAGGGGGAGGTCGGGGCCTCACACACCTGAGACCCCAAGAGTACCAGGAGGGGCGGGGCCTAGGCAGGGCTGGAAGGACACACTGGCGCTGCCTCAACACCGAATCCAGTAGTGGGTAGGGTTGGAGTGGTGAACACTCTTAATAGTAATGATGATGGTTACTTTGCCCAAGGCACCCTTTCTGTTCTCTCCAGCTCCCCTGTAAGGCAGACACCATCATTCCCACTTTTATATGCAAGGAAATTGAAGCTCAGAGGGGTTGTGTCCCTTACCCAGGGTCACCTGTCTGATAGGAAGGTGACCAACTCTCCCGATTGGCCCGGGATGGTCCTGGTTTTAGCACGAAGATTGCCACATCCCTGGAAACCTTCAATTCTGGGCAAACCAGGACAGTTGGTCACCCCAGAGGAGTCAGAGCCAGGATTAAAGCTGAGTCCAATGGGTCCCCAAGCCCGTTGCTCTCACATCTACACCATGCCAGCTGCTAGCTTCCAGCCCTCGTGAGATCTTCCCACTCAGGGTGAAGCCCATAAGCAAGGCCATGCAGTGGGAAGATGGGGAGGAAGAACTTGAACCCAAGGCTGTCTTTCTCCAGAGTCTCTTTTTCTTATAAGATCACAATGGTGGAAGGTTCCAGAATGCCTCTAGCCCTGTGGCGTTGCTGTGAATGGGTAGGTATGCCTAGTGGTTATACCTCTCCAGGGGCTGTGCACACATCTGGAGGGAGAAAGCTGAGTCTCTGCAACAGCTGCCTCCTTGCCTGGCCTGGAGCCCTGCCTGGGAGAGAGCGGGACCCACGAAGGCTTCACGGCGTGAATGAGAGGCGAGATCACACATGGGTTTGCTTTCATTTAAGCAGCAACACAAACGTTCAACGACTCAATAATTGGCAGACATAAATACAGACATAAAATAAGGACCAGTTTTAAAAGAACTCCAAACAAGTACAATGTGGTAACTTTTCTCATTAGCATCAACCGTTGTCCTTCATTATGGGACATAATCTAACTCTGGTGTTCTTCCAGGCCTGGGCTAAGCTGCTCGCTCTCTCGCTCGCTCGCTGTCTCTCTGTCTCTCTGTCTCTCTCTCTGCGTGTGTGTGTGTGTGTGGTGTACAAATCTTCTGTGAATATACTTATATTCACGGAAGTTTTTCAAGCCGTTTCTCCTTCATGGAAGCTGTTTTGAATTTATGAGCAACTGCAGTGGAAAACTTGCTCTTTCATTGTGGCTGGCATGGAACATCACATTCAGCTGCTTGTCCTAATTAGCCTAAGACTTGTTTCTGTGTTTTGCTACTCCCCAGCATCTCTGTCTTCCCAGCCACCCTGGTTCCAAGGCCCCTGTATCCTCATTCTTTGTAGCTAGAACAGAGCCCAAGCGGAAGGATGTGCCAGCTGAGTCTGTTTTGAGTGGCTTCTGAGTCCTGGCTCTTGGCAAACCACTGGTGTATTCCAATATCCATCCTCCTCTCTTTCTATGGTAAGAGGAGCGTGACGTTTGGGCTGAGCCATGGCCACCCTCAAGATGAAGACTACGTTTCTCAGATTTGTTGCTCGCTGTGGCTATTTGGCTAAGTTTTTTTGCTCAAAAGGTATGGGTGTGATTCGTACAAGCTCTGAGTTGTGCCCTTCAGGGGAGGGCTGTACCCTCCTCAGCATCCTTTCTTCCCTTCCCACTGATTCAAACGTAAGCGTGGTGCTGGTGGACTCAGCGGAAACATTTGTTCATTCATCTCATTAACATAACCAAACAAGACTCCACAAGGGATAACCCACAGAGATAAAAGACAATAGAAATAGACCTACAGATTTGTCAGATGTTGGAAAGATTGGAGGCAGATGATAAAGCAACATCATGGAGATGATCCAACAGCAAGCTAGGAGAAGCTTGGGTCCCTGCAGCCTCGTGGCTGCCTGGCTAGCCTGCATATGTGAGAGAGAAAGAAATGCTTATCCTAAGCCTCTGATCAAGTAACTGAGCGGTAACTAACCCCATATCTGATAATATATGGTCCTTCTGTAGCAGCTGGTTTTTTTCACATGCAAACAATTTTGATTTAATCACGAACAACAATAAAGTAGTTCACACCCTTCTTTTTTTTTTTTTTCCTGGTACGCGGGCCTCTCACTGTTGTGGCCTCTCCCGTTGCAGAGCACAGGCTCTGGACGCGCAGGCTCAGTGGCCATCGCTCACAGACCCAGCCGCTTGGCGGCACGTGGGATCCGCGGCATGTGGGATCTTCCCAGACCGGGGCATGAACCCGTGTCCCCTGCATCGGCAGGAGGACTCTCAACCACTGTGCCACCAGGGAAGCCCCACTCCTTTCTTAAATGGAGGCAGTTAGGGGGAAATTGCAAGGGACTACTGATAGGATTTAGAATTGGTTGGTTGCAGTCGAAAAGGAGAGGGAGAAAATGATGGTGGAGAGGAAGAAGAGGAGGAATAGGAGGAGGTAGCTTGGTGGCACCTAAACTTTATTGAGCGCCATATGTATACTTGGAACATACTGACGCTAAACATTATTTGTTGTTTATGTGAAATTCAAATTTTACGGGGTGTTCTGTATTTTATCTGGCAGCCCGATTTCCACCTCAACTTCCTACTTCACCTGGATATTTCCTACTTATCCTACCAGACTCAGCTCATGTGCAGATTCCTTAGGGAAAGCATTCCTGCCTCCTAGCCCAGACTGGACCCTCGTTACAGCTTTTCCCAGGACTGTGCTTCTGCCCCCAGAACCCTTATCTCTGTTTGACTATTTGATTAGCCTCTTTCTCAAAGTAGCCTGTGAGTATCTGATGGCAGGTCCACCCCAGCTTTTGCTCATCACTGTTTCTTCTACCCCTGTAGTGTATCCGGCACCTAGTAGGTATACAATAGATAGATGTACAATGAAGTAAAGGCTGGCTGAGGAATTTGTCCAAGACCAGCCACTTAGCAGGTAGGAGAATTAGGATTCAAATCTAAGGAACAAAGACAAGAGCTGTTTTAAAGGAAAACCGACCCCATAACTTGGCCTCTAGTGTCCCCTGGCTGCTTCTGCGGCCTCCTTGTGGAAAGCAGCTCGGTGGGTCAGGCAGGGCTTTGCCTGAGACTGAATCCAGGCTCAATGACTGATTACCTGGGTGGCCGCGGGCTAGCCACCTAACTTCTCTTCATCTCAGCTTCTCTATCTGCAAAATGATGATAAAAAATAATAATAGCTCTCTCATGGAATTGTTGTGAGGATTAAATGAGCCGGTACATCTGGAGCCCTTAGAAGAGGGCTAAGTGCTCAGTAAATGTGAGCTTCTGTTATGCCATCTCTGCCTTGCTTGCTATAGTCCAGCCACACCCACGGAACTGGTTCCTACCTGAGGGCCTTTGCATGTGCTGTTTCCTCTGCCATGGAAGCCCTTCTCATGCTCTTTTGCCTGGCCAGATCCTTCTAATTCTATCTCTAATTAAATCTCGACTCCTTTCTCGGGAGGGCTTTCTCTGCTCCCACCTGTTGATGTTTTGTACTCACCCCCTTCTCCATCCTGTCTCCTCGGACCGCTGACCACGATATGTAGTGAAATGTGTATTTGGTATGTGTTTGTTTAGGGTCTGTCTTCTTCCATCAGACTGTAAGAGGGCAGGGACCTCTTCCTTGTTCTCCAAAGACCTACAGTGGCCAGCACAGTGCCAGGCATACAGTAGGTGCTCAGTCAGTGTTTGGTGAATGAATACATGAAAACAAAACCAGCAGGACATGGTAGCTGAGGGCACAGAGTGGGGCAATGGGAGGGCAGTGAAGGGGCCTGGGAAGTGGGGAGCAACATTGCTTTTAATGGAAACAGGGAGTGGGGGGAGACCCGGACTCCGTTAATTTCAGTGAATGCTTGTCCAGCGTTGTGTCCTTTGTTGTACTTCTCTCCTGTCAGTCACTCACGCTAGTCTATGAAAACATCTCAAGGGGCCAAGTAGCACAGATGAAAGCTCTTATGACCTTGAAAGCTATTTCCTTCCGTTGCGGCTGCCTTAAGATTTCTGTGTACATCTAGGGGATGGATGAAAATAAGGATAACCATCACTGCCAGGAGATGCCAGTTTAAAAATACACATTATATGAAATACTTCTTTAGAATCCCGCAAGGTATCTTCTCCCAATTTTACAGATGTGCTAAAGAGTCTTAGAAGGAATAAGTGATTTGCCCAGAGTCACAGGAAGTAGAGGACTGCTGGGATTGGAACCCAATCTGACTGCCTCTGAAGCCCATGCTCTTGCCTGTCCATCCAACAGCCTGTGAAAAGCTAGAGTTTGACATGATTGGTCTGGCTACCCATCCTAGATCAGCATGAGGCAGCAAGGGCCCAGAGGGTCTCAGGGGCCATGCTTCAATACCAGCAAATTGCATGCCCACCAGGCCCTGCTACAGGGGGAGCAAACCCTAGCTTGGTAGTAGCTTGAGTTACTCCAGCTTGATGCTTTCCTTGATTCTTTTATCCTTTGATTCATTGATCAACCTATTCATTCATTCAATAAAATGAATTGTACAAGGCAATCACATATACAGGAAATTGTAGGGAAATATGACGTCCCTGGAGTCACAGGCTTTGGGGAAGTGTTGACCTTTGTGTTGCCAAGGTCCTGGGATTCAGCAACCAGATGAGCCCTTGAATCTCTAGGATGGGGTCCAATAATGGAGACTCACAGAAGACATCGGCTCCTGTGAGACCACTGGGAGTCCTAGGCACATCTCACCTCTGGTTAATCTTTGTGTCCTCACAGTCTTAACAAAAAGCAATTGCTTTTGCTTTGTGTGTGTGTGTGTGTGTGTGTGTGTGTGTGTGTGTGTGTGCACGCACATGCACTGTAAAAAGAGTGGCCAAAGAGGGATTTAATTCAAAACAAGCATCACTAAAAATATGCATCTCCATTGGATGAGGGTCAATTAATGATGTGAACAAAGAAGATACAATGTCAACAGTCATCTGTTTATTCAAGAGACATTCACTGAGGAACCCTGGGTGCCAGGGCCTGGGTCTCATGGGCCCCACAATTTAGAGGATGGAAGGACAATAAACAATGACCATGAAGTGACCCATGGGCTGAGAAGGGGGTGGACACGGAGCTGTGAGCCCCAGGTCTGTGTTGTCACGTCTGTCTCACATCTGTCTTCTCTCTGGGTCCTCAACTTCCTGAGGGCAGGAGATGCCTCCTGGTCTTGTCTGTCTCCCTGGGCAGGGCCAGTTGGATGCAAAACACAAACGAGAGGGCCCTTGTTCAAAAAAAGGAAAAAATGCCAACAAAGTTACAAAAATATAGAGTTTCTCTTCTTTTGTGGCCTCTTTCTTAAATTCTCATGGTGTTTTAAAATATTTACTATTTAATAGCCATCTAAGTAAATAAAAATTATTAACATGACTTTCATCATTTATCTTTAAATTGTGTGATGCCGTTTTCAATACAAATCTAAGAGCATTTAACTCTTACGCAGAATCTCAGGAATTCTATGCTCATAGCTCGTATGTGAACACGTGGTTCATTCTTACCAGAACAGGGGAACCTGCCCAAAAGTAACTCACCTGTTCTCATTTTGCTTCTTGATGTGCACACTTTGCTCTCAGTCTTCAGCTCACTGATGAGTGAGGAAGGATGGAAAGGTAAAGGAATTGTGGGTCAGTCAGTCCTTCCTTTCCTTGTATGTCATCATTCTCAGCGTGAGATTGGCTAATACAGGGAAGTGACAAGAGATGGAAGGGATGTGATAGGATTTCTTGGTCGTTAGTGTTTCTTAGAATATCATTGCCTTATTTCTGCATTCGACATAAGTTCCAGTTGACAAAAGAAGGTGGAGGCTGTCAGAGCCCCCTGCTACTCAGTTACAGATGTAACATGCTTACCTTGAACTTGCATTGAGTCTCGCTGAACTCCCGCTTAGTGGGTCCACAGGAATTCTGTGCTCACAGGGCTTCATGAATGCTGGATGTGTATGGCGTGGCAAGGAATGGCAGGCATACATGCTATATGTACCTCCTCTGCTCTATGGTCCCACTGGACTTCACTTATGAAACACAAGTTGAAAGACAAAATTATTAAGAATTTCAAGATGGTGATAGCAGAGCATTCAACCAAGCATGGGGTCCTTCCAGGTGTGAGGGTCTGAGAAACTGCCCAGGTTCCATGTCCATGAAGCTGGCCCTGTCCCTAGGGCCTTGGCCAATTTTGCTGATGAGTGAAAATCTTCCCCAAGGTGATCATATTTGATTTACGGTTGATTGGCCAAATGGAAGTCTCCCAGGCAGAGAAAGGGAGACCTAACAGAGGCAGGAGAAGTCATTGCAGGATGGGGGTTGTGGTCAAGTTGGCATGGCTCAAGTATCTTGTGCCAAGGAGGGAGCGGCAACAATGAGGTTGAATAGGAGAGCTGGAGCCAGGTTGGAAATGTCTTTGTATTCTAAACTAAGGAACTTGGACCTCTACCATTGGCAATGGGAAACCACTGAAGACGCCATTAGATCTTGGGCTCAGAAAGAGGGATCTGTTGTAGAGCAGGCAGGATGGTAGGGGAGTGGCAAAGAGGCTGGTGCAGAGAGTCAAGGCCAGAGACAATGGGGTCTGGATGTGGGTGAGGCTGCAGGGAAGGGAGGGGGGGCTCACTTGAGGGAGAATACCCAGGTACAGCCCATAGGGCAGGGTGAACTTCCCGACGGAGGCGGGGCAGCCAGGTGGAGGCCCAGGGCGAGCCTTGGGTTTCTCATTTGGGCAGCTGGGTTTTCTAACTTCTAAACCCAGAGGGTTTAGACATATCACAGGGTCTAGAGACCTCTGATCCACGGCCTGAAAATTCTTCCATTTACTGTTCTCTCCTGCTGAGGACGAGAGCGTTAAAGCACAGAAAGGAAAACACAGCAGAGGGCATGTTATTTTTAAGAAAGCCTGTGGCACAAATAAAAACACAATATTTTAAGTCTTCGTTTATTTGCAGGGGAGAGACCATGTCAGCCTGAAGGTTCTGGACAGTGAGCCAACCCCCGCCAGCCTCTGTAAACACTCCCAGACGATAAATAACAGTAGCACCAGTGTTAAAGCCCCTCATTAGGGTCTTGGCATGAGCACACCTTGATTTCAGAGGTCCCCCTGAGTTGTGCGTGCTTCTCTTGAATTCCAAGAGATGAATCTTTCTTCTTGTAGTTCCCAAGCAGAGCAATGGCTAGAGGAAGGTGGAAAGACTTGTTTGTGCCAACAGAAACTTGTTGTTGTTGTTATTGTTATTTATTTATTAGGCCTTAAGAAGCATTCATACCTTACCCTCGCAACAGAAAGTCCCTTATACTATTTGACTTTCCACACACTCCTGTACTGGAGCCTAGGCCCATTTAATAAATGAGAAAAAAGAGGCTCCTGGAGGCTAGTGCATTGCCTAACGCCATATGCTGGAAAACACTGGAACTTTCTCCTCGTGCTTCTTGGTCTGAGGTCCAAGCATTAGATCAGTGCTTCATTTTCTTGCAAAAGTACTCCTATCAAAGAGAGGTTGTCTTGGGGGTTCTAGAAGGAAGTTTACAGTGGTCCCCTCAAATAAGGAAACTGTCATTTAAGTTTAATGTCTTATCTTAATTCATATAAACATTGCATCTTGTGGTATATTATAACCAAATATGTTTTTTAAACATAGATATAATTCATTGAATGTCTTATCCAGTAAGATAGATGCTCTAAGAAGACCTGCTGTATTTATCCTGTGTCTTAGCCACTGGGTAGGTCCTTGGCGTACTTAACCATACATTGAAGGGAACTGCATCACACTATAGCTGCCACTGTGATCTAAAAACAGGATGAGATGATGTACAAGCTACCCACAATAATGCTGGGTAACAAGCAAGCCCAGGATTTCAGCTGCATACAACAGGAAGCATTTATTTAGCTCAAGGATCAGCTGGTGGTTGGCTGATACTGGTTGGGCTTGATCACATGTCTGCTGGCCCGTTGGTCTCAGCAAGAATCATCTGGGCAGCTAGGCTCTGCTCCACATGCCCGTCATCCTCCTCCAGGGTCCAGTGCACCAACCCAGGCCTGCTCTCCTCATGGCCATGGCACGGGGCGCGATCATGCCATTGCTCATGTCACACCTGCTAACTTTCCATTGACCAAAGCAAGTCATGTGGCTGAACCCAAAGTCAAAGGGTAGAAAGTATTCTTTCTTTGGGAGGAAAGAATTGAGAAATCACTCAATGAAGGGTGTGGATACAGGGAGGGGTAAGGAATGGGTGCTGTTAATGAAAACTCCCACAGTGACGGGAGTATGGGTCTAGTTATTTTGTGTCACTCTTATTAACTTGCATCAGGGAACCTGGATCCTTTTCTTTTTTAAATTGAGGTATAGTTGATGTACAATATTACATAAATTTCAGGTATACAAAATAGGGATCCACGATTTTTAAAGGGTAGACTGCATTTATATTTATTATAAAATATTGGCTATATTTCAGGGAATCTGGATTTTAATGGTAGCTCAGCCATGTGACCTCAGATAAGACCTGTGTTCTTTCTGAGCCTTACTTTTCTCATCTGTATAATAGGAACAATCATTCCTTTGTCCCAGGGGTGTTACTAGGATAAAATAGGTGATTCTATGGAACAGCACTTTATGAGAAAGCAGGATGAAGAGATTCTTACTATTACTCCATCTCATGTTTCCTGAGTGGCTATACTTAGCTCCAAATAATTTTTGACCTTCAAAATAGTCAAACCAGGCTACTGAATGCTTTGGAACAGCGATCATTATAAAAACAATGAAAACCACCACCACCACAGCAACTATGATAAAATCACAACAGGAAAGCTTTGATATTCACAATTGCCTTTCCTAGATCACAACAGGAACGCTTTGATATTCACAATTGCCTTTCCTAGTATCTCCAAGGCTGAGACATAGCGCTTACTCTAACGAGGCTTTGCTGAATGAATAATCAAACCACTAACAGTGATCATGTATTTTAAAAACGTCTCTCTGGTTCTAAAATTAGTTTCCAAAGAGGAACTCTAGAAAAATCTTTGTGTGAGGGATCCCCCTGGAAGCCAAGCTTCACCTGCTTTGAAGAGTAGCTACTCATCTCCCCAGATACATCATGGAAGTTTTCTTCCACCATCCCCAGCACACACAGAGAGCCACTCTGAGTGTTTGTCTTTGCAGCCAAGTTGAGCCATTCTGTGAGCCCAAATCCTTATCTTTATTCTCCATGGCATAGTCAAGCCCTAAATCTTGATTATCTTAGGAAAGAGAAATCTGCATTTTATTGAGGACCATCGCTGTGTCAGGCAATTCCACATGTCAATTTCTCCAGTTCTCGCTGCCTCTGAGGGAGGCATTAGTATTCACCCACTATTTACAGCTGGGACTCTGAGCTCAGAGAGGTTGTGGGATCTGAACTCGAAGATGAGCTTAGGCTGGCTCTAACTTTTCCCCCCGGCCTGTGGCCTGCACTGGCATTAAATAGTTGTTACTTGATTGCTCTATCAATGAACAGGTTTGAAGAAGCTACTATTAAGGTAACAGTCATTTGGCCGGAGGCAAAATGTGGAACAAGTAGATGTAATGCCTGTCCACACTCCTGCCCTCAGGACAATATCCTGTCCTCAGTAAGGCTCAGGGACGGTTCATGGTGATGTTCACGCTCTCTGGAAGAGAATTCTGGAACGGAATTCTTTTTATTGAGCTCAGGATTTTAAATTAGGCCAAGCACATCCAGAAATTTCTAAGATTCCTCTGGGTTTGAAAACACTGGATGTAGTCTAACCCCCTCATTTTCCAGATGAGAAAACTGAGTTCCAAAAATGTGAGTGACTTTTAGAGTCACCCAGCTAGTTATT
The DNA here is from genome assembly GCF_937001465.1 of Orcinus orca. Lineage (NCBI taxonomy): Eukaryota > Metazoa > Chordata > Mammalia > Artiodactyla > Delphinidae > Orcinus > Orcinus orca. Next base: position 117,843,022 of record NC_064562.1, read on the forward strand.
GGTAGAGCTTGAGTTTTGCTGGAAAGTTCTCTCTGTCTTTCTCTATGTCTCTCTGTCTCTGTCTCTCGCACACACGCTCAGCCAACCCGGGGCAGGGGTGGGTGCAGGCAGCCTCTTCTAGCGAGTAAGAATGCCCATAATCACCCTCTGCCTTTCTGAGTGACGCTGAGAAGTTGAAGGCTGAAGGTCTCAGCGCCCTGGAGCCCCAGGGAGTCTGTGAACCCTTAGCACATTTAAACGTCAGCCCTTCAAACCATCCATCTGTGGAGCTTTCCGCGGGATCGATTCCCCCATACCGCCAACGGGCTCCTGATTAGAAGCACAGCAGAGCCCCAGAAGCAGCAAGGCTAGCAGGGGAGGGACTCACTTCAGAGCCGTGACACGGTGGACAGCTGAGCTGTTGAAACAGGAAACAGACTCGCGGCGCTCAATTCAGGCTGGTTGACTGCGTGTGTGAGGGAATCAGCCCGTGTGCGACAGGCTGTTTTGACAGGCTCTGGGCCGCTGGGGTGGGATTGCACTCTGTCACACATGCTTTGGGCCTGCAAATGGTCCAGACGGCTGCCCCCTTTTGCATCTTGGAGTGAACAGCTAGGATGAGCTGATTCTGCCTAAGGACAAGTTCTGCTCCCTAAGAGAGAGGGCCCTGGGCCAGAGCCCCCGTGGTGTGCACCCAACTTCCCCACTCACTGCTGTGGAATCTTGGGCAAGTCACTGAGCCTCTCTGAGCCTCCGCTTCCCCCTCTTGAAAATGGGGACAATACTAGAGACCGAATTTAACTCACGGGTAGACAACCCATCGCTGTATCTTAGCGGACCTTAAGGCACAGTATTTAATTCACAGTTAAATAACTCATCCACTGACATTAGTGGAGGTTGAATTATGAAATTTAGAACTTGGAGCGTTGCAAACGGAAGGCACTCAGCAGAGGTTTGTCGAAGCTCTCGCCAACATCTGACCCTGTACCTTCTGCCCTTAAGCCCAATAGGAGGGAGCACCAGCTGCTTCAGCTTTGTCCAGGGACATCAACCCCGAGTTTCGAACCTGAGCCTCCTTACTTTCTTCCTAAAATTAACATCTGTCACTGATTGGACACCTGCCATATGCCCGGCATTGTGGTGGACATTTACTCATGGTACCTCGTTCTACTGCAACAACAAATCTATAAAGTAATGACATCCAAATTAAAAATGGCCAATGAGTGTTATTTAAACATTCAAGGTGCACCGTGAACACTTAATATGTATATTAACTTTGTTAATTAAGCTTTAGGTCTTATTTCCCCCATTCTGCAGATGGAGAAACCCGACGCTCAGAGAAGTGAGCTGCGCAGACCAAGCTGCGGAATCCCAGACACTGAAGACCTTGGAAAGGCCCAATTTACTCTGGACAGAAGCAATCTCTCTCTCTCTCTCTCTCACACACACACACACACACACACACACACACTCTCACCTGTGTGCAACTGTGCACAGAAACTCCATCACCAGTGGTAGGGAAGGTGTTCCATGGGCTTATAACAGCGATCCTTACGTATCTGGAAGCCTTGGTCTGTGTCTTACTTTCCTGGAGCCCAGCAGGGGCTATGGAGGTGGGCAAAAGGTGGCAAGGGCAGCAGAGATCAGGGCGGGGCGACCACAGGGTGAAGTAGGGGCTGGAAGTACAGTTTTAAAAGCTGGACAGTGGGCTGGGTGCACCGTGTCAGTGGTCCTGCATCACAACGATCCAGAGGCAGAATCCTGGTTCTCTGGAGGACCCACTGGGCTCCTCTCCATTTACTTCACTCGCTGGGTTCCCCCTACTTAGAACACCCCCATCGCCCACCCCCCCACCCCCCCACCAGCCCATCTTTCCCTAGGGAACAACTAGTCATTATTCCAGATCCAGTTAGGGGGTACCTCCTCTGGGAAGCTCTGTTCCCTCCAAACAATGGTTCCCCAGATTCCCATCAGGTCCGGAACTTTCTACCACTGGAGCATCTGCTTGTAGTCTGAGTTCCCCTCTTGCCTGAAGGAGCCCTCTGGGGCATTTCATTTCTGCCCAGCCTAGCACAGGGCCCGGGACAGAGTAAGAGATGAATAAAAGTTGGTCGACTGATGAAAATGATGAAGTCTGGGCAAGTTTTCAACCAAACAAATGGAGGGAGGAATTCATATAACAATCTCATTGGACAGATCAAGAGGCTGGGGCTTGGGAAGTGCTATGGGCTGAATTGTGTCCCCCCAAATTCCTAGGTTGAAGTCCTAACCCCTGATACCTCAGGATGTGACATTATTTGGAGCTAGGGTCTTTACAGAGGCAATCAAGTTAAGATGAGGTTATCAGGGTAGCCCGTAATCCAATATGACTGGTGTCCTTATAGAAAAGGAGACGTTTGGACACAGATTTGTATAGAGGGGTGAAGGAACATGGGAAGGGGACAGGCAAGGAGGGAGGCCTGGAACAGAGTGTCCCTCACAGCCCCCGGCAGGAACTAGCCTTGCCGACACCTTGATCTCGGACTTTTGGCCTCCAGAACCCATTCTGAGCTACTCTGTCACGGTGGCCTTAGATAGCTAGTACAGCACAATGAAGTAACTTGCTTATTGTCACAGGCCTGTCTGTGGCAGAGCCAGGATTTGAACCTGGATCAGCTAACTCCAAGATCCATTTTGGGTGAAGACTTGCTGATTTCCCCACTCTGTACCTCTGTCTTACCAGTTCTCCCATTTTCCTTTTAGAATAAGAGTTGTTCTTGGGCTTCCCTGGTGGCGCAGTTGTTGAGAGTCCGCCTGCCGATGCAGGGGACACGGGTTCATGCCCCGGTCCGGGAAGATCCCACATGCCACGGAGCGGCTGGGCCCGTGAGCCATGGCCGCTGAGCCTGCGCGTCCGGAGCCTGTGCTCCGCAATGGGAGAGGCCACAACAGGGAGAGCCCTGCCTACCGCAAAAAAAAAAAAAAAAAAGAGTTGTTCTTCTGTCTACTCAATTTCTATCTACTGCTTCTCTATGCAGGGTCAGTTAGATCTGGGGAGAAGGGTGAAACTGAAGAAGGTTGGTGACTGGAGGCATTAAATCAAATGAAAATCACATCCGCTTATCATTTTATGTGGATTAAACTTTCTATTGTAGAAACCATAAACCTACACTGACACTTTCTGTCAGTAATGAAACTTATCTCTGTAATGAAAGCCTGACTGCTGCATTGGACGCACGAGGGGCTAATCAGCAGTACGTCCAGGCCTGAGGTCCAGGACCCAGACCCTGATGGTTCAGAATGCAGAGGACAGAACCAGACTGGCTGGGCTCAAATCCCACCTTCACTGGCGGACACTCAGGCAAGGTGTTTCGTCTCTCTATGCCTTAATCTCTCATCTTAAACATAGGGTCAAAAATACTATCTGTTTCTTATATTTTCTTTGTTTTCCCTGTGTGGATTAAGGGAGGTGGGTAGTACATGCCCTATGCTTTGAAGAGTGTCTGGTGTACACTGAGCGCTCCATCAGTGGGGGTTATTGATAGAATATTAATAACATTATAATAGGAATTATAATAATATGATGTATAATCATATATTAGAATGCTAATTATAATGATAGTGTAATATTAATAATGCAATTGTTAATTATAATATTAATAATTAAAATAATATATTAAAATATAATATTAATAATACTATTGATACAACGGTAAAATTGTTGCTCCTACTATTACTGGTAAGCCCTCCATTGATGTGGGTTATTGTTTTGTTGTTCTTATTATTGGTATTATCAGCAGTTCCTGAAGGTCTCAACAGGTCAAAAGGGGCTACAAAGAATATTAAAATAATTTTAAAATCACTTCTTAACTGTTTATTCCATCAAACAGCCACACTTCAAATATTTGACTTTGTATTTTGCTTCCAATCATTGTTTGTATGGGAATGCAGACATTTCCATGGTTATACCAGTCTCCCTATGATCACAAGCTGTGGACCATTTCTGAACTGCCTGTGTGCCTGGAGTTTTACTTGGTACCTCTTTTGTGTGATAACTTCCTTCTCAACTTCACAATGGTTCTGTAAGTCAGACAGTCCCGAGATCCATGTCACAGTGCAGGAAAAGGCTCCGAGACTTGCCTAATGTCCAGCCTTGTTGTGAGGCAGAGCCCAGGGTATGACTCAGCTCTCACTGGCTCCAAAGCCCTTCTTAGGGATTATCCCTGTAGGACCAGTTCCAGGAGTAGACAACTTCTCAACCTCACCTTCCAACCTCTGTGGTTCCTCTTGGTGCACTGAGGACATAGTAATTCCTCAAAAACCCAACATCTGGAATGAATTAATGAGCAAAACAAAGCAATGGGGCCCACTGTGGCTTGGAATGTTGAAAGTTTGTCATCTTCATGCTTTTAATCACTTAAATCAAGTGAAGTTGCGGTAGGGTCCGCGTTCAGCTTGAACAAGCTGATTCTGCATCTCTGGCTGCAGGTGGGTGCCCTGGGTGGACCCCACTGTGGAAAGGTGGGCCAGGGATTTGGCTGGGCGAAAGAGTCACAGTTTTGCCTCCATCAGGCCCTCGTCGTGAAGGAGAACAAGGTGCCCACCTGTTTCTGTTTCCCCAAGGGATTTTCTGTCTGTGATTGTCATTCGTTCCTGGGACTAATCGCTCTGTTTTTCCAGGAATAGCTTGGAGATCTGACCAATTCCAGAAGCTGGGAGGACAGAGATACCTTGGATCCCTCAAGGGCAGCTACAAGGCAGTGTGGGGAAGAGATATATTTTCCATCAATTCCCCAGAGAAACCAGTAACTGAAATGTGTCTCAGGGAAACGATGTGAGGATCTAAATAAGTACGGCTGTAAAGCCACCCCAGAAACCATGAAGTGCTTATAAATGATGAGAATTTCTAGTAATAGGAAATGATGATATGGGCTAAGAGATATAGAGGAAGATATAATGAGTAAATTTAAGGGGTTTAATGATAACGGTAAAAATAACGACAACTAGGGAGATCAGCTTGGCCTGGGTTTCCTGGAACTGCCCTGGTTTTAAAACTGAAAGGCCAGTGTCCCAGGAAGCCCCTCAGTGTTGGTCACCCCAGTAATGAGCATCTCAGACAACATGAATTCATTCAAAGAAATTAAAAATGATTCATTTGCAACACTTTTTGAACAATGGCTAGAACATGCATTCTGAGTCGCGGAGGGACTCTTTGCCGTCCTTGGTTGGTAGCACCGCTGCGACACCTGAAAAACCTCAGTTCCTTTCAGGCTTGGCAATACGTCAGAGCCAGACTCCTCAGGGACCCATCCCCTGAGATCTCGGGACTCACCAGAAACCCTGGCATTCCCATCACAGCCCCTTACAATCTGCAAAGTGATTTCACCTATTATTTCATTTCAGTCTTCCAGCAGCCCAGGGGAGTGGAAATAGTAGGCACAATTAATTTCATTTTTCAGATTAGCAAACAGATTCAGAGAGGTTAAGCCACTCTCCCCAGGTCACACAGCTGGTGGGTGATCCAGCCAAGGGCCAGGTCTGTCTGACTCTAAAGCCCGTGGTTTTTTTTACAAATACTGTATGATATCACTTATAGGTGGAATCTAAAAAATACAACAAACTAGTGAATATAACAAAAAAGAAGCAAACTCACAAATACGAGAACAAACTAGTGATTACCAGTTAGGGGAGGGGGGCAGTTTGCGCATGGAGGAGTGGGAGGTACAGACTATTGGGTGTAAGATCGGCTCAAGGATGTACTGTACAACACGGGGAAAAGAGCCAATATTTTACAATAACTGCAAATGGAAAGTAGCCTTTTAAAATTGTATACAATTTTTAAAAATTATATTCCATTAAAAAAATAAAGTCTGTGGTCTTTTCCCTGTAATATCTACCACTTCTCTGAGTTATTCCCTCACGTGAAAAACTAAGATCTCAGCATCAAATAAGCCAATGCCAAGACTCCACTCCAGGGAGCCCCAAAGCATGTGGCTGAGCTGAACCCCACACACCGGTGCCAAGCCAGGGGGACAATGACATGGCTTCCAGAACCTCAGTCCTCCTGGTCTGTCACATATGCTTCATGACAGTGGCAGTGTGCAGGGGTGTGGGGTTGGGTACTAAGGAGGAAGAGTGGCTTTCGGAGTGAGATAGAGAAACCTTTAAGAGAACTAATGTAAAGCAAGATGACTGTAGTTAATAACACCGTCTCCAATGCGGGAAATTTACTAAGAGAGTAGACTTCAGGGGCTCCCATCACACACACAAAAAGGAGAAGATAAGTTAATGAGCTTAATCAACTTAATATATTAAGTAGCTGGACTGTGGTAATCACTTCGCTAGGTATATGGCTGGCAAATCATCATGTTGCACCTTTAACAATTTTTATTAAAAAATTAAAAATAAACCCACCTCCATCTATTACTACGAGCCTTGATTTCCTCACCTGTAAAATGGAATTATGGTCACCTTGCAAGGTGATGGTGAGCGTGAAAAGTGATAAAGTGTTGGTACAACATGGTACAGCCAGGGGACTGAGAGCTACCGTTCATTGAGCCAGACGTGGTTTTAAGCACTTTGATGGATGAAATAATTTAATCTCGAGCATCTCTGTGAGGGAAGGGTAGGCTAGTCCATGGGTCAGATGCAGGTCAGCACACAGGGGGCTGGGGTAGGGTCGGGCACGAGCAGGGGCTGAGTAGTTTGCCAGATCAAATTTTCTAGTCTGAGTGTGTCCCATGCGATACTTGGGACATACTTAGGCTACGTAATTATTTGTTGTTTATCTGAAGTTCAAATCTAACTGGTCGTCTCGTATTTTTATTTGCTAAATCTGGTACCCATAGGTCTGAGCCACTGCCTCCAATAAAACCAGTGTTCATGGCTCACGTGGAACATTTCTCAGGCACTGGGGGGTGGGGTGTGGGTTGGAAGCTTACACGTACCAAGTCTGGACAGCCCTGTAACGGGAGGTGTGCGTCCCCTGGGCTTCAGAGTCATCTTTGGGTCTCCTGTGAGGTTGGTTCCTTTGCATCTATCTCAAAGGGATCAGCAGCAGCAAAAGAGACAGGGATTCAGATGATGTAATTACTCTTTCTTTTGCTTTCTGATGCCCATCAAATGATTTGTCTAGCCCCCTCATTTTTTCTGCTAGTCTTTGCCTATACCCCACAATTATTTTGAGTGTGAATAAGGGAAGGAAATGTTCTCTTTCATTATCTTATAAGAAATGTTTTAGGGTAGTGGTTCTCAGATTGGAGTCCTAGGACCACCAACATCAGCGTCATCAACGAACTTGTTAGAAATGCAAATGAATCGGAAACTCTGGGGTAGGGCCCCAAACTCAGTTTCCACAAGGCTCTAGGGCGTGTTGATGCCTACGCAAGTTTGAGAACCTCTGGTTCAAGCCATCCGCTTTGAATTAGGAAGCAGGAGAGCTTAGAGCCAAGCTCCACGCCTCCCTGGCTGGGTGACCTTATGCAAATCACTTATTCTCTTAGACTGTTTCCTTCTGCTGAGGGTAATGGGGGAACCAAGGCCCCCAGAGCCCCATCTAGCTGTGTGTCATGTTTCCTCCCAGTCCGTCGATAAAGGCAGCCTGCTGGGGGGTCCCTGGGCACCGTGCCACAGGAGTGGGAGCAGTCTGCTAGGTCCCTGCCACCCAGCCTGCGGGTCCCCAGCCAAGAACAAAACGACATGTGCTGCCACTTGGCCTGGCAAGGGAGGTGGCCCAGCGCCAGCCCCTGCTAATTGCTGATTTGCACTGAAACAGCAAACAAAGCTCTTCATGTGAATGCCCTGGTTATTTGGCCGGTTCTCCCCCAGCCTCCTTTAGTCACCACCCAGAGGACTGGCCCCATACTCTGGAGCTATTCACCCCGGGATTCCAGGAGGTCATATGGCCAGGGGCACTCACGCAGCCCCCGGAGAAGCCAGCCTCTCTCTCAGCAGCTAATGGGAAGGAGGGTTTGCTGTTGCTCTGTACTCTTTCTCTCCCATGTTTATGCTTCGCCATGAAGAAAAGAATACAATGATTTCTCTCTCAGGGGCACAGAGCTTTCGAGAGAAAGCAACAGAGGGGAGAAAAGAGCAAGAGCCCCGACTTGCAGCCTTGAGACCCTGCCAAGACTTTCAGTCCTGCTGGGACTCACTCCCATGCCTGTAACTCAGGGAGCCCTTGGTGCCTCCCCAGCGCTTGAGACCCAGGTAGGATTGCCTTGAACCTTCGTTCCACTGCCCGAGGGCACCCCAAGTCTCCCCAGGGAGTCTGTTAAGCCCTGGTTTTACATTCTCAGGGCCCAGCTCCTGCATCCTCATCCTTTCTCATTCTCCCACGACACCCCGACACCCACAGCTCAGCTCCATCACCAAGTACCATAAGCAAAGAGAAAACCACAGGTCCAAACGTTCCACCGTTGTGTGGCCTTGACAGAGACTTGGCGGAGGGTGGAGAGGGTTATGGGGTGAAGTTAAGTGGCACATCCCACCCTCTGGCTACCCACCACCTGCCTCCACCTCATCACATGCAGCTTCCCTAGATCTCAGAAGCCCTGGTACCTGCTCTCACCTGGGCTTCGCAGAGCCTCCTTCACCCCGAGCAGGCTCATCATGCCAGTCTCCCAGCAAGGAACTCAGTTCCAAGAGAAGGAACTTTCCCTCATCATGTTACAAGTCATTGGTGAAAATGAACTAAGTCTCTGACCTCTGGGAGCTTACATTCCAGTGGGAGGAAAAGGGGGAAAGCACAGAAACAAATAATCATAGAATGGGTCAGGTGGCGATGAGTCAATATATTTGGATTTGGAGCGATTCCCTCAATTTGCGCTTTCTTTCCGCCCACAGGTGAAGCTCCCCGAGACAAGATTTTTTTGTAAACAGCTTTATGGAGTATAATTTACACACTATAAACTGTACATAAAGTGTACAATCTGAGAAGTTTTGACAGATGTACACACTCGTGAAACCACCACCACCAACCAGATAGTGATCCAGCTCCCCCAAATGTCCTTGTGCCCCTTTGCGACTCCTCTGTTCCTTCTGTTTGCCCCATCCCCACTGATGGTTGGCAACCACGGATCTCCTCTCTGTTACTACAGATTACTTTGCATTTTCCGAAGTTTTATAGAAATGAAATCATACTGAAAGCATACTTTGGCTTCTTTCACTCACCAAAATTATTTTGAGATTCATCACTGTGGTAGTGTTAATTAAGAGTTCATTCCTTTTTTTTTTTTTTTTTTGTGGTACGCGGGCCTCTCACTGTTGTGGCCTCTCCCGTTGCGGAGCACAGGCTCCGGACGCGCAGGCTCAGCGGCCATGGCTCACGGGCCCAGCCGCTCCGCGGCATGTGGGATCTTCCCGGACCGGGGCACGAACCCACGTCCCCTGCATCAGCAGGCAGACTCCCAACGACTGCGCCACCAGGGAAGCCCCAGTTCATTCCTTTTTATTGCCAAGTATATCTCACTACACGGACAGACCACAGTTTGGTTGTGCTTTTACCTGCCGATGGACTTTTGGATTGTTCCAATGTTTTGACTATTAAAAATAAAGCTGCTCTAAACATTTATATCTAAGTCTTCACACAGATGCATGTTTTCATTTGTGCTGGGTAAATATCTAAGTGGAATGACTGGATCATATGGCAGATTTATGTTTAACTTTTTTGAGAAACTGCTAAACTGATTTCCAAAGTAATTGCACCATTTTACTTTCTCACTAGTAGTGTACAAATGTTCTAGTTCCTAGCCTAAAGTTGCTATTACCAACCTTGAAAATTTTAGACACTTTGGTAGGTATGTCTTGGTATTATTACTGAAAGTGAGGTCCAGCTGCTTGCCGCTCTAAAGCCAATACTACAGAGGCAATGTTGGTGGAAAAGAAAGTTTGCCTTATTGCGGCGGCCATCTGGGGGAGGGCGGACTCATGTCCAAAGGCCAACTCCCCCACTGACAACCAGTGGGCAAGAGCTTTTAAAGGGGAGTGTCAGGGGTGTATAAGTGGAGGGAGGGGGCTACGTGCAGAAGCAGCACAGTCAGCGCTGACAGTCATCTGGAAATTGGTCACGTTGTGGTCTGATCAGCGTCATCTAGATTGTTTTGAGTACAGTTAGTCTTCAGTTCCAGGGTTGGTTTGTTCCCATTTCCTTGAGGCCAGCTCTCGGAATTGTGGCAGCTTATATCATGGCTACAGTCTGGTCATCTTGTGGTTAACTTCTTCCATCTGGTAGGGGTTTCAGTATCTACAGAACAGCTCACAGGATATGGCTCAGAATATCATCTATAGCCCTTGAAGAGGAACTGAAGGTCCTTGACTTTGTTTAATGACTAGATTATTATGATTTGGTCTTGTTTGACCATTATCCTTTGCTTCTGCATTTTCTCACTTCTCTGATTAAACTTATTCTTTGACTAAAGTTTTTCCACAGACAAAAGGCAGGTGGAGGACATGAAGGGGCAAAGGACTATAGGATCCTGCTTCATTTCAATATCTCATTGTGGTTTAATTTGCAGTTCATAGTGACTATGAGAGTGTTGAGCATCTTTTCATGTGTTTATTTGCCGTCCAGATATCTTCCTGAGTGAAGTGTATGTTCAACATTTGACCATTTAAAAAATTGGGTTGTTTGTTTTCTCATCATTGAGTCTTTAGAGTTCTTTATATGTCCGGGATGAAAGTCCTTTATTAGAGACATACTTGCTAAGATATTTTTTCCTGTCTGTGGTTTGTCTTTTTATTCGCAACAGTGTCATTCGAAGAGCCTAAGTTTTAAATTTTGACGAAGTCCAGTGTATCATTTATTTCCTCTTATGGATTGTGCTTTTGGTGTCACATCTAAAACATAGCCTTGCCCATGGTCACGAAAATTTTCTTAAGTGTTTTTCTTTTTGATGATTTATGGCTTTAGGTATTAAACTCAGGTCTGTGATTTATTTTGGTTAACTATTGTATGTGGTACAAGGTAGAGATCAAAGTTCATTTTGTTGCATAAGGGTATCCAATTGTTCCAGCACTCATGGTTGAAAAGACTATCTTTGTTTCACTTAAATGGCTTTGTACCTTTGTTGAAAATCAACTGACCATTATATGAATGTCTCTGTATATGGACTCTCTATTCTGTTCCATTGGTTTATTTGCCCATCTTTACACCAGTAATGAATGTCATGATTAGTGTAGATTTATAATGTTTTGTGGTCAAGTAGTGTTAAGCCCTCCAACTTTACTCTTTCAAATTTAGTTTGGCTATTTTAGGTCTTTTGTACATGAATTTTAGAATTGGTTGGTCAGTTTCTACAGAAGAAACCGCTGGGAATAAATTTGGAAAGGGTTGAATCTATAGATCAATTTGAGGAGAACTGACATCTAATGATATAGAGTTTTCCGATCCATGAACACAGTCTATTGATCAATGAACACAGTCTATCTATTTGTTTAGATTTTGTTTAATTTCTCTCAGCAATGTTTGTAGTTTTCAATATATATAGTCTTGAACACTTTTGACAGTCCATTCTGCATTACTATTTATATTTTAATGCTATTCTAAATGGTATTTTAATTTCAATTTCTGATTGTTAAAAACTAATATTTAGAGACACAATGGAATTTTGTATATTGATCTTATATCCTGCAAATTTGATAAACTCACTTATTAGTTCCACTAGCTTAAAAAAAATTTTTTTTCCATTCCATCAGCTATTCTGCAGAAAGGATCATATGATCTATGAATCAAGACAGTTTTACTTCTTCCTTTGCCATCTGGATATCTTTTATTTCCTTTACTTGCCTTATTGTTACTGATTTACATCTTTGGTAAAATGTTGAATAGAAAAGGGAAAACCAAACGTCCTTGTCTTGTTCTTGATCTCAGGAGAAAACCACTGGCTCTTTCCCCATTAATTACGATATTAGTTGTAGATTTTCCTAGATGTCCATTATCAGATTGAGGAAGTTCTCATATTTTGAGTTTAATAAGATTTTTAAAAATCAGAAATGGATATTGGATTTATAAAATGTGTTTTTTGCATTTATGATAATGTCATGTGTTTTTTTCTTAGTCTGTTAATGTGAATTACATTGATCTTTTGAAAATGTTAAACTAACTTTCTGAGATAAATCCTACCAGTCACGATGCATTATCATTTTTATATACTATTGGAGCCTAAAATTTGATAAGTTTTCTTTGCAATTATGTTTATGAGGGATATGAGTCTTTGGTTTTCTTTTCTTGCAATGTCTGTTTAGTTTTGGTATCAGGGTCATGCTGGCTGCAGAGAATGGGCTGGGCAATATTCCCTCCTATTCAATTTTCTGGAAGTTTGTATAAAATTAGTGTTATTTATTTCTTACACATTTGGTAGAATTCACCAGTGAAGACCCTGGGCATGGAGTTTCTTTATGGGAAGATTTTTCACTACAAATTCAATTTCTCTAATAGATAGAGGACTATTTAGGCTATCTAGTTATTCTTTTTTTTTTTTTTTTTTTTATGGTAGGTGAGCCTCTCACTGTTGTGGCCTCTCCCATTGCGGAGCACAGGCTCCGGACGCGCAGGCTCAGTGGCCATGGCTCACGGGCCCAGCTGCCCCGCGGCATGTGGGATCCTCCCGGACCGGCGCACGAACCTGTGTCCCCTGCATCGGCAGGCGGACTCTCAACCACTGCGCCACCAGGGAAGCTCACCTCCCTGGACTCTTATCCCAATCAACCCAAGGTGACCACTGGACTCCATCTGGGTTACCCTTTACTGTGCCACATCATGGAAATTCTCTCCAGGCTAGATTGAATAATGGCCCTCTAAAGATTTTCCTTTCCTAAGTGCAAGAACCTGTGAATATGTTGTGTTACCTGGCAAAGGCGAATTAAAGTTGCAGATGGAAGTAAGGTTGTTAATCAGCTGCCCTAACAATTGGAGATTACCTTGGATTATCTGGGTGGGTTCAATGTGATCACAAGGATTCTTAAAAGTGGAAAAGGAAGACAGATATAGTAGAATCAGAGAGATGGCAGCTTGAGAAAGACAACACCCAATGTTACTGACTTTGAAGATGGAAGCATGGGGCCCTGAGACAAGAAATGTGGGCAGTCTCTGGAAGATGGAAAAGGCCAGGCAAGGATTTTCTCCTAGAGCCTGCAGAAGGGAATGCACTCCAGACAACATCTTGATCTTAGCCCAGTGAGTTCCATTTTGAACTTCTGACCTCCAGAACTATAAGATAATAGATTTGTGTAGTTTAAGTCACTAAGAATGTCTTTGGCTATAGTAGCAATAGGATACTAATACAGATTTGGTACCACAAGTGGTGTGCTGCTGTAACAAATACTTTGAAATGTGGAAGCGGCTTTGAAATTGAACAATGGGCAGAGTTTAGAAGATTTTGAGGAGTATCATAGAAAATGTCTAACTTGCCTTGAACATATTTTTAGTAGAAATGGCTGTTAATGACTTAGCTGGGAAGGCTCAAAAAGAACTGAGGCGCAGAGAACAGCCCATATTGTCTTAGAGAATATCTAAATCTTCATAAATAGGCCAGTAGTGGAAATATGGATGTGAAACGTCCTGTTAGTGAAGGCTCAGGAGGAAATGAGGAACATGTTACTGGAAACTGGAATAAAGGGATCCTTATAGTAGCAGAAGACTTAGTGGATCTGGGACCTACAGTTATGTGGAAAAGCAGAACTTGTGAACTATGAAATTGGACATAGAGCTGAGGAGATTTCTAATCAAAGAGCTAATGCTCTGACCCAATAAAGATGTTTTTTAAAAAAAAAAGATGTGGCACATATATACAATGGAATATTACTCAGCCATAAAAAGAAACGAAATTGAGCTATTTGTAATGAGGTGGATGGACCTAGAGTCTGTCATACAGAGTGAAGTAAGTCAGAAAGAGAAAGTCTAGTACTGTATGCTAAAACATATATATGGAATTTAAGAAAAAAAAATGTCATGAAGAACCTAGGGGTAAGGCAGGAATAAAGACACAGACTTACTAGAGAATGGACTTGAGGATATGGGGAGGGGGAAGGGTGAGCTGTGACAAAGCAAGAGAGTGGCATGGACATATGTACCCTACCAAACGTAAAAAAAAAAAAGAGCTAATGCTCTGACCCAGTTTCTTCTTGTGGCTTAGAGTACAATATGAGAGGAAAGAGATAAATTAAGGGAAGAATGTTAAACTAAAGGGAAACAGGACTTTATAACTTAGAAAATTCTCAACCTATCCAGATTGTAGAAGACACTATAATTAAGATATTCACTGTCAGGAAAGTATGCTTTAACAACCTTTTGCTAATACCTCAGAAAGATGAAAAGGTCCAAATATTCAGTTACACAAAAGGCTCTTTGAAGAGATTCAAGGTGTGACTATTAGATTCCCTCAGCCATTTCAAAAGAGCCAAAAATAGATATGAGATTATCTAGGAAGAATCTGTGGAGAATCTTCTTGTCTAATGGAGTGAATCCCTAAGACATACATGGGAGACCTACAAGGTCTTTTAGAATTTTACAGCAGTAGAAATGCTACCAGCATTTCCAGTTTTAGCTATTATGAATAAAGCTGTTATAAACATTCATGAATGTATGTTTTTATTTTTATTATTTTATGTTAAATTTATGGCATTAATTGGGGAAAAGGGGGGCCTCAAGAATTGGATTATGGACATATAGGCAGATTCCAATGACAGCCTTGAACTCCTAAACTTTGCCATGCCTCTTTTGACAGTAGTAGAAGCAGCCTTTCCTTCTCTATCTAAGGAGATTAGCCTCCTATTGCCTGAAACTCCAGTGAGATTTCCTGTGGAAAATTTCCTAGCTGCCAATCCAGGACTGCTGATCCTTCTGAAGACCTCCTGCAACTGCCCCTTGTTGTTTCTAAGTCAATAACCACACTCAAATCCTGGCATTACCCAGTGGGCTAGGTGCAAAGTGTTCCTAGGAAAGAGTACCATACATAACAAACAAATTGCAGGATTCTGTCCGTTTATTATTTTTTTTATTTTAATTTTTTTTTGCGGTACGCGGGCCTCTCACTGTTGTGGCCTCTCCCGTTGCGGAGCACAGGCTCCAGACACGCAGGCCCAGCGGCCATGGCTCACGGGCCCAGCCGCCCCGCGGCATGTGGGATCCTCCCGGACCAGGGCACGAACCCGTGTCCCCTGCATCGGCAGGCGGACTCTCAACCACTGCGCCACCAGGGAAGCCCTGTCAATTTATTTTAAAAAATCAAAACCCATCAAAAAATTTTTTCATATTAAGGAGTCTATGTAAATTTGGTATTAAGAGAATTTAGTGTTTTAGAGGGATAGCCTTTTAGCTCCACTGAAATGTACAGTATTTGACTTATACTTGTGATTTTAAGGGGAAATCTTATAAGGCGTGTGTGTGTGTGTGTATGTATATAAAATTATTAAACCACTGTTTTTATAAGTTTATTTGATTTATAAGAATTATTTCAGTATTGGGAGAGTTTGCCAGACCACTGAACTACTTAAAAGCAAATCAGGTATAAGCAATTTACAAACGTAATTCAAATTTTTGAAGAAGTTTAATTATTTAATGTGGTTAATAGGACCAAGTATTATTTTTGGATCTCTTGTGAGTGATTGTTTGCTGGTCATAAAAAGGCCTTGTACACTCTGGTAGAAAGTTCTGGTGGCTTAACAAGATCTGCTTCTCTTCTTCCTTGGTGGATGTTACTTTTTCCCAGTCCTTTACAGTTAGTTGTGGCCAAATGACTGAATTCTAGCCCAATGGAATCGACCAGAAGCGATGTGGGCCATTTCCAGTCCTGGCCCATGAAAACCTCTCATGGGCCTTCATTTCTTCCCATCTTCATCCATGGCTGGAATGGAGATGAACAAGGCAAATTTGCAAGCCACTGGTTGGAAAGTCAAAGCCTTGATCAGCCCGGGTCCCTGCATGACCTCATGCGCTATGGGGCATTCCTCACTTGTGCTGTCCCAGCACTGCCATGGCATGTTACATAGGCAAAAATTACATTTCTTTTGTGTTGGGCTGCTCCATATTGGGACTAATTGTTACCCAGCCTTCTCTAACTAATATGGTTTACAGAATATTAAAGAAAAGATTAGGTGTTAGGATATTTAACTTTAATAAGTTGAAAATAAACTTTGTGAAAAGCAAAACAAACTTCTGAATAGACTTTGCTTGGCCCAGGAATCTTTCTTTGCAAAGCTTCACAGTGGTAACAATTTTCAATTGAGGGTTTATAGGTAACAGATCTGTTGAAGAATGTCAAATTTTTCCTTCTTTTCCATTCTCTGCTCTCCACTTCCTCCCCATGATGGATCTAAACCCTGCTACAAGGGAGTCCTTGGAAAATCAATAATGTTGAGTAAAAATTTAAAATAAACCTTGTTTTTTTTTAATTCTTAAAAGTAATATACACTCAAAAATTTTGGAAAATATAAAAAAGTGAGAAAATGTCAGAGAAAGACAATCACTGCTAATATTCCAGTACTTGTTTTTTCAAGCTTATGTTTAATTTTACATAGTTGATATTATATTATATACATATGTATTTAATAGATATTGAATATATATATAATAGGGGTTTCCCTGGTGGTGCAGTGGTTGAGAATCTGCCAGCCAATGCAGGGGACACGGGTTCGAGCCCTGGTCTGGGAGGATCCCACATGCCGTGGAGCAACTAGGCCCGTGAGCCACAGCTACTGAGCCTGCGCGTCTGGAGCCTGTGCTCTACAATGAGAGGCCGCGACAGTGAGAGGCCCGCGCACCGCCATGAAGAGTGACTCCAGCTCGCCAAAACTAGGGAAAGCCCTCACACAGAAACGAAGACCCAACACAGCCAAAAATTAAAAAAAAAAAAAAAAAAAAAAATATATATATATATATATATAATTACCATAGTGTGTGTGTATATATATATATATTTTAAACATCTTTATCGGAGTATAGTTGCTTTACAATGGTGTGTTAGTTTCTGCTTTATAACAAAGTGAATCAGCTATACATATACCTATATCTCCATATCTCCTCCCTCTTGCGTCTCCCTCCCAACCTCCCTATCCCACCCCTCTAGGTGGTCACAAAGCACCGAGCTGATCTCCCTATGCTATGCGGCTTCTTCCCACTAGCTATCTATTTTACGTTTGGTAGTGTATATATGCCCATGCCACTCTCTCACTTTGTCACAGCTTACCCTTCCCTCTCCCCATATCCTCAAGTTAGCTGCCATTTCCTAGGTGCTTACCGTCAGCCAGGTATTGAGGTTATAATGAACATACACCCTCTCAGTTAATTCTCCCAGAACTCCCACTATACAGTGCTGCTATCATTTATTTTAAAAACAAGCAAACCAAAGCATAGAGTTGAAACAACTTGCTTGAAGTCAGAAAATAAGGAATTGTTTGAACCCAGAACTCTCTGACTCCAAATCCTTGAGCCGGTCTCCACCATGATGCCAAAGGCCAGGTCTTTCCATTAACTTGCTGTATGACCTTGACTAAGGCACTGAAAACCTCTGAAATTACCAGATCGAAGTAGATGATCTCAAAACCTCTTTCCAGCTTTGCAGGCTACAGCCCGGTGATCCCGGGGTGCAAACACCCTCCCAAGCCTCCCTTCCACAGTGGGCTTGCTTGGAGCCTAGGAGGTGGTTCCGCTTACGCTTCCACAGCCCTTGCAGCCCACCTTCACCTTGGCTGCCTGCCCCACAAAGGCTGGAGCCTGAGCCTGGAAATCCACAATCCAAGCAGAGAGATGGAACGAGCTTGGGAAGAGGGCATGAGCTCCCTTAGTGGGGCCCAGTGGCACCAGGAGTCTCCTAACGTTCCAGCTCCCACTCGGGATGGCTTTTATGATTTTTGCAGAGGGGCGGATGCACAGCATGCATACATTCGGCACAGTTCGGTACTTACTGCCATGCCAAGGCTGGGGGGTGCTATTTTATATGTCTCTGTTTGCACGGCTCTAGCATCATATAGGCTAAAATGAATTCCACGAGATGGGCTGCTCACAGGCAGAACCAAGAATTTCCTGGGAAGGGTTTCCGTCTGACTTTGGCAGCCGCTCTGTGCAGCGATAAAGCCCTTTCAGACCATCTCACACAGCCACGGGCATCCGAGGGTATTGTATTCTTTGGCCCCCGAAGGCTATTTCTCCCTTTTCCAGAAAACGGAGTGTGGAGGGTGGGCTTGGAGTCAAGGCTGATCACAGATGGGAAACGAACCCGGGCCTCCTCCCTCGTCCCACTGGATGATTTGATGGACGGGGTTAGTGAGGTCCAAACGGGTCAGCTAGCACCCCTGCCCCGGGGCACTGGAGCCCATGGACCTGACCCCTTGTCCTGTTCCCCCAGCCAGACAGCAGACTACTTACTGCTCACGAGGTGGGTTTGGTTGGTCCTTTGATTTCTGAAGAACTTCCTTAGGCATCATCTTACCTGATCCTCCTCAGAGCCCTGGGAGGTAGGCTCCGTGATATCATCACACCTCGTCTTCAACAAAATCACAGTGGTGATGACAGAACTACTGAGCCTTGACTCTGTAGCAGTTCCTGTTGGAAGTACTTGACACCCATGAACCATGGCTTTGCAGATAGGTCCGGAGAGAATGAAATGACTTAAGGTAGAGACATTCCCTGATCCTCCAGTTCACCCCAGCCATCATCCTCCCCGGAAATTTCACAATCCGGCAATATTGCAAAGGATGCTGCTTGCCAAACACGTTGTGCTCATCTCCATGGCTTTCTGCAGCCTCTTCAATTTTTCTAGTGCTCCCTGGAAAATGCCTATTCATCCCTCAAAACCCAGCTAAGGAGAAGCTCCCTCCAGTGCAATCCCTCAGACCTCATCAGACTGATAACATCATCAGAGTGATTACATCGACCCAGTCACTGCCCACGAGCTCAGTTTAGTGGCCACTGAGTATGGTCCACTTCTTCCACAGAGCTGCACGGCTCCCTGCTCTGGGGCCAGGAGGCTGACTGTGTCGACTGGCCCCCCTCTGCCCTCCTGCTGGATTTGGTCAGTAGGCGACATCAGCAGGTGATGCCAGGTCAGGAGGAGAGTGAGGGGTGGGCATCCGTCCCCCTGGCTCCTTCTCTGTGCTGTGCATTAACCATGACTTTTATTTCTCTACTCTGATGCTTTGCTCACCCTGGAGGACTGGGCTAGCCATTTCCTAGAGATAATAAACAGTTCACTCACAAGTGCACTTCCCAATGCAAACCAAGCAACCCAGAGCCCACACCCTCCAACCACCTCCTTTATGGGGTTCACACACTCTGGGCCGCTATCCACCTGTCCTAATCCTCAGGTACCAGACAAATGGGGAGAGCCACTCTGCCAGAGCTGATGTAATCATTCAAAGCAGCCCAAGTCATCTCGCCCTGCTTCACCTGTTCCTTCCATTGGAAACCACAAGAAAGGCTGCTTCCCAGTTTCCCCACTCCCTCTACCTCCCGAGCAACCCTGGTGCTTCCCCGTGTGGCCCGCCATACTGTGGCAGGTCCCCTTGTTTTGGAATCTCTGAGTATAGCAAAAATCTTTTCTCTCCTGATCTGTTGGCTTTACTGTATCTACATAATAATAAAATGTAAATTAAAACATAGCTGCAGGGCTTCCCTGGTGGTGCAGTGGTTAAGAATCCTCCTGCCAATGCAGGGGACAGATGTTCAATCCCTGGTCTGGGGAGATCCCACATGTGGCAGAGCAACTAAGCCCTTGTGCCACTACTACTGAGCCTGCACTCTAGAGCCCGTGAGCCACAACTACTGAAGCCCATGCGCCTAGAGCCCGTGCTCTGCAACAAGAGAAGCCACCGCAATGAGAAGCCCGCGCACTGCAATGAAGAGTAGCCCCCGCTTGCCACAACTAGAGAAAGCCCGCACGTAGCAATGAAGTCCCAACACAGCCCAAAATAAAATAAATTAAAAACAAATCAAAACAAAACAAAACACAGCTCCTGTGGGCTAGCTGCTTCCCTCTGCTGGAGCACTGCCCCCCCCACCCCCCACAGCCCATGCTTCTGCCTCAAATCCAGTCCAGTGTTCACACCTCCCCTGCACTTCAGGGCAAGGAGCCTTAGCAGCTCCCCCTACTAGCCCCCAGGTTCTGCACTGTCCACACCTTTATGAGTAGTGTTTTTATGAACATCTTCTCAGTTACACAGTTTGAGAGTGTCTGTTTCCTGCCAGGACCCTGTCTGGTACCTGGGGGTAAAACCTGGGAGCAGACAAGGTGAATGCTGTCCTTATGGCCCATCCAACCATCTTGAGAAGCATCTTAGGGTCCTTCCCGCCGCACGGTGCCTGGACTCACCTGCCTCCAAACTGTGAGATCCCTGGGCCAGGCCCCTGCTCCCCGCATCTCGGCATCCCCCACCTGCACAGCAGGCACCATCCTGCGGGAAGCCGGGACAAGAATACGAAGGACAGATTCCAGGACAGGAGGGTGAGCACTTGTGGCTGGTTGAAGGAGAAGTCACAGATGACACCCAGGTTTCTAATGTCACCAATGGTGTTGCCAGGCAGAGCAGTGGGCTTGGGGGAGGGCGAGGTTATTACTGGACGTATATTGAGTTGGAGGGGCCTATGGTGTCCCGTGGCCAGTGGATCAGGGAACAGTGAAGCTATGGTGTGGAGAGACCCTCCAGGGACTGTGTGGAGAGAGACCAAAGTGGGCCCAGGGAAGTCGGGCTACATTTGGAAGCAGGGGTGGGAGGCCATCGCTGGGGGGCATGGGAGGAGGGCTCTGCACAAAGGTGCAGAGCCAGAGGGGTGGGCTCCAAAGGGGACGCGGCAGGGACGTGGGCCGAGAGGGGCCTTTGAATTTGCCAGCTGCAGGGTCCCCTTGGGCTGAGGCTTTGTGGTGAGGGGGCAGAGGGGAGTCTGCAGGGGTTAGGATGGCAGGGGGTGGTGGTGAGCCCAACCTCACTGCACTCAGAGGACAGGAGGGTGTGAGGGAGACATTCTGGGAAGGGTGAGGCCCCCCCACCCCCCCAAGGTGGGGTCAGGCAAGGATGGGATGCAGGAGCAGAGAGCTGAAGGGTGAGGCCAAGAGGAGGGGCTGAAGCGGTGGGAACAGCATTCCAGGCAGAGGGAACAGCATGGCCAGAGCGGGACATGGAGGACATGTGGCTTATTTATGTGGCTGAAGAAGGCAGTTTAGAGTCAGATGTGCTTTATGTATGAGAGTGTGAGTGTGTGTGTGAGTGTGTGTGTGTATGTGTAGGTGTGTGTGAGTAAGTGAGTGTTTAGAGTTCTTTTCCTTTCTTGTTGGCCCTCAGGTGCAGATGTCGAGGTGGTCAGATCTTCAATACCTGACACCTCACTTCGTCCGGCTGGGAAAGTCTTTTCATCAAGTTTTTCCCTTTTAGCCTCATACCCCACTTCCAACTCCTTCTGTATGTACATGTGTGCACGTGTGTATGTAGTCTTATTTGCATGTTCTTATAAAATATGCGTTGTAATTTGCATGGATATAGTTTTAATTTTTTGTAAGATGTACTGGGTCATGGGTCACAATTTCTTCCTCCTTCCTTTCTTTTTCTTTCTCCCTCCATCCTTCCTCCCTCCCCTCTCTCTTTCTCCCTCCCCTCTCTTGCTCTCTTTCCTTCACAGCCCTGGATTTTACTGCGTAGTCAGTACACAGTAGTGGGTTCATCCCTTCTGGCTGCTACATTATGCTCCAGAGGTGCCCACCTTGCATTTCCCCCTCTCTTCCCCCAGGGGTGGACCCCCAGGGTGCCTTCATTTCCCTGTCCTGGGAGCTGATTTGTAAAGAGTCTGATGAAGAAGGGAGGGAGACGGGAGGCCAGGAGCCCAGGGGCCACAGAATGGGAGAAGAAGGAGGTACAGAGGTTCTATGTCTGCTGACTCTCTTGGGGGAGAGCATGAGGGGGCGTTGGAAACGGCCAGGCCCCAAAGGGTGATCAGGAAGGAGCAGGTGCCGGAGTTTCAGAGTCTTTTTTTTTTTTTTTTTTGCGGTACGCAGGCCTCTCACTGTTGTGGTCTCTCCTGTTGCGGAGCACAGGCTCCGGACGCGCAGGCTCAGCGGCCATGGTTCACGGGCCCAGCCGTTCCGCGGCATGTGGGATCCTCCCAGACCGGGGCACGAACCCGTGTCCCGTGCATCGGCAGGCGGACTCTCAACCACTGCGCCACCAGGGAAGCCCCTCTGAGTCTTGCAGACACCTTTCCATTACCCCCCGAAGAGCCTGTGAGCAGGAGGGGCTAAGCTGAGCCTGGCCTGCTGACCGGGCATTTACTGGATGCTTATTTGGTGGGGGGAGGAGAGAAACATTTTCTATTAATAAAAATTGCATGCCTCTCTCTGTTCAAAATAAGAGATTTATTATGTGCATTTATTATAGGTGATTTTCTGAACCAGACGGCATCTTGGGAGGCATATTAAAAAGTTTAAAATGTAGATAATAAAAGAAAGCCCTTGCTTGGGGGTAAGCAGGGCTGCATAATACCTCATTCTGCTTCTGGATCTCAGTTGGCTGGGATTTGCAGCCTCACAGTCCCTCCCGTTGGCTGGAGCCTGGTGCAGAAATACTCAGCAGGGGATGGTCATCCACCGGCAGAGACATGGGTTTCTTTCCACTCCAGGCAGCATCCAATTTAGCAGGGCCAGGGCTTCAGTTCCCATTCTGCCACCTCTGTACGGACTCCTGCACAGAGACCTTCGCTAACTGGCCCTGGTTTCTGGTTTCTGACAGTGATGTGTTCATGCCCTTATTGGTCAGTGCCCGAGGCAGATGCCCGGCTGGTCCCACTTAATATGCCACTAGAGGCAGCTACTGCGATCCTCATTGTACAGCCAAGGGGTGCTAAGTCACTGGCTAAAAGTCATATAACTAGTAAGAGATGGGGCTGGGGTTTAAACTCAGCTACTTCCAGAGCTCTATTTTGCCCTGGGCCTCAGGCTGTGTTAACCATATCTTCTATTTTCTGTATTCTGATGCGTTCACCTCTGGGGTCTTGCTGACTCTGGAGGGACTGCCCCTCCCAGGACTAGCCAATTACTATAGATAATAAACAATTCACTCACAAGTGCACTTTCTAAATTCAAATCCACAAACGCAGAGCTCACACGCACACCCCCTCCTCTATCTGTTTCTCACATTCAGGGCCATTATCCCTCGCTGTCTTCCTCATCATCCCAGGCCGGGTACCAGACAGCCGGGGACAGTCCTGCCCCCAAGCCTGCTGAAATGATTCCAACCAGCCACTCCCAAGCCTGCTCACTCCGCCTCCCTGTTCCTTCTCATGAGAACCTCAGTAAAGGCTCTTGGCGCTCCCATTCTCTCCTGACCCACGCTGGCGCTCCTTCAAGTGGCCCTGCATGGCGTGGCGTGTCTCACGTCTCCAGAAAAAAACTTCTTCCCTCAGGAGAGCTATTTCTGCATCTGCATGTCTCACCGCACCCATTAAAACAAATACTGGTGCCCTTAAAACACACGGGTTTCCCAACATTCAATAGCCAGGAGTTCAGATTTCGGCTTTCACTTTACCTTTCTTTTTTTAAGTATAAATACATTCAGTAAAAAGCCACACATGTGTTATCCCCATCAGTTCCTGCCACTTCTTCATCCTGCCCATCTTACCCACGAGGGGATTGGATACTCTCTGCCTTGAGGTCTGCTGGTTGGTTACATTTTCTCAGGGAGATCTGGAAAGAGATCCCAAGGTGTGCCGGTACTGAGTTTAGTCCTCACTCAGCCAGGGGAAGGGAGTGTTGTTAACAACTTCACTTAACCGGCAAGGAAACCCAGACTTCACCTTGACCACATACAGTGGGTGGCCGAGAGGGGTTCATGGCCACGGCATCCTGGCTTTGCTCCACACGGGAGGTGGCAATGGGTTCTGATTTCTTGGAAGTTGAGGCCTGTCTGGGCTCCCTGCCATTCTGCCTGCAGTTAAAGGGCTCTTGCAAACAAGGACACGCACCTTAGTTACAAGGCTGTCCAACTCTGTGTTGTAAACCATTGCAAAACTTTAAAAACAACCTAAGTGTCCAACTGAAAGGGAATGGTTAGAAAATGTCTTGCTGTAGCCATACAGTGCAGCACCCTACTGCCATTAGATATGCTGCCCAGAATATTAACTTGTGGGGAGTTGTCCATCATAGTTATTGACCAAAAAAAACTTACAAAGTATAATATACATGATGATCCATTTGATATAAATATCTAGAAACGTATGCAGCTATGTCTTTGGGTTAGGATTCAGGTGATTTTAATTTTCCTTGAGTTCATCTGTGGTATTCTCTACTTCTATAAGAAGAGGTGTTACCTAAAATAATACTTTTATTTGAAACAGTCTCTTTAATATCTACAGAGTCTGTCTTCTCTGGCACAGAGATGGGCCTGGAAGAAGAGAGATCCTAGGAATAAACAGAACTTTCCCAGGAGCTGGGGATCTGATTGCCCACCTGTTCCCTAGGCTGGGCTAGGAACCCTGACACGGCCTCCTCCGGGTGCGGGAGGTGCCCACACACAGCCTCTGCAGTAGAGGTTTATCTCTAAAATAGACACCATAGTCTCCACTGTCCCGGGGTGAGAATTGAACGGCTATAAAAGTGTAAAGCGCCCAGCCTGGCGCAGAGTAAGGCCCAGGTCTTGTTTACTCTAACTGGGCTTCTTCTCCACGTCGGCCTGTGCCTCTCCGTTTGTCTTTCTCATTTTCCATCACCCTGCTTCTTCTCACCTCTCCTGTCTCCTCCTTCCTCCCATAACCCCTCCTCCATTTCGCTCTCGGGCAGGAAGGGACCCCGTCTGTCCGGGCTTCAGCCCAGCCATCTTCTCAGAGCTGCTTTTCACCAGCGAATGCTCACTGAAGCTTCAGAACTTCCCAGGGAAACAGAGTCATCATGCCTGTTTTACAGAATGACGCTGGGGCGCAAGGTAATGAGCTGGACCAGAGAGGATCAGTGCAACGATGGTGGGAAAGAGTGTTGCCCCACTGTAGACAGGGTGGTTGGACCTCAGCACCAACGACTAGGTTCAGATAGGGCTCCCCACCTCCAAGCCAGCTTTTCCCCTCCGTAAACTGGGGATAACAATAGTCCCATGCCCCATGGGCTGTTGTGATGATTAAATGAGAAAACCCACAAAAGCGGTTTCACAGGGTAGCCTGCCCGGCAGGAGCAGGGCTCCGGACTTGGAGACAGGGGCCCAGGGCGGGGCTCTGGGTTGGGCAGCACGAGGATTGGGTGGGCGCCTCACCCGGGGCAGTGACCCTCCCCCCAGCCTTTCCAGCCTTACGTTCTAGGGGAGAGAAATGCGTGGGGTTGAGGGCTTCGCAGCAAGTTCATTTCCAGTCCGTCTCTCAGACCATCCGCTGACCCCTTTCTCACCAGAACCCATGAAAATCCAGCCGCATTTTTTCTTTGCTCCTGATGAACCAATAACCTTGAAAATTTGAAAATAAAATGTCTACGGCCGCACAGCTGACTAAGGCTGTGTGGCTTTGCAGACATTATAAAACATCAAATTAGACGGAAAATTGCCCAGGGTCTCTGTAAATGAAACTTACTCTTTTTATAGGGGGAAAATGACCCTTATAATAGCAACAAACAATTTTGGGCTCTTCCTTTTATTAGCCGGCTCACAGGGAGAACAGGCTTTGTTCATTCCACTGCCCTGGCCCCAGTCAACACTTTTACAAAGTTTTTACAACACTTTGCTTTGCACATTTTCACAGCATTATAACAGGAAAATGAGGTTCTACCTGTGTCTCTCCTGTTGGGATAGAACTTTTTGCCCCCCCTTCTCAAAGTTTATGCCTCCTGACTGGTGCTGGCTGGATCCAGGCTTGCTGTGGGGCAGCGGAAAGAGTCCTGGGTGGGGAATGAGACAAGGAAGTCCGCTGTGTGACTTCAGGCTGGTCGCTTACCCTCTCTGGGCCACATTTCCTTCCTCCATGAAAGAAAAGGGTTGGACTGGATCAGGGACACTCAATGCCTCTAGGAGCTGGCACAGTGATGGCCTTGTGTGATGGCCAGGCGGGGAAGTGCTACCCCAGAGTCACGCCAGGGCCTGTGTCACCCATTAATGTGCATGTTTTAACATTAAACTTAACAATATGTTTTTTTCTGCTCCAGGACCTCACGAGAATATTTTGGGGGCAAGGCAAAGAGGGAAGATGCCACTGGTCCTAGCTCAGTGGTTCTCAACCGGAGGGTGATTTTTGCCTCCACCATAAGACACGCGAGAGTGTCTGAGACGTTTTGATTATCACGAGTGGGTGATCACCTGGTGATGCTCCTGGCATCAGTGGGTGGAGGCCAGGGATGCTGCCAGACACCCTAGAATGCACAGGAGGCTCAGCCATGACGAAGGATTAACCAGCCCCAGGTGTCCACGTGCCCAGGCCGAGGCCGGCACCCTGCACAGAGGATTTGAATGGAGCGTTGAGACTGGCTGGTCACAGACTGGTCCCCACCACTGGCCCTACTCCCCACGATGAAAAGCAGTGCCCGTGGGACCCTGCAGCGCTGGCTGTCAACCCAGGAGTCACCACACCCTACTACATGCCTGTGGCCTGACCTTTGTCGGGGGCGAGAGAGCTGCCGTCTGCCGCCAAGCCGGAAGCAAGGCCTGGAGAACTGGGTGGGGGGTCAGTGTTGAGGGTCCAGGGATGGAGCCCCAGAGGTGAAGGTGGCACCTGGAGACCGCAAGCTGATTTTGATGAGTTCTAGCTCTCTCTCCTCCCAGATTCTCATAGGGGGAGAAAAAATCCTCAGTGGAGACAACCATCCCCATTCACCCTGTCACATTGGCTTCCTCCTTGCAGGTAAGAGGAAATACACTGACCTTTTAAAACCTCAAAAGCGGAGCCTAAGGAGGCCGAGCGAGCAGGGTCCTGGGCGTCAGGGACCTTGGGCTCGAGCTCACGTGGACGTGTCTGTGGACGTCCACCATGCTCTCTGACCCACTGTTTTCCCGTCTGTAAAGTGAGCAAGTGGACACAGGCTCCTTGAGTCCTGTAAATGGAAGGGTTTAGACGTTTCCTGATGCAGAGTGGGAATCCAGTCTGGGGACTGGCATACTTGGTGTTTCCCAGGTACCGCTCTGGTCTGCCTACCTTGGGTCATCTGAGTCACGAATTACGGATCTGCAATTTGGGCAGTAAGGATTGCCTTGTCCTACAACAAGGCTCTACTGTACAGCAGAGGGAACTATATTCAATACCTTATAATAACCTATAATGGAAAAGAACCTGAAAAAGAATATATATATATATATATATATATATATATATATATATATATAACTGAATCACTGCTGTACACTTGAAACTAACACAACATTGTAAGGTAACTACACTTCAATTAAAAAACAAAAAAAGGACATGCAGATGGTGACATGTTGAACGAGGAAACACAAACCACCTACACAGGGTCCACAGGGAGCTCCCCCTGCATACAATCTCCCACTCTCGGGAAGTGAAAACCCTGGGTTGTTTCGATCAAAGGTGGAGTTTCAATACATCCACACAAAGGAAGTCAAGACACAAGATTTATCACTTATACATCCCAGAAACGGGGGTGGGGAACACAGTGAGCTGGGGGAAGGGCCGTCCTCCGTCCCAGGTCAAGGGTGGGCAGAACATGGATAGAGAACAGAGTGGCAAGCACCTCTTACAAGATGTTTGGGGTGGAGGTCACCAACTTCTCAGGCTCAACTCTAAGTGGTTCTTTTAATTTTAAAAATGTATTGTTTATTTTTAATTGAGGTAACATTAATTTACAACATTGTATGTTTTATGTATACAGCACTGTATTCCCTCTCCTGCGCGCCCTACAACGTGCTCACCACCAAAAACTTAGTGTTCATCCGTGACCATATAGTCGACCCCCTTTACCCATTTAACCCTCTCCCCCAGCGCCCTCCCTCCTGGTAACCACTATTCTGTTCTCTGTATCTACCTGTTTGTTTTTGTTTAGTTTGGTTTGTTCACTTATTTTGGTTTTGTTCATTTCTTTGTTTTGTTTATCAGTTTTTTATATTCCGCCTACTGTGTTTGTATTTCTCCATCTGGCTGATTTCACTTAGCATAATGCCCTCAGGGTACATCCATGTTGTCACAAATGTCAAGATTTCATCTTTTTTGTGGTTGAGTAGTATTTCAGTGTGTGTGTGTGTGTGTGTGTGTGTGTGTGTGTAGTAGCTTCTTTAGCCATTCATCTGTTGATGGACACTTAGGTTGCCTCCATATCTTGGTTATTGTAAATAATGTCATGATGAACATGGGAGTGCAGGTATCTTTTTGGATTAGTGTTTTCACGTTATTTGGATAAATACTCAGAGTGGGATAGCTGAAGCATATGGGCTCTGTTCTTCATCTTTTGTTGAATAGCCATACTGTTTTCCACAGTGGCCGCACTGATTTACATTCCCCCCAACAGTGCACAGGGGTTTCCTTTTCTCCAAATCCTCAACAACACTTATTTCTTGCCTTTTTGATGTTAGCCATTCTGACAGGTGTGAAGTGATACCTCATTGTGGTTTTGATTTGCATGTCCCTAATAATTAGTGATGTTGAACATCTTTTCATGTGCTTTTTGGTAATCTGCATGTCTTTGGAAAAGTGTCTTTTCAGCTCCACTGACCATTGTATAATCTGTTCTTTTTTGGTTTTGAGTTGTATGAGTTCTTTATATAATTTGGATATTAACCCCTTATCTGATATATCACTTGCAAGTATCTTCTCCCATTGGTAGGTTGCCTTTTTGTTTTATTGATGGTTTCCTTTGCTGTGCAGAAGTTTTTAGTTTGACGTAATCCCATTTGTTTACTTTTGCTTTTGTTTCCCTTGCCTGAGGAGACATATCGAGAAAGATATTGTAAAGACTGATGTCAAAGAATGTACTGCCCATGTTTTCTTCTAGGAGTTTTATGATTTCAGGTCTTATATTCAAGTCTTTAATCCATTTCAACTTACGTTTGTGTATGGTGTGAGACAGCAGTCTAGTTTCATTTTTAAGACCTGAAAATTATAAGATATGGTTGATAGCAATTGAAGAAGACACAAATAATTGCAAAGATATTCTGTACTCATGGATTAGATGAATGAACATTGTCAAAATGTCCTTATTACCTAAAGAAATCTAGAGATTCAATGCAATCCCTATCAAAATCCCAAGGACATTTTTCAAAGAAATGGAACAAAAAATTATACAGAACCATGAAAAACTCTGAATAGCCAATGCAATCCTGAGAAAAAAGAACAAAGCTAGAGGTATCATACCCCGGATTTCAAACTATACTACAAAGCCACAGTAATCAAAACTGCATGGTACTGGCCCCAAAACAGATACACATATGGAACAGAACTGAGAGCCCAGAAATAAAGCCACACATATATGAACAATTGATTTACAACAAAGGAACAAAGAACACACAATGGAGAAAGGATAGTCTCTTCAATAATTGGTGCTGGGAAAACTGGACAGCCACATGCAAAAATAGAAAAAGAAAACTAAGTGGTTATTTTAAAAGGTGTCCCAGGAAAAGCAAAGTGGGAGTTTGTGGCAGGAGTCCTAAGCTCAGGTCCTTATTTAAATATCCAGGCTCTGGGTGTGAGCTGGTGTTATACTGTAAAATGCCCAACTCATTCTCAGGGAGAAATGCTGGTGGCTTGGTCCCATGTGAGAGCTGTGGGTATGGTGATAAGAGGCTGAATTGGGGACATAGGTAGGTAGTTATGATGGCTAGCTGCAGCTAGGAAGACATTTGATTTTTAGCCCAATTTTCATGATGAAATGGAGACCAAAAAAAGGTTAAGAAATGTGCCCAAGCTCACAGAGCTAAAGGCTATGTATGAATCCATAGAGCCCACGAATCTGTGCCCTTGAGGGATGAACTTGCTGGAGTGGGGCATGTCTGACCCATCACTGAGTCCTGGTACACAGCAGAGACTCAGTGCCATCAAATGTGAATTTCGCTGCATCCTGCAGGGAGCCCTCTGGGCGCAGCCATAGTTCATTCTGGCCAGTAGCCACTAGAGGGCAGCAGTGCTTTATCCTGTGCGCAAAGTTTCAGGACATCAGCTTCAGCTGAGTCAACCCCATCTGGTCCCAGGTCACCTGGAACTGAGAAACTTTGGGACGGAAGGGCCCCACTGATGACCATCCCTCCACCAACCCCAGCCTCCTACCCAAGCCAGAGGAAAAGAACACGCTTGAGGACCCTGGCGGGAGACTGGACAGGACAATCAAGACCTGTGTCGCTACCCCTCTCCCTGGCCCCCACCTCACATCTGAGAAAGGGAGGCCAAGAAGGGGAAGGGACTTGCCCAGGTCACACAGAGACTGGGCGCCATGTGACCACCCTGTTCTCTGAGACCCGCTCCAGCCCTTCTCTCCTGTGACCCCAGGGTCCTCCGTCAGTCCAGCTGACACTGGAAGGCCTTTGGCGGGGGCGGGGGGGGAGCGGTGTGCGTGTGCCCACGATCAGATTAGTATCCCAAGGAGGCAGCAAGGGCTGGAGGGCCAGTCAGGGAGGAGACCTGCTCCAGCAGCCTGCTGACCCCTTCCTGGTCTACATTTTCAGTCCACAGACCGGAGAGCAGTAATTGTGAGAGGCAAATGATGCTAACTTTCTCAGCCTCAGGTATCCTGGCGTCAGCCGAGTGTGGATTGATGTTTAAGCATCTACACACCACTGCAGCTTGACCTTTGAGAATCCTCTCTTGCTTCAGACATGCACATAGAAAGGTCACATTGATTGTTTCCCAAATCCCCGCATAAATATTTGCTTGGCTGGCTGAGAACCTCGTTCGCCTGTGTAAATTAATATAATTTATAATTAATTGCATTTATAATTTATTTATTTATTTATAATGAATTGCATTGGCAGGGCTTCCCGTCCACAGCCCGATGCCAGCTTCGGAGGCTCTGGCTTTTCCTGTTGATGGTCAGCACGTCCAGGCAAAGCTTTCGGGCTTCTCCAAGCAGTGCCCCCTTTCCCTGACTCATGTCCACAGGTGAGGCCTGTGAAGGCCCCGCCCTGCCCTCCAGTCCCCTCTCCCCGCTCCCTTGATGTGGCCTAGTCTTGGCGGTTGCTCACACCTATCGAGCACCATTGATGGCTGACGTAACACTTGCTGTGAGCCAGCCTCTTTCCCAAGTGTTTTCCACACCGTCACTCATCCACACGACTCTTGGCAGAGCCCTACTCAGTAGTTGTTATCATTAACCCCATTTTACAGGTGTAAAGACTGAGGCCAAGAGATGCTCGTAAGGGACAGAAATAAGATTGGAACGAGGCATCTGGCTGGAGAGTGTATCTCCTTTACCTGTACGTGGTAAGCTGTTGGGCACTGAGCTGCCTGACAGTGTCCTGGATGCTTTGGTGTGGGTCCTGCCACCACACCTCTGCTGGAGCTGTTCTCTCCTCCTGACGCCTCCTTGCCCTTCCTCTCTTCATCTGGCAACTCCATTTCCTCTTCCACGTTTCTTCTTAGACCCTCTATTCCAGAAGTCTTCCTAGGATCGGGCCCCTCGCTGGTAACTGTGGAGAATTCTCAGTTTGCCACCAGGGTTCGTCCACCGTTGGAGGAAGATTGCGTCTCATCACTGCTTTTAGCCAAGCATCCGCATCCCTTTGCTTTTGTCCACGGCAGACCTTCCCTCTGTCTTCCCCAGGCCCCACCCCTGCCCTCTGGTTGGCCACCCCAGCTCCCTGCGTGAGACTGGAGCATAGTCCATGGGTTTATCCTGTTTGCTTATTTTAGCAGGAGAGTAATCAGAGGTGGGGTGACTTCAAGATCAAAACAAATCCCACTTTGTGAGCAGCCAGGACGTTTGCTCTGGGGCCCTGCCAAGTACCTCCACCCCACCTCCGCTCCCATTTCCAGCCTACGACTGGTAGTATCTGACCACTCCATTCCCCAAACAAGAGCCATGAGAGAACTTTGCCAAACGATATTTAAAAAACATGCAACCACAAGGAAGGAGGATTATTCTACAGCGGAGAGTCCCGGGTGCTGCTGAGAAGCCGGTCATGTGACTCCAGGTGCAGGAGCTGGTCCAAGGCTGTTTCTGCCCGACTACCTGCGTTTTCAGGTAATTCACCTAATCTTTGAAGGCTCCCTTTGTCATCTTTTTTTTTTTTTTTTTTTGCGGTACGCAGGCCTCTCACTGTTGTGGCCTCTCCCGTTGCGGAGCACAGGCTCCAGACGCGCAGGCTCAGCGGCCATGGCTCACGGGCCCAGCTGCTCTGCGGCATGTGGGATCTTCCTGGACCGGGCCACGAACCCGTGTCCCTTGCATCGGCAGGCGGACTCTCAACCACTGCGCCACCAGGGAAGACCCCCCTTTGTCATCTTAAAGATGGAAGAAATCATTTTGTTCTGAATGCATCTCAGGGTTGTTTTGAAACACAACGTGTATCGTGGGTCAGTGTGTCCCCTGGGCTCTGTCAACTGCAGAGCATCACAGAAAATACGGGGACCGTGAGAATGGGGGCGACCCCAGGTCTGAGGTGGGACGGAGAGAGTTGGACTCCCTCTTCAGATGGATCCTTCGGCTGTGTCCACGCTCTGAAGGGGACACATTCCAGGGCCCAGTATCCTCGGAGGAAACACAACCTGTGGCCGGAGATAAGCAAGAGCTATAAATCCATTTTATGAGGCCTGGAATCGCTGTCTGCACAGGCGGCATCCTGGCTGCCGTGAGGGAGGCTTATCAGCGATTTCAGGAGGCCTGTGACACCAATAAGACGGAAACCAGGGCTGTGAGCTGCCTGTGACAGCAGCGGGGCCTGCGCTGGGCGCCTGGGAGCCACAGCTCCGCGGTGCCAACGACAGTCAAGAGCATCCTTTCCCGGGGCCGTGATCCTCCGCCGGGATGCCCCTCGGAACTGGGTTTTCAGTGTGTCAGCGTGGTACTGTGGTTCGGCATAAATTTTCCAGCCTTGAAAACGGTGCATCCGAATTTATTATTATTTTGCTCATATGTGTCATAACCATGGACCTTCCAGAAAACGAGCAGGATCTAATTTTACAGTAATGATTCCTTCATTATCTCTTCACTTTAAATCAAAACCACACCATTCTTCGTCTTATAAATATGTTGCTCCAGGGGGTGAACTTGCTGAATCACTCCAGAACTTTCCATTTGAAACTGGAGGGAAGAGGAAGAGGTTTGGGAGGGACGAGGTGTGAGGAGTTGGCAGTTTGGGGAGTCTAAGAGGCAGGAAACCTCGAGGTACCCAGTGGGAGACCCAGAGGAGCTGGTCTAGAAATGTGAATTTGGGGATGGGGGCCAGGGCAGGAAGCGAGGAAGGAGGGATGGAGGCTGAGCTGCCTGGTGGGAACTTTCTATGGAGTCCGTGGCCTGGAGCAGGGAATTTTCTGAAGATGCCAACAAGAAAGGAACACAAGGAATAAAGACTATGTGGAACAGAAAGCACAAATCACCAGATAGACATTTGAAGGGATGTCAGAACAAGAAAAGATGCCAGGGACATCACTCCTGGGCCTGAGACCCTTCTACCTTTATTTTTTCCAGCAGATAGGATTGCCAGGTGAGGAGTCGTGCGGATATCAGATAATTTTCTTCCATCAGGTCGCCAAGAGATGGGCTTCCCACACAGATGTCTTCTTCTGATACTTGGAGTAGATCAGCATACAGTTCCTGCTGGGGTACAGTGGGTAGTGGGGGACCCGGACCTCCTCCAGGCCCTGGCCAGCAGCTGGGGTGTGGGGTATGGGACTGTGCTGCTGTGGACTAGCCCAGAGCACTCTGCTGGGGGTGGGGAGTGCAGACCAGGGAGGGGAGTATTCAGGCTTTGGAGGTTCTGCAATGAAGCAGTTGTGTGGCCCCTGCCAGTCTCTTTCCCTCTCTGAGCCTTTTGAGCAAATGTCTAAGCTCCCACCTCGCCCCTTGAGCTCCCACATGCACAATGCAAGCCCTGAAATGTCCTCCAAGGGAGTCTTGTCAGGTAATTCCTCCATCAATGGAAAGAGCAGTGGGCTCGGTGTTTGGAACCCTTGGTGTGAGCACCAATCCTGCCACTTCTTGGCTGGGTTACCTTTGGCAAGTTACTAAACCTCTCTGAGTATAGTTTTCTCCCAAAAGTTCTCTCTGGCTCTGTGTTAAACAGCAATGCTCAGCTCTACTCTTCACAGGAGGAAATGGTACCTTATGCTAGAAAAGCAGGGGGAAAAGTACTAATTGAATCATTGAATCATTTATTGGAAGCGGATTTCAGTTGTTCCAATGAATAGAATGGTTATAGTCACATTTTAAATTCTGGAATATTGGAAACATACAGAAAATAAGACAGAAAATTATAAATAAACAGCACAACTCTGATTCAGTAAATGTTAACCTTTTGTCATGCATGCCTAAGCTTTTAAAAAAATCCAATATTACTGATAAAGGTGACGTTCTGTTTCCCTCCCTGTGCTGCTTCCTCTTCCCCATTCCCAGAAGCAACTAGTCACACGAATGCGATGTGTTTCCAGTCCATTCTCCTATGCTTCTAAGGAGTTTTTGATAGTCTTAAGTACATACAGCTATTTTGGGGGACATACACTCCTGAAACTTTTTTTCTTATTAGACAATAGGGTTTTTTTTTTGCAGTACGCGGGCCTCTCACTGTTGTGGCCTCTCCCGTTGCGGAGCACAGGCTCCGGACACGCAGGCTCAGCGGCCATGGCTCACGGGCCCAGCCGCTGCGCGATATGTGGGATCTTCCCGGACCGGGCCACGAATCCGCGTCCCCTGCATCGGCAGGTGGACTCCCAACCACCGCGCCACCAGGGAAGCCCAAGACAATAGGTTTTGAGATCAGGGCTTGTTGAATCATGGGCAGCTGATTCATTCACATTAACTGCTGTGTAATATTTCATGGAATGAATATATCAGAGTTTACTCATTTTTCTGAGGGACTTTTAGGACCTTTCTTTTTTCCATTATAGCCAATAATGAAGTGGTAGTGAACATTCTCATTTATATCTCCTTGTGAGATATATTCCTGAGATATATTCCCAGGAAAGAAATAGCTTGACCAAATATCATGAAATTGCTCTTTAAATAATTTCTATCAATTTACACTTCTGAAAGCAGCCCATGAGAGGTCCTGTGTCTCCTTGTCCACACTAACCATTGGTATCATGAGACTTCATGTTTCTTCGTATTTGATGGGTATAAAACTGTATCATATTGCTGTTTTAACGTGCCTCTCCCGGGTCGCTAGAAAGTTTCGACATCTTTTCATAAACTTAAAAGGCCATTATGGTTTCCTGTTCCAGATTATTCAGTCCACATCCTGCCCATCTTTCTATATCGTTCTTACTGATTTGTAGGCAATTTGGATAAGATTAGTTAACATACTATTTTTCCAATCGACAGGGCTTTTCTTTAGTTTTGTTTATTGTGTCTCTTAAAATCTTATGTTATATTTTTAATGTTTTCTTTATTGAATATACTCTTTGGATCTTGTTTAAGAATTATTTCCTTATCCTAATAACACAACGATAGTCTGCCATGTGTTGTTCTAAATATTTTAAAATATTGCTTTACTTATTAAGTCTGTCATCCCTCTCAAATTTATTTTTGTGTATGAGATAAAATTTCCATTTTTTCTAAGTGGATATCCTATTATCCCAGCAGCATTTATTGTATTGCTTATTATTTTCCCACTGATTTGTCATGTATTCTCAGCAATATACCAAATTTCATTTGTTCTGTTCCACTGGTTATTTTTTTTCCCTGCATCAATAGGCCAGCATACTAATTTCTACAATATTATTACAAGTCTTGATACCTGGTAGGGAAATTTCCCTCCTTCCATTTTTCTCTTTCAAAATTTAGTTAATCTTTTACATTTTTCTATAAATTTTAGGCTCAGCATATCAAGATCTGTCCGTTGGGATGTTCACTGAATACATTGAATTTAAGTTGAGATTCATAATCATGGCTTATCTCTTTATCTATATAGGACATTCTTTTACGTCCTTCAATAAAGTTTTAGAATTTTCTCCATAAAGCCTGTACACATGTTTACTTATATTTATTCCCAGTTGCCTTATGGTTTTTGCTGCTATTGTAAATGAGATTGGTTTTTAAACTACATTTTCCAATTAGTTTTTGATGTCACTGCTATCCATTTTTATTTATTAAATATTGACTAAATAATATTTTTTCTAAAAAGGCCTATCTTCTGTCCTGAATTTTATCTTAAGCACTTTCATGAACTAAAAAGCTTTATCCCATATGTTTCTATCCCCCAAAATATATTTTATGCTTTTCCTGCTTTTGTCCATTACATAAACGAAATCATTCTGCATGTTTTCCGCTACTTATGTTTCCCCGTCACTGTAGGTACCTGAGATTCAGCCATGTTATTATGTGCCATTGTAATATATTCTGTATCATTATCATTATCATTATATGACTCTACAACAATTTATTTTTCCATTGATGGACTTTTGGGTTGTTTCCAGATTTGCTATTGTAAACATTCTGTCATAAACTTAGATATATTTGTGGCACACTTGTGCAAGAATTCCTCTAGGGTATATTCTAGGGTTAAAATTGCTGGGTCATAGGGTATACACATCTTCAAATTTACTAGGTAACATCAAGTTGTTTTTCCAAATATCTGTCCCACCAGCAGTATGTCAGTTGCCTCATGTCCTCACCTACACTTGATATTGTCATATTTAAAATTTTTAGCCATGTTTGTAGATACAACAGGTATTTAATCAAAGACTTGCTTTTAAATCTATAAACGGAGATCACTTGTCCTAATCCACCCATCCTTCAATGTTGGCATAAGAACTAAAGTTAACAGAGGGGAAAATAGATTTGAAAATATTTTGTAAATTACAAAATTTTCCACATACTAAAGAAGTTATCATCACCAGTAAATTGAGAGTATCCTAGAGAATCAATAGACAATGTTACAGCACAACTCCAGACCCTTCCCCTCTCGAGCTAAATGATTTACAAGCTCAGAATGTCTGTAGACCTGTAGGCCAGAGGAAGGATGCCCATTGTGGTGACAGTGACAGTGATCTGAGCCCATCTTCTGAATAAGGAACACCTTCCAATTTTATAGCATCTTCAGCTGGGTTGATTCTGGAACCTTGGGATCAAGATGAAGTGAATTAAGAAGCCATAACTTGAGCATGTTTTCTTGTTTTTGGGTGGCAGCCAGAAAATTCTTGAAAAATAAGTGGTGCTTGCATTTTAGGAACTTGATTACGAACGTTTTGGAAATGTATATCCAATGCTTAAATAATTCCTGGGATTCTTTCACTATGAAGGAATGTAAACCTAAGTTATGACTGCTGACCTGGCCATTTTCTGCACATTGTGCTCTATTTTTCTGTTCTTTCTTCTCCTCCAACGCTTAATTGATTTCAAGGGCAGTTCATGACGCTACCTTGTAAGTTCTTTTTTTTTTTAAATTTATTTTATCCAAGTATAATTGACTCACAATGTTGTGTTAATTTCTGCTGTACAGCAAAGTGATTCAGTGTTATATATATATATATACATACACATTCTTTTTCATGTTCTTTTCCATTACGGTTTATTACAGGATATTGAATATAGTTCCCTGTGCTATACAGTAAGAGATTGTTGTTTATCCATCCTATATATAATAGTTTGCATCTGCTAATTCCAAACTCCCACTCCATCCCTTCCCCACCCCCATCCCCCCTGGCAACCACAAGTCTGTTCCCTATGAGTCTGTTCTGTAGATAAGTTCCTTTGTGTCACATTTTAGATTCCACATATAAGTAATATCATATTATCCTGTGAGTTCTTGATCTATGTCTAGACCTGAATATCCTGCAAAGGCAGAAGGTGATTTCACATTATTGGCACTTTTGCAAATCAATGAGGCTTTGATTGGCACTTTGGCAATCAATTGGCACTTTGCAAATCAATGAGGACTTTTGCCTAATAATTCTCGGTTGGTTGACATCGCCAACCAACTGGTGTGAAGGTGCAATGCTGATGTCAGCAAATTGCTCCAAGACAGCACTTCCCTGGTGGTCCAGTAGTAAAGAATCTGCCTTCCAATGCAGGGGACATGGGTTCGATCCCTGGTCAGGGAAATAAGATCCCACATGCCGCGGGGCAACTAAGCCCTTGTGCCACAACTAGAGAGAAGCCTGCGCGCGGCAAGGAAAAATCCCACATGCCCCAACGAAGATCCCGTATGCTGCAACTAAGACCCAACACAGCTGATCAATCAGTCAATCAATAAAGAAATAAATTGCTCTGAGACAGCCGAGACTGATGACTAAGCTTTTTTTTTTTTAATTTTTATTAGCGTATAGTTGATTTACAACGTTGTTTTAGTTTCAGATGCACAGCAAAGTGAATCAGTCATACATAACATATATCCACTCTTTTTTTTTTTTTTAGGTTCTTTTCCATATAGACCATTAAAAGAAAGATAAGGTTCTGTTCACGTCACTGCTGCTGGCTCCAGTCCAGACAGTCATGTTTTATGGAAGACCTTGGTCAGAGCCCTGTGAGAATGAGTGTCAGCAAGAGGTGGGTCTCTGTGTGTGTGTGTGTGACAGAGATAGAGACAGAGACAGAGACTTACAGAGGTTTTGAAGTTGACCAAACAGTGAGAATCACAAAAGCATAGGAACCAGGCCTCCAAGGCTGTGAATATATCAGTGTTGTAAGTAGCATATACTTTATGAAGAAAGAATGGGCTTGGACCACTTGGAATTGCCAAATCTTAACTTCTGACTTTTCTTGGTCTTCCCAATAACCAGTATCCAGTCTCCATAAATATCCAAAACATAGTTACTGAGTATCTACTAAGTGTCAGGAATGGTGCTAGGTGGAGGGGATAAAGTGATGAAACAAAATGACGTGGTCCCTGCCTTCCTGGAGCTTACAGTCTAGTGGGAAAGACAAAGAATATGAAAATAAACAAATGAACATATGATCAAGTACTGTAATGTCATAGGATGCTTTGCAGAGACTGATGGTGGTGATGGTCAATAAGGGGTTTGTAGACCAAGGTGAGAACTTCAAATTTCATTCAAAGTGGGAAGCTGTAGAAAGCTTTTCAACAAGGGAAGGACATGATCTAATTGATGTTTTAAAGTAGATGATTCTGGCTGCTGAGTGGAAATTGGATGGGAGGGGGCCAGAGTGAAAGC
The DNA here is from genome assembly GCF_937001465.1 of Orcinus orca. Taxonomy (NCBI): domain Eukaryota; kingdom Metazoa; phylum Chordata; class Mammalia; order Artiodactyla; family Delphinidae; genus Orcinus; species Orcinus orca. The sequence continues at coordinate 117,882,125 of NC_064562.1, forward strand.
TGGGAGGCAATTGCAGTCCAGGTAAGAGGTCATGATGACCTTGACCAGGATATGGATAACAGGTATGGAGAAAAGAGCACAGGTTCCAGGTATTAATCAGGGTTCTCCAGAACCCTGGATATAGTTATACATTTACAGATATAACATATCATATTTATTTGAAAAAGGATTTGTTATAAGGAATTAGCTGACACAGTTATGGAGGCTTAGAAGTCCCATGATGTGGCACTTATAGGCTGGAGACCTGAGAAAGTTGATGGTATGTTTCCAGTCTGAGTCCAGAGGTCTGAGAAATGGAAAGTCAATGGTATAATTTCTGGTCTGAATCTGAAGGCCTGAGGACTAACAGTGACGTTGGTGTAAGCTTCTGTCCCAGGGCAGGACAACACCAACGTCTCAGCTCAACAGTCAGGCAGAGAGAACAAATTCTCTCTTACTCAGTCTTTGTTCTATTCAGGCGTCCAGTGGATTGGCTGAGGCCCACCCACATTGGGGAGGGCAATCTCTTTACTCAGTCCATTAACTCACATGTTAACGTCTTCTGGAAACATCCTCACAGGCACAACTAGGATAATGTTTAATCCAGTATTCTGCACACTCTCTGGCCCAGTGAAGTTGACACATAAAGTGCTTTGGAGGCAGAAAGTACAGGACTTGCTTCTTAGTTGCAAAGGTGGGAGAAAGGTGAGGAAAAAAAAATCAGGGGACACAAGCCCACGTTTTTCATGGAAGCAAATTGTGAATCATGGGGCAATTTTACTGAGACAGGAAAGGCCAATGGGCAAGAAAAGCAAGAGTTACCTTTAGGGAAGTCAATTCTGAGGTACTTGTGGGGACTCTAAGAGAAAATGTAATAACAAGGTAGTTGGAAAATTAACCTAAGCCTCCTCGGAAAGTCTGAGTAGGAGGTGTGAATTTGGAGGTCCTTTCACTAGGTGGGTTAAATCAGTTGAAGAAAGAACATGGGCTCTAACAATTAACAAGCACATGAGAAAAAAAAACAACAACCTTCTGTTGTGGAAGCCTCAGGGGAGAAGGATCAGTGATTGTCAGAATCTCACTTGGGACAAAAAGAGCTAATGGTGAGTGAGGATAAGGGGACAGAGTTCTCACCTTGGTCTACAAAGCCCTTATTTAGCATCACCAGCATCAGTCTCTGCAAAGCATCCTATTACAGTACCTCACCATTAGCTCCATCCTCCATCAGAGAAAGGAGTCCTGGGCAAAGGTTGGATGTCATGTTCTGAGAAGGTTCTGAACTAATGTTGAGGTGGTGAAGAGCAAATGGTGAAGTCAAGAGATGCAAAGAAGGTGGGGTTGACCAGTTGGCTATCGAGAAAGAAGGAGAAGGAGCCCAGGCTGGTACCCAAATGTCTGGCTTGGCAATGGGCTGGTTCACAGGGGAGAAGCCGTGTCCTCATTTTGTTATTTTTGAAATCCAAAGCAAAGGGACCCCTTCAGGAATTGACAACTTCCAACCACTGGGTCCCAGTCTTTCTGCCTAGAAAAGGATTCTCCTTTATGTGACCCTGGTTATTACACAACTGGGGTCAGGACAGACACCCTCTGCCTGCGTGTCCCTGCCAGGCCTCACCATGGTCCACACTGATTACATTCTTTTTTTTTTTAAAATAAATTTATTTATTTATGGCTGCGTTGGGTCTTTGTTGCTGTGCGCGGGCTTTCTCTAGTTGCAGCCAGCGGGGGCTACTCTTCGTTGTGGCGTGCAGGCTTCTCATTGCAGTGGCTTCTCTTGTTGTGGAGCACACATCTAGGTGTGCAGGCTTCAGTAGTTGCTGTGTGTGGGCTCAGTAGTTGTGGCACATGGGCTTAATTGCTCCGCGGCATGTGGAATCTTCCCGGACTAGAGATTGAATCCCGGTCCCTTGCACTAGTAGGCGGATTCTTAACCACTGCGCCACCAGGGAAGTCCCGGTAGTTCTATTTTTAATTTTTTGAAGACCCTCCATACTGTTTTCCATAATGGCTGTACCAATTTACACTTCCACCAACAGTGTACGAGGATTCCTTTTTCTCTGCAAAACTTACCTGTTGTCTTTTTTATAAAACCCATCCTAACAGGTATGAGGTGGTTTTTCATGGTGGTTTTTTTTTTTTTTTTTTTTCCCGGTACGCGGGCCTCTCACTGTTGTGGTCTCTCCCATTGCCCAGCACAGGCTCCGGACGCGCAGGCTCAGCGGCCATGGCTCACGGGCCTAGCGCTCCGCGGCATGTGGGATCTTCCCGGACCAGGGCACGAACCTGTGTCCCCTGCATCGGCAGGCGGACTCTCAACCACTGCGCCACCAGGGAAGCCCTTCATAGTGGTTTTGATTTGCATTTCCCTGATAGTGATATTGAGCACATTTTCATGTACCTGTTGTCCATTTGTATGTCTTCTTTGGCAAAACATCTATTCAGATCCGTTGCCCGTCTTAAAATCAGATTTGGGATTTTTTGCTATGAGTTTTAAAAATTTCTTACGTACTTTGGGTATTAACCCCTTATCAGATACATGGTGCAAATATTTTCTCACATTTCATAAGTTGCCTTTTTTTTCATGGTTTCCTTTGCTGTGCAGAAGCTTTTAAGTTTGATATAGTCCCACTTGTTTACTTTTGCTTTTGTTGCCTGTGCTTTAAGTGTCATATCCAAAAAATCATTGCTGGGACTTCCCTGGCAGTCCGGTGGTTGGGACTCCGTGCTTCCACTGCAGGGGCACAGGTTCAATCCCTGGGGAACTAAGATACCACGTGACACAAGGCACAGCCAAAAAAATAAAAATAAATACATTTAACCATTCAAAAAATATTTAAAATAAACAAACAAAATCATTGCTAAGATCAATGTTAGGGAGATTTTACCCTATGTTTTCTTCTACTAGCTGTATGATTTCAAGTCTTACATTTAAGTCTAATCCAGTTTTGTGAGTGGTGTAAGACAGAGGTCTAGTTTCTTTTGCGTGTGAATACCCATTTTCCCAGCACCACTGATTGAAGAGACTATCCTTTCCCTATTGTGTGTTCTTGGGGTCCATGTCAAAGTTATGCATGAGTATATATCTGGGTTCTCCTTTTATATCTGGGCTCTCCGTTCCCTTCCACTGTTCTATGTGTCTGATCCATGTGCCAGTACCACCTCGTTTTGACTATAGCTTTTAGTATAACTTGAAATGACGTGATACTTTGAGCTTTGTTCTTTGTCAAGGTTGCTTTGGCTATTTGGGGTCTTTTGTGGTTCCGTATGCATTTTAGGATGGCTTTTTTCTGTTTCTGTGAAAAATGCCAGGGGAATTTTGGTAGGGATTAAGTTGAATCTGCAGATCACTTTGGCCAGTATGGACTTTTATTTTAATGGTATTAATTCTTCTAATCCATGAAAAGGGGATAGCTTTCCATTTATTTGTGTCTTCCTCATTTTCTTTCATCAATCTCTTATAGTTTTCAGTGTGCAGGTATTTTATCTCCTTGGTTAAATTAATTCCTATGTATTTTATACTTTCTGATACTATTGTAAATGGGATTTTTTCTTAATTTCTCTTTCTGAACGTTTGTTGTTAGTGTATAGAAATGCAACTGATTTTTGTATATTGATTTTCTCTCCTGCAACTTTACTTAATTCTAACAGGTTTTCTTTGGTGGAGTGTTTAACATATATAAATCATGTCATCTGCAAACAGAGATAATTTACTTCAAGAAGAGGGAATTTTGGACACAGGGATACAGACGCCAGGGAAATACCACGTGTTGATGGGGACAGAGATTGAATCGATGTGTCTATAGCCAAGGAATGACAAGGATTACCAGTAGCCACCAGAAGCTAGGAAGATGCAAGGAAGGATCCTCTACCCTAAAGCCTTCAGGGAGAGGATGACCCTGACAACACTTAGATTGCAGAACTTCTAACCTCTAGAACTATGAGGCAATAAATTTCTCTTACTTTAAGCCCAGTTTACGGTACCCTGTTATGGCGCCCTAGGAGACCAGTACTGTGATGCTCTGGTCTTGTGCTTCTAGATATAAAATCATAAGCTACTAAATCATTCTCATAAATCATCTAAGTCAAAGACACCTAAGAACAAGGAGGGAAAGTATGGCCCATGTGTACAGAAGGGAGTAAAGGAAACAAAAAGACCACAGTGTAGCATGTGAACTTTTAAAAAATCAATATTTGAAATCTTTTTCAACAATCCAGTTACTTAACTGAGATGTTACTATTGTGTTCATGAATTAATTAAACAAGCATGCTTCACCTGCAGAGAGCCAGTGTGGGACACAGGGGAGAGTGTGGGCTTTGGAGCTCTTTGAGTTCAATCCAGCCTCCCCACTTAGCAGCTGGTGACCTTGGTCAAGTTACCTAATCTACATGAGCCTCAGCCTCCTACGATGCCCGTCTCTAGGTTTGTTATGGTGACTCAGTGAACTGATGTTTATGATGTGTCAGGTACTGCACTGCCATGGGTACGATGCAGGATACAGTCTGTCCCCAAACATAAATTAGAGCATCTTCCGACGCTTTAAAGACAGACATTCACACAGGTGGTTTGAAGCAGACCCAGAAACACCTGTGCTCGATGGAAAGAGGAAGAAAGACATATCTTGCTAAAAGCAGCAACTTGCAGAAAGAGCATGAAATAAACACACTGACACCCACCTTGGACAAATACAGCAGGACACGTGTTTCTCACTGTAATGATAGTCTTTATTTGATTTTCATCACCTTTCAATGAAAGAGTGGTTCCCATCAGCACTATGTAATTATGAACCTCGCAAATATATCTTATAGAAAATGAAATTTCCTTAAAAATGAAAGATAAGTGTAAGGAAAATTTGTAGAGAGAGAAGGTATAAAATAGAAGCTTGGTTAAATGTAAAGCAGGTTTTTATCAAGAAAGAAAAATGGTACCACTACTCCGTTAAAGTGGTACTGCAAACATACTATTTTGCTTTTTCTCAAGCTAGTTGTTCAGAAAAAAGAAGCTGGTTTGCCCTTTTCTTCTTAGTGATCAAATCAACATGCTTGTGTACCTCACCATCCTGGTAAGACAAAACCAAGGGGAAGGAGAAGCAAGGCTTCTAACTATGTTAAAAATCGTTTCTAGGGTAGGAGCACAAGCCTTGCTTTCCAGAAGGTGGAGAGACACATGACAGTTTCAGGGAGACCTGTGGGGGCCATGGCTTTAGCCCATTGTGTCTGGGCAGCTGACATAACTTCAGTCTCCCTGGGGTCTCTCTCTGGTCTGAGCTGCCTTAGCTCTGATGATCTGGCAGGACCGTGGTCACTAGGATTGGGTATTCCAAGGCATTGCAGTCATCCAACAGGAACACCAAATCCTGGAAAAGATGTGCAATGAGCAGGAATGTCACTGAAGGTGGCCACAGAGCCCATGCACAACTATAGGACTCCTGGTTATCCTCAAAGACTGTTCAATTGTTCCCCTTTGTGTGAAAATTTCCCAACCTTCATTCCCCCAAGGAGAGCTGGTTACGTCTTTCTTCACCTTCCCATTGAATCTCATATAGTCTTTGACTATTGAATTCAGTTGTACGTTGGTTGACCAGATGGATGGATGGATAGATGGGCAAGGGAGTGAATAAATGAATAAATCTCAATTTTTGAGCAAAAACTCTGGGCCAGACATCGGGGATACCGTGAGTAACAGCACCAGGTCTCACCTTCAAACACTTTAGAGCCAACAGCAGCACTTTTCAGACTGTATTATGTCTTCTTCTTGTCTCCCCTCCATGACCAAGGGGAGAGGGGAATGAGGAGGGGAATGGGTGTGGGACAAAATGCTCGTCTCATCTTTGATGCATAGTAACGAAACAAATCTTAATAAAACTTAAAGCTAAAAAACCTAATAGCTAATTATTAGTTTCCTGGGCCAGGCCTGGTGTTCGGTATTCTATGTTTAGTCACCTTGATAGAGATCTTAGGACCGAGGGAGTTACTACAGTGTCCAGCACACACAGGGTCAGGTTGTAAGTAGTATTATCCTCCCAATGCTCTCCTGACATGGTTATCATTCACGAATGAGGGAACTGTGGCTCAGAGAGAGGAGGCGACACTGGCATTTAGGAAGCAGGGAGGTGATGCTGAAGCCTGTGCCCCTAGGACCACACGACTCTGCTTCCTACATCTTAACCAGTGCTGATTCTGTGTTTTTCCCGTCTCCCTCCCCTCTGCTGCCAGATTCCTCCCAGCACAGAGCACACCAGAAGCCCCTCCCCCAGGAAGTCTCTCCTGATCCCAGGGCTCTGGGAATTCTCGGAATTCCAGAGTCCTCTACCCGCAATCCCAGCCCCATTTGCCTCGCAGCCTGTGGTCTTGGGTGTTGGAGATGGAGCTGGAGGACAGGAGGAGCCTTGTCCTCAGCAAGAGCTATAGGGTTGAGGAAGGGATTTGTGACCTGGAAGCACCCCACAAGCTTTTGTTTTCCTCCTCCTCATCTCCCTCTTCTCCTAACCCTTCTCTTAAGTTCTTGGCTGATGACAAGTAGAAAAAGAATGTTCAATGGGGTCACTTACCCTCCTGCAGAACGAGTTCATGATGGTGTACAGTTTCCGCACTTTATCCTTCAAGGCATCTACCCGGGCCACCTTCCAACACTGGGGCGATGCCACAAAGTCCCGCAGCTTGGCCAGCACACAGTAATTCTGTGAGTGGACAACAGGGCCGGGTCTCGTGGTGGGAGTCAGTAGCCAGAGACGCGGGAGCTGGGGACTCCTGGCCCTTCTGCACAGTCTCTCCCCACTCCCACTCCAAGCCCTCCCGCAGGCAGGCAGACCCCTCTTACGTGTATATCCAGGTACAGCCTGGGCAGGTATCTCACACACGGCTCCTGCAGAAAGGGAAACGGGTTTCTGTGTTGCTCACAGGGACACACCCTCAGCCTGGCCACAGAAGGCTCTCTGCCAGCCTCCCCAAAACCAGAGCAGCCCCAGATCCCTGGGGCCTTCCTTGATGCTGCCGTGTACAATACTTTCTTGTACCATATGCCACATTCCCCCAAAGTAAACTGCTCTTCTAGAATTCGACTTTTAGAATGCAACCATTTTATCATTGACTATGAGCTAGGGAACAGTTTTATATATATATATATATACACACACACATATACATACATATATATATATATAGAGAGAGAGAGATACATATAAATATGTGTGTCTATATATGTATATATATTAAAACAGTTCTATAACTGTAATCTAGACATAGTAATATATACAGTATATACTTTAGTAATATAAAACTGTATATATATGTACACTTTTATATTACTATATTTCACTTTTGCTTCTGTGCTGGCCTGAAGGTCAGAAGACCCAGATTCTGGTCCCTCCCGACCAGTTATCCCCTGTGTGACGTAGAGTAGGTCTCCTTCTTCTTTGTGACTCGGTTTCCCAGTTGTGAGATTAGAGAGTTAGAACACATCACCTCCACTTCCTTCCAGCTCTGAGCCTATGCATTATTTTAAGCTTTAAAATCATATAGTTTTAAAAGATGATTGCTCTACACATTTAATAGCAAGGAATTTGCGGACACGTTGGGGCGCAAAAATACAACCAAATGTTGTTACAAAGAAATATTAATTTATTTGACAGAGTCGCTAAAAAGTAAATTGCAGAACTGCTGTGTTGTTTGATCCAATTTGTCCACACACTTGGATAACTATGTACAGACCCAGAGCTGAAATCCTATCCTCTGAATGTGATGGCAGCAGGTCACCTCTAGGTGGTAGAATTGCAGTAATATTTATTTTCTTCTTTGTCTTTTGTGCCTTTTCCAACCATTTTCAAAGTATATGACTTTCATAAGTTGAAAAAAATACTCATCATTTAAGTTTCAAAAAGAAAATACAAAGGAGGTGATAGGGTATCGTAAGCCCCACATCTGAGAAAGGTGCATTTTATTTGAAGGGTTCACAAGTGGTAAAGGGATACTTTTAAATTTTACCGGAGCTTTGAAGTTTAATTTGCTTTGTTTCTACACTGGACGAGCAGTCAGGAGGCCGGATTCTAGTTCTGGGTGGCCCCTGTGGGACTGATGGCTCCGAGCCCCTGGGTCTTCCTCTTAACACAGTGTTGAGAACAGTGCAGACATCCTGGGTTGTCCTCTGTGCAGGCTGTGTCTGCATTCAAGTCTTCAACCCTCCAGCTGCCCGAAGCCGGTGAGGGGCTCGGCCACCCCCTCTCACAGCTGAGGATGCTGAGACTCAGGGCTGAGTAATTTGCTCAGGGTTCCTACAGCAGGTTAGGGGTGGGGCTGATTCTGGGAGTTGCCCCCTTAGCTCCTGCTGGCTAGTGGAGAGAAGAAATAAGCAGGACTCTTTGGTCCTCCTTAAGTTGGAGCTCTAAACTCTATGGGAGCTTCTTTTCTCCTGTTCTTCTCTTCTCTTCTCTTCTCTTCTCTTCTCTTCTCTTCTCTTCTCTTTCTCTCTTTCTCTCTCTCTTTTTACATTTTAAAACAGATCCTCTGATATTTGCTAGCTAGTTATAAACAAAAATTGTGATGTCTTTGATTATATTTTCTTTGTATTTAAAAGGAAGTGCAAACCATTGGTATTTAATAGGATGGGAATAAAACACAAATACCCTTGAAATTAACATTGACCAGAAAAGAAAGATAGCGTTTTTTCCCTGGTCCAAAGGCAAATTTTTGAGAACTGGGTCTCCCAGTCCTCAGGGGGGCCGAGGGCACTCACCGAAGGCTCCGTGGCCTGCAGGCTCCGGGAGTCAGCGGTGATCTCCCGGCTCAGGGCCAGCATCCTGGAGTAGCAGGTCGGGGGAGCCGGCTGAGCGGCGGGGGGGCCGGCCAGAAGCAGCATCAGCAGGGGAAGCAGCTGGGGGGTCATGGTGCAAAGGCGGCCTGACTGCAGCCCGAGGCCAGCCGCCCCTTTAAGCAGAGGCTTGGGGGTGGTCCTCCACGCCTCCGTTTCCTGTGGTGCCCAGCCAAGGCCAAGAGCACGCCCACCTGGCCTGTGGACACTGGAGCCTTTCAGACCTAAAGGTCCCCCTTGTTGAGAGGAGGTGCTTCCTGGCAGGGGCGGGGAGGGGGAGATGCCAGGCACCTGGAAGGGAACAGGGTCTTCCTCTCACACAACTTGCAATAGAACTTTCTCTCCTGGCAGGGGCTCTTCCTGAAGTGGCAGGATTGGCAGATGAGGGGGACAGAGGACAAGAGGGAGACAGGAGGGATGGTGGTTCAGCCAGAGGGGCGGGAGTGAGCATTCAGCCCCTTCAGTCAGAATGGGGACCGTTTGGTAAAACTGGATGATCTCTTGGAGCAGAACTGGGGGAGGGAAAGGGACCAGAAGTGATGGATTGAGGACCAGTGATCCGGGGGTTTGGGGTCAGGCAGCCTGGGTATCACTATCCACCCGCCACTGACTGGCCAGGGGAACCTTGGGAAATCCCTTGCCTTCTGAGCCGCTGCGCCTCTGCATCTGGAAGACGGGCTTGTGCTAGGGCCTGTGATGGGGGATGTGGGAGCATTCCCCTAGCTGGTCCACTTCAAGCTCCCAGCACAAGTCCTGGTACAGAGCAGACCCACTGGAAGGGTTGGTTCTCCACATGTGGGTCTCTTAGCAATGATGCTCTACGGGCTGCTCTCCTGTAAATACAGGAGCATGGGTACCAGTTAGAAGAGTAAGCTCTGCCCTTAGGCGCTCGGTGCATTGCATGGTCACCCACTCCTGTGATGACCTTGGGCAAGTTTCTTAACTCTTTCTTCCCTCTCCTTGTCTGTGAAACGGGGATGATAAGAGCATAGCGAGGAAGAGAAAATGCTGAGCTATTATCACAGTCAGAGCTGATGTCACTGTCTCCTTTCCTACAAGCATCCCTGCGAGGCAGGTCCTGCAGAAAACAGTCCAGTTTTCCATGTGGGAAAATTGAGACTCACAGAGTTCCAGCAACTTGTACAAGGTCATAAGGCTGGAGGCAAATGGGTCCAGTGGGGCTTTCTGCCTTGTCTTCATTCCGTCCTCCCATTCTGCAGTGTGGACCTGGGGAAGAGCAGGACTCTTGCAGCCAGAGATGAGTTTGAGCTCTTGGGCTGCCCAAGACCAAGGAACAAGCAACGCGAAGGAGCTGTCGAAAGAGAGGAAGGTTCTTACTTAACACCAAGCATCACATATGCTCCAGCAGTGATGCGTGAAGCTCATTTATACAACTACACAGCTGTTGTCACAAATGCCACGAGCTTCACAGAAAGCCAGTGAAGTGGGTGGGGGTATTCCCATTTCCCAGATGAGGAAACTGAGGCTCTCAGGGGATATGAAACTGTCTGGGGTCACAAGGCTTATAAGGGGAGGCAGAGCTGTGCACCTGGGTCTGCCTGTCTCCCAAGCCTGTCTCACTGCAGGGCAGGGCAGAAGAGCGGCCCGGGCTGGCACACATTCCCAGAACAAAACAACCAAAGTGGAGGACCAGAAGGTTAAGGGAAAGGAGTGTGGTGTCCTGCATATGGGGCAGCATCGAGGATCAACAGCAGGGATGAAAGTTCAGCTCCAGCCTCTCCCTGTCTCTGTTTGCCCACAAAAATCCCTTCCTGACGGGTGCCATTCCCTGTCCATAAACAGAGCAGCATCACCCCAGGCAGCGGGAGGTCTCTTCCCGCCCTGATGTTCTATTTTGCTACTTTTCTGTGTTCAAGCCCTGGGCAGGGATCACAGCCTTGCCTTCCTGTTTTGCAGGTGAGAGCATGTTCTCTAAACACCTTTAGCAAGATGGCCTGGGGACCGCCTTTTGGATGCCCTCTCAGGCAGGGCAGAACTGTGTGTGTTTGGAGGTGCAAGCAGCAAACACAGATGTGTTTTTCTTCTGGATCAAGGGGTCTCCCCACTTTCTGTGGCAGTGCCTGGGGCGTGGGCCTCCCTGGCAGACAAACCGGCCCCAGTCAGGGACTCCGGACTCCTTTGAAATGCTCCAGTGTTTCTGGATGTGCTCATCGAAGGAGCTTCAAATTCAGGACAGGGAGGAAAAACCAGCCCAAGCAGCAAAACTAGTCCTTGGACCATCCGATCGAGGAGGCATTGCTGTGCTGAAAAAGCGGGCTTTTCTGTGCACTTGATGGTGAGATAAATGTGTCGCTGGGAGGTCTGGCCTTGTTCCACCCTGGACACGTGTGTGGTTTTTGATAGGACTCCTTGGGCGAATCAGAAGCCTCCTCTGCACCCTACGTACCAGACATCCCGCTAACAGGATCCCATCTGCCTTCCCACTCACCGCGCTTGCCTTCTGCATCTGGGCTTGTCAGCACCCAGCACCCAGCCGGGCAGAGCAGATGCTCAGGAAAGCTTTGCTGAATTAACCTGATGGCTGTTAATCTTGTTACTCAGAGCGAGGCACAAACCCATTAAGAAACCCACAGAGCACAGCCGGAGTCATGCCAGAGAGACCCTGCCCTCGATGAAGGAGGTATCAGGGGACCCACGGGTGTACTTGCTCACAAAGTTCTCCTTTGGCACTGCCGTCCCCCTGCGCCCCCAATAGCTCCCTTCCCTGGCCCCTTCCCTGGCTCCTTCAGCATCAGGCTACTCAGTATGGAACGTGAATGCTAAAAATCCAGGCTGGAATTTCCACACAGACTGAAGCCTCTGTCTTCCTCCAAAGGTTTCTCCCAACCCCCTTAGTGCGTGAGAAGAGCAGGGGTCCCATCAAGCCATGGTACCTCATTATGTCAGGAGAGCCGAGCAGCCAGAGCTAATGAGTGAGTGAATGCTTCTCAGCTGGAATGGCATCTACCAGCCATTTTCTTTGAATGGATTCTTCATTCATTCTCCAGACACTTTATTTATTGAGAATCTATTGTGTGCAGGCCTGAGATGAACAATAAGGATAAAACAGTGAATGAGAGATGCTGTCCTCTGAGGAGACTAAAGAGGGCAATTAACTCATCGAACACACAGGGTAAGTGGCATGACAGTGGGAACCCTGGTGCCGCAGGAGCCTCTCCCTGGCGATGGCTCCGTCAGCAAGTTGAGGAACGTTGTGGGGATGTGGGATGGGCATGGGGATGTGGGCGGGGGCGGTGTATGAAGGAGAGAGAGAATTTGGAAGCTGCTATGCTGCTACCTTTGAATGTGGAGGAAGAGGCCACAAGCCAAGAGCTGCAGGAAGCCTCTAGAAGCTGAAAAAGGCAAAAAAAAAAAAAAAAAAGATTCTCCCCTAGAGCCTTCAGAAAGGAACACAGCCCCGCCAAGCCTTTGATTTTAGTCCAGTGAGACTCATGGTGGACTTCTGACCTCTAGAACTGTGAGAGAATAAATGTGTGTTGTTTTAAGCCATTCTGTTGGTGGTTATGTGTTACAGCAGCAACAGGAAACTAATACACCATCTCTCTGGGGTTCAGTAGGATAACAGAGATCGTGGTTGTGAGGAACTTGGAAATGATCTGCATCAACTTGCCTGGTGCTTGTGCCTCTTTTACAGCTTCCCTGTCAAGCATTCATCCAGAGTCTGTTTGCATACCTCCCTGGATGGGGAGCTCATTGCCCTTTAAGTCTGCCCTCCAGTCTCTGGGCAGCTGTGAACAATACAAATTCTTCCCAAGGTGAAGGTGAGATGTGCTGACTCCCTGGAGCTACCGCCTGTGACCTAAATCTCTGTTACCTTCCTCCACAGAACAGCCCTGGGTGATTCTCAGCCGTCAACCTGTCTACCACTACTCATCCCTGCCCCCCAGACAGAGCCGGCTCTCTTTCTGAGCAAACACCCCAATTTCTTGAAACTTTTTCCATGGGAAGTGGCTTCAACATCCTTTTCCACAATTACATTACGATTACCATCTCTCTGCCCAGAATTCTTTCTCCTCCCAGTAGACATTTCTAAAGCAGAAATCCACGCTTGCCTGTTTCGTGTTCTTCCCTGGTTCCCTGAGGCCTGGAAGATAGTCTGAGGTCTGTGGCCTGGTCCCAGACTACCTCTCCAGCTACCTCTGCCTGTCCTTTCCTGCACTTTTATCAAGGAATGACAATGATGATGGTGATGATGATGACGATGGTGATGATAGCTAACCCTGAAATGCGGCCTTGTTCCAAGCCCTGTACAAGGCTTAATGCATTCATTCTAGTATCATCATCTGAGGGCACTGAGGCACAGAGAGGTGAAGTGACTCGCTCCAAATCACACAGCATTAGCAATCCCTAGTGTTTGTAGTTATAACACCCAAGTGGCCTTTGGCCTTCATACATGCCGTTCCTGCTTCTTGGAATGTCTTTTCCTCACCTTGTTTGTTCCTGGTTCATTCCTTCTCACCCTTCCAGACTGAGCTGAAATGTCACTTTCTCCAGGAAGCCTGCCTTGCTGGATTGGGTCCCCTCCACCTGCCTGCACAGGCTCCCATGGCCCCTGCCCTTTCCTCTGCTTTGACACGGCATTGTCCACTCTGGCCTTTGTCTGTTTGCTTGTCTGCCCCCTACAGGCAGAGCGAGTGTCCTCTTTGTCTTTGTGTCCACAGCATGGAGGCCAGGTCCAACACAGAGTAGGTGTTCAGTAAACATCTCCCTGCTGAATGGAAGTGACTGCCCCTTTATCCCTGTTGTGTGTCAATGTGTCTCCCACTAGCTGGAACCCAGATTGAAACACAGCCCTCCTTGAGAGGTCTAGTCAGAACTGTTAACCTCCTTGGTTTGGGCCCCTGTTGTGTCAGTTAGGACTAAAGTTGTGAGTTACAGAAAACATGGTTTGAGATACCCATGGCCAGATTTTCTGGAAAGTTCAACTGGAACACGTAGTGGTAGTGTGGAGCTCAGGAATGGTTTGATCTAGGAGCTCGATGAAGTCACCAAGGAATCACCTTATTCTGTCTCCCTCTTCCATACTGTGATGGTCTTTTGATGTGTCAACTCTGCCAGGCTATAGTCCCTGGTTATTCAATCAAATGCTACTCCAGGTGCTACTGTGAAGGTATTTGTAGATGTGATTAAAGTCCATAACCAGTTGACTCGAAGGACAGGAGATTATTCTAGATATTCTGGGTGGGCCTGATTCAGTCAGTTGAAAAATGTTAAGAGCAGAGCTGATGAAGAAGAAATTCCCTGAGGAAGAAGAAATTCTGCCTGTGCAGTAGCTTCGACCCATCACCCTGAGTTCTAGCTTGCCCTTCCTGACAGCCTGCCTTGCTGTTTTGGACTTTCTTGGCCATGCCGGCCTCCACGACCGTGTCAGCCAATTCCTTACAATAAAATAATCTCTTACTATGTCTCTGCTTCTGGTTCTGCATCTTTGGTTGAACCTGAACTGACACATATGTCACTGACTCCATCCTAAAGCCAGGTCTCCTTGTGGTCGCAATGTGGCTGCTGGTAGAGTCCAGCACACATGCTATCCCATCCCTGTCTGGAGAGGACATGTGCCATCTCATCCCCTGACCATTGAAGGAAGTCCTGAGCTTTGCGCTGCCAGCAGATCCTGCCATGTCTGTCTCGTGACGTCGTATTTTCATAGTCTGGGACTCCTTTTTAGCATTTTTAGATAAAGATCACTTAAACTTTTCCTTCTGGCTATTCAGACTGGCACATTCCTGTAAGTGATGCAGGTAACCAGGGAAACACTTTTTTGTTCCCAGCCCTACGGGGTTATGGGAAATTCCTGAGCAGACCATAAGAAATAAGAACTCTTTCATTACATGGCTCAAACTCAGAATCACACCTTTCCCCCGAATATTCCCTGTGTTCCTGTCCTGTGCCTGTTTGCAATGACAGCCAAGGTTGAAAGGGCCATGGCCAGTCTCAGATCTCCTCGGTTACCCAAAGTCCAGCCAGTAGCTGTTTTCGCCAGAGATCGGAAGAGCCCTGCGGCAGTTTCCATCCTTGGAAAACATCACACTGGACACACAAGGAGTCTGAGATGCTGACATCAGGGGCTGGTGGTAGAGGCCAGTTCTCTAGCAAAGAGACTACCTCTGAGTCCCCCTTCCTGCCTGCATTTGAGGTCAGAATCCAGGGCCAGTGATGCCTGTGCTATCCTGACAGAGCAGTAACAGCCAGGAGGTATTTGAGCAAGGGGTGTAGGTTGAACAACTAGCCGGAATGTTGCCTCCAGGGTGTCCTGTCAACAGCAGTGTTCCTTTGGTTAAAAGCCACACATCTCCCCCTGTTTATGTGATGTGTTTTGAGCTTGTTACTTGCGCTCTTGGCAAACCCAAGTGGAAAGTTGGCCCACATATTCCAGAGTAAAGGAATGAAGACAAACAACAAGGCCACGTTTTGCTTTGGGGCAGTGATTCTGAAAATAATCCCACGTTTTAGAATAGAGACCCCTCTATAATCCTTGAAACATGGATTCAAATTTTAATAGGAAACAGTGTGCAGGACAAATTCTCCCAAACATTTTCCTTGGGCCTGTTTATGCAGAAAGGACTCAGAAAAAGTCTTTCAGAAGAGTCCCAGCTTGGCTTTTCTCAGAAAGAACACAGGTTTTGGAGTGATAGAGGCTTCAGTTTAAATCTCACTTCTGTTATGATGTGACTGTGCAAATCTTGTCACCCCTTGTCTTCCTCTGATGTATGGGATTTATAACGTTTATTGCCCAGAGTTCTTGTGAAGATGAAATAAACATGAAATAGCCAGTGTGACTGTGGGGGCTGTGGTTTTCATTTTCTTTATCTTTTCTTTCTTTTCATTTTCTTTTCCTGGTTGTGGACCTTGTTCATTCACTCCATCTTAGGCCAGTTCTAACCTTCCCACAATGGTTATGGCGAAGGGCACGTGGCCCAGGATGGACCAATCAGCTTCCTTCCCTGGGATGAACTGATGGGTACAGGAAGAAAGTCGCTCTCTCATTCCACCGATGTCCCTACATGGTTGCCAACAGTTATGTCTCCTGACCTGGAGTGGGCTTCTCTGCTGGAGGAGCAGGCAAGGCCAGAAGCAGAGCTGGGAGATGGATGGAGAAGAGAGTCTGGATGGAGCCCCATCCCTGATTCTGTTCCCAGAGGCCCAGTGCTGGAATTCCTCCTTGGACTCTGTAAGCTGTCCTGGGGTCATTTCTAGCTATAGACTTAGTATTTCCTTTTGGCTAGAGCTGGTTTCAGTGAGTTGTTTTTCTATCTCTTAAAAATAAGAGAGCTCTGAACAAGACAGGACCCAGCACGGCGCCCAGCACAGAGCTGGTGCTCGCAGCCATTGCCTTCTCTTTGATGATTCACTATTTGTGGTAATCATTGGTGCTGATCATCAAATACATCCAGTCTCCTCTCTCCTGGTTCCAAGCCAGCGCTGAGCTTCCCTGCTCCCTTGAAATTTTGCATGGCCACGTGAGTCATTTCGTGCAATGACACATAAGAGGACACGATGGGTTTTGCTTCTGGGCAGAAGCTTTAAGAGCCCGTGCATGCATTGCCACTTTCCCCTTCTCTCTGCTATGGGGCCACTGAGTCAGAGATAGTGGCGGCTCTGCTGGCCTCACCCTGAGGTGGAGACCTAGAGCTATACCCCAGCCCACCTCTGGCTTGTTTGTTATGACAGTAGAACCTAGCCCAGCCTGACTGTGGTAGGCAGAATTCTACCACGACCTCCAGGCCCCTGTAGAACCCCATCCCCTTGAGTGTGGGTGGAGCCCATGTAGGAGATATCATTCCTGTGGTTTAGTTAGTTATATGGCAAAAAGGATCTTGCAGATGTCCTGGAGGTTACTGATCACTTGACTTTGAGTTACTCAAAAGGGAGATTACCCAGGGATCTACCAAGTGTGGAAAGGATTTGACCTACACTGCTGGTCTGAAGGTGGAGGGAGAAACATAGGAAGGAATGGGGCAGCCTCTAGGAGCAGAGAGTGGCCCCTCTGGCCTCCAGCACAGAAATGGGAACCTCAGACATACAGCCACGAGGAACTGGGTCGGTCAGTAACCTGAATGAGCTTGGGAGCAGATCCTTCCCCAGAGCCCCCAGATATGAGACATGGCCAGTGAGACGCACAGCAGAGAACCCAGCTGGTTTCACCCCGACTGCCCTCCACAGCCAGTAGCTGATAATGGATGTTGTTGTTTTCCTTTAGTGATGTTAATTTTTTTTATTTTTAAAAATTTTTTATTTAAGTAGAGTTGATTTACAATGTTGTGTTAATTTCTGCTGTACAGCAAAGTGATTCAGTTATACATTTACACATTTTTTCAATTCTTTTCCATCATGGTTATCACAGGATATTGAATATGGTTCCCTGTGCTATAGAGTAGGACCTTGTTGTTTATCCATGCTATAGATAATAGTTTGTATCTGCTCATCCCAAACTCCCAATCCACTCCTCCTCCACTCTTCCTCCCCCTTGGCAACCACAAGTCTGTTCTCCGTGTCTGTGAGTCTGTTTCTGTTTCATAAATAAGTTCATTTGTCTCATATTTTAGATTCCACATATAAGTGATATCATATGGTATTTGTCTTTCTCTTTCTGACTTACTTCTCTAAGTATGATAATCTCTAGTGGCATCCATGTTGCTGCAGATGGCATTATTTTGTTCTTTTTTATGGCTGAGTAGTATTCCGTTGTGTGTATATATATGTGTGTGTGTGTGTGTGTGTGTGTGTGTACCACATCTTCTTTATCCATTCATCTGCTGATGGACATTTAGTTTGTTTCCATGTCTTGGTTATCGTGAATAGTGCTGCTATGAACATAGGGGTGCATGTATCTTTTTGAATTATAGTTTGTCAGGATATATGTCCAGGAGTGGAATTGCTGGATCATACGGTAGCTCTATTTTTAGTTTTTTGAGGAACCTCTATGCTGTTTTCCGTAGTGGCTGCACCAATTTACTTTCCCACCAACAGTATAGGAGGGTTCAAATGGGTGTTGTTTTAAGCCTTCATGTTTGTGGTACAGTAATTTATTACACAACAATAGACAACAAACACACCGAACAATACATTATTACTTGAGGTTATTCCTTGAGGATTATAATTTTTCAATTTAATAACACGTGTGACACCCCCCAGGCTGCCTTCCAGTGGTTTGTTTGCCAATGTCTGTGTCAGACTCAGGATCTTCTGGTGGAGGAGCTGAGCTGGTCATCTCTGTGTCCCCGGGCTGAGCAAAGGCCCCGGAGAGACACTCTAAGATGAGGTAGAGGTGACACTTGGCAAAATTGTGACGTTGATGGAATGTTTTGCACCAAATGTCCACATCCCATCATGCCTGGTTTGGGGACCTTGAAACTAATAACAGCTAATGTGGATACAGAGCTGAGGGTCCGGTGCTTTTCTTAGGGTGTTGTGCCCGTGAACCAGGGCGATCCTTGTAAGAACCCTACCAGGTTGGTGCTGGTACCATCACATCCCCCCTTCACAGATGAGGCAAGAAGTTACATAACTTGCTCAAGGTCACACAATTCATTAAAGTGAAGCCCAGGTTCAAACCAGACAGGTTGGCTCAAATCGGAGTTCCTAACACCCCACTACCCTGCCAACTAAGAGAAAGGACTCAATAAAAATTTGTTGAGGGATGGAGAGAAGGCAAGAAGGAAAAAAATAATTTCTTAACAAGCTGTGTGATACTGGGCAGCTCACTACCCTATCTCTGAACTTTAATTTCCTCAGAAAATGAGGGGAGACTCTATTTAAGGTGCTGTTTTGCATTTCTCTCCATTATAAACGTGGTGGCTTGTTGCTTTTAAGAGGTCCATCACGAGCATGGCGAGTCCTCTCTGCCCTGGGCAGGACCACCCTACCGGCTGCAGCGGCCTGAGTGTGGGCTCACGGGCACATCAGGCTCTGGACCACCATTCTGCAATGTGCTTGGTCCCCATGTTCTCAGTGTCCTGAGGTCCTTCATGGGGACGTGGTCGTGAGGATTGAAGTGGGGTACTTGTTTCAGGCAGAACGGGCGATGCTCACTTATGAGTAATCTCCTTTCCCAGACCCTGTCTCCAGGGAACCTGGAAAATTCCCTGGTTGTTAGCAGATAGCATGTTGTATTAGAGATTGTATTTGGAGGCCCAGATTTTTTTTCCCTTTTGTTGTGTTTGTTTTGTTTATAGGATGCTAAATGATTCACTTAACTGATTCTTTTCAATAAATTAACAGAATCGACTTAGCTGAACAAATATGCTTGTTGCTTTGGTGTCACGCATATACAACCAGAATTCTTTTAAATTTAGAACCTCAGACCAGTCGCTGGTTTTGGCTCCTGACCTATGAAAAATCTATACAACCGTTTCCATCTTTAATGATTTCTTTTATAATGAAAGATGATCCATTTCTCCTGCAATGTGATGAGTATTTCTAGAGCTATTCTGTATTCCCCTGAACCTATGAAAAAAAAGTTATTGTCATAAAATATACACAAGTTTTTGAAATATTTAAACTTTTTTTTTTTTTTTTTTTTTTTGCGGTACGCGGGCCTCTCGCTGCTGTGGCCTCTCCCGCTGCGGAGCACAGGCTCCGGATGCACAGGCTCAGCGGCCATGGCTCACGGGCCCAGCCGCTTCGCGGCATGTGGGATCTTCCCGGACCGAAGCACGAACCCGTGTCCCCTGCATCGGCAGGCGGACTCCAACCACTGCGCCACCAGGGAAGTCCCATTTTAAACCATTTTTAAATGTCCAGTTCAGTGGCATTAAGTACATTCACATTGTTGTACAACCGTCACCACAATCCATCTCCAGAACCTTTTCATCCTCCCCAGCTGAAACTCTGTACCCCCTAAACACTACCCTCCACTTCCTCCCCCAGCTCCTGGCACCTACCATTCTATTTTCTTTTCGAGGGCCAGCTTGATTTAGAGGTTTCAACTCAAACCACAGATCTAAGCTCTGTCATTTTCTTGCCGTGTGACTTTCTCTACTGCCTTACCTGTAAAATGGAGACAATGGTGGTGGTCACCCTTATGCTCGGGGCCAGAGGGGATGAAATGGTTAAGATATGCAAAGCCTTTAGACCACCAGTGCCAGGGGTAGACAGAGCATTGTGGGTTTGGTATTATTATTATTTATGTGATTTCCAGCCCTCAAAATACGGTTCCCACCCCCAACTCCCCAACACATTGGGCGATGAGGAGCTCGGGAGCTAGGACACACCGTCTCCACCCCCAGGCGCTGGCCCAGGGCTTGAGCCTGGTACAAGGACAGAGAACGTGGGTGGAATGAACGAAGCAGTGATGCTCCAGTCACTTCCTCCCATAGCATGAAGCCCTGGGAAGCCAGCGCCCCAGCACAGCCACCATAAACAAGGGCCCCCTGAGACCCCCATTCATCTTCCCGGTCCCGTGGATTCCAGCTTCTGAGGTGAAGGCTTCCTCCCTCGGGAAGCGCTTTGAGTGTTTTGGCCTCCATCCTTTCAGGAAGCCTCGTAGCCAACACACACCCAGGGCAGGAAGTTGGTGAGAAGGACTTAAACCTTGGGTGGAAAGCATCTCACCTCTTCAGAAACCATTTCAGAAGCTGGCTGCACATCCATGTTCCTGGCACGTTCCAGTGTGACCTCCTAAGTTTTTTTCTTTTTTCTTTGAATAGTTCCTTTTTTCTTTCATGAAGAGGCCATAGTTTCTGAGTGAGGCTCACTTATGGCACAGAATCAGGAAGGCAAAGGGGGTACAAACAGGTCCTGAGCACTTACGGCTGTAGCTCTCAATACTTTCTGAGCATACCACCACCCTGAGAGATGGGTATAAATCCTCATTTTACACTTGAAGCTCTTAGGTTCAAAGGGGCCATGTGTCTTGCCAAAAATACGCCGCTGGTACTTGATGGGCTGGTAATAAAACCTAGATGATCTGGGTCCCAGAGCTGATGCTCCGCATGGGATGGGATGTCTCTAAACCATCTTCATTGGCTGGGGGTATCCAGATACGCCAAATACACTCACATGGGCTGTGTTTACTTATCACAGACTTTCAGGGTGTTTTTAAAATTGAGCTGCATTCACTGATGCACAGCAGATGTAGGGCCCTAAACATAGTATAAAATTATATCCTTGAAACATTTCAAAACAAAGGAGAAAAGGCAAAAAAGCAGGTGGAGGAATATCACATATGTTTCCAGACAGGTCATGCTGATTTCACACTGTTATGTATGTAGTTCTTCCTAATTCTATTTCAAATATAGGAGCTTTGGATTCTTATTATTTGCTTATCCATCTGTTCAGCAGAGACTTGAGCAGCAATTGGGCTTCTTACAGCTACAGAATTAGTCTTTTGAAAAATGAACCAGAAGACGTATGGAAATTAATCTGGCCTTTCTCAACGAATACACTGTAATAGTAACCTCTTATACACGGGCATCACATGTTTATAAAACATGTGCGCCTTACAAATGAACTTATATACTAAACAGAAATAGACCCACAGACGTAGAAAACAAGCTTATAGTTACCAAAGAGGGAAGGAGGGGAGAGGGATAAATTAGGAGTTTGGGATTAACAGATACAAAACTACTATATATAAAATAGATAACCAACAAGGACCTACTGTATAGCACAGGGAACTATACTCAATATTTTGTAATAACATATAAGGGAAAAGAATCTGAAAAGGAACATATACATATGTATGTATGCATAGGGGCGTGTGCATATCTATAGCTATCTATCTATCTATCTATCTGAATCACTTTGCTATACACCTGAAACCAACACAATATTGTAAGTCAACTATACTTCAATTTTTTAAAAATGTGCCTCAAATGTGTCATTTTCCCTCCGATGCCTGGGCTTCTGACCACGCTGTTCCCCTGCCTGGAACACTATTCCTTCTCCCAGCCCTACTGCAATCAGGCTCAGACTACTGAGTGTCTGGACTGTCCTTTCCCTGACAAGGCATTTTCTCACCCCAGGCAAGATGAGCTGTCTGCTCTGTTCTCTCTCCTAGATTCTCATGCTTCCCTGTCCAGACATTAGCCACAGATCATTGCTTGTTTACTGTTCTTCTTTCCTGTACACCTTCTATGTTGCTCACAGCTGGATCGTGAGCAACCGGCACAGTGACTGACTCCAGAAATATTCTACATGCTCTCCTCCTCCCCCGTATTTGATGAATGAATGGCAGATTGAGCAAACTTTATCGATAGCTGTTGTAAGTGCCACACTCCTACAGGGCACCCTGTGACAGCTCTGTCATCATCGTTATTCACGTCACGACAGTTTTGCCTGATGCTTTGCGAATTGATCCGTGTGCTTAAAAAACAACTTTATCTGTTGTGTACGTGTCACGTGTTTTCCAGAAAAATCTTCCCATTTTCCTGCTTGAACTACTGTTCAAAAATAAGCAAAATAAAACTATCCTCACATCCTTCCACTCATTCAGCTGATTCTTAAGCTGGTCTCAGCACTTGAGTAAATTTGTCAGGTAGCTTGAGGGGCGTCTTGGGTTTTCTCAGGCTCCATCATCAGACATGGGTTCTAGATGCATTTTCGTGGCAGCCTTGCCACGCAAGTCCTGCAAGAGTCAGTAGCAAGAGTCTTAATGGACTTTTCCATTAATGGCTGATGTCTGCTTTCCCCCCACTGGCCATCAGTGACTTCCTTTGAATGATGGTAAAAAAGCATTTTCATGGTTAGATGTAAATTTCATTCCAGAGTTCCACAGATGTCTGGAAAACTCTGCTCCCATTTGCAGACTCTACTGGGGTTGGGGTGGATTTTAGCGCATGGCCGAACGCTTGGAGTTTGCAGCCTGACAGCCTCTGCTGGATGTGCTTGGCTCAATCTCTCACCAGCGATGGCATTTCAGAACCACGCGCCTTCATATTGCCATTAAATTGTATGCACTACACTTCCTTCCTTCTTTATTTTACTTGTAGCACCCAGCAGTGACCATTTCATAGGAGGTCTTGATACATTTTCATCAAAGAAATGAATAGATAAACCTGTCTCTGAGCCTTACTGTTCAGGTATTAAAAATGAAAAAATAATCTTTATAGGAGACTTAATTGAATGAATGTTTGTAACATGCTTATTATACTAAATGGCACATAGTAATTGCTCAATAAATGGGTAAATGGTGACTTACGTTTTTAGTCCTTGTGGGGACTGAAGGGGTTGGCATATCATGCAGACAAGAAGAGGGAGTTCTATAAAGGGGAACAATTCATTCAACAATGTTTCCTTCCCCAATATTTCAGGCGACCCCTTCCCATGTACATAGTGCCTGACCATGGGATGTCCTAAGGGCTGCAGGAAGGTAGAGGAGGAACTCTTCACTTTGTCAGGGTTGAGCAGTAAGCAGGGGCATTTCCAGATGAGGAGATGGCTCAGCTGGACCCTAGAGGCTTGTCAGGGGGCCCCCATGTAGGGAGGAGGGGCTGGGCATTCTCAGCAAAAACTTGGACTCATACTCAGAGGGCTAAAAGATCTTTGAGAACATTTACATTCCAAGTTAACAAACTTAGAATTGTTACCTACAAATTGGCACCTGCCATCTACCTCTACCAGGATCAAATCATGAGCCGCTGCAGCCGCTGACCTTCAACACCCCCTGAAAGGAGTTCAGGGTAGACATCAGGAATGAGGCCCTCTGTGCTCTGGGAAGGACTGGCAGAGCAGGTCTTCAGATGGTTAGATATTTTCAGGAGAAGATTTTATGAGCCCAATTCTTGCATCTCCTCGTATCTAGAAAAGCACTAAAATCTTTCATGATGACTTCTGCTCCTCATGACTAGTAACCTTCATGAGACCAGCAGAAACCTTCTGCAAAAAGTATGTGCTTGACCGCATGTACTCCCCCTTCACCAGAATCACATATGTACTGACCTCCCCGCTACCTCTCTGGAGCAGTTTCTCAGAGCTATCTGAAATGCTGTCTCCTGGGCTATAGCCCTCATTTTGCCCCAAATAAAATGTAACTCACAACTCTCACGTTGTACATTTTTTTAGTTGACAGAATGTATTTGCATCAGAAACACAAATTAATTGTAAAAATGTTTTTAAAATTATTCTTCATGCATGTTTTCAAAAACATTTTTCTTCTATCATATTCAAAATTATTAAACTAAAAGAATATAAATTAGAATATAAATTGATATAATTAATAATTATACCTTATAATAGAAGAAAATTTTAAATAAAAATACTTTAAACCAATCAAAAATGATTTATTACTTTGAAAATATGATGAAATATGATGAAAATATGATGAAATATGATGAAAATATGATGAAATCCATTGACTACTTTTGAAAATATGATGAAATCTCATTGACTACTTTTACAAAATAAAACGATTGTGATTTCAGTGTTCAACATCCACCTAGTTGCTAATACAAAGAATCTGTATCACGCTTCAGACAAGTTCTATCTAGACTTACACACATCGAAATAAGCGCAAAATGAATATTTAGTAATGCAAAATGTTCCTCAGCCACACCATGCAATTCTTGCCAATACCCGGTGGTTCATGAGTGCCTCTGGATCTACCTATTGGAGCCAAAAGGAAGCTAGAAATGGCTACTCAGCCCTGCCGGGAAACGATACCCTGTTATACAGGAATCTGACGGTTCATGCGCTCTAGAGCAGGGATGCCACGTGTTAACTCCTTTGTCTTTTCTGGTACCCAAACCCTCTGGCTGCTCAAATCCTCCTTACTCTTGGAAGCAGTGTCTGTCTCTAACATCAGCAGTGAATCAACTTACAAATCTTGGAAGCACTGGCATGCAGTCACATTTTGTTTTTAGGAGATAATGCCAGAGACGCAGAGAAGTGTTCCCGGGTTTCTGACCCATCTTTAGGGTTATGGGACATTCTGTGCCAGCTCCCCTGAGAAGGAAGCCCCAGAAGTTCTAACAAATTGCAGTGTGTTTATGATTTGCCAGACCTTCTAATAGTGGGGGACCCAGTGCAGGAGCCCCTCATGTCTTGATCTAAGAGGGATACACTCTTTTGTATTAGAGTATGATTGAGGGTAGTTTCTGTATCCTAGATCAGTTTATTTCAGTTTAAGGGCAGTTTCAATTCTTTAGAGTACTGATCACTTCCTGAAATATTTTGTTTTTTTAAAAAAAAGCATGCTTTCTTGCCTATTTTCCTTCTTAGAATGTAAACTCTGCAAAGGGAGATTTTTTTCTGTTTCTTCCCTGCCTTGAGCAGCATGTTGTAAGATCCTGAAGAATAAGCAGTGAATGACTGCAGAACTAAACAAAGGTACCTTGATGGCCCACCACATGCCAAGGTGTCGGGGCCACTTAGGAGCCCACACATAGCCTGGCATAGCGGAGGACAGCTGATCTACAATAGACTCAGACTTGCTTTGCCTCCCCTTCACTCACTCACTCACTCACTGCATTTGCCAGTGTAATACGAAGAGTGGTACACAAAACTGACCCTGAGGGCTGTTAGGCTGCTTGGGCAAGGAGATAGCAACGGGTAGGGGGTCCCCTATCCTGGATGGAGGCTGTACTTTCTCTCCACTTCCTATGACCCAGAGGGACTTTTTTTTTTTTTTTTTTTTTTTTTTTTTACTGTGTATTCCATCCTCACAATGTATCTCATACCTTTCTGTAAATTTTTATTTTTTTATTGAAGTGTAGTTAGTTTACAACGTTGTGTTAGTTTCTGGTGTACAGCAAAGTGATTCAGTTAAATATATATATATATATATATATATATATATATATATATTTTTAAATTCTTTTTCATACTCTTTTCCATTATAGTTTATTACAGGATATTGAATATAGTTCCCTGTGCTATACAGTAGGACCTTGTTGTTTACCTATTTTATATATAGTAGTTTGTATCTGCTAATCCAAAACTCCTAATCTATCCCTCTCCCACAGTTTCCCCTTCTGTAACCCTAAGTTTGTTTTCTAAGCCTGTGAGTCTGTTTCTGTTTTGTAAATAAGTTCATTTGTACTATTTTTTAGATTCTACATATAAGTGATATCATATATTTGTCCAACTTACTTCAGACTTACTTATTTCTCTGACTTACTTTGCTTATTATCATAATCTTTAGGTCCATCCATGTTGCTGCAAATGGCATTATTTCATTCTTTTTTATGGCTGAGTAATATTCCACTGTATACATGTACCGCATCTTCTTTATGCATTCATCTGTTGATGGACATTTAGGTTACTTCCATGTCTTGACTATTGTAAATAGTGCAGCTATGAACATTGGGGTGCACGTATCTTTCTGAATTAGAGTTTCCTCCAGATATATGCCCAGGAGTGGGATTGCTGGGTCATATGATAGTTCAGTTTTTAGTTTTTTAAGGAACCTCCATACTGTTCTCCATAGTGGCTGCACCAATTTACATTCCCACCAACAGCATAGGAGGGTTCCCTTTTCTCCACCAGAGGGACTTCTACTTCTAATGGACGACTCCAAGGTGCCCAGATGCCAGGCAGATGGCTTTCCCAGACAGCTGTAAGAGCTGGCGCCAAAAGGCTCAAATTGTTCCTGCATTTGAAAAGTTTCCATTCTGATTGTCCTGCACAAAAGGAGAGCAATAGGGGTGGGGTCCCTCTGCTGGATGGTAGACCTAGTCTGGATGCCCAGCAGAGTACCCTGGCCCAGCACACCTCTCCAGGGGAGGGTGGCAGGATGCCACCCCGCCGACCTTGGCCTTATAAGATTTGCTTTCTCCAATAAAGCCTATTCCTTCACCTAAATCACATGGCTTTGTAGAGTTTAGTTAGAAACCAGGTGCATGGCATTCAAGATCTCCTTGGTATAATAGTCTGTCCATCATTAACCCCACTATCTTCTCTACTGTCTTGAGAATTGAAAAAGAAAATGCTCTTCAAGAATTTAGGCTAATGGGGAGGCACTCCATAAAGCTACACATTCTAGACACAATGATAAATTCTATAATATGGGAAAGAACACATCTCGGGGGAAGCACTGAACTTGAGATGAGGATTAACTCTGCCTTGGTCCATCAGAGAAGGTTTCACCAAGGAGGTGATACTTGAGTGTATCAACCTGGCCACTTCTCTTCCCCAGTTCACTTCCTTATTCCCCTGTGACTGTTTTCTGGGGTCACCTCTCCAATAAGCTGCTGCATTCACATCCTTTTTGGGGGGTTGCTCCTGCGGGACCCAGCCTAAGACTTATGGTTTCTTAAACACCAAATTTATGTCACGACTTACCTATTACCACCCTCCAGAACTGTGCTCCAGGAATTCCAGTTTGGGGAACACTAGGGTGGGTTGATCTCTGAAATCTTCCTGCTCCAACACCCCAGACTAACTCTTCACCGTGCAAGGCAGGTGGGACAAGGTTATGTTAAGGGCATGGGCTTTTAAGGAAAGCAGATATTGTTACTGAGTCCAAGCTTGTACTGCTCACCGAATGACAGGCCAATAAATCAAGAGATTGCGGCAACGAGTAGAGACTTTATTCAGAACGCCAGCAGACCAAGATGATGGTGGACTAGTGTCCCAAAGAACCATCTTCCCCAAGTTAGAATTCAGGCTTCTTTTATACGGGGGTAGCAGCGTTTGGTTGTTGCAATCCTCTTGGTGTCAGAATCCTTTGTTCTTGCAGTTGTCCACTAGGTCAGGTCATGATGTTCCTATAAACCTCCAACAAGACAAATGTTTTTCTCTGTTCTGCAGCTCTTTATCCCTATGTGAATGGAAAAGTGTTGTACCTTTAAAGGTCAGAGCCTTGAGAATGGGCTATCCTGTATAATTCAGGCTGTAGGCAACTTTCTTAACTTGTAGCAAAAGGAATAGAACACAAAGGTTAAAGCAAAAGAAACTGATCCAATATGGAGTCAGATTTGTTCTTCCCTATTACAATATGCATTTAAGTTTAGTCTACCCATCCTACTAGTTAGTGTGACCTTGGGCAATATATTCATCTCCTGTGGTAGCCATAAAAGTATCACAAACTAGGTGGCTTAAAACAGAGTCTTATTTTCTCACAGTTCTGGAGGCCAGAAGTAAGTCTAAATCAAGGTGTCAGCAGGATTGGTCCATGTTGGAGGTTTCTGAGGGAGAATCTGTTCCATGCATCCCTCAGCTTCAGGCAGTTCTTGGTAATCCTTGGTGTTCCTGATTTGTAGATTCATCACTCCAATCTCTGCCTCTGTCGTCATGCAGCCTTCTCCCTGTGTGTCTTCTTCTCTGCATTTCCCTCTATTATAAGAACAGTCATTGGATTAGGCCCATTCTAATCCAGTATGACCTCAGTTTAACTTGATTACAACTGCAAAGACCTTATTTCCAAATAAGGTCACATTTACAGATTACAGGTGTTAAGACTTGAACACTACCTTTTTGGAGGACAAAGTTCTACCTATCAAGGTGAGTTGCCTAACCTCTCTGGATACACTGTCCTGTTTGGTTAAACAGGGATGAAAATAAGGTCAAGAGGATTAAATGCTAAAATATGTGTCAGATGCTTAGCCGAGGCCCTGGCACATATTATACACTTAGTAAGTGGTGGCTGGGATTATTGGTGAGTCAAGGTGATCAGCCAGAGAGGCCAGAGCCCTGGGTCTACCAGATGGCCTCGGATATTTCTAAGGCTTTGCAATAAATGAGCTGTCATTTACAGAGATGGAGCTCAGGTGTTGTCACATGCACATGGGGCTCAGAGAAATGTCACCAACAACAAAGGAAAAGCTTGAGGTTTCCCCAATTTTAATTGGGAAATGGGGCCCAGAAGGGAAGACCTGGAGCTCATTCCCATGTATTCCCAGAGGAATAACCAAGGTTCTCATGGAGAGAAAAAGGCACAGAATATGGATCAAAGAGTTCAGGGTTTGACCCTCCATCCCCCCATTTACTGGCTACATGCACTTGGGCTCGTAGCACCTCTGAGCCCTGTTTTCTTCCATTTCCTAGTCCCTCCCTCCCATACTGGTGATATTCTTGTCACTAATCTCATTATCTCTATGCTATTGTTACCCAATATATTGTTACTCTTATTACTTTAAACAAATGGTTCTTTTCCAGATCAATTAAGAATAAGAAAAGTAAAAGATTTTATTTATCTTCATTTGTTCCTTCTCTAATCCCCTCCCTTCCCTTAGGTAGATCCAAGTTTCTGACCTATAACATTTTCCTTCTCCCTGAAGATCTTCTTTCAAGATATTTTGTAGGGCAGGTCTGAATTTCCTCAGTTTTGGTTTGAGAAAGTCTTATTTCTCCTTCATTTTGAAGGATAAGTTCACTAGATATAGAATTCCAGGTTGGTGGGGGTGGGAATGCAGAAAGGCAAAAACAGATTGGAGGCCATTACTGCAATAATCTACCTACTGAATCCACTAATGGTCCATGCCTTGCTCATCATAGGATTTGGGCCTCTGCATTGTGGTTGCCCAGCAATTGGACATATGTCGTCATGGTGTCTGCCCATTATCTTTTGAATGGATTTTTTATTTTAGGGAAGGAAATTTCCACTTCGTGAATCCTGCTTACCTCTGCAATGGAGAATCAGAATTCGATTTTCCTAGCTTCCCTTGCAGCTAGGACAAAGGACGTGACCTAGATAGCACCAATCAGATGCAACTAAAGGAGATTTGGCTCCAGAAGAGAGAAATTGTCTGCCGTGTTGCAACTTCTGATCAGCATCTCCAATGCTAGTGCCTAGAAGCAGTGGGATTATGCCTGCAGCCTGTCCAATGGGGAGTTATGATCTTGGCTACTGGCTGCATCATGCCCTGTTCAATTCTCTGGCCATCCCAGGGATTGTGTAAGCTAATAAATATCCTTTAATACTTTCCTTTTATGTGTATATGACCTAGGGCTCATTTTGCTATTTGCAGCTAAGAATCCTAATTACGCACTTGTGTGTAACTTTCTCACCTCTAAGAACTACCATTCCTGCTTATTTCAAAGATTTGTGTAAATATAATAATATATGCTAAAACCATCTGAAAGCAGCTAGGTGCAATTAGCATGGGGGCTGCGTTTGTTTTATTTCCCACCGAATGCCCAGCACTTAGCAGTTAGTGCCTGGAATGTAGTAGGTCCTCAATGAATATTGGTTGGAAAAATATGCTAAGATCATCACAGCTTACACTGGTAATCACCATCATCAACATCCCACTCCTTCTCCATACAGCAGGCCCCTTATGGTTCTGATTATGAGGATTGCATCCAGGTGTCTCTGAAGTCAGAAAATAGACTCCACAATTGCAGACCAGACTAGAAGATGGCGCTGTTTCCTGATGAGTAATCAAGTGGACCTGAGCAAGTCGGATCAGGTTCTGCCAGCAACAATTCATACATGGATAGAAGGAACTAAAACTTGTGCTGCTGCTATTTTGAGGAAAAGCTTCCAAAATTCCAGTTGACAGTCACAGAAATACTGTTTTATGATTATTTATTAAACACCAAGGCAAGGGTAGCATTTTAAATTGCATACTATAGATCTCTAGCAAGAGTTTGAATGTATCATGTGGAAGTTGGTATTTTGATGGACTAGAGCACAGTCTCCCACCACTGGCACTATTGACGTTTGGGAGGGATATTTTTTTGTTCTTGGGAGCTGTCCTGTGCATTATAGAATGTTTAGCAGCATCCCTGGTTTCTATCCACTAGATGCCAGCAGCACTGCTTTCCCCCAGGGCCAGTCATGACAATCAAAAATGTCTCCAGACATTGCCAAATTTCCTCTGGGTGGGGATCACCCTGATTGAGAACTTCTGGGCTAGAGTAATATTTCTCATACTACCAAATCAGCATCTATTCACATGTATTGAGCCCTTGGTAGGCAGTGGGCACTTTGTTGGGTACTTTGATTCGAAGTTCACAGTAACGCTATAAGATAGGAAAAAT
The DNA here is from genome assembly GCF_937001465.1 of Orcinus orca. Classification (NCBI taxonomy): domain Eukaryota; kingdom Metazoa; phylum Chordata; class Mammalia; order Artiodactyla; family Delphinidae; genus Orcinus; species Orcinus orca. The sequence goes on from NC_064562.1 coordinate 117,912,789, forward strand.
TAGCTTCATTTTACAAATGAAGAAATTGAAAGGAAACTTGTTTGAGCAGAATGACTGAATAATGAATGAGTGGTCCAACAGCCATGGTGGGTTCAGATCACAACCAGCTCTTCTCACTCCCAGGCTGGAAGTTTGACCCCTCCAGAACCCCAGGTTCATTGCTAATCAAACTCAATTACTCCGCAGACAAAGGAAGTGGACCTAGAGTGAGGATGCCTTGAGGATTCTGAGACCTGGCTCTGACAGATGAACTTCCCCAAAGCAAATCAGGAACTCCCGATCGTGTTGAAGCTGGTGGAGATAAAGATACTTCTTTTCTGGAGACCAGCTCTGGGAGACTCTGAAGACTCAAAGATTAAGATGTCACCATGCTTCAGCCTGTTTTCAGCTTCCACCGCACTGCTTTTATTTACCATTGCTCCCCTTTCTTCATTGGCTTGTGAAGGTTAGCATGCGGATGTGTTCATTTCTGTACCCACTGGTGCCTGGCATGTAACAAGCACATGTTTGTTGAGTGAATAACTGAAAGGGGGCAGGAGACAGGATGAAGGGGGTGTGTGTTACATCTCTTTGATCCCTCTTAGAACCTCGCCTTCCCATCCTTTGTTTGGAAGACACTTGGCTAAGACAATACCAGTCACCTTGGTGTTCCCAGGTGACCCTCAGTTCTGAGAAACAACAGGACAGAATTTTAGTATTGGAAGAATACTTAGACAGGATATCATCCATAGCCAGTCTGGTTCATCCCTATAATATTCCTGACATGCCCATTAAACTCATTCATTTATTCATTCATTCTTTCACTTTGCTGGCCATCTGTTATGTGTGTATTTGTTCTGGATGTAAGGGAAGATGAAGATCTTGGCATTCATCCAATCTGTAGTAGTTAAATAATGGGCTTAACTGCTGAACCAAAGAAACGATAACTATGATCGTTAACTATGATAGTATGTTTTCCTCTCTTAACAGTCCAGAGGTGGGCAGGCAGTCCAAGGCCAGCAGGGCATTCTGCTGTGTGAGGTTATCCAGGGACCTGGGCTCCTTCTACCTGATTTTCCTGTTCCTCCCTAGGCTGTGGTCCTCTCCTGCAGGGTGGAAGCTGGCTCACAATATCATGTCCCTATTACAGCCTACAGAGGAAGGTACGGTCATTATATACATCCTTTTGGTTGGAACTTAGTCACATGGTCACTCCTCTCTATAAAGGAAGCTGGGAAATGTAGTCTCTAGCTAGGTAGCCATGTGCTCAGCTAAAACTGGGTGTGTGCATGTTCTGTTTTTAAAAAGAAAGAAGGGACAAATCAATACCAAAGATCAAGTCGTAGTCTGCCATACAGCCCAACTTCTTCATTCTTCTGGTTTACAGATAAGGAAACTAGGCCCAGAGAGGGGAAGTAGCTTGTCTGAGGTTGCAAAACAAGGCAGTGACAGTAGAACTTTTAAGACCTGTCTCCCGCCTCCTAGGTCATACACTTTCCATCTCAATACATGGTGCCTTTTATTTATTTATTTTTTAAAATTTATTTATTTATTTATTTTTGGCTGCGTTGGGTCTTCACTGCTGCACGTGGGCTTTCTCTAGTTGCAGTGAGCAGGGGGTACTCTTCGTTGTGGTGCGCGGGCTTCCCATTGCGGTGGCTTCTCTTGCTGCGGAGCACGGGCTCTAGGCACATGGGCTTCAGTAGTTGTGGCGCACAGGCTTAGTTGCTCTGTGGCATGTGGGATCTTCCCGGACCAGGGCTTGAACCCGTGTCCCCTGCATTGGCAGGCGGATTCTTAACCACTGTGCCACCAGGGAAGCCCCATGGTGCCTTTTAGTAAATTGTTATTATTACTCCTACTCCACTTGGCTTCTGCTTTCTAAGAGAAGGATTTATTCTCTCTGATACAGATTGTGTAGACAGAAAAAAAAAAAGCACAACCTAAAAGTTGAGAGTTATGTTTTATTCGGTGGAAAAAACTGAGCACTTAAGCCTGGGGCACAGCATCTCAGATAGCTCTGAAGGACTGCTCCGAAGAGGCAAGGGGGAAGCCAGGATATACAGGGGTTTCTGCAACAAAGACCAGGTAGTCCGAACATCACAAGATGACTGTTCGTTAAAGAAAGCCAGACATCTCAAGCTAAGGAATTTAGTGCTTTTCTACGCATTATGGGAAGATGCAAGAGTCTGGGCTCATTGAAATCATTCCTTTGATATGCACCTCAGCTATCTGGGGCCAGTATCCTGTGTTTTCTCATCCTGAGTTTCCTCAGGGTGTACGGTTGGGAGAAGGGTAGTGCAGGGGGGAGTGGGTGGCTGCATTTTGCAGATTCCATGGTGGGTATTATGTTTTCCATCCTGAGTTCCCTCAGGGTGGCTGGAGCGGCTGTAGTGGCTGATAGCTGCTACAGCCTTTGTTCACTGATATGGCAGGCAGCATTTTTAGTTCACAACGGTTCTACAGATCAGTGGTTCTTAGTGCCTTTTTTTAGGGGAAGAGGTAGACTCGTGCAACTTTTCAGGGAACTATGAAAGACTTTCACTCTCCCCCCATAAAAATACTCAAACATACACGCACGGGCAGGCACACACACACATAAGTACACACACACAAGTTCAGGTGCAGTCTGGAGTATTCCCTCCCATATGACCCTAAGAATCCCTGTCAACGCAGGTGGGAATACAATGTAACACACTCCATGGATGTTGTACTTGGCAGCTACAGAGCCTTCTTCCTGACCCAGCTGGGTTCACGTTACAGCTAGAATTCCCCGCAAACACTTAATTTGAGATCAGCGCGGAGCTACTATGCAAATTGTTTTAATATAAGAATAAGGAGCTCAGAATTGCTCGGCTACCAAGTTCCAAACGAGGGAAGTTTTATCAGGCCAGGAAAGGAAGAAAGGCCATAATAGTAGCAACTGATGGATCCTTCTTTTGGGTAAGCATGCACACCCACGCACTTACCCACAAAGACTCAACAATAAAAGGTAACTCTTGAAATCATCATTTTTTAAATCATTAGGGATAATTTGCTATCTGAGTGAGGTGATTTTCAACAATGAACTGGCTCTGCAAACCGTTCCTTATCTTGGTGTGCCACAGAACAGCCTTTCTCATTTTTTTCTTTATAATATACAACACTGCCAAACAGAACATATTGAAAGAAAGTGCAAGCAGACAGTATTTACTCTAAGTGAACCAGAATCAAGTTTTAAATAAAATAGGCTTAACAGAAACGATAACAAAATCTGATCTAGCAGACTCAAAAAAATCGCTTGGCACAGAAGACAGCCTGCCCGGAGAATTACATGAGCCTCTCCCGTGCGATTGTGTTACATAAAATTAAAGGTTACAGCCGCTGGAGTTTATAGTTCTAAATGCGAGTCTGGTGAATGCTTAATCATGTTCTCTGTGATAGGTCCAGCAGCCCCAAGAATCTACTCATGAAAATTGAAGTCAGAAAAAGCATCCCAGTTCTTATTTTCTGTGCCTCTATTTGGGATTTGAGATGTAACACAGAATCATATACTCAAGTTCGTGTCACATTCATAGGAGAAGCCTTAGACCGCAACTTCCATGGTCTTTCCACAGTCAACCTCCTGGGAAAGGCAGATACACTCAGGGCAGAGAAGCAGATGGCTTTTATTTAATTTATTTCTTTTGCAGCTGGTCAGAAGACCACACAAAGCCTTATCAGTATGTAAGCCAGGCAAGAGGGCAAGACCTGTAGCTGGCTTTGCCTTGACCACGGCCGATACCAAGTTCAGCCACTCTCATTCAGGGGACTAGGTGACACTCCACATTGTGTAGGAGATAGAGGAGGAAGGTACTTACGTCAAAATAATTCAGCCAGATTGTGCCAGGAGGACGTGACCGATTCCTGCAGCCATGAAGAGTCATGACGAGGGTTTCTGGAGGCTTCCAGTCTCAGCTGTCTGCTAGGGAGAGCAGAGTGGGAGATGGAGGGTACCACCTTGTCATCCATCTCCCCTTTCCATACCTGGAGACCTGCCTGGTTGAAAATGAGTCTTGGTTGGGGGCGGGGGTCAGATTAGATGTGTGACTCTGTCTCCTTGACAAAAGAAGCCCTTACCCAGACACCAGCAGGAGAATGGAATTCTCATCTGTCTCCTTTTGGCAGTGGGCTTCTGACTACAAATGTCCATTGGAGTCTCCTCTATCTCAGTCTTTCCCAACAGCACCTGCAAAATCTTTTTCTGTAAAGAGTATTTTATGGAGCTGTAAGTAGAAAGAGTTAAGAACTGAGTGCTCTATGAGGAATGAAAACATAAACTTGTACTTAGCTTTTAAGCATATATTCCATGTATTCGTCTTAATTATGCACATGGAGTCACTTACATCTCTCATAAATCTAGAGCTATATGTGTCACATAATCCTCGGAACAAATGATGACTTTATAGATGACGAGCCACAGAGAACAATCATAAATCCTCTGCTCTGCCCCCAGGATACCTTGGGTAGCATCTTCTCATACGAGGCGGTGGGATGCATTTTTACTTATTGGTCTCCTTAGTGCTCCTAGCCCAGCGTCTGACACAAAATACAAGCTCAGGGCATGTTAACTAAAGCACTAAATGATAGTGAGGAAGCCATTTGCCAGAAGCAGTTTGGACATTATTTCTAACCAGATTTTTATCGGGTTCACTTCTTGTGTTGGCCACTAATAAACACAGCTTGATTGTTACCAATATACCAGGGGCTGTGCTACACACTTTCTCTACATGAACAAGTTTAATCCTCACACCTGCCCCTGATGCAGGTACTCTATTTGCCGCTATAGATCATCTCTGCGCCTCAAGCCCTTCCCCCACGTAGCTCCCAGAGCATCCCAGACTTGGGGTTTCCTCTTATATGCTGGTTACTGCCTCTACATCTCCCCAGCCTGTTTTTATTAGAGGCCCTGGGGTTTGACATCTGGCATCTCCTTCTTCCTTGGCGTCTCCAAGATGATCTCCTCCAATCTCAGGGCCTGAAATGTCATTTAGAAGCTCAGGATTCCCAAATTTACATTTCCAGTCTCACTTTCTCCGCTAATCCCCAGACATACCTGTCTAGAGGCCGGTAAGCAGCCACAGGAGACATGTCCCAAACAGGACTCCAGATCTCCCCACTTCCCCTCCCATCTCCTGCTGCCACTCACCTCCCCACCCCACAAATGCACAGATCCTATCCTGCCCACAGTTTTCCCCAACTTGGTCAATGTCAACTTTTTCCTTCCGGTTGTTCAAGCCACACCCTCCTAGTCATCCTTGTTGCACCGGCTGCCCCCTCTGCCTGTGATGTTTTCACCCCAGGTGTCCATGTGGCCAGCTCCCTCCCAGCCTTCTGGATTTCCCTCCGGTGTCTGCCCAGTGAGGCTTCCCTGACCATCCCGCTTACAAGTCCAGACGCCTGATTGGCGGTGACGGAGTTGGGGTTCCTTTCATGTTTCCCAGCAAAACCTGGATTTCTACACACCTGAAACCATCCTCATTCATCATTTTGTCAGTGAATATTTGTGAACATCATTTCTGTATCAGGTACTGAACAAGACCTCGGGGGCACAAAGATCCCTGTACACAGACCTGGCTGCCCTTGAGGCTCACGGATAATAGGAGAGAGGGTAGAATGTGGAAGCAATGCCATGTGGTGTGGGTCTACGCATGCCTGTAGGGAGACAGCCTTGCTGCTGAGTAACTGTGGTGGTTGCGTGGCGGCCGCCAATGAGATACATCCAAGTTCTAACCCCCGCCGGGAACTGTGAATGTGATCTTATTTGGAAAAAGAGTCTTTGCCGGTGTTTTGGGATCTTGAGATGAAAGCATCCTGGATTATCTAGGTGGGTCCTAAATCCAATTTATAAGAGACAGAGGAGGAGGTGACACGGAGAACAGAAGGCCACGTGAAGATAGCAGCAGGGATGGGGTTCTGCAGCCCTAAGGCAGGGAATGCCTGGAACCACCAGAAGCTGGAAGAGGCCTGTAACTGACCCTCCCTCAGAGCTTCTAGAGGGAACCCCCCCTGCAGACACCTTCATTTTGGACTTCTGCCCTCCAGAACAGTGAGAAAATATATTTCTGCTGCTTTAAACCAAGTTTGTGATAACTTGCTACAGAAGCCATAGGAAACGATAATACAATAACTGTGGCATTAAGGACAAGCCATTTGACCCTCTGAGCCTCTTTTTCTCCATCTGCAAAATGGGGATCTTCCTAGCACCCCCTCATGTCACACAGTAACGTAGTGATGAACACTGCCTTACAAAATCAGGTATGTTGGTGTCCACAGATTTTTTTCAAAATGAAAATATTGCTCATTGTTTTTACTGGTTATTAAAATAATACAAAATTTTAAAAAGAAAATAAAAATGATCTGAATTTCATAACTCCAGAAACAGCCACTGTTCCCTACTTCCTTTCTTTCAGATCTGATATATGTGTTTAATTTGTGGATCTAAATCTCCACCACTTTGCAACCATTCGGCCTTGCCTTAACCTCCCTGTGCTTTTTTCTCTATTAGTACAGGGGTGATAGTCACGTCCGCCTGCCAGGTTTGTTGTGAGTATTAAAAGGGGGTGATCCATGAAAAGTACTTGAACTAACAGGCCTGACACAATATCTATAAATGGGTAGGGGGTCAGGGAAGGGGTTGCCTGGAGGGCCACGCTTCCTGCAAAGTGCTGGCATGGAGCTGACACACAGAGAGCGCTCCTACAGCACGCTGCGGCTGCTATCCTGATCACCCCTGCACTCAGTCACCGCACTCCAGCGACCTGGAACAGCCGAGGCCCTTCTCGCTTGGCCTCCGGACTTTGCCTGGTTGCCCCTCTCTTCTCCCACCTGGCTGATTCTTCCTTGCCCTTCTGGTCTCAGCTAATGTGCCATCGCCCTCCTGTCAGCTTCTTTGAGTGTGGTTCTGTCATAGGGAAGAACAAATCTGACTCCATATTGGATCTGTTTCTTTCACTTTTATATTCTATTGCTTTTGTAGCCTCTGGCCTGGAATATACAGGAGAGCCCATTCTCAAGGCCCTGAACTTTAGAGGTGTAACACTTTTCCATTCATACAGAGATAAAAAGTTGCAGAACAGAGAATAACATTTGCCTTGTTGAAGGTTATAGGAACATCGTGACCTGACCTAGTGGACAACTGCAAGAACAACGAATTCTGACATCAAGAGGTTTCCAACAACCAAATACACTCTTTCCCCTTTTAGTATAAAAGAAGCCTGAATTCTAACTTGGGAAAGATGGTTTTTCAGGACACTAGTCCACCATCATCTCAGTCCTTACCCAACAGCTGTCTCTCTACTGGCCTGTCCTGGGGTGCGTGGTATGAACTTGGACTCGGTAACCGTTCAGGGGCCTCCCCTCTGCCTTCACAGCCTGTGCTTATCCCCCTCCCCCTAATCAAAGTATGACCCACTCTGTGAGTGTTGCCCTTGTCCTTCAGCAGCCTTTTAAACTTCAGCTTCATGGAAGCAGACCCTGTCTTACTCGTTGCTGGGTCTGCCTCCAGCACCCAGTCCAGGGCCTGGCCCACAGCAAGTGTTCAGAAAATGCTTGTTCAACAAAGGAGGAAGTGAAGGAACAAACACTCGTGACTCCTTTCTGGGGGACCCTGCGCCTGCCCTGACTCTCAGGGCTGGGACAGGTCCCTCCTGTGTTCCCGTAGCCTCCTGGGATTCCTTCCACACAGTACAAATCACAGTTAGAGACTTTGCATGCATGACTATTCATTGAATATATGTATTTGTCAGTTCTTTCTGTGATAATGCTGTGGAACAACCACCCCCTCAGCAACCCCTCCCCCCCCAAATCTCACTGGCTTACAAGAACATATTTTTCTTGCTTGTGAGCTTGTAGTTCTGCTTCAGGATACACGTGGGGTTCAGGTGTACACCTTGGGTCTCTCGTTCTGGGAACAGAGGCTACCCAGGGCCAGATCTTCTTGTGGTGGATGGCAAAAGGACAAGAGAGCTGAAACATGCAACATCTTAAGGCTGTCACTCTGAACTGGCACACTGTCACTTCCTCCCATAGACCACTGGCCGAAGTAAGTCCTACGGCACGCTCCACCTCAGTGGTGGGAAAGTAGGAAATGCCCCCTCATTCCAGTGAGCAGTATCAAGGACAGGGAGAGAAGGAAAAATTGTGAGCCAACAGTACAATTTACACCATAGCTAATTACTGAGGATAATAACTAACACCTGTGTTGTGCTTATTATGTTCCAGACATCAACATCAATTCATTTATTCTGCATAACAACCCAAGGAGGGGGAAAAATACTATTATCACCCCCATTTTGCAGATGAACAAACTGAGGCCAGTAGAGGTTAAGTAATTTACCCAAGTTAGCTTGCTAGAGAGTGGCAAAGTGGAATGAAATCTGGGAAGAACAGGGCCCAGCACTCATGCCTGTCACCATCCCTCCTCCTGCCTCTTGGTCTAGGGGCTGTACCTCCTTTATCTTGGTTAAGTACATTGCCTGGTGTAGACTGGCCACTCAGTCAATGCTTGTGGGCAGAATGAAAAGCAAGAAATAGTTATTGATCATTTGTTACATGCCAGGCCCTGTTACCTGCTTTTATAAATATTATCTGATATAATTCTCATAGCAACGCTGGGGAGTTAGTATCAACCTCCCCGTTTCACAGATGAGAACTGGAAGTGGGGGGCACATACAGCCTGTAAGTGGTAGAACCAGTCCTGTAAATGATGCTTGTCTGACCCCTGAGGCCTAGCAGTTTAGGCCAATCCTGAAACTTTAGCTGGATGGGGCTGGCTCGTCTGCTCGACCTCTTCCCGTTGTCTCTCGGAGTTTTCTTGCTGTGTTAGACAGAGAGACACTCCCTCCGTTCCCTCCTCCCCCACAGAAAGAGACAGACAAAGAGACAGAGACAGCTTGGGGGTGGGGGAGACAGGATAGGGAGATAAAAAGAACCACTGCTTTCCACCAAAGCACAGACGGTAACTTAAGGCGCCCAGCAGATGGCAGGATGTGGCCAAAGATTCCTGGCTACCAGGTGCCTGGGCGGGCAGGACTGCACCGCGCGGGTAACCTGCGCACCCCTCAGGAAGCGCCCTCTGAGAGTCTGTGCTCGCCCCACGAGAGCTTTGGGGCACACCCATCGCATCCCTGTCATTAGTATCCGCGTGTCCAGTCTGGGCTCCCCAGCTCCCGCCGCCAGGACCCCACCGACCCAGATGCGAACCGCCCTTAGTTCAATTTCAGGGGACTCCGGAGGCCCACGCAGAGCCACTCCTAGGGAGAATGATTTGGGGCAAACCACGCCCCTTTGCGGACTCAGTTTCCCCGGGAGAATGAAGGGGTTAGACTGAGTCCAAAAGGGTAACTCTACTTTCACTCATTAAACATTTAGAAAAACATTAAGAAGAAAGAGGGTGTGTTGCAGAACTGGCAGACACACCACTGCCCGGGTCTCAGTCCGAGTGGACAAATAAGGCCAGTAGGGCGTCCGGGGGTCCCCCTTCGTAGCCAGGACTGACTAACTACTGACCGAAGAGTTCCTTTACCCCTAAACTCTACCTGACTCTACAATGGGCAACAACGCTTTTTCTAACCGTTGGGTTGTTGAGAGGTGACATGGGATTGTGTTTATAAAGCCCTTGACTGAGGCCCGGCACACAGTAGATGTTCACGACTCGCTTACTGCCTGGAGGGAGCGCCCCGACTCCTCCGGGCCGACGCTGCGCTCAGCTCCGGTGGGTGCAGCGGGGAGGCGGCGGCCCGCGCCCTCTCCTACAGGCAGCCCGTAGGGCTGCGTTCGCCCTCAGTGCCCGCCGCGCCCTCTCCTCCAGGCCGCCCCCGGGGCTGCGCTCGCCCGCTCTCCCCCTCTGCGCAGCCCCCGCCCATTCCCTCCTTCCCCTCCTGCTCCTCCTACTTTTCCCGCGCCGCCTCCAGTCTCCCGCGTGGAGCGCGCCTCGGTGGCCCCGGCGCCGCGAGCTCCAGTGTTCCAGGGCGGGCGCAGGCGAGGGGCGCGGCAGAAGAGTTAGCGTGGCCAGGGAGCGGCGGGCGAGGCGGGAGAGCGCCGCCAGGGGGGGACGCCCGGGAGGAGGGGGCGCGGTTCCCGCCGCTGCGCGGCGCTCGGCCCCCTCCGGCTCGGCGCGCGGCTGCAGCCTGGGCTGGGCGCTCGCGGCACATTCCGCACCCGCACCCCGGCGGCCGGGCATGTAGTAGCGGCAGCTGCGGCAGTCGCCGCGGCGGAATATGGGCGGGAACCACTCTCATAAGCCCCCGGTGTTTGACGAGAATGAGGAAGGTAAGAGGGCGAGGGGCGCCTGCCCCGCGCTGCCCCTTCGGGCAGAGGCCGGGTATCCCTCCTTCCAGCACCCTTGGCCGAGCGTCGGCTGTGTGCCCGGCCCGTGCCGGGCTAGGGGCTTCTACAGAGGCAACAACTCCTCGCGTCAGTGCCCCTTAGGGGCCGGGACGGTGCCGAGCGCGAGCCCGGGCGGGCCATTCCGAGAGGAGAGTGAACCCGAAGGCTTCACTTGGGGGAGCAGGAGGGATGAGTTGACTTCGGAGGCGAGTCTGGATGTTGTTGCTTGGGCTCCGGGGAAGCCGAGGTCTCCTTTAGAGCCCGAGGCTGAAGGAGGCGTTGTGTGTGTGTGTGTGTACTACGCATTTGGCCTTGTGCACGGGCAGGTTCCATGCTGCCCTCCTCATTCGCCCAGGACAGCTTAGGGAAACTTTTCTTGATTAAACTCTGTGTCTGGGCGGAAGGCGTCCCGCTGTTGGCAGCCTCCCAGGTGGAGGAGTGGTGTAGGCGGTCCAACCTCATCTAAACTCCAGAACTGGGTTCTTATGGCTCATATCGGTAGAGCTTCGTATTTGCAATAGCAGAACCCCTTTTCCAGCGCTGTGTGTCTGTGGGCAACTTCCTTAACCTCTCTGAAACCTTTGTTTCTTCACCTAGGAGAAGAGACTTACGATTACCGCTTACTACCTTAGGGGGTCGTTTGAAGCTTAACCACTGGTAATTCCTGTGAGAAGTGCCTTGATAATATAATCAGTTACAGAGCTCTGCACGGTGTTATGTGTTAACTTTGCCTCTAAAAGCTCGGTTTGCTATTGCACTGGTTTCTCCAGTCTCCACTGTGCCCCCAAATGAGAGCCAGGTCTACTGAGCATAGTCCATGTGCCAGCCAGTGTTCTAGGGCTTTACATGTGCTCACTCAGGCCTCATGGCAACCGTATGAGGTGGGTACTTCTGTTGTTCCATTTTACAGTTGAAGAAAGAGATGTGTCCTAGTCAGAGCTGGCTTTGAGGCTGGACAGTCTGCCCTGGAGGCAGTGCTTCTTGTGCCCAGGAATAGGCTTGTGGGCATCAGTCATGATCTCTAAATCTACCAAGGCTGTGGGTGGTAGTCAAACGCTCACCCTGGCAGTCCCTCTGAATAGAATACCTGAATACAGCCAATGTAATTGAGTCACTCCCATTTGGTCCTTTCTTAAAGGAGTTCCTAGTCTAGTGGCACTGAGGACCATCCATGGTGATAAGGGCAGTGAGTGGGACCAGTGCAGGGCCTTGGAGACCCAAGGAAGGCTAAGCCCTTCCTGGTTGTTTAGTCTGGAGCACAGGTAGATAGGGAGCCAGGAGTGGACAGACAAGAGGTAGCCAGGTGGGTGGGGGAGGCCCTTGTGTATCCCAGGAAGCATTTGGACACCATGTAGCTGAACTCTTCCCCAGTCAAGTTCATAATGACCCTGAATTGCTCTATGAAAGTCAAAGCGATCTTGACACTTAAATCAGTATTTAAATATGTGTTCTGCTAGGGACACATCCTGCTTGGGGTGGATGTGGGGCAGGCCTGTCCCTTTGGGAGAACTTCTGTCCTGTGAGGTTACATTCAGGGGTGCTCAGACCCTATGAGAAGATACACTCATTGACAGATGGAGAGGATGACTTGGGCCAAAAACTTTCTGTTCACAATCGGTCAAAGGTTTCCTGTCTGTTTTGGGGAACGGACCTATATTAGTCTGCTCAGGCTGCTCTAACAAGATACCCCAGATGTGGAACTCCCTGGTGGTCCAGTGGTTAGGACTCTGCACCCTCACTGCCGAGGGCCTGGGTTCGATCCCTGGTCAGGGAACTAAACTCCCATAAGCTGTGTGACATGGCCACAAAAAAAAAAAAAAAAAAAGAAAGCATTCACAAGATACCCCAGATGCTTAAACAAAAGAATTTGGTGGTGGTGGTGGTGGCTTAAACAACAGAAATTTATTTTCTCACTGTTATGGAGGCTGGAAGTCCAAGATCAAGGTGTCATCAGGGTTGGTTTCTGGTGAGGGCTCTCTCCCTGGCTTGCAGACAGCCTCCTTCTCCTTGGGTCCTCACATGACCTGTGTGCTCAAGGAGATAGAGATCTCTGGTGGCTCTTCCTCTTCTTATAAGAACACCTGTCCCACAGGGTTAGGGCCTCACCCTTATGACCTCACTGAATGCTAATTATCTCCTTAAAAGCCCTCTCTCCAAACATAGTCATGTTGGAGGCTAGAGCTTCAGCATCTCAAGTTTGGAGGGGACACATTTCGGCCCATAACAGGATCCTTTGATGAAAGCCGTGGACTCCTTTCCCAGAAGAAAGCACAAACTTATGCATCACTCCCAATTTTAGAGGTTCGTGGTAGTAGCCTGGGTCAAAGGTCATGCTTTAGGTAATTTTTTAGTGTCTTTCTCTTTTATTTTCAGAGTAAATTTGCTTCCCTGTCTCTATCCTTTATCCCAGAAAATATGCTTTAAATATCTGTTGGCAAAATAGTTATATCTGGCATAGCCAAGCTTTTGATTTTCCTGCTGTTGTTCCTCATTCCAAAAGTGGTCGGGCTCAAGGTCAACTGCCTGGTTGAAATACAAGGTTAGGACTCTCCTCATTTTGCTGGCTTTCAGCTCAGTGAAACATTAACTTGTTTGATTTTGCCAGCATATGTCTCAATACCTGTGTAAGTAACACACTGTTATTTGCCACCAATTGATTCACTTATTTCATAGGCAGGTACTGGTCATCTTTTCTGCACCCACCCCTGTGCTGGGCAGCAGGAATATGGAGAAGATGAAGGCAAAGTTCTAACCCTCAGGGAGCTCGCAGAGCAGATAAACAGGACAGTGTAAGAGAGCTCAGGGGACTGTGGTATCCTACAGGAGGTGCCCTAACCCCGGGGCAGAGAGGAGGGGTCAGAGAAGACTTTTCTCTTAGACTGAGTCTTGCAGAAATGGTAGAAGTTCCCAGGAAGGAGAGGTTGGTAGGTAGGGGAAGGGTGTTTCAGAGGGAGGGAACAGAATGTGCAAAGACAGATGGTAAAGAATAAACATGGCTCTTTGGGGAGATTGTGGGGACTTTAGTACCCCTGCAATGTGGTGTGTGAGGCTGGAAGCTACAGGAGATGAACCCTGAGTGCTGGCGTGGCCTTAAAGGGCCCAGTGGCCATGTATTTGGAATTGACCTTATGGACATCTGTAGTCAACGGAAGGATTTTAAGCAGGGCAGTGACATGGTCTGGTGACCGAACATGCTCTCCCAAACCAGAGTTGCTGAGTGGTTGAAGATGCAGATACCTACACAACCAGAACGAATCTGATTTGTAAGTAATTTAAAGCTAAACTGTAGCTGAAAATTTGCCATTGTGTAATTGTACCATAACTGTCTACATTCTGATGGCAAACATTTAACTTGCATCCAGATAATATTAAAAACTGTAACCTAGTGATGCATTGTGTGGACTCCTTTTCATACCTAATTGGGAATCATTATCACAACTCAGCCAGGGAGGTCTCAGAATCTGCATTTTACTAGAGAGTTTACAGAGGACCTCTGGAAAACTGCCCAGGGTCCCATGGCCTGTGTATGGATGAGCTGGGACTCATGAGTTAAACCCCCAGGGCTGTTTAACTCCAGAGTCTGGTACCTAACACTGTTTCCTGTGCCACCCCTTAGGACCTACAGGAAAATGAATCCCTCAAAGATATGTAGGACCAACGCAGAATGAGACTAGCGCAGAGATCAGGCTCTGATAGAGGTCTCCTTATGCAAACGTCTATAGGAAGAAAGTAACAGTGCATCCTGACAGCACTTGATCATTTACAATAATCAGCTACCATCTTCAGAAAACATTTTGTTGAGCTGTCATATCATAATGCAAGTTCTGGGAATGAAAGCAAAATCATCTCCCTTTCCAAATTCGTGTCAAAATTGTTTTTAAGGTTTTTTCCCTTTACTGTCCTAATCTATGTCTAGACATTTTTACATAAGGGTACACTTGCCACACAAAATGATTTCTGCTTTTTCTTTTAGCGTCCTGTTTTAAGTAGTTTATGTTGCTATAATGTCTTCAAAATTACTATTTTAATGGGCTATAATATTCCATCTGATGGAACTATTGTAACTTAAATGTTTTCCTGTTGTTAGACATGCAGGCTGTTTTCAGTGTTTCATCTTTATAAGTAAATTGCCTGAAAATTTTATACGTAAAGCATTTTTCTTCTTTTAAGTGAATTCCTTAAAATGAGGTGCAGTGAGTGAGATTGGATCGAAAGGATTGAATAACTTCTAGGACTCCAGAAACATGTTCTTAGATTATGTTTCCAAAAGGTTTTTTTTTAAAATATCAATGTTGTATCAATTTATGGCCTGTACCCACATTTGAGGGTATCAGTTTCACAACCTTGTAAACAGCTCTGGGTATTCTCATTTTCGATTGTTAGGAGTTAAAGGGACATTTAAAAAGAAATGTAACTTCTGTATTATTATTGGGCCAGGTAACTTCACATGCAGCATAGAACATGAAAGCATCTTCTTGGTTAACATAAATATACAACAAATGTTGTTTAACTCTGGGCACAGTCAGATAACAAAGGCAATTTAAAAAATCACTCCGTGAAGTTGCAATCATGCTTCACTTGGAGACAGTCTTTTGAACCTGGGGTGTCCCTGTCATTGTGATTCACAAAGTGCCTGAAATCTCTTAATGGGGCAGGATTCACTTCCAAGTTTGTCTCAACTTTTTTTTTTTGCGGTACGTGGGCCTCTCACTGTTGTGGCCTCTCCCGTTGCGGAGCACAGGCTCCGGACGTGCAGGCTCAGCGGCCATGGCTCACGGGCCCAGCCGCTCCGCGGCATGTGGGATCTTCCCAGACCGGGACACGAACCCGTGTCCCCTGCATCGGCAGGTGGACTCCCAACCACTGCGCCACCAGGGAAGCCCTGTCTCAACTTTTTTAGAACTTGGGGGAAGCTCACTTATGTTATACATTGCTTTTCATCCTTGTACCAGTTGTGGCTTGTGCAAAAGGTGGAAACCAAACATATTCTGAGAAAGTTTGGAGTTGCTTTGAATGCACTTTGTTCTTTATATATAGAGTACGTAGAGAAGTAGAGGCTGGAGAGAGGCCATGTAAGGGATGTGGGCTTATGGGCTTGGTGTCCATGTGTGTATCAGGCCTGTGTGAGTCTAATGCAGGAGTCTAGAATGTAAAGCTTAGATTTTAAGATCTACACCTCATTTGAAAGTTCATTTTGATTTGTCTTGTACATGGGGGATTAAGAAAATTACCATAAATCGATCTGAGATGGTTAAGTAGAAATGAATTGTAGGATGCATTTTTACCTTTCAACGCTCCTAGAAAATAAATATGGACTTCACGAGGATAAACCATGTACTAATCATCTCTAGAAAGTCAGACATAAGTATACACGCTAATGGATTTCATTGACTATGACGCACACACTTTCCCATGTTTTAACATTTCTGAAATTGGGATGTGCTTTATGATCACTGCTGGTCATGGTGGTACTTGTGATGTAATGTTATTGTTTGTACGTGGTCACAGTTGTTCGTACTAACATGATGTATGAAAGGTCTAAAGGAACTCTTTTAAGGGATGCGAAAGAATCACATTGTAGATTAATCGGCAGCATCTCTTCCTTCTTCGTGGCACGTAAAGTAAGAGTGCATTTGATGTGGATGGCACCTGAAAGCAGACGGAATAGAGCATGCCAGCCTCCTTCAGCTGCAAGTGGCAGAAAAGCAACATGAATTCCTTTAAAGGGAATTAATTGGCTCTGGCCACTTCTCATCACTTCCATTCTGGTCCAAGCCAGCGTCACCTCTCTTGCTTAGGTTATTACAATAACTTCCTTAACTGGTCTGCTTGCTTTTACCCTTCCCCTCTTCAGTGGCACCTCCATGCAGCAGCCAGAGTGATCCTGTTAACATGGGCATCATTTTTCGTGCATTGGTCTCCTCCTAAGGAGTTACAAGCTCCTTAAAGTAGGGATGTGGTGTGATTGATTCACTGCTGTGTCCCCAAGCCCTAAAACACCTGGAACATAATAGATGCTCAATAAATTGTTGATGGACAAATCAATAAATGAATGAATGGAGGTGTGAGTCTCATCAGCTGTGGGTGGAACCAAGTTCCTGAATACTATAATGAGAAATCTTCCTCCTTGGATTCTCTCCTCTGTGTGGCTCCAAGCAGGCTCTCTCCTCATGAGGCCCTTACCACCCCCAGGCTCACAACCTCACAACTCCAAGTGTGGAAAAGGGAGTATCTTTTTCACCATCGTTGCAGAGAACATCCCAGGGTTAGTTCTGATGAGTTCTCATGAGGTCTTGGGTCATTCTTGCACCAATGGCTGTGACCAGGGAGACTGAGGCTGTAACTGGCCGGGCTGTATCTCATGCCCACCCTTGGATTCAGGGGGTGGCGTTGGTTCCCCTTGAGGCATTGGGACAAAGAAGATATGTGAAGAATATTCTCAAGGAATATTGCAGTATCAACAGAAGAAGAGAAGTGGACCCTGGGTCAGGCAGGTAAACACAAACAGAAGCATCTACTCCAGTGACGATTATTTTTGTGTTCCTTGAAACATGGAACATTCCTTGTTTATTTTGTTGCATATCCACTTCTGCACTAGACTGTGACTTCTGAACAGCAGCAGTTCTTTCCTTTTCACCTTGGTGTCTGCAAGGCCTAGAATGGGGCCAGTGAAGGCCTGTGGCAGCTCTTTGTTGAATGAGAGATGAAAGTAATAACTTATTGGGGGCCAATTTCTTCTATTCTTCTGAGTTCAGAAGCTGTTGAGAAACAAACGAAGACATTTCGGGTGTATTATTAATAAAGTTGGTTTGGAGAACTGACTTGGATTTGAGTCCAGAATGGCCTTTCTATTCTTGTCCCTTAATTTCAAGCTTGAGACCTGCTTGGGCAGAGAACTGAGTCTGTAAGCTGGGCTCTGGGACCGTGGTTCCCAGTCACAGAGAAACCCAAGAAATTTCCAAAAAATGGTAACCTGTAATGATCAATGGATATCGGACTCTTGTATGTCATGATTTGGGCTATCACTTCTCTCCCAATGGATAGAGAAGGCAGATCTTTCCCCTGGTGCTTTCTGAGGAAGACAAAAATCCCTCTTTTATGGGACAGCAAAAGGGTGGAGAGGGGAGATGGCTCTCACGATATGAGCTGGAGTGGATAGGCTGTTAGGATGGCGACAGGATTTATGATGTCTTGAGGGAAGGGTTTAAATGCCTTGAGAGAAGAAGGATCGATATTTTAGAAGGATCAATCAGCATAAGCTAGCACTGAGCTTGGGCATTCTCCTGAGAGAATTGGTAGGAACAAAATATTCTCAGCAATACTCAGTTATCTAAAATCTGGGCTCTGAGCTATTACAGACAGAGATGGAAAAACTGTTCTACAAAGAGCAGTGAGAGTCCTGACACCCTAAAGGGATATTCTCCTGCAGACAACAATGGGGACAAACAGTTTAGGATACCAGGGGAGAATTGCGCACCAGAACCACCAAGAAGAGAAAATCAGGCTTATTAGCCAGAGACAACCAAGGAAGACGTGAAGACCGGTATTGTTACTCATCCTGCAGTCTAACTCCTTTCAGCCCTTGGTTTTTCTGACCATCTTGGAGTGTCCTTATTCATTGAGGAGTCTGGCCTCTGGTTCCTCTTTCCATCTGTGAAGTCAGTAATACAAATAGGCCCCATTCTCTCAATGTGGGGCTTTACCACTGTTCACCCATATCCCGTCCCTGTTTATTTCCATGCAAAGAATTGTCCTTCCTTGTCCCGTTGCAGTTCTGTGGGAACATGTGACTCGCTTTGGTCATTGTGAGCGGAGGCAATGTGTGTCACACCTTGGAAAAAGTATTTACGAACTAGGTGTCACTTCGTATGTCTCTAGCTCTGGGCAACCACAATGTTCTGGATGGTGGAACTTACTTCAGCCTGCCTCCCAGAGTGAGTGCAACGTGGAACGGAGGCCACACCGACTACCAGCCCACCTGACCTGGGACATGGCATCAGTGAGACAGACACTTCTGCTTTTTGAAGGCACTGAGATTTGGGGCTGCTTCTTACTGTAGCATAACACAGCCTGTCCTGATTGGCACATTGACCAAAACCAGCTCTCCCTCAGGCAGAGAGCATTCACTATTTTACAGTTAATTATTATGTTAGCTGTATTGTTATTGTAGATATGCTTTATCATGTTATTTTCCTTCTATCCTGATCTGCTGGGAGGTTTTATTATCAATGAGGGTTGAATTTAAGTAAATGCTTTTTCTCCATCTGTTGAGATAATATGTGGTTTTTCTCCTTTTTCTTTGTCTGACTAGGTGAAGATCAAATTTTTAGAGTATTCTTAAATAATAAATTAATCTTTCATTCTTGGCATAAAACCCAGTTTCTCATGATGTGATATATTATTAGATTTGATTTGGTAATAATTTTGTTTATAAATTTTTCATAAGAGGATATTATGAACAGTATGCCAATACATTTGAAATTTGGATAAAATAACTACTTTGGAAAACACAACTTAGCAAAAATAATACAAGGAGAATTTAAATATTAGAATAATTCTATATCTATTAAGGAATTGAACCTGTAGTAAAAATTTTCTTGTAAAGGGAAGTCTAGGCCCAGATGTCTTCATAGGTGAATTCTTCCAAATGGTAGAAATAATAATAATGATACAAAGCGAGTGAGAGGCATGGACATATATACACTATCAAACGTAAGGTAGATAGCTAGTAGGAAGCAGCCGCATAGCACAGGGAGATCAGCTCGGTGCTTTGTGACCGCCTGGAGGGGTGGGATAGGGAGGGTGGGAGAGAGGGAGATGCAAGAGGGAAGAGATATGGGAACATATGTATATGTATAACTGATTCACTTTGCTATAAAGCAGAAAACTAACACACTGTTGTAAAGCAATTATACTCCAATAACGATGTTAAAAAAAATAATAATGATAATCTTCTGCAAACTCTTCTAGAGAAGAGCAAGAAAGGGCACACTTTTAATGTCTTTAAAAAAAAATTTTATTGAAGTATAATTGTTTACAATGTGTTAATTTCTGCTGTACAGCAAAGTGACTCAGTTATATATATTTATTCTTGTTCATATTCTTTTACATTATGGTTTATCACAGGATATTGAATATAGTTCCCTGTGCTCTACAGTAGGACCTTGTTATTTATCCATTCTATATATAATAGTTTGCATCTGCTAATCCCAAACTCCCAGTACTTCCCTCCCCCACCCCCTTAATGTCTTTATTAGTTTTTTAAAAAATAAATTCATTTATTTTATTTATTTTTGGCTGTGTTGTGTCTGTTGCTTCGTGCGGGCTTTCTTTAGTTGTGGTGAGCAGGGGCTACTCTTTGTTGCGGTGCACGGGCGTCTCATCGTGGTGGCTTCTCTTGTTATGGAGCATGGGCTCTAGGCATGTGGGCTCAGTAGTTGTGGCTCACGGGCTCTAGAGCGCAGGCTCAGTAGTTGTGGCACACGGGCTTAGTTGCTCCGCGGCATGTGGGATCTTCCCAGACCAGGGCTTGAACCCGTGTCCCATGCATTGGCAGGTGGATTCTTAACCACTGCACCACCAGGGAAGCCCATCTTTATTAATTTTTTGTATCAAGGTTATATTGGCCTCATTAAAAGAATTTGGAACTATACCATTTCTTGCAATTCCCTGTAAGAGTTTGTTTAGGATTGTTATTATTTCTAAGTTTCACATGTATGGGCCAAATGTTCATAATATCTTCTTAATCTTTTCAGTGTTTGTAGGATCTGTAATGATATCTTCTTTTTTAATTCTGATTTTGGTAATTTGTGTTTTCTCCCTCCTTAATTTATTTTTTGATTGGTCTTGTTTGGGTTTATCAGTTTTTTAGATTTAAAAATACCCTTGGCTTTCTTAATTATTATTTGTTTGCTAATGATTTACTGGTTTATGTTCTCATTTTAATTTTCTCCTGCGTACATTTTGGTTTAACTTACTGTTCTTCTTCTAGATTTTTGAGACAGAATCTTCTTTGATCATTGATTATATTTACTCACATAGTCTGCTCATTATTTCTTCCTTTACTTGGAAGTTTCCATTGGAATTACCTTCATTTTGCCTGAAATATTTTCTTTAGCATTCCCTTTAGAGTATGACTTCTGGTGACAAGTCTCACTTTTTATTTGTCTGAAAATGTCTTCATTTAAACTTTGTTTATGAATTATTATTTTTCTGGATATCAAATCTGTATCGGCATCTTTTTCCTTCAGCATTTTGAAGATATGGTTCTATTGTCTTGTGGTTTTTATTGTTTCTGATGAAAAGACGACCGTCAGTACTATGTTTTGCTCCTTTTCAGCTGACGTTTTGTCTTGCTGCTTTTAAGAATTTTATATTTTGCTATAAAATTTAAATCAGAAATTAAATCAGAAATTTCATTACGGTTTGCGTAGGTCTGGCATTTTGGCCATTACGTCCTGTGGCCCTTGCTTCTTGTATCTGTGCTTGCGGGGCCTTGTTATTTTTGTGGGATTCTTATTTTGTCTTCTAATATCACATCTGACATTTTCTTTCTCCTCACATTATCAAACTCAAATTGCACAGATATTAGGCCTTATCACTATGCCTTGTATGGCTCTGACAATATTTCCGTATTTTAAAAAAACTCTTTTCTTTCTCTTTGTTTTTAGTCCGAATATTTTCTTCTACCCTATTTCTTTTGTAATCACTTCAGGTCTCTCTGTCTGCTATGAAGTATAACTTTCAAGTTCTTAATATTCATTGTTGCACTTTTCAGTTCTAGAATCACCATTTGGTTCTCTTTTATGGCTTTCGCCTCTGCTGAAATTCTCAAAACTTGCTTTTTAATTATTTAAACCTAACAATCACGTTTACTTAGAAGACATGTTTGATAACTCCATTATTTGGTAACCTTCTATTTTTTTTTTTTTTTTTTTTTTTGCGGTACGCGGGCCTCTCACTGTTGTGGCCTCTCCCGTTGTGGAGCACAGGCTCCGGACGCGCAGGCTCAGCGGCCATGGCTCACGGGCCCAGCCGCTCCGCGGCATGTGGGATCTTCCCGGACCGGGGCACAAACCCGCGTCCCCTGCATCGGCAGGCGGACTCTCAACCACTGCGCCACCAGGGAAGCCCGTAACCTTCTAGTTTTATTGTCAGTTGTTTCCTTTTAGACATCTTTTGTTTTCTCATCCATTTCATACTCATTGCTGGAACAAAGCCCTTTGGCATCCTTACGGGAAGCGCAGAGTTTACCAAGCCTCTTCCTTTTTGGTAGACTCTGATTTTTAGTGTGTGTCCTGTCCCTAAAGCCTGTGAGGTCTTGCAAACCCTGTGTGACTTCTTAGCCTCCTGAAAGCTGTTTTCAGATTTGGCAGATAACCTCTTGAGGAAGAGTGATCTCAGTGCTGGACCCATCTCTTTGGGCTTTTCTTTTTCATCGATATTCAACCTGCAGCTCCTTACTCCTTTGAGAGCTCTATGAGTCCTTCAAATAGATTTTAAAATATATATTTTGTACAGTTATCATAGTTCTTATTAGCAGGAAAGTTGACCAGAAACACTCTAGTCGACCGGAAGCAGAAGTCCTCTCCTCAGTGTTTATCTGTGCGTAATGCCTTCTAGTTTAATAATAAGCTCTCCCTGGTACCCGTGTCACCTTAGGTCTACCACCCAACACGCCTCACTTTCACAACCATACTTCCCCCCAAAACAGCCTTCTCTTGGTGTCCTCACTTTCTCATGATAACTTGGTCCTTAACTCACTACGTTGGCTTCATCATTTCAGTGAAATAGCTCTGAGTAGAGTCATGATCATTTGGTTCTTAAAACTAGCATATGATTGTAAGTCTTTTCTTTCTTGGAAATAAGAAAATGAGCTCATGCATAAACTCATGATCCAACTGAAGAGTAGAGCCTGTCCTGTACTTTTGAAGCTCCCTGGGCTTCTCCCTGACTCCATCCCCTTTCCCACACTTTCTCATTCCTAACCATACAGTGTTTAATTGTTATTGCTTTATGAAATTTATGAAAATGGTACCACGTTTTATGTATTCTTCTGTACTTTGCAGTTTTTGCTCAAGATTGAGTTTCTAAGATTCACCCACGCTGTGTATAGCTGTACTCTCTTCATTTTCACCAATGTATAATGTTCCATCGTGTGACTGCACCGTGAATTTTATCCTTCCTACTGACAGTGGACATTTGTACTCTTTCTAGTTTTTGACTATTATGAACAATGCTGCTATGAACAATTTTGTATATATCTCCTGGTGCACATACGTAAGAGTTTCTCTAGAACGTATACCATTAGGAAAATGGCTGGGTCATAGAATAGGTGTATGTTCAACTTTGTTAGATAATGGCAAATTGTTTTACAAAGTAGTTGTACCAGTTTACACTCTGATTAGCCATGTATAGACACTTCCATTGCTCTACATCAGCACTGTTGTAAAGAAATATGATGAGGTCACCAAATGCAAGCCATATTTGTAATTAAAAAATTTCTACTAGTGACATTATAAAGGTAAAAAGGATTAGGTGAACTTAATAATATACTTTATTTACCCTAACATAACTAAACTATTTTAATTTCAATGTCAAAATTATTGAGATATTTTACATCCTTTTATTCATACTAAATCTTTGAAATTGGGTATGTATTTTACAGTAACAACATGTCTCAATTTGGATTAACTACATTTATTTTAAAGTGTCCAAAAGCCACATGTGGCTCATGGCTACCCTGTAGGACCACACACCTTTCCTTCCTTGCCAATATTTAGTTATGGGCTTTTTCATATTTGCCAATCAAATGAGCATGAAGTGGTATCTTATTGTTTTAAATTGCATTTCCTCACTAACAGGTTGAGGTTTCTTTATATATTTCGTTCCCACTTTTGTGAAGTGCCTGTTCATAGCTTTGTTAGTTTTTCTTCTAGAAGAGTCTGCCTTTTTGGATTGATTTGTTCCTTACATATTCTAGATAACTCCTCTTTGTCAGTTATATGTGTTGCAAATATTGTCTCCTATTTTTTGATTTCCCTTTTTAAGTCCTTTATGATGTTCATTGGCTGTTCCTTCTCCATCTTCTTTGCAAGTTCAGCCTCCTCCCCCTTGCAGTAAATCTTGGAGTTCCTCAATACTGAGCCCTGGTACCTCTTCCTTAGCTCTCTGTACTGTCTCTCCAGGTGAGATTGCCAACCCCTACGTGTTCAGTCACTCTGTACCAGTCTGAGTGCAGTCAGGAGACCAAAGCAATGTCAAAAAGGGAAAATGTAGTACAAAGGACTGTCATCTAGTCAAAAGGTTAACTTCGAAAAGGAGTCAGGACTCTAGGAGATCCAGAAGTAGCAATTTCAGGAAAACAGCTGCTCCCGCTAGGGCTGAGGGTGACTTAAGAAGGAAAGAACTCAGAAACCTAGAAGAGGGCTTCCCTCTCCATCTAGGCTGTTTCAGATTTCATTGGGAGGGCCTGGTTGTCAGAGGAACAGGCATCCTACTGGGTGGCACAGAAGCTTGCGGGAGGATGCTGGCTGCAGCTTGCGCAGGAGGGCCGCTGAGATAAGGGCTACCAGGTCCCCTGCACCCCAGCCTACTGCAGCACGTGGAAAGCAGCACACTGGAAGAAAAAGGAATGCCCCTTCCTCCCACTCTGGACCGGCCGTGTCTCTGTTGTGCCCTCTATTGGCCATGCCGAACATGAAGCCAGCTGGAAATAAACGTCCACAGGGTCCCGTCCAGTGTCACAAAGCAGTGGATTTGGAGCTCAGAGACAGCACATGCGTAACTGGTGCCTATTCCTCTAAAACAATGACTCAGTAATTTATTTCCTGAATTCACATTTCTCCTCTGGGCTCCCAGTCTGTGTGCCTGTATTTCCACTTGGATGTCTCAGAAGATTTAATACCTCAAATTCAAAATGACCTCAATCAAACTCATGTGTTTTTCAGAGTTTCCGAGCTTAGTGCGCAGTACCATCATCTACCCAGTTGCAGGAGCCAACATCTCTGAGGTTTTCCTTGATCCTTCCATCTCCCTCAGCCCCGTGAATCCAATTAGGCACCTGGCTGTGTTGATTTTACCTCCCAAATATCTCCCAAATCTGCCCTTTCTTTCCAGCCACACCACTACCATCTCCATTCAACATCGCCCCTCATGGGACCCCTGTGCTGCCTCCTGACTGGTCTCCGTGCTCCCTCTTGCCCTTTCAGCACATCCTCCATCCAACCACCAGAATCAGTTTTAAATCATGAATATGACCAGGCTGGTCCTGCTCAGCGGTCCTTAATGGCTTCATTGCTCTCAGGACGAAGATTAGGAATGTAATATGGCCTCCAAGGTTGTATGGTCCGGAACCTGCCCAACTCTCCCATCCTGTCTCATCTCGCGTGAGTTCAGTTCACTGCCTGAGTTAAATTGCTCAGTGCAAAGTTGTTAGAGTACCTGGCACGTGGGCACTGTCCCATCGAGTTAGCTACTCCTCTCATTCTTCCTGTAATCAATGCTGTTATTTATACTCTTGGACCATGGGAGCATTCTTTCAGTTTCATGTAAGTTCCATGCCCACTACTGCCCCAGGGCCTTATCACTTGTTCTCTCTGCCTGAAATGCTCTCCCACCCACCTCCACCCCACTTGGTTTAGTTATCTCCCACTCATCTTTCTTCAAGGTGCCTTATCTTATTCCCAGACTGCATCATGACCCCCAGGGAACCCCCCTCAAATTACCATGTGCCCTTTCTTTACATTTGTCACATTTGCAGTTCTTTGCTTATTTGTGTGAATCCTTCATTAATGTCTGTCTCCCCCCTGAGACCAGAGTCTCTATGAGGACAGGGCCTGTGACTCTTGTAGTGTCTAGTGTGGGTCCCACTGCTTTTACAAAGTGTCTGTCATTGTAACTGCTGGTCCTTGACCGTCTGCCAGGAAAGACAAAGAAACATCACTGTGTAACCTATGAAAGGTAACAGCTTCCCTCCTTGTATCTGAAGGAGGCAGCCTAGGGAAAGGGAAAACCGAATTATATTGAAGAAGCACCTTGTATGGGCCAAACATTGTTCATACACGATTTCATGTGGTCTTTAGAATAACACTGCAGAGTAAGAGCGGTAACTTTGGCTTCATTTTATACCCAAGGATATTGGGGTTTGGAGAAGTTGACTAAGTTGTCTTAGGTGATAAAATTGTGGTGCTTGGTCTCACTTCTTTCTGTATACCTGGAGCGCTCTTTCCCGCATGACAGTCTTTCCCAATATTCAGCTGTTTGTGTCCCACATGCAGAATTATTTTTTACCACAGCCATGTATTACCTGTACTGTTATTTACTTAATACTTTTTTCTATCTTCACTGATTTTACTTTACTAGAACTTTTTAAGAAGGCACTTAAATGGATTAAGACTTCTATAACTGGGAAGAAAGATAAAGTCAAGATAAAGTATGGTAGATAAAAAACAATGATATTCAGTGTAGCAAGATATTATTAACCTTTTTTTTTTTTTTTGTTTTTTTGTTTTTTTGTGGTACGCGGGCCTCTCACTGCTGTGGCCTCTCCCGTTGCAGAGCACAGGCTCCGGACGCACAGGCTCAGCGGCCATGGCTCACGGGCCCAGCCGCTCCATGGCACGTGGGATCTTCCCGGACCGGGGCACGAACCCGTGTCCCCTGCATTGGCAGGCGGACTCTCAACCATTGCGCCACCCGGGAA
Organism: Orcinus orca; assembly: GCF_937001465.1. Taxonomy (NCBI): domain Eukaryota; kingdom Metazoa; phylum Chordata; class Mammalia; order Artiodactyla; family Delphinidae; genus Orcinus; species Orcinus orca. The sequence goes on from NC_064562.1 coordinate 117,938,818, forward strand.
GCCCTTATTAACCTTTTGTACACCCTTCCTTTGTGACTTGCTCAGTGGATGTTTTTGGAGTGGATTTGTAATCACTGAACTCCCAGCAGATCTGGGCGGCAGCTGGGTAGATGCAGGGTTGGGCCCTGGGGGGGTCTGCAGGGTAGGCGTTTGCATGTTAGCTCGAAGGCGGGGGTAGGTCCCTGAAGGGAAGTGAGTCCCACACTTTGTTCCCAACATCAGAGCTGCGGCTTGATGCTCTTTCAATCACACTGCAGCTTCCAGCCCTGCTTAGAAATAGTATATTGGCCTCTGGGCTTATGTGTCTCTGGGACACAGCAGGCGCCCTGCCAGGTACACCCTGGAATCTTCCAGCAGGGAAGCCCCATCCACAACACAGTGGTTAAGAGCACAAACCGTGGAGTCAGACTGCCTGGAGTTCCATGCTGGCTCTGCTACTTACTAGCTGAGCAACCTCAAGTAAGTTTCTTCTCCTCCCTGATTCTCAGTTTCCTCATCTGTAAAATGGGGATTCAGTGGTACTTACTTCATAAACTCTTCTGAGGAGTAAATGAGTTACTACATGTAAAATGCTTACTAAATAGTCTGGCACATAATATGTGCTATGTAAGTTTTATTAAATTAGATTAAGTTTTGTGACTGAAGAAGGTCATGCACAGAGGTTAAAAGGACAGGTTTTGGGGGTTACACAGGTTTAAATCCTGATTCTTCTACATATTGTCTAACCGTGGAGCAGTGCCTTAACCTTCCCAAGCCTCAGTTTCCTCCTCTGGACAATGGGATGCAATCTGATACAGTTGCCATGGGAATGGAGTGAGGTGATGCTTCGTACAGGGAACAGTGCTTAGGAGGGCACTTGGCCCAACACCTGGCAGCATGATATATGTACAAAGAGAGAGGTCAGGTGAGGACTGCTGTTCCTTTCAGCCTGAAGAAAGAAGTTGTTCTGACTCCCTCCTGCCTTCAACCCCTATCGTCAGGAGGGATTCCTCATTTCCATTCTCCTAGGAAACAGCCTGTTCAGACAAGCTTCCTTGTCCGAGTCCTCATCACATCTGTCAGGAAGGCCAAGGCCTATTTTCAAGAAGCCCGACTCTGGCAAGTTGTGTGGAACAGGCGATCAGGGATAGCCGTCCTCTTGTTGGTGGTTGATGCCACTGACATGGATCAAGCCGACTTTTGAGTCTTTTTGCTAAATCTCTTGGCGGCCCCTATGGAGGGCTTGGGAGTGGAGTGGGATTCTAGGGAGGATTAGATATCGGGCCCCCGTCTTTTAGAAAATGTCCATCATCTTAGGTGCTTAAAGGAAAAAAAAGAAAAAGACTTCTGGATGCCTGGTATTGTGGATTGAGTTGAGTCCCCTAAAATGAGTATGTTGAACCCTAACTCCCAGTACCTCAGGATATGACCTTATTTGGGGACACAGATGTAGTTAAGTTAAAAAGAAGTCATTAGCGTGGGCCCGAATCTCATAAAAACAGGAAATTGGAACACAAAGACAGACACACACACAGGGAGAGTGCCATGCACACATGGAGGCACAGGTGGGGTAATATGACCACAAGCCGAGGCACACCAAAAACTGGGCAATCCACCAGACGCTGGGCGAGAGGCACGGAACAGATTCTCCCTCACTGCCTCAGAAGAAACCATCCCTGCTGATACCTCAGTGTTGGACTTCCAGCCTCCAGAGCTGTGAGAAAATAAATTTCTATTGTTTTAAGCCACCCAGTTTGTGGTACTTTGTTATGGTGTCCCTAGGACACGATTTCACCTTGTTTTACCATTATGTAGTAACTTCAATGTGACGTTCTAGAGGAAGCCACAAATCAGGTCTGGGAAGTGTTTCCAGAAAAGGCAATTTCTTTTTTTTTTTTTTTTTTTAAGATTTTTCTTTTATGTTGACCATTTTTTAAAAGCCTTTATTGAATTTGTTACAATATTGCTTCTGTTTTATGTTTTGGTTTTTTGGCCTCGAGGCATGTGGGATCTTAGCAGCTCACAGACCAGGGATTGAACCCACACCCCCTGCATTGGAAGGCAAAGTCTTAACCACTGGACTGCCAGGGAAGTCCCCAGAAAAGGCAATTTCTGAGTCAATCCTGAGGTAGGGACAGGAAGCATTGAGGGGGAGGTAATGTGGGGAGGAAGGAAAGAGCTGAGAAGGTGGGGCTGGGGAGGCCCTTTAAGGCTAGGAGAGCAGCATGTGCAGAGGTGAATGGGTAGAAGGAACAGGGAGGTGTTTAGAGTTAATGGGGAGTGGGTATGGTGGGGGAGGGGGCATGGGGGAGGGAAGCCATAGAGATGGGGCTGGAGACTTAGGCCAGAGCCATGCATTAAAGGGCCTGGAGTGTCATGCTATGTGTCTTGGTTGGCTTGGGTTGCCACAACAAATACCACAGACTGGGTGGCTTGAACAACAGACATTTATTTCTTACAGTTCTGGACCCTGGGAAGTCCAGGGTCCAGAAGGTGCTGATGAGACCTTTCTTCTGGTTTGCAGACAGCTGTCTTCTCTTTGTACCTTCACCTGGTGGAGAGGGAGAGAGCGCTAGTCTCTTGCTCTGTAAGGACAGTAATTACTCTCTCTCTAAGGACACTAATCCTATCATGGGGCCCCACCCTCATGACCTCATCTAAACTCATTATCTCTCAAAGGCCCCATCTCCAAATACTGTCATCTCATTGGGGGTTAGGGTTTCAGCATAACAATTTTGGGGGGACACAAATATGCACATCTCCATATGCTAAGGAATTTGATTTTTATTCTTAGTTGGCAGAACTGTCTCTGTTATCTGTGAGACTCAGTGCAAAATAAAAAGGTGGGGTCCCTCATTCCAAAATTGGAAACATGCTGTTAAAGGTACTAAGATATAAAGCTTTTTCCTTTCTTTCATGGTCTCCCTCTTTCTCTTGGTTTGTCATGGTGTTTTTTATCTGCTATTTAATAGCAATCTCGCTAAATAACATTTAAAATTTTGAATTATCAGTGAGCATTTTACCATTCATCTCTGAATTGTGCAATGCCAGTTTTAAATGCAAATACAAAAGCATTGAACTCTCGTGCGGAATCACAGAAATTACCCAATTCATACATCGAGGTACATATATGAACATATATTTCGTTCTGACCAGAACAGTGGAAACACTGCAGAAAATTAACTCTTTTTATTTCCCTCCTTGATAACGTGCGCTTTCTACCAGCGCTGCCTACCTTCAGCTGACTGATGAGTGAGGAGAGATGGAAGGGAAGAGGAACTATGGTTGTCTCATATTTTCCTTTCCATCTGTGTCATCACTTCAGCCTCAGTGATTTGCTAACACAGGGAAGTAACACAGGAAGGAAAGGATATGACCAAGGTTCTTTGGTCCTTGCAGTCTCTTAGGACACCTGTGCTTCTTTTCGCATTTGGAGTAAGTTAGTTCTAGTTGGACAGAATACTTGGTCTCTGCGGGCCGTCAGTGCCCCTGCTTACTCAGGTATAGACAAAACACACTTACCTGGGTCTTGCTGAACCTCCACACTTCATGGATCCACCAGAATTCTGTGCTCACGGAGCATTACAAATGCCATATGGTAATGAGGGACATGCACATTGAGTGTAAAGCCTCTGCTCATGCGCACGCCCCACTGTAATGCCTTACAAAGCTACATTTCCAAGGTGAAAGACTCCATAGTGTTCAACCAAGTGTAGGGCCCTGAGCTCGGAGCTCTGTATTATTGCATGCCCACAAAGCTGGCCCTCTTAGTAGAAGATGAGGCGACACTAATAGTTTTAACCTGGGGAGTGATGTGACCAGTTTCCGTTTTAGAATGATCACGATACCTGCAGACTGAAGGATGGGTTGGCAGGGGGAGAAATTGGTGGCCAGGAAGACAGTATAAAAAAATCCATAAGAAAGGGAGGAGGGTTGTAAATCCCCATAATTGGATATGTTGGCATATGTGTAGACAGTTACCTGTATCACTATATATTGATGTACAGGAAAACACAAATACTCCTACAGGTGTTTTTTTACGAATCTAGCCCCTTCACCCTGTGGATAGTGCCAGTGAGCTCCCACTTACAGGCAATATAGCTTATCAAATTCAGCAAAATCATGGCACAGCAGAATTTTCTACAGTTCACTTAAGTGGTATAATATGTTTATAAATTCCATTTAAAATGTAATTAATTTTAAGCACACTTTTTAAAAAAAATTGAAAAGTCACTGCATGTCATATTTAATAAGTTCCAACATAGTTTCTTAACCCTCCTCTCCAGAGTATAATTACTCCATCAGTCTTCCTGGAGAATCAGAGGGAGCTTAGTAGAACACACCTTTCATGCATTAACCAGAATTGTGCTTGCTTTGGAGTTGCATTGGAAAGTTATTTGCATTGACATTTTACTTCTTCCAGAACATAACAAATGTTTCTGATCTTCCTGAGGTATCTTGGTCTTAAACTAAGGTTATAAATCTTTCAGAGCTTCTGTTTAATTTCTGTGATGTGACAGGTAGGGAGAGAAACAAAGCTATAATTTATGACTCTTCTTCTTTCTTAGCCAGCAAATAAGACACAAGATCAGGCCCTGGTATGCAGGTTGGCAATTTGGTTTGTGTTTTGGCTTATGCTTCTGAGTTGCCCCTGGGGGAGGTGTACCTACTCCCCATCTTTCTGGAAGTGTTTATCTGTTTGTAAATAATGGGAACACTGTGTTAGATTTTGATATAGATTTCTGGCTGAGGCCTGTAGGGCAGAGGGTCTTAAATATGGTATTGGTTTGAGATGAAATAGCTGTTTAAAAAACCACTAGTGGGCTTCCCTGGTGGTGCAGTGGTTAAGAATCCGCCTGCCAATGCAGGGGACATGGGTTTGAGCCCTGGTCCGGGCAGATCCCACATGCTGCGGAGCAACTAAGACTGTGCGCCACAACTACTGAGCCTGCGCTCTAGAGCCTGTGAGCCACAACTACTAAGCCCGCATGCCACAACTACTGAAGCCTGTGCGCCTAGAGCCCATGCTCCGCAACAAGAGAAGCCACCGCAATGAGAAGCCTGCACACCGCAACAAAAGAGTAGCCCCCGGGCTTCTCTCGTGGCGCAGTGGTTGAGAGTCCGCCTGCCGATGCAGGGGACACGGGTTCGTGCCCCGGTCCGGGAAGATCCCACATGCCACGGAGTGGCTGGGCCCGTGAGCCATGGCCGCTGAGCCTGCGCGTCTGGAGCCTCTGCTTCGCAATGGGAGAGGCCACAAGAGTGAGAGGGCCGTGTACCGCAAAAAAAAAAAAGAGTAGCCCCTACTCGCTGCAACTAGAGAAAGCCTGCGCACAGCAACGAAGACCCAATGCAGTCAAAAATAAATAAATAAATAAATAAATTTATAAAAAGCAAACAAACCACTAGAACATTATTTGCCGACAACCCCATCATTTGTTTTTGTAGGCACAACTTATGCCCTGCAGGCTTAAATTTTTAGTTGCCAACCCAAAGGTTTTACATGGGTATCTGGTAGGAATCTCGCTCTTAGTGCCCCTCAATTGAACTCTTGCTTCTCTGCCCCATCCCTAAATCTGATCCTTCCCATCTTCCCTATTTTAACAAATAGCAGTTCCATTCTTCCAGTGATGAAGGCCAACACTTTGGAGTCATCCTTGACTTTTCGTATGGCACCTACCCTCTTTCCTGTAGTCCTCCCATTCCTGTCCTGTACTCCCGCCTTTCACACCCACCATTTCAATACCAAGACACTGAGAAATTTGGAGCAGGAGTTGAAAAAGACTCATCTCTTTCAATTATCTCACACTCCCACTCCCAGTTCTGTTTATTTTCAGTCTTCTGGAGTTTATTGAGACTTATGTCTTGGCATTTGGTCAGCTTGCCATAGCCTCTTGTAAAGAATAGGTATCTTGTAGTGATTGGTGTAGTGTTCTATAAATGTCACTTAGGGATGTTCAAATCTCCTGTATCCTTAATGAATTTTGCTGCTTTTTTAAAAAATTGGTTACTGAGAGAGGAGTTTCAGCATCTGTATGTATGTTTGTGAATTTTTCTATTCTTTTTAGTTTTGTCAATATGTATGTATTTTGAAATATGTTAATAGTTATATGCACATTTAGGATTATTTTGTCTTCTTGATGAATTGACACTTTTATCATTATGAAATCATCTTCTTTATCTCTGAAAGTAATGCTGTTTTGAATTCTACATGGCTGCTATTAATATAGTCATGCCAGCTTTTTAATGCTTAGTGTGTGCATGGGAAATCATTTTCCTTTTTTTCACTTTCATTTACTGTGTCTTTGAATTTAAGCATCACTTTAAACAGCATGTAGTTGGATCTTCCTTTTTTTGTTTTGTCTGAAAACCTCTGCCTTTTAGTTGGAGTAATTAGTTCATTTATGTTTAATATATTTTTGATGTGGTTGGGTTTAATTCTGCCTCTGTCTGACTTTGCTCTTTGTTTATTTGTTCCCTGTGCACTTTGCTCCTTTTTTATTCCCTTTTTGAATTTTTATAAATCTAATATGTTTTAATATTCCATTTTATTTTGACTATTGGCTTTTTAGCTAAGCCTCTATATTTTTTAAAAGTTGCTGTAGGGATTATAATATGTGTTCTTAGTTTATCACAGTCTACCTTGAATTAGTATTATACCACTTCATGTATAATGGTAGACTCTTATAATACTGTAGTGTAATTTCATTCTCCAATTTTTGTCCTTTTTTGTCAAATATATTTATTTCTATGTAGGATATAAAACCCATGGTACTTCGTTATTATTTTTTCTTTATCAGTTGTCTTTAAGAAAAAAGTTTTATATTTACCTACATGCATACAATTTCCAATGTGCTTAATTACTTACTCTAGATTCAAAATTTTATCTCATATCATTTCCTTTTTGCATGAAAAATTGCCTTTACCCCTTTGGTAATACAGTTTTGCTGATAACAAATCATTTAAGGTTTTTTTTAACTAAGTATCTGTATTTCACTTTCATTTTTGAAATGTGTTTTCATTGGACACAAATTCTAATTTGACATTTGTTTTTTAGCACTTTCCATTATCTTCTTGACTCTGTTATTTCTGATGAGGAGTCAGCCATCATCCAAATCATTGTCCTCCTGTAAGTAATGTGTCTTTTTATCTCCAGTTGCTTTGAGGATTTTTCTTTATCTTTGACTCTTATAGCTTGCATCTTATGCATCAAGATGTAATTTTCTTTGTATTTATTCTGCTTAGGGTACACAGAGCTTCTTGGATTGTGGATTGATGTTTTAAATAAAATTTGGGAAACTTTGGACCAATATTTTTTCTTTTTCCTTCTCTCTGTCTCCCTCTCTCCTTATGGAACTCTAATAACATGTATGTCAGACCACTTGATAGCATTCCATAGAATATTGGCGTGTCTGTTCCATTTTTTTCTATTTGTGTGTTAAATATATTTTCTTACTTTGCTTCAGTTTGAGTATCTTTCTGTTGATCTGTGTCTTCAAGACTCTTCTGTATTGTTCAGTCTGCTCTTTTTATTAAATGAATTTAAGACATATTTTTCAGTTCTTCGGTCTTCATTTGCTTTTTCAGATTTTCTGTGTCTCCCCTGAAATTCTTCATATGCTTATTTGTCCAGTATATTCAATTTTTTTCCTATAACTTCTTTAACTGTTCTTCTAATTTCAGCGTCTTAATGTGTGTCTCTTTCTATGGATGTTGTTTTCTAGACCATGGGACACGTTCTCTTGTTGCTTCACATATCTAGTAATTTTCTTTATATGCTAGACGTTGTAGATGGTACAGTGTAGAGGATGGCACTAAACTTATCCTTGGCACAATAAATATTAGCTAGAATTATCGCTTTAGAATGTTTTATGAATACTACACCATTTTATCCAATAAACTTTTTATTTCAGATATTGTATTTTTCAGTTATAGGTTTTCCACTTGGTTGCTTTCTTCCTCTGAAGAGTGTGGGTTCTGTTCCACTAAGAAAATAAATTACTGTCTGTTTACTTTGATCTTTAGAGTCTTGATTTTAGGCTTTGCTTCTGGGACTTGGTACTTACTCATGCTGGTTTAACTTGAACTCCAGACTCTGTTGTTGAATACACTGCAAAGTTGCTGAAATTTCCGCTCCTCTCTTTCAATTTTTCATTTGTTTCACTGGACTCCTTGGAGTCTCACCCAACTCATGCCCATTTCAGGAGTCAACTAAGGACTCCAAGGGGAATTTGTATGCACATTTTGGGGCATTGAAATCAATTGTGTCCTGCTGAGTTATTTCTTTAGTATAAATTTCAATGGTGTGATTATTGAAATAAAGAATGTATATGTCTCTATAACTTTATAACTTGTAAAACACTGGCATTCCAAAACATTTTTCTTAAGTTTTGTTGCCACCAGTACAGCTTAAGTATAAGAATTCTTCAAGAAATTCTGTCCAAAAAGTGTTAGCATTGTTAAATCTGTTTTCTTGATTAACTAGGTTTGACATGGAACTTGAGGGTTTTATTAATGTTCATGATAGCAATTCCTGAGAAGGATGAACCCTTTTTTCAGGTCTTTATTCATTATTATGTGTCCTTTCTGAACATTGCCTTTTTATATGTTTGCCTATTTTTTTTCTGTTGTGTTTTTGATTAAAAAATATATCTAACTAGGCTCTTAATTCATTTTGGCGATTAACCCTTGTGTCCAATTTTATCTTCTCCTCTTTTTAAGATTATCATTGGATAAACTGAATGATAACCAAATTCAGTTCTAGTGAACTATTTTAATTATTTTTTTATAGTTAATAATGCTCATTTATTACTTAGAAGACCTGGAAATCACAGAGCACACGTGGGGCCACACAGCAAGGTCGCAGGTAGAGGGACGTTCACCTGGGGTTCTGCTTTTACTGAGGGTGGGGGCCTAGAGATTTGTTGGTTCGCTCTTTATTGGTGAATTTTGAACATAAAAGCAGGAATTTAAAGTGCGGGAAGAGAAAAAAATGAAGCATGCGGCCCAAATAGTCAGTTATCAGAGTCAACCAAGATTTCTAAAACAAAGGAACCTCAGTCAAGTGAGGGAGCCTGGCTCTTTATCTTGCCATGTGGCTGGCAATGTGTTTGTTGAGATAGCCGTCTTTGAAGTGGATGCCTCTCTGAAATGGATACCTCAGCAGACAAAGTTTAAGTCAGGCACTTGCATTACAAAAAAAAAAACAAACCCAAAACAACTGTCAGGGTTGACACTACACTAGTAAATACTGCATATTCACAAGGCTGATCTGTACTGACATAATCTGCATTTTGTATCTTATCGGCTAACGCCGTGGAAAAATGTGCTAAAAAGATGTTGAATTTTAAGTTGGTGAACTGTGTACATGGTAATTACAGGTTGCAAGATGGTAGTGATGATAAACTCTGCATGTGTAAATCTTTACCATGGTTACAGTGGCCACAATTATGGGAAGAGATATCGATATCATAGGGTACTTGGACCTTTTTTATAACTAGGCGTGGGTCAGAAGGGAAATCCTTATTCCTTCATTGTAAAATTTTCCTGGGCAGTGGTTTTTCTTTCTTTGAATTGTTGTGGAAGGGCTAGGTCACTGGGGGAAGAAGGGCAAGGAGAAGAGAGACGGGTGCTTCCTTGCTCACATCTCGCCATCTGCACTGATGCCCTCAGGATGAGATGCTCTGTCTTGCTGAAGGACTCCTGGGTTTCCGAGCTGCATCCCTGGGCTGTCGACTCCACTTGTGTGGACTTTGTGGGCCATGTTTCTCTCTGTACACTCAGCAACTAGAACACTGCATGACGCAATATGCAGAAGTCCCCGTCGTATATTTGTTGAAAGAATAAATGAGCCTCTTAGTGTTTGTTACGTTGAGTATGGTTTCCCCCATGTCAAGTTACCAACAACATGAAAATGTCATGACAATGAGAATAAGCAGAATCTAACAAAAATATTATGTCTCACTACCCTGTCCACCTCCCTGCTGCACACAGTCACATCCTTTTACAGTCCAGACCTCTTGTTAATCCCTCCTTATCCCCCAATCTCACCCCAGCCACTAAGATGTCATTGCTATATGCCGGTTTCTCCAGTCAGCTGTGAGGGCAGACACTAGTAACTAAATCATGGTACCACACCCACTGAGCTCAGAACAGCTTCAGAATCCCCCCTAGGCATGCCCAGCAGCTTTTCTCCAATGACCAGGGCAGGCATTGGAGGTAAAGCCTCTTCCCGGTTGACCCGTTGTTCAGCCTTCCTCTGGGTGCACCTCCCATCCTTCTTTCCAAGACCTCTTCTCCCTTTCCCCCGAGGTTAAATGATCAAAATACCTCTTGCCTTTTGCCAAGCCTAAGACACATCGCGTAGTTTTGTACAACAACGCAAGTTCTGTGTAATCCTTAGCAAAGATGCTGCTAGGAAGGTAGGAAATAGGGTTCCCTAACGTCAGGATCCCTGGAGGACCCACACCATTGTAACAGTTTCAAGGCTACACTAAGACTCTGTGTCAGGAGGTTTTGTGGTTAAAGAAAACAATTATTCAATGACACTTGCTAAAGTGTGGGAAGGAAGACTCTATTCAAGGTGGGGGTTGCATCTTGAAAGGTGTAGGGACCACTGCAATGGAGTCTTGTGGTGAGGTAGAGAGCTTGGACTCAACTCTGATATAGCATGGGCAGTGGGAATTTATAGCCATGGAGAATGGCGGGGGTCGGGGGATGGAAAATGTCTTGGAGGAACATTAGGATTAAGGGAGGATATTCTGAATAAACTGAACTAACAGAATTCTTGCTGAAGGCAGGCCAGGCTGATCACACATCACCTGGAGGATGGTGGAGGATGAGGAACCCAATTAGATATTGAGGGTAATCAGATATGGAGAATGGGGGATTTTAGCTAAACTAACTTCCAGGATTCCTGCTAAAATTGGACCATGCAGAGATAAGCAAACATGGAGGCTCAAAAGTCAGGCCTAGTTGAAAAGTTCAGAGGAGGCTGAGTAGAGTTTGGCTAAGGAGAGGATCTTTTTGTTGTTGTTTGTTTGTTTTTGCTCCGGACGCACAGGCTCAGTGGCCATGGCTCACGGGCCCAGCCGCTCCACGGCATGTGGGATCTTCCCGGACCGGGGCACGAACCCGTGTCCCCTGCATTGGCAGGCGGACTCTCAACCACTGCGCCACCAGGGAAGCCCAGGGGAGGATCTTTTTGAATATTCAGTAGGATGCTTTTGGCTTCAGGTAATGGAAAACTCAAGAAATAGTAACTTGAACCATAAGGACATTGCTGTGCAATTAACCAGAAGTACAGAAGGGTGTGGACCAGGAATGGCCAGGGAGCAATGATGGCATTGAAGACCCTGGCTGTTTTTGTTCCGCCGCTCCACCCTTCTCCCCTTACTGGCTTTTCCCCTCAGGCTCATCTCTCAAGGTCTCAGGATGGCTGCCACAGCTTCAGCATCTCCCCTCGTGAGAGTGTCTGAAGATGGGGTGGGGGGGAGTGAAGGAGGAGAGAGGGCTTTTTCTTCTCTTGCCTCTCTTACAGGGAGGGCAATACAGTTGGCCCTTGAACAATGAGGGGTTAGGGGCACTGACCCCTGTGCAGTTAAAAATCCCTGTATAACGTTGCAGTCGGCCCTCCATATCCTTGTTTCTGCATCCTGGATTCAAGCAACTGGGGATCGTGTCGTATTGTAGTATGTATTTATTGAAAAAAATCCGTGTATAAGTGGACACATGCAGTTCAAACCCACGTTGTTCAAGGGTCAGCTGTACTTCCTGGAAGTTATTTGCAGAATTCCCTTTGCCACTCATGAGTCATAACTAGGTCACACGTCCTCATCCTCCACCAATCACTGGCCAAAAATAACTGGAATGCCATATTTGTCCTGGATCAACAAGGATTCACTAGCCAGGACTGGCCAAAGAAAACGGGAACTTTCAGCCAGGGAGAAGATAGAATGGCTTTAGGGTAGACAAACTGTAGTATCTGCTACAGCCTAAAAAACCAAAAAACAAAACATCCAACAAAATACCTGCCATGGTGTGAAAAGTGGAGGCTAAATTTAAACCATGTAAAATGCAAGACCACATTACTATGAAGTTAATGATATTTGTAGGGCAAGCCTTTCCCACTAGCCATCTAGTGGGAGGTTCTGGGGGTCTGGAATTCTGGAGGTCCTACCCCTAGGTCTGAATATATCCAAGCTCCAGATTCCATTTGGCACCTCCTGGTAGCTTTTGTCCACTCTGGCTTAAATATCACCTGGGAAACCTCCTGATGTCAGATCCATGGGGACTACTGGAGATTTGGGGAACGATCCTCCACCTCCCATCTTCTCATGTCAAGGTGGCCAGCATTGCGCTGCCTAACCTCAGTCCCCTTTAACTATCCCCACCACCCACTTATCCCAGATGATCCAACTCTCTCTGTCTTTGAGAGGAGGGGCCAGCACAAAGCAGGGAGCATTATAATGGGCTTGGTGTTAGAACAGGTTTAAGTGTATTTCATTTTATATCACTACCTGTGAGAGTAGAATAACCATCTCCATTAAAAATAAGATTGTTGGGGCTTCCCCAGTGCAGGGGACACGGGTTCGAGCCCTGATCCGGGAAGATCCCACGTGCCACGGAGCAACTAAGCCCGTGTGCCACAACTACTGAGCCTGTGCTCTAGAGCCCGTGAGCCACAACTCCTGAGCCCATGTGCTACAACTACTGAAGCCCGTGTACCTAGAGCCCGTGCTCTGCAACAAGAGAAGCCACTGCACCACAACCAAGAGTAGCCCCCACTCACCGTAACTAGAGAAAGCCTGCACACAGCAACGGAGACCCAATGCAGCCAAAATAAATAAATATTTTTTAAAAAGATTGTTTTTCCTCATAATATTAAAATTATAATGTTGAAAAAACTTCAGTTCGAAGAAAAAAATATTCTTAGCATCCAGAGACAACTGTGATGCTTTAGTGATTCCTTGCCAGACGTTTTTGTTACTATTCATTGTTTTTTTTTACACCATATTACACTGTATTACATTTTGTATTGCCATTTCCTTTAGAAGCTATGTTTTAACAACTCATAACAAATTTTAATGGCTGCACAATATTCTATTATGTGGGTGGGTACACAATGGTATTTTAACTGTATCTCTATTGTTGAGTGTTGGGCTCTTGCCAATTTTTTATTTTTAGAAATAAGAATGTAACTGCATACATAAATCTTTGTACATTTTTCTATTTTCCTAGAACAGATTACTTGAAGGGAAATTAACAAGGTGAAATTTATGAGCATGGCAAAGAGTCTTGATTTTTATCCCCAAATTATTTCTCAGAAAATGTATGCCAGTGCATCCTAGCCAGCAAAGTTCTAATATTTTACATCTTTGCTAATTAAAAAAGCAAATACTTAACCTTATTATTTACATTGGAATTGTTATTGCTTAGTGAGGTGGAATATTTTTTACACGTGGTTGTTAGCTATGTGTCTAAAATTGAAATCTTGATTTTCCCCTCCGAACAGCTCCTGGCAGCGACTCATGGATAATCTATTCTTCTAGATGCTCAGGTCAAAATTTTGGTGTCATCCCTGACTTTTCTGTTTCTCTCCCACCTCTTATCCCTCACCCTATCTGCAGCAAACCCTCCTGCACCACCCCCACTGCTCCTCCCAGGTGTCTTCTCGGAATCACTGCAGCAGCCTCCTGATTGTTTGACCTACAGCCAGGTCTTAGCACAACAGCAAGGGTCATCCCGTTAAACCGTAGCTCAACGTTACTCTAGTGCACAGAGCCCTCTGTGTTCCCTATTGCAGTCAGCAAAAAAGCCAGAAGTTCAAACTCTACAGGGCCGTTCATGATCAGATCTCCTGTTACCTCTCAGACACTATCTTCTTCTGCTTTCCCCTCGATCTCCAGTGACACTTGAATATCCCAAGGCCATGCCTGCCTCAGCACCATTGCTCTTACTGTCTGCTCCTGTCACACTTTGCTGTCTTGGTATTCCATGAACACTCCAGCATGGCCTCAGGACCTTTATACTTGCTGTTCCAGCTCTCTGAAATGCTCTTTCCCCAGATACCTGCATGGCCAGCTTCATTTCTTCCTTTAGGTCTTTTCTGAAATACCTTTTGTCAGCGAGGTCTTCTCTGGTCTTTTTAAACCTTCCATCCCTCTCTACATTTCACCTTGCCCTTATGACTATCTAGCTACTATATGGGTTACTATTTAAATCCTTTTTTAAAAAATTTTTATTGGAATATAATTGCTTTACAATGCTGTGTTAGTTTCTACTGTAGAGCAAAGTGAATCAGCTACATGTATACATATATCCCCTCTTTTGGGGATTTCCTTCCCATTTAGGTTACCACAGAGCATTGAGTAGAGTTCCCTGGGCTATACAGTAGGCTCTCATTAGTTATCTATTTTATACATAGTAGTGTATATATGTCAATCCCAATCTCCCAATTCATCCCACTCACCTTTCCCCCTTGATATCCATACGTTTGTTCTGTACGTCTGTGTCTTTATTTCTGCTTTGTAAATAAGATCATCCATACCAGTTTTTTCAGATTCCACATATATGCGTTAACATACGGTATTTGTTTTTCTCTTTCTGACTTACTTCACACTGTATGACAGACTGTAGGTCCATCCATGTCTTTACAAATAACCCAATTTCGTTCCTTTTTATGGCTGAGTAATATTCCATTGTATATATGTGCCACATCTTCTTTATCCATTCATCTGTTGATAGACATTTAGGTTGCTTCCATGTCCTGGCTATTGCAGATAGTGCTGCAGTGAACACTGTGGTACATATATCTTTTTGAATTATGGTTTTCTCTGGGTATATGCCCAGTAATGGGATTGCTGGATCACAGTAGTTCTATTTTTAGTTTTTTGAGGAATCTCCATACTGTTCTCCTTAGTGGCTGTATCAATTTACATTCCCACCAACAGTGCAAGAGGGTTTCCTTTACTCCACACCCTCTCCAGCATTTACTGTTTGTAGATTTTATGATGATGGCCATTCTGACCAGTGTGAGGTGATACCTCATTGTAGTTTTGATTTGCATTTCTCTAATAATTAGTGATGTTGAGCATCTTTTCATGTGTTTGTTGGCCATCTGTATGCCTTCTTTGGAGAAATATCTATTTAGGTCTTCTGCCCATTTTTTAATTGGGTTGTTTGTTTTTTTCTTGATATTGAGCTGCATGAGCTGTTTGTATATTTTGGAGATCAGTCCTTTGTCAGTTGCTTCACTAGCAAATATTTTCTCCCATTCTGAGGGTTGTCTTTTCATCTTATATATGGTTTCCTTTGATGTGCAAAAGCTTTTAAGTTTCATTAGGTCCCATTTGTTTATTTTTGTTTTTATTTCCATTTCTCTAGGAGGTGAGTCAAAAAAAGTCTTGCTGCGATACATGTCAAAGAGTGTTCTGCCTATGTTTTCCTCTAAGAGTCTTACAGTGTCTGGCCTTAAATTTAGGTCTTTAATCCATTTTGAGTTTATTTTTGTGTATGGTGTTAGGGAGTGTTCTAATTTCATTCTTTTACATGAAACTGTCAAGTTTTCCCAGCACCACTTATTGAAGAGGCTGTCTTTGCTCCATTGTATATTCTAGCCTCCTTTGTCATAGATTAGGTGACCATAGGTGTATGGGTTTATCTCTGGGCTTTCTATCGTATACCATTGATCAATATTTCTGTTTTTGTGCCAGTACCATACTGTCTTGATTACTGTAGCTTTGTAGTATAGTCCGAAGTCAGAGAACCTGATTCCTCCAGCTCCATTTTTTTTTTTTCCTCAAGATTGCTTTGGCTATTTGGGGTCTTTTGTGTTTCCATACAAATTTTAAGATTTTTTTTTTCTAGTTCTGTGAAAAATGCCATTGGTAATTTGATAGGAATTGCATTGAATATGTAGATTGCTTTGGGTAGTATAGTCATATTCACAATATTGATTCTTCCAATCCAAGAACATGGTATATCTCTCTATCTGTTTGTGTCATCTTTGATTTCATTCATCAGTATCTTCTAGTTTTCTGCATATAGGTCTTTTGCCTCCTTAGGTAGGTTTATTCCTAGGTACTTTATTCTTTTTGTTGCAATCATAAATAGGAGTGTTTCCTTGATTTCTCTTTCTGATTTTTTGTTGTTAGTGTATAGGAATGAAAGAGATTTCTGTGCATTAATTTTGTATCTTGCACCTTAACTAAATTCATTAATTGGCTCTAGTAGTTTTCTGGTGGCACCTTTAGGGTTCTCTATGTATAGTATCATGTCATCTGCAAACAGTGACAGCTTTACTCCTTTTCCAATTTGGATTCCTTTTATTTATTTTTCTTCTCAGATTGCTGTGGCTAGGACTTCCAAAACTATGTTGAATAATAGTGGTGAGAATGGGCACCCTTGTCTTGTTTCTGATTTTAGAGGAAATGCTTTCAGTTTTTCACCATTGAGAATAATATTTGTTGTGGGTTTGTCATATATGGCCTTTATTATGTTGAGGTAGGTTCCTTCTATTCCCACTTTCTGGAGAGTTTTTAATCATAAATCAGTGTTGAATTTGGCAAAAGCTTTTTATGAATCTATTGAGATGATCATATGGTTTTTATTTTTCAATTTGTTAATACGGTGTATCACATTGATTGATTTGCATATATTGAAGAATCCTTGCAGCCCTGGAATAAATCCCACTTGATCGTGGTGTATGATACTTTTAATGTGTTGTTGGATTCAGTTTGCTAGTATTTTGTTGAGGATTTTTGCGTCTATGTTCATCAGTGATATTGGCCTGTAATTTTCTTTTTTTATGATATCTTTGTCTGGTTTTGGTGTCAGAGTGATGGTGGCCTCATAGAATGAGTTTGGAAGTGTTCCTCCCACTGCAATTTTTTGGAAGACTTTGATATGGATAGGTGTTAACTCTCCTCTAAATGTTTGATAGAATTCACCTGTGAAGCCATCTGGTCCTGGACTTTTGTTTGTTGGAGGATTTTTAATCAGAGTTTTAATTTCATTACTTGTGATTGGTCTGTTCATATTTTCTGTTTCTTCCTGGTTCAGTCTTGGAAGGGTTTTACCATTCTTAGAATTTGTCCATTTCTTCCAGGTTGTCCATTTTATTGGCATATAGTTGCTTGTAGTAGTCTCTTATGATCCTTTGTATTTCTGTGGTGTCCATTGTAACTTCTTCTTTTTCATTTCTAATTTTATTGATTTGAGTCCTCTCCCTTTTTTTCTTGATGAGTCTGGCTAAAGATTTATCAATTTTGTTTATCTTCTCAAAGAACCAGCTTTTAATTTTATTGATCTTTGCTATTGTTTTTTTCATTTATTTCTGCTCTGATCTTTATGATTTCTTTCCTTCTACTAACTTTGGGTTTTGTTTGTTCTTTCTCTAGTTGCTTTAGGTATAAGGAGGGGTTGTTTATTTAAGACTTTTTTTGTTTCTTGAGGTAGGATTGTATTGTTATGAACTTCCCTCTTAGAACTCCTTTTGCTGCATCCCATAGGTTTTGGGTCATCTTGTTTTCATTGTCATTTGTCTGTAGGTATTTTTTGATTTCCCCTTTGATTTCTCCCATGATCTCTTGGTTATTTAGTAGCGTATTGTTTAGCCTCCATGTGTTTGTGGTTTTTACAGTTTTTTTCCCAGTAATTTCTAATCTCATAGCATTGTGGTCAGAAAATATGATATGATTCAATTTTCATTTTGATATGATTTCAATTTTCTTAAATTTACCAAGGCTTGATTTGTGACCCAAGATGTGATCTATCCTGGATAATGTTCCTTGTGTACTTGAAAAGAAAGTGTATTCTGCTGCGTTTGGGTGGAATGTCCTGTAAATATCAGTTAAGTCAGTCTGGTCTAATGTGTCATTCAAGGCTTGTGTTTCCTTATTAATTTTCTGTCTGGATGATCTATCCATTGGTGTAAGTAGAGTGTTAAAGTTCCCCACTAGTATTGTTTTATTGTCGATTTCCCCTTTTATGGATGTTAGCATTTGCCTTATATATTGAGACCTCTTGTATGAGGTGCATAAATATTTACAATTGTTATATCTTCTTCTTGGATTGATCCCTTGATGATTATGTAGTGTCCTTCCTTGTCTCTTGTGATGGTCTTTATTTTAAAGTCTATTTTTTCTGCTATGAGTATTGCTACTCCAGCTTTCTTTTGATTTCCATTTGCATGGAATATTTTTTTCCATCCCCTCACTTTCAGTCTGTGTCTGTCTCTAGGTCTGAAGTAGGTTTCTTTTACACAACATACATATGGGTCTTGTTTTTGTATCCATTCAACCAGTTTGTGTCTTTTTGTTGGCGCATTTAATCCATTTACATTTAAGGTAATTGTTGATATTTACATTCCTATTACCATTTTCTTAATTATTTTGGGTTTGTTTTTGTAGGTGTTTTTCTTCTGTTGTGTTTCCTGCCTACAGAAATTCTTTTAGCATTTGTTGCATAGCTGGTCTGGTAGTGCTGAATTCTCTTAGCTTTTGCTTGTCTGAAAGCTTTTGATTTCTCCATCATATCTGAATGAAGCCTTGATAGGTAGAGTAATCTGGGTTGTAAGTTTTTCCCTTTCATCACTTTAAATATATCCTGCCACTCCCTTTTGACCTGCAGAGTTTGTGCTGAAAGATCAGCTGATAACATTATGGGAATTCCCTTGTATGTTATTTGTTACTTTTCCCTTGCTGCTTTTAATAGTTTTTCTTTGTATTTAATTTTTGTTAGTTTGATTAATATGTGTCTCGGTGTGTTTCTCCTTGGATTTATTCTGTATGAGACTCTCTGTGCTTCCTGGACTTGGTGGCTATTTCCTTTCCCATGTTAGGGAAGTTTTTGACTATAATCTCTTCAAATATTTTCTCAGACCCTTTCTGTTTCTCTTCTTCTGGGACCCCTATAATTTGAATGTTGTTGTGTTTAATGTTGTCCCAGAGGTCTCTGAGACTGCCCTCAATTCTTTTCATTCTTTTTTCTTTATTCTGCTCTGCGGCAGTTATTTCTACTATTTTATCTTCCAGCTCACTTATCTGTTCTTCTGATTCAGGTATTCTGCTATTGATTCCTTCTAGTGTGTTTTTTTTTTTTTTTTTTTTTTTTTGCACTATGCGGGCATCTCACTGCTGTGGCCTCTCCCGTGGCGGAGCACAGGATCCGGACGCGCAGGCTTAGCGGCCATGGCTCACGGGCCCAGCCGCTCCGCGGCATGTGGGATCTTCCTGGACCGGGGCACAAACCCGCATCCCCTGCATCAGCAGGTGGACTCTCAACCACTGCGCCACCAGGGAAGCCCCTAGTGTATTTTTAATTTCAGTTTTTGTGTTGTTCATCACTGTTTGTTTGTTCTTTAGTTCTTCTAGGTTCTTATTAAATGTTTCTTATATTTTCTCTATTCTATTTCCGAGATTTTGGATCATCTTTGCTATCATTACTCTGAATTATTTTTCAGGTAGATTGTCTGTTTCCTCTTCATTTATTTGGTCTTTTGCTTTTTACCTTGCTTTTTCATCTGCAATGTATTTCTCTGTCTTCTCATTTTGTCTAACTATGTTTGAGGTCTCCTTTCCACAGGCTGCAGAGTCTTAGTTTCTCTTGCTTCTGGTGTCTCCCTCCAGTGGGTGAGGTTGGTCCAGTGCCTTGTGTAGGGTTCCTGGTGGAAGGGACTGGTGCCTATGTTCTGCTGGGTGGATCTCCATCTTTCCCTCTGATGGGCAGGGCCTCATCAGGTGGTGTGTTTTGGGGTGTCTGTGGGCTTAGTATGACTTTAGGCAGCCTGTCTGCTGGTGGATGGGTTTGTGTTCCTGTCTTGCTTGTTGTTTGGAGTGGAGTGTTCAGCCCTGGAGCTTGCAGGCAGTTGGGTGGAGCCTTGTCTTGGAGTTGAGATGGAGACCTCCAGGAGAGCTCTTGCTGATTAATATTCCCTGGGGCCGGGAATTCTCTGGTGTTCCAGCGTTCTGGGCTCAGCACTCCCACCCCAGAGGCTCAGGCCTGACCCCAGGCCTGGGAACCGAGACCCTGCAAGCCACACAGCTCCACAAAACAGGGGAAAAAAAGAAAAGAGAAGAAATAGGTTGGGAAGAAAACAAATGAAGACAAACAAGCAAACAAAACCCAAGATAAATAGTAAGACAAAAACAAGTAAACAGCAACAGCAACAATTAAAAAGAAACAAACAAATGAACAAGACAAACAAAACCCCAGACAAATGGTAAAAGCAAAACGAAACAAACAAAATAGAAACACACACATACAAAATAAGAAACACAGAGAAAACAAAACACAAGAGAACGAGACAAAGAAAAGAATCCCAAAACGAAAGGAAACAATTAAAAATAAAACTAACAAAAGTAAAAACAAAACAACAAAAGCAGAATGCAAACCGGTTATGTGGGGCTCTGTCTTGTCCTTTCCGGTGTCTGAGGTCTTCTGCTAGTGTTCAGCTGGTGTTCTATGAGAATTGTTCCATCTCTAGATGTATTCTTGATGCATTTGTGGAGAGAGATGAACTCCATGTCCTCCTACTCCTCTGCCATCTTGTTTTTTCCCATCTTACAATCTGCTTTTTAAATCTTAATTGTTGTTTGCATCTCCACTAAAATTAAGCTACAGCAAGGCAGGGGTTTCTGTCTTTCTGATTCACCCCTATATTCCCAGCATCAGTGCCTGTTGGGAAAATCATAGCAGCTCTATCATGTGCATGAATGAATACATGTGTATTGTCTGTCCCAATCCTTTGGCATTTATTTGTTTGGGATCCTCACTATTTTTTTTCTATCATAAAACTAATAAAGGATAAAAATTGGGAAGAGTTCAGAAATCACTGCTGTTGTCCTAACTTTGAGTTGAAACCAATGTTAAATTTTGCTTTATTTCCTGGGACAATTTTTTTCCCTCTCTGCTTAAGTACTTTTTAAATGTATTCTTTGTGCAGTGAAATTTTATATCCAACTTTTGCACTATTCATTATAAGTTGTTTGTATTTTTCATGTAATGATAATTTCTACATAACATTTTTAGTGATTTCAAAATATTACACTAAATGAACTTACTTTATTTTCCTTAGTTTCTGTTATTGGCTCTTTGTATTACTTTCATTTTATTTACTGTTATAAATAGTGCTGTGATGAACATCCTAGTACATATCACCTTTTCTGCCTTTCAGATCATTTTCTTGGACTAGATTTTCCAAAGTTAAAAAATGTTTATGAATAGTTTTAAGGTGTAACAGTTTTTCAACTTAAGACTTTGCTTGGAGAGTCCCAGAGATGGCTAAAATTCAGCTTCAATTAATAATTCCCTTTCAAAATATATTTAGAAATCTGTATTCTGTTGGCTTCAAATGCTTTTTGAGATGTTTTCGTTTCTGTTCATGGTGTTTGTTGAAGAGGGGTCACTTGGTACTGTGGAAGGTAACAGACTCTGGGCTCAGATGTGTTTTCAGCTCTGGATCAGTTACTCATTGCTAGAAGACTTGGGGCGAGTTACCAACCTTTTGAGCCTCATTTTCTGCTTTAGTCAATTGCATATAATTATACCTGCTTTGTGGTAAGGATTAAATGAGATGGAGTACCTATAGCCCCTTTCACGGACACTGGCATACAGAACATGCTCAGCGAGTGGACATTGGCACCACTACTATTTCAAATGATTAAGGACTAGAATTATCTCCAGTGTCCACTACATACAGAAATAATCATGAGAACAATCATGTATTTAAATAGCAGAAGGAAGTGATAGCCTCTGTTTTGGTTCCTTAGCTACAGACTGCTCCTCTTCTGTTACCTGGTTTGTTGAACTTTCCATGTCTGTTCCTCTCTACAAGACCATGCTTTTCAGTAACAGCTGCTCCTCAAACTTCTATTTTTAAATCCTTGTGGTTTTATTGGATGTTTCATATTTTAGATATAATTTTCTTTGCTGAATTTGTGGATTCATTTCCACGAGTCTATCCCTATGTCACATTTATCCTCTCTTCACTTCGCTATGGCTGGAGACTGTATCCTGTCAGTTGGCACTGCTGTGTGTGTATTTCGCTGTGTACCTTCTGCGTGCACCAACTTCTGTGTAAAAGATGGACACTGGCATTTCGTGATCATCCAGAGCTGTTTATCACAGAATTATTTAAAACAGTGACAGACGGATAACAAGTCAACATGAGTGGAAAGATTCTGTAAATTATGATACTTCCCTGGAATGGAATATTTTGAAGGTATACAAAAAAAATGATGTTTATGAAGGGTTTTAATAGCATGAAAAAAGAATTCTAGTAATAAAAATTATATGTATGGCAAGATTCCAAGGATGAAAAGAAAACAAGGTCCTTAAAACGCTAGAAAGAGCTATGCTGACAGAAATTACTTCTGAGTGGAAGGAATTAAGTTTTGTATTTTCTGTTCCTTTAAATATTTTTGTTTTCTTTTCAAATTTTCCTGCACTGAGAACAAATTTGCCTTCTTCATTGGAAAAAATAGCTTGTGCAAAATATTGAAGAAAACAAATCTTTAAGGTGGAACCCGTTCACTTAGTTCTTCTACAACTTCATAAATTAAAATTATATTTGTAAATTCTGCCTCAGGGTAGAATCTTTTGGTTTTGTTTTTGTGTTTGTTAAGATAGCCTTTAATGCCTACCCCCAAGGAGACACTAAAATTCAGAAGCTTATACGTATGGATAATCTATAGGCAGACGAGCTCCACATTCCATTCTTCAATCGATATTTAATGTTGTAGCAAGTGTCTGTTGCATGATTTATGACAGCAAAAGTGTCGAGAAAAGCACAAATAGGTTTCTGAGTTATGGTGTTTTAGCTCAGCATTTTCCAGAATGTATTCTGAGACACATTAACTCTCCAAGATTCTCTGTGAACAAATGTTTCTGTTGGCCAAATTAAGTTAGGGAAATCCTGCAGTATGGTGTATTGACTTAGAGCAAAGGCTGGAAAGTACTTTCATTAAATTCCCAACTCTGGTAATTACTAGTTGGGATAATTTACTTAAACTTTCTATGCCTCAGTTTCCTTGCCTGTGAAATGGGAATAATATTATATGGTGGTATGAATTAAATGAGATAATAGATAGAAGTATCTAGCACCATTTTCTGGCCTGCAAGTTACCTGCTGTTATTTTATTTTATATAGTATATTTCCCTTGAAAGTGTGCAGCATCTTTAGGATAGAAAATTATGGATTCTGAGAAATCTATAGTAAGGAAATATGTTTAAATTTAACATGCGGATCCCAAACTTATTTCACCACAGAATATAGTACCAGTTGTTTCCCCATGGAACTAGTATTCTGGGGAACACACATTGGAAACATAGCTCAGGATAATTCTAAGGGAATAAACTGTAAAATTCAAGTGCATCCTTAGTCATGTTCAAAACAAACATCAAGGGGACATTACTGAAAGTGGCAGAGCAAGAAACTCTGAAATTCTGAAAAAAAACTGTCAGAATTAACTTTTTGGAGCTCAGGAAATTAACCAAAGGTTTATAGAAACCCAAGGAGCACTTATTCAAGAAAAACAGCTGAATCTCAGTAAGAACAGCAAGGCTTTGTGGTATTTTAACTCACCCTAGTCCCATTTCCCACTTTGTACCTCAGCAGTAGCCTTGAAAATAATAGCTCATATTCTTAGTACAAGGGGGAACAGTCCAGACCTCATTCACAAAGAATAATCATTACTAGATCTGTCTGTTGGCTCCCTGGAAGAAGACTGCCTGGGAAGGCTTATCTTTATTTCATCTGACTTGGAACTTGCCCACTGCTCTCTGGGGGGTGTTGGTAAAAACTATTTACAGGCAAATGTTTTAGTCATTGCTACATGAGACAATGGATAACAGTTGGAGTGAGTAATGGACTAATCAAAAATCTTGGGTGGAAAGGCTGGAGAATGAGAATCTTTGGATAATAAGGGCTTTGAATAGTTCTAGCATATTCATGGGAATCTAGAAGGTCACATGTATTTCCAGGGCTTGAACATGCTCATGAAAGACCTGAGAAGGCCCTAGTATCTCACCTTTGACTGACCTTGGGGGTCTGTACCAGAAGGAAGTGAAGACTAAGGTATTGTTGTTAGCTGCACAGCTGAGTGCTGAAGGTATGCTCAACATACTCACAGAGCCCCTCTGCAAAGATGGGAGGTTTTTTTCTGCCCAGGACTGTAAGGAAATCTCTTTCCAATCATTAGCTGACCACTAAGCTAATGGGACCAAGACTTCAGTGGACACACATGACAAAGAATACAGACTTTACAGAATTAGTTCAGAAAAGCCATGAGATAAAAAAACAGCAACTACAACAAACAGCAACAACAGCAAACCCTGAGAAAGGGGAAGAATCTGATTTCCAGAGTTGCCACAATGTAATATTCAGTGTCCAGTTTTCAACAAAAAATTGCAAGGATTACAAAGAAGCAAGAATGTATAGTTGGGGCTTCCCTGGTGGTGCAGTGGTTGGGAGTCCGCCTGCTGATGCGGGGGACATGTGTTCGTGCCCCGGTCTGGGAGAATCCCACATGCCGCAGAGCGGCTGGGCCCGTGCGCCATGGCCGCTGAGCCTGCGCGTCCGGAGCCTGTGCTCCACAGCGGGAGAGGCCACAGCAGTGAGAGGCCCGTGTACTGCAAAAAGCAAAGCAAAACAAACCAAAACAAAACAAAAAAAGAATGTATAGTTGCTACACAGGAAAATAAAAAAGCAATCAATGCAAACTCTCCCTGAGGAAGCCAAGAGATTGGACTTTCTAGGTAAAGACTTTCAATCAAGTATTTCAAACACGTTCAAAGAGCCAAAGAGAACCACACCTAAAGAACTAAAGGAAAGTACGAGAACCATGTCTCACCAAGTAGAATATTGATAAATAGATAAAAGTTATACCAAATATAAATACCAGAGTTGAAAAGTATAAATAACTAAAATGAAAAATTAACTAAAGGTGCTCAACATCAGATTTAACTAGGTAGAACAAAAAAATGAACATGGAGATAGGTCAATTAAGATTATCTAGTCTGAGGAACAGAAAGAGAAGAGAATGAAGAAAAATGAACAAAGCCTCAGGGACCTGTGGGGTGTCATCAGGCATATCAACACACACTTATAATGGGAACCTCTGAAGGAGAGGAAAGAGGGAAAAGGGCAGAAAGAGTATTTGAAGATATAATGGCCAAAAATGTTCCAAATTTGATAAAAATGTTAATCCATACCTACAAGAAGCTCAACAAACTCCAGATAGGATAAACTCAACGAGATACACACCTCCTTAGATTAATCTGACTGTCAAAGGTTAAAGATGAAGAGAATCTTGAGAAAAGAAAAGTGACTCATCATATGCAAGGGTTCTTCAATAATATTAACAGCTGATTTCTCCTCAGAAATCATGGATGCCAGAAGGCAGTGAGATGACATATTCAAAGTGCTAAAAAATATACTGTTGAACAAATACTCTGTATCCAGCAAAACTACCCTTAAAAGATGAAGGAGAAATTAAGACATTCTCAGATAAACAAAAATTGAGAGAGTTTGTTGCTAGCAGACCTACCCTGCAGGAAATGCTAAAGAGAGTCATTCAGGGTGAAGTCAAGGACACTAGATAGTGACTCAAATCCGCGTGAAGAAATAAAGAAAACCAGTAAAGGTAAAGGTACCTACACAAGTAAATACAGAGGACAGAATAAATGTATTTTTCTTTGTAACTCTATTTATTCTATCTGTACTAAAAGATGAGCACATAAAGCAATTATAAATCTTTGTTGATAGGCATACAATGTTTAAAAAATAATTTGTGGCCATAACAGCATAAAGGAGGTGAATGGAGATATATGTGAGCAACGTTTTTCTATATTAAATTGGTATTAATATAAACTAGACAATTATAAATTAAGACATTAATTATAATACCCAGGGCAACCACTAAGAAAATAACTGAAAACTATACAGAAAAAGGAAAGATCAGGGAATTAATTAAGGTACACTAGAAAAGCTTCTTTAACAAAGGGAAGACAGTAATGGAGGAATTGAGGAATAAAAAAGATATAAGAAATAGAAAACAAACATCAACATGGTGGAAGTCATTCCTACACTGTCAGTAATTATATTAAATAGAAATAGATTAAACTCTCCAATGAAAAGACAGATATTGGCAGAGTGGATAAAAAATATGATTCTAACTATCTGCTGCCTACTAGAGACCTATCAATACTTTAGATTCAGAGACACAAATAGGTTGAAAGTAAAAGAGTCAATCCATCAAGAAACCATAACAAACATCCACTAAAAACAGAACCCCAAGATACATGAAGCAAAAACTGGCATAACTGAAGGGAGAAATAGACAATTGAGCAATAATAGTTGAAAACTTCAATACTCCACTTTCAATAATGGGTAGAACAACTGTACAGAAGATCAAAAGTAAACTGAAGACTTGAACAACACTATAAAGCAACTATACCTCACAGACATATAGAAAACATTTCACCCAACAATAGAAGAATACATATTTTTCTCATGCACTGTGGAACATTTTCCAGGATAGACCATATATTCAGAAACAAAACAAGTCTCAATAAGCTTAAAAAGATTTGTCATACAAAATATGTTCTGTGACCACAACAGAATAAAATTAGAAATTAACAACAAAAATAAATTTGGAAAGTTCACAAATATATGGAAATTAATGACACATCCCTAACTAACCAACATTAGAAAATAGTTTGAGATGAATGAAAATGACAGCACAGCATACCACAATTTATGGGATGAAGTGAAAACAGTGCTCAGAGGGAAATTTATAGTAAATGTCTACATTAGAAAAAGAAAAATCTCAAATCAATAGCCTCACCTTTCTTTAAAAAAATAGGCAAAGAATAGCAAACTGAACACATGCAAACAGAATGGAAATAAATGAAATGGAGAATAGAAAAATAATACAGAAAATCAACAAAACAAAAAATTTGTTCTTTGAAAAGATCAAGAAAGTGGTCAAGACTTTAGCTAGACTGACAACGAGAGAGAGAGAGAGAGAGAGAAGAAAATTACAATACTAGCTTTTTTCCCTGGGCTAAATGTGGCACTGCAGCTTGTCAGGGCTCTGGGCTGTGCTGTGGCCTCGGGGAACTGGGTGCCCGTGTGGTCTGTGGTACACCCGAACCAGGGGTCTTTCTAGCTTCTGTCGGCAAGTCTCCAGGGAAAGCCATTTTTTGAATGCCTACAATGGAATGGCATTCATTCCACCTTCTACACCTCTGATAACCAGATGTAGAAGATATGCTTGCTCTTCAGGGCACAGTTCAGCCTGTGGATGAAAAGCTTTTGGTGCTCCAGCCAGGAGGCAGGGCTCTGCCTCTGAGGTAGGACAGCCAACTTCAGGACACTGATCAACAAGAGACCTCCCAGCTCCACATAATATCAAACGGCGAAAATCTCCCAGAGACCTCCATCTTAACACCAGCACCCAGCTTCACTCAACGACCAGCAAGCCACAGTGCTGGAAAACCTATGCCAAACAACTAGCAAAACAGGAACACAACCCCACCCATTAGCAGAGAGGCTGCCTAAAATCATAATAAGGCCACAGACACCCCCAAACACACCACCAGACGTGAACCTGCCCACTAGAGAGACAAGATCCAGCCTCATCCACCACAACACAGGCACTAGCCCCCTCCACCAGGAAGCCTACACAACCCACTGAACCAACCTTAGCCACTGGAGACAGACATCAAAAACAGGAGGAACTACAAACCTGCAGCCTGCAAAAAGGAGACCCCAAACACAGTAAGATAAGCAAAATGAGAAGACAGAAAAACACACAGCAGATAAAGGAGCAAGATAAAAAGGCACCAGACCTAACAAATGAAGAGGAAATAGGCAGTCTACCTGAAAGAGAATTCAGAATAATGATAGTAAGGTTGATCCGAAATCTTGGAGATAGAATGGACAATAGATTGGACAAAATGCAAGAATCAGTTAACAAGGACCTAGAAGAACTAAAGATGAAACAAGCAATGATGAACAACACAATAAATGAAATTAAAAGTACTCTAGATGGGATCAATAGCAGAATAACTGAGGCAGAAGAACGGATAAGTGACCTGGAAGATAAAATAGTGGAAATAACTACTGCAGAGCAGAATAAAGAAAAAAGAATGAAAAGAACTGAGGACAGTCTCAGAGACCTCTGGGACAACATTAAACGCACCAACATTCGAATTATAGGGGTTCCAGAAGAAGAAGAGAAAAAGAAAGGGACTGAGAAAATATTTGAAGAGATTATAGTTGAAAACTTCCCTAATATGGGAAAGGAAATAGTTGATCAAGTCCAGGAAGCACAGAGAGTCCCATACAGGATAAATACAAGGAGAAATACGCCAAGACACATATTAATCAAACTGTCAAAAATTAAATACAAAGAAAGCATATTAAAAGCAGCAAGGGAAAAACAACAAATAACACATAAGGGAATCCCCATAAGGTTAACAGCTGATCTCTCAGCAGAAACCCTACAAGCCAGAAGGGAGTGGCAGGACATACTGAAAGTGATGAAGGAGAAAAACATGCAGCCAAGACTACTCTACCCAGCAAGGATCTCATTCAGATTTGATGGAGAAATTAAAACCTTTACAGACAAGCAAAAGCTGAGAGAGTTCAGCACCACCAAACCAGCTTTACAACAAATGCTAAAGGATCTTCTCTAGGCAAGAAACACAAGAGAAGGAAAAGACCTATAATAACGAACCCAAAACAATTTAGAAAATGGGAATAGGAACATACATATCGATAATTACCTTAAATGTAAATGGACTAAATGCTCCCACCAAAAGACACAGATTAGCTGAATGGATACAAAAACAAGACCCTTATATATGCTGTCTACAAGAGACCCACTTCAGACCTAGAGACACATACAGACTGAAAGTAAGGGGATGGGAAAAGATATTCCATGCAAATGGAAGCCAAAAGAAAGCTGGAGTAGCAATTCTCATATCAGACAAAATAGACTTTAAAATAAGGACTATTAAAAGAGACAAAGAAGGACACTACATAATGATCAAGGGATCGATCCAAGAAGAAGATATAACAATTGTAAATATTTATGCACCCAACATAGGAGCACCTCAATACATAAGGCAAATACTAACAGCCATAAAAGGGGAAATCGACAGTAACACATTCATAGTAGGGGACTTAAACACCCCACTTTCACCCATGGACAGATCATCCAAAATGAAAATAAATAAGGAAACACAAGCTTTAAATGATACATTAAACAAGATGGACTTAATTGATATTTATAGGACACTCCATCCAAAAACAACAGAATACACATTTTTCTCAAGTGCTCATGGAACATTCTCCAGGATAGATCATATCTTAGGTCACAAATCAAGCCTTGGTAAATTTAAGAAAATTGAAATTGTATCAAGTATCTTTTCTGACCACAACGCCATGAGACTAGATATCAATTACAGGAAAAGATCTGTAAAAAATACAAACACATGGAGGCTAAACAATACACTACTTAATAATGAAGAGATCACTGAAGAAATCAAAGAGGAAATCAAAAAATACCTAGAAACAAATGACAATGGATACACAACGACCCAAAACCTGTGGGATGCAGCAAAAGCAGTTCTAAGGGGGAAGTTTATAGCAATACAAGCCCACCTTAAGAAGCAGGAAACATCTCGAATAAACAACCTAACCTTGCACCTCAAGCAATTAGAGAAAGAAGAACAAAAAAACCCCAAAGCTAGCAGAAGGAAAGAAATCATAAAAATCAGATCAGAAATAAATGAAAAAGAAATGAAGGAAGCAATAGCAAAGATCAATAAAACTAAAAGCTGGTTCTTTGAGAAGATAAACAAAATAGATAAACCACTAGCCAGACTCATCAAGAAAAAAAGGGAGAAGACTCAAATCAATAGAATTAGAAATGAAAAAGAAGAGGTAACAACTGACACTGCAGAGATAAAAGAGATCATGAGAGATTACTACAAGCAACTCTATGCCAATAAAATGGACAATCTGGAAGGAATGGACAAATTCTTAGAAATGCACAACCTGCCAAGACTGAATCAGGAAGAAATAGAAAATATGAACAGACCAATCACAAGCACTGAAATTGAAACTGTGATTAAAAATCTTCCAACAAAGAAAAGCCCAGGACCAGATGGCTTCACAGACGAATTCTATCAAACATTTAGAGAAGAGCTAACACCTATCCTTCTCAAACTCTTCCAAAATATAGCAGAGGGAGGACCACTCCCTAACTCCTTCTACGAGGCCACCATCACCTTGATACCAAAACCAGACAAGGATGTCACAAAGAAAGAAAACTACAGGCCAATATCACTGATGAACATAGATGCAAAAATCCTCAACAAAATACTAGCAAACAGAATCCAACAGCACATTAAAAGGATCATACACCATGATCAAGTGGGGTTTATTCCAGGAATGCAAGGATTCTTCAATATACGCAAATCTATCAATGTGATAAACCATATTAACAAATTGAAGGAGAAAAACCATATGATCATCTCAATAGATGCAGAGAAAGCTTTTGACAAAATTCAACACCCATTTATGATAAAAACCCTGCAGAAAGTAGGCATAGAGGGAACTTTCCTCAACATAATAAAGGCCATATATGACAAGCCCACAGCAAACATCATCCTCAATAGTGAAAAACTGAAAGCATTTCCACTAAGATCAGGAACAAGACAAGGTTGCCCACTCTCACCACTATTATTCAACATTGTTTTGGAAGTTTTAGCCACAGCAATCAGAGAAGAAAAGGAAATAAAAGGAATCCAAATTGGAAAAGAAGAAGTAAAGCTGTCACTGTTTGCAGATGACATGATCCTATACATAGAGAACCCTAAAGATGCTACCAGAAAACTACTAGAGCTAATCAATGAATTTGGTAAAGTAGCAGGATACAAAATTAATGCACAGAAATCTCTGGCATTCCTATATACTAATGATGAAAAATCTGAAAGTGAAATCAAGAAAACACTCCCATTTACCACTGCAACAAAAAGAATAAAATATCTAGGAATAAACCTACCTAAGGAGACAAAAGACCTGTATGCAGAAAATTATAAGACACTGATGAAAGAAATTAAAGATGATATAAATAGATGGAGAGATATACCATGTTCTTGGATTGGAAGAATCAACATTGTGAAAATGACTCTACTACCCAAAGCAATCTATAGATTCAATGCAATCCCTATCAAACTACCACTGGCATTTTTCACAGAACTAGAACAAAAAATTTCACAATTTGTATGGAAACACAAAAGACCCCGAATAGCCAAAGCAATCTTGAGAACGAAAGAAGGAACTGGAGGAATCAGGCTCCCTGACTTCAGACTATACTACAAAGCTACAGTCATCAAGATGGTATGGTACTGGCACAAAAACAGAAAGATAGATCAATGGAAAAGGATAGAAAGCCCAGAGATAAACCCATGCACATATGGTCACCTTATCTTTGATAAAGGTGGCAGTAATGTACAATGGAGAAAGGACAGCCTCTTCAATAAGTGGTGCTGGGAAAACTGGACAGGTACATGTAAAAGTATGAGATTAGATCACTCCCTAACACCATACACAAAAATAAGCTCAAAATGGATTAAAGACCTAAATGTAAGGCCAGAAACTATCAAACTCTTAGAGGAAAACATAGGCAGAACACTCTATGACATAAATCAAAGCAAGATCCTTTCTGACCCACCTCCTAGAGTAATGGAAATAAAAACAAAAATAAACAAATGGGACCTAATGAAACTTCAAAGCTTTTGCACAGCAAAGGAAACCATAAACAAGACCAAAAGACAACCCTCAGAATGGGAGAAAATATTTGCATATGAAGCAACCGACAAAGGATTAATCTCCAAAATTTACAAGCAGCTCATGCAGCTCAATAACAAGAAAACAAACAACCCAATCCAAAAATGGGCAGAAGACCTAAATAGACATTTCTCCAAAGAAGATATACAGACTGCCAACAAACACATGAAAGAATGCTCAACATCATTAATCATTAGAGAAATGCAAATCAAAACTACAATGAGATATCATCTCACACCAGTCAGAATGGCCATCATCAAAAAATCTAGAAACAATAAATGCTGGAGAGGATGTGGAGAAAAGGGAACACTCTTGCACTGCTGGTGGGAATGTGAATTGGTTCAGCCACTATGGAGAACAGTATGGAGGTTCCTTAAAAAACTACAAATAGAACTACCATATGACCCAGCAATCCCACTACTGGGCATATACCCTGAGAAAACCAAAATTCAAAAAGAGTCATGTACCAAAATGTTCATTGCAGCTCTATTTACAATAGCCTGGAGATGGAAACAACCTAAGTGCCCGTCATCGGATGAATGGATAAAGAAGATGTGGCACATATATACAATGGAATATTACTCAGCCATAAAAAGAAACGAAATTGAGCTATTTGTAATGAGGTGGATAGACCTAGAGTCTGTCATACAGAGTGAAGTAAGTCAGAAAGAAAAAGACAAATACCGTATGCTAACACATATATATGGAATTTAAGAAAAAAATGTCATGAAGAACCTAGGGGTAAAGCAGGAATAAAGACACAGACCTCTTAGAGAACGGACTTGAGGTTATGGGGAGGGGGAAGGGTGAGCTGTGACAGGGCGAGAGAGAGTCATGGGCATATACACACTAACAAACGCAGTAAGGTAGATAGCTAGTGGGAAGCAGCCTCATGGCACAGGGATATTGGCTCGGTGCTTTGTGACAGCCTGGAGGGGTGGGATGGGGAGGGTGGGAGGGAGGGAGACGCAACAGGGAAGACATATGGGAACATATGTTTATGTATGACTGATTCACTTTGTTATAAAGCAGAAACTAACACACCATTGTAAAGCAATTATACCCCAATAAAGATGTTAAAGAAAAAAAAAAATTACAATACTAAAGTCAGGAATGAAAATGAGGACATTACTACTGACCTTATAGAAATAAAAATGATTACAGGGCAATGCTATGAACAATTGTATGCCAACGAACTAGATAATCTTGATGAAATAGACAAATTCCTAGAAACACAACAAGTTGCAAAACTGAGCGAAGAACAAACAGAAAATCTAGACAGACTTATACCAAGTAAAGAGCATTTGATAATAATAAAATATCAAAACCTTCCAACAGATAAAAATTTCAGGACCAAATAGTTTTATTGGTAAATTCTACCAAATATTTGAAGAAGAATTTACACCAATCCTTCTCAAACTCTTTGAAAAGTATAAGAGGAGAAAACACTTCCCAACTCATCTTTGGGGAGCCCATATTACTCTGCTATTAAAACCAGACAAAGATGTCACCAGAAAATCAAAATACAGACCAGTACCACTTAGGAACATTGATGCAAAAATCCGCAACAGAGCACCAAAAACTGAACCCATTTAGAAAGAATTATATACCACAAACAAGTGGGATTTGCCCAAAGAATGCAATTTTGGTTCAATGTAACAAAATCAATGTAATATACCATATTAATAGAATAAAGAAAAAAGTCACATAACTGTCTCAATAGACACAGAAAAATCATTTGACAAAATTCAGCAGCTGCTTATGGTAAAAAGCATTCAGCATACAGTAGACAAGAACTTTCTCAATCTGTTAAAGGGCATCTGTGAAAAACCCACAGTTAACATTATACTTAATGATGAAAGACTGGGTGTTTTCTTTTTAAGATCAAGAATGGAAAATGATGCCTGCTCTCACCTTTCCTATTCAGCTTTTTCTGGTGATTCTAGTCAGGGCAGTTAGGCAAGCAACAAATAAATAAATAAATGATTGATAAATAAATGGCATCTAGATTGGAAAGGAAGAAGTAAAATTCTCTCTCTTTGCAGATGATATGATCTCA
Organism: Orcinus orca; assembly: GCF_937001465.1. Classification (NCBI taxonomy): domain Eukaryota; kingdom Metazoa; phylum Chordata; class Mammalia; order Artiodactyla; family Delphinidae; genus Orcinus; species Orcinus orca. Next base: position 117,972,720 of record NC_064562.1, read on the forward strand.
TATCCAGAAACACCCAAAGAATCCTCAAAAAACTCTTAGATCTAATAAAAAAGTTCAGCATAGTTATATTGTATAAAATCTATAAAAAGTCAGTACTTATATACACTAGCAATGAACATTCTGAAAATGAAATTAAGAAAACAGTTCCATTAAGAATTGCATCAAAAATATTAAAATACTTAAGAATAAAGTATAAGACTTTTATACTGAAAACTATACAAAACACTGTTGGAAAATACTAAAAGAAACCTGGGACTTCCCTGGTGGTCCAGTGGTTTAAGACTTTGCCTTCCAATGCAGGGGGTGCAGGCTTAATCCTTGGTCGGGGAGCTAAGATCCCACATGCCTCGCGGCCAAAAAACCAAAACATAAAACAAGCAATATTGTAACACATTCAATAAAATACTTTAAAAATAGTCCACGTCAAAAAAACTAAACTAAAAGAAACCTAAATAAATAGAAAGACATCCCATGTTTATGGATTGGAAGACAATATTGTAAAGATGGCAATAGTTTCCAAATCAATATACAGGTTAAATGCAACCCCTATTAAAAAAAAAAAAAAAACAGCTGCCTCTTTGGCAGAAATTGAGAAACAGATCCTAAAACTTAGTGGAAATGAAAGGGACTTGAAATAGCCAAAATAATCTTGAAAAAGAATAACAAAGTTGGAAGAATCACACTTCATCATTTTAAAACTTAGTACAAAACTACAGTAATCAAGAAAGTTTGGTACTGGCATAAGGATAGACATATAGGTCAATATAATAGAACTGAGAGTCCAGAAATAAACATCTATGGTAAATTCATTGTTGAAAAGTGTGCCAATATCATGCAATGGGGAAAGAATACTTGTCTCAATAAATGGTGCTGGACCACTGGGTATGCATATGTAAAAGAATGAATTTGCAACCCCCCCTATCTCACAGCATATGCAAAAATGACCTCAAAATGAACTAAGGACCTAAATGTAAAAGCTAAAACTTTAAAACTCTTGGAAACATAGGTGTCAATCTTCGTAAACTTAATTAGGCAATGGCTTCTTTTATATGACTGCAAAATACAAACAACTAAATAAAAATTAAATAAGTTGGACTTCATCAAAATTCAATACTTTTGTGCTTCAAAGGACACTAGCATCAATGTGTAAAGACAGCCCAAAGAATGGGAGAAAGTATTTACAAACCATATATTTGATAAGATCTAGTATACAGAATATATAAAGAATTCTTACAATTCAAAATTAAAAAGACAACTCAATTAAAAAATGGGCAAAGGATTTGAATAGACATTGCTCCAAAGAAGATGTTCAGATGGTGAAAAAGCACATGCAAAGATGCTCAAGATCATTAATTATTAGGGAAATGTAAATCAAAGCCACAATGAGATAGTATTTCACACCTACTAGGATATGTATAGCAATAATTTTTAAAAAATGGAAAATAATAAATGTTGACAAGAATGTGGAGAATTGGAAACTTCATACATTGCTTGTGGGAGTGTAAAGTGGTGCATGTGCTATCCAGAACAGTTTGGTCGTTCCTCAAAAACTTAAACATAGAGTTAAAATATTACCTAGCAGTTCAACTCCTAGGTTTATAAGAAGAGAATTGAAAACACATGTGCACACAAAAATGTGTACATGAATGTTCATAACAGCCAAAAAGTAGAAACAACCCAAATGTTCATCAGCTGATGAATAGATATACAAAATGTGGTCTGTCCATACAATGGAATATTTAGGCATGAAAAGAATGGAGCACTGTCACGTGCTAGAACATGGATGACCTTTGAAAACATTATGCTAAATGAAAGAAATCAGTCACAAAAAGCCACATCTTGTATGATTCCATTGATTTGAACTGTCCAGAATAAGCAAATCCATGCAGACAGAAAGCAGATGATTGCTTGCCTAGGGATTGGAAACGTGGTGGTAGGCAATGGGGGAGGATTGGGAGTGACTGCCAACCAGTCCCAGACTCTTTTTGGGGTGATAAAATTTCCTGGATTTAGATAGAGGTATGGTTGCACAATATTGTGAGTATACTTAAATCATGAATTATACACCCTAAGATGGGTGAATTTGTTATGTGAACTATATCTCAATAAAAATATTGTAAAAAATAAAGCAAATATGATAGTTAATTTTATGTCAACTTGACTGGATCATGGGATGAGCAGATATCTGGGTAAACAGTTATTTCTGGGGGGTCTGTGTCAATGATTCCAGGAGAGATTAGCATTTGAATCAGTAGGCTGAGTAAAGCACACTGCCCTCCCCAGTGTGGGTGGGCATCATCCAATCCATTGAGGGCCTGACTAGAATAAAATGATGGTGGTTAGGAGGATTTCCTTTCTCTCTGTTTGACTACTACAGTGGGACATCAATCTTCTCCTGACCCCAGGTGTTCTAGGTGATCAGACCTTCAGACACGGACTAGAATCTACGCTTACTAGCTCTCTTGCCTTCCAACTATATGGTCTTCCTGGGTCCCCAGCTTACAGAGAGCAGATTGTGAGACTTCTTAGTCTCCATAGTTTCATAAACCAGTATCTTATAATAAATTACGTAGTTAGATATAAATCCTGTACGTTCTGTTTCTCTGGTGAACCCTGATTAATACAGCCAGAGCAAAGGAAAAAAATCAGCAAAAACCATATACTTATTTTCAGCCCCGAGTTATTTCAGAATCCATAGTACAGTCTTAGGTCAAGTCCTGCAAGTAATTCGTTCATCCAGGCTGCATTTACTGCACACCCAGTAGCTGCCAGCCCTGAGCTGGGTACCAGGAGTACAGAGAGGAATGAGACTCAGGCTCCCCCTTGAGGAGGCCACAGCCTGGCAGGTGAGACAGAGGTAAGGTGGGTGTAATGCTACTGAGGACAGGTGCTTGAGCTGTGAGAATGAGGGCTAGGGACATTTTCACTAGGAGGGGACAGTCGGAGGGCATACATTGGTGTGGTTGAGGGCCAGGCAGAGGTGGCCGAGGGCACTCTGTGAAGAGATCAGGCCAACCTCAGTTGCCAGGCTGGGGTTTGGACAGTGACTTAATGCTAAGCTTGGAGATATGGCTTTAAAAATATTAATAGAAATTACATTCTAAAAATATAACAGGGTTCATTCAATAAAACTATATACATTGTTCCAGGCCCTGCACTTGGTTTGGGAGAAATGTTGGTGATTAAAAGAGGTATCGTCACTGCTCATGTGGCCCTTCAATTATGTGATTAGAAGTCTTCGTGGCAGCATGATTTATAATGGAGAACACCTATAATTTCAGTGTTCAATCTTAACAGAATGGCTAAGTAATTAGAGGACATAATATGATGAAATGTTATTAATCATTCAAAGTAACGTTTGTTGGTAATTTTGATGGTTGATGTTTAAGATTTAAAAAAGCAGGTTGCAAATATGAACTGAAAAAATTACTGCTGGGAATTATATTTCATCGGGTGGTAAAATTATAAGTGATTCTCATTGTATTCTCTCTACTTTTCTACATTTTCTAAGCAGGGAAATATTTTCTACAACGAGCATGTGCTTTAACATAGTAAAAAATTCTTTAATATGCCTTAAGAAAACTCCTAAAAGAGCTAAACATTCGGGTCTACACCAAAATATCTTTTTAGACTTTTCAGACAGCTGGTATGAGGGATAAAGAGAGTACTGTCTTAGCACTTTAGAATTTTTGTACTTTCCTATTAAATATAATAATAAAACACCCACTTCTGTCTCAGCACCATTAGCTGCTTGTGGTGCTGGAGGAGCCAGCAGGCGATCAGCATTTCTGCACACCCACTGCTGGGAGTGACCATGTAATCCAAGAAAATTGATCTCCAGGTGTCTTTCACCCCAGATGGCATTTTGACAACAAAGATAAAACATTCACACAGTCACAGTGCACATCCAGCTCAATTAGACTCCCTCGTCTTACCCTGGATCTTTTGGAGGGGCTTCTTTATTTTTAAATCCTCCCTTTGAACTTGAGGAGTGCTTTTTATCAGGCTGTAAGCATTAGTGGTGTTTTATTGTCTGGTGGCTTTTAGAAACCTGGGGCCCACGGCGACTGCCGAATCCATTTGGGGACACCCTGTGGTTTACCTGAGATGATGGGAAAGGGGAGGGTAGAGTATGTCAGCCCATGTTCAAAAGCCCAAACGCCTTTTGGAGATGGGCACTTCTGTGTTGCCACGTAAGGAGCCTGGATGATTACCAATGGGCAGAAAAATAGGAACAAATATTAACACTCAGAGCAACCAAGATTTACTTTCATGATGTTGGCCATTTGTGAAGAGGGAAAGGACTAACATTTATTGAGCTCCTGCTAAGTGCCAGGCGCACTCCATGTGGAAGCTCATTGAACCATCTCAGTGACCCTAGGAGTTAAGTGTTTTTATTCCCATTGTGGAGAAGATGAAATTGAAGCTGAGAAAGTAAGGAACTTATCCAGCTTGTAAGTGACAGAGCTGAGATATGCACCTCAGTCGTTCCAGTTCTAAAGACCTTGTTTCTTCTTCTTGTCCTGACTGCGCTTTACGTATATGAAGTCTCATTTAATCAGATTGGCTTTCTTGCCCATGGTACTTTTATTGTGGGCAGGAAAAGGGAACATGAAAACTATTATTATACTAACAAGGGAAGCCTGACTAATTTCTGCAGTAAGGGGATGTGGTCACACTCCACCAGTGTTGAATGAATGAATGATATGCACGTGCCTTAAAAATGGTATAAATGCTGCTTTTTGTTATACTCCTATGTATGTATGTGTGTATGTATGTATGTGTTTACCTATTTAATTTTATTGTTATGAGGACACTTAACATGAGATCTACCTTCTTAACAAATTTTTAAATACAATACATTGCTGTTGACTGTAGGTGCAATGTTGTACAGCAGATCTATAGAGCTTATTTATCTTGCTTAACTAAAATTTTATGCCCATTGATTACTAACTCCCCATTCTCCCCACCCCCAGCCCTGGTCAACCACCATTCCACTCTTTATTTTATGAATTTGACTATTTTAGATACCGTATAAGTGGAATCATGCAGTATTTAACTTTCTGTGACTGACTTATTTCACTTAGCATAATTCCCTCAGGGTTCATCCATGTTGTTGCATAATACAGAATTTCCTTCCTTTTTAAGGCTGAATACTATTCCACTGTACATAGGTACCACATTTTCTTTATGCATTCATCTGTCCATGGACATTTAGGTTGCTGCCACACCTTGGCTATTGTGAATAGTGCTGCAATGAACACACAAGTGCTAATACCTCTTTGAGCCTGATTTCAATTTTGGGGGTTAAACACTCAGAAGTGGGATTGCTATATCATATGGTAGTTCTCTTTGTAATATTTTGAGGAAGCTCCATATTGTTTTCCATAGCAGCTTCATCTTTTTACATTACCACCAACAGTGTGCAAGGATTCTAATTTCTCTACATCCTTGCCAACACTGGTTGTCCTTTATATATATATATGTATATATATAATAGCCATCCTGACAGTTGTAAGATGATATCTCATTGTGGTTTTGATTTGCTTTTCCCTGATGCTTACTGATATTGAGTATTTTTTTCCTATACCTGTTGGCCATTTGTTATGTCTTTTCTGGAGAAATGTCTATTCAAGTACTTAATCCGTTTTAAAATTTGGTTGTTAGTTTTTTTTTTTAAACTATTGAGGTGTAGGAGTTCCTTATATACTTTGGAGATTAACCCCTTATCAGATATACGGCTTGCAATATTTTTTCCCATCCTGTAAGTTTTTTTTTACTCTACTGGTTGTTTCCTTTTCTGTGTAGAAGCTTTTTATTTTGATGTTACCTATGCTTTTGGTGTCATATCCAAAAAATCATTGCCAAGATCAATGTCATGCAGTTTTCCCCCTATGTTTTCTTCTAGGAGTTTTTCAGTTTATGGATTAAGGACATAAACAGCCTTCTATTTGTGTCTTTAATCCATTTGGGGTTGATTTTTGTGTATGGTGTGAGATTAGGGGCCAATTCCATTCTTTTCTATGTGGATATCCTGTTTTCCCAACACTATTTATTGAAGAAACTCTCTTTTCCCCATTGTGTATTCTTGGCTCTTTAGACAAAAATAAATTGCCCATACATGTGGATTTATTTATAAGTTCTCTATTATGTCCCATTGGTCTATATGTCTGTCTGTATGCCAGTAAACTATGTTTCAATTACTATAGCTTTGTAATATATTTTGAAAACAGGAAGTATGATGCCTCCAGCTTTGTTCTTCTTTCTCAAGATTGATTTGGTTGTTCATGGTATTTTGTGGTTTCTTTTGAATTTCAGAATTATTTTTTCTATTTATGTAAAAAATGCTATTGGGATTTTGATAGGGATTGCAGTGAATCTGTAGATTGCCTTGGGTAGTACAGACATTTTGATAATATTATCTTCCACCCCATGAAATGGATGCCTCTCCACTTGTTTGTGTTTTGTTTACTTTCTTTCATTCAATGTTTTGTAGTTTTCAGTATACAAGGCTTTTACCTCCTTAGTTAATTTTATCCCTGCATATTGTAATCTTTTATTCTGCTGTTATAAATGGGATTGTTTCTCTAATTATTTTTCAGATAGTTCATTATTTATAGAAACACAACTGATTTTTGTATGTTAATTTTGTATCTTGCAACTTTACTGAATTTCTTTATTAGTTCTAATAGTTATTTTTAACTCTATAACCATAAAAGTATAGTTACATAAAACATTAAAATATAAATCTTTGGGATTTTCTATATAAGATTGTGTTATCTGCCAACTGGGACAGTTTTACTTCTTCCTTTCAGTTTGGATGCCTTTATGTCTTTTCCTTGCCTAATCGCTTTGGCTAGAATTACTAGTACCATGTTGAATAGAAGTGGTAAGAGGAGCCTCTTTGACTTGTTCTTGATCTCGGAGGAAAAACTTTCAGTTTTTACCATTGCGTATGGTGTTAGCTGTGGGCTTGTCATAAATGGCTTTAATATTTTGAGGTAAAATTTCCTTCTATTCATATTTTATTGAGAGTTTTTATCATGAGATGCTGTTGAATTTTGTCAAACTTTTTTTCTGTGTCTGTTGAAATAATCATGTGATTATTATCTTTTATTTTGTTGATGTGAAATATCATATTAATAGATTTGTTTATGTTAATCCATCCTTACATCCCAGGAAGAAACTACTTGATCATTGTATATGATTTCTTTAATGTGCTACTGGATTTGATTTGCTGGTATTTTGTTGAGGATTTTTTGCATCCATTTTCATCAGGGATATTGGCCAGTATTTTTTTGTTTGTTTGTTTGTTTCTGTCATGCCTTTGTCTGGCTATGGTATCAGGGTAATGCTGGCTTCACAAAATGAGTTTGGAAGTGTTTCTTTTTGTCAGTTATTTGGAAGAGTTTGAGAAAGATTGGTATTAATCATTCTTTAAATGTTTCGTAGAATTGAGCAGTGAAGTCATCTGGTCCTGGAGTTTTCTTTTTTTGGAGGTTTTTGATTACTGATTCAATCTCTACATTGGTTAAAGCCCTATTTAGACTTTCTGTTATTCATGATTTAGTCTTGGAAGGTTGTATGTTTCTAGGAATATATCTATTTCTTCTGTTATCCAGTTTGTTGGTATATAATTGTTCACAGAAGTCTTTTATGATCTTTTTATTTCTGTAGCATCAGTTGTAATGTCTCTTCTTCTATTTCTGCCTGTTTGAGTCTTTTTTCTTTTTTTTCTTAGTCTAGATAAGGGTTTGTCAATTTTGTATGTGTTTTCAAAAAACAAACTTTAGTTTCATTGTTTGTTCTGTTGTTTTTCTGTTTTTAAAATTTCATTTATTTCTGCTCTAATACTTCCTTCCTTCCTTCTGTAATTTTGGGCTTAGTTTGCTCTTCTTTGCCTAGCTCCTTGGGTGTGAAGTTAGATTTTTATTTGAGAGCTTTCTTCCTTTTTAATGTAGGTGTTTATCACTGTGAATTTCACTCTTAGTACTATTTTTGCTGCATCCTATAAGTTTTGGTATGTGTGCTTCCATTTTCCTTTGTCTCAAGGTATTTTTTAAGTTACGCTTTTGTTTTCTTCTTTGATCCAATGACTGTTCAAGAATGTTGTTTAATTTCCTGTATTTGTGAATTTCCAGGTTTCCTTCTGCTATTGATTTCTAGTTTTCCTTAGTTGTCAGAAAAAAAAAAAACTTAGTTTGCTTTCAATCTTCTTAAATTTGTTAGGACTTGCTTTGTGATCTAACATATGATCTATCCTTGAGAAAGACCTGTGTGTGCTTGAGAAGAATGTATATTTTGATACTCTTGGTTGGAATGTTCTATATATGTGTTAGGTTCACATGGTATGTAGTGTTATTCAAGTCTTCTATTTCTTTATTGATCTTCAGTCTGGATTTTCTGTCCATTAGGGCATTGAAGTCTTCTACAATTAATTGTATTGCTATCAGCTTCTTCCGTCAATTCTGTCAATGTTTGCTTTATATGTTTAGGTGCTCTGATGTTGGGTGCATAGATACTTACAATTGTTATATCTTCCTGATGGAGTGATCCTTTTATCATTATATGATGTCCTTCTTCATCTCTTGTGACAGTCTTTGACTTAAAGTTTATTTTGTCTGATATAAGTACAGCCACTTCTGATTTCTTTTGGTTGCTGTGTGCATGGAATATATTTTTCTTTCCCTTTGCTGTCAGCCGAAGTGTATTCTTAAATCTAAAGTGAGTTTCTTGTAGACAGCATATAATTGGTTTTCTTTCTTAATTCACTCAGCCACTCTTTGTCTTTTGATTGGAGAGTTTAACGCATGTACACTTGAAGTAATTGCTGATAGGGAAGGATTTACTAGACATGTTTTTAGTTTTCTGTCAGTCTTGTAGTTCTTTTGTCTGCCTTTTTCTCTCTTGCTGTCCTTCCTTGTGTTCTGTTGATTTTTTTGTATTGATATGCTTTTATTCACCTCTTGTTTTCTTTTATGTACTTCTATAGGTATTTTTTTGCATGTGTGGTTACTCTGAGGCCTAAGTAAAATATTTTTATAATTTTAACATAATTTTAAGCTAATAACAACTTAAGTTCAATTGCATACCAAACACTGTACTTTAACTTCTTCCTCTCCACTCTTTTTATTATTATTGTCACAATTCATATCTATTCATACTGCTTATCTTTTAACATTTTTTTGCTATATTTTTAATACTTTTGTCTTTTAACTTTTGTACTGGAATTAAAAGTGATTTACCCACTACTATTACAGAAATGCATTATTCTGTATTTGTCTAGGTATTTACCTTTACCATCATGTTTCAGACTTTTTTATGACATGGCATACTCTTGAGTGTCCCTTTGTTTCATCCTGAAGAACTTTTTAATTATTTCTTGTAAGGCAGTTCTAGTGGTGACAAACCCCTTAAGCTTTTGTTTGTTGGGAAAGTCTTTATTTTTTCTTCATTTTGAAGGATAGTTGTTTTGCCAAGTGTAGTATTCTTGGTTGGCAATTTTTTTCGGCACTTTGAATATATCATCCCACTCCCTTCTGACCCGCAAGCTTTTTGTTGAAAAATCTGCTGAGAGTCTTATAGGAGTTCCCTTGTATGTGACAAGTCACTTTTCTTTTGCTTCTTCCAAATTATATCTTTATCTTTGACTTTTGACAATTTGGTTATAATATGTGTCAGTGTGGATTCCTTTGGGCAGTTCTTATGTGGTGCATTTTGGGCTTCTTGGATCTGGACATTCATTTCTTTCCTCAGATTTTGGGAGTTTTCAGCTGTTATTTCTTTGAATAAGCTTTCTGGTCCTTCCTTTCTCTCTCTCTTCCTTCTGGGCTTTCCATCACGTGTATGCTAATCATTTGGGGGGTACCCCATAAGTTCCTAAACATTTCTTTACTCTTTTTCATTCTTTTTTCCTTTTGCTTCTCTGACTGAATTATTTCCAATAACCTGTCTTCGTGTTCACATGAAGATCTTTTCTTCTGCTTTATCTAATTACTATTATACCCTTCAGTTGAAATTTTCAGTGCAGTTACTATGTTCTTGAGCTCCTTGATTTCTGTTTGGTTCTTAAAATGTATTCTATCTTTGTTACAATTCTCACATTGTTCATGCATTGGTCTCTTGACCTCAGTGAATATCTTTATGACAATTATTTTGAATTCTCTGTCAGGTAAATCATATAGCTCTTCTTCATTATGGTTAGTTTCTGGAGATTTATCTTGTTCTTTTGTTTGGAACCTCTTTGCTTGATTCTTCATTTTCCTTGACTCTCTTTGTTGGTGTCTGCACATTGTACAAAGGAGACACCTCTCCCAGTATTTGCCAACTGGTCTCATACAGGAGAAAACCCCACCAATAAGCTGGGCCAGATAATCTTGGGGCCTCTACCAATTCACCTCCCCAGGAAAAAACATGCAGCTGTGTTTTTGTCTGCTTGCTCTATGCTGAGACAGTGAGTGGAAAACTGTGGTGTCTACCAGTCCAAACCACCATCTCTGTTCTTTCCCTGGAAGCTAGACTGTATCATACCTGTCAGGGCTTCAAGACTGGAAAGTCAGATGCCAGTTCTTTGGGGATCACTGGAAAACTTCGTGTATTGAATACATAATTCAACTGTTTCCCTCCCCAGAAGGAAGCCCCTTCTAACTGAAGCTAATGTGTCCTCTTGAGCAAGGGAGGAGTTGCATGGTATTTTTAAAACTCCACAAACTGGTAGAGTGATGTCAGCAAGATGTTAGAATAGGAAATCCTAGCTCCTAGATCCTGCTGTTTCATTAGGAATGTCTACACATCTACAAAGAAAGAGTCCCTGCCTGCTCCTCAACAGAGTGTTAGGGTCTTGCCAAGCATCCCTTTTTCTTGCCAATCCTGTGTGGTCATTGCTGCTGTATCCTCCAGGCATTGAAGTGCAGCCAAGAAGGAAAATCTGAGAACTGGGACTCTTTTCATGACTGTGACTGATCAGAGTCTTTTCAGAGGAGTCAGTTTTACAGTTTCGAAAGGACTTAGATTGATACTCAAACAGCACCCTGGTCACTCACTCATTGGTCATCTGCATATGTGATTCACAGGTTTCTACAGTCACTAACGAGTAACAAAAGGATATATATCAGTTAGCTATTGCTGCATAACAAATCACCTTGTTCATAGATGGTGGCAGGGTTCCAAGAGAAAGGATGTAATTGTGCAAAGCCTCTCGAGACCTAGGCTTAGAACTGACACACCATCCCTCCCACCACATTTGTTTGGCTAAATCAAATCTCCAAGCCAGCCTAGATGCGAGGACTGGGGAAATAGACTCCATATCTTGATGGAAGATGCCAGAAAGTTGTAGTGCAAAGGGTGTGATATGAAGATGGGTGAAAAACTGGGTGTTAAAGTCAGTGACTTAGAGCAGAGAGAGTTGTTATCTTCATAGTAGAGCAGCGGAGGAAATGGGGTGTTAAGATCTATATGTATGGTTTCCTTTGCTGTGCAAAAGCTTTTAAGTTTCATTTGGTCCCATTTGTTTATTTTTGATTTTATTTCCATTACTCTAGGAGGTGGGTCAAAAAAATCTTGCTGTGATTTATATCAGAGTGTTCTGCTTATGTTTTCCTGTAAAAGTTTTATAGTGTCTGGCCTTACATTTAGGTCTTTAATCCGTTTGGGGTTTATTTTTGTGTATAGTGTTAGGAAGTGTTCTAATTTCATTCTTTTACATGTAGCTGTCCAGTTTTCCCAGCACCACTTATTGAAGAGGCTGTCTTTTCTCCACTGTGTATTCTTGCCTCCTTTGTCAAAGATAAGGTGTCCATATATGCACAGGTTTATCTCTGGGCTTTCTATCCTGTTCCATTGATCTATATTTGTTTTTGTGCCAGTACCATACTGTCTTGATTACTGTAGCTTTGTAGTATAGTCTGAAGTCAGGGAACCTGATTCCTCCAGCTCCATTTTTTTTCCCCTCAGGATTGCTTTGGCTATTTGGGGTCTTTTGTGTTTACATACAATTATAAAAAAAATTATAAAATTTTTTTCTAGTTTTGTGAAAAATGCCATCAGTAATTTGATAGGGATTGCAGTGAATCTGTCGATTGCTTTGGGTCATTTTCACAATGTTGATTCTTCCAATCCAAGCACATGGTATATCTTTCCATCTGTTTGTATTGTCTTTGATTTCTTTCCTCAGTGTCTTATAGTTCTGTGCATACAGGTCTTTTGCCTCCTTAGGTAGGTTTGTTCCTAGGTATTTTATTCTTTTTGTTGCAGTCGTAAATGTGAGTGCTTCCTTGATTTCTCTTTCTGATTTTTTGTTGTTAGCGTATAGGAATGCTAGAGATTTCTGTGCATTAATTTTGTGTCCTGCTATTTTAAAAAATTCATTGATTAGCTCTGGTAGTTTTCTGTTGGCATCTTTAGGATTCTCTATGTATAGTACCATGTCATCTGCAGTGACAATTTTACTTCTTCTTTTCCAATTTGGATTCCTTTTATTTCTTTTTCTTCTCTGATTGCCGTGGCTAAAACTTCCAAAACTATGTTGAATAATAGTGGTGAGAGTGGGCAACCTTGTCTTGTTCCTGATCTTAGAGGAAATGCAAAAAAACAACCCTCAGAATGGGAGAAAATATTTGCAAATGAAGCAACTGAGAAAGGATTAATCTCCAAAATATACAAGCAGTTCATGCAGCTCAATATCAAAAAAACAAACAACCCAATCCAATAATGGGTGGAAGACCTAAATACACATTTCTGCAAAGAAGACATACAGATTGCCAACATACACATGAAAGGATGCTCAACATCACTAATCATTAGAGAAATGCAAATCAAAACCACAGTGAGGTGTCACCTCACACTGATCAGAATGGCCATCATCAAAAAATCTACAAACAATAAATGCTGGAGAGGGTGTGGAGAAAAGGGAACCCTCCTGCACTGTTGGTGGGAATGTAAATTGATACAGCGACTATGCAGAACAGTATGGAGGTTCCTTAAAAAATTAAAAATAGAACTACCATATGACCCAGCAATCCTACTACTGGACATATACCCTGAAAAACCATAATTCAAAAAGATACATGTACCACAATGTTCATTGCAGCACTATTTACAATTGTCAGGACACGGAAACAACCTAAATGCCCATCAACAGATGAATGGATAAAGAAGGTGTGGCACATATATACAATGGAATATTACTCAGCCATAAAAAGAAACGAAATTGAGTTATTTGTAATGAGGTAGATGGACCTAGAGTCTGTCATACAGAGTGAAGTAAGTCAGAAAGAGAAAAACAAATACCGTATGGTAACGCACATATATGGAATCTAAAAAAAACGGTACTGATGAACCTAGTGGCAGGCTAGGAATAAAGACGCAGACATAGAGAACAGACTTGAGGACGTGGTGCGGGGCGGGGGGGAGGAGAAGCTGGGATGAAGTGAGAGAGTAGCATTGGCGTATATACAGTACCAAATGTAAAATGGATGACAAGTGGCAAGTTGCTGCATAGCACAGGGAGATCAGCTTGATACTTTGTGATGATGACCTAGAGGGGTGGGACAGGGAAGATGGGAGGGAGGCTCAAGAGAGAGGGGATATGGGGATATATGTATACACATAGCTGATTCACTTTGTTGTACAACAGAAACTAGCACAACATTATAAAGCAATCATACTCCAATAAAGATATATAAAAAAAGATCTATATGTATTATTCATGTAACAGAAGGACCCAGGGAACAAGTACACCCTTGGGGTTAGTTAACATACCACCCCAGTATTTCCTGGCTGAGAACCAGAGCTCTTTCCCAGGTTACAAAACCCAGTGTCAGAAGCAGAGAGTGAGTTGAAATGTCATCCTAGGAGTTTATAATGAATATGTGGGGCATATATGTATGTATGTTCTAAACATTTAAAATAAATCTCCTGTGTGTGCCAGTTACTTATTACAGTAATTCTATAAGGAGGGACTGCTTGCCCCATTTTACAGGCGCGGAGACTGAGACTCATCAAAGTGAAATAACTTACAGTTACCATAGCTACTATGTGGTGGGCCAGGATTCCAGCCTCCATCTTCCGAGGCCAAAGCCCTGCACTCTTCCCGTCTTCTCTCTGTTAAAGCTGATTTCTCATTAGGCGTTAATTGTGTATCCTGGTGACTCAGCAGCATGGAATGAGAGACAGTGAATCTTTGTCCTTGTGTGATTCTGGGATGCAGATAAGGAATATGTGGTCAGATTCAGTATCTACAGGCTTATATTGAGCACCAACTATATGAAAAGATGGTGTATTAGTTTCTTATTTCTGCCCTAACAAATTACCATCACCACTGGCTTAAAACAACACAGATTTATTCTCTTACAGTTCTGGAGGTCAGAAGTTCGGAATGGGTTTTACTGGGCTGATATCAAGGCGTCCGTGGGGCTGCTTTCTTCTGGAGGCTCTCAGGGGAGAATCTATTCCTTGCCTTTTCTGGCTTCTGTGGGTTGCCTGCATCCTTGGCTCATAGCATCCTTCTGTTTTCAGAGCCAGCAATGGCCAGTTGAGGCCTTCTCGCATCACTGTGACTCTGACATTTCTGCTTCCCTCTTCTGCATTTAAGGGCCCTTGTGATTATATTGGGCCCACCTGGATAATCCAGGAAAATCTCCCCATCTACAGGTCATCTGATTAGCAACCTCGGTTCCGTCTGCTCCCTTAATCCCCTTCTGCCATGTAATGTAACATTTGTAGGCTCCGGGGATTAGAACGTGGACACCTTTGGGGGAGGTATTATTCTGCCCACCATAGAGAGATTCTGCTAAATGGGGAACACAGATGAATTAGGGCCTCTACCCTCAAGAAGTTTACAGTCTGGGGTGTGTGTGTGTGTGTGTGTGTGTTTGTTCACAGCTAAGTGGAGTAAAAGGCAGGATGTGAAAAGGGACATGGCAGGGTTAAGTCTAGGAGGTAGAGGAAGTGAGAGGAGAGGTATTGCTTCAGATTGGGGAGTTGAGGGGATATAGAAAGGCTTTTTGCAGGAGGTGGTCAGTGAACTTCGTGCTGAATGATGGATAGAATTTCAAAGGGTAAAGTTGGTTGGGAGAACATCCTAAGCAAAGGGAATGGCCCAGAAACACACGATGAGTGTCCTGCTAGAGGTGTGTATGTCGTGGTCCCCAGCTTAGCTGCCTTCAGGGGGCAACAGTCACAGGGGAGAGAGGAGCCTCCTTCCCCCTTGCTGGCTCCTGGGTTTTCAGGAGGGGTGGGTCCCAGCCAGAGTGGGCAGCCACCACTGAGCTCCAGCATATTGTTGCCATGCAGAAACCTGGGCTGTGGTGGCCAGATTGTTGCTTTTCTAAAGAAGCCTGAAATCTGGATTTTTATGTGAAATACTTAGGTTTTAAAAGTGCGTGTGTAATTCAGTTCTAAAGCCCCACACTGGGGGCTTACCTGGTGGCGCAGTGGTTGAGAATCCCCCTGCCAATGCAGGGGACATGGGTTTGAGCCCTGGTCCGGGAAGATCCCACATGCTGCAGAGCAGCTAAGCCCGTGCACCACAACTACTGAGCCTGCACTCTAGAGCCCAAGAGCCACAACTACTGAAGCATGTGCGCCTAGAGCCTGTGCTCTGCAACAAGAGAAACCACTGCAATAAGCCCGCGCACCACAACGAAGAGTAGCCCCGCTCGCTGCAACTAGGGAAAGCCCACGTGCACAGCAACCAAGACCCAATGCAGCCAAAAATAAATAAATTAAATAAATTTAAAAAAAAAACACCACACTGAATAGGCCAAATAGAAATCAGAGGGCTTCCAGCTGTAACTTCTGATGTGAGGCACAGAGAGATTGAGTTATTTGCCCAAGGCCACACGGCTGTGAAATGACAAAGCCAGCATAGTCATTGATCCCTGGGTTCTTGATAACATGCTCCAAATTACTCAACCATCGTGAGTAACCTCTGGAGAGGTGGATAGACGGCTGTCATGGACCACAGGAGGTGTTCAAGTCAGGAGAAGATGGCCACTGATCAGTAAGATGGCCTTGTAAGAGTATTAGTGCAAGAGGACAAGGTTTCTTTCAACCCTGAGATGCTGTCATTCCAGGAAAATTTGGGACACGTCATGTGGCTTCCCAGGAGGGTCTGCACTGTTCCGCAGCATGAGATCTGGAACATTGATTCAGGAATTTATGTCCTGCAGTTGTTTCTCTGAAAGAGAGAGGTGGGGCGTGGGTGGGGAGGGGAGGGAGGGAGGGAGGGAGAGAGGAAAGAAGGAGAAGAAAAAAAAAACAGAAGAAAAGAAAAACCAAAATTACCTCTTTTGTTTATGCTGAAAGAAAAGGCATTTGGCTCACAAAAAGGGGATGGATAATTAAGATCATTAATGATATGAAAGTTCATTGGAAACTCCTTTTATTTTCAAGAACGGAACGATAGAAATGATTCCTTCATCATCATCTCTGATAGAATAGAAATTTTATCCCATCTTGTACCCCAGTTACAGACTATAATGACTTAGTCTTTAGAAAGAGTTTTTTAAAATACAAAGCATTTCTTTAATTTGCATTTTTAACCTCTGGGTTTGAATAACAGGCTGTGCAATGATAAAACTGCAACTGAAATTCCTATCTGATGGGAATTGCTGTAGGTTTACATTGAGGTGCCTGCTTTTTCAGCAAATGCCCCAGGTAAGTACAATTCAGTCTCACAGATATGTCTTGCACAGTGTTATGTGGTGATTAAGATCCTGGCCCTCAAGTAGGAAGGGTCTGCATTCATTCATTCAATAGTTATTTGTTAATAAAGTAACCTTTCCTCCCAGTCTGTCCACGACTGCACTGTTTTTCCAGAGTCTCCTCAATTTAGTGTCTCCTTTTATTCTCAAAATTGTCCTGGTTCTAACACTAAAGTATATGGTCATGCTCATCTTGGGTGTTTACTCTGCACCAGGCACTGCTCTCAGCCCAGAGGGAAGAGGTGCTGAATGGGGCAGACACATCCCTGCCCTTTCCTTAAATAACCACCTCATAGCTTTGTGACCCGTGGCAAGTTACTTAACGTCTCTGTGCCTCAGTTTCCTCATCTGTAGAGCACACCTGGTTGTATCTACTTAGTGAGGTGGTTGTGAAAAATTAGATGAGCCATTCCATGCAAAATTTGTAGCAGAGTCCCTGGCACAGACAGAGAGCTGGTTATATGCTAGTTATCATTGTTAGTATTTCTCCTGAATGGAGGGACTGTGCCTGGTCCAGTGTGTGTGTAGCAGACGAGAGCACACTAAGGTAAGCTGTGGACCAGTGAAGGAGAAAGGAGCACACACAAACGATGACAGAGAATCCAAAGGCATTTTTTATTCGTTCGTTTATTTAACAAGTAATTTACATGTTTCCTACCTAACCTAGGCTCTCGGCAGGGTTCTGGGGACTCCCTGGTAACTGAGGTAAACCCTGGTTAACATGGCCTGAGATCGCTGTGGTGCAGCTGAGGCCCCCATAAAGGCGGGTCTCTGGTTTAGTTAGAGGGGTAAAGAGGCCTTTCAGGGTAGGCTAATTGTGCCGTCTCAAAATTCATATACTGAAGTCCTAACCGTCAGGACCTCAGAGTGTGATCTTATTTTGAGCAGGGTCTTTACAGAGGTAATCGAGGTCATCAAGATGGGCCCTAATCCAATATGACTGGTGTCCTTATAAAAAGGGGAAATTTGGACACAGACATGCACACAGGGAGCACACAGTGTGATGATGAAGGCAGAGACGGGGGTGACGCTTCCACAAGCCAAGAAACACCAAGGATGGCCAGCAAGCCACCGGAAGCTGGGAGAGAGCCCTGGAACAGATCCTCCCTCACAGCCTCAGAAGGAACTCATTTCACTAACACCTTAATATCAGACTTAGGAGAGAATAAATTTCTGTTGCTTAAGCCATGCAGTCTGTGGTACTTTGTTACAGCATTCCCCAGATACCGACAGACCTTCCCAGAGGTCACGGTGTCCAGACAGGTGTTGCTGGGTGAGCAGAAGCATTTGCACTGGTGGGATGTATCCCTTCACTTGGCTGCAGTTCCTGGGGGCTGGTACACTCCCTTATCTTAGATATGGACATCCTCGGAGCTCCATTCCAGCCCATTCACTTATCATGACTCCAAATCAGCGTGCCAGTGTGACAAAGAGGAGATGAGGCTCCGAAAGCATGTTTTGAGGGAGAAAGATGCAAATCGTTGTTTTCCAGAGGCAAGTGATACCACTGGAACAGCTGCAGGAGAAAAGAAAAAAAAACTGGCTTCAAGTGAACCACAGATTTGGAGTTCTCAGACATACAGCTGCTACCTCGTGTACCTTAACCATTTCAGCCTTCTGTTTTCTGCCGTGCATCCAGTGATTGGCTAACTACATTGACCAACTCACAGAAGGAGAGATGTCCAAGTCTGCCACTGGCTTTTTCTATACTTGTGGGGAAATTATGACATCTCGGGCATAACCACATGCAACTGACACTTGTCATTTGCAAGAGATATGTCTAGAGTCCTTCATGGATTTGAGGATTCGTGAATAGGATCACTCTTGCGTTAATGATTTTTTTAAAGTGAAATATATCAAACACAGACAAGTACAGAAATAATATAATGCCCACCAGCATATCCTTCCCCCAGTTTAAGAAATGAAGCATCGTACATACGGTTGAAGCCTCTTGTCTAGCACGCTGTAATCGTTTTCCCTCCCCAGAGATTACCACAAACATTTCCATGGTTTCTTTTATTCTTTTGCCTAATGTTTTGTAACCCAAAGCAATAGATCCTATTCTTAAACTCTACCAAAATGAAATTACATCATTCTGCAACTTGCTTTTCTCACTCCCCATTACTTTTTAATGTTTATTCATAGGATGCAATTCATTTATTGTAACTGCTCTACAGTGTTCCCTGGGATTATGCCACAGTTTATTAACTTATTTCCATATTGACGTAGATGTGAACATTCTTGTTTGGGTTTCCTTGTGTACATTTCTGGGAAGTTCTGTAGGGCACATTTTATAGGATACATATGGAGAAAAGGGTGGTCTTGCTGGGTCGTAGGATTTGCCATCTTGGAATTTATAAGATTGTGACAAATTACTCCCCAGAAGAGTACTTTGCATTTCCACCTGCAGTTTTGATAGTTCCTACTTGTCCAGGCCTAGCCAACACTTGGGATTATGAAACTTCAAATTTTTGCCAGTATGGTGAGTTTTTTTTTCGTTTGTTTGTTTGTTTTTCGGTACGCGGACCTCTCACTGTTGTGGCCTCTCCCGTTGCGGAGCACAGGCTCCGGACGCGCAGGCTCAGCGGCCATGGCTCACGGACCCAGCCGCTCTGCGGCATGTGGGATCTTCCCAGACTGGGGCACGAGCCTGTGTCCCCTGCATCGGCAGGCAGACTCTCAACCACCAGGGAAGCCCAAGTTTTTAAAATTGCATATTCTGATACCAGCGAAGTTCAGCCTCTTTGAAATATTTATTGTTCATTCAGATTTCCGAAATGGGAAAGGGTATTGCCCATTGTATCCTTTGCCCATTTTTTTCCGAACAGGTTGAATTGTTGAATAGCATCAGTAAGAGAGGGCATCCTTGTCTTATTCCTGACTTCAGTGGAGATGCTTCTCAAGTTTTAACCTTAAAAATTATGTTTGTTTAAATTTTTTGATTGTTACCTATTACCACATTAAGGAACTTTACTATATTCCCAGTTTTCTTTTAGAGAACTTACGATTTTGCCATTCATACTCAGATCTACAACCTACTTGTAATAAGATTTTCTGTATAAGGTGGAAGAGAGAGGTCTTTAGCAGACTTAATAAAATTAACAGTAGTTATGTCATTATCTTTCAGTCCATATTCAAATTCCCTCCAGTGCCTAAAATATGCCTTTTGTAGATTGTTGAAATTGACATCCAAACAAGGGTTTTCTTTAAACATTACTTTTTCATGCTACTTACTTGTGAAGGAGGTGAGTTGTCCTGAAAGATGTTTTAGGTAATGGGTTTTATTATTTCTTCTTTGTGGTGTCATTTAATTTGTTCCCCTGGCCCTTATGTGTCTTACAGATCTTCAGTTAGATGTAAAGTGTGCATTAGGTTTAACTTTATTTTTTTATGGATTCTTCACTAGTGGTGCTTTACCTCATGTGCAATTTTGGGTTGTCATGTTTAGTGATGCTTAGATTGATAAGTGGGTTAGCTAGTGACAGTTTCATTCCTTCCTTGTAAAATCTCTCATCAACCTTCCACCTAATAATTTTACCATCCATCAATGACCATTGTCTGAATCAGTTATTAACTGAGGAATTGTGAAATGGTAAATTTTAATTCTCCCATTCCTTCAGTATTTAGTAAGCGAAAGAACTTCATCCTCTTTGATATTTGATTACATTCATGTTAGAGTGGCAGAATAAATGCGTAACCCTTTCCCTTTATATATCAAATTTCAGAGGAGCTGGTGTCTTCGCAAGACCCAGTGTTATCCATCCAGTGAGTTTTGTTTCTCTCTCCTTTTTTATTGAGGCTAATTATTAACTCATTGTTTTCCATATATTCCATGTATTTTAGTAAATTACAGTCTAATTTTTATGAGTATTTTTATTGAAGCATAATATATGTATAGATGATCGTATGAACGGTTAATGTACAGCTTGAGGTGGTTTTCATAAGGTGATACCTATATGACCACTGCTCATATCAAGAGATACAAAATGAAAAGTCTTCCTGTATTCACAGATTGGAAGACTTAGTAATGTTAAAATGTCCATGCTATCCAAAGCAATCTACAATACAGATCCAATGCCATCCCTACCAAGATCCCAAAGACTTTTTTTTACAGAAATAGAAAAACAATTCTAAAGTTTATATGGAACCACAAAAGACCACAAATAGCCAAATCAATCTTGAGAAAGAACAAAGCTGAAGGCCTCACGCTTCCTGATTTCAAAATATATTACAGAGCTACAGCGATCCATATAGTATTATACGGGCATAAAGACAAACATACAAACCAATGGAAATGAATAGAGAGGCCAGAAATAAATTCAGGCATATAAGGTCAACTGATCTCTGACAAGAGTGCAAAGGAGACACAAGGGGAAAGGATAGTCTTTTCAACAATGGTATTGGGAAAACTAAATAGCCACTTGTGAAAAATGAAATTGGACCCTTATCTCACACCACACACAAAAATCGACTCAAAATGGATTACAGACTTAAATACGAGACCTGAAACTGTAAAACTCCTAGAAGAAAGCATAGGGGGAAATCTTTATTCTGTTGATCTTGGCCATGATCTCATGGATATGACAGCAAAAGCACAAGTAACAACAACAACAAAAATACACAAGTGGGACTGTTGCCAAACTAAAAAGCTTCCTCACAGCAAAGGAAACAATCAACACAGTGAAAAGGCAACCTACAGGATGGGAGAACATATTGCAAGCCATGTATCAGATAAGGGGTCAGACTCCAAAATGTGTAGGAAACTCCTACACCTCAACAGTAAAAACAACCAATAACCCAATTAGAAATGGGCTAAGGACTTAAATAGACATTTCTCCAGAGATGACATAACAAATGGCCAACAGGTAGATATAGGAAAAAAAGTGTTCAAAGGCACTAATGTTCTTTTGATTTGCAGGGAAATGCAAGTCAAAAACCACAGCGAGATGCCACTCATACCTGTCAGGATTGCCATTATCAAAAAAACAAAAGACAACAAGAGAAACTGGAGCCCTTGCACACTGTTGGTGGTAATGGAAAACAGTGCAGGTGCCGTGGAAAACAGTATGGAGGTTCCTCAAAAAATTACAGATTGAACCACCATATGATCCAGCAATCCCACTTCTGGGTATTTCTCCAAAAGAATTGAAATCCAAATCTCAAAGAGATATTAGCACTCCTATGTTCATTGTAACTCTATATAGAGTAGCCAAGATGTGGTAACAACCTAAATGTCCACTGATAGATGAATAGAATGAGAAAGGTGCGCTACATATATATATACACACATATATTCACATATATATATAGACATACATTGGAATTCTATTTTGCCTTTAAAAGGAAGGAAATTCTGAAATATATATAGCTTGGATGTACCTTGAGGACATTATGCTAAGTGAAATAGGCCAGTCACAGAAAGATAAATATTGCATGATTCCTCTTACATGAGTTATCTAAAATACTCAAATTCATAGAACCAAAGAGTGAAATGGTGGTTGCCGGAATGGGGGGAGATGGAAATGGGGAGCTATCAATCAATGGGCATAAAGTTTCAGTTAAGCAAGATAAATAAGCTCTAGAGATTTGCTGTACAATATTGTACCTATAGTGAATAATACATTGTACACTTAAAAATTTGTTAGGAGTTTAAGAGAATAAATATCATGTTAAGTGTTCTCACCATAAAATAAAATAAAGCAAATAAAAATAAACGGAGTCTCTTGCAGACAAAAAAAAGAGCAGTAAGAAGAAGGAAAGAAATTACTGACCTCAAGAACCGCAGCCCCTCTCTCCTCCACCCCAGGCTGTCTGCCACTCATCTCCTCCTAAAGATAACCGTTGCCCTGACTTCGTCAACCTCATTTAGTTATCATGTATATTTCTTTAAACATTATTTAAGTTGCTTTTTATAGTGGCCTTTGATTATATTTCTTTATTTCCGTTTCTTGCTATTGTGA
Organism: Orcinus orca; assembly: GCF_937001465.1. Lineage (NCBI taxonomy): Eukaryota > Metazoa > Chordata > Mammalia > Artiodactyla > Delphinidae > Orcinus > Orcinus orca. The sequence goes on from NC_064562.1 coordinate 117,995,383, forward strand.
ATCAGTGGCTTACAATTTAAAATATTTCTACTCCTGGGAATTATGACTGTTTCTTAAGTGGTTAGCAGATCTGGTGATGGAAAATACATAAACCCACACACACCTGGATTCAAAGTCCAAACCTACCAGTTCTAGCTGTGTGATCTGGGGAACAATGCTCCACTTCTTTGAGCTGCAATTTTTTTCTTTTTTTAAATAAAACTTTATTATTATTTTTGACATGTGCCATATTATACTTCTATTCCACCACAGTGTGCTTCAGGGTCACCTGCAGACCTTAAATCTGCCGATGCTGAGGGTCATTGACTTTAGGAAGTGGGCTCATCTTTCTACCTCCTAGAATCACAAGTAGAAATCAGGAGGAAAAACAGAAGAGTGACTAAAACAGTAATTAGGAGAGAACAGTTATGTTTAAATCTGAAACACTCATTAGTCTCAAAGAATGGAAACCTTAAAAGGCAATTTATATGCAAACACTTCCAATGTTCTTTCTGCGTCAGGCTGCACACCATCATTAGCTTGCCAAAGACCAGCTCTAAGGAGGATTTTTTTCCCTCTCCCCTTTTCTTCCCTCCTAATTGCCATGCTCTCGCCAGCTTCCTTGTCAAATTAATGCAGACAGAAGCCACGTTCTTACCCAGAGCTTTGTGCGGCAACAAAACCATGTGCTTCATTATCCCGCCCGGCCACTGATGTCTCAGAATCTCAGGATGTGAAAGCCAGAAGTAGCCTTCCAGGTGCCATGCACAACAGCCTCATTTTCCTAGTGAGGGAGCCGAGGTCCGGGAAGAAGGCACAAGTCCAGGGTTAGATCCTTCCTTCATCCATTTACTCGACAGATGTTTATCAAATATTTATTGAACAACTACTTCACACCTGGCACAATGGAAATAAAGATAGAAAAGTGCCCTAGTTACAGACAGACAGTGAGATAATAAATTAATACATACAAAATGGGAGAATATGATATATGCCAGGAAGGAAATATACAGGGTCCTATGATAGAAAATGATGTGCGTGGACCTCCTTGATGGGGTTTGTCTTAGTTCAGGTTTCTCTAGAAGTAAACCCTGAGACAAGGTTCTACGTGCAAGCAGTTTGCTTAAAAGGCGATCCCAAGAAAGTCAGAGGGAGGGCACGTGAGGCAAGGAAGGGGAGACAGTCATTAAAGCTTGGGTTATCAAGCAGGTTACCACTGTGGGCACCTGCAGACTTCGGGAAGTGGTGTAGAACATGCCTCAGGGTCATCCCACCCCTATGTTCAAGGGATGTGGGATGTTGATTCACCCATGCCCACCAGTCACTGGTTGAAGGCTCCCCCAGGGTACTTGCAATTCTGGGCATTTACCAGCTGCTGTGCAGGGCAGAGCAGAGTCCCATCACCAGGGAAAGCCCTCCATCAAAGAGATGCAGGTGTTTGCAGTGTGTGCATTGAGGTGGTAAGGACAGAAGATGAGTGGGGTACCAACAATGTCAGCTGCAGGGTAGTATTAGTCAGGGAATCCAGAGAAGCAGAAGCAATAGGGATGCTATTGGATGGGTAGATGGATGGATAGATAAAGAGGTTTGTTTTAAATAATTGGCTTATGCAACTGTGGAGGCTGAGAAGTCCCAAGATCTGCTGTCAGAAGGCTGGAGGCCCAGGAGAGCCAATAGTGTAAGTTTCAGTCTGAAAGCTCGCAGGCTCGAGATCTAAAAAGAGCCAATGTTTCAGTTCAAGCCTGAAGGCAGAAAGACTGATTTCCCAGCTCTAGGGAGTCAATTGGAGTGTTCTCGTACTCCTCAAAAGGGTTAGCTTTTTGTTCTAGTCTGGCCCTCAACTGATTGGATGAGGCCCACCTACATTGGGTAGGGCAATCTGCTTCACTCATACTACCAATTTAAATGTTACTTTCATCCAAAACACCCTTGCAGACACACTCAGAATAATATTGGACCAAATATCTAGGCATTTCACACCCAGTCAAGTTGAAACATAAAGTTGACCATCACAAAGGTAGTCCAAGAAAGTTTCTCTGTGGAGCAGAGGTCTAAGATTGGAAAAATGAACCATGGGTGGGGTTCACAAAGAGCTGGGGAAGAAGAGTCCTGGAGTAGGGAAGGGAGGAGATTGGCTGGCTCTCAGGGTTAACAGATGACTGTGACTGACCAAAGTGAACAGCATTCATTTATTCAATAGATGTGATTCAATGCCTCCTATGTACCAGGCACTGGGGAGAAGGGAGTGAACAAATCAGACAAATATGCCAGTTCTTAAGGAGAGAGATAGACAACAACCAAAGGAGTAAAATACATAGTAGGTCAGATGGCGCCTCTGTCAGCCCTAGTCCCTGAGTGAGTGTGGTAGATGGAGCCATCGGCTGATCTGCGTGGACAAGTAGTACGAGTGACAAAACAAACATTCATTATTACAACCCATCAAGATTTTGGGTTTACTTGTTACACAGCATAACCTAGCCCATACTGATTGATGAACCATCTTGCTAAATGGCAAAACAGATCATATCACCCCATCCTTTTTTTTTTTTTTTTTTGAGATATGCGGGCCTCTCACTGTTGTGGCCTCTCCCGTTGCAGAGCACAGGCTCCGGACGCACAGGCTCAGCGGCCATGGCTTACGGGTCCAGCCGCTCCACGGCATGTGGGATCTTCCCGGACTGGGGCACGAACCCGTGTCCCCTGCATCAGCAGGCGAACTCTCAACCACTGCGCCACCAGGGAAGCCCTCACCCCATCATTTTAATACACACACACACACACACACACACACACACACACACACACACACACACCCCTCTACCACTCAGAACCCTGTATGCTCCCCATTGCCCTCAGGATAAGGAATAACATCTTTATGCAACCTCAGAAGCCCAGCATGGCCTGCTCTTGCCACCTCTTCAGTATCATCTCTCACCTCTACACACCCCTCCACCCCATTTCAGCGTCTTTGAACTTGCTCTTTCTTCTGCTTGGAATAATCTCTCATACTCTCCCCACTTCCACCCCTCCTGCCCTTCCTCCCAACACTGCCCAACTCCTGTGCATCGTCTGGTCACAGTGTCAAGTTCACTCCTTCAAAGGAGCCTTCCCTGCCCCCAGGTGTCTTTCTTCCCATGACATGTCTTCTTGTAGCCTTCAGCACTTCTGCCAATTACAGGTAAAATTCCTGTTGAATGTCAGGTTCCTATTAGATTTTAGGTTCCTGGAAGACAGAGATGCCCGTCTTATTTGTTCTGGTGTCTCAGCACACAACACCAACAAAGTCAAAGAATAAGCTCCCTGTAAATACGTAACCAATGAATAAATAACATATCTTTCTGACATCTTTCCACCAGAGTGCTTTTATTAAAAGTCAGATTTTCTCTTAAAAGGAGTCCTGCATAGAGACATAGGACTCACTTTTGTGAGTTCCAGTCTTTTCAAAGAACTCCCTCCTGTCTTCCAATAAAAAGAGAGACAGGAGAACCAAGGAAACACATCTCCTCCAGAACACACTGTGCCTCCTGCATGGCGGGCGGCAGGGGAGATGTGATGCTTTAATAGGGAGCAGCGGGGGCTCCTTATTCCGTGGGTGGAGGTGTGATGCACCTCCCAGGTTGGAGCCCGGCATTTGTTTGGGATTACTCAGCAGCCCCAGCTCTTCCCAACCCCTAACCCCACATTAATGACCCAAGTTAAAGAGAGGGCAACTGTTCCCACCACTTTGTAAGGTCACAGGTTGCAGGGAACCTACCCTGCATGGGAGGGGGTAGCTGGAGACCTTCCCTGAAATTCCGTCATCAGTTGTCAAAGATCATAGTGAAATTATGATTTAATTTGGTTAGAAGTACAGGGATTTGGGAGATGCTCAAGGGTGGTTCTCTTGTAAGTGTCACATCTCAGGCTGTCCTGTGTCATTGGTTAGCTTTGCCAAGTTGCTTTATCGTCCAAAAGGGAGACTCCCATCTCCTGGCTCTTGGGATGCTTCTGGTGCCTCCAGGGCCTCACGTGCGGATTTGCACATAACTGGCTGATTGAGCCCAACCCAGTTCCAATCCCTGGACCACCAGGCTTCCCAAATTGCACCGGCCCTGAAAAGGATCAAGCTCACGTGTGTGAGCTTGAAAAATTGCTTTCCTACTGTGTTCCAGGAAAGATTCAGTTGTCTTAGCAGGCACTGGACGTATAAGAGGGTGGCACAAATGAAAATGTGAGTGAAAACAAGGAAGAAAAACAGGGATGGGGCAGAAACAGTGCCAGAGGGAAGCTGGAAATGTGTACCTTCAAAGCCCCCATGCAGATCTGAGCTTCCTCGTGGCCAATTCGAAAAGTGTAGTCAAGGCAGTAACCCATTTCACAGGTCTGTACATAGAAACCAGGCCTGGCGCTGAGGAGCTGCACGAGGACTCCTGGCCCTGAGGGGCGGCCCTGGACAAGCTGTCAGGAGGGTTGGCCCTCTCCTTGGCACTGAGACTCTGCTGGTGGCAGGAACTTGGCCAAGTCACTTGGCTCCCGTTAAATCAAGGACAAGCGTCTCTGCTCTGTTCCCCTCCCAGGGTGCCGTGAAGGTCAGAAAAGGGTGGAAATGCTTTTTTGAACCGGAAAGAACCATACAAGCACGAGGCGTTATTATCTATAAGAAACTGACGGTGCTAATTAATCTCTCTGAGCTTCAGTTACCTTAACTGTAACATCGGGCGTGATAACAACCTCATAGGGTTTTTGTAAGAATGTAGATCGTCCGATTGGTGGCAGGAGTTGTCTGATCTTAATCCTCTCCCTCTCTGGCCCTCTCTCATTAAGCAAGAGGGACAGACCCTCAGATTGAAATGGAGTGGATTCAAATCATAATGACATAAATGTTCTGCTCCGAACATTTATCTATTTTTTTAAACACTGTACATACATGGAATGCTCTACATACTCTCTCACATGTTACACACACACACACACACACACACACACACACACACACACATATATACACACACACACCCCACACTGTATTCTCCTACATTACCTGCAAGCAAGGCCAGCTCTGTGCATGGGACCTGGGCAGTCGCCTAGGGCTGTACCCTGCGAGAGGCCCCACGTTTGGTTTGATGCTCTATCACCATCTTGAAATGTTTAATAATATTTGAATAAGGGATCGTGCGTTTTCACTTTACACTGAGCCCTGCAAGTTCAACAGCTGGTCCTGTCCTGTCTACACGCGTGACCGGCCAGCACATTGCAGGAGGAAGAGAAGAGACCTTTAGAGCTGGAAGCTCAACTTCCTCCCAGAGTCTCTTTCTTTTCTCAGTAAAGCAGAGAGGGCTGTCTTACTTACTCTGGTGTCTGCATGTTGCTGCCTGCCTGAGACCCCCAGAGACGGGGGGGCTTCCGCCTGCTTCTGGGAGAAGGGGACATGTGATGGGGGTATCCTGGTGTGGCCGGCGCTTGCTGCGTCTTTGACTTTCATTCTTCCGTCTCTGTGACTCCCACTCGCCTCTGATCTCTTCATCTTCATGCTGCCATGGCCGCCTGCACCAGTGCACATCCTCCTGCACAGTGCTGTGGACCCAGTGGTTTCAGGCTCAGGCTCTAGAGCTGGAATGGCCAGGGTTCAAGTCCTCGGCCTGCCCCTCCGCGCCTCTGACCCAATGGCAAGGTTCCTGGCTTGTCTGGGTCTCAGCTTCCTCGTATGGCGAGCGGAGAGAGCGGGTGTGAGCTCCTCACTGTGAAGACTGAGAGCTAGGCCTGGCCCTGAATCGTCTGAAACATCAGGCAATCGATGTGGCTACAGCAGCCGCTTAACCCACACCTCCTTTCTGAGTTTGCTCCCAACCCATCACTTGTGACAGGCAGCAAAAGGGATCGTCTGAAAATCTAAGTCAGGTCATATACTGTCCCTGCTTGGGACTGCTCCACAGTACCCCCTGCATTTAAATTCACTCCAAGCTCTGTAAACAGTGGCCTGAGGGGCCCACCTACCTCTCTGACTTCAGCTCACTCCCACCTGCCCTTCCCATCACTCACCACTTCAGACACACGGCCTTTTGTCAGGTGCTCAGAAACACCAAACTTGTTCCTGCCCCAGGACCTTTGCATGTGCTGTTCCCTGTGCCGAGTACTCGTGCACGAATAACTAGGATGACTGTTACAAACACCTGGCCAAATGGCACGTTCCCCATGCTTGGCTGGTCACTGCAGGCCAGAGCTTCTCAACCTCTCTTGCATCATCACCTTCCCACGCCCGTCCCAGGAGCCTTTTGAGACATTGTTTTCCTGAGCATCTCCCCCACTCCCCACCTGCCATGGGATTTTGATAGCTCAGGTATACTGTATACCTGTGCACACCGTCTCTGTGTGCCTGTGCTTTGCACTTAAAAGACTAAGATAATTTTGCCCCCAGAACAAGTTTCCCCCTTCTTGCAGGATTGCATGCTGTGGGCAGTCCTGATGGTGGCGAGCTTCTGCCCCTCAGGCAGGCTCTGAGTTTGGTGTCATTCCCACAGTTTAGCAAATTCTTTCTGTGCCTTGTCCTGTGTGCGAAGTTTTGTCAACGTTAGAAATGGGAAGTTTGATATTCTGTTAGCTGGGAAAGCTCACGGAAGGGACAGGAGCACGTGTAACCACTGGGGCGTTAGGAAGATTTCATACCAGGCTGGAACAGTTTCCATTTCTAAATGGACAGAAAAGGAAATGGTTTGGCCTTTTTCTTAGCAAATATCTGACAAGTAGTGCTTTGGAGCTGGGCTGGACTGTTGGAAGCATGAGATTTCCAGAAAGCTTTCATTTCCTTTTCTTTTTCTCTCAAATATTGTCAATTTTTTCAGACTTCTGTTCCCAAGGTTTTATCTCCTTCCAAGAATCTGACAAAACCCAAGCATATGCTCAGTGACTGAGCAATTTGTGTTATGACTGTATGATTCTGTTACCAAATGTTCCATTTTCAAAATAAATTAGATAAGGACAGTCTCAGTTCTGAAAGAGTGCACTCAGCTTATAAATGTGAGTTCACATATGAACTCACAAATTTCAAATAGCATGTTTGTATGTTCTGAGACTAATGTGGTGACTTGAGCTACAGAAGTTGCTTTTGTTTGCATAGACTCTATTATGTCCTTAAAGTTTTAATGATTTCTTTTTCCTCCACATTTATCTCAATATCCAGTCAGTTTTTAATCCCTACACATAGAGATCCAGGACTCACAAATAGACACTTTTTGAATGAATGATCGTAATGTTTGCAGATCATGTGTGAAATCATGAGAATTTTTGAGATCTGTCTGTTAGTGTAAAAACAACTAAATGACTTAGTGACAGTGATCGGGAACCTGCCTGGTGCCGTGCTTTGTTCTGAGCACTTTACAAATGTTAAATAATTTGATCCTACAGCAATCCTATTATGTAGCTGTTATTATTACTTTCCTATTACAGAGGAGGAAGCAGGTCCCACAGCTTGTAAGGGAAAGAGCCAGCTTCAGGTTCTGTGTATGTAGTGATGTCATTACAATAACAACAATATCTACAGCTGCCAGTAGTAATGGCTTAGATGGCGGTAACACTAAGAACAAAGCAGGTCAGATCTATCAGGTAGAATGCTGGATGTTTTCTGTAAATCATCTCTAATTTTCACAGTGACTTTCAAAGGTAGTGAAATTCCTGTTCCCATTTTGCAGATATGGAAGCAAAGCCCCAGAAAGGTTAAGACAGCCTCAGGTCACACAGTGCTGGGTGGAGAGGCTGGTTCTGGAGTTGGGCCTGCATCCAAGTCTCTGTTGGGTCTCGCTGTGAGAGCTGAGAAGACTGCTGTCCCTGATAAGGGGGAGGGACAGACGTCTGTTCAGGAAACTTCTCCTGGCCACCACTTGGCAGCCAGCCACATCGAGAGGCCAGGAAGGCTAGGAAAAACATAGCCCAGGCCTGTCCATGCAGGTCTCCTGGGCCAGTGGAGAAGGGATAAACGTCCACAGAATGGGGAAGAATGGCTGAGTGTTCACTGTGTCCACCCATTCACTCATTCATTCATTCATTTGTCCATTTACCAGTGCTTTGAGGGCCTACTGTGTGCAGGCCCTGGCTCCACTGGGGATACTGACCACACCCATACCTGTGACATTTGACCCAGTGGACCCCTCCATGGACTCTCCTCCTTTGGTTCTCTTATGGACTGAATGTTTATGTCCCCCTGAATTCACACCCCAGGGTGATGGTATCTGGAGGTGGGCCTTTGGGAGATACTTAGGTTTAGATGAGGTCACGAGGGTGGGGCCCCATGATGGGGTTAGTGTCCTTGTAAGAAAAAGAAGAGAGAAGAGAGCTCTCCCTCTCCATCATGTGAGGACACAGCAAGAAGGCAGCTGTCTCTGAACCAGGAAGAGGGGCGTTACCAGAACTGAATCTGCTGGCACCTTGTTCTTGGACGTCCAGCCTCCAGACCATGAAACATAAATGCCTGTTTGTTTCAGCCCCTCAGTCTATGGTATTGGTTACACCAGCCCGAGCTGACTGAGACCAGTTTCGTGATATTCTCGGGTTCTCTCCCCTGTCTCCAAGCAGTGTCCCCTCCTGTGTCCCGTGTTGCCTGCCTTTAGCTGCAGGTGTCCCCAGGCTTCTATCCTCAGCCCCTATTCTTGACTGGTGTGCCCCACCTGGACCCGTTCATCCACCCCTCCCACGCCGGCTGCTGAGTCCAGAGCCAGCACCCCCTCCTTACAGCTCTCTGGGTCCTCCTGCTGTCTCTTTTTCACCACGGGCCCCTCAAGCTCACAGGCCCTGAGCCAAACTCTCCATCTTTCCCTACAAATTGTCCTTGTTTCGCCTTTGGTCTTTGCCTCTGCTGGGGCCTTCACCCTCCATATCTAATCAGTCACCTGCGCTGGGGACCCAGAATCTTCAGAGTCCACTCCTCGCTTCCTCTGTGGCCACTTCCAGCGTTCTTGCTGATCTGTGTCCTTTTCTCTCCTCCTGTCCTGGCTCTGGTTCAGACTCTCTGACCCCCTTGTCTGGATTCTACATGTCTCCTGACCTCTCTTCCCTGGATCCACAATGTGGTGGGCATGGGTGATGATTGAATACAGAGTTTTCCCTCTATAACCCAGGGTCCCTCATGTCCCCTAGTCCTGTGCTTTTCCAATAACATCAATAGCATCATCATTATTGTCTGAGTCTGCTTGGGCCACCATAACAAAGTACCATAGACTGAGGGGCTTAAACAGTGATAATTTATTTCCTCACAGTCCAGGAGGCTAAAAGTCTGAGATCAAGGATTCAGCAGGGTTGGTTCCTACTGAGGCCTCTCTCCTTGGCTTGTAGACGGCCACCCTCTCCCTGTGTCCTCACATGGTCATCCTTCTGTGCATGTCTGTGTCCTAATTTCTTCTTCTTATAAGGACACCAGTCATATTGGATTAAGGCCCACTCTAGTGACCTCATTTTACCTTAATCACCTCTTTAAACTCCATTTCTCCAAATAAGTCCCATCTAAGGTTCTGGGGACTTTAGCATGTGAATTCTGGGGGACACAGTTCAGCCCGTAACCATCATCATCAATCATGTCACCACTGTCATCATCCCCATCACTCCTCCCCACCACACACATTTATTGATCACCTGGTATGTGTTGGGCTCTGGTGTAAACCTTTCCACGTGTGATCTCATTTAATTTTCACAGGAATGGGGAGGAGAGAGGTGAGGTAAACCCCCACTTTGCCTCCTCAAGGAGGTGTTCTCTCATGCCCTGCTTCTGCCAAAATGTCATCATCCCTCCAGTTTGTGGGCCAGGGGAGCTGCTACGTAGCCCATCCACTTCTTTGAATTATAGAATCTGGCTCTCTCACAGAGAAAAAGTCCTGAAATCTTTGAGTTCATCAGATGTCTAAGCAGCAAAGGATTTCACTGTGATTGTCAAGAGCTATATAATCCCAACTCTACTTAAAAGTGAGCAGCAATTTCTGGGCTCTGGAGCCTCCTGAAACCGTCAGAGGGGGTGGCCAGTCCCCCCTCTGCGTCCACCCAAAGCCTCTGGAGCTTTCCTCCATTCTAGCCTTTGTGGGTGCCGCTTACCCTCTTGACGGGCACACGCTGGATATGGCTGGGACCAAGTTTGGTTTGTTTCTGCCCCAGGGCCTGAAATAGAATCATATTTCTGTGAAGGTCAGGAAGGAAATACAAAATAAACAGATCTTCTAACCCCAAAGGGACACCACAGGCCACGGATATAAAGCATTTCAATGAGGCTTATCTTATTATTCTGGTTTGCGTTAGGCTAGTAAGGGAATTACATTGTGCATGTGTGCCCATGTGTGTGCCTGCCTGTGTGCATATGTGTGTGTTTTAGGGGCCATCCCTAATCTCTAGCAGTTCATAACAAAAATTCATCATTTATGTGGCCCTGTAGGTGGCAGAATTTTAAGATGGCCCCCATGAGCATCCGGTCTCCCACTCCACTCCTGTGATTATGTCACATTATATTGCAAAAAGGAGATTATCTAGGTGGATCATATCTAATCACAGGAGCCCTCCAAAAACAGAGAGATTTATCAGAGTAGTTACAGAAAGGACAGTAGGAGAGAGATTGGAAGCATGAGAAGCATTTGCTTCTGGAAGCATGAGCTTCCAGATGCTTAGAAAACTCCCACTTCACAGCCAGGAAAGAGACAGGCACCACCATCCTACAACCACAAGGAACTGAATCCTGCCAACAACCTCGATAAGGTAGGAAGCTGATTCTTCCCCAGAATTTCCAGTAAGAGCAGCCCGGCCAACACCTTGATTTTGGCTTTGTGAGACCCTAAGCAGAGAACCCACTTGCTTCCACTCAGATTTCTGAACTACAGAGCTGTGGGCTAATCAGTGGGTATTATTTTAAGCTGCTAAATGTGTGATATTTGTTACACAGCATAGAAAACCGATACAGGTCCTTCCTCTGTGTGTAGGACAGGACCTGGGCCAGGAACCAGGGACATGGAGATTCCTGGGGCAGGCCTCTGCCCCCAGGCGCTCATGGTCAAATGTGAGAATCCAGAGTTCAGGCTGGAGGACCTCAGCTGAAGGCAAATGTCACTGGGGGGCTGCCGTAGCAGCACTTGATGGTGGGAAGGAGTAGTGGGCAGGCCTGGGGCCAGGGCAGGTACTGGGGGAGAGGACACCGAGTTGGCCATCCTACCCCCTGACCCAGGGTGGCTTTTCTGAAGCTGTTGGGTCACGTGGGCATGTTTGGGCTCGGGGCCATCCAGGGCACCCATCCCTGGCTTTCTCTCTTACCTTCCCCGGACCTCTGCTTCCACGCTCCCCATTTGCCTTCATCAAGGAGTCTGATTTCTCTTTCACAGTGAAAATGGCAGCCCCTTACACCAACTTCACAGTGTCTACAGATCTGCCTCCAGGCTGCCCAAGCTCTTCCTCAGACCTCACAGCAGGGCTGTCTCCTGTTCCCGTCCCAGCAAATTGATCGGTGATCTGACCCTGCCCCCCGCCAAAGACTCTGGCCTTGACTTAGGTCGAGGGATGTCCATGGATGTTCAGTTGTTCCAGCACCATTTATTGAAAGGCTGGCCTTCTTCCGTTGAATTGTTTTTGTACTTTTGTCAAAAATCAGGAAATTGGTAGCTTGGTTTCTAGGAAAAATGGTCATGCTCTAAGTCACACAGAGTTTCTCTTTCAATCATTGTGTTGAGAGCTGGCCGGGACAGCACATTTTGTCCAAGGTTGCACAGCTGGAAATAACGAAAGCCTGCCTCTCCCAGAGCTGCTTCCACTCTACCAGAATGAGGAACCAAGTGATGCCATTTTGTTTCTAAAGTATCTTTTTGTTTCTACAGCTAGACAGCTATAAGTCTACACACAGGTGCATACAGCCACGAATGTGGTCATTTGGTCATTCGTTCATCTACTTGGTCATCCTTTATTCAGCCTCTCCTCTGGGCCAGATGTCGTTCTGGGTGTTCTGGGTTGAATAGTGTCCCCCCAAATTCATGTCCACCTGGAACCTCAGAATGTGACCTTACTTGGAAGGAGGGTCTTTGCAGATGTAATTAGTTAAGATGAGGTCATTCTGGATTAGGGCCCTAATCTAATGACTGGTGTCCTTATTAGAAGAGAAGAGATGCAGAGACAGACACAGAGGGGAGACGGCCATGTGAGGATAGAGGCAGGGATTGGAGTGATGCGGCCACAGCCAAGGAGCAGTAAGGATGGCTGGCGGCAGCCCCAGAAGCTGGAATAGGCAGGGAAAGATGCTTCTCTAGACTGTCTGGAGGGAGCCTGGCCCTGCTAGCGCCTTGAGTTCAGACTTCTGGCTTCCAGAACTGTGTGAGAATATATTTCTGTGGTTTTAAGCCACCCAGTTTGTGGTTCTTGGTTACGGCAGCCCCAGGAAATGAATATACTGGGCACAGAGGAAGCAGATGTATCTGAGAGAGTCTTTGCTTTGAGGAATTATTAGTCTCTCTCTCTCTCGCATGTGTTTGATACTTTCATTATCATAGATTCCACCTGTCAAAGAGCATCCAAATTAACTTCTGTCCCGAGATTATTGCCGTATAATATTTTCCTATATGAATTGGGCATATGATTTCCTAAATGCTTATAGATTCAGTGTTTTCGCTGATAAGGGTATAGAGTGAGAAAAAAAAAGGCTTTTGGTCTTTATGAAACACATTCATCAACTAGAAAACAAAACAGTTTTTAATGAGGATAAAAGAAGCAGCTCAGTTTAGCAAACACTGGTTTTCTACTCTGTACGTAAGAAGTCTGGACGTAATAACTGGTCCAGCTCTGGCCCCGACCAGCCAGAATGGATGCTGGCCAAGGAGCTGGATCAGCGTCTCCAGCTGAATATCAGCCCCTGATGTAACCATGGATGAAATCTACACCTTAGGGCAGAGGAACCGTGGATGAGCGAGGGAGGCTGTGCAAAGATGGCTCCCTCCAGAGCCCTGAGTGCTACTAGCTTAGACTTGCGGATGGACTCATAGCCTTCAGCATGGGAAGTGAATATATACACGTGGCTCCCCTGTGCAGCCACTCTTCCTGGGTGGGAAGGTGTCAGTTCCAGTCCCGTGTAGCCTATGAGTCTGTGGCCTCTGAGTAAGTAGGCTACCTGGTGAGGGAGGAGGTTACACACCTAGAAGATGGTTGTCTCCATCAGTCATGGGGAAGGAAGAGACTGGTATTTGTTGAATGCTTCTTGGAAGGCACTGAGCTTTGTGGTTTTGATGTTGTTACACTGAACTCTGATCCACTCAAATTGATTTTGGAGTCTAGTGAACAGAGAGAGATACTGATTTGTTTTGGTTTTTGTCCCAAGAACTAACCAGTTTTCCCAGCCCTACTTACCAAATCGCTCTTCTCTTCTCTGCTGGAGTTCAGCCTGAGCTTGTCAACCTGCAAAGCTGTGTTCCTTCCTCTGCTCCATCCTGAATCTCTGGTGGACATTTTTGTAACTCAGTTTCCCAGAAGAATCACACTTCACTCGGGATTATGTCTTTTTTGTTCACCACAGGCATCTTATCACATGCAGTGACCGTTGAATGAGTAAATAAAATATTACTCTTATATCTGGTAGGATAAGACTTTTCTCTTCAAAACTTATTTGGTAGAACATTTTACTCTATTCTCACTTATTCTTAAGAATGATTTTGCCAGTTTTGGGAAACAACCTCAATTATGATTATATAAATGTGAGCATGAATTTGAGAGGAACTGACAGATGTCTTCTTGTGTCCTGAAACCTTTACTGCCTTATCCCATTCATCATCCTGACAACCCCATGAGGTTGGCATCATTGTGCCCATTTCACAGATGACTAGGGTGAGATGCTGAGACATGGAGGGCCCCCTCCTCCTTGAAGCTATCTCTAACCCCAGTCAGAAGTGAGGCTGCCATCCTTAATGTGCTCAGCACTCTCTTGGACTTCTCCCTTTCATGGCCAGGTATGATGTATGATGTATGTAGGTATTTATTGAGCACTTACTATACGCCAGGCACTGTTCTAGGCTCCAGGGATACAGCAGTGAACAAAACAGGCAAACATCCCAGCCTTCAGGGAGTTGGCATTCAATATGGGGGTGGAGACAACGAGCAGGTTGACAAGAGAGCAACAGCTATTTCAGTTTGTGAGAATGACTAGGATGGAAATAAGATGGTGATGAGGTAGGGAGGACTGAGGGGGAGGTCACCCAAGCAGGGCAATCAGGGAAGACCTCTCACTTATGCAGGGAAGAGAGACCCAAGAATGGGAAGAAGCTGGCACAGGGGTAAACCAGGAGCCAAGCATTCCAGGCGGGGGAACAGCAGGAGAGTGCCTGGGCATTTGGGCAACAGCTGGGAGGCCCTGGAGGCTGATGGATGCCAAGGGAAAGGAGCGTGCATGGGGAGGCTGGGAGGGAGGGGAGGACAGGTCCTTCCAGGTCATGGTGAAGAGTGTGGTTGTATTACCCGTGCAACCGGACACTACTGATGAATGAATCTGAATAGTACTTGAGTTGTAGGCTCTTGGGATGGTGGGCAAAGGAGGGAAGAGAGGACTCTTCTTCTTGGACGTGAGAACACACTCAGACCCTGGGGTCAACAGGTGAATTGGTCCCTTTCTAAGAATTGCAATGGTCCCATCTGCTGTCCAAGATAACCCCTTACTGAAACCCCGAGTCCCTGCGAGGCTGATTCCCGGGGACTTGGTGGCTTGGTAAATGAGGAGAGAGGATCCTCTTGGGCAGTACTTTTCCCAAAAAGCTCTTGCAGAGGCTGGATGTATCCTTGCCCTGAAGAAATGTCTAGTGATCTTTCTGATGGGTTAACCACCCACCCAACCCCACCCTACTCACTCCTTTCCTCTCATACCCCTGTCCTGCTGTTCCAGGAACTCATCCTGCTGTTTCGTGCCACTGGGTGCTTGTTTTCCTTGTAGCTTTCCTTGGAATCATTACTTCTTCTCCTCACCCCCTGGAGAATTCTTATTATTCCTCAAACCCACACTCAGGGTCTCGTGCTTTCAAAACTTTCCCTGACTGTCCCTGAAGGATGGAGTAGATCCCTCTCTATGACCTTGGTCCTAGTCGCTAGGGCAATCAGCACCCTGCAGGGCCCAGTGTGTCCCCTGCTAGGCTGCCAGCTCTTTGTGAGCAGAGCCCTGTCACTTTTGAAGCCCCCTTCTCTCATCAGGATCAGCACACCGTAGACACGGAAGATGTGAGGATGGACCTAAATCTAGTAATGAGAATGTCTCGTCCCCGCTTCCACATAGGCACAGGCTGAACCAAGACAGCTACGTTCTTGCTTTGCTTCTCCCTTTCCTGGGCTCCTGGCTGATCACCACTCCATCTTTTTTTCTTTTTTTAATGACTTTTTTAGAACACTTCAAGGTTCATAGCAAAATTGAGGGGAAGGCACAGAGACTTCCCGTATACTCTGGCCACCACCCATGCACAGCCTCCCCCATTATCACCTCCCCTACCACAGTGGTACCTCTGTGACAATCAATGAACCGATGAAACTGACACATCATTATCACCCAAAGTCCATAGTCTACATTAGGGTTCAGTCTTGGTGTTGTGCATTCTGTGGGTTTGGACAAATGTATGATGACATGGACCCATCATTATGGTATCATGCAGAGTATTTTTACGGCCCTAGAAGTCCTCCATGCCCACTTTATCTTTTCAGATAAATTTATTTAGCAGACTGTAACATCATTGCTGGGATTCCACGTCCTTAATTCCCATCATGTGGCAGTTCGGTTTCCCTGAGATTACAGCTAAATTTGCTTATTTCCAAATAGCTTAAACCAACAACACCAAACCATAGTTTTATTTTCCCTCGTCAGGACCCTCTAGTACTTTCCCACCATGTTTAGAAAAATCTCCTAAAGCCCTTACCCCAGCCCTGTATGGCCAGCTCCTGACCACCCTTCTGACCTCATCTCTCCTACTTTCTCACCCTCTCGAGTTGCACTCCAGCTATCCTTGCCTGCCTGCTCTTCCTGCAGACCATCAGGCATGTTCCCCTCTGCCTGCCGTTACCATCCCCCAGATATTTGCGTGGCCTTTTTCAAGGATCTGCCCAATTGTCCTCTCCTTAGAAAGGCCTGCCCTGACCACCCTATTCTACTCCCAACATAGTCGCTGTTTATGCCTGTCCCTGGTGGGGTCGGCAGAATAATGGCCCCCCAGAGATGGCCACATCTCAATCCTAGAACTGCGTATGCACTGCATGACACGGCAAAAGGGACTTTGCAGATGTGACTGAAGTTAAGATCTTGAGATGGGGAGGTTATCCTGGATTATCCTGTGGGCACAATGTAATCGCAAGGATCCTTATAAGGGAAAGAGGGAGAAAAGAGGGTCAGAGAAGGAGACGTGACATTGGAAGCAGAGGTTGGAGTGATATGGGGCCATCAGCCAAGCAATGCAGGTGACCTCGAGAACCTGGAAACCTGGAAAAGGCCACAAAATGGATCATTCCCTAGAGCCTCCAGGGGGAACTCAGCCTGCTGACACCTTGATTTTAGTCCGGTGAGGACTGTGTCAGACTTCTGACGTCCAGGGCTATAAGATAATATATTTGTATTATTTACGCCCCTGTGTTTGTGCCTGAATTTGCTAGAGCAGCACTAGGAAACGAATACACGTGGATTTATTGTTTTCTTCGTAGAATTTACCACTTCATACCAATGAGTTATACACTGATGGATTAGTTGCCTCCTTGCACCAGAAGGTCAGCTCCATGGATGGAGAGACATTTTGTGTTCTGTTCGCTGCTGGGTCCCAGTACCTAGAACAGGGCCTGGCACACAGCACACGCTTGTTGTCACTTCAACAAGTATATGTATCCACTCAGGAGACCTTTATTTTTTCAACCAATAAATACTTGTTGAATAAGTGACTGATAGAAGCATTTCACAGTGATGCCTGATGCACCTGGGTCATCCCTCCTTTCTGTATGGAGGTCAGTTGTGTCCTATAAAGACACCACTGTCTTTCCCAGTCCCAGTCCCTGGAGAGCCCCGTCCCTGGAGAACCCCTTCCTGATCTCCTACCTCACTGCACAGCTCATGTATTCATGCCTGTGTTTGGTTATCTCAACTGAGTACTTCCTCTGTGCTACCTGTCACATATCTGGGAGTCAAGGATGAACAGGGCTCAGCCCCATTCTCAGTGAGTCACCTGGGTACATGCATTATCTCTATGCTAATGAGAGACAAAAACAAAACCAAATAATCACCAACGTTATGTGCTGATTATGGAATCGTCTTATCCCGAGAAAAATTCCACCGGATGAGTGTGACCCCATTTGAGAGATGAGCCAACAGATTGTGAGATGCTAAGTGACCAGGCTGAGGGTCCACAGCTGCAGCAGGGATTTGAGTTGATACTTTTCAGGGTGGCTTCCGTTCGCAGAATCAACCTTCTGCTCTGTCATAGCCTGTGGCCCTCGCCCCGACTTGGGGAGGTAGGCATCACTACTCCCATTTTACTGATGGGAAAATTGAGGCTGGGGAAGTTAATTTATTTCCTCAGGTTCACAAGGACAAAATGGTGGGGTTAGGTTTAAAGCTACCTGTGCAGAACACCAAGCTCTCCCTTCCACCTCTGCCCCTTACCACCTCCCCATATGATAGGTCTTTTCCCACTGCAGTCCAATGACCAAAACCTCAAATACTTATGGGATCGGGCAGGAAACAGAGATGCATGAACTGGGCAGGCATGGATACTGGTGACTCAGAGAAGACTATTGTCCTGTTGTCAGGGGGCATCATAGGGCCAGTTATGGCAGATCTTCCAATTTTTGAAATGATGGCAAAAATCAGTATTTTGAGGTGAAATTTCCTATACACGCACGACCAGCCCAAGTGCAGTGGTACAAGGAATGAACTCCAGGTTTCAGCTTTTTAGGGAAATGGAAAAGGGGACATTTGCTTGCTGTCTTTGCTTGTTGTATTTTTATAGGATATTGATTGGGGTTTACTTTCTATTACAGATTGTTTAAAGAGTAACTAGCCATCTTGAAAATTCACACTTGGCTCTCTGAATAAGCTGCTTCCTGAATATTGCATGTTGAAAGAGTGCTATGAAATTCCTTAGAAATAATTGGCCTGTTGGAAAAGAGAAAAGAGCCCAGTAGCTCACAAGGTAGAACAACCAGATTTACCTAGTGTGATAATTACCATCAGTAGTTAATAGGCACTAATACAGTTCTCACTTTATCACCCAAGCAATGTTTGGTCATGATTTAATCAGATTAGTGTTGTGTCATAAAGGTGAAAAGTGGGGAAAAGCTACTCAGACAGAATAATAATGATAATCATACCTAATATTGGTAGGCATTACTTCAGACTCAGGATTATTCTAAATACTTTACCTATATTGATTCACTTAATATTCATGACAACCATAGATGGGTATTTTAGTTTACCCATTTTATAAGTGAAGAGACTGAGGCACAGAGAGGTTAAGTGACTTCCCCAAAGTCACCCAGCCGGTGCGTGGTAGAGCCAGAATTCAAATCCAAGCAGTGTGGCCCCTGTGTTTACACCCCAAACAACGTTTTTCTTCTGCCTTTCAGTAAAATCACGATGAGGCTGGAAATTCAACAATAAAATAGTTAGCATTTACTAAGCTCTTACTATGTGACTGTCTTTGTGTATCAGAGAGGAATGCTTCTGGCTTCTTGTAGTAGCAAATCTGACCCACAGTGACTTAAACAAGTAAGACTGCTTTGTTCTTTTTTCTAGTATAATAAGAAGTCCAGAGGTAGGTGGTTGCTGGCATAGCTTCAGAGGCTCAACAACAGGTAGTGGCTTCTGTGCCCATAAATCTTGGCCTTTTGCTTGTGTTTGTTGTTTCATAGTCACAAAATGGCTGCGGCAGCTCCAGACATCACATCCTCATTTATGGCAGGAAGAGGTGGGAGGGTTCAAGAGCCAGTCCAGCTGTAACTGTCCCTTTTCATCAGGAAAATATGCTTTCCCAGAAATACCCCCATTAATCTCCTGCTTAGATCTCATTGACTAGACCTATGTCATGAGGTCACTGCCAACTGCATGACTGTCTGTGACAGTGGAGAACAGAATTGTCCAGTGGATAATCAGTATCACCTGGAAACTTGCAACCTGGGAAATGTAAGTTCTCTGGCCCCTCCTCAGAAACTCAGCAGGGGACCCACGATCTGTCTTAGCGAGCCTCCAGGGGATCCTGATGAACTCACTGGATTTGGTCAATTGTGACTCATTGTCTGGGGCCGGCCACACTGATCCCTGACGGATCTGAGGTTTCCTGATCAAGGATGAAGGGCGAGTTGGGCCTGGCCTGCCTTCCAGGCGGGCGTCACTGTTGTGGAGCCTTTGGGTGAGGTCACTGGCACCCCATTAGCTTTGCTTCTGGCTGGCCTGTTTCTGCTTTAACAGTGTACTTATCACAGTGTCACCCTTGGCAACCCTAGTGTCTGGTGGTCTGAACAAACACTGCTTTTCAAGAATTCACCTTCCCATCCCCCGGCCAGCTCTGTCAGTGCTTGTGACTTCAGGTGGGACAGCTGATGGTCTAGAAACCTACAGGTGACCAGTTGTCCCAGTTTTCCCAGGACTGTGGGGTTCCAGGGTTGCAGGACCTTTAATGCTAAGACCAGGAAGGTCCCGGGCAAACCATGACCCGATGGTCACCCTAAGAAACCCACTAATCACCCCTCCTACACCCCCCAGCCAACTCCTCTTGCTCTGGGCCAACAGCCCTAGGTGACAGTGCGATTTCTAGGAGCCGTCTTTGGCCTGGGACTCTCATTAACTGAAGTCATTTCAATCTGCTTATCAATCAAGTGTAAACCCTTCCCTTATTCACAGTGTATTCATGGAGGCACTATTACGTAAGTCTCAGTACACCAGGTCAGGGGGATGCGAAATAAATGAAAATCCCAGGGCATACACTCAGTCACTTAAATCCAATCTAGTCCAGTAAGCAAATAAACGTTAAATAAGTACCTATTTGCCTCGTATGTTGTGTTAGACACCCACCCCCATGAACACACATTTCTGTAGAGGATGTGGATGAGTGAGATTATTTACAATATTTTAATGCTAATTATTAAAACAGTAATAGCTTTAGGCACTTGCCAAGTTGCTCATTAATTAAAACCCCTTCCAGTTATGAGACAAGACAAAAGAGGAGGCCAGTGGAGAACCAAGCCTTACCCCTAGAAGGGATCTAGGTGGGGTTGAGGAGTGGGACCCAGGAGGGCAGCAGCAATGGGCCCCGTGATTCTGAAGCCCAGAATTAGCCAGGCTCACCCACCTGTTCAGCAACGACTCTGGACCCCGTAGACCTCTCCACACAGTGCCTGGCCCTGAAAAGCTTCTGGCAAGAGGGAGCAGAGGAAAAGCTTGCTCCCTGAAGACAGACAGATTCCAGAGAGAGAGCAGGACAAGCAGAAATACACCAGTGCAGTTCCTTTTCCAGCTCACCACTTGGACAACTCCCACAACATTTGATGGGGCAAGAGGCCACAGATGTTCACTGAAGTATCCCTCCTAGAACCCAGAGAAGGGGGAAGATGGCTCCCCATCCCCAACACAAATAGCTAATGCTTTTTGAAAATGTGTTGTGTGCCAGGCACCATTCTATACTCTTCTGGAAGGTAGGCACCATTGCTCCCATTTTACAGGCGGGGTACATGACACACATAGAGGCTCAGTGACTCATACAACGTTACTGTGGCAGAGCTGGGTTATGGACCTAAGCAGTTTGACTCCAGGCTGGGGTCTCCTGATCCCTGGACCGATGTCTGCAGAAGGTCCTGCTATTGCACTAAGGAGAAAGTGATTTGTTGAAAGTGGGGGAAAGCTTCATGAGTGAAAAGAACATGTGAGCCGTGTGTCAAAGGGCAGGTAGGAGTTTTCCCTGAAATAAAGGGTGTCGGAGGAATGACTTTCCAAGCAGGTGAAATAACAGCACAGGGAGCAGGAGCCTTCAGGGAAGTGGGGATGTTCCTTGCTAGTTGGTGGGGAGGGCAGGTGTCAAATGCCAACAGTGGTGCCTGCCTCCCGGGACCTTGGGGGCTTGGGATAGGATACGTGCATTTCCTAGCTCGTTGCTGGTCACATCACAAGTGCAGTCCCAGCCCACTGCTTTCTCTCTTCCCAGTTTCTTTTCCTGTCAAGTTATGTGCAAAGGAAACCAATCTAGGTCAAGGTTTTGCTAAGTTAACCGTTAACCCTGTCTCTCTATTCTAAGCACGTTAGGTGTTAGATGGCGCACTGGATTCTGACGTTGGTTTGGCAGGGACACAGTTCAACATAATTATCCTCCATGGTGGTGAGTTGAATGCACAAGGAACTAATTGTATTCATTCACCTCCCCCTATCCTTGCCCCCATAATGTAGTAAACTAATCAGTTCACTTCATCTTTTGTAAATAGCATGTCTTTCCTAGTTACTAGAAACTGGCCGTAATTCAATCTAATTCAGAATATTTACTGAATATCCATTATGTACCAGGAAGTGTGTCTGGCACCATGAATATGGGGATCTGCTTTCAATCATTCCTTTAGTTGATGAATATTTGTCAAATACGACTGTGTACCAACGCCGTACTAGCTGTAGGGATACAGTAGAAAAACAAACATGGCCTTTGACCTCAGGGAGCTTAGAGTCTAGTGGAGGATCAATGATCTTAATCAAATGCATGTAAAATAACACAGAATAATGTCTTTTGGAGCAAAGTCCCAGGGTGCTGTGAGAGTATATAATAGGGGGAGCAGACTTAGGCTGAAGGGTCAGAGCAGCCTTCTCTGCTTGCAGAAGAATGAAGAGGAAGCAGAGTTAACAAGTGTGGGGCCAAGAAAAGAGCATTAAAGGTGTGGGGAATGGCTGCTCAAAGCACAGAAAGAAAGCTTGCAAGTCTGAAGCTCAGTGGGTGTCTGGAGCATGGTAGGAGGTGAAACAGGAGAAGTAGCAGGGGCACAATGGTGTAGCCTCATGGCCATGGGGAGGAATTTCCTCTTTTCCCTGAAAGCAATGGAAGGGCCATTGGAGGGGTGTAAGCAGAGGACGAGCAAGAAGAACCCCCTCCTGAGAGAGGTGGTTGGAAGACCACTGTGGTTGTCTAAGCGAGAGACGATGTGGATTAGACCAGAGGGTGGCCACAGGGTGGATGGATGGGAGAGACAGTGAAGAGGTGAAATGGACCTAACCTAGTGAAGGATTAGCTGTGGGGTTGGGAGAGAGAGGAGTCCACGATGAGTTCCGGGCTTTGAGCTTGTGAGGTCGAATGAATGTTGAACCACTCATCCTAGGCCGTGTTTCTTTTCTTTTCTTTTTTAATTGATGTACAGTTGATCTACAATGTTGTGTTAGTTTCAGGTGTACAGCAAAGTGATTCAGTTGTACATTCAGTTTTATATATATATATATATATATTCTTTTTCATATTCTTTTCCATTACAGTTTATCACAGGATGTTGAATATAGTTCCCTGTGCTATACAGTAGGACCTTGTTGTTTATCCATCCTATATATACTAGTTTGCATCTGCTCATCCCAAACTCCCAAACCATCCCTCTCCCCCCCCGCCTCCCCTTTGGCAACCACCAGCCTGCATATATGTGTGTGTATATATACCTATGTATGTGTATATATATATATATATATGTATATATATATGTGTATATATATATATATATACACATATATATATATACATATATATATGTTATTTTCCATTATAGGTTATTACAAGATATTGAATATAGTTCCCTGTGCTATACAGTAGGTCCTTGTTGATTATCTGTTTTATATATAGTAGTGTGTATCTGTTAATCCCAAACTCCTAGTTTATCCTTCCTGCCTTCCCCTTTCCCCTTTCATAACCATAAGTTTCTTTTCTATGTCTGTGAGTCTGCTTCTGTTTTGTAGATAAGTTCATTTGTATCATTTTGTTAGATTCCACATATAAGTGATATCATATGATAGTTGTCTTTCTTTGTCTGACTTACTTCACTTAGTATGATAATCTCTAGGTTTATCCATGTTGCTGCAAATGGCATTATTTCATTCTTTTTTATGGCTGAGTAGTATGCCATTGTATATATGTAACACTTCTCCTTTATGCATTCATCTGTCGATGGACATTTAGGTTGCTTCCATGTCTTGGCTATTGTGAATAGTGCTGCTGTGAACATTGGGGTGCATGTGTCTTTTTGAATTAGAGTTTTCATGTTTTCTGGATATATGCCCAGGAGTGGGATTGGTGGATCATATGGTAGTTCTATTTTTAGTCTTTTAGGGACCCTCCATACTGTTCTCCATAGTGGCTGCATCAATTTACATTCCCATCAATGGTGGAGGAGAATTCCCTTTTCTCCACACCCTCTCCTAAGTTCCATTTTGGACCCATTGAGTTCAAGATGGCTCCAAAGCCTTCAGGAGTTTCTGTGTGGTAGGATCAATCGGTACCCACAGCCTGGAAAGTCATGGGCCATTAGGTGGTGACTGAAGCCTTTGGAGGCAGTGAGGAGAGGAAGGTTGTAGGATGGAGGCTTGATGGAGTCCAGTAATTAATGGCCAGGAGGACAAAGATGTGTGTGCAAAAGGGTTGATGCATGAAATGGAAAATCAAGAGGGTGCGCTTCCATTGAAGCTATGCAGGTGTTTTGAGAGAGTGGCCAAGTAGAAGGGGCACAGTAAGTTGTCATTGGCTCGAGTGGCATAGCCATACGTTGTTGGCCTGTTGTGCTATGGGGATGGGGTATAAGCCATACTGGAGCAAGGCAGTAGAGATAGCAGGAATGGGGAGCCCCATCAAGAAACGTGATGAAAGGGAGGCATGAGACAGGGCAATACCAGGAGGAAGGTGTGGGATCATCATCCTCATCCTCTTGGCTCGTGATATCAGTGCTTAGACAGACACCCAAGCAGGGAAGGACCATGATGTGGTCATGAAACTTGGGGGTCCAGAGGTTCCATAATGGAGGTGGGATTAACTCCTTGGATACTGAGGCAGGTGAGCTGATGTCTGAGTATGTAAGGTAAGAGTGCTTGATGGACAAGACAGGAACTAGAAGTAGGGAAGGGTCATCCTGGCAAAGGGATTAGCAGGTGCAAGAATTTGATAATCCAAGCATCCAGGTTTTTCTCTGTCCTGCCTTCCCTCTGGCCCAAATGATGTCTCTCCTCCTATATACCATATAGGTGTATATGGTTGTGGGTGTCTAGGTATATGGTGAGGTGTTAACTGCCAAATATATGTGCTGGGAGGGGAAATGGAATATGCCGAGAAGTATCCATTCAGTGGTGGAGTGCTGCCATGACAAACATGGTGCAGTAAACCAGGAGCCGTTTGAAATAAATGGGTAGGTGTGCAGGTAAGGACATTTAAGAACCAAAACAAGGTTTGCCAAATCTGACTTATTCCTGTTTTTCTCTTTTTTCTTTTACAGTCAACTTTGACCATTTTCAGATCCTACGGGCCATTGGTAAAGGGAGTTTTGGGAAGGTAAGAATGATGGATTTTAACAAATTTCATCAGTAAAATAGGAAAGTTCCGACCACTGGGCTTATGCCTATGTGCGTGTTCGTGTGTTTGTTTCTTTGTTGATTGCTGGGCGCTGGGAATTTCCTGTTGGACAGAAAGATTTGAATTTGCTAAATTTGAAATGTGAAAGGAAGTCTGAATAGTTTCCTTTGGATATGCTGTAATTTCATTCTGAAAATTAAATTACAGCAGTCCTGCTTTAGGTGAATTACTATGGTAATTATTTCAAGATTGCTAATGCTATTTCTTCCTTGAGGATGTAATAAGGAAAGTGGAAAAAACCCCACAAATTTATGTGATGGCCAGCAGTAGCTCTTTCCTGCCATGGAGGTACTTTAAAAAATTACTGTGGAAAGAAGATTTACCATGAGATCTGCCAGCTTAAATTTCTAAGTGTACAATCTATGTATCGTTGTTGCCTATACAGAGAACACTGTATAGCAGATCTCTAGAGCTGACCCATCTTGCTTGGCTGAAGCTTTATGCCCATTAGTTAGTAATTCCCTGTGTCCCCATCCCCTCAAGCCCTGGCAACCGGCCTTTGGTTCTATGAATTTGAATATTTTAGATACCTCCTGTACATGGAATCATGCAGTATTTATCTTTCTGTAACTGGCTCATTTCACTTGGCATACTGTCCTCAAGATTTACACATGTTGAACAAAAGTGGTGAGAATGGGCCTTCTTGTCTTGTTCCTGAACTAAAGGGAAAAGCATTCAGCTTTACACTGTTGAGTATGATGCTAGTTGTGGGCTTGTCATATATGGCCTTTTATTATGTTGAGGTTTCTTCTATACTCATTTTGTTGAGAGTTTTTATCATAAGTGGATGTTGAATTTTGTCAAAAGCCTTTTCTGCATCTATGGAGATGATCATGTGATTTTTATCCTTCATTTTGTTTATGTGGTACATCATGTTGATTGATTTGTGGAGGTTGAATCGTCCTTGCAGCCATGGAATAAATGTCTCTTTGAATAGTGTAGATGATCCTTTTAATGTATTGTTGAATTCAGTTTGCTAATATTTTGTTGAGGATTTTTGCTTCTATGTTCATCAGGTACATTGGCCTGTAATTTCCTTTTTTTGTGGTGCCCTTGTTTGGTTTTGGTATCAGGGTAATGCTGACCTTGTAAAATTAGTTTGGAAGTGTTCCCTCCTCCACAGGAAGAGTTTGAGAAATATAGGTATTTTGGGTGTTTGGTAGAATTCACCAGTGAAGCTGTCTGACCCTGGATTTTGTTTGTTGAGAGTTTTTAATCTCCTTACTAGTAATTATGTTTATTCATAATTTTCTCTTTCTTCATTATTCAGTCTTGGAAGACTGCATGTTTCTAGGAATTTAAACATTTCTTCTAGTTTGTCCAATTTGTTGGCAAATAATGGTTCATAGTAGTGTCTTACGATCCTTTGTATTTCTTTGGTATTAGTTGTAATTTTATCGTTCATTTCTGATTTTATGTATTTGAGCCCTCTCTCTTTTTTTCGTAGTGAGTACAGCTAAAGACTTGTCAATTTTGTTTATCTTTTCAAAGAACCAGCTCTTAGTTTCATTGATCTTTTCAGTCTCTATTTCATTAATTTCTATTCTGACTTTTATTGTTTCCTTCCTTCTGGTAACTTTGGGCTTCATTTATTCTTCTTTTCCTAGTTACTTTAGCTTTATCGTTAGGTTGTTTATTTGAGGTTTTTCTTGTTTCTTGAGGTAGGCCTCTATCACTATAAACTTCCCTTTTTGAGCTGCTTTTGCTGCATTCCACAGATTTTGGTATGTTGTATTTCCATTTTCATTTGTCGCAAGGTATTTTTTAAAATTTCTCCTTTGATTTCTTCTTTGACCCATTGGTTGTTCAGTGGCATGTTGTTTGTCTCCACGTATTTGTGTTTTTCCAGTTTTCTTCTTGTAAATGATTTCTAGTTTCATACCATTGTAGTCAGAGAAGATACTTGACATGATTTTGATCTTCTTATATTTATTGAGACTACTTTGTAGCCTAACATATGATCTATCTTGGATGATGTTACACGTCCACTTGAGAAGAACGTGTATTCTGCTGCCTTTGGATGGAATGTTCAATATGTATGTATTAAGTCCATCTTGTTTAAAGTGTGGTTTAAGGCTGATGTTTCCATGTTGATTTTCTGTCTGGATAATTTTCCATTGTTATAAGTGTTATAAGTCCCCTACCATTATTGTATTGCTGTCAATTTCTCCTTTTAGGTCTGTTAATATTTATTTTATATATTTAGGTGCTCTTATGTTGGGTGCATAAATATTTACAAATGTTATATCTTCTTGGTGGAGATGACTTTATCATTAGGTAATGCTCATCTTTGCCTTTTATTAGTCTTTGTTTTAAAGTCTATTTTATCTGATATAAGTATATCTACCCAAGCTCTCTTTTGGTTTCTATTTGCATGACACATTTTTTTCCATCCTTTCACTTTCAGTTTGTGTGTGTCCTTACATCTGAAATGAGTCTGTGGTGGGCAGCATATATATGGGTCTTGGTGTTTATCTGTTCAGCCATTCTATGTGTTTCGTTTGGAGAATTTAGTCCATTTACATTTATAGTAAGTAGTGATAACTATGTACTTATTGCCATTTTGATAATTGTTTTCTGGGTGTTTTGTAGTTCCTCTATGTTTCTTTCTTCTTCTCTTGCATTCTTCCCTTTTGGTTTGGTGACATTCTATAGGGTTATGCTTAGATTCCTTTATCACTATCTTTTGTGTATCTACTATAGGCTTTTGCTTTGTGGTTACCATGTGGCTCACATGTAACAGCTTATATATATATACACAGACACATAAATATATATGTAAGTGTATATATAAAATCATCTATTTAAAACTGATAGTTAAGTTTGAATGCATTCTAGAACTCTACATTTTGAACTCCCCTTCACATTTTATGTTTTTGATTTCACAGTTTACATTTTTTAAATTTCATGTATCATTTAACTAAATTATTATTTTTATTACTTTTATTTTTTAAACTTCATAATAGCTTTGTAAGTGATCAATCCACTACCTTTACTATATATTTACCTTTACCAGTGAGATTTTTACTTTCATACGTTTTCTTGTTACTAATTAGTGCCCTTTCTTTTTAGCTTAAAGAAGTCCCTTTAACATTTATTGCAG
Organism: Orcinus orca; assembly: GCF_937001465.1. Taxonomy (NCBI): domain Eukaryota; kingdom Metazoa; phylum Chordata; class Mammalia; order Artiodactyla; family Delphinidae; genus Orcinus; species Orcinus orca. The sequence continues at coordinate 118,023,010 of NC_064562.1, forward strand.
GTCTGGGTTAGTGGTGATGAACTCCTTTAGCTTTTGTTTGTCTGGAAAGCTCTTTATCTCTCCTTCAATTCTAGATAGTAACCTTGCTGAGTAGATTATTCTTGGTTGGAAGTTTTTTCCTTTCAGCACTTTGAAAGTGCTGGCCTTCAAACTTTCTGCAAAAAAAATCTGCTGATAGTATTATGGGGGTTCCCTTGTTTGTAACAAGTTTTTCTCTTGCTGCCTTTATGATTTAGCTTCAGCTTTTGACATTTTAACTGTAATGTGTCTCGGTGTGGGTCTGTTTGGGTTCATTTTGTTTGGAACTCTCTGGGCTTCCTGAATCTGGATGTCTGTTTCCTTTTCCAGATTAAGGAAGTTTTCAGCCATTATTCCCTTAAATAAGTTGTCTGCCTATTTCTCTCTCTTCTCCCTCTGGACCCATATAATGCAAATATCATTCTGCTTGATGTTGTCTCATAGGTCCCTTAAGCTATCTCCACTTTTTGAATTTTTTTTTCTTTTTGCTGCTCTATTTGAATGAGTTCCAGTGACCTCTATACCAGACCACTGATTCTTCCTCTGCTTCTTGTAGTCTGCTATTGAACCCCTCTAGTGTATTTTTCAGTTCAGTTATTGTATATTTCATCTTTGTGACTTTTATTTAGTACTTACTTATATTTTCTATCTCTGTTTAAGTTCTCTCTGTGTTCATCTAGTCTTCTCCCAAGTTCAGTGAGCATCTTTATGACTAACATTTTGAACTCTGTTTCAGCTAAATTACTTATCTCCATTTCATTAAGGTTTTTTTTTTTTTTAACCTGTGGTTTTATCTTTTCCTTTTGTTTGGAACAAATTCCTTTCTCTCCTCATTTTGCTTGACTCTCTGTGTGTTTCTATGTATTAGGCAAAACAGCTGCCTTTCCCAGTCTTGAAGTAGTGGCCTTGTGAAGGAGATGAACCTTCTTGTTTAACCTTGCCCTAGCTCTTGGTTATATTTTGAACCATTGTGATTGTCGTAGCACCCTGATTTATTCTTGGTAATTCCCAGTTGTTGAAGACTTGTGAGTATTCCAGAGGGTGGGATCTCAGTTAGCCCTTAATTTCAGGCTGATTAGAAACTAAGCAGCAGCTTTTAAGGTATGCAAGTATACACAGTACTGTGAAAATGCAATTGTAAACCTTGCTGGCCTCCGCACCAGGTGATCTACAGGTGTCCCATTAGTGAAGTTGCAAAAATCGGGGCTCCAGGTGAGTGTTTGATTTCATTTCTGGGAGGTACCAGTGAGCTGTAGTGAGGTCAAGGGAGAGCACAAAGGTGATATCCCCTAGACCTTCCATGGCCTCTAGATGTATGGAAAACTGGAAGCCTGTCCATCAGGCTGAAGCTTCAAGACAGGTAAATAGGGCTTTTTCACAGGAAGACTGGGGGTGCATCACAGTCAGCTGTCTGTGCAGTAACTGGAGTGTGGTAGCCTGCCAAGAATAGTCTCTCTGATTGTTTCAGACCCATGGGGGTCCCAAAACACAATCCCCCCGGACACCTGAGCCAGGTGCTCAAGAGGCATACACTGTATGGGCTGCGTGTGTCAACTGGCTTTGGCAGGGCTGCAGAAGTGGCATGAGGATGGGGCATGAAGAGTGGGACTAACAAGGTGGAGAGAGAGCACAAAAATGGCACCTGCCAGCTTCTGTCGCCAGGAAGAGTCCTAACAGATTCCTGCCCCTCCAGCAGATGCTTTAAGATTAGCAAATAAATCTCCTTCACCTATGGTCTAGACCTTTTCATACTGTTGCTTTCGTGCTGGGTCCCAGGGCGAGTGAGTCTGTGTGCGAGCCCTTTAAGAGTGCGTTCCCTGTTCCCTAAAGCCCTGTGGTGCTTCTGGATGTAAGTCCTGCTGGTTTTCAAAGCCAGGCATTTGGGGAGCTCTTCTTACCAGTGCAGGTCCCAAGGGTTGGGATGACAGATGAGAGCACAAACCCCTGGCTCCTCAGGGAGAAGTTTTGTATTTGTGAGACCCCTCCCAATTTCAGGTCACCACACTGAGCGTGGGGTTCGGGCAAGATCACATCTCTGCTTCTCCTTCCCATCTTGATGTGGCTCTTTTATCCTTTGTTGTGGAGGAGCTGTTCAGCTAGTTTTCAGATTCTTTTCATAGGGAATTTTTCCATAGGTAGCTGTAAATTTGTTGTGCCCATAGAAGGAGGTGAGTTCAGGATCTTCCTACATCGCCGTCTTGAACCGCCTCCTTCCTCAATCTCTGTCTTTACTGATTTTAACAATCTAGTTGTTTTATCCATTTCTGAGATGGTTGTATACAATCTCCAGCTCTGATTGTGGAGTTGCTTCTTCTTCCTTTAATTCTGTCAGGTTTTTTTTTGTTTGTTTGTTTGTTTTTTTGCGGTACACGGGCCTCTCGCGGTTGTGGCCTCTTCCGTTGCGGAGCACAGGTTCCGGACGCGCAGGCTCAGCGGCCATGGCTCACGGGCCCAGCCACTCCGCGGCATGTGGGATCCTCCTGGACTGGGGCACGAACCCGTGTCCCCTGCATCGGCAGGCGGACTCTCAACCACTGCACCACCCGGGAAGCCCTAATTCTGTCAGTTTTGCTTCTTATGCTTGGAAGATCTGTTGTTAGGTGCATACAGTTTTATGGTTGTTATGGCCTCATGATGAATTGACCTTATTATCATTGTGAAATAAACTTCTCTATCTCTGCTAATAATCTTTTTTGAAGCCTATTTTTTCTTAGATTAATATAGTCATTCCAACCTACATGGCATATATTTTTCCATGTCTTGTCTTTCATTCTATCTGTTTTTTTTATATCTGACATAAATCTCTTGAGGATAGCATATAGTTAGGTCTTGCTTCTCTTTAAACCCACCTGGCAATCTCTTTTAGTCCTTTATTTGTTCTTGTTCTCTTTCTCTTTTGTTCTTCTGTTTCTCTTTTCCTGTTTTGCTTTGGATTAATTGAATATTTAGAATCTCCATTTAATTTATCTGCTGACTTTATAGCTACACTTCCTTGTGTTATGTTTTAAAATTGTTGCTCTAGGGATTATAATACACATCTTCAGTTTATTTCACAGTCTGCTTAGAGTTAATATTTTATACTTCACATAAAATATAAAAACCTGGCAACCATATAGGTCTATTTATCACTCCTGTCAACCATTATACTATAGTTGTCATACGTATTACAGCTTCTTAAATCATGTCTCCAATACAATATTATAGTTTTTTGCTTTAAATGTATAGAAATATATGAATATATAATATATGTGTAAAATATATATCTATTTTAAAGTATGTGTAGTTTTTTGGCTCTTAAAAAATTAGGAGGAAAGTAGTTCTTGATATTTACCCGTACCTTTCGTGAAGGTCTGAATTTCCCTCTGGTGTCCTTTCCATTCATCCTGAAGAATTTTCTTTAGTATTTTATGTGGTGCAAGTCTCCTGTCAACACATTCTCTTAATTTTATTTTCTCTGAAATGTATTTATTTCACCTTCTTTCTTAAAGAATATTTTGACTGGATACAGGTTATTGGGTTGACAGTTTTTTCTTCACTGCTTTAAAGATTTTGTACCATTGTCAGCTGACCTCCATGCTTTCTGATGAGACGTCATTAGACTTGAATCATTATTATCTGATAGTAATGTGTCACTTTCGTCTCTCTCCTTTCAAGATTTTCCTTTCATCTTTGACTTTCAGCAATTTGACTATGTTGTGCCTAGGTGGAAATTCTGGATTAAAAGAAAATATTTTCTCTCTCTTTGCTTAGATTCCTATATTTTCATTTATTTCTGTCATATTGCCCTTTATATCATGCAGCATATTCATAGTCATAAGAGCTGTTTTCATGTCCTTTATGCTAATTCCAACATCTGGGTCATTTTAAGATTCACCTCCATTGAGGATGGGTTCCATTTTCCTGGTTCTTTATATGTTGAATAGTTTTGGGTTGCATCCTGGATATTGCCAGTGCTATGTTGTATAGACTTCGGATTGCATTGTATTTCTTTGAAAATATAGTTTTAATGAGCAATTAACTTGGTTGGATTTACACTGCATACTCTGCCTCGTGGACAGGCACACGAAGCGTAGTCTTTTCTTCTTCACTGTATTGCTTATAGTCTGCCCCTTATAGCCCTTAGGGGTCAGCCAGAGATTTGGGCAGAGTTTATGTGCCACGTTTGAGAGTCCCCCTCTCTGGATTTTTCAGAGAGAGGAGTTGTGGCCCAGAGAATTTAGGAAGTTTGCCTCTAGTCTCTATGGATAGTAGCTGAACTTCAACAACAACAAAAGATTTTAAAATTCTGTTAAATCTTTACTTTCTGTTGTCCCTTATGTCGAGGATTTCATGGATGAAGGAACATGGAAGCAACTTTTTAAATCCACAGCACAATCGGCACCACATAGACGCATATCACTCTTACCCTCATGTCAGTGATGATTTTGGTCCTGAGCTCCTTGCACCCCTTCCTGTCATACTACCAAATCTGTCAGCATGTGCCCTCATGAATCATTAATGGATTATATCCTGTCACCATCCTTAAAAGTTTTGTTTTCCTTTCCTGCCTACATCTGTGCCGCTGTTTGCCTACTGGCTTGGCTCTCAGAACCTGTATTCCAGAGCATAAATGTATTAAAGCTATGGTTATAGTGGATGTTCTGAAAAAAATGCAAGCTTTATAGAGGATCTAGTTTTAAGTCCCTCTTTAGGTTGTAGCAATTTCTTGATGACACCCAAATTCATGTAAAATGTACACAAACATCCAGTATTCAGGACGAGGTTAGTTTACTTCAAGGCAATCGAACGTAGCTTTGTTGTGGTCAAAATACCAAATAATCGCTGCCTTTCATGGTAAGTGTAGATGAGTCTATATGACTATTATGAGACTCAAGGTGGAACTGGGCTGGACTAAGATGAAGAAAACCACCTCCTAATATTGAAGGGATATTTTGGCTTTGCTGTCTGCCTTTGGCAGGTTTTGATATCTGACATTTATTAAGAGTTTTCAAGAAAGACATTTCATTGTTAAAGTATGACAGTAGCCTTGGTTATCAGGAAAAAGCACGTGTGAATTCCCAGAAATCCCATTTTACTTTCATTCTGGAGGAAGTTGTGCTTCCCCAGTGTAGCACCAAGGTAAACAGCTGCAGGCAATCCATTGATTTTAGCAGGAATTCACTGAAAATTTTTATAACCCATTTATGACTGAATTTTAGGACAGTTGAGGCACAGCAGATTCTTTTCTACATATCTCAGTGGAGACACTTTAGATTTGGGAAGCAGACTGACTCTGATATGTACTAGTTGTGGCTACCTGGGAAAGTGAATTAGCCACCCTGAAGCTTAGTTTTACTCATCTGTAAAAAGGAAGGGGAATGAAGAATCATAGTGGACTGTAGTAGCTGTTGTTTTTGACTGTGCAGCATGCTTTTTGGTCCCCTTTCTTATCACAGTAACATCTCTTTCCTTTGGAAAACACCTCCCCCACCCCATGTGGACTGTCAATTATTATGGTTCCTCACTCACCTTCTGAGATGGGCATGTGACCTGGCTGGGCCAACCACTTGGGCCATATTCAGCTAGACTGGTGCTTGGTCCAAGGAGTGGCTGTGTGACCCAAGCCCAGCCATTCATAATCCTTCCATGGAATCAGAGGTGAAAGGCTTGTTCTCATCCTCTCATTGATGATGTTCTGTAAGAAAACAGGTCTGCATGAGTTGGTGACCATTTTTCTCAGCAACTGGTGAAGGTGAAAGTCTCTCTGCAAAAGGAAAGAATGAGGCCCAAAGTGAAGAAACAAACAGATGTAAGAGGCAGGTGGAGAGACGGACTCCTGTTGAGTAGGGTCAGGACTGGGGCGAGCGAGCAAGGCACCAGGAGTGAAAATTTAAGGAGGCATTGCTCCCAGGGTCCTCCAAATGCAGGTCGACATTGCTTCCTAACATTTTGCCCCCTCACTTGCTGGACCCCAGTCCTGGCCCTGCTGGGCACTGTCTGAGCTTGAGTTCCTCCAGGAGCTGAAACTGAGACAGAGAATTGAGTGCAAGCAGTTTTTTGGGGGGGAGGTGATCCCAGGAAACACCTGAAAGAGAGGGGGAGTGAGACCCAGAAGGCAAGGCAGCCAAGGATGGGCATTTGGTGAAAGCACTCACCACTGAGGCCCTTGGACTCACCTCCATTCTGGAACTCAATGCCGAGGGTGCCTTGAGGCAGCCGAAGGTCAGAGAAGCTGATGTTTTTATGCACAGTTCCCTGTTCATCATTGATGGAGGGCTTTACCTCATCATTGATGGAGGTAAGCAGCATTACCTCCCCTGCACTTTTTGGCTTATCCCGTCCAGGGCAGAAGAAGGTCCCCAGCAGAGAGTCACAGGTGTCCACAGTAAGCATCCTGAGGTGTGTGGAGGTGCAGGAGAGGGAACATGGGCAGGTACCATCAGTGCCTCCGCCTTTGTGCTCTTCCAGTCCTGTGAGCCTTATCCAGTGTCCTTACCAGCTACAGGAGCTGGCATTCTGTTTTGATTATGCAAGATCATGTTGGGTTCCCAGTATTTGCAACGTGGAGTAGAGTCCTGACCAATCAGAAACTCACAGTCATTGTCCTAGGAACTGGACCCCTCTTACCATCCTTGTTGCCCTAAAAGCCCAGTATGCTGGGCATTATTATCCCCATTTACATATGATGAGTCGGAAGCCTGGAGAGGACCCCACTGTCGCACACAGCCTGTTTTGTTTCCACATGTTCCTCCCAAATACAGAAGTTAGGTTGAAACTAGCATTAGTCACATGTGTATCAGCAGGAGACCATGGGGGTCAGGGGGATAGTGTCCATCGTGTCCAAAAACACTGGACATTTGGTTTGGGAAGTAACATAACATAGAGGAAAGATCGTGGGCTTTCTAGATGGGGAGGCCTAGGCTCAGATTCTGGTCCCACTGTTTCTAGCCATGTGAACTTGGACCAGTCATAAAGCTTCTTTAAACCTATGTTTCCTCTTCTGAAAAACAAGAATGCCCATTTCTATCCTTATTATGTTCACATTTTCCTTAAAATCCTTGAGCATACAGAACATATTAATAATAGCTCTTTTAAATTTTGTTTAAAATTGTTTAAATAATTTGATCACTAATGCTTATTTACTAATTTCATCACTGGTGCCATTCCTGGGTTTGTTTGTCTTTATTAGATTTCCTCCTGCTTATGAGTCATATTTTCCTGCTTCTTTGCATGTCTGGTAATTTTTTTGGACACTGGACATTGCAATTTTACTTTATTTATTTATATGTTTTTATTGATTTACAATGTTAAGTTAGTTTCAGGTGTACAAAATAGTGATTTGATATGTTCATAGATTATACTACGTTTAAAGTTATTATAAAGTATTGGTTATATTCCCTGTGCCATACATTATATCCTTGTATCTATTTTATACCTAGTAGTTTGTACCTCTTAGTTCCCTTCCCATCTCTTTCCCTTCCCCCCACCCCTCTTTCCTCTGGTAACCACTCAAATAGAACCTAGAGAAATGAGATCTACAATATATGAAATGAAGTATTCATTGGTTGGGATTAACAGCAGATTAGGCAGTGCAGAAGAAAAGGTTAACGAACTTGAAGATATAGCAATAGAAACTATACATGATGAAGCATAGAGGAAAAAAAATTAACAGATCCTCAGTGACTTATGGAACAAAATGCAATAGTTTAACATATGTGTAATTGGAGTCCCAGAAGGAGGGATGGGCATATAAAATATATTTGCAGAAATTGTGGCTGAATTTTTTTTTAATTGATGAAAATGATAAAATCAAATCCAAGAAGTTCAACTGACTCCAAGCAAGAGAAACACAAGGAAAACATCATCAATGATCATCATAATCAATTAATAAATAGTTTAAAACCATTAAGAGAAAATCTTAAAATCAACCAGAGAACAAAAGGACACATTGTGTTAGGAAATGGAAACTATGTAAACCCAAAGACAATGGAACGATATCTTTCTAGTGATAAAAGAGAACAAAAATACCTTTGTACAATGAAGGCAAATAAAGACTTATAAAGAATGCCCTGAGTGATCTTACTGGGAAAATAAGGGGCAGAGACCATGCAGCCTCCAACATCAGACCTGACATATGGTTGGCATTTTTAAAATGCCTTTCCTGTCTTCTTGGCCCTGGGTGATGTGGTGGGTTCTGGAAAGTTTTAGGTAACCACCTGAAGGGGTGCGTCAGGGGAAGACCTGGCTCTCTTAGCTTCCTCTTTCCATCTGTCACAGCACATCTTGCCAAGGGATGGTCTTCAGCTTGCTCAGCTGCCTCTGCCATCAGAGTGTGAGATTCCTGAAAGCTTGGGATTGGTCATATTCACCTGCCCAGTCCCATCAGCACCTGGCTTAGTGCTCAGCAGGTGGTAAAGGCTCAATAAATGCTACCTAGAGAATGGATGAGGGGGAGAGAGAAAGAAGAGGGAAAGCCCTGGTCTACGTAACAGCCAGTGATGTGATAAAGCATGGATTGGATCACATGCTTGCTGCTTTCAGAATGAACGCCAACCTCTTCTACTGGCCCCCAAGGCCCAGCAATCTGACTTGTGCCTAGTTTGCTGACACCTCTCTCTACCCCCTCCATCTTCCTACTCATTCCGCTCAGCCCATCTTCTCATCTCTCGAACATGCTGAACTTATTTCTAACTCGGAACCTTTACACTTGCTGTGCCCTCAGCCTTGATCACTTTCCCCCAGAACTCTGCAAGGATCACTCATACCATACAGAATTCTGCTCAAATGTCCCCTCAATGGGGGCCCTCTCTGAATATCCACCCCACTTGACTCCACCCCAAGCAGTTCATATCCATGTACCCTGTCTGGTCCCCTTTTCTTCAGTGCACCCGTCATTACCTGTAATTCCACTGCATGCTTATTAATTTGTCCTCTTAGTTGTTGGTCTCATGCACCAGAACATAAGCTCTCTCTGAGGGCAGCAATGTTCCCTCACTGTCCACAGTTGTATCTCCAGTACCTACTAAGCAAATATATATGTATGAAGTATAATACATATACACACATATGTATATTTACACATACATATATGTCTAATGCACATACATACACACACTCAGTAATCAGCATATAGATATACGTATACACACATTAAGCAGTGTATATATACATATGAGCACACATATGAATATGCATATATACACACCTAGTAAGCTGTATACATAGACACATGCATATATATACACACACATCTACATGTATGTATATACACATACATATAGTATTTATAAACACATGTAAATGTATATGCATATAAGCAGTAAATATACGTATATACATATATATATATACACCCACTAAACAGTTTATATATAGGCAGATATACAGATACCCACCATATATTATATAGATACATATACACACTCATATATGTATACATATATATGTAAGCCCACAAAGCAGTATGTATATCTACACACATATATATGCATGTATATACATACAAATACATGCATATATACATATCCACTAAGCAGTGTGTATATTTATATTCATATATAATATATACTTACATATACATGTGCATATGATACATATGACATATATGCTCTATATAATTAACTGAATGAATACATATTATGTAAATGAATGAAAAACTTGACAATTAACCAATCAACTGCTAAGAGTTAGTTGACTGGTTTATACTGACTGGGGTTAGAATCCTGAGGAGAATTTCTCTATCTCCCCTGCTGCAAACTCTAATTTTTCACAAATGCCCCTTCAATTTCCACCTCTCTCCTGACTCACTCTCCACCTCCCACAGGTTGCTCTTGACCCCTTCGTTCGTTGAGCCATTGGACATTTTGCTCCTGCACCAGCAGAGAGAGTCCAGACTGGAGTGTCCTGCTCTGAGTCAACTTTGAAGTCAACAGGGCTTAATTATTTTCAAGGGAAGGAGGAAGATACCTGTGGGAGAACTTTCTGAGAAGTTTGCTTCCAAAGTGTGTTTCTTGGATTAGCAAATGGGCCCCGTGCTTAGAGAGTCATAGGGTTGAAGCAAAATAAACAGAGAGTTAATTAAAATTCGTGGAATAGCCAGAGGCAGTCTGCACATAAAACAGCAAAAAGTGGCACAGATTTATATGATAATAGCTCTTTATGTCCCTCAAAGGAAGAGTCTGGGTAAAATTCAGCAAGAGTTGCACAGCTGATAATTCCAGACTCCACACTCTTATTATGCAATGATGATCATTTCTACACGCAAGCATATTATTAGCTGTCTCATTCCACATTCCAGATTTTCACATCTGCATGTGAATTCATAGTGTGAAAAAAAATTTTGATTAATAGCGGACTAACCAATTTAGTGCCCAGACTGCAACAAATCCATTTTGGAATTAAGTGGAGATTTGATTTTATATATATGTTTATAAGTTTGAATGTTCAGAAACATTTGACTTAGTGTTTTTTTCCTTTAAAAATGTAGTCTTTGGAAATCTTGTTCATCTTTTAAGATAAGGGTAGCATGGTGGAAAGCATAGCAGGATTTTGAGTCAGACAGTAAACGTTTATGCCAACTGTTCTGTCCCAGCATTAGTCTAGGTACTTGTGGTGGTGTGGCAAACAAGATGGACGAGGTCCCTGATGCCATAGAGCTGACGGTTTAGTAAGGGAGACAAATACACAAACAATATCCAACCGCGATTTCAATAATGAGAGTTGCTCAGCAGAAGATGCATAGTGCAATGACCTGGGAGGGTAGGCCTGCTTTCCTTGGAGGAGAGGGCAACAGAGAAGGCTTTGCCGAGAAGGAGACATTTAAGCCAAGGCCTAACTGCTAAGAAGGAAACAGACCATGTGGAGATCTAGGGGGTAGAGCATCACATACAAAAGGGGCAGCAGATGCAAAGGTCCTGTGGCAGGGACAGACTTAGTAATGGGGCCATGGCAGCAAATGTGTGTAAGATGCCCAGCCAACATTGTGTCTGCCACAAGCAGGGACTTGGAATATATGTTTGCTCTTTTCAGGACAACGCAAGAGTTAATCAGTTTATAGCAAAATGGTTAGAGAGCTTTGCCTCCAAGTCTGACAGAGCTGAGTTGGAATTCTGGTCAACCAGATGACTCTGGGCAAGTTACCTAACTTCTCTGTGTTTCCAAAGTGAGCTGTTATTCTTATGTAAGAATCATTTTTAGAATTCTTAAACATGATACTTTTACTAGAAGCTTTTACTGTTCATGCAGACATCTTTTATAAGCGGTGGAATCCATTTCTTTTTAATGAATATTTATTCCTTTCATATTAATTAGTCCATGTTTGGCTTGAATCATAGGTTGGAGGAATTTGCTGGCTCCCAGGGATCACTTTATTAAGAGCTAAATATCACAGGAAATGCAAGCTCATTCGCGAATGGCTTTCAAGCATAGGCCAGAGCAAATGATCCATTACTGACCAATTTAACAGACGTCATTGCTCGTTTGCATTTCGCATTTTCCAACAATGACGTCTCATTTCATATTCTGGATGAGCCTTCCCAGGCCTTTTTACATCTGTAAAGTGGTCTCAACCTTGCTTCACCCTAAAAGATACATTTCCAGCACTAAGGGTGTCAGAAGGCACCAACGTTGGTCCTGGACCCTTGCCCCCATGACTACTTTTTGGTGTTTCCTGACAAAGTGATGTCCCTTATGACTCCAGAGGGAAACTGTGTGCGTAAGCAGTGGCATTATTTATAAAACACACGATCACCTCTTGGAATTACCTCCAAACTCTCCTCCACCCTGTTGCCAGAAAGAACTCCTCTCCCCCTCAAAACCCACATTTTCCATGTTGTTTGTTTGTATGTTCTTTCCTTTATTCATTCATTTGCAATTGTATACCTAGGATCCACTTTTTAAACCCTTCTGTATCTCCCCAGTGCCCTCAGGATAAAAGCCAACTGTATTGTTCTGCTGGTGCTGATGTGACAAAATCCCACAGGCTGGGGGCCTTAAACCACAGGAGTGATTGTCTCACAGTTCTGGAGGCCAGAGGACACCAACCCAATTGGGTTGCCCTCATGACCCCATTTTAACTCAGTTACCTCTTTAAAAGTCCTATCGCCGGGGCTTCCCTGGTGGCACAGTGGTTGAGAGTCCGCCTGCCGATGCAGGGGACACGGGTTCGTGCCCCGGTCCAGGAGGATCCCACATGCCGCGGAGCGGCTGGGCCCGTGAGCCATGGCCGCTGAGCCTCTGCGTCCGGAGCCTGTGCTCCGCAACGGGAGAGGCCACAACAGTGAGAGGTCCACGTACCGCAAAAAAAAAAAAAAAAAAAAGTCCTATCGACAAATGCATCACATTCTGAGGTACTGGGGGTCAGGGCTTCAACATACAGATTTGGGGAAACACATTCAACCTGCATCACTGACCTTTAAACATGTCATTCAAAGCCATCTGTCACCTGCTCCTCACTCACCTTTGTCACCTCATCTTTTGCCATGATCTCCATGATGTCTGTCATGCACTGTCTCAGGGTGAACACCAGGGAGTATCACCTGATACAGGTCAGAACTCACAGATGAAGTGTCCGCGGGACAGGCGCACTGTTTCTTAGCATCTTAAGGAGAGACTGGCTTGGCTTAGAGCGTAGCTGTGGGGCATAGAGCTGACAGTTTAGTAAGGGAGACACCTTACATTGCCCCAATCAAGGCGTGTCCCCCCATGCTGCTGTCTCTTTTTATGCTGACTGGGGACAGACAGTTTAGAATCAAGTACCAAGCAGTTTTAGCTTCCTGTGCTTCCAAATGCCCAGCACTGGTGGCCTTAGTGACTCCTTGGGTCCATGAGAAGTTGAAATCAGGTGCTGACTTCTGATCCTGGCTAGCTCATTGCCACATGTATTAGTCAATGTTCTCCAGGGAAACAGAACTAAAAAGAGGTGTGTGGATATAGATATAGATAGATTTATTTAAGTAATTGGCTCACATGATGATGGAGGCTGGCAAGTCTAAAAATCTGCAGGATAGGCTGTCAGGCTAGAGACCCAGGAAGTTGCTGATGTTGCTGTAAAAGGCCAAAGGTCATCTGCTGCAGAATTCCCTCTTTCTTGGGGGAGGTCAGTCTTTTGTTCTATTCAGACCTTCAACTGATTGGATGAGGCCCACCCACATGGAGAGCAATCTGCTTACTCAAAGTCCACCTTTTAAAATTCATCACAAATTAATTTTATCTAAAAGCACCTTCACGGAAACATACAGAATCATGTCTGACCACATGTCTGGGCACCATAGCCCAGCCAAGCTGGCACATAAAATCAACCATCACACCAAATAATTGTGAAATTGTTCCTGAGCTCCTTCTTGGGCCACTTCTGCACATCTCTACAATGTTCTCTGGTCTTACCTTCAGTACATGTATGAATGATGATCATAATCACAATAATAAGCAATAATTTAGTAAGTGCTTACCATGTAACCCTCACAACCACCCACTAAGATAAGTACACTGCTACCCCCATTTTACAGATGGGGAAGTTGAGAATGCTACTAACACATGCTGAAGTGCACCATGCATGTTCCATCTCTGTGTACTTAGAGAGGGGCTGTGCACTCTCCTGGTAATGCACTTCCTTCCCCCTCTTCCTACACCTCCATCCTCATGAAGCCAACCCTTGATGACTGAGAAACAGTTCAAATGCAGCCTCTTCCAGAATGTCTTTCCCTAATCCCATATCCTGGTTAGGATCCCTCTTCTCAGGTCCCTTAGTCCCATGTGCTCACCTATCCTATAGCACTGTTCTTTCCTAAGTAGTAATTATCCATTTCTCCAGCCAGCCAGCCACAGATGTCAACTAGATGTTCCAGGCACTGTTCTAGTCACTGAGGAGGGAGCAGTGAATAAAAGGAAAATCCCTGTCACTGTGGGGTTTACACCACAGTGGGCGAGACGGACAAAGGGAAAACAAACAAACCAAGAAGCATGTGCTGTTATGGAACTTGGCCAGGGTGATGGAGGAAACAGGGAGGGAGAATGGGGACTGAGGAGGGATTAGCTCATTCACACATGGAGGACAGGGATGGCTTATAGGATAAGATGATTCATGGGTAGAGCCTGAAGGAGGTGAGGACCCAAGACTGGACACCTGGGGAAGAACATGGCAGACACAGGAATGGCACAGGGGCCATGGTGGGAAGTGAGCAGGGAGGAGAGTAACAGATGGAATTAGAGGGGACTTGGGGCCACGCCATGTAGGGCCCAGTGACCTGAAGTGAGCGACTTTGTCTTTCACTCTTGAGTATTGTTTGTTTATCCCATTGAACCTTGAGTTCCTAGAGCAGTGTCATATCTTCATGGCTAGCATAATACCAGGACCATGACAGGCATTTCACACATGTTTATTGAGTGAAATATTCATCCAAATGAGTATTTTTCTTGAAGCTAACTTTTGATCACTCTAGTGAGGCCACCATTGGTCACAGCCCACATGGACTTTCTGTGCCAGAAACATCATCGTATAGTTTGTGTATCAGATGGAGATGTTCTCAGGAGTGAGAAACAGAAAATCTGCCTTATAGTGGCTTAAACAAAGAGGGTTTATTTTCTCACATAACAAGAAGTCTGAAGGTAGGTGGCGCTATGATAACAGGTTCAGTAACTCTGAGTCCTTCGTAGCTTCATGGTCACAAGGGGCTGCTGCAGCTCCAGACATTACATATGTGCTCAAGGTAGAAAGGAGAAGAATAGTGGCCAAGGGGAGAAAAGTGGAACCATCTGTAGCTATTCCCTTTTATTCAGAAAGCAAGACTTTTCTTAGAAGCCAATAGCAGACTAATATTTCATTGGCAAGAACTATGGCTACTTCTGGCTGCAAATGAGTATTTAATGGATCATACTGCCTCCTTGAAGAAAATTGTCCTATTCAAAAGGAAGAAGAGGGAGGATGCATTTGGGTAGTTAACAATCATTGTCTGCCAAAGACAGTCTTCTTGTGAGATAAGGATATTTGAACAGCAGTACCTAGCACGATCACTCTTTTTTAGTGACCTTATTTAATCTTAATTTATTTATTTTTTTTTGCTTTTCCCCAAATTAGTTGTTTCCCAGAATCTTGCTCCTGTGAGCATAACCAGTGTCCGTTAATGTCGCCCTATAGCTGTGCATCAGTCAACAGCATCTGCTAAGTGTCCTCAAGCTGGGGGTGGGGTGGGCAGCACAGAGAAGGTCAACTGAGTCAGGTGAGAAAGGGCATCCAGGCGGGTCCATGGAAGGGCAGAGCCAGCCTTTGCACCCGCACAGCTCTGGGTTACCAGCACAGCCCTGGCTTCTCTGATTCTGGGTGACCTGTCCCCCCAGAGCTTGGCTTGCCTGAGCTGAAAAGTGAGGGTTACAGTCCTGACCATCAGGGTCACCGAAGATGCAGGCAGACAAGGACTTTCCTGAAGAATCCAGCGAAGTGATTCTCAGCTAGCCTGCTTATCAGACTCCCCCCAGGGAGTTTTTACAAAATACAACATCCCAGGACCCTCGCAGACCTCTGGGGGTGCCACAGAACCGAGGCCATCAGTGCTTTGAAGGTAAGGTCCGGCTGAGGACCACCAGGTGCTGGTGTGATGGAGGTTCTCAGCACGCATCCCTACCCCTTCTCTGCTGAATTGGGGTCAGTTCCCAAATTCCTGATGCACAGTGTGCTTGACACGTGCCATTCTCATGGCAAATCGCCTGAAATCCATGCTCGCTAGCATTTATTTATCTGTGCCAATAAATTGTAATTAATAATGATAACATCAGGCGTCCTAATTGAATTAGACCAATGAGGAGTGTTAACGGGGGGCTTGCCTGTCGGCAGCTTGGGTGGCTTTGGCCAAATTGCTCATCCCTTGGCTCATTACCTGTGATTTCTAGTGGAAAGCGCTATGTGCTGACCTGCTCAGGAGCCCTGGGGCCACTTGGGACCCGCCTCTTCTGTTTTGAAGGCTCCCAGGATGTGGGCAGAGCTGCCTGTTGGTGAGGAGGGCTGACGTTGCCTCTAGAACACCTGTCCTGAGCCCAGGAGGCTGAGATGCTGCTTTAGTTTGAGCAGATCCCCTCCGTCACGGGGTCGCCTTGGGCTTCAGAGCTGGGAGGACCGGCAGGCCCTCCTGCTGTGAGTCCAGGCATGGAGGACCCCACCTCCCTCGAGCACACAGGGCCTGGTGGGCCTTGTCTTAACTGAAATTCCAGCGCCTCTGTGGACTCCCGCTCAGGCCTGGAGGTCAGGGTGGCCCTCAGGTCAGGAGATGGTGATGCCCGCAAGGGGTGAGGCAGGGGACGGCCTGTAGGAAGGGTATTCTAAGCAGAGGGAACAGAACATGCTCGTGCTGGGGGTCAGGGGCCAAGGTGACAAGTTCACATGTCTGAGCCTCTGGAAGCTCGGGGTTCCATAGGGCACCAGGCAGCATGGCTCCTGCCTTCCTGGTGCCTGGGGTCGGCCTGTCAGTCAGTAAACAGGGCAGATCCAGTGTAGGAAGCAGCCCAGTAGAAATAGGGGCTGTGGGAGCCCACTGGGAAGGCTGTTGATGCAGCCCCCCCGAAATAAAAGGGAGCCTCCTACAGAAAGTAACGAATGAGCAGAGACAGTGCTGGTGGGTGAGCGGGAGGGAGGGGGTCATGGGCCCGGGAGGAAGTGAGAAGGGGAGAAAGCAGTGGTGGTGGAGAAACTCTTTAAAGAAATTCTAAGGGGGGTGAGGTAGCTGGCATGAAGGGGATGTGTGCGTGTGTGGTGTGTGTATGTGTATGTGTGTGTATTTGTGTGTATGTGTATATATGTGTGTGTGGTGTGTGTATGTATGTGTATGTGTGTGGTACGTATGTCTCTGTGTGGTGTGAGCACGCACTTGCCTGTCAGAGGTGACGGAGGCGCAGAGGACTTTGAATGACAAGACACAGACCTTGAACACTTCCTGAAGGTGAAAGAAAGCCCCTGCAGGGCTTCAAGTCTTTCATTTTGGGGAAGTTCCCACTGGGCAGAAGGACATGTGCAGAGACCAGAGCCGAGGAGACGCTGCTGGTGACGAAGCTATTACGGTGAAATGTTCCCACCTCTGAAATCTCAAGCACTAACTCTAAGTACCAGCAGTCACTCTGGTCACAGGGACTTAGGGGGAGAGGACACAGGCCAGGGGATCGGGCTGGAATGTGGAGTCCCGGGCGCTGATTGGGGAGTTAATGCACTCAGGGCTCAGGGTTGGGTCCCAGGCTCAGCTCAGCTCCCCACCCGCCCATGTTTCCTGGGCACCTGTGTGGGCCACACGCTCTGCTGGGCTCTATGGACACCTGACTGTAGACCTGCGGGGCTCAGATGAAACGCACTGCACAGGAAGGATCACAGAGGTGCCTGGCCGAGTTGGTCAGCCAGAAGTCGATGGCCATGATGGACATTTACAGACTGTCTTAGTTTCCTGTGGCTGCTTTAACACACGGGGTGATTTAAAACGGCCGAGGTTTATTCTCCACTGTTCCGGAAGCTCTGGGAAGGATCTGTCCCGGGCCTGTCTCTTGGCTACTGGGGTTGCGGCTATCCTAGGCCTTCCTTGCCTTAAAGATGCATCATCTCTCCAATCTCTGCCTTCTTTTCTCTTATTATAAAGACACTGGTTGATTTGGGGCCCGCCCTAATCCTAGATGACACATCTTGAGAGCCTTAATTATATCTGCAAAGACCCTTGAACCAAATAAAGTCTCCGTCACAAGCTTAGGGGGTCAGAACTGTTCAACCAGGACTACAGCCTGCCTGTCCCCTCCTATTTGGTTTTGTGCATTGCATTCCCTGTGCCACAGTCATCCTGCCTGACAGAGAGCCTGAGGGCTGGTCCCACCTGTCCCAGCTTCCTTGGGTCTGCAACGTGAAGGGAATGGCTCAAGCCACCCTGGCAAGCCAGTAGGAAATGTCACCCCAAGCTCCAGCCATGGGACCCTGTGTCCTGGGAAGCATGCCTCCCTCCCAGCACCCTGCCCTGCCTTCAGATAAGTCCTTAATGATGGTTGTGATGACAGTACCAGTAATCACAATAATAACTGCATTTGCTGAGAGGCCTCTGTGCCGGGAGCATTAAATGTCCATAACCCTATGGGAAGTAAAGAAAACTCACCTCCATTCGGTACCTCCAACATGACAGCACCACAGCACGCCCTTCACAGCATCCCCTCCCATGTCCTCACAACAGCCCTTGGAGTAAGAACATACCACCCCCATTTTACTGATGAGTAGACTGAGGCTCAGAGAGGGTGGTTGCACAGCAAAGAACTGGAATATAAGCCCCGCTCAGAGTGACCCGAGAACCCAAACTCCTTCTGTGTCTCTGAGACTTCCCGGCAGACCTTTGTCTCCACTCAGTGCCTTAGACTTGTCTTCGGTCTTCTTTTCATCGTAGCCTCTCTGTCCCCTGGTCAGGTTGAGTCAGCCATTGCTACCTGCCTTGCTTGGCCAGTGAGGAAGCAAGGGCAGAGGAGCCAGGGATACGTGCAAGAGGGCCATGAGCAGAGCCCAGCTCTCCAGACCCCGCGTCCAGCTCTGTGTTCCTGAGAAACATAGAGTGTTTCTAAGATGCCTTAGAAGATAGATTCAAGCCCTCAGTGTATAGAGGAGGAAGTTAAGGGATCCCAGCCACACCTTTTCTTTTATTTTTTGTCTTTTTACTTTTGTTTGTTGTTTTGTTTTTTAACATCTTTATTGGAGTAAAATTGCTTTACAATGTTGTGTTAGTTTCTGCTGTATAACAAAGTGAATCAGCCATACATATACATATATCCCCGTATCTCCTCACTCTTGTGTCTCCCTCCCACCCTCCCTATCCCACCCCTCTAGGTGGTCACAAAGCACCGAGCTGATCTCCCTGTGCTATGCAGCTGCTTCCCACTAGCTATCTGTTTTACATGTGGTAGTGTATATATGTCAATGCTACTCTCTCACTTCGTCCCAGCTTACCCTTCCCCCCCCCACCCCGTGTCCTCAAGTGCATTCTCTACATCTGCGTCTTTATTCCTGTCCTGGCCCTAGGGTCATCAGAACCTTTTTTTTTTTTTAGATTCCATATATATGTGTTAGCATACAGTATTTGTTTTTCTCTTTCTTACTTACTTCAGTCTGTATGACAGACTTTAGGTCCATCCACCTTACTACAAATAGTTCAGTTTCGTTATTTTTATGGCTGAGTAATATTCCATTGTATACATGTGCCACATCTTCTTTATCCACTCATCTGTCGATAGACACTTAGGTTGCTTCCATGTCCTTGCTATTGTAAATAGAGCTGCAATGAACATTGTGGTACATGACTCTTTTTGAATTATGGTTTTCTCAGGGTATATGCCCAGTAGTGGGATTGCTGGGTCATATGGTAGTTCTATATGTAGTTTTTTAAGGAACCTCCATACTGTTCTCCACAGTGACTGTATCAATTTACATTCCCACCAACAGTGCAAGAGGGTTCCCTTTTCTCCACACCCTCTCCAGCATTTCTTGTTTGTAGATTTTTTGATGATGGCCATTCTGACCCGTGTGAGGTGATACCTCATTGTGATTTTGATCTGCATTTCTCTAATGATTAATGATGTTGAGCATCCTTTAACTCTTAGAGGAAAACATAGGCAAAACACTCTATGACATAAATCACAGCAAGATCCTTTTTGACCCACCTCCTAGAGAAATGGAAGTAAAAACAAAAATAAACAAATGGGACCTAATGAAGCTTAGAAGCTTTTGCACAGGAATGGAAACCATAAACGAGATGAAAAGACAACCCTCAGAATGGGAGAAAATATTTGCAAACAAAGCAACTGATAAAGGATTAATCTCCAAAATATAAAAGCAGCTCATGCAGCTCAATATCAAAAAAACAAACAGCCCAATCCAGAAATGGGCAGAAGACCTAAATAGACATTTCTCCAAAGAAGATGTACAGATTGCCAGCCACACCTTTTCATCAGCATGGAGCTGGCCAAGACCCCAGGCCTCAGCCTCTTGTTTGACTTGTAAATCCAAGCCTTCAAGCTCCAGGCAACGTCCTGTACCAACCTCTCTTCCTTATCTGGTACCCAAAGTCAGACCTCCAAACCCTATTCAAATCCTGAGCTCTGCTTTGAAAGCTAGAATTCTAATCCCATTTTGAAGAGTCTCTGCTAGTTCCTGAGCTGTCTCCGAGCTGCTATGAGTGTCACCCTCCTCCTTCCCGCCCACCCCCCTACCCTGCCCCGGGAGGTGAGAGCCATCTCTCAGCACCTTTGCCCCTCGTCAGTCATACCAACAAGAGCTGGGGCTGGGAGGGGTCTTCCTCTGACGGGGGCATTGCCCAGACTCAGCTTTTCGAGATGATGCAGCCAACTGGATTTCAGGGCTCCCAGGCCTGGCAGAGACCGTGTCTACTCCACATCTCTTCTGAGAAGGCAAATGAGGAGTGAGAGAGATGAGAAACCCTAATTAGTGGAACGATCTGCCCCCTGTGTGTCTGCCTGCGGACGTGGGTCTCAGGGCTCTGGAAGTCTCTCTTCAGATTCCTGCGAACCAGGACCCCAAGGGGCTTTTGTCCAGCACACCTTTGCCTTCTGTGGTTTTATATTTTCAAGTTCACTGGTAAAGTTCTTGGGTCTTCAACCTCATGCCACTAATCGTACTGCCTGGAAAAGCATTCTTTTGGAGATTTCATGAAATGTGCTTCTTAAGGCATTGAGATTCGGGTGACATTTATCATCCCCCAGACACAGCCGGGCACTCCCACTTCCTTGGTCTCAGTGGGGCAGGGTGGGCTTTGATAACTCTGTTCAGACAGATGCTGAGACAGAAGCTCAGAAAGGCAGCAAGAACCAGAGTGGGAATTGGAATTCAGGCTTTTCCCTACCGTCTTGTATCTGCCTCAGATTCATAGCACATCGGAGCAAAAGGGGTCCAATTTCCAATAGAAGACCAACTTGGGACGCCCAGAGAAAACACCGAATTCCCAGGCCCGTAACCATATCCCTCGTGTTCTCTCTCACAGACCTGTTCCCAGGGAGGATGCGTCATTGGTGCGTTCCTGGGAAGGCAGAGAGCCTGGGTTTGAGTCCTGAGGCGTGAGGAAGGTCTAAAACCTTTCTGTGCTTCTCTTCCTTTATCTGTCAAGTGAGGGTAATAAAACTACTTACTGTACGGGGTTGCATAGTATCCGTCCCCAAATTCATGTGATGTAGCTGCTAGCAAGGGGAATCAAGGATTGATAACAACCCCCAGAAATGAGAAGAGGCAAAGAAGGACCCTCCCCGAGAGCCTGCAGAGGGGACGTGGCCCTGGCAACACCTTAATTTGGAGCTTCTGGCTCAGAACTGTGAGACGGTAAATTTCTGCTATTTTGAGCCCCCAGTTTGTGGTACTTTGTTATGGCAGCCCGAGGAAATGAATACGATTCCCCATCAGGATGTTGGGAATACAGGACGTGTTCACCCTGCTACTTTTTTCCAGCCACACCATACTCCTTGCCGGGTGTCCTAAGGCTCTATGTTCTCCTTTATATCTTCCCTTTCCCCTAAAAGCCTCTTCGTTTGCCTTTGCCATCTTTCCATCCTTTCATGCCCACCCTCTGGCATTAGGGCCTCGAGAGAGCCTTCTCTGACAGCATGTCCCCCCTCCCAGCGCTGCCCCTTGTGAGTAAGGACGTCACTCAAAAATCAGACTGTTGTGGGTTTGAATCACCGTCCTGACACCGAGGGGCTTGTTGAACTCTGGACAAGTTAACTAGTGCACACGGGGCTGCAGCTTCCTCGTGCTCAAGGGAAGGTGGAGCCTTTATTCGCAAGGTTCTGGTGGGGATCACGTGAGATAATCAAGGAGACAGTTTGCTCAGTCTCCCAAAGTAGAGTGCTCAGTACAGGAGCTGCCACCATTGCTGTCACCACTTCTCCTTTGCTCACCCAGGGCCCCTGCGCCTTAGTTTGGGTCTCCCCAACGGCCCTGGAGAGGAAGCAGGCACAGGTAGTGAGTTGGGAAATGAGTCAGGGAAGGAAAGGCAGGAGGCTGCTGGTAAGGGTGTGCCGTCAAGCCAGTTAGCCCTGTGGGCAAACTCTCAAACTCCGGGAGCCGTGGGATGGACAAGGGGTCTGGGGTGTAGATGCCCCAGCTGCCTGCATGGGCCGAGTGTTGCTTCTGTGGACCTTCACTCTTCGGCATCGCCAGTCTGTTACAGCAACGCAGGCTCTGCTGGCAGACAGAATCGTCGGTCAAAGAGAAGCGGGGCTGGCGATGGAGGTGTGAGCGGAAGTGGGGAGGGCGGGGGCCACGGGAGGCACAGATACGTGTATCTCAGCATCATAGGTATTGGTGCATCTGTCTGTTTTCCTCCCAGGCTATGAGCTCCTTGAGTGCAGGGCTGCCTCTTCCCCCTCCTGTTTGTGCAGCTGCTTTTTCAGCACTTTCTTAGTGTAAATACCTGATCAACAGGTGAATCTGGTCCAGCTCTTCCATTTTGCAAATATTGGAGAGGTTGTGGCATAGCCAGCACTGCTCCACTAGCAAGATTTCAGAACCAAGACTTGAACCCAGGAGTAGGGATGCCGTGAGGGGCTGCCTTTTTGTTCCTTTGAAACGTTGGCCTGAATATTCTCCCTTTTGGCTGTCACTCAGGTCTGCATCGTGCAGAAGCGAGACACTAAGAAAATGTACGCGATGAAGTACATGAACAAGCAGAAGTGCATCGAGAGGGACGAAGTCCGGAACGTCTTCCGGGAGCTCCAGATCATGCAGGGGCTGGAGCATCCTTTCTTGGTCAATCTGTGGTGAGTGATTCCATCCAGGGCTCCGGTGAAATCCTCATTATGGAGGCAAATGCAAATCCGGCTCTGCTAGAAGGAAGCTTCTGTACTGTAGAGAGAAAGAAATGAAATTTTCTGGGTTCAGATATTCTTGTAAATATTTCGTTGGGTACACTTTCTGATGACTAATCGGTAGAGTACATTTTCTGATGAAATCATTAAACATAGGCTTAATTTTCATTCGGTCCTCTTACCTGGTGAATCAGGATTGAAATCGGTTTAGAAGAGAAGGTTTTTGTATGTTCGAGAACACATGTAGAATGTGATAAGAGGATGCCAAATGGAGCCTTCTAAGGGGAGTTTAACTTTTTTAGAAAATTACACCCACAGTGTTCGTGGCAAGCAGGACTTGCCATGAACATGAGGAGCTGACGTTTTACTCCACTTACGATGGCTGCCCGGTGTGGACATGCTAAATTCCAGGTTTTGAATCTGGCCGATGAGGCCCGCTAGGAGCCATGTTCTGGAACTTTCTCTCCCTCCCACCCCTGGCTATCATCTCTGCTTTAATTTGTGTCCTAGATTTGCCCCTTTGCTGGTTGTTTCCCTGCCTCTGTGTCTTTGCATGTGAAGTCTCCTCTTCCTGAAACTTCCGCCTTCCTGTCTCCCCAGCTTCCTCTGACCAAATGCCGTGCATTCCTTTGGTTCAGCTTTCGAGGTACGTAGGCGAGGAGGCTTCGCTGCCCCACAGGCTGGGTGAACACTCCTCATGTCTCCACCTTGACCTGTGCTTGACCCAACATAGCCTGCATCACCTTGAATCCAAATTATTGTTTATTTATCTGTCCTTACTAAGAAATCACTTGCTCCTTGAGAACAAAGACTGTCTCCTGGTTCTTTGTTTCTGGGAGTCTAATACAGACTCAGACATGTTGGGGGCACTTAATCAATGTTTCCTGAGCTGGATTTTGTTGAAGGGGAGAGGATAGGCTATTCTAGGAAACAAAATCTGACAGTTGCATTCTGCATCTTTTGATCTTCAGAGCATCCTTTCTGATGGGAAAGTCTAGCCTAGCCTGAATCCCTAATATCACCAAGTATTTCTCTTGCCCTTCATATATAGAAGCACTCTGAACACTGGGTGATAGGACAAGGAGGGACATCAGTTGTCCTGTTTGAGAAAATCCAAGTCTGCCCAGCAGATGCCTCAGACTTGGGCATTTCTGTGGGCAAACGCCATACTGTGTGTCATACACTAGAATCTGGGTAACAAGTGTGCATTTGTCATGTCTCCAGCCACCCAAACACTTCAGTTTTTTGGGGGCAATAAACCTCTTCATGTTTTGATTGCGGTACGAGGAAATGTTTTAAATTTATTTTTTATTGCGGTGACATTTGGTTTATAACATCACATAAATTTCATGTATACAACATTGTATTTCTACTTACATATACCCTACAGTGTGCGCATCACCAAAAATTAAGCTTCCATTCATCACCGTACAGTTGATTCCCTTTACCCATTTCACTCCCCTTCCCCCAGCCCATCCCTTTCCTTCCGGTAACCACTCCTCTATTCTCAGTATGTATGTACGTGTTTGTTTTTGATTGATCTGATTTGTTCCTTTATTTTTTGTTTGTTGGCTTTTTATGTCCCACATATGAGTAAAATCATACAATATTTGTCTTTCTCCATCTGACGTATTTACCTTAGCATAATAACCGTCAAATTCTATCCATGTTGTTTCAAATGGCAAGATTTCATCTATATTTTTATGGCAGAATAGTAATCAGTTGTATATATATACCACATCTTCTTTATCCATTTGTCCGTTGATGGGCACTTAGGTGTTTACCATATCTTCACTATTATACATACATAGTACTGCAAGGAGCATGGGAGTGCAAATATCTTTTCAAATTAATGTGTTTGTATTCTTTGGATAAATACCCAGAATTGGGACAGCTGGCTCATATGGTACTTATTGTCTTAATTTTTTGAGGAATCTCCATACTATTTTCCACTGTGGCTGCATCATTTCTAATTAGAAAAGCAACATAGGTTCATTGCAAAATACAGAAAATGACATACATAAGAAGGCAACAATTATCCAGAATCCTACCACCACCAGATTACATTTCAGTGTGTAATTCTTTTTATACTTCTTTTCTCATATCAATATGACTGTAGATGTCATTGATATAAAACCATGCATAACAATGTTGGATTTTGTTTTTTCAAATTAATTGTCTAGTAGGAGCATTATCTCCTTATTACAAACTTTCTGTAAATCACTTCTAATGGCTACATAACCTTCCACTGTGGAGAAGTTCAATAAGACATCTAACCTCTAACCTGTCGTATAGGTTATTTAGGGCTGTTTCTAATTATCTTGCCAATGTAAATCATGCTGAGATGAAGTTCTCTGAGCTTGAACTGTTTCAGGGGAGACTCCTTAGACCGATTAAGGGCATGGGATGTACATCTGGACAGTGATGTGTGTTGAAGGAGGGAGGATGTGTCGGCATCCTCCCTTTTTAGGACCGTTTTTCGATGCTCTGTTCATGGTCTCCAAGATGCCAACAGATTAATGACAGACCCCCTTTAATTCCATGTAAGCGCTGGGTCAATGGGAAAGCTCCCTGTGCACGTTGGCCTCTTAGGGCATTGGATTCCCATCATAAGCAAGAAAGGATAGAACCTGCTGCTTGATTTTGGAGTCTCCAACTCTTTGGCCTCAATTTTTCACCTGCTAATGGTGAAAATAATACCTTGTTTACTGCTAGCACTGTTTTGAGAGTTAACTGATAGGAAAAGATATGACAGTATATTTTCTGTAAATGAAAATATTGTTTACTGTTAGAGGTTATGTATATATGTGTGTGTGCATGTGTATACCTACATATGATAATAGATGGATGATAGATAGAGAGAGAGAGAGAGAGAGAGAGAGAGAGGGAGAGAGAATGCTCCTTCCAGCTATAAGTGAAAAGGAGAGGGTCTTTAGTTCACTGGGCAGTACTGAGTACTTTACATACTGTGTGGCTCAGGGGGCAGAAACTTAAACTTGCTTCAACACCAAAGGGAATTTCTTGGGTTTTATACCTAAAAAGTCTAGAATTCTAGCTGACTTCGGTCTCTATCTCCTGCTTTCCCCTGTGCTGGCTGTGTTTCAGAGCCACGACTCATGCTGACTGATGGTTTTCCTACTTCTACTAGCTGAACAGCCACAGCAGAGGCTGAAGGTCACGGGCATGATTGACCTGGTCATGTGCTCCTTCCTAAAGCAGTGGGGAAGGGACCAGGAGGTTGGTCCCACCTGAGTCTTAGGAATCTGCAGAGGGAGGTTGGGAGCTGTTTCCAGAAAACAGTAGTGACTGTGCTCACCACGTGATTGGCACCTGCCACCACTCCTTGTGCTGGAGTCTTCATAACAGCCCTGTGGGACAAGGGGTTTGGGCCCCATTTGTCAAAGAAGTAAAGCAGGGCTCAACGCAGTTCATGATCTTACCTGAATCAACGGAATTGCGATTCAAACTCAAGATCGTCCAGTGTGCCCCGAGGTTTCCAGTTCTTGTAGGCAAATACCACTAACGTTTATTAGGTACTTGATAAGTGTCTTCTTTAACTGCTATTAATCCTCCTAACGGCCTCTTTAGTTTCCTGCTATCATCCTATTATTATTGTCCCCATTTTACAGATGGGGTAACTGAGTCACACCACTAATAAATGGAGGAGATGGGACTTGAACCCAGGCTGTCTGGCATCATGGCCCACATTCACAACCCTTCTGCCATGGCTGCTGTGAGAAGGCCCTGACCCTACCCTGCTTAGCCCACCACACCCCCTTCCTCCCTGCATGGAGCCCCTCCTGCTGGGCTTCTGTTTGCTGCCTCCCTTACCCTGCTAGGAGGGAGCATGGTGTGGGATTGCTTGTCAGGTTCATAAGGACACTACTGCTTTAAATTAATTATACATCAGCTTTTCATCTCATTACACGGAGGGTGAATTATCGCAGACTTGGAAAGCCTGACTACGCCCCTTGTCATTCTTCTCTTTTGCTGACATGCTCTATAACTGGCAAAGGCAAAGGCAAAGGCAAAGGCCGGGCACTGATTAGTTTTCACAACAATTTACCCTCTAAAGAACGAATGATGGGTGCTCCCAAGCCCGTGACGATCCAGGTGGAGTTGTCAAGTGCAATATTTTCACCTGTTCTGAAGCAAAGCTGTTTTGCTCTCTGGGGCTTAAGACAACTGGGGCAAAGGAAAAAGGCAATGAAAAATCACACCCCAGAGAAGAGGGCTGTGCACTAGCGGGAGCCCTGGAGAGGTGGGGAGGGGAGAGATGGCGGGGAGGGGAGAGATGGGCTCTGAGGTCCGATCTCCCAGGTTCTAATGACAGCTCTGCCTCTTGTAGGCAAAGCGGCTACTCTGGAACTGTGTTGCCTCCCCGCCCCCTTCCTGCCCCACAATATGACTAACCCCCAATATGACTATATCTGGAGACAGGATCTTTAGGTGGCTGTTAAGGTTATATGCGGTCATTAGGGTGGAACCCTAATCCGAAAGGATGGTGGCCTTGTAAGAAGATGGAGAGAGAGCGAGTCTCTGCCGTGTGAGGACATAGCATGAAGGTGGCTGTCTGCAAACCAGGAAGAGAACCCTCACTGGAACACGACCGTGCCCAGACCCTGATCTTGGACTTCCAGTCTCCAGAGCTGTGTGAGAATACACTAACTTCCAGTGCTTCCGCCTCCCAGGCAGTGGTATTTTGTTACGGCAACCTGAGCAGACTAATACAGAGGGCTCGAGAGTGATTTCATTCTCCCCCGTGTCTCAGTTTCCTTATTTGGAAAATGGAAATGAAAAGATGACCCCATGATAGAGTTGCTATAAGGGCCAAATGGGGGAATACATAACAAGCATCCACATGGTCCCAGGCATGAGGTGACCACTGGATCAGGGACCTCCACTGCTGTTGATATGATTAGCACCCGTCTTTCAGGTTAGTCTGGGGCTGGCTGGACCGGTTCTCTCCTTCTCTTCCAGCGGGGAACATGAGGACATGCTGACTGTTGGAAGATGAGTCTTGAGATTTCGGTACTAGATTTTTATCCTGATTACATTGTGGTGGGTAGGTAGTTCACTGTGTTTTCAGACTGTATTTTCAAAATCCAATTCTGCTTACCAGATTGACTATATTTACTGTACTGTTAAAATGTTCTGTTTATAATTAGGCAGCGCCTCCCCTGCCCTGTTTGCTGCTGGATTAACTGTGAGGACGGATACCTAGCAGGATAGGATGAGAACAGATACCTGCAATCAGTTTAAACTGTTCTCATAGCAAGTGTTTCTGGAACCTTCTCTGAGTAGCGAAAGGCTGAGTCAAGACGTAGGTCTCCATGAGCCACTCTCAGGCAAGAAAGAATCACTTAAATTAGTGGCTAGTTTTTCTTAAGCATTGAGACCTTTGATTAGAGTAAAACTGTGTAAGGTTTTTAAAGGTGAAGCTGATCTGTCTGAAGCAAGTGGGCAGGAAAGGAGGTTGGGGGGAGGATAGAGACAGAAGGTCCCTCAGGGACCTTTGATGAAGGATAGAAGCCCTTTACAAATAATCACCAGTCACTGAGCAGCTTCATTTCCATAAAACTAATTATCTTTGGCCTTGAATATTGCTACAACCTCCCAACCAGCATTTCAACACTCAGCCATCACCAGTTTTCCCCACACAGGGTGTCTTGGTCAGCTCAGGTCACAGTAACAGACTACCATAGACTGGGGGCCTTAAAAGACATTTATTTCTCACAGTTCTGCAGGCTGAGACTTCTGAGATCAGGGTGCCAACATGGTCAAGTTCTGATGAATACCCTTTTCCTGGTGTAGAGATGGCTGTCTTCCTGCTGTGCCTTCACCTGGGGGAGAGAGACAGAGAGAGCTCTCTCTTGCCTCTTCTTGTAAGGGCACTAATCCCATCATGAGGGTTCCACCCTCATGACCTAATTACCCCGAAAGCTCTATCTCCGTCACATTGGAGACTAGAGTTTCAACATATGAATTGGGGGAGGGGACATAAGCACAGTCTATAGCACAGGGCAAGTCTTACCAAAGTGCAAATCCGAGCCCACTCTCTGATTAGAATTCTGCGATGACTCCCCAAAGCCCACAGAATAGATGTCTCTCCATGCCCTGGCCTCTTGACATTATGTCAGCCTCTCCTCCTGACACCCACCCCTGCTACCATCTTGGTGCATTTTTGTCCCAGACATACTAACTGATTAGTGGCACCTGTAATTCATCTTGCTGTCATCAGCCCTCCGGGCCTTTGCACATGCTGTTCCTTCTGCCTGGAACACCGTCTCCCCTTTGTTCTCTTTGAGAACTTCTGCCCCCACAAGTATTCATTCATTAAATAGATATTTATTGGACTCTTACTGGGTACCAGGCACTGTCTTAATTTTTAAGGATCCAGAGAAGAAGAGAATCCTTATGACTACTGCCTCTTAAAGTCTATAGGTCAGGCACCAATTCCTCTATCGAGCTGCCTCAGGATTGCCACCTAGGCCTCAACTGGCAGTGCTTTCATCTGCACTCTGTTGCAGTACCAAGCAGCTCAATCACATTTATCCATCTGTACATCTGTTTCTTCCATTAGCAGTGAGCCACTTGGGGAATGGGACCATGCTTTATTCACCTCTGTATTCCTAGCATCCAATGTTCAATAAGTTAATTCACTCAGTGTTTGTTAAGGACCTACGACATGCCAAACCCTGTGTTGGCATCGGTGATAGAACAATGAGCGAGACAGTCACTCTACTTCTTTACAGAGCTTACAGATGAGAGAGGACAGACCTTAAACCAACAGTTGGCCCTGCTCCCCTGCTCTCTTCCTTCCATCTTAAGTAGTCACTGTCCTTTGGGGTCCTGGGTAACTTAAAAAATATAGAGGTTACAATTGTCCACCATGTCCTGGAGGTCATAGATGGGAAATGCTCATGGGTTTTTTCCCAATTCCAATTAGTATCATCTTCTTTAGTCTCCATCAGCATGGTAACTCCCTTAATAAAAGGGCACAAGAGGTGATGCTGACTCATCCAGGGTCCTTTTCTCATCCTTTTCTATTCCAAGATTTGTTAACATCACTGGTAACTTCAGTTTGTGCTTTCAAGATGGCAGATTTCTTAGGTTTGTTATTCTGAAGGGGGTGAGTGTGGATTACAAGATGTCCCAGCTGCGTTCTGACATCCAGGGGGTCAGCGCTGAACCGTGGAAAGGGATGCATGAGGAGCCAGAGGTCATGCTATATAACTCCGGGGCTCGAGGAGGATGGAGTTGGGCCCTGGTGTATCAGACAATTCCTGTGGGTGAAGGGGGTAGATCCAGCAATCAGTCAGGAAGGGCATGAAGTTTGCCCAAGGTCAGAGGGAAAGCCAGGATTCACTTGGACCCACCAGTGGTCTTTGGGGTCCTCTGATTCCCCACCTTCTGTCCCCACATGGCACCTTCTTGTGCCCATTTCTCTGACTGCTCCTCATGCTTCCCACATGTTTTTCTGTAATTAAGACTCTCCTGGGCTTCCCTGGTGGCGCAGTGGTTGAGAATCTGCCTGCTAATGCAGGGGACACAGGTTCGAGCCCTGGTCTGGTAGGATCCCACATGCCGCGGAGCAACTGGGCCCGTGAGCCACAACTACTGAGCCTGTGCTTCTGGAGCCTGTGCTCCGCAACAAGAGAGGCCGCCATAGTGAGAGGCCCACGCACCGCGATGAAGAGTGGCCCCCGCTTGCCACAACTAGAGAAAGCCCACGCACAGAAACGAAGACGCAACACAGCAAAAATAAATAAATTAATTAATAAACTCCTACCCCCAACATCTTAAAAAAAAAAAAAGACTCTACTTGGTCCTTGGGGAATCATTAAAGTCTTCCCACACTTCATCAAGGCCTAAAATATTGGTAACACTATCCTTTACGGATCACCTATGGTACATGGCTCTTTTCCTGTTTTATCCTGGTTAATCTTCAGAACCATCTTACAAGATGGATGTTCTTATCCCCAGTGTACAGTTGGGGAAGCAGAGGACTGGTGGGTTAAATAACTTGTGTAAGATTATGTAGCTGACAAGAGGCAGCACTGGGATTAGAGGCAACGATGTACCAGGAAATGCTTAACAGCTGTCCAAGAGGACAAAAAGCAAGTCCCGATTTGTAGAGTCAGATGATTTCCGTGGTGCAAATAGTCCCATCATGGCCTGCTATAGACTTAATGTATGTGTCTTCCCAAAATTTGTATGTTGAAGCCCTAGCCCCTCAATGGCATGGTATCTGGAGGTGGGGGCCTTTGGGAGATGATTAGGTCATGAGGGTGGGGCCTTCATGAATGGGATTAGTGCCCCTCCAAGAGGCCCCAGAGAGCTCCCTCACTCCTTCCCCTTCTGCCATGTGAGGACACAGCAAGAAGACAACCATCTATGAGCCAGAAGGCTGATGCTCACCAGACACCGAATCTGTCCGCACCTTGATCTTGGACTTCCAGCCTCCAGAATTGTGAGAAAGGAATTTCTGTTGTTTATAAGCCACCCAGTCTATAGTATTCTATTATAGCGGCACAAACAGACTAAGACATGGTTGATTTCAAGCTAACAGCATGTTGACCCGCTTATAAAATTTCTGAAAATTCAGCAGTTCTCATGAGCCAGTATGAGCCAGCTCCAGCACAACTCTGATAGACCCAGATCTAACACCAAAGCTTTTGCTCTTCCTAAACCAACTTCTGGGAGCCAGGCCTGGGGATAAGCCTCATGAACCTAAGATGAATAAGCAATGAAAGAGATACCTTGAGAGGAATTAAAAAGAAGAAATACAGTAGTTGGATACTGGACAAAAAATGGTCCTTCCCCTTCCTAGGATGGTATTGTTGGAAAGCCTCAGTTTCCTCATCTTTAAAATGGGGATAATACCTCCCTCCCTTCCTTGGACTTTGTGAAGTCCAAATCACATGAGGACCAGTGAATGAAAGCCCTATGGAATTGATAATTTGTTAGCGAGATATACATTAATATACTTCCTTCTGAGAAAAACTGAAGGATGGGTAATAGCCTGTAAATCCCATGCACAGTTTGTATGGATGAAATTGCCAGTGGAAGGCAGTGAATGCGGTTATACATGTAAGGACTGCAGATAAAGACGAGGGATGCTCAGTGAGGAGCAATTTTATGCTAAGTTCATATCCCAAAGCGATACAAAAATTGCATTAGAACGTAATACATTTAGGAAGCATTTACCCTCTGTAGTGAGCTTAATTAAATTGGAGACTGTGGCGCCCTTGTTCCTCAAGTTTTTGAAAGTCACGTGGCAGCTCCTCATGTTCTTCCAACAGCTGGGCACGCCCCCCACCCCCAGTCTTCACTCCTCGCTTCCACCCCTACTCCTGGTCTTTGCACCGGTGTTTCCTCTGCTTGGGACCATTTCCTCTAGACACCTGCAGGGCTCACACCTTCACTTCCTGCAGATCTTTCTCAAATGTTACCTCCTATCTGAGCTCTTTCGCTGACAGAGCTCAGTTTAAAATCATAAGCTCCTCCCCACCCTGGCTGGCAGCCCCCCTAACCCACTAACCCTCTTCCTTGCTTTATATGCTATGGTACTTTTCATCCTATAACACGTGATACATTTTACTTATTCAACTTGTTTATTTTTCTATGTCTCCTACACACACACACACACCCACCACACACACGAAGGAAGGGCTCCAGGAGGGCAGACTCGTCTGCATTTTCACTGCTCCTTCCCAGCGCTCAGAAACATGTCTTGGCATCAAAGAGATGCTCAGTGAGTACCTGCTGAATGAAGGATTGACTGAATAAATGTCCTGCCTCCCCAACACGTGATATTCAGGGAGCCATATATGGCAGCCACCTTGGTTCTTCACTCCCACCGACCCACACTGACCTGGAAACCAAAACCAAGATCGAACCCTCTAGTCTTCTAAACCCAATAGAAATGATTTTGCTAATCTGAACAAATGGTGTTTCCACCCCTCCCTCTGATCCAGAGTAAGTCTGTGAAGCTGAGGAAAGAAAGTGACCTTTTATATTCTGACGGGTAATGATGGAAGCAGTTCTAATAGCGAACCTTTATTAAGCACTTGCTGGGTACCTGGCTTGTGCTGAGGGTTCCACGTGAGTCATCCCGTTCATTGTTCCCACGGCCTTGTCGAGAGCCACTGTGCCTCTCCATCTTGCAGAGAGACAATCGAGGCTCAGAGGGGTTCGGGGCTGTAAATAAGCAGACGGTGCATTGGACTAGCGCTCTGCACCAGCGGCCCCTGCCTTTGGGTTCACGAGTTCGTTCATTCAGCGCCTGTTTAGTAAGCACCTGTTATGCCTGCTGGGCATGGTCCTAAGTGCTGGTGATATGCGCAGAGCAAAATAGGCGTGGCCTCACCTGCGCGGAGCATCCCCTTTTCCAGTCTGGACAGGAGACAGGCAAAAATCCAATAACTTTATAAAAACATGGACAATTCGAGATTCTGGCAAGTGCTGGGAAGGGAGTGCACGTGCACAGGAAACTGACATTGTAAAGGAAGAGGAAACTTGGCATCCTTTGTGGCATCGGGGAGACTCCCTGACCAAGTGGCACCTTGGGGATTTCACGGCACCCAATGCTCACAGCAAGTCACCATGGCAGGGGTTATTACACACGGGGAAACTGAGGCTCAGAGAAGCTGAGTGATTGATTGTATAGGGCCCCACAGTTAACAGGATAGAGCCGGAATTCACCCAGAACTTATACTTTCCACCACCTCCATTTTTCAAGCTGATGCGATAAGAGTTTTTGGAAATTGTGTGGGAATTTCAGAGGGAAAACTGAGACCTGCCATTGGGATCTTATCCACTCACTTGAAATTTGATACCTTCCTTCTCTGGATACAGTTTTCTCCTCCATGGCCTGAAGGCCTTAGACTCTCTCCACTGGTTTCCCTGAAGCCCTGGGGGACCCAGGAACTTCCTTAGAGGTTACTTGGGGCTGATGGGGCTGAATGTGTAGGGACCAGGCCTCTGTCCTGCCTCATTCTGCATTCCTGTTTCGTAATGTTCTACATTTGGTTTCATTTAAGGAAGACTTTTTGCTGCTTAACCATTATGACAGCCAGTAGCCTGAATAGTCTCTCCTGCTCTGTGAGTGTGAGATTGGACCACTACAGCCTGCCCTGTGGGCTGAGAACTGGGCCCAAGCACAGCCAGCTCTGAGAAGCAGAGCAGAATGACCCAGACTGTGTGATCAAATCCAAAGAATTACGGGCTTAATGAAAATACATCTCAACATGTAAAACTAGAGGCCGCACATTCATGGTTAAAGAAAAGAGTTCTGTTCCACACTCAGGGTAACTGCTGTGCCCAGGCCAGTGACAGATACCACGGGGGACAGGAAAGGATGCCTGAACGTGCTCCCCCAGCCGCATGCGGCTCCCACAGAACCAGGAGCCTTGCAGGGCCTCGGGAGTCAGGAATTATGTCTGGACAGTAGAGATGCACAGAGAATATAATAGAGTCATTGTTGACTCTCAGGAATGCTTGCTTCGTTGATAAATGGCCATTGTGCTTTTGCCCTGAGAACTGTTTGAGAGGCGATGGGAAATGACAGTGGAAGACCACATTGCTCATGAAGGGCAGAGTGGAGATTTGCAAGGTCCTCAGTCCAGAATGGTGATATTTTCTTAGAAAACCCATCACAAGGGACCTTGAGGGCCACTCTTCCTGCTGTTGGATCCCCAGGGATACCTGTGCCGTGCACAACTCCCAGGGGACCATCACAGCCTCACAGTCTCCTGCAACATGGTAGCCTGGTCCCCAGGGCCTTCCTGGCTCTCCCTGAGAGCTCTGTGGACCATCACTCTCCTCCATGACTCCTGATGCCCTGTCTGAACGTGACCCTGACAATGTGTTGACCCCTCCTCTCTGCTGTAAGACTTTGCCTCTGCAAGACTAGACTTCATTCACTCCTTTCCACCTCTCAGGCCCTTGCCCCCAGTATATCATGAGCCTTCCTCCTGTGCACGGAGAGGAGAGGGCATGCAGTGAGCATCATTAGCTCGATCTGTAGATGAAAAGACCCAGATCTGGTAAGGTGGAGCCATTTCCCCAGCATCATCGGACCATTAAGCTGGGGAGTCAGTATTGTAGCCCGTCTGTCTCACTCCAAAGCCTGAGCATCTCCCACCACTTTCCCGGCCTCGCACGCTCCGTGGAAGCCTCGGTCACCGTCCAGCTGGTGCAGATGCTCATCGGGAATCATAAGTGGACATGTTGCTTCTCTGTGAGTCCCTCTTCTGGCTGCGTTTCTGTATTCCAAGGGGTCGGTGCCCTCACCTGGGGCCCCTGCCCTGCAAGAACCCACCCACGGCTCCCAGGGGCGACTTCTTCACAGGTGACACTGGGATTTTTATTTCCAGCCACATTATCAGTCACGCGTGAAACTGGGAGAAATATCCTGAAAAGGTGGTGACGGGAGGAGCCGTGTTCCCGACACACGTGCAAGAAGAGATTTCAGGATGTTTACGGACTTAGAAGCCAAATGTGTTTGCTGGATTGTTGACACGTTGAACTGGAAACCTACAAAGGCCACCACAGTCAGAAACCCTTATCCTCCAGAGACATCCCTGATCAGCACCTCCGTGCAGAGCAGAAATCCTTGCTCCCTCCTCTGGGTCCCCGCAGCACGCAACTAGTGCTCTCGTGTGGTCCTTCTCAGAGTCTGCCCTGTGACCGTTCCATCCGAGAATCTCGAAAGAGGGTCATGGCTCGTTCATTCACAAGAGGCCGTCCTGGACCATTGGCTTCATCCAGCTCCTGGGCTTTCTCTGTCACGTCACCCTGTTTTATGTAGAAAGCTCAGCTCCTTTCTGCCTCTGGTGTTTGCTCATTACTTCACAGACTTTTCCCAGAATAAATATGAGTTCCCTGAGGCCAGGGTCCTGTGTATCTCATGTGCTGTGTTTCCAGTACCTAAAACGGGATCTGGCACAGGTGGGCACTTGATAATCCATTTGTGGGATGTTTGCACCCAATCCATGGCTTGGGACATAGTAGTCTCTCAATGAATGGGAGAGAAAAGGGAGGGATGCTTGGGAAGAAATGGGGAGCTACCTGTTCTCCCAGTGGGTCCCTGGGGGCGGGGACCATGCCTTTTCATGTCTGTACCCCTGGCTTCTAGCACAGGAGAACACTCTTTGCATGGATGATAAATTAGCCCCATAACATGCTGAGTTTAATATGCAAACATATGTGCCCCAGCAACAGAACAATGCACTTAAATGCTTCTCGATCTCAAAAATCCTTTTATTTCTTTCATTTTTAATTATGTTCTCCATAATTCATAGCAGAAGTGCGTTTTCTTTTTGATTGGCAGGGCACATACCTTTGATTCACCAATGTGTTCTTTACAGTAGGTCTAAGGCTGTTGGCTCACATTGAAGTGGGGGAATGAGGCATTTGTAAAATATATTTCTGTAAGATTCACGTCTACTCCAGCCTTTTTTGCTGCTACCTCTCCTTCCTCCATGCCCTGCTAATGCTAGCAACCTGACATTCCCCAGGACCATTTCAACCAGCAAAAAAAAAAAAAAAAATGAAATGACCTTGAGAAGTGATTATCCACTTTCCAGGTGATAAATTGATTCCGTGACTTGCTGGAGAAGGAGGTTGGAGAGACCCCATAGTGGTCCCTCATGATGATATGTACATCGTCTTCGTATCTAAGAACCACCTGCATATTATGGACTTAACATTTTTATATCAGCTCACTTTTTTATTTAAATTAACTTGATCTTAAAAGCTTGGTATTACCCCATGAGTAAAAAACTATCCTCTGTTTTCTTAAATAGAAAGCAACACTAAGAATTTATACCATGAAACATATATAGTATCATTAGATTCTAACTAAATACTGTTGCCTGCCGAGATGGTGAACCTGAGATCAGGTCTTTTCATTGCTTGAAATGGAGATTGACAGGTAGTAGGAGAGTGTTGAAGAGAGGCTGGCATCAAACCCAGACCTTCCCCTTGATATAATCAGGATGGAAATGCAATTGGAATTGGAGTGAGCAGCCCTTTGCTCTGCATTAGATGGCATTCAGTGCCACACCAAAGGCACCTGGGATCATCTTATTGGTAGCACTTGCGATACACGGCCCACATCCTCAATGATACTGGGTGCTGATGACCTGACGTGAGCCAGGTACCACTCTGCAGGGTTCTCTTACTCTTTCTTTTTCCCCCTCTCTTTTTCTTTCTATTCCTTTTCTACCCTATTGTTTTGCCCCAAAATTACTTAAAGCCACTCACACAAATGTTTTAAAATTCAAGATAAGATATTACTAAGCGAGAAAACAAAAGGAAGAACTAATGTGGGGAATGTAGGCAATGAAAATGTCGTGAGGAATCAGTCCGAGTTCAGATAAGCACATAGCTCCACTGCCCTGGATCAGTGATGGTAGACGCCATGGCAGACATGAATCCCCTTACCCCCACTCAAACCTCTTTAGAAGCAGCAGGGACTCAATCGGCCAGGACCTCAGTTGGCTTCTTTCTATGAGCAGGTGGGCTTGAGAAATGACCCTTACCCTCAGGCCCTTGGGACCAGGAGCCATGTCAAATTAGGACTCACAGGCTCAGTTGCCTGCAGGGGCAGACAGGTAACAAATGAAGAAAAAAGTAAGAATTGTGGCCAGCAGAGATTGTGGCCTTAGCACATCATCAGCCTGTGGGGGTGATGCAGGGCGGGGTTTGTGGGCGGAGCTGAGAGGAGGCTCCCAGCTCTAGGTCACCCACTGTCTGGGGCTGACCGTCTCTCATCATTTGGCATCCTCTTGGTCTCACTTTGCTATGTGGCAAGGTGGTGGGTGGACCAATGGGTTTCAGGCTGAACTCTATGCCATCCCTTTAGTTGCTGCAGGCAGTGAGGGACATGTGTGACGGGAAGGTTCTTATGACTGCAGCCCTTCTATCTGTTTGTCAATACTCTGGATCATTTTCCTCAGAGCATATGTCACCATCAGAAATTAAATTAAATTCGTTTAGTAGTTTATTTACTTCCTCCTCCAGAATGAACGCATCATTTCTGGGCCACCAGCACTTGATCACAAAGAATTCACACCAGAAATATTGGTAAAATGAATGAATACTTTTCCAACAGTTCTACCTCTTAACTAGTTCCCTTGTTTGAGTGCATGGATAACCTTGTGGATGTTATCCTTTAATTCTTGTTTTCCTAAGAGTTTTTTAATCTTTGGAGTTGACTTTGAATTTTATCAGATGCCTTTTGAAGAATCATCAAGATGCTTAGGTGTTTGGTTTCTTTGATCTCGAAGTCTGATTAATTATATTATTAAATTTATCAACAGTGCCTCATGCCACCTGGAGTAAATCTCACTATTATGTTTCATGGTAGAACACGTGTTGTTGTTTTTTCAGCAAATAACAATGACAATAATAGCAACATCTAAAATGCACTGCATTCTTTTTGCATGTCAGTTTCACTTTAAAATGTGTTATCCCGTGTCATCCTAACCACTTCCTGTGATGGAGTACTCCTACTTCACAGAGTAGGAACTTCATAAAATCTATGTAAAATGAGGGCATGGTGCCCAACAATGGTTAAATCTCAAACTCAGCTATTATTATGATTATAAAACTTTATCTGCTTCCCTGATCATTTGCTTAAAATATACATTGTGGGAGACACAATGGTAATCTTAATTTTCTTTCTTTTTTTCTTCCTTGGCCGGACTGTGGGGCTTGCGAGATTGAACCCAGGCCCTCGGGAGTGAAAGCGCGGAGCCCTAACCACTGGACCGCCAGGGAATTCCCACAATGGCAGATCTTGGTGTCAGGCTGGTTTAGAATTCCTGCTGTGCACAGCATTTATACGGAGGTGGCTAATCCTGTCTTTCCCTCCGAATTCTGCGCTTTTGTATGAGGTGCAGTGAGAGGGAAAATCAGTCTAAACCACTCTGACAATTTCCATTTTATTCGCACCCTTGAGATCTGTACTGGGAGTAATGAGATTTCTGATGAACCCTGAGCCAGTCTCGGGTTTCACGTCTGGATGGGAAACTCAAAGGAGTCTCAGGCCTTACGGAGATCCTTTATGGGATGTTAAAATTCAGATGGGTGGCCTCAGCTGCCCTTCTCAACCACAAGTCTGGGGAACATCTGGTGTGCAGTGAATGTCATTTTAATTAAGGATGCGTGATGGTGATTTGTGCAAAAGCAGCTCAAAGTGAGGCAGGCCCACGCACATCAGCACGGTGTGGGAAGTAGAAAGTCTAATAAGGTGTACACAGGAGCGGTACCATGGGGAACTATTTTAATGAATGTATTAAGTGTTTGTCATTAGCATATCTTTGTTGCTATGTGACCATGTACTCCTGAATATTTGAAAACCTATTAGTAGCCTGTGTGGTTTGGAATTAATGCGTCTAATCTTGCTTACATTATAAATCAGTTCCTCAAATGCTTCGTTTTACCTATCTGAGTTGCTCCATATTCCCAATTAGTGGAGCCCACCTTAATAAGATTTTATTATCCATCTCTAAATTAAATGTTCTCTTCACTTCTCTTTGGTTTTCCAACTTGACTAAACTTAAAATTGTGATTAAATTAGTTAACCTCACATTGAGCTCCACAAGTACTGGACTCCTGGGAGCCAAGCATCAACACCAAGTGGTTTCAGACACTTGTCCAGGTCTTTGCATGGGATGTTCCATTTTCCTGAATTTTCTCCCAACCCTGTTCACCTGATGAGCTACTATTTGCACCACAAAACCCTGCCCAGTGCTTATCTGTGAAGCTTTCTCTGATCCCATCTGAGGGATGCCTTTCTTTCTTTCTTTTTTAAAATGTATTTTTTTGAAGTATAGTTGATTTACAGTATTAATTTCTGCTGTACAGCAAAGTGACTCAGTTTTATATATACACACACACACACACACACATTCTTTTTCATATTCTTTTCCATTATGGTTTATCACAGGGTACTGAATATAATTCCTTGTCTATACAGTAGGACCTTGTTGTTTATTCATTCTTTAATAATAGTTTGCATCTGCTAATCCCAAACTCCCAATCTATCCCTCCCCTACCCCACTCCCCTGTGGCAGCCACAGGTCTGTTCTCCATGTCTGTAAGTCTCTTTCTGCTTTGTAGATAAGTTCATTTGTGTCCTATTTTAGATTCCACATATAAGTGATATCATATGGGATTTGTCTTTCTCATTCTGACTTACTTCACTTGCTAAGATAATCTCTAGATCCATCCATGTTGTTGCAAAGGCATTATTTCATTCTTTTTTTATGGTTGAGTAATATTCCATTATGTGTGTGTGTGTGTGTGTGTGTGTGTGTGTATATATATATATATATATATCTCACATCTTCTTTATCCATTCATCTGTTGATGGGCATTTAGGTTTTTTCCATGTCTTGGCTGTTGTGAATAGTGCTGCTATGTGAGTGATGCCTTTCTTGAAGTCAGTGTTTGGGAAAAAAGTTTGATTTCCCCGAGGAACTAGAAAACATCTTCATTCTGACAATGAAAATTGTGTATCTGGCTGTGTCATCCTCTCCCCTGTGATTGAAAGGAAGCTCAGAGCTAAACCACATTAGAGAGGCTACAGGGTGCCTTAAGAAGCAAAAACCCTCAGACAAGCAAGCCTGAATTTGAGTCTCAGGTCACTGGCTGCAGGACTTGGGATGATCGATTGAGACTCAGTTTCATCATCTGTAAAATGGGACTAATGTCTAGTGCTTACTTTTTTTTTTTTTTTTTTTTTTTTTGTGGTACGCGGGCCTCTCACTGTTGTGGCCTCTCCCGTTGTGGAGCACAGGCTCCGGACGCACAGGCTCAGCGGCCATGGCTCACGGGCCCAGCCTCTCTGCGGCATGTGGGATCTTCCCAGACCGGGGCACGAACCCGTGTCCCCTGCATTGGCAGGCGGACTCTCAACCACTGCGCCACCAGGGAAGCCCTAGTGCTTAAGTTTTAAATGTATATTATTAAATGTCACAGTGCCTGAGTTCTTCGCACGTTGAAGGACGTTCATTCTTCCATGTGCATTTATATCTTCATTTCCTGCCTCATTTTGATCTGCATTTCTCTGCTCTTCTTTTTTTATTGCTTTGTTCTCTACTTGACATTAAAATTCCTTGGTCCCTCTTCTCTTTCTATTTTTATCATCATTTTGTTTTCTATGTTTATGTTGTAAGCCACCTAAAGTCACTTGTGGGACTGGCCAAAACACACTGAAATAAGCCGTTCTATTTTTAAAGTGGTTGAAACCTTCCCATTTAGTGTGTAAGGGAGTCATGGCACCCAGGTCCTCCCACACTGCTTTTCTCCTGTAGGGTTGGGGCGATGGAACAGACCCACAGGGATACAGAGCCAGATGTGTGAGTGCTGCCTTACTAATATATTGGCAAAATCCCCATACCTCATACACGGTTCTGCAAAAAGCAGGTTTGGAAAGCTCTGCTTGGACTTGAGGTCGAAACAGAAACTTCTTCCTGCAGCTCAAAGCTAGAGGTGGGGGGGGACCTTCAAGACAGCAGAGGAGTAAAACGTGGAGATCACCCTCCTCCCCACAAATACATCAGAAATACATCTACATGTGGAACATCTCCTACAGAACACCTACTGAACACTGGCAGAAGACCTCAGACCTCCCAAAACGCAAGAAAATCCCCACGTACCTGGGTAGAACAAAAGAAAAAAGGAAAAACAGAGACAAAAGAATACGGATGGGACCTGCACCACGG
The DNA here is from genome assembly GCF_937001465.1 of Orcinus orca. Taxonomy (NCBI): domain Eukaryota; kingdom Metazoa; phylum Chordata; class Mammalia; order Artiodactyla; family Delphinidae; genus Orcinus; species Orcinus orca. The sequence continues at coordinate 118,064,553 of NC_064562.1, forward strand.
GAGGGATCTGTGAAGGAGGAAAAGCTTCCACACACTAGGAAGCCCCTTCACTGGCAGAGACAGGGGGTGGTAGGGGGAAGCTTCGGAGCCACGGAGGAGAGCACAGCAACAGGGGTGCTTTGTCTCCACCCAGAGGGGTGGGATAGGGAGGGTGGGAGGGAGATGCAAGAGGGAGGGGATATGGGGATATATCTATACATATACCTGATTCACTTTGTTATACAGCAGAAACTAAAACGACATTGTAAAGCAATTATACTCCAATAAAGGTGTTAAAAAAGAAAAAGAAAAAAAAGCTAGAGGTGGGGATCCACAAACCCAGATGGGGCTGCAGAACTAAGAAAAATTGTGACCAGCAGACCCTGAATGTAATTAACCAAATAGCCTCTTGGTGGTTCAGCCTTTACTGAGCATCAGATCATTGGGGTGACTTTGCCAATGATGGGTGCTGGGACCCCGCTGAGTGGGATGTGATTGAGCTGAGACCAAAGCCCAGGCATCAGTGGTTTGAAAGCTTCTCAGTTGAGTCTAAGGTGCAGCTAGTGTTGAAACTACTGAGCTGCTGAATGCCTCAGCCCTAGGAGGTGTGAATTATAGGGGTGCAGGAGGCAGAGGCCAGACCCTTCCTGGGACCCTGTGGGTGGAGGAATAGCTGGCAGGGAAATATGCACAGGCTTGCTTTTTGAGGCTCAGCAGGGTCTGATCAATTGGGTGAACCTCTCCTCCTATACTAGGGAGATGTGAGTCAGTAGGGAAGTGAGAGACCAACAGTGTTCTCAGCAACATTCTGGAGTGGGAGGGGCAGCAGCTCCCTCCTGTCCAAAAAGGCAACATTGCTCATGGGAGATCCCTGCGCTCCTGTCCCTGCACCTGAGTCTGAGGATGCAGTGAGCATTCCTGCACCCCATCTAGTCTTGAAAGACCCCCAGCTCTGTGGGTTTCCACTGAGGAAGCTGTCAGCCAGGTGTTTCGTTTTAGGAAAAGTTGTTTGATGTTCACACACTGCTCAGTGATTGAGGTGCCAATTGTATTCCCCAAAGTCAATTGTACCCCAGTCTTAAAGTATGGGGAGGGGAGGAAAGAAAGCAGAGTTGTCCAATGCAGGGCACCTTTGGGGAAAAGGTAGTGTGGCTGCCCATATTCTTGCATTGCTTAAGCTGATCAGCAAGAAACACAGAGCTGGCCCTAGATGTGGGGCTTGCACCCTGGAATGGAGTGACCTGCAAGGCATAGTACCTGCACTTCAGCCCTAGCTCTTGACTGTTCCGTCTACTCCCAATGGAGCAGTAATTTCAGGAGTGTCCTCTGGGTACTTTAGTTAAGATTCACCTATTAATGTTTACCCTGGGAAAGGACAACCGAGCTTGGGGCCAGATTAACTTGGCTGATGTTGACTCGCATTTCCAGCTCTGTGGCTCTTACAGAACTGGTTTATTTATTCTTCTGAAGCAAACACATGGAACATTCTCCAGGGAAATCGTATGTTAGGTCACCAAACAAGTCTTAAGAAGTTTAAGAAGATTAAAATCAAATCAAGTATCTTTATCATCCACAATGGTATGAAATTAGGAATCAAAAACAAGAGGAAAGTTAGAAAATTTTCAAATATGTAAAAATTGAACAGCACACTTCTGAACAGCTGATAGGTCAAAGAAGAAATTTAAAAAGGAAATCAAAAACTGTCTTGAGACAAATGAAAGTGGAAACACAATATACCAAAAGTTATGTGACGTGGCAAAAGCAGTTTTAAGAAGTATGTTTATACTGATAAATGTCTACATTAAGAAAAAGAAAGATCTCAAATAAACAACCCAATTTTATGTCTCAGAGAACTAGGAAAAAGAAACAAACTAAATACAAAGTTAGTAGAAGGAAGGAACTAATAAAGATTAGAGCAGCAGTATTTAAACAGAGATTAGAGCAACTGTAGAAAAGATCCAAGAAACTGAGTTGATTTTTTTAAAAGATAAGTAAAATTGAAAAACTTTTAGCTAGACTAAGAAAAAAACTCAAATAAATACATTATAGATGAAAGAGGAGATATTACAACTGATAACACGGAGATACGAAGGATAACACAGAAATACAAAGGATTACAAAAGTTGAAAAACCTTTAGCTAGACTAAGAAAAAACTCAAATAAATAAAAGCATAGATGAAAGAGGAGATATTAAACTGATAACACAGAGACTACTGTGAACTATTGTGTCCCAACAGATAATCTAGAAGAAATGAATAAATTAATTGAAACATACAACCCTCCAAAACTGAATCATGAAGATAAACATCTGGACAGATGAATAATGAGCAAGGAGATTGAATTAGTAATCAAAAACCTCCCAAAAGGGCTTCCTTGGTGGCGCAGTGGTTAAGAATCCACCTGCCAATGCAGGGGACACGTGTTCAAGCCCTGGTCTGGGAAGATCCCACATGCTGCGGAGCAACTAAGCCCGTGCACCACAACTACTGAGCCTGCGCTCTAGAGCCCACGAGCCACAACTACTGAGCCCAGTTGCCACACCTACTGAAGCCCGCCTGGCTAGAGCCCATGCTCCGCAACAAGAGAAGCCACCGCAATGAGAAGCCGGAGCACTGCAACAAAGAGTAACCCCCACTCGCCGCAACCAAAGAAAGCCCACGCGCAGCAATGCAGACCCAAGACAGCCAAAAATAAATAAATAAAAATATATTAAGAAGAAAAAAACCTCCCAAAAAAGAAAAGTCCAAGACCAGATGGTTTCATTGGTGAATTATACCGAAAATTTAAAAATTATGGCAAACCTACTCAGACTCTTCCAAAAAAATTGAAGAGGAGGGACTACTTCCAAACTCATTTCACAAGGCCAGCATTACTATGATTCCAAACCCAGATAAGGACCCAGATAAGAGAAGAAAATTACAGGCCAATATCCCTAATGAATATAATAGATGCAAATATTCTCAACAACATATCAGCAAATGGAATTCAACAGCACATTAAAAGGACCATACACTATGATCAAGTGATATTTATCCCTGGGATGCAAGCAGGGTTCAACATACATGAATCAGTAAATGTGATATACCACATTAACATAATGAAAGGTAGAAGTCATATGATCATCTCAATAGATGCAGAAAAAGCATTTGACAAAATTTAATATCTTTCATGATAAGGACTCTCAACAAATTTGGTATAGAAGGAATGCACTTCAAAATAATAAAGGCCATATATGACAAGCCCACAGCTAAACTTATCCTCAAAGGTGAAAAACTGAAAGCTTTTCCTCTAAGTTTAGGAACAAGACAAGGATGTCCATTCTCACCACTTCTATTCAACATTCTACTGGAAACCCTAAACTGGGCAATTAGGCAGGAAAGAGAAACAAAAGACATCCAGATTAGAATGGAAAAAGTAAAAGTGTCTGTTTGCAAATGACTTGATCCTATATATAGAAAATCCTAAAAACTCAGCAAAAAACTAATAAATGAATTCAGGAGAGTCACAGGATACAAAATCAACATAGAAAAATTAGATGTGTTTCTATACAATAACAACAAACTATCTGAAAAACAAATTAAGAAAACAAAACTACTTACAATGGCAACTTGCTGCAGAGCCAGAAGTGCCTGCCTGGGAGTCTGCACTCCTTCCAGGTGACCCTGTAGCCATTGAATGATGGTCCCAGGACTGTGAGAGGCCAACTCTCTTGTACTGAGGTATGTGCCCTCCAGAGCTCCCTGCAGGATCAGGCTGAGGCTGTATTTGCCTGATGTCACACCCTTGCTTCCTACCCCGCTGGTCACCCAGGGAGCACTCCTTAATGAATCACTTGCTGATAAATCCTCACCCCAGGGTCTGCGTCCAGAAAAACCCAACTAAGAAAGGTGCATATCTGAAATGGTAGAATTATAGAACTCGGAAACAGACAGTTTGGGGAGCGGAATGAACATGGTCTCTGGAACTTCTGGTTCCGATATCTGAACCTGTGCTCATAGAAAAATGGTGATAACTGAATTGTAGAACTTTAGAGCTGGACAGAGTCCTAGAGGTTAACAAGTGAGATTCCCATAATTCATTTCAGTGGGTATTTTATTAAATATGTGCTCTGTGGTGGGACTGTGATGGGCTTCAGATGGGAAAACTGAGGCCTAGAGAGCGGACGTGGGCCACAGAGCACATGAGCGGTACTGACAGGACAAGAACCCAAGTCTTTTGCTTCTTGTGCAAAATATAGTCCTTGACCCTATTTTCTTTCGTCTCCTTCGTGGACCTCTGGTGGCTGTAAGTAGGGCTGGGGCTCTTGAGGCTCCTACTTCTTTATCTCTTCTCCCTCACTCTCTCCAAAGACAAGGCAGCGTCCAGGGCACATGGAGACATGGAGAAGAAAGGGTGTTGCCCATGAGCCTAACTGGACTGGACTAGACTATGTTGGTGGTGGCTGGAGCCCTGAGGGCCTCTCTGGATGGCTACTCTGTACCTCTGAGGGCTCTGCTGATGTCAGAGGCAGTTTTTCCTCTTAGTTGAGGTGTCATTTCAGAGGTTCGGGCTTGGAGGGGAAAGTGACACAGTGGGGGTGATGGTGGACTGTGTGTGTCTAGGCAGCTCAAACTGGGAAAGCCTAGGATTGTGTAGAGCCCTCATCCTCTACTCTGGGCCTTGGGGAGAATCCATCCTGCCTTAGAGGAATTCTTTCCTGCTTAGTCTCACCTCCCTTCCTCTCTCCATCAGAAGATATTGGGACACAAGTTTAGGATGGGGCCTTGGGGCAAAGGAATGGAAAAGGCAACAGGAGCTGGCTTTAATTCAGGCCACCTGGGTTGTCTCTACTTGGGTCAGAAGGAAATATTCTTAGCACCAGGGCGCCCAGCCAGTCCAGTCCAAGAGGGGCCAAGACTTCCCAACTGGGGGTTTGATTGAAAAGCTTTATAGTGTTCAACCAACTGCTTTAGTCTAGAGTGTCACCTTTGCTATTTCCTTCTCAAGTCTGTGACAAGGGTAGAGGCTAGTTATAAGTTCTGGTCAAATACCTTCCCAGGTCATAATGCCTAGCAGAAAAACAAAACATCCAACAAACCAGCCCCCTTATATTCCAATAAAAGCTATGACTTTCTTCTCTTGTGGTAATTCATCAGAACTTCCTTCTGACTCCTGACTTTCCTTCAACCGGGGATGGCTCTCGCAGTAGGGCAGGGAATGGCTTCCATGTAAGTGGATTTGCAGCAAAATCCTACTATATAGTCACTTTCCGTAGCCCCTGTTTCTGGCTGCTCCTCCACAGAGCTGCCATACTTCTTGGAAACAGTAATGTGGTCAATAGTTGATGGTGGTTATTGCTTGGAGAGATCATTACAGTTCTCTAGTCCTGAGCTAACAACAGCGTCATCACTTCTCGGGGGTGGTGGCTGGTGTCCTCAGGAGGAAGAGCCCTGGCAGAGGGAGGGGCTCTCAAACGGAGGCCTCAGTAATTGAAGTAACTGCGGGTGAGTCATGCACACTCGAGCAGAGTGGGAACAGCTGTGGAGGGGGAGGTGGAAGTCCCGTCTGTGGAGCCTTTCCATAAACCTAGATCTGTTTCTGCGGAAACAAGACAGCATCCGCCAGGACCATTCTGCACCCATGAAGACAGGGACACATACAAGGAGGAGCCTGAGCCAGGGGACGGGGAGAGGAGGAGGTTAGGAGTTGGGCCTGGGGTGCCTTCATCTTTGAGTTTTCATTGGCTGTCTTCTGTCCCTTCTCTTCTGCTTCCACAAATTCTTCCATTCTTTTCTCCTTAAGTCCCTTTATATCGTTCTTTCCACCCTGGCCAACTACTACAAAGTGCCATTGCAGACTCAACCCATTCTTGACCCACTTGATTCTAAACTGCTTTAGATGGTTCTGGTTTTCAGTCTCGATGGGTTGGCAAACTATGCCTCATGGACCAAATTTGGTGTGCCTACTGTTTTTGTAAATAAAGTTTTATTGGAACACAGCCATGCGCATTTCTTTAAGTATCGTGTATGGCTGCTATCACATGACCAAAGCAGAGCCGAGTAGCTATATGTCCCACAGAGCCTAAAACATTGACCACACAGCACCTATCCTGACTCCTGTCATCCCTCACTCTGTCTCCATCTTCTCCAACTTCCTGGAGAACTAAAGCCTTTTCGATTTTTCCCAGGCTGATCCAACCACTTACCCCACAGCCCAGGCTAGAGAGAGCAGACCCAGGAGGGGAAAAGATCTTTTATTTTTCTAGCCATGTGACCAAAAGGGAGCCATGTGGGATTTGTCATACATTTGTTGTCCCTCATCTGGATACTCTCATTCCTTTCCTTTTTCTCCCCTTGCCCCTCACTTTTTTTTTTTTTTTTTTTTGTGGTACGCGGGCCTCTCACTGTTGTGGCCTCTCCCGTTGCGGAGCACAGGCTCCGGACGCGCAGGCTCAGCGGCCATGGCTCACGGGCCCAGCCGCTCCACGGCATGTGGGATCTTCCCGGACCGGGGCACGAACCCGTGTCCCCTGTATTGGCAGGCGGACCCTCAACCACTGCGCCACCAGGGAAGCCCCACCCCTCATTTTTTAATCCTCAATTCCTTTTATGTACATTTATTCAAAAAGAAAACATTATCTGAGTTGCTATGATGTTTCAGTCACTGCTATGTTGGTCAAGATGGGCTAAGCTACGCTGCGGTAAAAAACAGCCCTCAGTTCTCAAGAGCTTAAAACAGCAAAGATCTATTTGTTGTTCTTGCTACAGTATGTGCAGCCTGGCCTGACAGAGGGCCCCGTTTTTCACAGGGATCCAGGCCTATAAGTTGATGATACGTCTTGAGCACCATCCATGCCAGGCCAGAGGGAAAAGGAGCTCAGCCCCAAAATGACAGATACCCATTTCTGCTCACAACTCAGAATTAGTTACAGGGCTCTGTCCACCACAAAGGGGTCAGGAAAGGTATTTCTACCACGTGCCTAGAAAGGAAGGAGAACCAGGTATCGCTGAGTAGAATGAATGATAATCAAACACTGGTGATGTAGAGATAAATAAGAACAAATCACAATCTGTGCTCTGGAGGAGAACCAAGTCTCATATGTGATTTATTGAGTTCTTACTGTATACACAACGTTTTGTAGGTGTTATGACATTTGATCTTCACATGAGTCATGAGAAATTTCCCCACTTACAGGTGAGAAAACTGAGTCCCAGCAAGACTACATGACTTGATTAAAGTCACTCAGCTGGTGGGACTTATGGGTATAATTCTCACGTCAAAGAAAGATCCCTGTCTGTCATGCTACAAGTGCCCCCAGTTTCCCTGCTCAAACTCTGGCTTTGGATTCCCATCTGTGACTTCAGCCACTGGTCTTTGAAGTGGGGCAGGAGGGAAAATCCATTTAACCACTCGTTGATCACCCCATGATGGGTAGGAAAGAGATGAGAGAGCCTTATCTTGGCTTGAGTTGTCCAAATCAATCCCATCTGGCAAATATGATCATTTTGTCCAAAGTCTGACAAATTATTGTAATGCCTCATAAGCAATCTTCAGTAAATTCCATTTTCAGCGACTTCCCTGGTGGCACAGTGGTTAAGAATCTGCCTGCCAATGCAGGGAACATGGGTTTGATCCCTAGTCCAGGAAGACCCCACATGCTGCAGAACAACTAAGCCCATACGCCACAACTACTGAGCCTGCGCTCTAGAGCCCGCGAACCACAACTACTGAGCCCACGTGGCACAACTACTGAAGCCCCATGCCACAACTACTGAAGCCCGCACGCCTAGAGCCCGTGCTTCACAATAAGAGAAGCCACCACAATGAGAAGCCCGCGCACCGCCACGAAGAGTAGCCCCTGCTCGCCGCAACTAGAGAAAGCCTGCGCGCAGCAACGAAGACCCAACGCAGCCAAAAATAAAAATAAATTTAAAAATTCCATTTTCAGAAACCACTTCCTCCCCTCTGTGAGATTGTTCATGACCTCCCCTCACTCCCCCCCACCCCCTGCCCTGCCACCCATTGCCTTCAGGAGAAAGCCCAAATGTCTTTGACTGATTTCCAAAGTCCTGTCCAGTGACCCCTCCTCCTTATTCAGTGTTCTCTATCTTTCTCCCAGCTTCCATCCCTCAGTCCTTCTGTAGATGGAGAGGTTCAGGGCAGACAAGATGAATGTCTGGACTAAGACACTGACGGTAGGATGGATGGAGGGAGAGAGAGATTGGGAGACTAAGTATGAGAAATTCAGGTTTACATTTCTTGACTGAGGTAACCAACAGTCAAAATTCTAAAGACAGTGAGGGGAATAACAGTGGGAAGGAGAATAATCTCATGAACTTGCTTTCTCCCGACTCATTCCAATGTTCCAAGGAGGCAAGGACCAACCTTTACTTCCCCTTGTCTCTTGTCTATTTGACTTTTTAGAGAACTGACTGCATGACACATAGTTCACCATGTCACTCAGTAAATAGTTGTTGAACGGAACTGGATGGCTAATGATGATATAGTAATCATAGTAGCCATAGTTTACATTGAACACCTACCATGGCTGGTCTCCATGCTAGATCCCTTGTCTACATTATCTTACCTAATTATCATAAACCCCTAGGAAGCATTTATAATATCCTCATTCTACACAGGAGAAAATTATTCAGAAACTTTAAAGAGCCGTCCAGAATTGCAAGGCTAAAAGAAACAGAATCAGGATGTGCACCACCCCCAACTGTCTACTTCCAAAACCCAGACCATTTCATCTACGCCGTTACTTCTCCAAGGACAATGTGTTTCATGTTGCCGACACAAGGGATTTTGGTCAAATATGTGAATTTTTAGAGGCTGACTGCCTGGTTTGGATGTAACAGCACAATTCCTAGAAGACTTAAATTATGCATCATTGAAGCACTTCCATTGGAAAGTTAAAATGTCAAACACACGCCCATAGCTCAGCACATACGTAATCTAGCAGCCATTTCCTTGAAAATAGCATCTTGTTACAAAGGCATAATGTCGCAGACTGAATCTCCAGCCTACGTATGCAAATGCGGTTTCTCTAAGTGCATTTGAGGAGAGGAGTGAAGAGTCTGGTCAGGGCCAATGGCTCGAGGGCTGAGACATCCCCCCTTCCATAGCTCCAGGCATGTGGCATCGATGAAAGGGACCTGATTCAGCACTGCAGCTCAGTAAAGATGAATATGGGGTGCCCCCTGGATCTCTCTGCAATAAGCCGTTTCCTTCCTTTCAGGATGGTGAGCGCCTCTGATCTATTCAAGTCATCTCACCATCCTGGACCTCAGTTTCCTCATCTATTAAATGGATATAGTAATTGTACCTACTTCATTGGATTGTTGCAGAGGTTAGATAAATTAATACATGTAAAGTGCTCAGGGTAGTGAGCCAGCCCTCAGTGAATATTAATTATATATTAATAATCATCTTCATTCCAATGCAGCAGATTCACTAAGGAGTGATCATTGACTTTGGTGTCCGGCAGCCTGCAGATCAAATGCCCGCCCTATCACTTATTAGCTGTGTGGCCTCAGGCAAGTCCTTTATGCTCCCTGAACCTCTGTTTCTTCAATCAATGTGTTTTTATCTAGTACTTTCTAAGTGTCAGGTGGGCTGCTCAGCACTTTTCATATATTATCTGTCAGGCCCCAACAATCCTGGGAGCTAGATTACAGAGCCCGCCTTTACAGATAAGGAGACTGAAGTTCAGAGAGGTTAAGCAAATTGCCCAGTGCCACACAGCCAGTAGGTGGTGGAGCCAGGCTTAGTCTAGGTCTTTCTGCTTCCAAAGCCCGTGCTCTTAACCACCTCACTAAGCCATAACGGTTGGATTCCCTACCTCAGAGGGTTCTTGGGAGGTCTAAACAATATCTGAAATGTCAAACAGCAGTTACGGGGCAAGAATGAAGTGGGTGTTCAAACATGGTAGTAGAAGTATTGATACTTTATCATTATGATTGTGGACAACAACCAAACAGCTGCTTCTCTCCCCTTCCTCCTCCTCCCCCGCATCATTCTCATCATCCTCCTCATCATCAAGGCTTTCCCCAGGATGCCCTGACCCATTGTGCATATCCTGCTTCCATCTCGCCCCTCCTCGCACCTGCATGACAGCCTGGGCCTGTGTACTCCAGCCTTGCCCTGGTCCCTGCTGTTCTTTCGGCTCTACCCATCTCTGCACATTCAAACCTTAGCCAGTCTTTCATCAAAATCACAAATCCTTCCTTTTCCATGGAGACTTTTTCTTGCCCTCTCCTCAAACTTAACCTGCTGTGCTTTTGCATCGTTAGTGGTGTGTATTATGCAGTCGACTTGAGGGTATATTGAACTTGTCAGTCATTCCCTGGTTAGACTTCAAACTCCGTGACAGCAGAGATGGAGCGTGGAGTTCACCGTCATGTGCCCAGCCCTGCGGTAGCCACTGGCGGGCATTCAGCAGCAGATAAATGGGCACTTAATACAGTCTTAAATCTGCTCCTTTGAACACGGTTACACATACCACAGTGTGCAAGACTGTACTGTGGTTAAGTCAGCTTTAGAAATTCTTCTTATATCCCCACTCCTGAAGAGTCATATGAATAGTGGTGTGCAAAGGCTCTGCGAAACCCATTTTCATTTTATAACCCAGTAAACTTATTTGCCCATTGGACCCCCCCCTCCCTTCCACAAATACCCATTACTCCTCACACCTCTTCCCTGCATATGTTGTAAGAAATTAAGAAGAGAAAGCTTTTCTGATCCAATGCTAATGGAAACGATTTGTAACTCTGGTAGAGAGAAACAGAGCTTCTTCCCCCACAGACTCCAACTTCCTGGATGTAGAGCTGCCATGTGGGGAGCAAGGTTAGCATCAACAGCCACCGGAAGTGGCCTCACCCGCAGTGGGATGACCTGAAGACCTACCTCCCCTCCAGTGACAGAGCTCAAACCAGGCCATGTGTCCATTGGCTCATGGGATTCAGGCAGAAGAGGGAGGGAGATGGAGATGGAGATGGATGGCTCTGATTCCTTGCTGGATATGTTGTTCATAACAACTAATGAATGTTATTTGTTCGTTTTTTCGGGGAAGGGAATACTCCATCCAGCATCTCCTACAGGCCAGGCTTCCCTTGTGTTAATTCACTCACTCTGCATAATGACCCTATGGGGGAGGCATCATTCCCTCCCAGAGAGAAATAAACAAACAAAACCAAACAATCTTGTTTCATAGTTTAAAATGCAGTCTGTTCATTTGAAAAATAAACAAACGTGCATTTTAAACTGTGAATCAAAACAAGCAAGTGGCAAGTCTTCCTGATTTTTAAAAAAAAAATTTTATTTTTCCTTGATGTATAGTTGATTTACAATGCTGTGTTAGTTTCTGGTGTACAGCAAAGTGATTCAGTTACACACACACAAATATTCTTTTCCATTATGGTTTATTACAAGATATTGAATATAGTTCCCTGTAGTATACAGTAGGACCCTGTTGTTTATCTATTTTATGTATAATAGTTTGTATCTGCTAATCCCAAACTCCTAATTTATCCCTCCCCCACCCCCTTTCCCCTTTGGTAAACATAAGTTTGTTTTCTGTGTCTATGAGTCTGTTTCTGTTTTGTAAATAGTTCATTTGTATCATATTTTAGATTCCACGTATAAGTGATACCATATGGTATTTTTCTTTGTCTTTCTGAATTACTTCACCTAGTATGATAATCTCTAGGTCCATCCATGTTGCTGCAAATGACATTATTTCATTCTTTTTTATGGTTAATATTCCATTGTGTGTATACATATGTGTATATATATATATATATATATATATATATATATATACATATTTATATACGAGACATTCCGAGACATTCCTTGTCTTGGCTATTGTAAATAGTGCTGCTGTGAACACTGGGGGTGCATGTATCTTTTCAAATTAGGGTTTTCTCTGGACATATGTCCAGGAGTGGGATTGCTGGATCACATGGCAACTCTATTTTTAGTTTTTTAAGGAACCTCCATACTGTTTTCATAGTGGCTGCACCAATTATCATTCCCACCAAGAGTGTAGGAGGCTACTCTTTTCTCCACACCCTCTCTAGCATTTGTTATTTGTAGACATTTTAATGATGGCCATTCTGACCGGTGTGAGGTGATATCTCATTGTAGTTTTGATTTGCATTTCTCTGATAATTAGCAATGTTGAGCATCTCTTCATGTGCCTGTTGGCCATCTGTATGTCTTCTTTGGAGAAATGTCTGTTTAGGTCTCTGCCCATTTTTTGGCTGTGTTGTTTGTTTCTTTTGTTATTGAGTTGTATGAGCTGTTTGTATGTTTTGGAAATTAAATCCTAGTCGGTCACTTCGTTTGTGAATATTTTCTCCCATTCCGTAGATTGTATTTTCTTTTTGGTCCCTGATGAACCACCATTTATTTGATATCTGCCATATTATTTCATGTTTGTGACAACCTTGGGAGTTGATTTTACTGTCCTCTTTTACCAATGAGGAGACTGAAGATGGGAGAGTGATGATAATTCATTCAACATCCTTGCAACAAATGGTTATTTGGCCCCTATCACGTGCTGTGTACAGTAATAGAGTATTGTTGCAGGTGGTCCTATTTAAAGATAATATTACCTGCTAGTCTTTGTTGAACATCCATTGTGCATTAGGCACTCTTCTGGTGTGCCGTACACTGAATGTTTGTGACCCCCAAAATTCTCATGTTGAAACCTAACCCCCAATAGGCTGGTATTCGGAGGTGGAGCCTTTAAGAGGTGATTAGGTCGTGAGGACCCCAGAGAGCTCCCTTGCCCTTTCCACTATGTGAGGACACAGCAAGAAGACAGTCTATGAACCAGACACCGAATCTGTTAGCAGCCTGAGCTTAGACTTCCAGTCTCCATAAGAGAGAGAAATAAAAGTTTGTTGTTTTTGTTGTGTAAGCCCTCTGGTCTGTGATGTTTTGTTATAGCATCCCCAGCTGACGAAGACATAGCATTTTATACAGGTCATCCTTTTTTAATCGTCACGATGAGTAGGGAAGCAGATGGGATTAGTGTTCACATTTAACAGATGGAGAAACTGAAGCACAAGATTCAAAATGACTTGTCCAAAGTGGTGCAGCTGCCTGTGGCTGACCAGGATCCGGCCTCCGGTGGTCAGGGTTACTGGCCCAAGTAGCGCTTTTATGTGACATCTCATGAAACAACTGTCCCTTCCCTATAGCCTGTGGCCTTGCTATCAGCCTAATAAAGAGCTCTCGGGACATAATTCATGATTTTCTGAATACAGGGACTGTGTGGACCATGAAAGGGACAAAAGATGTGGGTGAACCCCCAGCCCCCCATGGTCCCTCTGAGGAAGCACCCAGTGGTTGCTTAATCAAAGTCAGCTGGCAGCCCTGAAGTCAGAATGCCCTCAACACACTGTGATTTAATCCAAACATTCCAATTTTGTTACCTTAACAAAGGCCACTAGGCCATCTCTCCTGCATTTGTCATCATCCCTTAAAGCATGATATAATTGGAAGTTGCTGTGCTGGTCTGAGGGTAGGATGACATTTTATGCACATTCAATTTGGGCATAAATGTCATTTTTGCACTAGGTTGAGGCTGCTGGCTGTAAGGAGAAAATGTTCGTGAGGGATGAGCAGACTTACTGGAGATCTTGGTGAGTGAGAAGAAAGCAGCTTCTGATGACCCAGGCAAAGAGAAATTAATTACTGCAGGAGGGAGGTTGGCATTGTTCTCTTAAAAGCAAGTGTCCGCCCTCTGCATTTCCTTACTGCATCACTACAAAATAGATTCTCTCCATCTTCCTGCTCTAAACATCAGATAAAACCTGATCAGCATTCATTCATTAAAAATGCATAGATATGAATATCCCCTTTATATATTAGTACAATATATAATAATATATAATAAATATTCTATTTATTTGAAGAGCCATTGTGAATTAGCACCTCTATCTTCAAGACACGTCCTATCCACTATTCTTTACATTTGATTTAATTCTAGGGCTCATCCTTGGTCCCGTCTCTCCCCTCCCCCGCCTCTCCCATTCAATACAGTACACACCCCGTTGGCTCTGACGGCTTATTATCCCTCCACTCCCGTCACCAGACCACCCTCATGCCTGCCCTGGGTTTGGTGAAAGTGGACTAATGATCTTTTAGCTTTCATCTCTGCCCCTGAGTCTATTCTCCATAGAGCCGCCAGGATAAACTTCAAAAAAACTGAAGTCACGTCATGTCATACTTGTTCAAAACCATCCAGAATAAAATTCAGGTTCTTTCCTGTTGGGATCTGAGTCTGATAAATAATACCTTTCCCTCTCTTTTACCCGCCAGGCTTAGAACCAGTTGAGAAATGAACCCAGAAGTGAGGCCAGTAAAGATGCAAATATAGTGTTTATTACTGATACAGAGGTTGTCCAAGAACAGAGCTTGGGTCTGCCTAATGAGCGGACTTCAATACTCCCCTTAATTGAACTTTCTCTTGCTGTGTAGAAGCCTGCCTCATTAAAATCACAAATGTTGCCTTCGCGGGGAAGCCTTCTCTGTCCCCTGTTTCAGACAGTCCCTCTCCCATCTATAGTCATGCCATTTGCTCATTTTTAAAAAGATTGTCTTTTTCCTTATTGATTTGTGGGAGGATTTATATATGTTGGATATCTTCTTGCAATTTGTAGCTTGTATTCACATGTTATGGTGACTTTTGATAAAAATGATCTCAGTTTTAATGGAATTAAATTACCAATCTTTTCTTTTTAAAGTTAGTATATTTTATGTCTGCTTTGAAAAAGCTTTCTCAATCTCCAGGTCACAGTGAGATTTCCCTATATTTTCTTCTAACAGTTTGAAGTTTGGCTTTTCACATTTGATGCTTAAATCCAAAAGGTTTCTATGTATGGTTGTGAGATGTTGATTTTTGTATATGGTGATATTTAGGTGCAGTTTTCTTTTGTTCCTTTTAGAAAACCCACTATTTCAGCACCACTTATTATAGTCCCTCATGGATACAATGTCCCCCCTTTCTCCAGTGACCTGCAGTGTTATATATCATTTTATTATACCTCTGGGTTTGTTTCTGGGTTGTCTTTCTGTTCCTATGGTCTACTTGTCCAACCCTGCACTACTGTCACACTGTATGAATTGTTATAACCTGATAAGAATAAGAGAAAATTAAAAAGAGATTTTAAATCTCTCATGATCCCATCAGCTAAAGACTATCTCTGTCGGGGCTTCCCTGGTGGTGCGGTGGTTAAAAATCCGCCTGCCAATGCAGGAGACACGGGTTCGAGCCCTGATCCGGGAAGATCCCACATGCCGCGGAGCAACTAAGCCCGTGCACCACAACTACTGAGCCTGCGCTCTAGAGCCTGCGAGCCACAACTACTGAGCCCACGTGCCACAACTACTGAAGCCCACACGCCTAGAGCCTGTGCTCTGCAACAAGAGAAGCCACCACAATGAGAAGCCTGCGCACCACAATGAAGAGTAGCCCCCACTCGCCACAACCAGAGAAAAGCCCGTGTGCAGCAACGAAGACCCAACGCAGCCAAAAATAAAATAAAATAAATTTACAAAAAAAAAAAAGGACTATCTCTGTCTCAGTTTCTTTGGCATTTCCTTTTAGTCTTTTGCTTACGCCTATTTTTGTACATCCAGGAGAGACTGTATATACAGATACGAATTTTCACTTTTCCGTAACATAATTTTAATTTTTCCTTAACATCTGTAATTCCTACAGGTTTGAATTTTCATTTTTTTCCTTATAAGGAAGAAATTTTCATTTTTTCCTATATTTAGATGCATATTGGCAAATGCTCCAAATTTGTGTTTTTATTATGAGAAAGATATGAACAAAAGCGTTAAAGTTTTAAGAGGAAGCAAGAAAGCATTTCCTCTTGGGAGAAATCGAGAAAGATATTGCGGCTCTAAACTACTTACTTAACATAGTTCTTTTCTTGTTGATAAATGAATGGTAACAATATATGGAAAGGGCTGGATCATCCATTCAAAACTGTGACATGAAGACATCTGGGAATGATGGATGTATTAAAAGTCTAACCATCATTTCTGAAGGTCTTTAGATGGAAGCAAGGTATTTGCTATATGGGATCATCACTGAACTATTTATTTCAGGAGCAAACAGTGACACAAAAATATGTGGAATCCTTTCCCTTCAGCAGTGTCAATCGTGACCCTTTCAGAGTCTAGAGAACAGAGTCTGGAGAACATAGCGTGTTAACTAAGTTCTAAGTCGAAAGAGAACCATCCTGCAATTTGTATGGCGATTGTGTGAACTGCAGTTTTAAATAGGGAACTGATGTGTTGATTGTTGTTGGGAGGTGTTTAAAGATCTTAGTCACTTCAATCACTTTTTACATCTTTCTCTAATTTGACTGCAGGACTTTCGACAACATTTCCTCTCCAAATGATTATCTATTCAGTCAGCTCCAATTAGTAGGCAGTGTGTAAACGCAGAGCACCTTTCACAGGGAACACACGTCGTTTGATTTCCGATACTGGCAGCTTCTCCTGTTCAGGTTTCCTGAAGTTGGACCTTCTTTGATCAGTCAAACAGCTTCCCACTTAGATTTAATTTTTTTTTAAAATTTAGAGCCACTTATAAAATCTTTATTACTTAGCTTCTCCTGGAGTCAGGTAGAGACTGTTCATGGCTTCTGCTATATTTATTCAACATTAGAGGTTGTTTTACGTAAGCCACTCTAAGCTTCATTACGCTCCTTTAAATCTTCAGAGTAGGCACAATTGTGGTGTCTCCAACAGTCTTCGAGATGAATGGGAACATAGCAGCTGGTCTTACCTGACTCAGGGATCTCTTCTCCACCGTTCAAGTCACCATTTATTGAGTGGTAACTCTAAGCCAGAAAATGTACCTGCACAGCTAGGTGCCTGGTATGCCCTGATCACTTTCTCAGGTGCATTCTGTTACGGAACTTTCCTGATTGTGAGAAAATGCCTCCTATCCCTTATCCAAAATCAGCCTGCAAAGAACATCCACCCATTGGTTCTAGTCTTGCCTTTTGTGGTTGAGCAGTGTTAAGTCTTGCCTGTTACAGTGTGAGTGCCTTAGTGTTAAAGATCAGTGGTTCTTGGTGCTGTCTAGAGGTAAATAGATAGCTAACAAAGACCTACTGTATAGCACAAGGAACTACACTCAATATTTTGTAATAACCTATAAGGGAAAAGAATCTGAAAAAGAATATATATATAAAAATATATATAACTGAATCATTGGGCTGTACACCTGAAACTAACATGATATTGTAAATCAACTATACTTTAATTAGTTAATTAATTTTAAAAAGACCAATGGTTCTGAAACTTTAGTGTGCATCAGAATCACTTGGAGAGCTTGCTAAAGCACGATCTTCTGGCCCTACCTTAGGGTTTCTGATTCTGTAAGTCTGGAATGGGACCAGAGAATTTGCATCTCTAAGTCTCCAGGGGATCTCATGCTGCTGGTCTGAGGACCACACTTTGAGAACTTCTGCTAAAGACAAATAACATCCATTTAAGTAGGTGCTAGGCATTTGTTGTCTGCCAAGTATACAGCAATGGACAAAATGGGCACAGCGTTTATCCTCATGGAACTTATGGTCCAAGGGAACTTACTGGAGATACAAACAGCAAAGTAAGGTGTTTGTCATGACAGGGAAATGTTGAGAAACTCCGAGAGTATACAGTAGGGGACCTCATCTGGTCAGTGGGTCAGAGTCAGGGAGGCCTCCTTGCAGAAGTGATTTTTGAGCTGTGACCTGAAATATAGATTGGAGTTTGTCAGACTGAAGAAGGAGGATGGAGCAGTGAGAAAGACAAGTTCTATGCGTGGGCACAGGTTGGACGAGGATGGATGGCACATAAATACAAGATGCATAGATACAGCCGATGTGATGGCTGTGCAGAAAGTAAGGGGAAGGCTGGAGGAGGTGGATGTGCTTTCTGAACTAGCTTAAGATGTCTATTTTTTTTCCCAAGGTAAATGGGAAGCACTTAAAATCCTATGGGGTTTTAAACCAGGTGAAGTGGGTGTACCTCGTTATCAACCTATCAGGGCTCTATAAACGGCTTAAATCTATACTGCTGTTATTCAAGACCCAGCCCTAGGAGTTGCACAGAGACACTTCTGCTGCACTGCTAGTTAATACAAGCCACTGGGCCAGCCCAGACTCAAAGGGAGTGTAAGTAGATTATACCTTTTGATGGGAGCAGTGGCGAAGAATTTGGTGTCCACTTTTAATCCACCACGCTGATTTGTATGTTTAAAAGCTCACGCTGATTTCTGTGGGGAAGATAGATTGGGGTGCAAGAGCAAAACAGCCTATTTAGGAGGCTTTTGTGGCCCAGGAAAAAGATAATAGTGTCTTGAATTAGGCTTGTAAATGGAAAGTAGATGAATTTGAGATACATTTTAAATGTAGAGCCAGATAAAGGATTGGGCCTCATGGGTAAGAACTACAAAGGCCAGCCTACAATATGTGAAGAATTCTTAACAAAGAATCCCAAAGAGAAGATGGGATTAACCCCAGAACCCTCACTCATTATGGCTTCAGGAACCATCAGAGCAAAAGCGCTCCTTGGGAACTGTCCAGGGTCCTGAAGCATTTCTCAGCTGTTCATCCATCCAAGGGCCTCTGGCTTTGTGCCAGGCACTGTGATAAGGTTTGGGAATGTTAAGACCAACAGGACAGGGTTCCAGCTCTCACAAATGAGCACACAGTCCTTTTGTAAGGATTAGCAAGTATGTAAGAAATCCCAGAGACAGGGTGATGAGTGTTGAGTATAGGTCAGCCTGCTGAGGTCAGATAAGGCTTTCTGGTGAAGATGATCTCTGAGCTGAATACTGAATAGTGAGTGAGAGGTTGCAGGTTAGTGTGAGGCAGAGAGAAGGCATTTCATGTATAAGCAGGTTACGGTAACATAAAATACAGAAACATAAAATGCAAAACGTCAAACAACTAAAGCTGAGGCTGAAAAGGCAGAGAGCAGATCACCAAGAACCTCATATGCTAGGCTTAGAAATTTAGATTTCATCTGGAGACAGTGAGGGGGCACAGAGGATTTTAACTAGGAAGTGAGGGTATGAAATGATTTATACCTTGGCTGCATCTCCATGGGAGTGTGGCACTGACTGGAGGCAGAAAGAACAGAGGCGGGAGCTGAGTGAGGTCCCTGTTGCAGTAATCAACTAAAAGAGTGGCAGTGAGAACCATCTCTGCTCTCTCCTTTTTATCAAGTTGACACCCCAAATAGGAATTTCTACTAAAAAATCCAATCCATCTTCTAAGAAAATTATTGGAGAATAAGCTGCTGTCATTTCTTCGTGCTTCTCATAACTTATTGGATTTCTGAGTAATTGGATATATAGTATCACTTAAACCTTCTTTCTCTATTGAAAATAATTGGCATATTGAAGGTGAGTGTCCCTATGAGGGTGCCTGGCCCTCTCTGTTCCTTAGAGATGGCCTGCCTGGAAGCAGTTCACGTCCTTCTCTTTGTTACTGCCCCGCCCACCAGGATGGTGGGATAAGGATCTGCTCTATAGATCCAACTCTTTGAATGTTGAAGTTCCAGAGTCTGCTATTGGAAGGAAGCAATCAGTGGTATCTCTGCTTCCACCAGTAGAATAAGCTGTATTCTTCACCCAGCTTTACGGCAATAAAATGCATCCAGTATTTCTAACGGGCATGCATTCCTGAGATGTTAAGGAAGTAACATTGGCAGGGCTTGGTGACCTGATTCCTATAGGAGATAGGAGATAAGGGAAGAGGAGGAATCTTAGTAATACCTGCGATTCAGGCTTGGAAGGATAGTATTGTTTACTGAGATGGATAATACAGACGAAGGAAGACATGTTTGGGTGGGAGGCAAAATAACTTACCTCACCTGTGAAATAGGCATGTAGCAGATGCTGTCGGTGCTCTGGCCATGCCCTTGCCTGCTTGGATCACTTTACCACTTGTTGGATCCCAGCGTGCTTCCCTCCAGCTTGCCAGCACCCATGTGTCTTTGTTGTTGGGCTGCTCTCAGCCTTCCAGAGCCTTCTCTCCCTGATGCACGTATTGCTGGAACTGCCCAGGAATTTATATCCTCCTGAAGATACCTGGGTGCAGATGTGTAAACCGTCCAGCTCCCTTGAACCTCAATCAGGGACATCTCAGGAGTGGTTCTCATTGTCTCCAGAGCTCCCCCTTAGAACCCTCCTGGGTATAGATGTCACATTTTTCCTTGGCCTCTTTTCATGCTGGGTCCCACTTCTCTACTCCCTGACTGGTTTTCCTAGAAACCCTTACTAGTAAACTGCTTTCAGACAAATCCTCATCTCAGGACCTGTTATTGGAGAACCAAGACAAAGACTGGGAGCAGTAATTAATAATACCTGTATCATAGAGCTGTGAGGATTAAATAACGCTTATAAGGACTTTACTGCAATGATTGGCTCATAGTCAACGTTCAAGAACTGTTAGCTGCTTTTTTTTTAAGCTGAGATTTTTAGAAATGTTTATTTCAGGTGTCCGTGGTCATCTAAGTGGACATCAAATAGACAGTTTAGATCAGTGGTTTTCAAAATGTTTTGTCTCAGGTGCCCTTTTACACTCTTGAAAATTACTGAGGACCTCAAAGAGATTTTGTTTATATGGGTTGTATCTATTAATATTTACAATTTTAAGAATGAAAACTAAGGAATTAAAAAGGATTTATTTATAAATATATTTTTAAGTGACAATCATAAATCCGCTACGTGTTAACATAAATAACATTTTTATTAAAATTCCTATTTTTCCAAACAAAAATATAGTGAGAAATTGCCATTGTTTTACATTTTCTCAAATCTCTTTAATATCTGGTTTTATTGAAAGCAGTATCCTTATATCTGCTTCCACATTCAATCTGTTGCAATGTGATGCTTTCATTGAAGTATATAAAGAAAACCCAGCATCCCACACATATATTGTTGGTGGAGGGTGGAGTATTTTGATGGCCTTTTTTCAGATAATTTCAGATATTCTTCTTTCATATTATTTCAAAACCCAATGAGTGGCATCTCCTTAAAGATCAGTTGTGGTATGATATCTGAAACCATGTCAATGAACTTTTCATATTCTATTACCTTAAAATCCTTTAGTCTGTCTTGAAATTTAAGTGGACCCTTTACTCATGCATTATTTTGTAACATAATACATCAGTACTTTGGAAAATAGTCAGTGATTTATTCAGAGCTTCTCAGTGTTGGCATACTCCATTATACACCATTTAAAAGTCACACTTGTTAATATGACTACCAAACTCATCAGAACCATCTTTAAGTGTCAGAAAGCTGTCAAACTCCTATGACAGACACAAGTTTCCTAAAAGTCTACTTTTTAGTTGAAAACTTAAATTTTAGTAGCAGCAACAAATACAATTAGATGTTTTGTTGTTGTTGTTGTTTGTGGTACGCGGGCCTCTCACCGTTGTGGCCTCTCCCGTTGCGGAGCACAGGCTCCGGACGCGCAGGCTCAGCGGCCATGGCTCACAGGCTCAGCCCTCCGCGGCATGTGGGATCCTCCCGGGCCGGGGCACGAACCCACGTTCCCTGCATCGGCAGGTGGACTCTCAACCACTGCGCCACCAGGGAAGCCCCAATTAGATGATTTTTTCTTGAAATGACAGGCTGACTTCATTCATCTTCAGGTTTGTCAGTCAGTCAATCTCTGAATTAAAAATGGCATCCCATGAAAAAAGTGTCTGGTTCAGTTTATGACTTAACTGCAAAAGGGTTTGTTGTTGTTTTTTTTTTTCTGGAGAAAAGTGCTTTATACAAATTTCCAATTTCGTCACTCAGACTATTAAAAGGAAAGGATATAAGTTTATACAGTTTTTTTCCTGCTTCATCAATGCCATTCTTAAGTGAATTGGCTTTTATTTATGAGTGTGTGGCAGCGAGAAACACAACGACTATTGGTACAGTTTGGTGCCATTCCTTTAATTTGTGCAAAGGGGCCATCCACTTCACCCATCATTGCATTTGTGCTGTCAGTGAAAACACATTCCAAGATTCATAAGATAGTCAGCACTTTGAATACTTCAGCACCCCTGTTGCAAAATCTTCTTTGATGATTAGCAGATGCTGATACCAGAAGAATACCAGCAAAACTGCAAGTCCTGCCATGTCTGTCGATTTGTAAGACAAAAGTACAGTTCCACATTTGATTGGTTGACTCAGTCTTTATGTTTGCAACTAACTCTTTAACTCAAAAGGTTACTGTGTTTTTGGAAACTGTCAATGCCATGGTTTCTTTTGCGGACTTATTCGTCAGACATTCAGTAATGTCAAGGGTATAAGGCGTTATTAGCCTCTGAGCTATCATCTGTGCTTCCCCAGCCAATGAAATGCGATAACTTATCCTGTAACATGGTTGAGTGGCTTTTTCATTTAAACTGTGCAAAACTGTAATAAACAACCTTTTTGGCTTTTAAGGAACTTGTTTTGTCTATGTTTAATATATTTAGTTCCTTTTTCTCTAAATTCGGAATGAACTGGTGCCACAGTAGTATTCTAAAATGGTCTGTTCCATAGAACACAGTAAGATAAATGATTAACATCTGTGAAGTTGAGGGAACTAAAGTCATTTTGTTTGTTTTTCATTGTAGTTTTGTTTGTATTTTTACCTAATTTCTTTGGAGTAGATTGCTTTCTTCCATGAGTCAGAATGGTCTGATATGTCTGTTTCATCTTTCTCAGCAATTTTAGTTACAGATGATTCAGCTATGGGTTGAGGAGGTGAATCGTCTAAATTATTTTAAGCTAATGACCTATTCTTAAGCAGAAGAAAAATATTTTATAAATGTTCATTTATTTTCAAGTAAAGTATTACTAAGGTATAAAATAACAAAGGTTTTAGATAAGATTTAAATTTTCATATTTTTATTTTCTAGAAATTATTTTGAAATTATTTTCTAAATGTTATTACAAAATGGGACAACATAGGATAGTTTTTATGTTTCTAAGTAAGTATAAGGAGAACTTCAGGATTTCAAATGAACAATTTATTAGATGATAATGAGGTTACAGATATTAAGCAGATATAACAAAAGATGGCTAATAAGAACACAGTGGAAATTCTGAGACCAAACTGAGATAATCTTTGAAAAATGAACATATGTATACCTCAAACTTCTTACCTTAGAAAGGTCTAGAAAACACAAGAATATACAAGCACGCATTCCATTTAAATTTGACATCATAACATGTCATGTGGCTTTGGAAAACTCCACTACACACTCATGAGAATATGAAAGTTTGGGCAAATAAAGATTTAATAGTATAAAAACAATTTTGATGATGTAGACACCCTGAAAGGATCTTGGAGATCCCCAAAGGAGCAATTTTGAGAACTGTTAGTGCAGAGCTTAAGATGCTTATTTGGGCCAGTGATATGGTGTTTAAGAAGCATTTATACACATGTACATATGTAAAACATGGAGTGCAGTTCTGACATAGAACACTGAAGAAATATTAGCTGCTATTTATCACAGGGGCTAGATGAATCTACAGAAAATTTCCCCACGGGATTACCTTAGAAGAGGATGAGAACAGTTCTAGAATGGAACCTTCAGGAATACCAATATTTAAGGAATGGATGTATTACCAAGAAATTCCAGTAATAGCGGAGGTGGGGGAAATTGGGAGAGAGTGGTTGTCACAATGATGGGTAGACCTATGCCAGCAGACCTATTTAGAGTCCATGGAAAAGGATATAGAAACTTCTGGAGACAGATACAAAAAGGCAGGAGATAGTCAAGCAGGCCTGCTGATGTAGGTACAGTTTCCCAGGTCCTCCAGGCTTCCCTGTCGGGTTGTATAGCAGTAGGAAATGTTCCCTGCCAGACTGAGGACTAGCCAGGCCTGAGAAACTCCACTGTCGCTCTCATAAAGAAGTGATGGCCTTCTTTCAATATTCCTTATCACACTTTCTATGACTTGTTTTATTTGTGCTTCCCTGAGCTCCAAGATGTGAACAGCTCATGAATGACTTCTTCCATGCTCTAGCTGCCTTGCCTCATACACAGTAGACACTCAATAAATACTGACTGAGCAAATGAAGGATGGATGTGACCTTAGAAAGAGTTGTTCTCAAAGGAATGGTTGTGGGTAGAAAAGAGAAACCAGATACCAAAGGGCTCAAGATCGATGGTCACAGGGGTTGAGGCACCCAGCAGGAACCACCTCACACCAGAGGGCCCACATCACCAAGGGTATGGGAACCTGGCAGGACTGAACTCACAC
Organism: Orcinus orca; assembly: GCF_937001465.1. NCBI lineage: Eukaryota > Metazoa > Chordata > Mammalia > Artiodactyla > Delphinidae > Orcinus > Orcinus orca. The sequence goes on from NC_064562.1 coordinate 118,088,794, forward strand.
CAGAGGGCCCACATCATGAAAAGTTGAGGAACCCAGCAGTAAAAAAAAAAAAAAAAAAAAAGATGGTCACGGAGGAAGGAGAAGAAACAAGTGTAAACACATCTTTAAAGAAACATGAACGTGAAGAATCAAAGAGAGAAGAATAAAAAGGAATCAGTATCCCTGTGACGATCTAGGGGACAAAAGAGAATCTTTTTTTCGAGGGGCAGGATTAGCAGAATCATGTGCTGAGATGAAAGATCCGAGAGAGAGAGAGAGAGAGAGAGAGAGGGAGAGAGAGAGAGAGAGAGAGAGAGAGAGAGAGAGAGAGAGAGAGGGAGAACAAAGATACAAGGGAGAAGGAGCCCCATAATAAGGGTGGTAAGTGCATTCATTCATTCATCAAATAGTAACTGAATGCCTGTTATGTGCCAGGTCTTGTGCTGGTTGCTTGAGATGGGGTGGAGGAGGATGGAGGTGCGTCCTTGTCATGCACAGATTTGGAGATGAGGTGGACTTTCTCAATCTTTTACTAGCGGGCAGCTTTGGGCAAGAAGCTCAATCTGAAAAAAACTGCAGATTTGTCATCTATAGAATGGGTTCTTGGCTGCCTCCTGCACGAGATTGTCACGCAGGGTGCTGTGTACGATGCCTAGCACGCGGCGGGTGCTGGGTAGCCAGCCTGGTGGACAAGAAGACGTTCCCTGGGACCTGAATACTTGATTTTGAATCCCAGCTCCACCATTTACTGGTTGTGAGACCTGGGGTAAGTTACCCAATCTCCCTGTGCCTTGGTTTCCTCTCCTTGGAAAGGGGATGACAGTGTGTGTCCCTCTTAGTGTTATGGGGAAGGTGGAATGAGGTGGGATGTGGCGAGAGCTTAGAACAGCGCTGGGCATGTGGACGCTGCTCTGTAAGTAGCTGCTGCTATTCTTCTCATGCCTTCCCCTCTCCTCTGAAAGGTTTCACTGCAACGCTGTAAATGGTGTGTTTTTTTGGACCATTTGAAGGGTAGTAAGAGTTTTAAAGAGTTTTAAAGTTTTACAGAAAGAACACTTCCTCTTTAGATTATTCATCCTAGATTGCATGTCAGACTCAATCCAGCAACTTTATCCAAGAGCTTGTCCGTATGAAGAGAATTGAAGATAAATAGAAGGTTATACCTTAGCCAAATATACAGAAATTTGCCTACACTTGAAAGGTTGGCATCGCAACTTACTAAATCCAAGTTATAACATAACTTGTTATTTTGACTAAATAAAGTCTTTGTCACTGAGGAAGAGAATCTGTTGAGAACAGTTGGCTCCTGTCTCATTTGGCTAAAAATAGAATCTTCAATTTGAACCTTTGAACCCAACAGCACTTCAGATTCTTAACAAGGCTAATAACATCAAGTCCTGGTATAACTTCCTCCTCCTAAGAGTGAGTCTGCAGAAGTGAAGATGGAGGTACCAGATGCAGAAGGAGGGGACATGAGCTATCAGCTGGCAGACATGGGCTGGAGTCTGGTCCTTGTCACTTACCAGCTCTTCAACAAACAAGGGGAACTGAGCATCTAACACTGAGAGACCTGCAGAAGGGGACAGGAGCAGAATAAGACTCCAGGAAAACAGGGGTGGGTGGGGTAACTATGGGATCCATTTGTGGGAGCATCTGGACACTTACTGACCATCAACTGTGGTGTGTTGGTGGTCAGAGCCGCCTCTCGAGCTAGGTTGTATTGGGAAAGTTCTTTTTTTTTTGGCCCGCAGAAATAAAATTTTATTTTTCTGTAGCCAAGCCCAGAGCACTCCTTATGATGAAGACAAAATGCGTAATCTTAGTTACTTCCTCTTGGGTATCGTAGGGTGTGGAGCAATTCAGGACATTATCACATGGCTGGTTAGGTCACTGATTTCTTTGGGGCAGAGAATATGCCTTAGATTTGTATCTCTAGCACCTAAGAGCTTATATAGGAAAAAAGATTTTCTTTCTTTCTTTTTTTTTTTTTTTTTTTTTTTCGGTACGCGGGCCTCTCACTGTTGTGGCCTCTCCCGTTGCGGAGCACAGGCTCCGTATGCGCAGGCTCAGCGGCCATGGCTCACGGGCCCAGCCGCTCCGCGACATGTGGGATCTTCCCGGACCAGGGCACGAACCCGTGTCCCCTGCATCGGCAGGCGGACTCTCAAGCACTGCGCCACCAGGAAAGCCCTCTTTATTTCTTTTTTAAAAAATATTTATTTACTTATTTGGCTGCGCCAGGTCTTAGTTACAGCATACGGGCTCTTAGTTGCATCATGCGAGATCTAGTTCCCTGACCAGGGATCGAACTTGGATCCCCTGCTTTGGGAGTGCAGAATCTTAACAGCTGGACCACCAGGGAAGTCCCAGGAAGACTGTCAATAAATGTTCATTAATGACACAAAAATATTCTTCAATTTTAAGGTTTTGAGATAGCCAGTGTGTCACACTAATTCACTGTTAGAAAAATTTGCTGGAAACAGGAGGCAGATTCTTCCGCCTGAGTTTTATTATTTTTATTTTATTTTTTATTGGAGTATAGTTGATTTACAATATTGTGTTAGTTTCACGTGTACAGCAAAGTGAATCAGTTATACATATACATATATCCACTCTCCTTTTAGATTCTTTTCCCATATAGGTCATTAAAAAGTATTGAGTAGAGTTCCCTGTGCTATACAGCAGTTTCTTATTAGTTATCTATTTTAAATTCATTTTATTTATTTATTTATTTATTTATTTGGCTGCATTGGGTCTTCGTTTCTGTGCAAGGGCTTTCTCTGCTTCCGGCGAGCAGGGGCCACTCTTCATCGCGGTGCGCGGGCCTCTCACTGTCGCGGCCTCTCCTGTTGCGGAGCACAGGCTCCAGATGCGCAGGCTCAGTAGTTGTGGCTCATGAGCCCAGTTGCTCCGCGGCATGTGGGATCTTCCCAGACCAGGGCTCGAACCTGTGTCCTCTGCATTGGCAGGCAGATTCTCAACCACTGCGCCACCAGGGAAGCCCAGTTATCTATTTTATGTATAGTAGTGTGTATATGTCAGTCCCAGTCTCCCAATTTTAAATGTTAGTGTCCCTCAGAGCTGAGTTTCTGGGTCTTCTTCCCTCTCATTCTAATTCCTTTTTGAACCTGCTTCCATTACCTGCTTCATATGCCAGCAGTGCCCACATGAGGATCTCCAGGCCAGATCTCATCTTCTGAGTTGCAGACTCATCTTTTCAGTGCCTACAGTTGTTTTTTAAAAAAATTTTATTGAAGTATAGTTGATTTACAATGTTATGTTAATTTCTGCTGTACAGCATAGTGACTCAGTTATACATATATATAGATATACATACATTCTTTTTCATATTCTTTTCCATTATGGTTTATCATAGGATGTTAACTATAGTTCCCTGTGCTCTACAGTAGGACCTTGTTGTTTATCCATCCTATATATACTAGTTTGCATCTACTCATCCCACACTCCCAGTCCTTCCCCCAGTCCCCACCCACCTTGGCAACCACAAGGCTGTTCTCTATGTCTGTGAGTCTGTTTCTGTTTCGTAGATAAGTTCATTTGTGTCATACTTTAGATTCCACATATAAGTGATATCATATGGTATTTGTCTTTCTCTTTCTGACTTACTTTGCTTAGTGTGATACTCTCTAGGTCCATCCATGTTGCTGCATATCAGTGCCTACAGTTCTTCTTCCATGAATGAGAGGGGCATCTCAAACTCCCTATGTCTAAAGCTGGATTCGTGGTATTAACCTCCAATTCTGTTTCTTCTGCCATATTTCCCAGATCAGTCAAAGGACAGCACCTTAGTCCATTTACACACTTGTTCATTCAACAAATACCTATTGTCTGCCTGTGATGTGTTAGGAACTAGATGTCAGGAAGGCATTGATGACTAGGCAGGTCATGACCACCCTCACTGATCTTTCACATCTTTTCCTTTTCACATCCAGTCTGTCACTAAGTCCTACTGTTCTACTAGAAAACATACTTCTAGTCGTTCCACTTTCCTCCATATCCATTACCACTGCCTAAGTCCAAGTTATCATCATCTGTCAACTGAACATCCACAGCATCGCCGTAAAGTGATTTTGTTGTGCCCATTCTTAACCCCTTTTCTGTTCATTTTCTCCACTGCCAACATGGTAAAATGCTTCAAATGCAGTCCTTATAAGACCACATTAACATCTCTGGGTTAACATAGTCCAGGGTCTTCTCATTACTCTTAGAAGATAGCATAAAATCCTTAACATGACCCATAAAGCCACGGAAAACTTAGTCCCTGCGTACCTCTCCACTTTTATCTTCTACCTCTCTATGAAACAGCCACATGGCCTTTTTTTTTTTTTTGGTTGTGCCAGGTCTTAGTTGTGGCAGGTGGGCTCCTTAGTTGCGGCAGGTGGGCTCCTTAGTTGTGGCATGCGATCTCTTAGTTGCATCATGCATGTGGGATCCAGTTCCCTGACCAGGGATCGAACCTGGGTCCCCTGCATTGGGAGCACGGAGTCTTATCCACTCCACCTCCAGGGAAGTCCTGCCACATGGCCTTTTATATTGAGATACAACTGAAATACACCACTATATTAGTTTCAGATGTACAACATAATGATTGGATATTTTTATATATTGCGAAATGATCACCACAGTAAGTCTAGTTGACATCCATCACCACACACACGTTACAATTTTTTTTCTTGTGATGAGAACTTTTAAGATCTACTATCTTAACAACTTTTAAATATACAATACAGTATTATTAACTATAGACACCAGGCTGTACACGACATCCCCAAGACTTATTTCATAACTGGAAGTTTGTACCTTTTGACCACCTTCCAAAGGCGAAGATTCAAGGGGAAGTTCTCATTCTCAAAAAGGTCACCTTTACAACTCAGTTGTAGTGTCTCCTGGTCATTCCCCTCCTGTTTCAGGTTCAATCTTCTGAACCTCACACCTGCTTCTACCTGGCACTCTCTCAGATACATAAAGATCTACAGTTGTGCCTCCTACCCAAGTCTTCTCTTTTCCTAGATGAATAGCCTTTGTTCTTTCTTTAAAATCGTTTAGCTTTAAGAAAAATTCAACACATACAGAAAAGCGCACATGTAATAAGTGGTACAGCTCAGAGAATTTTCCAAAACTGTACTCACCCAGCACCCAGAACAAGAATCAGAACATAGGCACCCCAAGATCCCCTTCGATCTCTATCCCCCCAAAGTAGCCACTATCCTGACTTGGAACAGTATAGATTGGCCTTGCCTGTGTTTGTATTTTACATAAATGTCATCCGACAGTAGTTATGAGACGTAGATAAAGTGCACACAGCATGGGACCAGAGCCTCTTTCTCTGGATTACTGTGTTCAACATTGTGATTTGAGGTTCATCCGTACCTTCCTAGGCAATTGTAGATCACTTGTTCTCATTGCCGTGTAGTATTTCATTGTGTGAATATACCACAATTTATTTATCCGTTCTACTGTTGATGGGCTTTTGAGTTATTTCTACTTTGGGATTCTAACAAATAGTGTTGCTATGAACATTCTCCTACAAGGCTTTGAGTGCCAACATGCACATTTCTGCTGGATATATACCTTGATGTGGAATGACTGGGTCACGGCACATAGGTAGAATGTTTCACATCCAGTTTGAACAGGTAGAGTCAAACAGTTTGCAAAAGCAGCTATACCAACACCGTCTCTTCTTACACCATGTGTTACTGATTGTGCTGCATCGGAAGCTCTCTGATGAACTTAGTTTGTAGAAGTGGAATACATAACTAAGAAGAAGAAAAAGGATTGTCCAGAACCTCCAGGAATTATCAGCCTAAATGAAGGTTAAATTCTGCAACCCCCAACCCCCCCCCAACCCCCCCCCCCCCCCCCCCGCCAAAAGGTGTTCTGGTCTGGCTTGGTCTCGTGCCTGAGCCCCTCCCTGTGACCAGGGCAATGGGACCATCTGATTGGCCAGCCTGGCTGTCACTCAGGCTCCCTAGTGCTCTGCCAAGGTGGGACACTGTGATTGACAGCTCCTCTGCATGGGCAGCTAGCCAAAGGCGAATAGGCGACTATACCCTGACAGGCGGACCGTTCCTGTCACAGCCACTGGGGCATCTGAGAGCCAGGGTGCTCCTGCATTTCACCACCTGCTTCACGCTGTCTGGAGGGACTGCTGGGAGCATCACATGAAGAACTGGATGTGAAAATGCTGTGCGAACATCTGCAGATGTTAGTTATTAATGTCCTGCATCCATTTCATCCTTTATTGTGAAGAGTTTTCCCACTCGACAGATTAATAAGAAAGAACCCAGCTTCTGTCAGTGAGGTCTGTAAGCCCAGCTGGATTTAATTGTTGGGGAGTGAAGAACTTGCAGATGTTTTCTCTGAGGCTTTACCAGAAAGACTGAGACAATGAATCTAATAGGATGAGGGAAAGGAATTATTAAAAAGAGAAAGGAAATGTGAGCTAGAAACAAATGTAAGCCTTAATGAGAGTGGATCATGGGAAGGGTGGTGTGTGACCAAGGAGAGAAGCAGCAGCACGTTATCACCCAGGATATGTGATGCCAATGTCGCCCTTTTCCCCAGAGAGGAGTATGTCAAGGTGAAATCTGCATTGGATGTCTCTACTGCCATGTGATGTGTTTGATGACGTTGGAGAGTTAAAGTGAGCTTTCCGGTGAAGGACCACTGGACTCTTTCCTTTGTCCTCTCTCACTAATATTTTTCAACATTTAATTGGATGATAAGATGGAAAGAGAATCAGAATACATGGTCCAAATCAGAGGTCGAGGCCTCTTTCCGCCCAACAAATTCCTTTTTCTAGGTCTTAGTTTTCTTATTTTAAAAAAAGGGAGCTTAAAAATATACAAGGTTGTTTTAAGCTCACAGTCTATGGTTGTGTGATTCTTTGATGAAAATATAGAAGGAGGCGTCAAAAGTTGGATTTGTTTCCTATGGCTACCACGACAAAGTACCCGAAACCGGGTATCTTAAAACAACAGAAATTTATTCACTCACAGTTCTGGATGCCAGAAGTCCCAAATCAAGGTGTCCGAAGGGCCATGCTCCCTCTGAAGGCTCTAGAAGGAGAATCCTCCCTTGCCTCTTCCATCTTCTGGTGGCTGCAACCGTTCCTGGGCTTGTGGCTGCATCACTCCAGCCTCTGCCTCCGTCTTCACGTGGCCCTCTCTCTGTTTCTTTTTTCTTTTTCTGTCTCTTGTGAGGATACTTCATTGGATTTTAAGCCCACCCTAATTCCGGATGATCTCACCTTGAGATCCTTAACTTAATTACATCTGCAGAGGCTCTTCTTCACAAGTAAGTTCACACTCACAGCTTCTTGGTGGGCAAGTCTTTTGGGGAGCCATAATTCAGCCCCTTATAGCAGTTTTAAGTGGCATCCTTTTTGAAGGGATTGTTCAAACTGTGGGGGGCAAAAGAATCTAGATTCACTTGTGCATGTTTTGGCTTACATCCTGGGTTCAAACCTGGCAATTTGAAATTTAATTCTGATAAATATAAAGTTCAGCATTTAGAATCAAACAATTAATTACCCAGAAAATGGTGGGAAGACTTGACTTGGCAGTAGTTCATAAAACATTTAATTCGGCCAAAAAAGTGGCACATACCATCATTGTGAGTAGGTGCTTATCCACTTAGTCATTGAGTAAATGTGTTCTGGTATCTGCTTGTGTCAAAGAAGAGGGAATTACATGTGGTTCTTGCCTGCCATTGTAGGGGGAAGCATTCAACAAGGTTTGTTAACTGAATATTGAATTAAGGAGCCTAGTCTAGTAGTAGATACAGACAAGTCAGCCTACATTTGCAGTTGATGTTTGTAGGAGGCTTTGTAAGGGTTCACATCTGTGCACAGAGGAGGCAGGCATCCGTCCTCCTGGGGAAGAGGATGGGGAGTGGTGAACAGATCACAGTCAGTGACTACCCTACAGGGTTCGGCTCTGTACAGACCATCATGGTGGTGATGGGGTCAACTCCGGGGAGCCTCATGTCAGCACATTGCACTAAGAGGAGACTAAAAGATGATGAGGGGTACAAATTATATCTGAGAAATTTAAACCTCTCTTTCAATAAGACAAGACCAAGGTGAGTCAGGATAGGGTCATAATGGGATGGAGATGACCAGACCACCTGATGTGTGGGAACGGGAACCTCTTAGAGCAGTGCGAGGGGAAGAAGGCATGCCTGGGTGAATGGACCCATGTTTGGCATTGGTCCTGGTGGTGCCCGACGAGTGTCCACTGGATGACACAGATTCAAGCATGATTTAGGCAAGTGGAGAAGATAGTATCTAGAAGGCGGGCCATGATAAATTATTAATTCATTCATCCACTCAGTAGTTGCGTGCTCAGCATCAAACGTATGCCAAGGACTGTGCCGGCATCATGGGACGCAGATAAGCACATTCCAACAACCCTGATCTCAAGGAGTTCAAATCCTGGTGGGGAATATGGATGAGTAGATAATTACAAGGCAATAAACTCAGTGCTGTAACAGAGAATGAGCAAGATACTATGGAAATTAGAGCAGGGAGTGCTTAATGCTTTTGAAGAGACTTTGGTGGTGTCTAGAAGGGATGATGTTTATCCTAAATCTTGAAGATGAAAAATGGGATTAATCAAAGGAAGCATTTTTGGGGTGGGGGAGGTTTCCAAGCTGCAAGAGCAGCATGTGGAAGACCCAGCGTGAGAGCACAGTGAAGCGCTGATGTTACTGGAGCCAAGCACCGAAGGCATGAAGACAGAGGCAGAGATGGGAGAGGTGAGCGGGGCCGGTGTCTGGGTGTTATTCCAGGAAGTCGGTGAGGTGTTTTAACTAGCAAAGAGATCATATTTTCTTTTAAAAAGATTTCTCTAGCTGCTGGGTGAACAATGAATTGGAGTGGGTTGGGGTTAAGGAGTGAGGTTGCTGGGGGACAGATGTCAAGTGACCAGCAGAACTGGAGGGAGGAAGGCAGGATCACATCTTTCCACATGATGTGTCCCATACAGGCAGAACTGGGCTCGTGGCCTGGGGTTGAGGGGGATGGTTCGGGTAACGGGACTCAGCCCCTGTGGGGAGGGGTGGCCGGAGCGAAGTATCAGGCTCTGAGTTCCGCTGACCATGCCAGAGATGCGAGGTCTGAAGAGTGAAACTGACCTTAGTGCTCCCCAGATGGAGGTGCTGCGCGTGGACGGGGACTTCCTGCCCGCTCAGGTGCCAGACAGGGCTGAGCCTGCAGGTGGCGCCCATTCTCAGGAAGTCCAGAGGGTTGAGGCAGGTGCTTAAAAGACTCAAAGGCAAGATAAAAAGATGAGTGTTGACTATCAGCTGTAATTATTATTATGGCTATATTAAATAAAATGAAGCTTTTTCTTTTATCTGAATGATGTTGAAGGTTAGACTGTGGTCTCTTTTTGCCTCCAACTTCATTCCCCAACAGCACGTCTGTTCCCGGCAATATGAACAACATGATTTGCTACAAATGAATCATTCTCTTTCATACCCCCATACCTTTTTCTTGGCTGTTGCCTGTGCCTGGACACCCCGTCTTCTGCCAGGTTAACTCCTACCCATTCTTGCTTCCTCCTGGAAGCTTGCTTTCCCTGACACCCCAGGCTGCCCTAGACATTTGAGTTGTGCTCCCATCTTGATCTGTGCTTCTCTCCATCACAGCACTTAGCAGATGAAATTGATGTCGTCTACTTCTCTGTAACCCCCTAGACTAGAAGTTGTCTGGAGACTGGGACCGTGACTTACTTTTGTGACTGAAGCAGTGATTCAAACCTAAGCTCTCAGTAAATGTTTTTGAATATGTGGGTGAATGAGGGAGTGAGCAAGTAAGGATATAATTGAATAAATAAAACTAAAAACAATAATGGCATTCTGATATCAGGAGGCATCTTTGGTCTCAGATTAAGAAAGAACCTTCTCACAGGTACCTCCGCTTAGGGAAGGGATAGGCTGCTTGGGGTGGGAGTGGGTGCTCTTATCTGGAGAATGTAACTCTGGGCTGGATGACCCTCACTCAGACAGTGAATTTATGCCTTGAGTGGGAGGCTGGTTAGCAAGACTGCCAACTTCCATTTTAACTGTAAATTCTCTATGCTATTCAGAAATGAGTCAAGCCTGAAATTGGGTTATAATTTGTGGGGATGACACTTGATTGAGGTTTACAAATAATGAGATCAAGAAAAGTGAATTTGTAACTATATCCATCAAGAAACATAGAAAAATGAAGTGGAGAAATTTTGCCTAGCTATTAAACATCTCCTGGACCAAATAATCCCATTAATTCCTACCTTGTGATTTTATCTCTCTTAAGTAAGCAATCCATCTTTTTAATATTTATCATAGATTTTAGCATATTAACCTTATTAAAAGATGGATTGCAGAAACGTTTATCCTGAAAGTCTGAATTTTTAGTTATTTCTGAGAACTCAATTACTAAATCAACAAGTATTTATTGACTTTTATGTGTGCCATGTGGTTTTTATATACTCTCTCACTTAAACTTAAAAACAAATACTGCAAGAAATGTATCCTTATTCCAATTCAGACTTACAAAAAAAAAATACACCAGTGTACCCATCACCTTTCTTAAGAAACCATTGAGGAGTGAAAGTACAGTAAAACACGACCACAGACACTACCCAATGGTAAAGTTTACATTACTTTTCTCCATATGGATGTATCAATAAGCAACATGTGATATCGTTTGCATGTTTGTAAATGTTATCATGTTATAAATGATACCATGTATGAAAGTTATCCAACTTGCTTAGTTGTTGTTTTGTGTTTGGAAGTTCATTCATTTTTACTGCTATAAAGATTTTGTCATAGGAAACTATCACAACATATTTATCCATTCTTCTGCTGGAGAATATTTGTGTTTCCAGTTTTCTATTATTACAAATAATGCCATTACGTGCCTTCTTATACATTCTGTATGTTTGTCCGTGTTTATGTTGGTGTTTCTCCATGTTTATGACGGGTAGTAAGATTGCTGGGTCACATGATACAGCAACCAGATAAAGTCAGTTGTCCTCCAAAGTGGTTTTATCAGTTTGTATCACTTCTAAGATGCTGATAGTTCCTGTTGCTCCACATTCTTGCCAACACATGATATTGTCAAATTTAAAATTTTTGGCTATCTGATAGTGTGAAACTTTGTTGTTGCTGTTTTACTTAGCATTCTATCATGACTTGTGAAGTTGTCTTTAGCTTCTGTTGATTTGTAGGAGCCCTTTGTATGTTGATGGAATGGGGTGGAAGAAGCAAGTGGCATTGTCATGACTGAGGACTCCCTCAGCCTCATTACCAGATTTCAAAGGGCGAATCTGAAATAGTGCTGAGTTTCTGTTCATGGTCAGGAATAAAGTCACTCATCTTCTGTGCACTGTCCTACTCTGATTCCTTGTCCTAATCCCAGCTGATAGAAGGAAGCGCTTTGCCTTCTTAGCTGAAATGAGTCACTGGAGCCTCTCATGTTGAAATGCGTGGTGCCTTCACAGCATGCCAAATATTCTGAGCTTGGCTCCGCTCACTGGAGGGTCAGTCACCATGCAGGGAAAGCCCTGCTGCCCTAAGTGCCATTAAGAGGGAAAGGGTCTCTGTTTTCTCCTACGATTCGGGAGGCTGTGGGCTGAGATGGGGCAGTTTAGGCTTTGGAGCCAGGCTGCATCACTTCCTCACCATGAAACCTCAGCAAGTCACTAAGGCCATGAGCCTGTGTCTTCATCTGCAAAGTGAGCTCAGTAGAGCACATGCACAGTGCTGTTGGAGATTGGTCCCTGGTGTCTGGATTGTTTAAGCAGGTTAAGTGACTTGCCCGAAGTTCCCATTGGTGAGAGATGGGATCCAGGCGTTCTGATTCTAGAGACCAAGCTCTCTCTCCACTTTCCATCTTCTTCCCTCCCTCCATTCTTTCCTCCCTCCATTTCTCCAACTTTCCTTCCTTCCTTCCTTCCTTCCTTCCTTCCTTCCTTCCTTGCTTCCTCCCTCCCTTCCTTCCTTCCTCCCTTTGTCTCCCCTCCCTCCCCCACTTTCCTTTCATTGGCTACTCTGTGCCAGACAGTATGTTGAGCATCAGGGACACAGTGGTATCCAATTAAATGTGATTCTTGCTCTTAAGGAGTTTACAGCATAGTGGGGGGAAGGAAATAAAAACTTAAATTATACAATTGTGAGGAACTAAGACAACAATGGATCTACTGAAGTAAGGGGAAGTATGTTTATCTATATGTATCTTCAAGGGCTAGCAAAGGCCCAAAGCACATAAAATTCATAATAAAACATAGGTTTAATGTTTATTAAAATAATTTTCTCCCCAATGGTTTCCCTCTTCCCTGATTTAGATATCAAGCATAGAGATGGGTTAAAAGCCTTTTTTCCCAAGGTGTGAATGCCGAAGTTCTCAGGCTCGCTCTTCCCCTAACTGTTTTGTGACATTTGATAAGATGTCAGACCCTGTGTGGGCACCAGTTTCCTTATCTGAGATATATGACTGATAATGCTACACTCGCTGCTTCTCAGTGAGTTATGTAGAAATTGGATGATGTTTATGAAAGCTCCCTGAGAAGGTACAAGTTGTTAATGGATATGTGTGAGGCTTACATTATGAAATTCATATTCTTTGAACTTCTCTAACCCAGAAGGGTTAGTCTATGGCAAAACCCAGCCAGGGGACTTAATTGAGGCACTTCCAGGAAAAGAGTGGGAAAGGAGGAGTTTCTGTGATGAGATACCTTTTCTATACTCAAAGCCACTTCTTTCTATCTCCACCCCCTCGCATAAATTCCTGTCGGACATTTACTACGATTGACCGTAAGAGAACCATTTCGTGAGTATGTGCCAGTGCCAGGACCTGTGCTGCATGCACTGGATAAAGAATCTCTAATTCTTACAACAATACTATGACATCAGTTTCAGTATCCCCATTTTATAGGAAATAAAACTGAAGCTCATGGGCAGTGGAAGAAGCTGAATCATCTTCCGTATCCATGATAACGACCACCTGTGCTACCGTATCTCATCTCAGAGAGTGATGCTGGGTGGGTAGATGATGAGCAGCCCCATCTGTACATCTTCTTCAGCCCTGTGTTCTCCTTTGTCCCTTGCCCTTTAGCTATCCTGTCCACTCTATTACACTTACCTATTCCCTCTACTTTAGGCTGTCATTGTCACTCATTTTTAGGAGAGAAAAGAGTGAAGAGAAAGAACCTGAGCTGGAGTCACACCTGGATATAAATCCCAGGAGTACCACTTCTAACCTGTGTGATCTGAGGCAGACTATTTAGCCCATGCCTTGGTTTCCCCATCTGCAAAACAAAGGCAGTAAAATCATCGAATCAGTGTCAGAGCTACATGCAATGACTTATAAAGTGCCTGGCGCATTGCTTGGCGTTCAGTAGGGGCTGAGTAAATGCGAACTTCTTCCTCTCTCATCAGGATTGGTTGTAACCTGTAGCTGATCACCATTTCTCTACTCTCTCTAATTATTTGTCCCTTTTAATCCTTCTACCACCACTGCCACATTTGGCTTCCCAAGGACGTATCCTTGTTCTTCTCATTGGCTTCTGAACACCTACCAGAACAACTCTTCTCTCTGGCTTTTCAGGATGATAATTTGGCCTTATCATCCCTTTCCAAAGCTGCTTCCTGGAAAGCCCCTGGGGGTTACAGCACTCCATCCAGTAGCACAGGGTTCATCCACTTGCCCTGTTGTTTCTTGGGTAGTTATGTTGTTCTCCCTGCCTAGAGGGAGCTCCCCTCCACCTCTGCCTAAAGAAAGCCTATATAAAACCAAGCCTGCTCCTCCAACTAGACATATTTTTGAGACTGAGTGTTTCTCTGGGGCAAGGGTGATGGCTTATTCATCTGGAATCCCCAGAACCTGGCAAGTGTTTATAATTTATTTCATAGATACAGGACCACTCAGATTTTCTATTTCTTCATGTGCTAGTTTTAGTAAGCTATGTCTTTCTAGAGATTTTCATTTCATCTAAATTTTCAAATTTATAGTCATAAATTAATTTACCATACCTCTTATGTTTTTAATGTCTCTAGGATCCAGAATGATGCCTCTTTCTTCACACCTGATGGTGTTTGTGTCTTTTCCTTATTTTCTTCATCCATGTTACCAGGGGTTTATTAATTTTATTAGTGGGTTCCAAGAAGTAACTTTTGGTCTTCTAACTGTACATTTGTTTCTATTTCATTGATTATGCACTTTTAAAAAATTATATCCTAGCTTGCAACTTTTAATTTTTTTCTAATTTCTTTAGATATATACATGCATCGTTAATTTTCAGCATTATTTTTTCTGTCTAACAGTGCACTTAAGGCTGTAATTTTCTTCAAAGCATTGCTGTATCTGAACCACACGAGTTTAGTATATCATATTTTCATTATCATTCATTTTGAATTATTTTCTAATTTCAATGGTAATTTTTGCTTTGACTTATTCGTTTTTGAGAAGTGTATTTTTAATTTCCAAACATCTGGAGATTTTCTAATTAACATTTTGTTATTAAGATCTAGCTTAATTGAACTGTAACCAGAATGTAATCTTCTGTCAGGTTTTGCTTTCTGACCTCACATGTGCTATGTTCTTAGATGCAGTTCTTCAAATTTTGCCCATACTTTTTTTTAAAGATACCAAAAATAAAGGTAAAGGAAAAAAATCATGAGGTGAAGTGGATGTTATGATCTTGGGTTTTCTTTTGAATTATCCTCAAGCCTCAATAAACATTCCATACATAAAACTCTTCGTTTATTACTAGCAGCCATCATTCACTAAAAAAATATTTATTGAGAACCTTTTTCACACTAAGCATTTAGCTAAATGTTGGAGATTCCACAGCAAGAAAAATCAGACAGCATCCCAGATTTCACAGCCCAATGGGCCAGACTGACATTAATCAAATAATCAGTGTAACAATGTGTTATTTTAAACTGAGATAAGTGTTCTGAGGAAAATGAACACGTTCTCTGAGACCATATACTTAAGGAATCTTGCCTGTTCAGGGTTGGAGAGGGGCAGGTCTATTATTCACACACCAAGTTGTAGAAAAACTAATAGGGTTTGGTGCCTAACATCGCAACGTTCTTGTATTATTTTGAGAGCATCACAGCCATCTGACTTTCCCCTTTTGTTAATTAATACTCAGCCATCTGACTTTCTCCTTCTGTTAATTAATACTTACCTCATAGGATTTTTTCTCTTTTTTTGGCCGTACCACGTGGCTTGCAGGATCTTAGTTCCCCTACCAGGGATCAAACCCATGCCTTCGGCAGTGATAGCGCAGAGACCTAACCACTGAACCACCAGGGAATTCCCAGAATTTTTTAAATTTATTTTTTAAATGAGATATAACACACATATACAAAGTGCATTAATCTTAGCTATACAGTTAAACAAATTTTTACATATGTATGTACCTTAGTTGACAATGATCTGAATCAAGATGTGGAACTTTGTCAGCATCCTGGAAGATTCCCTCATGTTCCTTCTTTGTCAATACCCCTACTAAGAGGTTACTGCCCTTCCAGTCTCTATCTCTAGAGGATTATGTGGTCTCTTTCTACCTTATATGAGTGGAATAATGAAATAAATACTCTTTCACGTTTGGCTTCTCTCACTGAACGATGTCTTTGAGATTTGTGTGTTGTATCTTGGAAGTTCTTTTTCACTGCTGTATACTATTCTGCAATATGAATTTACTATAGTTTATTTAATCATTTTCCTACTGATGGACAATTGGGTTGCTTATAATTTGAGGCTGTTATTAATAAGGCTGCTGTGAATTTTCTTGTCCATGGTGAACATATGTACTCATGTCTCTTGGGCAATTTACACCTCATGGAGTATTGTTGAAGGAAGTATAATATGCAAAGTATATAGTAGGTGCAAGGATATTGCAAGTCCCAGTGCCATACTGCATGTAAGTAGTTGCTTTGGTTATTTATTATTCTGAATTTAGAAGAAGGAAATTGTGGGCTTTGTGCTCTAGAGTTGATGTTTGATCTCATCAGGCCTTCCCGTCTGTTATAGATGCAGACACTGAACCCAAAGGGAAGACGTGACATTCCTGGGACCACACCTGGAATTTACAGATGGTTCATCTCACAAACTTAATGTCTTTTAAGCCAGAGACTGTCTTTCATACACATGTGTGAAATTCAGTTGACAGAACATTCTGTCATAGACAGAGTGTAGGCGTATTGACAGGGTGTCCAAGCCTGGAATCTCAGGAGGAGGACTTGAGGTTTTCTAAGGGACAGGAGCACAGAGCGGGGTGGAGTTTGGTATACATAAAAGAGCAGACCCAAGGTGAGCATCCTTCAAAGGTCCTCCCTCCCCAGCCCCAGCCCTCCCAGCCCTTTCCCGCCTCCCCATGGAATAACCCAGCTGTATCCTTCGGTACAGACTTAGAGCACCTCTGTTCTCTGAATGCTTAGCCAAGCTTGTGCTTCAGCTTTTCTCTCTGTAGTGTCTGAGCACCCTTTAGCTACTTTTCTAACTTTAAGGCCCAGGTCAGACATCCTGTGCCCGGAGAGACTGACTCTCTTGTTGGGTTTCTGCAGCTTTGTATGAGCTCAACTCGGCCTTGGCTCACAATGGATCAGCTCCTCTGAGATGAGCCCTACATGCCCCGTGGAGCCCTGACCTTCTAGAATGCCTTGTGCAGTCATGTGCTTCCTGTCTCCTTTCCTGGTGAGGTTCTGAGCTCTGTGAGGGTGGCGATTGTGTCCGCCTCGAGCCCACTGTCCTTGGCACCTCGCACAGGGCCTCACAAGGGGAGGATGGAGCTATGAATAGTGCAAAGCAGGCACCCCAGGAATAAGTAAATGAATGAATGAGTGAATGAATGAATGGGCGGATGAATGCAGACTTCTGCCCAGAACATGGCAGCTCCTCTCCACTTCACCATAACCCTTCTCTGACCACCAGGGTCTCAACCCTTAGTGGTCTCTTCCTCCCATCCTTGGCCCCCTGCAGTCTCTTTACAACACAACAGTCAGGGGGACCCTTTGACCTCTTATCATGTCACTCTACTCAGAATCCTTCAGTGACTCTCGTCTCATTTAAACACTACAGTGGGGAAGAGTGTGGGCCATGGGGTCAGACTTCTTGAGTCCAAATCCCGGCTCCTCGGTATTGGCTACGTGACTCTGTTCCATTGCTTCACCTCTCTGTGCCTACTGATGGGTTTGTGGAGAATACTGAGTGAGTCAGTTCATAAGAAGCACTAAGGACAGTGCCGGAGCATAGTCAGGACTGAATAAGGTCAGTATAGTGTGGTGAGGATCAAATCAGAGAATAGAAACAAAAATGGTGATGGTATTGTAAAGTGACACAGCACTGGGGTAAAAGTGCAGGCCGCATACAATGCTGGGCTCAAGTCCTGGTCTGCCACTGACGAGCTGTGTGACCTTGGGCAGGTGATAGAACCTTTCTAAGTCTCAGCTTCCCCATAGTGCATTGGGAGAATCTTAGTTCGCACCTTGTAGGTTTTGAGCAACCTGTACTTTATAGAGAAAATCAGACCTCTCAGGGCCCAGAGGACCCACACCTGAATTCTGCCTGGACATTCAGGAGAGGCTTCCTGGAGGAGGTGCCATTCAATCTGCACCTGTTGGAGGAGAAGGGGCTCTCTGGGCTGCTAAGTTTGAAAGGTCCTTCTAGAAAGAGAGAGAAGTGTGGGTAACAGTAGGAAGGCGGGACAGTGAGTGGCCAGTGGGAAGGAGAGACAGCTGGCACATGTCACACATGTGACACATGTGAGAGGTGGGTCACCCATCTAGAGAGGTTGCCTGGGTTGCAAGTTGGTTTCCTGGGCAGCAGATTCTGAGGTGGAAATGGTCAAGCAGGGGATTGGTAGGGAGCGTCTAATTAGGGAGTGCCCTGGGTATCAGCATCTGGGGAAGGAGGAGAAGGGGGGAGACAGGTTTGAGCAGGGGAGCGGTTGGTCCTGGTGGGGTTTCAGTGACGCCTCGGATGACCCCATGGGGCGTTCTGAAACTGGCCAGCTCTTCCGAGTTATCCTGAGTCAGGGTGACAGGGCCAGGCTTTTTCTACCCCCAGGGTGGCCAAGCAGTGGCTGTGGGGTGCCCCAAGGAAGGCGCGAGTGACCTTGGCTAAGGCAGCTCTCTTAAGCTGAGGCAGTTCTAAAAGCAGCTGATGTCTGAGGGCTGTTTACCCTCAGCTCTCCCAGCAGCTGGGTGACGAGCCTGCCATCTTATTAAGGGTCTAGGGGGTGGCTCGCAGCCTCCATCACGGCAGCCTGACCCTCTACATGAAGATTTGTGTGTCTTTTTGAGGCTTGGAACTTGTCCTGCAGGCTGCAAAGAGTCATCAACAGTCTCTGCACAAGGAGAAGACGTGTATTCAGATGTGTATATATGTGCAGCACTGGAGGAGAGGGGAGGGAGGGAGAGGGACCCGTGGGGGAAGTTATTGCTTCAGTCCAGGTGAGTGGTGATGAGGCCCTTAGCAAATATAGTGGCAGTGGGGCCGTGTAAGATTTCTGGGTAAATGAGAGTAATGACAATCATCATTTATTAAGCCCCTGCCCCACAGCGGGCCCTTTAACCTAATGTTATCAACCTTCACAACAGTTATGCAAAGTATGCATTTTTACACAGAATAAAGTTGAGGATCAGAGAAGTTAAATAACTTGCCTAAAATCACACAGTGGTAAAGAACAGAGCCAGGAATGAAACCCAATTTTATCAAACTTAAACTTCTGCACTTAGGACAGCTTCTGAAACACAGTGGGTGCTCAGAGCACCAGCTGCCATTAGTATTACTTATCACGCCTATTGCCATCATTTTCTGGATAAAATGCAGGCCCGGGTAGCAGATCTGCATTTTATTAGCAGAAAAAGCACTGAGGATTGCTGACAGCTATGATGATCTTGACAGTATTAGGGGCAGACGTATTCAAATGCAATTAAAAACAGCAAATATAATAATCAAATGTAAATGAGCCGAAGCCAGCCATTCCTGGTGCATATGCAGTGAGCACACATGGTAATTTAGTGGGAGGCATAACTTGCTCCATTTCATCGCCTCTAACAAATTGCTGATGCCTCGCCTTTCCCCTCCCGCCTTTCCCTTCTCTTTGCTGCTAACAATTTCCTCTCCATGTTTGTCCACGCTCTCTGTTGGCAGACAAGAGTCTAATTAGCTGGACTCTCTCGGAGCCAGGATGCATCTAGTTGTGGCTCAGAGAAGGAGCTAGCTTCACAGGCTGCCCGGGGCCAGTGGGCAGGAGCCATCAGAGAACTTTGTGTCCTCTCTCTTTTGCTGACAAATGATGCTGCTCATGGAAAGTGTTAATCATCTTCTCCAGCAAACACTTACTAAGCAGCCACTGTGTGCCAGGCCCTGTGCCAGGCACCAGGAGGACAGAGGTGCATTGGTTCACGCCTTCATTTATTTATCTGCCAATCATTTGCTGACCACCTGCTCCATGTCAGCATCTGGGCCAGGCAGTTAGGAGGTGGAGAGGAATAAAACAAGGCTGATGTCCTTTGGGAACTCACAATCTTTTGGAGAAAAACAGAGAAGCAAATAGGTAATTTCCACACAGTATGCTGTGTGTGCAGTAGAGGTTAGGGTTCGGTCCAGGGCCATGTGTGCAGTGAACCTGCCAAGGGTTTGGGCTGCCTGCAATTGCATCCTCGATCCTCCTCTTACAAGCTGGGTGACAGTGGCCACGTCACCTGACCGCTCTGTGCATTTTTACAGTGATAATATTAACACAGACTCACAAAGGTGGTTGTGAAGACGAATCGGTTCTCGCAAAGCACTTAGCCCAGTACACAGCACACACGGCAGATGCTTGGGGAATGTGAGCTGTGGTCACATCCTTATCTCTGCTCTTGGAACTCAGAGGAGGGACAGGCTGCACTTCTGCCCTGGGAGTTACCGAGTTCAGGAAGAGCAAAAGAAAGTCTGGGGGAAGGTGATAAATTGAGCTTGTATTGTGGAAGGAACACACTCAGCCTCTTATTGGACGATGTCATCACCTCTTTGAGCCTCAGTTCTTGCATCTAGAAAGTGTAGATAAGAATACAGTCAATCCTCACTATTTGTGGATCCCATATTTGCAAATTTGCCTACTCACTAAAATTTATTTGAAACCCCAAAATCAATACTTGTGGCACTTTCATGGTCATTTGTGGACATGCACAGAGCAGCAAAAAAAAATTGAGTCACCATGTTTGAGTCATGCATGTTTCCAGCTGAGGTTGGACAAGTCTGCCTTGTTTCAGCTCTCATATTGTGACAAGTGTCCTATTTGCATTTTTATGCTTTTTGTTGTTGCTGTTGGTGTTTTAAGTGGTCCCCAAGCCTAGTGCTGAAGTGCTGTCTAGTGTTCCTAATCTCAAGGCTGTGATGCACCTTATGGAGAAAATGCGTGTACTTAGGTAAGTTTCATTCAGGCATGAATTATAGGGCTGTTGGCTGTGAGTTCACTGTTAACTAATCAGTAATATACATCAAATAAGCTGTCTTTAAACAGAAACACAAACAAAGCAAGGTTGTATATTGATTGGTTGGTAAAACGTTGGGACCAGAGGCTCTTGGGAGCCTAGCCCTGGTTTGCTATTCACTAAACCAGTGTTCATAGCAACTTCATCCAACAAAGCTACCACGAGCAGTGAGAATCAACTGTATCTTTGTTGCAAGGCTGCTATGAGGACTAGCACTGTGCATAAAACACCCAGAACAGTGCTTGGCACAGAGCAGACTCTCAGTAAGTCTGCCTGAACCCACAACAATTTTACATGAAGAAGCTGAGGCCTAAAAGAGCTGGATGGAGTTCATAATTGCTCCCAAGTGGCTGATGACTAAATTGTCAGGAGTCACAGCCTGAAAAAGATTAAAATAAAAATAAAACAAGCCTCAACAAATATTAAAGAGTTACAATCATTCAGAGTATAATCTGACTGTAATAGAATCAAAACCAGAAATCAATATCAGAAAGATGTTCAAACACTTGGAACTGAAACAACAAACTCCTATATAATACAGGATCAATTGAGAGGTATCAAAAAAATTTAAAATATGTTCAACTGAATGGAAGAGAAAATACAATACATCAAAATATGTGGGAAACAAAACAGTGTTGAGAGGTAAATTTATAGCATTAAATGCTTACATTAGAAACAAGAAAAAACTCAAATCTAAGTACCTACTTCAAGAAACTAGTAAAAGAAAAGCAAACTAAACCCAAAACAAACAGAGGAAGGAAATAATAGAGATAAGAATAGAAATCAACAATATTGAAACTAAGAAAACAGTAGAGGGAGTTCCCTGGTGGTCTAGTGGTTAGGATTCAGCACTTTCACTTCCATGGCTCAGGTTCAATTCCTAGTCTGGAAACTAAGGTCCAGCAAGCTGCATGGCACAGCCGGAGGGGGAAAAAAAAAAAGAAAACAGTAGAAAAAAAATTTTAAGCTGATTTTTTGACGTGATCAATAAAATGGAAGAACCTCCAGAAAGACTGACAAAGACAAAAAGAGAGAAGATACAAACCATGAATATCAGGAATAAAACAGAGGCTGTTAGTACAGATCTTGCAGCATTAAGAGGTTAATAAGGGAATATTTCAGTCAAGTTTACAGTCAAAAAAATTCAATATCTTAGAAGATATGGAACAATTCCTTGAAGACCACAAACCATCAAAACATAACTAATATGATATAGATTATCTGAATATTCCTACAACCATTAAAGAAATGGAATTTGTAATTTAAATGCTCTTGAAAAAGAAATCTTCATGCCCAGAGAGTTTTATTGGAGAATTCTACCAAAATTTAAAGAAGAATTAACACCAACTTTATATAATCTCTTCCAGAAAACAGAAGAGGGTAGAACATTCCCAACTCATCTTATAAAGCCATTATTACCTGATACCCAAACCAGACAAAGATAGTACCAACCTGCACCCAAAAAACTATAGACAAATATCTTTCATGAACATACACTTGAAAATCCACAACAAAATATTAGCAAATTGAATCCAACAATGTATAGAAAGAGTCATACACCATGAGCAGGTAGGATTTATCCCAGCTATGCCAAGTTCAGCCTTCAGCATTGTTAGTCAATGTAATCTACACAATCTAGAGAAAAAAAATCATATGATCATATCTATTGATACAAAAAAGAACATCTGATAAAATCCCATACTCATTCATAATAAAAACTACCAACAAGTTAGGAATAGAGGGAAACCACTCAACTTGATAAGAACATTTACAAAAACCAACAGCTAAGATCATACTTATGATGAAAGACTGAACTTTTTTCCCCTAAGATTGGGAACAAAGCAAGAATATTCACGTTCACCATTTTTATTCAACATGGTACTAGAAGTTCTAGTCAATGTAATAAGGCAAGTAAAGAAAATAAAAATGTATAGGTAGTGGAAAAAGAAATGAAACTATTCTATTTGCAGATACCATGTTTGTCTATATAAAAAACCTAAAAGAATTTACCAGAAAAAATTCCTGTAACTAATAAATGAGTTCAGCAAGGTTGCAGAATACGAAACCATCACACCAAACTCCATTTCATTTCTATATTCTAACAATGAACATGCAGAAACCAAAATTAAAAACACAGTATCATTTATAATCACTCTAAAGATAATGAAATATGTAAGTGTACACATAACAAAACATTTACAGGCTCTGTGTCCTGAAAATTGCAGTGCTGATGAAGGAAATCAAGAAAGACCTAAGTACACGGAGCAGCATACCCTCTTCATGGACTGGTAAACTCAACATAGCAAATATGTCAATTCTTGCCAATTGACCTATGGGTTTAAAACAATCCCTAGCATAATCCCAGCAAGAAGTTTTGTTGACCTGGACAAGACTATTCTAAAATGTATATGGAAGGCACAGGCCTTAAATTAGCTAAAACAATCCTGAAAAAGAAAAAATAAGTTCTTCTTATTCTACCTGATAATAAAGCTTATTCTTCAGTTATGCTTATCAAGACCACACGGTATTGGCAGAAGGGTAGAACTGTAAATCAATGAACAGAATGAAACCCCCAGAAATAGAACCACAAATATGTGTGCTCACTGGTTTTTGACAAAGATCAAAAGGCATTTCAGTGGAGGAAAGATAGACTTTTCAACAAATAGTGGGGAGCAATTGGACATTCATAGGCAAAAGAAAAAAAAAAACCCTAAACCTTACACCTTATACGAAAACTAACTGAAAATGGATCATGGATTTAAATGTAAAACTATAAAATTTATAGGGAAAAATATGTAGGAGAAAATCTTGGGGATCAAGGGCTTAGTGAGTATTCCTAGACTTGATATCAAAAGCATGATCAAAACATTTGGTAAAATAGACTTCACTGAGATTTGAAATGTTTGTTATGCAAAAACTCCTATGAAAATACAGGCTACAGAGTAGGAGAAAGTATTTGCAACTCACACATTTGACAAAGAACAAGTATCTAGAATAGATAAAGAACAGTGAAAAAAAGCCAGTTAAAAAATGAGCAAGAGACAAGAGTAGTCATTTCACTGAAGAGGATACACAGATGGCAAATAAGCACATGAAAAGTTGTTCAACACTGTTAACCATGAGGGAAATGCAAACTAAAACTGCAATGACAAATCACTCTACATCTATCAGAATGGCTAAGATTTTAAAAACTGTGACAACACCAAATGCTGGTGAGAATGTGGAGAAATTGGATCATTCATTCTTTGCTGGTGGGAATGTGAAATGATACAGCTGCTCTGTAAAACTTTTGCAGTATTATAGTTTCTGATAAAACTAAACATTGAACCACCACATGACCCAGCAATTGCACTCTCTGGAATGTATCCCAGAGAAATGAAAACTTAATGTTCACACAAAACCTAATCATAACAACTTAATTGGTAATAGCCAAATGCTAAAAAACAGCCCGGTTGTTGATCATATCTATTGATACAAAAAAACGCATCCTTCAATGGGTGAATGGTATCCTTCAATGGGTGAATGGTTAAATAAACTCTTGTACATGCATACCATAGAATATTACTCAGCAATCAAAAGGAACTATTGATGTATACAACTTGGATAAATGTAGAATTATGGGGAATGAGAAAAGCCAATCCCAAAAGTTTGCATTATGATTCCATTTCTATAACTTTTTTGAAATAACAAATTTTTAGAAGTGGGGAGCAGATTAGTGAATGACAAAGGTTAGTCGGGGGGGCTGCATAGTGGTGGAGCAAAGGAAGATGGAGGTGAGTGTGGTCTTTAAAGGACAATGCCAGGTCTCCTAGCAGTGATGGAACTGATCAGTATCTTGACCACGGTGGTGGTTGCAGGAACCCACCCGTGTGATAAAATTGTGTAGAACTAAATGCACACACCTTTGACTAAAAGTAAAGCTGGGGAAATATGAATAAGATGGTGTCTTGCAACAGTGTCAATACCAGGTTGTAATATTGTACTATAGTTTTGCAAAATATTACTGTTTGGGGGAAACTGGGTTAAGGGTACATGGGATCTCTCTGAATTATTCCTTAGAACTTCATGTAAGTCAAATTATTTCAATAAAACTTTCAATTAAAAATGGCAGAAGTCAACTAATGATAGAAATGGAATTCTCTGGAGAAGACTCCTTCTGGGTTTGTATTGTATTGAGGAAGAGCTGTTTGAATTCAGAAGATTTGGAGGTTGGGACATCAAGGACTGAGCTTTGCTTAAGAAGGTCTGATTATATCTTAGATCCTTCTTAGTCTTAATGAAATTATGGTGAAATGAGCACTTTTTTTTTTCATGCCTATTTAATACAACTGCCCTGTGTCATACCCATGACACCAAATGTCCTCTCTTCTTTCTTTCATGAGCTATACATGCATCACTTTGTTCATGATATGTTTGGTCAGTGTATGTGTTCACTTGGTCTTGACACAATCTGATGGCACTGATCACTGCTGAGATTATCTTCTATGTTTGTTTATTTGCGGTCTCCCCCTCCTGAATGAAGGCTCTGGAAGACAGGGCTTTGTCCATTTTCCTTAATGATATATTCCCATCATCCAGAACTGTGACCAGCACATAGTTTGGACTATTTCATTATTTTTCACTTTTCCTGTTTTTTTTTTTGTTGTTGTTGTTGTTGTTCTCAAGTTCTTATTTTTGACTCATGGCTTCTATTTCTTATTTTTTTCTTTAAATAATTTGAAAATACTTATCTACAGCTCCCTTTCAGATTGTTCCTTGAAGTCCATTTATTGAGAGGTTAATTCTTTTTTAAAAATCTGATGTGTGGTTAAAGTTTTTGTCAGAGAATTCATCTTCAGCCAATTATCTGTGTTGCATTGGTTGCAGAAGTGTTTCACATTTTCTTCTGCTGGGGTCTCAGTTTCCACTAGTTCAAGGCCAGTTTTTATGTTAAATGCCTACCAGATCAGTGGTATGAATTTCACCTTCCAACCACATTTGATGCAGACTTGCAATTTTTATTTCTTGCAGGTGATTTTTCCCACCATTTCCCAGAGTGGATGGCAAGGTTTTCTTGTATTTCCCTGGTTGTGCAGGAGGTGTTTTAAGTGTATTTTCCACTGATCATGTAGCCCTTCAATGCTCCCTGCTTCATTGAGCCCTCAATTCTCTTTTCTCCCAATTATCTTGGGCCCAACCCCCATCTCCTTTCCCCACATGGGCTGACTCTTCCCCACCTTTAAGGCCTGTTTCTGACTTTGTGAGTGTTTGACTTCATCTCACCTCTCTGACTTAGAGATACCACCTGGTCTCTGCATCTGCCTTCTTTAACTTTCTCACTCTTGACCTTGAACAGATTATTTACATCTTTTGGTTATCTTTTATTCAGAATGTCCATACCCTTGGAGTGGGAGAGCGTTCACCCCACTTCACCTCTGTGTCCCGACTCTCTTCCTATTGATATACTTCTTACTGGAGCCTCTTGTCCCCTTAACTAGAGAGTGTCAGCCAAAACCACATATGTCCAAACCTTCAATGTGTCCCTAAGTCAGGTAATCCATCCAGAAGCCAACGTGCTCAGACCTGAGAGAAGAATTAGCCTGAGCCAACCTCAAAGGATAGCTATTCAAGGCCAAAGTATCCACAGGGATAAAAACTCAATGAAAGGAATTATTGGATGCCTCTGGCTTATATTCAGTCCCTATGGTCTAGAGGGGTGGGGGGTTATTTCCTGAACTGATTAGAATAGATACCCAAGATTGTAATGCATAAGGCAACAAAGTGCTCAGGAAGAAAAGAGTGGCCTTTCAAAAACACAGATCTGCTGGTGTCACTCTGTTGATTCAGACTTTTGATTTGCTCCCCCAGACTTTTGGACTCAGGTGCAAATCCTTAGACTGGCCATTAAGACCCTTTCTGTTTGACCATATTCCCCTCTCCCATCTTGGGTCCACACACAGCCTGTGCCCCAGCCTCACAGAATGGCTTGCATTCTCCAAATTCTCTGTGCCCCTTTCCGTGGTTTTGGCTTCATGTCTGCAGTCATCTCTTCCTTTTCCCCTCCCACATCTTCATGGAAGCTCCTCCCTCTCTAAGACCTAGTTAAACACTTGTAACAATTGTAAACAACTGAAAACCATTGTGGATGATCCAGAGAAGGTTGGTTAAATGCAGGGCACAGCTTGTGGGGTGGAATTCTACACAGCCATTAAAAATGGCTATGTGGACTCATACAGGCATGAAGAGCTAGCAACAATATATGGTGAAATATTAAAGAAAACGGCCTATAAAACAACATGTATAATAAGATCCCATCTTCATGTTAAAGAAATAAAGAGCACTTAGCATGGAAAGGTCTGGCAGGAAAGACACAGTCATAATACTGACAGAGCTTATCTCTGAATGATAGGATGTAGACTGAGGTTACTTAATCCTCAGTGCTTTTCAAATTTTTTTTCACAACGAACCTCTATTACTTTAATAATCAGAGTAAAGCCATTGAGTTACTCCCTTGTGAAGACTTAGCACAAATATCAGCTCCACTCTGAAACCTTCCCTGACCGCTCACTCCCCACCTGCCCCAAAGAGTTGACGATCTCCTACCCACCCCTCCATTTTAGCACTTTATTTTATTAAATTGGTTTGTGGAGCTCTTCCTACTAGACCGTGAGCTCCTGAAGGGCAGTGTCAGCACCATTAGGGGCTCAGAAAATATTTGCTGGTGTGAACTGGTATTCACTAAGGTGGTGGAGAAAGAGGGATGTCTCACTGGGGGACAGTCTATTTGGATCAATACAGGCTCATATATTTTGTATATATCATCAGGGAGTATCTCAGACTTGGTTTTGGCTCTCACCGGACACAGAGCTCTCATCAAGACACAGAGACACCAGATTTCTTTTATGCACCTTCCTTGTCAGTCTCCATCGCTGTGTTCCAGGAAATCACTGTTCTTATCTCCTTCACCATAGTTTCATTTTGCCTATTAGAATTTCATATGAATGGAAAATTTGTGCCTGGTTTCTTTCAAGCAACATGTTTTTGAGATTCAGTCATATCATTCATTGTGTGTATGTAGTTCCTTCCTTTTTCTTATTGTGTAGTGTTCTACTGTATGAAAAGTACCCCACTTGATTATCCGTTCTCCTGTTGATAGACGTTTGCTCTTTCCAGTTTGGGACTATTATGAGTAAGGCTACTGAGAATATTCTTGTATAGGTCTTTTTGTGAACAATTTGCTTTCGTTTCTGTTGCGTAAACATTTAGGAAAGAGTTGAATTGTTCAACTTTATAAGAAACTGCCAAAGAATTTTCCAAAGTTATCATAAACTTTGATGCTCACTTATGGCAGCTTATGAGAATTCTGCTTGCTCCATGTTGCTTTCAGCATTCGGAGCCATCAGACTTGTTACTTATAGCCATTCTAATCAGTGTGTACAGGCATTTCCCTGTGCTTTTAATTTCCTTTTCTCTGATAACTAATGATGTTAGGAACTTTTTATTAGCATTTATATATCTTTTCTGTGAAGTGCCTGCCCAAGTCTTTTGTATTTTTAAAATTAGTTTTTTTTAAAAAAATTATTGAACTATAGATGTCCTTTACAAATTCCGGATGAAAGTTCTTGGTCAGTTATACACTGTGGATATTGTATCACAGTCCGTGAATTGCTTTCCATTTTCTTTGTGATGTCGTTGATGAGTAAGATTTTAGTTTGGATGAACTGCAATTGATCAATCTTCTTATCATCTGTATGGCTTCATTTTTTCCTTGTGGTGGTTTTACTTTTTTTTCTTTTGGCCACACCGTGCAGTATGCAGGACATTTGTTCCCTAACCAGGGATCAAACCCACACCCCTTGCATTGGAAGTGCTGAGTCTTAAACACTGGACTGCCAGGGGAGTTGATCGATCTTCTTTAGGTTCATTGCTTTTTATCCCCTAAGAATTCTTACTTACCCCAGAACACAAAGAGAGTTTTCTGTGTTTCTTCTAGAAAATATATTCAACTTGTAGATCTGTTATCTGTCCCAAGTTATATTTTGTGTATGGTGTGAGGTAGTGATTGCTATTTCTTTTATCCCATACAGATGACCAGTTTTTCTAGTCCTAAATGTTAGAAAAACTTTCCTTTCTCCAGTGACTCTTTGGTCCTTTGTTAGAATCTGGGAAATGGTGCAAAACAGCCATCTCAGAATTATACCACCTGAAAAGTGAGAATGTTGGGTGTTTGTTTGACTCCTAAGAATAGTTGAAGGCTCCTTCTAAGAAAGTGTTAATTCTTTGGATCTTCTAATCTGCTGTATACATAGCCTCCTGCAGGTCCAGGTAAACGTCCTTGGGTATAGAAATACAGATACTGGCAGTTAGGAGTACTTCATGGCTAATTGAAATGGTAGGGTCCAAAGTTTATGGGCGGGCTTTGACACATTTGCTGTAGAGAACTATAGTGCAAACATCCTGAATCGCACCATGATCATTGAGATGTTTCTAAGATATTTTGAGTTAGGTCAGTCTAACTTTTATTTGTTGCATACATATTAACTTAAAAATAAACATGCAAATAAAACTTTCCACAATCTTGTCACTCCAAATTGATTGTTCTTAATTTTCACTTCTGGTCATTTCAGTGTTTGCCCATACAGACTTACTTCTATATAAAGTAATTATAGATTTTGCATATTTGTCTTCTTTATTTTCCACTTGATGTTGTTATATCCCAAGTGCCTTCCCTGTAATTACATAGTGTTGATTTTAGTAACAGTGTAATATCCCATAATATGGTACCAAAATGTACTTACCCGTTCTTTTATTGTTAGATAATAAGATCAACTCCAGTGTTTGGTAATATATGAAATGATGAACATCTTTATACATAAACATTTTTTTCTTATATTAATTTAGTTCTTTAAGGCAACTTC
Source organism: Orcinus orca (assembly GCF_937001465.1). Classification (NCBI taxonomy): domain Eukaryota; kingdom Metazoa; phylum Chordata; class Mammalia; order Artiodactyla; family Delphinidae; genus Orcinus; species Orcinus orca. The sequence continues at coordinate 118,118,172 of NC_064562.1, forward strand.
CTAAGTCTTGGATTCCTGCATGAAAGGGATAAATGGATGGGTATTTCTAGTCTGCTGATATACATGTAGTCCCCTGATAACACGTATGCATTCAGTAGGTTTGGGATTTAAACCAAAGATGCTACAGTGAATTTTATCAATATTTTTTTCTGATTACCTAACATTAATAATAACAAAAGCATCAACAACATTTGGAAGCAGTATATTGTGTATGGATTTTGACAAAACATATTCAGAGCTGGCTCACAATCTGTCCCTGGAGAAATTAACTTTTTGAGATAGTACAGTTATAAAACTCTCTTTGCAAACTGAGCATATAATGTGAGATTAAAATAAACAGTTATCTTCAGAGCCAAATGAAAGTCTCCCGGGAGTGTCTGAGGGTAAAAGGGTTAGGTCTGGTTTCAAAGAAAATTTTAATTAATGATCTGAAAGACCAGGACAGCAGCTGGTTAATTAAATTCACAGATGGGTCTCAGTCGGGAGGTGGCGTGAACTCTGGGAAAAGGTGAAGAAATTAGATAAAAAAACTCTGTTGCAATCGCCAAGGAACACAGAATGAAAGTGAAAATTTGCAGTAGTCTGAATCAAAATTATTTGGTCTCATATTAATAGTGTTTTGCCCCAGTCATAGCTCTCTTCTAGCATGACTTAGATGCTTCTCAGGAGCCTTGAGTTTGGATAGGCAATTTGGGTGTGCGTTCCTTTCCTCCATCTTTGTGATCGTCACCAATTCCCCTTGATCTCTCTGGGGTTCAGGTTTCTGTCTATACATGGGGGATAATAGTTATGCTGACTTTGCAAAGTAAAATAACAGGAAGAAGGTGAAACTGCTTGGTCAGCTCTAAAGTTACTTTACTTGTAATTCCTTTTCAACCCCCGGAATCTTTTGCATGAACTTTGATTTTCTACTTTTAAATATATTTTGCCCACAGCAGAGAAAATTAAATAAAGGCCAAGCAAAGGGCTCCCCATCTCAAACACCCAAACTCTTTGGGGTCCATAGGACCAAGATGGGACCCAGGAGGTAGGTTCTGAACCATGAACCCAAGATGACGTAGAATGCTTGGATGGAGGACTTTACACGGAAAATTTGTTTTGTTTGCAAAGAGCAAACCACATTTTAGATCACCTTGTTGAAACTTTGAGTGAAGAAGATCTGAAAGAGTCCCAGCGAGCAATGAGTGGTAAATAGCTGTTCATTATGGCTGAGTCAATGGGTGCAACGCCATGGACATTCTCTTAAACTCAGTTCAGTCTTTAATTTTTAAAATTGAGTAGAAGTATTTATTACAGACTGTGATCTTGATTCTTTTCCTCTCCCCATTTCCCCTAGGTTTCTCAGCTTAGCGCCAAATTCTCTTCTCACTTGGGGGATTGTGTGTGGCTAAACCCCATGTCTGGGTAGGGAAGGACTCCTGTATCACTAATATGGTTAATAGCAGCTCCCCTGGGAGAGGATGGGAAGATGGGAGCATCCTCGTATCTCAGGAAAGGAAACAAAATCTCAGGGAGATTAAATGACTTGCCCAAGGTCACACAGTGAGTAAGTCACACAGCTGGGACATAAATCAAGTTTTTCAGATATTCTGGTTATGTATTTGTCAAAGCCAAATATGGAGAGAACAAATTACACCAGAACATGGGGGAAGGAATCTGAAAAATGGTTCCGCTTATTATTGTAAATGTCAACCCACTCTAAAGAGATACTGTTTGTACCACTTTTTATCATGCAAAGAGAACACTTGAATACTTCATCCATTTCTATGCTCTATCGTGTCTGGAAGGAAATGTGGCAGCTGCCAAACAACTTGCAGCTCTGTTGTTTCCTTTTTGGGGCCAGAGAGTGAGGAGGATGGCTATGGGCTCCGCGGGAATTGTTTGCCAGCAATGCTTAGGGTGGTGCTGTGGGAGGATGCCTTGGATGAGGTGCAGGACAGCAGTAGGTTTAGGAACCATTCCATCCTGATTGCCAGCAGCCTGTGGGCTCAACACACTCTGCAGATACAAGGAAAGGTGAGCCAATTTCTCTGATGTTTTTTGTTCATCCTTCTAGAGGGAGGGATGTAAAGAAAGTTTCACTTTAATATTTCTTTGTGTATTTGGGTGCAGTTTTCCCACTCTACTCCACACTTTGCCCCTGATGTGTAAGACCCTATCAGATCTGGCCCCTGCCTTCCACTTCTCTCTCTCACTACATGACAGCCACTCTAGCCCTCATTCTGCACTGCAGTGTGCTGAGCTCACTTCCCACTCATGACTTTTGTACCTGTGGATCTCTCTACCTGCAGTACCCTTCCCCGTGACTGCTACGTGGTCACCTCCTCCTCAGAGATGCATTCCCGACCAATATCTATAAGGTTGTTTTCCCGCTGTCTTCCAGTCCCTAGTGATCACCCTCACTTGCCTAACGCTATCTAAAATTGTCTCGTTTATATATTTATTTTTTCCATTATGTTAGTTGACTGTCATCCTCCACTAGACTGTAAGCTCATGAGCGCAGAGGTCTTTTTGTCCTGTTCACCGTGCATTCTTGGCACCTAGAACATTCCATAGTCATTAATTCCATCAGCATTTCTTTTGCAAAATCTACTCTGTAGCAGAATATAGGCTAAGGGCTTCCACTTCTGGCCAAGGTGGAGAAAGGGAGACCAGATTTATCCTCCCTCCTGAAACAACCAAAGAAGGGAAAATTTGTATGAAACATACAGGACATTAAAAGTTATTATAACTGTATTTCATAAGTTCAAAAAGTTAAGTAGAAACATGGAAGATATAAAAAAGACCTAAATTGAACTTCTAGAGTTGAAAACTAAATGTTTGTGTTGAAGATATACTGGATGGGATCAATAGCAGGTTAAACATTGCAGGAGAAATGGTTAGTGAACTTGAAGACATACCAATAGAGGGAATACTCCCTAGTTTATTCTTTGAGTCCAACATTACCCTGTTATGAAAACCAGACAAAGGCATTACAAGAAAAGAAACCTGCAGACTAATAACCCTCAGGAACATTGATTCAAAAATTATTCACAAAATTCTAGAAAATCAAATCTAATAATATATAAAAAGGATAATACATCATTTCCAAGTGAAATTTATTCCAGAAATTCAAAATTGGTTTAACATTTGAAAAGCAATCAATGTAATTCACCATATAAACATGCTAAAAAAGAAGAAACATGATCATTTCCATCAGTGCAAAAACATCATTTGACAAAATCCAACATCCATTCCTGGTAAAAACTTTTAACAAACTTAGAGTAGAAAGGAACTTCCTCGACCCAATAAAGGATATCTACAGAAAACCTGTAGATATCATTATATTTAATGGAGAATAATTGAAAGCTTTCCCCCTAAAATCTGGAACAAGACAAGAATATCCACTCTCACTACTTCCATTAAACATTATAGTGGAGGTTTTAGCCAGTGCAATAAGGCAATGAAAGAAAAAAAAAAGCATTCAGATTGGAAAGGATGGATACAACCCTCTTTATTTGCAAATGATATGATGATGTTGTTTATATAGAAAATCTGATAGAATCTACATAAAAAATATTAGAACTAATAAGCAAATTTAGTAGGGTTCCAGACAAGGTCAATAGATAAAAAATTTATCGTATTTCTGTGTATTAGCAATAAACATTTGGAAATTGAATTTTTTAAAAATACGATTTATAGTAACATAAAAATATGAAATACTTAGAGACGAATCTGAATAAACATGTATAAGACCTATACATGGAATACTACAAAACACTGTTGAGAGAAGACGTGAATAAATGGTGAGATATCCCTTGCTCATGGGTCTTAAAATTCAATATTGCTATGATGTCAATTCTCCCCAAATTGATCCACAGATTCAGGACAATCTCAGTCAAAATCCCAGCAGGCTCTTATGTAGAAATTGACAAACTGGTTCTAAAATACATGTGGAAATGGAAAGCACCTAGAATAGCCAAAACAACTTTAAAAATTAAGAATGTAATTACAAAACTAATTTCAAGACTTATAAGTATACAGTAATCAAGACAGTATTGTATTGGTATCAACACAGACAGATCAATGGAACAGAATAGAGAGTCTAGGGATAGATCCACAAATATATGGTCAATTGAGTTTTGACAAGGCCTCTGTCCTCTAAGGACAGTCCCCTTCTAATGGGGGGCACAGACTATATTCAGATAAAACAAGTGAACCAATTATATAATATTAAGCAGTGATGTAGTTTCAACTTAGTCACTGCCTATCTAGCCTTCATGTTCTTTCATTATCACAATGTGAGTGAGTTGATTCTGTTCCAACTTGTCATCATATTTTATAGTAAACAATTATTTTTCAGTCATGATTCCAAGAGTCTGTTGTTTTTGTTTTATTTAAAACTGCCACAAATCAATTTCAATGCAAACATCTTATTGTGGTTCAAGTCTGGTTGCTCTCTCACCCAGTTTCTGAGGGGAATAAGAAGAAGGCTTCTCAGAGGAGGTACACTGTCTTCCAGGATTGCTTTACCCCTTTGCCATACCTCTGAACCCCCATGAATCCTTTGCTTGCTATCTCATGTCCACCCTTCACATTGTAGCTCTGATGTTGTATCCATGACTGTCACCATTGTATCCCCATCAATTTCTGCAATGGCTGGTGTCCAGTGGGTGCTTTGGAAACATTGGATGAATAGATGGAGGGATGAATGGGCCTTTAGGGCTGAGTTGAGAAGTTCTGGGAGGGTCCCCTGTAGGAAGAACCACCATTGAGTCATTCACATTGAGTATGGCTGGGGCCCAGGTCACTGGTGGGGTGAGGGGGATGGTGGGCTCGAAGTAAAGGCAGGGCCCACATTTGAGAAGTCAAGGAGAGCCTCATGAGGACTTCTTAGCATTTTAAACAGAACCAGTTTTTCAGCCATGCATCAGTCACCCCAACTCTTCCAGGTGCTCCAGCACATTGCTTCTATCTTCTGTTGTAGATGCCCCAAAGCACCTCATTTCACCTAAGAACAAAGTGAGAACACAGCCCACATTTTAAAGGAAATTTTATCAAGTTTTGATGCTTTTAAAAAATATACAGACTTATTAGAATGCACATCCTACTTCTGGGCGTTCAGGAGCCCTCTCTTATTATGCCATCCTTGCCATGCAAAGGTTCCATTCCAAGCTCTTCCCCCCAGGCTGCTGAGTGAAGATAGAGAATTTGATGTTTCCAGAGTCTCTGATATCTAATCTTGAAGAAATTCACTGAAAGTGTTGTTGTACATCATGTAGCAACTTCTTGGCTGAGAAGAAAACCAAAGAACTTAAAACACAAGCAGATTCTTTTTCTTTCATTTATTATTTTAATGGAATAGTAATTACATCTATTTTTCAAACTGCTTCCCCATGCGTCTTCTCATGTGTTTCTCATAACAACCGTGATTTTATTATTTTTACAATAATCATATTAGAAAGAAAGGAAATGCAGCTCAATGACTTGAGATACTTGCCCAGAGAGGCACAGCTGGCAAATGGTAATACATGGTCTCCACCTCTGCGCTGTCCAAATGCCCAGCTCTGGTGCTTTTCTGCAGCACCAAATTGCCTCACAGTGAGAACAGGAGCCTGCGGGGTTTTCCAATTTCCTCACTGACTGACTGACTCGTATAGAGGGCACTCTGTAAATACTTGTTTAATTGCCATTCATTTGGACTAGTTCCCACTAAATATGAGTGCCAGACTTTGGAACCAAGACGGATAGCTCCAGATGATCTTTTGTCTCACTGAGTTTGTTCTCTCCAACTCCAAATCCTTGTGATAAACATGGAGCCTTTGAAAGCCAAACAGGTTTGTTTGTTTTTGTTCCTGTTTATTGTGGGTTTTTTTTTTAAGATCGAGTATAGCAAGCATGTTCCATTTGGCATTGTAGGATGGTTGTGTTGTAGATGGTAGAGTGCAGAGAGAATCAATGCCCATTCTAGGATTGACTTGAATATGCTTAGTTTGAACCATTATTTGTGCAAGTGTGTATCTCACTTTTAATTTTCAGTACAGGGCAATGGAAGAACTATTAGAGAACAGGTCATTTCTGGGACAAGAAAGCTGTCTGGAGTATTATTTTTTTACCCAGCCAATTCATTCTTTTCTTAAATTACCTTAGACACCTTAGAACATTACAATCAGTAGCAATTTTAGTGGGGTGCCTATGGATCACCTAACGCAGAAGCCAAGAAATTGAAGCATGAAGCTTCGTCTGCTTATGAATACACTCTCAGACCCATTTTTTCTCCATTTATAACAAGTGGATAAATCCGTTTTCACCTGCCTACCTGGCTGTGATGTGAAAATTAACGGGGGGTGTTTTACTCAAAGAAAAAAAAGATGTTATAAAGAGCTGCACCTCAAAGTTTATATCTCCGTGGCTCACCCATATATGGTCTTTTTAGTGTTCGGATGGCCAACATTTTCCGGAGCCTTTAAATAGTATTTTTCCTTTCGTATTTGAAAAGGATACACAGATTTTTTTTAATTGTATAAAGATTGTATGTAACTGACAACCTGTAGTCTGGATCTTTTAAACATTTCTTTGACCATCAATAAAAATATTTCTGGCTATACTAAGCCTTGCCTGTCACTCAGCAGGTATTCTTTAATTATTTGTGCAATGAATTAATAAGTGAGCATCCTAGGAACTGTTTCTAATGCTTGATGTGACACTCTACCGCATATCCACCATCTTTAAGATGCCCTAAGTGAGAGCGATTGATCAAGAAGCCATACTCTGCTGTGCCCTTAGCTGCTGGCCAGCGGCGAGGTGAATGGAGTGATTGATGAAGAGTCCCGGGGGTGGTGAGGCTTGAATAAAAGAGCTGCCGTTCAAGATTGCATGGCAGTTTCTACTTCCGGCAAAGCAGTGCTCTGCCTTGAAAAGCCTCCCAGTAAGAACACTGGGCAGTACACTTACACTCCCAGTAAGAACACCAAGACACATGGGACAAAACGTATTTTTTAAAATTACTTTAAGTACAGAACTTAGCTTGAAAGAAAGGAAAATCTTCATGTGCCAAAAGTAAGGCGGCCACCAAAAACCAGAGCATGAAGGATGTGAGCTGACACTATAGCTGCCCAGGAACAGGTGAGGGTGCTGATCTCAGTTACACGGGCACTTAGGGTTCAGCACCCAAGAGGTAGAAGATTAGACCCTGGGCGAATGTAAGACAGAGAGTATGAACTGAGACCTCCACGTAAACTGGGAGCCTTCCGAAGGCTGTGCCTTCATTGAAAAGTCAACCAGGAACAATGTTCATCAGCAAAGGAGATAACCAGGAAGTCTCTAATGGGCTCTGGAAAGAAAAAAATTATTTCACATGTGAATGTGAGACCCCCAAGTGTACACCTCACAAGTACCAGAGCTTGAATATATATTACCTATGTTATTACAGAGAAGTACTGCTGTATAATAAATATCATTGTATACATTTTAAATTATGCTAAACCAAGCAACACATTTTAGATACATGTAGGACTGTATATCTATAAAATAGTAAGACAAGGATAAATTTTTTAAAAAGATTAAGTAGTTCCATCTGGGAGATAGAGGAAGATGTAATTGAAGAGACGTCTGCAAAGACTTAGGTGCTATCAGTCAGATTCTATTTTTTGTTTTATTTTTTTATTCTGGCAGAATACATATATAAAATTTGCCATTGTAACCATTTTAAGTGTACAGTTCAGTGGTGTTAAGTACACTCGTATTGTTATGCAGTCATCACCCCCATCCATCTCCAGAACTCTTTTTGTCCTGCAAAACTGAAAATCTATACCCATTAAATAATAACTCCCCATTACCAGCTCCCCCATCCCTGGAACCACCATTCTTCTTTCTGTCTCTATGATTTTGACTACTCTAAGTATCTCATAAAAGTAGAATCATATAGTATTTGACTTCTGGTAACTGGTTTATTTCACTTAGCATGATGTCTTCAGGGTTCATCTATGTTGTAGCATGTCAGAATTTCTTTCCATTTTAAGGCTGACTAACAAGGTGGTATTTCATTCTGTCACTTTGCTATTTGTTTTTTGTATACCTTATAGCTTTTTGCCTCTCGTTTCCTTCATTATTGTCTTCTTTTGTGTTTAGTTATTTTTTTTTTGTAGTAAAATGTTCAAGCTCCCATCTCTTTCCTTTTGTGTATATTCTATATCTATTTTCTTTGTGGTTACCATGGGGGTTAAATTTAACATCCTAAGATTGTAACATTCTAATTTGGATTTATACTAGTTTAACTTAAATAACATACACAAACTCTGCTCCTTTACACCTCCATCCCCACTCCTTTCAGTGCTTGATGTCCCAAAATTACATCTTTAAACATTGTGCGTGTAAAAACATAAACTAATATTTTTAAAAATACATTAGTCTCTTAAATTATGTAGAAAATAAAATATGGGGTTACAAACTAAAGTTATAATAATACTAACTTTTAGACTAATATTGCTTTTTTAAAAAGTATTAATCTCTTAAATCAGAAGATGAAAAGTGGGGTTACAAGCTGTTGTTACAATAATACTAGCTTTTATACTTGCCCATGTATTTACCTTCATTGAGACCTTTATTTCTTCCTGTGGCTTCAAGTTACTGTCTAGTGTCCTTTTGTTTCAGCCTGCAGCACTCCCCTGAGAATTTCTTACAGGGCAGGTCTAGGGGTAATGAACTTCCTCAGCTTTTGCTTATCTGGGGATGTCTTATTTTCTCCCTCACTTTTGAAGGACTGTTTGCTGGAAATAGGATTCTTGGTTGACAGAGTTTTTTTGAGGACTTTGGACATATCAGCCTCCTGACTTCTGACCTCCAAAGTTTCTGATGAGAAATCTGCAGATAATCTTATTGAGGTTCCTTTGTATGTGGCATGTTGCCTCTCTCTTACTGCTTTCAAGATTTTGTCTTTGGTTTTCCACAGTTTACAATGTGTCTCAGTGTGGGTCTTTTTGAGTCGATCCTATTGGAGTTCGTTGAGCTTCTTAGATGTTTATATTACTGTGTTTTCTCAAATTTGGGAAGTTTTCAGCCATTATATCTTCATATATTTTCTCTGCCTCTTTTCCACTTTTCCTCTTAGGACTCCTACTATGTGTATGTTGGTCCACTTGATGGTGTCTCATAGGACCCTTATGCACTGTTTGCTTTTCTTCAATCTCTTTTCTTCTGTTCCTCAGCCTCAATAATTTCCATTGTCCTATCTTCAAGTTTGTTGATTCTTTCTTCTGCTCATTGAAATCTGCCTTAAAATCCCTCTAGTGATTTTTCATTTTAGTTACTATACTTTTCATCTCCAGAATTTCATTTTGGTTTCTTTTAAGTTTTCTATCTCTTTTTTGATATTTCCATGCTATTTGTGTATCATTTTCTTGACTGTCTCCACAGCTTCCTTTACTTCTTTGAGCATCTTTAGAACCATTATTTCAATGTCTTTGTTTAGTAAATCTGTCATAAGATCTTGTTACAGGGACAGTTTCTGTTGGTTTATTTTTTCCTTCAAACGGGCCATACTATCCTATTTCTTTTTATGGCTTGTGGCTTTTTTGTTGAAAACTGGACATTTGAATCTAATAATTTGGTAACTCAGGAATCAGATTCTTTCCCTTCCTCAGGATTTTTTTGTTTTTACTTTTTTTTTTTTTTTTTTGCGGTACGCGGGCCTCTCACTGTTGTGGCCTCTCCCGTTGCGGAGCACAGGCTCCGGACGCGCAGGCTCAGCAGCCATGGCTCACGAGTGCAGCCACTCCGCGGCATGTGGGATCTTCCCAGACCAGGGCACGAACCCGTGTCCCCTGCATCAGCAGGCAGACTTTCAACCACTGCGCCACCAGGGAAGCCCCTTTGCTTTTGTTTTTGATTGTTGTATATTGTGTCTGTGCCAAGGATCAGTCTGAGGTGTAAACTTTAGATCTTCTCAATTTTTTTCTGAGCCTGTGCTTTTCCCTGTGCATGTATGGTGAATTTCTAATTTTTCCCATATATGTTTTAAATGTACTAGTCATTAATATCTGGTTCCCAAAAGAGAAAAAGAGTAAAACGAAAGTGGGGTGGAAAGGGCACAAGCCCTTTAAGTCTCCTGAAAGTCACTTTGGCCAGTGGGGGCAGGGTTCACAACAGTGGGGGGAGGTGCAACAACAATGGTCACCCACCTCTTTGTCTGCACTTCTGTGATCAGAAGCAACAATTAGCATTCAGGTCACAGATCTCCAATATTTGAAGAACAGGGTCCTCTTCACCCACCCAGGCTTCTGCAAGCTGTGTGCAAGCTGCTCCTGGAATACATGCACAGCTGCCTGCTCTGGGGCTTGGAGGTGAGGGATGGGTAGCTACTACCCTACTAAGAGCTGAAATTGACCATAATTAACTTCAATCCAAGCCTTTCCCTAAAAGTTGCAAACCTTCATCAGACTCCAGAGTTCCAAGGTAATTACATCACACAGATTCTACCAGTGCAATTGTTGTCAAGGTGGGAATAGAGATTCCTGATGCTTCCTTCTCCACCATCTTCCCAGAATCAGGTCTGTTTATTAAGCTATAGAGTTTATTTAATTCTTATTTACAAACCACAGGTACACGTGTTTTTTATATATATATATATATATATATATATATATATATATATATATATATATATATATACACACACATATATATATTCTTTGTCTGAAATACTTTTAAGTGACCAAAAATAGAACAAGGTTAAGATAAATAAAATTTAATTCTAAAAACTAGGTTTAAAGAAGACTAGGTGACAGTAACATAACAGATATGGAAGAAGAGGTGATCATAGTAAAACATATTACTTGTATGTTTTTTAAAAAGAAAGTAGAAATATTGTTTAATTCAATACCATGTTAAGTAAGGTCCAGACGCTAAAATTTAAATGTAAGCGCTAAACGTTTAGAAATAGGGTACATGGCCAAGAGGGGAACTAAAGAAACTCAGTCAATGAACTTGAAGGCAGATATGAAGGGGAGAAAAGTAAGAAAAAAGTATGGTAGACAGAAAGCACTGAACACAAAGATAACTGTAATTCAAAAAGTCAGTCACTATAATAAATATAAACATTCTGAACTCACTAAACAATACTCAGACTCTCAGTTCGGATATTTTAAAAATCTGTGCATGGCCTATTTACAAGAGTCACAGCAAAAAACATGAAGGTAGTGAAAAACTGTACATAATGAGATGGAAAAAGATAGGCCAGGAAAAGAATATAGGTCAAAATTGATGTCACAGCAAAAAAACCTTTTCTTTTTCAGGATAATGAGGATAAACTACAAAATGATAAGAAGGAAAATTCACGTCTCTTAACTTGCATGCTGATATAAAACTGAAAAGTATGTGAAGCCAAAATTGCTGGAATCGTAAGGAAAAATAAGAAGTCAAATATTTGGTGAGAGACTTTTAACTCACCTGTCTCATGGGGAGATAGATCAAAGGAACAGTTAGTAAGACACAATTAATAAGTTTAAGCTAATGCATAGAAATAGCAGGAAACAAAGTGAACAGTCAGAGCACTGGCTGAGAGAAGGTATTGTCAGCATAGACACATGTCAAAAGGTTAGTCTCCAATATGTAAACAGTGTCTACAAATAACTAATGAAAGATCAAACAGCCATATAGATAAATGGACGATGAACAACAACAGGCAGTGCATAGAGGAGAAGGCCCAAGTGGCAAATGAATCTGTGGTTAAATATCAGACTCATTGTTTGGGCTGAATTGTGTCCACTCAAAATTAATGTGTTGAAGCTCCCAGAGCCTCAGCATGTGACTGTATTTGAAGATAGCGTCTTTGAAGAAGTAATTAAAGTTAAATGAGGCCATCAGTGTGGACCCTAATCCATCTGACTGATGTCCTTATAAGAAGAAGAAATTTGGACACAGACACACACAGAGGGACAATCATGTGAGGACACATGGAGAAGACAGCCATCTTCAAGCCCAAGAGAGAGGGGCCTCAGGTCGACACTTTGATCTCAGACTTCCAACCCTGCTGAATTGTCAGAGAGTAAATTTGTTATGGTATCCCTGAAAACGAACACACTCAATCAAATACTGTTGGTAGGAACATTTTGGTGCATGTATTTTGGTGTATATAGGTGAACATTTTTGCTGGGTATATACAGAGGAAAGAAATTGCTGGATTATGTTCAGCCTGTGTAGATACTACCAAATAGTTTTCCAAAGTGTTTGGCCAGTTTACACTCCCATCAGTAGTGTATGAGAGTCAGGGCTGATACACAGCCAGCAACTCATGGTATTGTCCGTAGTTCTTATTTTAGCCACTTTGTTGAGTGTGATGAGAAACCACATTTTCATTTTGATTTGCACTTCTCTAATGACGCTGAACTCTGTATATTTTGTATATATACCAGTTGTATATCCCCCCTTTCGTTGAAGCACCTCTTCAAATCTCTTGTACATTTTTCTTTCACTTTAAATGGATGAACTTAATCTAATGTATTCACTTTTGAATAGGTATATTCATATGATTCTTAATACAAAAGGGTATATAGTGAAAATTCCCTCTTCTAGTTCTGAAACCAGGCCATCTAGTGATCCTGCCCAGATCACAGTTGTCAGTCTTATAAATATAATTCCAGAATCTTTTAAATGTGTATAATAACACATATATTTTATGAAAATATATGTGTTATTTATAAAATGTTCTTCCACTTTTCACACAAATGGTTTAGTACACTAAACATGGTTGTGTATATTGCTATTTTTGGTAACAGTTTCATTGAGATATAAATTCACATGCTATAAAAGTCACCCTTTTTAAATGCACAATTAAGTAGTTTTTAATTCATTCACAGAGTTGTATGACCATCACCACCATCTAATTTTAGGACATTTCCATCACCCCTCAAAGAAATCTTATACCCATTAGCAGTCAGTCTTTATTTCCTATACTCCCCAGTCCCTAGAAACTACTAATCTACTTTTTGTCTCTGTGGACTTGCATATTCTGTAAAAATGGAATCCATGCAATGTATGGCCTTTGTGACTAATTTCTTTCATTTAGCATAATACGTCAAGTTTCACCCATATTGTAACATGTATCAGTACTTCATTCCTTTTGATGGCTGATTAATCTTCCGTTGTGTAGATTTACTGCATTTAGTTTATCCATTCATCCGCTGATGAACGTTTCGGTTGTTTCAGTTTTTGCCTATCATAAATAATGCTACTATGAACATTCGTGCACAAGTTTCTGTGTGGACGGACATATGTTTTCAGTTCTCTTGGGTATATATCTAGGAGTGGAAGTGCTGGGTTATATGGTTATTCTTTATTTAACATTTTGAAGAACTGCCAGACTGTTATTCCCAGTGGATATACCATTTTGCATTCCCAGCAGCAACGTATGAAGGTTCTCCATATCCTTGTCAGTACGTGCTATTGTCCATCTTTTTTTGAGCCAGTCTAAAGAGGGTGAAATTGTATCTTGTTGTGATTTTGATTTAAATGCCCCAATAACTAATGATGTTGAACGTCATTTCGTCTACTTATTGGCCATTTGTATATCTTCTTATAGGAGATATGTCTGTTCAAATATTTTGCCCAATTTCATATTGGATTGTCTTTTTATTGTTGAGTTGAAAGAGTTCTTTATTCTAAATAAATGTTCTTTATAATATACATGATTTGAAAATAATTTCTATTCTGTGGGCTGTCTTTTCACTTTCTTGATAGTGTGCTTTGAAGTTTTTAATTTTGATGACATCCAATTTATCTATTTTGTTGCTGTTCTTGTTACTTGTGCTTTTGGTGTAATATCTAAGAAATCTTTGCCTAATTCAATAATCAAGCTATGGGGCTCTACACCTATGTTATTTTTCATGAATTTTAAATTTTTAGCTTTACATTTAGGTCTCTGATCTATTTTGAGTTAATTTTTGTGTGTGGTGGCAGGTAAGGGTTCAGCCTCATTCTTTTGCATGCGGATATTCAGTTGTTCCAGCACCATTTGTTGAAAAGACTTCTTTCCCCTATTGAATTATCTTAGCATTCTTATCAAAATCAATTGATCATAAAAGTAAAGGTTTATTTCTGGACTCTCAGTTCTGTTACATTGATCTATGTGTCTCTCCTTATGCCAGTACTGTACTGTCTTGGTTACTATAGCTTTGTAATAAGTTTGAAAATGTTAGAGTAAATCCCCTCACTTTGTTCTTCTTTTTAAAGATTGTTTTGGTTATTACGTGTTTTTTGTTTCCATGTGAATTTTAGTGTCAGCTTGCAATTTCTGCAAAAGCTGCAGTTGGAATATTGATAGGGATTGCGTTGAATTTGTAGATGAACTTGGGGAATATTGCTATTTAGTTTTTTGATCCATGAACATTTTCACTTCTTTATGTCTTGTTTAATTTCTTTCACTGATGTTTTGTAGTATTCTATGTAAAAGTCTTGTACTTATTTTGTTAAGTTTATCCCTAAATGTTTTAATAATTTTTATTTTAAATGGAATTGTATTCTTAACTTCATTTTCAGGTTGTTTATTGCTAGTATATACAGAAATACATATGATTTTTTTTTGGTCTATTGATTCTCCTTCCTGTGACCTTACTGAATGTATTTATTAGTTCTAAAAAGTTTTTTTAAATAGATTTCTTAAAATTTTCTATATACAATATCAGGTAATTTTTGAATGGAGATAGTTTTACTTCCTTTCTAATCTAGTTACCTTTTATTTCTTTTTCTTTCCTAATTGTCCTGACTAGAGCTTCCAGGACAATATTCAGTTGCAGTGGTGAGAGCTGATCGTTGTCATATTCCTGATCTTAAGGAGAAAGCGTTCAGTCTTTCCCTATTAAGCCTGATTTGACTGTGTTTTTTTCATAAATGACCCTAATCAGGTTGAGGAATTTCCCTTCTCTTCCTAGTTTGTTGACTGTTTTTATCATGAAAGGGCACTAAATTTTGTCAAATTCTTCTTCTGCAGCTATTGACCTGATCATGTAGGTTTTGTCTTTTACTCCATTCATATGGTATTAACATTGATTTTTGTATATTAAGCCAACATTACAATTCTACCATAATTGTTATATATATAAAAACTTGTTATGTGTGTGTATATATGTATATATATACATATATACCTATATATGTATATACATATATACCTATACATACATATATAAGAAGATATATTATAATTTATAATGTTATATATATAATGATATATATGTAACAAGATATATATATGTGTGTGTGTGTATCTATCTATCTATCTATATATCTGCCTGAATGACTGACTCTTTATCATTTTAAAATATGTTTCTTTGTCTCTAGAAACAGTTTTTATCTTACAGTTTATTTTGTCTGATATGGTATAGTCATTACAGCTATCTTTTGATTACTGTTTGTATGTTTATTTTACTTTAAGCCTAATTATTTCTTTGAATCTAAAATGTGTCTCTTGTAAATAGCATATAATTGGATCATTTTTTAAAAACAATACAATCTCTGCAATTTAATTGTATTGTTTAGAGTGTTTACATTAATGTAATTTTCGATAAGGTGGTATTTTACATGTACCACTTTTCTATTTTTTTCTATATGTCTTATGTTTTTTCCCTTCTATTCCTCCACTACTGCTGTCCTTTGTGTAAAACAAATATTTTCTGGCATACTCTTTTAATTTCCTTGTTTCTTTTAACATATCTTTGAGTTATTTTTTTACTTGTTGCCCTGAGGATAACAATTAATATTTTAAGTTAAAACAATCTCATTTGGATGTCGGTGTGTGTTGGCAAGTTTTATTTTGTTATAATTTCAAAATTACAAAAATTGCAAAAATATTACCAAGATACTTATATGCTTTAAACATATCCCCAGTTGTTAACATTATGCCCCATTTTTATTCCATGTGTTTTTTGAGAACTGAAGTTCTTGATTTTAATCAAATCCAATTTATCAATGCATTCTTTTTATCAGTGCTTTTAATATCCTGTTTAGAAGTCTCTTTCTATCCTAAAGTCATGAAGATCTTCTCCCATGTTTTTTTCTAGAAGTTTCAGTTTACATTACACATTGAGATCTACAATCCATCTTAAATTGATAGATGTGTAAGATATGTAGTCTTTGTCAGAATTCATTTTTCTCCACATAGATATACAACTGATGCAGAAACATTTACTGAAAAAATTTCCATTTGCCACTGGTTAAAATGTCCCTCTTCCTTTTAAAAAATAAATCAAGTGTATGATGTTAAGTAAGCTACACTCTCAAGGTGCCTGTTTGGACCTTAGTAAAATAGGTATAATTGTGTATTCCTCTGTAGTTACTATAAGGATTATAAGAGTAAGGATGTGATACACTTTTATCACTCAGTATGTTTAACATCAGGATGTTAGCTTTATTCATTTAGCCACTCATTCTTATAACCAGCTCCCCCTAAGGCCTCCTATGTGCTACCCACTGTGCTAGTTGCTTAGTTCACATTACATAATCCCACATAGAGAGGGACATGATTTCTGTTGTTTACTTACGTATCCAAAGCACCTAGACCAGTGTCCAACATATGGTTGGTGCTCAATACATGCTTGTTTAATAAATTATCTTGTGCATGTGAGCACAAGAAGAAATATGTAAATAGCCTCATTGCAGCATCACTTGTAACAAGGGAAAAGTAAAAACAATTGTGCTGAAATTTATCTCTCAGTAGGAAATAGATAAATAAACTTTATAAATATAAAATATATACATGGTAATATGATATAGTATACTATATTAAAATGATTCAAATAATGTGTTATAAATGGGTCAATCATCATAGTTTCCAAATACATGAAACAAAATTTGATAGTGCTGAAAGGAGACATAGAAAAACCCACAATTATAGTTGGGGACTTCTTAGCAATTGATGGAACTTCTAGACAGTAAGTCAGCGAAGATATAAAAGAATGAACACCACCATAACCAAGAGTACCTAACTGACATTTATAGAACATTTCACCAAATAACACAGAAAGTACTTTTTTTTTCAAGTTTCCATGGAATAGTCACAAAGATTTACCTGGCTCCTGGTTCATAAAACAAAGCTCAACAAATTTTTAAAAATGAAATCATGACAGAGTATGTGCTATGACCATAATGGAACCAAACTAGACCTCAATAACAGAAGGACAACAGGAAAACCTCCAGATACTTGTAAATTAAACACAAATTTCTAATAATCCTTGGGTTAAAAAAGAAGCCTCAAAAGAAATAGAAATACATACAAGTGGATGAAAATGAAAACACAGCATATCAAAATTAGTAGGATTCAGCTAAAGCTGTGATGAGAGGGAAATTTATAGCTCTTAATGCTTACATTAGAAAAGCGGAAAGGTCTCAAATTAATCTAGTCTCGATCTCAAAAAACTAAAAAACAAAGAGAAAAATAAACCCGAATCAAACAAAAAGAAGGAAACAATAGAGTAGAATCAATGAAATTGAAAAGAGGAAAGCAATAGAAAAAAAATCAATTGGAACAACAAGCTGGTTCTTCAAAAAAAATTGATAAAACTCTAGCAAGACTGAAAACTATAAACTGAGAAAAGATACAAATTAAGAAAATCAGGAATGAAACAGAAGCTATCACTACAGGCTCTGCAGCCATTAAAAGGATAATAAAGGAATACTGTGAACAACTTTATACTCATAAATTTGACAACTTAGAAGAAATGGACCAATTCCTCAAAATCCACAAACTACCAAAACTTAACCAAGAAAAAATTAACTTAATTCTATCTTTTTTATATAAATTGAATTTATAATTTAAAAGCTCCTGAAAAATGGAGTTCCATGTCCAGATACTTTCACAGGAGACTTATAACAAATATTTAAAGAATTAAATTTAAAGAATTTTATATAGTCTCTTCCAGGAAACAGAAGAGAAGTGAACACTTCCCAATTCAATTTGTGAACTTGTATTACCCTGATACCAAAGGCAGATAAAGACAGTGCATTGTCTTTTCATTTTGTTTGTGGTTTCCTTTGCTGTGCAAAAGCTTTTGAGTTTAATTAGGTCCCATTTGTTTATTTTTGTTTTTATTTCCATTACTCTGGGAGACAGATCAAAAATGATATTGCTGCAATTTATGTCAAAGGGTGTTCTGCCTTATGTTTTCCTTTTAAGAGTTTTATAGTATCCAGTCTTACATTTAGGCCTTTAATCCATTTTATTTTTGTGTATGGTGTTAACAAATGTCCTAGTTTCATTTTTTTACATGCAGCTGTCCAGATTTCCCAGAACCATTTATTGAACAGACTGTTTTCTCCATTGTATAGTCTTGCCCCTCCTTTGTCGTAGATTAATTGACCATAAGTGCATGGGTTTATTTCTGGGCTTTCTATCCTGTTCCACTGATCTATATTTCTGGTTTTTTGTGCCAGTACCATACTGTTTTTTTTTTTCTTTTTTAAATGGCATGACTGTTTATATGAAAAATCACTCATAATCTGAAAAAAAATGACTAGAACAAATGAATTTAGCAAAATTACAGTTTCCAAGTTTTTTTAATTAATTAATTAATTTTTTTAACATCTTTATTGGAGTATAATTGCTTTACAATGGTGTGTCAGCCTCTGCTTTATAACAAAGTGAATCAGTTATACATATACATATGTTACCATATCTCTTCTGTCTTGCATCTCCCTCCCTCCCACCCTCCCTATCCCACCCCTCTAGGTGGTCACAAAGCAATGAGCTGATCTCCCTGTGCTATGCAGCTGCTTCCCACTAGCTATCTATTTTACGTTTGGTAGTGTATATATGTCCATGCCACTCTCACACTGTGTCACAGCTTACCCTTCCCCCTCCCCATATCCTCAAGTCCATTCCCTAGTAGGTCTGTGCCTTTATTCCCGTCTTGCCCCTAGGTTCTTCATGACTTTTTTTTTTTCTTAGATTCCATATATATGTGTTAGCATATGGTATTTGTCTTTCTCTTTCTGACTTACTTCACTCTGTATGATGGACTCTAGGTCCATCCACCTCACTACAAATAACTCAATTTCATTTCTTTTTATGGCTGAGTAATATTCCATTGTATATATGTGCCACATCTTCTTTATCCATTCATCCGATGATGGACAGTTAGGTTGCTTCCATCTCCTGGATATTGTAAATAGAGCTGCAATGAACATTTTGGTACATGACTCTTTTTGAATTATGGTTTTCTCAGGGTATATGCCCAGTAGTGGGATTGCTGGGTCATATGGTAATTCTATTTGTAGTTTTTTAAGGAACCTCCATACTGTTCTCCATAGTGGCTGTATCAATTCACATTCCCAACAGCAGTGCAAGAGTGTTCCCTTTTCTCCACACCCTCTCCAGCATTTCTTGTTTGTAGATTTTTTGATGATGGCCATTCTGACTGGTGTGAGATGATATCTCATTGTAGTTTTGGTTTGCATTTCTCTAATGATTAATGATGTTGAGCATTCTTTCCTGTGTTTGTTGGCAATCTGTATATCTTCTTTGGAGAAATGTCTATTTAGGTCTTCTGCCCATTTTGGATTGGGTTGTTTGTTTTTTTGTTATTGAGCTGCATGAGCTGCTTGTAAATTTTTGAGATTAAGCCTTTGTCAGTTGCTTCATTTGCAAATATTTTCTCCCATTCTGAGGGTTGTCTTTTGGTCTTGTTTATGGTTTCCTTTGCTGTGCAAAAGCTTTTAAGTTTCATTAGGTCCCATTTGTTTATTTTTGTTTTTATTTTCGTTTCTCTAGGAGATGGGTCAAAAAGGATTTTAGAGGAAAACATAGGCAGAACACTCTATGACATAAATCACAGCAAGATCCTTTTTGACCCACCTCCATACTGTTTTGATTACTATAGCTTTGTAGTATAGTCTGAAGTCAGGGAGCCTGATTCCTCCAGCTCCGTTTTGCTTTCTCAAGATTGCTTTGGGGGATTTCCCTGGTGGTGCAGTGGTTAAGAATCCACCTGCCAATGCAAGGGACACGGTTTTGAGCCCTACTCCAGGAAGATCCCACATGCCACAGAGTAGCTAAGCCCATGTGCCACAACTGCTGAGCCTGCACTCTATAGAGCCCATGAGCTACAACTACTGAGCTTATGTGCCACAACTACTGAAGCCCACGCACTTAGAGCCCGTGATCCGCAACAAGAGAAGCCAACACAATGAGAAGCCCATGCACTGCAACAAAGAGTAGCCCCTGCTCCCCGCAACTAGAGAAACCCCCCACGCAGCGACGAAGACCCAACACAGCCAAAAATAAATAAATAAATGTATTAAAAAAAAAAAAGATTGCTTTGGCTATTCGAGGTCTTTTGTGTCTCCATACAAATTTTAAGATTTTTTGATCTAGTTCTGTGAGAAATGCCATTGGTAATTTGATAAGGATTGTACTGAATCTGTAGATTACCTTGGGTAGAATAGTCATTTTAACAATATTGATTCTTCCAATCCAAGAACATGGTATATCTTTCCAACTGTTTGTGTTGTCTTCAGTTTCTTTCATCAGCGTCTTATAGTTTTTGGAGTACAGGTCTTTTGTCTCCTTAGTTAAATTTATTCCTAGTTATTTTGTTCTTCTTGATGTGATGGTAAATGGGGTTGTTTCTTTAATTTCTCTTTCTGATCTTTCTTTGTTAGTGTATAGAAATGCAACAGATTTCTGTGTATTAATTTTGTATCCTGCAACTTTACCAAATTCATTGGTGAGCTCCAATAGTTTTCTGGTAGCATCTTTAGGATTCTCTATGTATAGTATCATGTCATCTGCAGACAGTGACAGTTTTACTTCTTCTTTTCCAATTTGGATTCCTTTTATTTCTTTTTTTTTTCTCTGATTGCTGTGGCTAAGACTTCCAAAACTATGTTGAATAAAAATGACAAAAGTGGAAATCTTTGTCTTGTTCTTGATCTTAGAGGAAATCCTTTCAGCTTTTCACCATTGAGTATGATGTTAGCTGTAGGTTTGTCATATATCTTTATTATGTTGAGATATGTTCCCTCTATGCCCACTGTCTGGAGAGTTTCTATCATAAATGGGTATTGAACTTTGTCAAAAGGTGTTTCTGCCTCTATTGAGATGAACAAATGGTTTTTATTCTTCAATATGTTGATGTGGTGTATCACACTGATTGATTTGCAGACAACCCACAGAATGGGAGAAAATATTTGCAAACAATACGACCAACAAGGGATTAGTCTCCAAAATTTACAACCAGCTCATGTGGCTCAATATCCAAAAACCAAGCAACCCAATCAAAAAATTGGCAGAAAACCTGAACAGACATTTTTCCAAAGAAGATATACAGATGGCCAAGGGGCACATGAAAAGATGCTCAACATCGCTAATTATTAGAGAAATGCAAATCAAAACTGCAATGAGATATCACCTCATACCAGTCAGAATGGCCATCATTAAAAAGTCTACAAAAAATAAATGCTGAAGAGGGTGTGGAGAAAAGGGAACCCTCCTACATTGTTGATGGGAATGTAAACTGATACAGCCACTATGGAGAATAATATGGAGTTTCCTCAAAAACTAAAAATAGAGCTACCATATTATCCAGCAATCCCACTCCTGAGCATATATATAGAGAAAAACATGGTTCAAAAGGATACATGCACTCCAGTATTCATTGCAGCACTGTTTACAATAGCCAAGACATGGAAGCAACCTAAATGTCCACCAAGATGTGGTACATACATACAATGGAATATTACTCAGCCATTAAAAAGAATGAAATAATGCCATTTGCAGCAGCATGGATGGACCTGGATATTATCATACTAAGTGAAGTAAGTCAGACAAAGGCAAATACCATATGATATCACTTATATGAGGAATCTAAAAAAAATATGATGATACAAGTGACCTTATTTACAAAAGAAAAACAGACTCACAGACTTAGAGGATGAATTTATGGTTACTGGGTGGAAGGGTGGAAGGGAGGGATAGATTGGCAGTTTGGGGTTGACATGTACACACTGCTATATTTAAAACAGATAACCAACAAAGACCTACTGTATAAATAAATAATTTTTTAAAAGACAGTGCAGTGAAAGAAAACTACAGACCAGTATCTCTCATGAATATTGGAATGTGCATAGGAAACACTCCACAAGTGTGAGTTACCATTATTTGCTTCCTATTTCTTACTCCATGCCTCCTCTTTGTAAAGAATGCAAATTATACATTTCTTTTGGAATTTAGCCCAAGGGAGATGTTTGGCTTCATCTCATTCAATCAGACAGTGAGAGTGGGTTGTCTGTTATGCATTGCCTTTGTTGCTCTGTCCTGTGAAGGAGGTTGAACCATGCTCACAATCAGTTTGTCCATGGGAACAAAACATTCGCCTCTCCCTTGTTCCACATTTTTCCTCTCCATCGCATCCATCAGTCTTACTTTGTTAGACACCGCAAAACTTTTAGAAGTAAGCAGAAGCGAGCACAGATTTAATCTATAAATTAAACCATTAAGCCACAAGAACAGTGTCCTGCACTGACACAAAGAGATGACACTTGAGGGTCTGCAAATCCCACTGTGTAGCTGGCAGGTGGGGAGGGCCGTGGACTTGCGTCTTGCCTTTGCATCATCCCACAATTTCTCCTGCCCTAAACTACCTTGGCCCGGGGAGTGGATGGCATTTGAGAGTCTCCCCTTCATGGCACTTGGCTAACAGGCAGCAGATGGAAACTAACCAGTAATCTCCTGGGGCAGAGACAGGGCCAGAATCAGCCTAGTGTGAGAACAGTGAGGGCTAGCGTGTTTGAATGGCTTGATGACTTTTGTGGCTGAAGTCAAATTAAAAATTTTTAAAACAGCTTATTACTGTGAATGTTATTAAAGGCATATGTATCAAGCACAGTTCAGGTTTGATAAGCTCCTTTTTATTTGTCTGACATGAGCTAACGGAAGGCCCAGCATCCCATTATTGGATTTCTTAGTCTAGAGGGTATTTCTAGCTCTTCTCTTGCTGGATATTAAGTCTCTGAGAATCGCTGGAAGTGAGCATGGTGGGTGAGCTCCCCTCTCTATCTGCTCCCCCTCGAAGATCAAATTGGACAGAAAATGGTCTTAGGAGACGCTCAGCTCCTCGTCCCTGTGGGTGGACAGATTAAGGACAGAGGAGGTGAATGTTGGAGACACGTGGCTTGTGCTGCTGCCAGGGCTTCCAGAATGACCATCCCACGGAGTCCTCTCTGGGCAGTTGACTCCTTTTGCCTCAGGAAAAGTAGAGAAACACATTTGTTTCCAGTGGTCAAGTAGCATTGCGCTGCTGGAAGACTAAGAAGGTTTAGGATTTCCTGCAGAAGGTCCCTTTCCTTTCCATGCCTCCCCAGCCATTAATAACACACCATTGGTTGAAGAGACCAGGTACTGGGCAAGGTGAGATGAAGTGAGAGGGAGCGCTGGAGATGCTCTAACTGGACATTCGAGGCAGATCATTCTTTGTCATGGGGCCATCCTGTTCATTGTAGGATGTTTAGCAGCATCCTTGGCCTCTAATCACTAGATGCCAGTAGCATCCCTTCCAGTGTGACGACCAAAAATGTCTCCGGATGTCAGCAGATGTCCCCACTGGAACCGTGGCTGGAAACCACTGCTCTAAACTGGCAAGGGGATGATGGATAAGAGTAGAGAGGTGGGATTAGGGAGCATTGTGAGGGAGCAGGTAGGGATGAGAGAGTGACAACAATGAGTGTCTCTGGGACTGTTAAGTCCATGGCCAAGTGCAAAAAATGGAAATGCAGCAATGGATCATCAGGGGGCACTTGTCCTGGCACAGGACATCAAACTCCAGACTCCTTATGGTTATCACAAACTCAGGTGACCTATTGGGGCAACTCCTCCCACTGAATCCCAGCTTCTGGCACAGGGCTGGATGCGTAGTAGAAGCCTACTGGGTGTTTGTTGGTGTGTGCATGAGCTCATATTTGTGAAGTAGTCCCTGAGGCCATTCACCAGCATCTCTTTTATTAAGAAAGCTCACCTGTGAGCATGACGCCCAGACCACTTTGCTGTTGCCCCATGTAGCAGTGCTTTAACGGAATTGGACTTGGATGCATTCAGTCTATCTTGAGGAACATCATACAAAAATCCTGTTAAACTTGCAACTCTGTTCAGAGCTATTTTAGATAGCTCACTGATCACCACGTTACAGAATGTCATCTTTATAAGAATCTAGTGGGAGAGAGTTCCCTCTGGCTTCTGCACCAGCAATAAACAATGAAACATAAAAATAAACAATTGATTTGTTTTTTCACTTTGACCCTTGAATCATGAAGCTGGTCGTGATTCTCACTTTGCTCTCGTTGCTGGGAAGGTTAGAAATGCATTGATGGCCTACTTCAGGCAAGCAGGCAAGTTCTTTGGGCATTTTTGCCTGCAACCATTTTCTTGTATTCCTTTATTATTCTTTGACTTGGTCTGTGGCTTACTTATTTTTAATTGTACTTTGTTATATGTATTTTGCAAGTCACTTTTAGTCCGTTTTGGAATAAGGTAGGAAATTAATACATTTTTTTAAAAACCCAAAGGATGTTGGATTCTTCATGTTGGCCTACGTCAATGTCCAGGCCAGGACTGATGCCATCCCAGCTCCTGACCTTCTTTGATCTTGCATATTGAGCCTAATTATCCAGATTTCTCCATGGTCAGCATTACTGCAATCAAGTGCAGGTTTTTCATTTGTGATCTCCATCATTTCCATGACAATATGCACCGGCATCATGAGAACATAATTATAATTCCAGTCCAATAAGAAGCAAAAGAGGCAATGGCACAGAGCTGTGGAACGGCACAAAACTACAGAGAGATCAATGCAAGGTCATTCTCTGTTCTCCGATAATAACATTGAGTCTCCTGGAGAATGTAGGGTCCATGGCCCAGGGTGACGATGGATCTGCAGCGAGAAAAATCCATAATCTGAGTTATTGCCTAAATTATCGCTATCTTTGCATTTGGGATTTTCTCTTTAGAATTCATTCTGGTCTGCAAGTTTCTCCCCTGAAAATTCATGTTGCTCCTCCAAAAAGTTCTGATGGAATACTGAATGAGATTCTCTTTGACAGTTTAGCTGTGAATTGAGGGTGCAAGAACTCACTGGTCATTAACACAGCGTTTCAATAGTCCATCAACTATTAGAATACAAACTGAGCGTCTGTAGGAGCGTATTACAGCTGATTCCTGTCATTTCTTTCTGAGCATCTAAACCCTTATCTCCAGTAGCAAATACGTGGAAAGATGCATCAGATGACTCTTTCAATTCCAAGAAACAGAAACACAGTGTTAAGTAGCTTAAATCAAAAAGTACAGTCATTGCCCATGTAAATACGAAGTTCAGGGACGGACCGCTCTTGCGCCCAGGCTGGAGCCCTCACCTCCAGCAGGGCCTCTCTCTGTTTTCAGCCCTTCAGCCCTGCTTGACTCTCTGCAGCTTCACTCTACAGATGGGTCTTATCTTCATTTTGGGCCACAGGATCTAGACAGCCTCAGTTACAGCTTCTAGCCGAGCACACCTAGAGCAAGGTCCTCATCCACACACTGACCCCAGGAGCACTCTGAGGGGGCCTGATGAACCAACACCAGTGGCCAGAGGACGCACGTAAACTTTCTAGTCATGTTGTCATCTTTTGTTGAGAGGGGAGCAGGAATCATCAGACGGCTGCAGCAGGTGTGCCTTAAGTGAGGGGGGAGAGTCCCAGGTGAATCATAAGTGGGGGAATGGAGGGCGTTTTGACACCAGACTTGCTACAAGCAGATGATGTCTTTTGTACACTTCTTTTTTTTTTTTTTAAAGAAGATGTTGGGGGTAGGAGTTTATTAATTAATTAATTTATTTTTGCTGTGTTGGGTCTTCGTTTCTGTGCGAGGGCTTTCTCTAGTTGAGGCGAGCGGGGGCGGCTCTTCATCGCGGTGCGCGGGCCTTTCACTATGGCGGCCTCTCTTGTTGCGGAGCACAGGCTCCAGACGCGCAGGCTCACTAGTTGTGGCTCACAGGCCCAGTTGCTCCGCGGCATGTGGGATCCTCCCAGACCAGGGCTCGAACCCGTGTCCCCTGCGTTGGCAGGCAGATTCGCAACCACTGCGCCACCAGGGAAGCCCCACTCTTCTTGAGCATAGACAAAACAAAATCACTTCATCATACAAAGCCAGTATTACCATGATACCAAAACAGGGTCAGGACAAAGGTAGGAAAATATAGGCCAGTGTCACTTGGAACGTTTGATGCAAAAATCCTAAATGAATAAACCTGAACCCAGTAAAGAAAAAAAAAAAAAAAATATATATATATATATATATATATATATACACACACACACACACATATATAGTATATGTTATATATAATATACTTATATATATTTATTATACATTATATTATATATATTATATGTTATAAATTAAAATATATATTATAAATATATACTTATATATTTATTATTATATATGTTATATATAATACACAGATACACATATATATGTATATAGATATACATATATATATGTGTGTTTATCAAGTAAGGTTTAGACTAGAAATGCAAAGACAGTTTAATGTAAAAAAAATAAAATAAAACCTTTGAACCCATCCGATAAAAATTCTTAGCAGTCTAGAAAGCAACTTTCTTAACTGGATAAATGATATCCATCAGATATCTACAGCAAACAATTTACTTAATGGAGAAACAGTTTACTAAATTCCAGAACAAGATAAAAATGCCCAGCATCACCTCTTATAATCAATGTTTTACTGGAGGTCCTGGGTAGTAAAATAAAACAAGAAAAAGTAAACAGCATAAGGATCGCAAGAGTATAAACATGGCAGTGTTTTGTAGAATACATAATCATCTTCATATAATAAGTGGAAAAAATATATGAAAGGTATTAGAACTAATAACTAAGAAGTCAGCCAAGCTGCTAGATTCAAGATAAACATAAGCAATTCCAGAGTGTATTTTCCCCTAGCAATGACCATTTAGTACACCTTACTTTAAAAGATTATCTTCACAATAGCAATAAAATTTATTTTAAAATATCAGGATACTCTGCTCAATGTTATGTGGCAGCCTGGATGGGAAGGGAGTCTGGGGGAGAATGGGTACATGTACGTGTATGGCTGAGTCGCTTTGCTGTGCACCTGAAACTATCACAACATTGTTAATCAGCTATGCTCCAATATAGAATAAAAAGTGAAAGTCATAAAAAAATGCATACATGCCAGGCCCTTAAGTAGAAAATTATAAAATTTAATTGACAAACATAAAAAGAAGACCAGAATAAATAGATATTTCATGTTCATGGAAAGGTTGGAAAGTTCCACCATCGTAAAAATACGAATTCTCTTTAATTTGTAAATTAAACATAATTCCAACAAAAGTCAGAGTTTTTCAAGAAACCAGATACCTTTGTTCTAAAATTGCCATGAAAGAGAAAAGGTTAATACAGATGGCTATGACCATGTTGAAAGACAGATTGAAGCGTGGCTTTTACAGAGTTCGCTAAAGAGGCCCGTGGTTACCTGCTCCATGCTCCAGTGTGTCAAGAGCATCTTTGTTTGATTCTCTCCATCCTCGCATGGGCCCAGATAGTCCACCCAGAAAAAATAGTGTCTGGAAAAGGCCAGTGCCTCCAGGCTGGGAGCCTACCTTGGGCAAGGCTCCTGGGCAAGCTTTATTTTTTAACCTCTTCTCGAGCATCCAACTCCTGCAATGCATCAATTGGAGCAGTGATCACGCACCACACAGCTCATACTTGTCCTGAACCAAATATAAAGTCCAGCTGGTGCCCTCCAGGCGGCCCTGGACACCCCCACAAGCCCCTGGACCACCTCTTTCCTGCCTGGGCAGGCAGCCACAGCTCCAGCCCTGAAGTGAGCCTGAAAGAGAATGGAAGAAGCTGGTCTGCATCATCACCCTTGGGTTGTCAGTGGCTAAGATGCTGAAACTGGGGGGATGGGAGGTGCTGTCCCCAAGACGCTACAGAGTTCTGGACTCCCAGCACCAGAAGGTTCATGCTGTCCATCTGTCTGGGTCACAGTCCCTGTGTGTCCCAGACCCAGGGTACCCTTCATCTGCAAAGACCTTTCCACCCACCTCAGTTGCTGGAGAGCTGACTTCCTCCCTCCACATGCCCACTGCACCCCAGAGAGATTTCTGGAGCCCCTGTCCCCCTGCATGACCACTGACTGTTGACTTAGCCCTTCTCTCCTAGGGGACTGTGTGAGTGAGGACAATTGCTTTGTCCCAGTGTCCCCAGCACACCACCCAATGCCTGTCACAGGACAGGTACTCTGTAAACATCTGGTAAATTTACAGTTAGGGGTCACAATATATCACCCCCCTCCTCCTTGCTTTGATCCTGACCCATATAAACAGCAGGTGAGACATACAAGGAGAACTGTGACACTCGGGCAGCCATTTCTTCTGTCTCTGGATCCCAGTCTCTGTAATACAGGGCGGGTGGGACTAGATGGCATTTAAGGTTCCTTCCACCCCTGGAATCCCTCATCCCGTAAGCACATGGTCTGTCACCTCTCCTGTGGCCGAGTCGGGCTCCCTCCTCAGGGCTGCATGCCCAGGTCAGGGAAACACAGCAAGTACATGTTACAGCAGCATCTCAGCAGTGTGTGGTTGTAAGAGCTCGATGGGAGTGGGGGGGTCTGTCTTGTTTTCACCCTGACGGTGGCTCACTGAGGCCCTTCTTCCCTCTTCTGTCGAACGAGGGGAATGGTCTGGCTGGCCCAGGTCTAATAGTCGAGGATCTGAGACACAGATCTAAGCCTCCAAGACAACATCCTGTCATTCTGTGACGCCCTTATTACAGTTCGTGGTTCTGTATGGAACGTGACGACATTTTATGACGTGATTCTAGTTTACAATTGTTTAACGCCGTTCTCAGGGTTTTTATGTTGGTGCTTCAGCCCTTAAAAGGCCTAAGTGCAACTTCTGTTGCTTTGGGGGAAAAATACACTCAAAATCTTAGTGGCTCAAAATACAACCATCTCATTATCTCATGTTCTATAAGTTGACTGGGCTTATCGGGGCGGCTCTTCTGCTCCATGTGATGTCAGCTGGGACTGCAGCAGAATATCCAAATTCCCAAGGTGGCTCACTCTCACGGCTACTGGTTGGCGCTGGCTGTCACTGAGTGCTCAGCTGGGGCTCTTGAACAGAGCGCCTTTGTTTTCCTTCTCATGGCCTCTCCATAGGGCTTAGGCTCTGGCCAGGTTCTGAGAAGCAACGTGAGTAGAAACCGCCAGTTCCTTTAAAGCCTGGATGTGTCTTACCAGAGCATCACTGCCTTCAAGGGCTGCAGAAACAAGATCCTTGTGGGGAGCGGCATGTGTGGGGAGGACAGGGGAATCAGTGGAGAAGGGGCTGCAGCTTTGGAGACCAGCTACTTAAGTCCCGACAACATCTAATTAAAACATATACTAAAAACAAAGTAACCTGTTGGAGTCCAGTGTTGGTTCAAGTGCCATTTGTCAGCCAGAGGACTGGTGCTCTGTCATAGAACACTGTAACTTGGGCAGCATCAGTGCCTCTCTCTGAGCCTCAGTTTGCTCTTCTGTAAAATGGGGGCATCGGTCTTGAGGGCATTGGAGTCATCTCCATCCCTAACTTTCTCTGCCCCTTGGTGCTCCTAGGTACTCCTTCCAGGACGAGGAGGACATGTTCATGGTGGTGGACCTGCTGCTGGGAGGGGATCTACGTTATCACCTGCAACAGAACGTACATTTCACAGAGGGGGCCGTGAAGCTCTACATCTGCGAGCTGGCCCTGGCCCTGGAGTATCTGCAGAGGTATCACATCATCCACAGGTAACCAGGCTGCTGGAGGGATGCTGGGGGGTGGGGTGTGATGGGAGGAGTCTGCAGCCATCGAGAGTATTTTCTCACTGACATTCTTGAGAAGTGGCAGCACATGGAGATCATAAAAAGCAGAACAGCTTTATTGCTTTACCTTCTCTACCTACTCCCTTGTCACGTGCATCGAGGTGGAACACTCCCACTGCCTGTGTAACCTCCTCTCTTGGTACCCCACTGCTTAGAGACGTGGCTGGTGGTCGGCCTTTGCTTCTCCATTCTGGTGTGTCTTTGGGAGGCTGGAATGTTCTGTCCCTCTAGCGTCAGGTTAGAAAAGTCACAGTGGCATGAGATGGGAATGTGAGGGATTCTCCTCTATTCCTTTCCTTACTTTGAAATCAGTGCTGTGTATCATGGAGGATTTCTTCCTCT
This sequence comes from Orcinus orca, assembly GCF_937001465.1. Classification (NCBI taxonomy): domain Eukaryota; kingdom Metazoa; phylum Chordata; class Mammalia; order Artiodactyla; family Delphinidae; genus Orcinus; species Orcinus orca. The sequence goes on from NC_064562.1 coordinate 118,148,393, forward strand.
TGGGAAGCTTCAGTGCTGGCTCTGGGCTTTGGATATAAGCTCTGAGTTTCTGCTGCTTCCTCAGGGCCTTTGCTTCTCCCTGCCTGTGCACAGCACCACCACATCCAACCTGGTGAGCAAGGCAAGTTTGACTGCAGAGGCAGGAGGCCAGCGAGAGGCTTCAGAAAGCAATGGTTTGGGCTTCCCTGGTGGCGTAGTGGTTGAGAGTCCACCTGCCGATGCAGGGGACACGGGTTTGTGCCCCGGTCCAGGAGGATCTCACATGCCGCGGAGTGGCTGGGCCTGTAAGCCATGGCCGCTGAGCCTGCGCGTCCGGAGCCTGTGCTCCGCAGCGGGAGAGGCCACAACAGTGAGAGGCCCGCGTACCGCAAAAAAAAAAAAGAAAGAAAGCAAGCAATGGTTTCGTTAATAAAGTCCTATCTCTGACCACAGAGGAGGGGGCCAGAGTGAGTAGCTCCAAATCTGTTCACCCATCGTCTTGCACTGTGCCTAGTGGATCTTCTTCTAACTTATACAGTTTTGGAGGACTTGGGAAAGACAAGAACTTGCGCTTGAGAGTAAAGACGGTAGACGAAGCACACACACACTTACGGTTTCTCCTTTCTAAAATCTCCATAAATTGACAGTAAGGAGGGTTTGAAAAATGGTAAATTCACAAGGATGGGGAAAACTAAAGAGGAGACTATAGCAAAACATGGTGGGGAGGGGGATTAGAAAGAAGATGGAGTAGTAAATGGCTTAGGATGCCAGAAACTGAATTTTGAGTTGTCCCTGGGAAGAACCATGAATTGATAGGCACTAAAGAATCCCCCGCGAGGCTCAGGAATGGGGAGTTATCAGTATCGATGGAAGGCGGAAGAGGGGGTAAAAGAGGGGCTAAAATGAGGTTCATTGTTTGAAAGCCTTTTAAGATGTACTGAGAACCCCCAATCTGCTTACCCATCCTGAATAACTGGATGGCTGTCCCTTCCTCTTCCAAGCAGAAGACTGAAGGTTTGTTCCCTCAGGAGAGTAAAATAGAGAGTGTCTGGACTGAAAGACATCAAGCCTCTTGAGTTGGGATATGGTACTGAAAATAGCACCACTACGTAGACACATCCATACCAGATGCTCAGATAACACACCCTCCCCACTTCCAGCTGGGCTCAGGCCTTCCTCCTCCTGAATGGACACCTGAATGATTTCAGTGGGGGTTTGGCTGAGCCAAGAGGAAAGAGATTTAGACATCGGAAGTTCCCCAAGACCCTTGGAGTGTAGTTCAGGGTCAGCAAGCCCTGCTCATTTGTTATAAGCTCCCAACTAAGTTAGTGACAACTAAAGATTATCAGACATCCAGAGAAATCTTCTAATATAAGAGTGAGAGCCACGCAGTCAAATGGAAAAAGAAAAAAAGCTTGGAATAAACAGAGACTCTGCCAGGAGAAGACACTATGAAAAGAGCTATGATCAGTATTTTCAGCGGGATGAAAAGAGTTTTGCAATCGTAAAATAAGAAGTACTATGTGTATTTAAAATTCAAAGGACAAACATCAGATCAGAGCTCTTATAAATTAAAAATATGAATGTAGAAATGAAAAATTCAAAAGATAAATGTGTTGGAAGATAAAGCTTGAAGATATCCTGTGCACAGTAGAATAAAAAGACAAAAAGAAAATATAAGAAAATTAGAGGACCAGTACAGTAAGTTCAGTATCAGAGAGAGAGAGAAGGAAGGAAGAGGGAGAGAGAGATAGAAAGGAAGGAAGGAAGGAAGGAAGGGAGGAAGGAAGGAAGGAAGGAAGGAAGGGAGGGAGGGAGGGAGGGAGGGAGGGAAGAAAGAAAAGTGAGAAAACATAAACATAGGGGAAGAAATCATCAATGAAGTAAAGAAAATCTCCTGGACCTGAAATATATGAATTTCCAGACTGAAGGGTCCACCAAGGATACAGTGACTAGAAACAGACATACATCAAAACAAACTTGGATCCAATAAGCTTGCACTATAGAACAATAGTTTGGGATTATCAAACACCAGAAGGCAGTGGAAACATGCTTATCGATCAAATGTGAGATGTACGTTTTCACAAGTTCAAGGTCTCAAAAAATATACTTCTCATATACCTTTTCTAAAGTAGCTGTTAGAAAATGACATGGACTCCACTAAAATGAATGACTAAATCAAGGAGGAAGAAATGGAATACGGAAAGCTGGAGCTCCAGCAAAGAAGAGAGAGACAAAGGAAATCTTCCGGTTGATGGGTGGGTCAAGGATGTCAGCTGTCCCTGCTGTGTAGACCATGACCAGTTCTGATTGGAGTCGGATCAGAAGTCCCTGGGAGAGACTTCTTCAGGAAGAGCGAGCTGATAGAATTCCTAAGACATCTGGCTGCCTTGAGATATTTATTTATTTGGCAAAGAATCTGAAGTTGAATAAATGAGAAGTTCAGGGAAAAAACTCAGCAATAAATAGAAGATAATTTTTAACTCCAGGGAATGAAAGTGTTGGACAGGACATTGCATATCATACAATTTACTACATGAATCATCTCTGCGTAGCATGCTTAATCATAATCACCTAACCCCTAAAAATTGACCTAACCAAAAATACAATAATACCCCATTAGGGGAAGTGAGGAAATGGGAAGATGAGTGTGTCTTGTGGGGACACACGAAGGAAAGACTGCTACATACTCATCTTCCATAGTGGGAAGCCAGCAGATAGAGCCAGAAATTGAAAAGTCAAGGAGTCCTGTACATCAGTCATTTCAAGATAAGGAGTTAAATACCAAAATTATAGCCTGGGTGAGATAAATGGACGGAGAGGGAGAAATCAAGGAGAAAGTGATAGGGATTGTCGCTATATTGTAACAAAACTTTCAGCACAATTTGATTCTTGGAACTATTCCTCTGTATCATTTTGACACAAATAGTAACAAACGTAACAAAATGCAAATGAAGACGAGGAAGGAGGGGGAGGAGAGGTAGAAAGAGGAGGAAGGGGGAAGGAGGAGGAAGTGTAGTAGTCCCAGTCGTAACAGTAGTAGTAGTAATAGTAGCAGCAGCAGCCCTGGTCGAATAGGAGTAAAGGGACTGTTCAGTGTGATGCAGAGTATTTACTGAGGTCCATTGTTCATTCACACAGTCATTGACTAGCTTTTGCCCGCAGGCATTCCGGCTGTGGAATCTGGGTTTATAAGCACTGTGCTATATTTGTTAAGGAAGGTCACCCTATACCAGAGTAGCCTCTGTGGGCTGGCTGGGCTTCTTTGAAGGCAATGAAAGGAGCGAGTTCTTTACCAACCTATTGTACAAGTGTCATTCACCCATTATCACAGTGCTTCCTCCGCTAGTGTGTAATAGATGATCTATTTGCCTACATCCCCCCACACACTGAGTCATGTGGACCTTGCTGAGACAGATGCCAACATCCCAGAGCAGAGCTGACGGTAGACCAGGCGGAATATGGAGCCGTCACATAAGAGCATGGTGGTTTGGAACCATTTCATTGTATTTCAACAAATGTTTTTATGTTGCTCTCTGTGGGGTCATCTGCCCTCAGATTCCAGATCTACCTGAGAGAAAAGGAGCTATCCAACAATGTAAGGAAATTTTTAACAATCCACTAAAAGTAAATGGAATTACCTTACCATTTCTAAACTTACAGACTTGACAGAAATTTGAGTCAGGGTTTTTTCCCCCTCCCATATGGTAAATGGAATTACCTTACCATTTCTAAACTTACAGACTTGGCAGAAATTTGAGTCAGGGTTTTTTTCCCCCTCCCATATGGTTCAATAAATCTCTTTTTCATTGTGTATGTATGTACAGACTTGAAATTATGTGTGTCTGTACACATTGTGCATAGGGATATAAGATAATGTTGTGCAATGTTTTGTATTCATTCAACAGCTGAATATGTAAGTCCCCTACTGCATATGTACAAGGCGCTGTCAATGCCATATTTTATACAGACTGATGAATGTTGCTTCTTTCCAAGTAGCCACACTTGCAAGTGGCAGAATCATTCCACAAATGCAAGCCTGAGTTGAATTGCCAAGAATTTCTATCTTCCATCTTGGTGGACTTGGACATGTGACTTAGCTTTATGGACTTCCATTTCCTAATCTGTAAAATGGGCCTGATGACACCTACTTCACAAATTCCATGAGATGCAAATTCCATGAGAAAAAGTTCGTAAAGGATTTAACTGTGCCTGGGGCCTTTTAGGTGCCTCATTCCTCTTTCTTTCATCTGAGGGAATTGATTTTGAAACCAGGTGTTCATTTATACTTAGCGGTGACAGATCTCCATCCTTTGAGGATGATGTAGATCTGTAGAAAATAAAAGGTATTTCAGAGTATAACCCAGTGAGCTTGAAAGTGCATAAGCAGGAAAATACCATTGTGGGTTCAAAATAAATCATTGTCTTAAAACAATTAGAAGTTTTACTTTTTAGAGCACTTGAGTTGGCCCTTCGTTCTTTCAAAACACTCTGGGCCAAGAAGTGTGCCAGCCCCGGGAAGAAAATGATGGGTGGGACCCTTTGCCTGCACCTGCGCAGATTCCCTGGGCGGAAGAGACAACCACTCTAGGGGCCAAATTACTGCAGTCCGAGGGGGAGAGGGGACCCAGGACAGGACACCACACAGTGGCGGGCGGAACCTCTGAGGAGGGCACCCAGCCCAGACTGAGGTGGGGGGCAGAGCAGGGGACACAGAGGAGGCTGGCAAGCCTTCCTCTGGGACACACAAATGTGATTTGTGGGACAAATGGACATTAGCCCAGAGAAGAGGAACGCTGGAGGCACTGGGCAGACAGGCTCCTACTGAGAGGCCTGGGTGGGCAGAGCCTGAGCTGGTCAGCTCGGCAGGGAGCACTTCCTGAGGCTCCGGCTGGTGTCAGTCATTGATGGGTTGAAGCTTGGGAGTGATGTGGTCCAACTGGTAATCGAGAATGACGTTCACCGAAGGCACCTCCCCGGGGGTGCTCTTCAGCCAGAGCTGGTTACTGGACTAGCTACCCAGAAGGGCCAGGTCATGCAGAAGAGCAGATGACTAACAACAGTGACAGTGAATCAAGTTTGTTAAGCTCCTGTGTGTCAGCACTACTTTAAACTATATATATATATATATATATATATATATACACACACACACACACACACACACATACACGCATGTGTTTGTGTGTGTTTACATATGTGTGTGCATATATATGCATATGTGTGTATATTCATATACATACAAATATCTCATTTAATTCTCACATCAATCAAATGGGCTAGGTACTAGGATTATCCTAATTTTTCAGAGCAATTGGGTGATTTGCACTCTGGCACACAGCTGGCAGGTCATGGAACCAGGTTTCAAACCAAGACACTCTGACCCCAGATCCCATGCTGATGAGCACATGCTATCCTGGCTTTCTGCATTGAACTGTTTATAAAACCCTTATATGAATGAGGGTGCTTGCACATCTGAACATAAAAATATGCATGGATGGATCTCATCGACTCCTCCCAAGCGCCCCTGAGGAAGGCTCTTCCAGCAGTGCCCATGAAGCAAGGGAGGATTCTGGTGGTGACGCCCCTAGCCTGAGGTCACCCCTGACTCACTGCCTGGCACAGAGGAAGTGCTCCATAACTACATATTGAATCAATGAAGAAATACTAAAGAAAGAAATGAAAGACACGCCTTACTTGAAATTACTTGAAAATACAAGTTCAAATTCAATAAGTCACTACCCAAATCTTGCAGTGCTTCCTGTAACTTTTCTGCCCAAATATCCCTTGATATCTGAGGAGTCAGCCTTTTGAAAATTTCTGGTGGGGCCCAAAGTAGCCATGCACAAGCATGAAATTCCTTTGAAATCTCATGTTTGATGTTAAAAATTTCTCCAAGTTCCACTGCAATATGTAATCATAATTCTTTTGATACATAAAGTAGTGCTTTGAAGAACTACATTTCATCAGAAAAATAAAGGAAATGAACAATAAAGGCTTCTTGGAGTCTCCTTGGTCAGTGGCAGGTGCTGTTGCATTATCTATCAATTTGGGAGAAATGAGCAGATTTGAAGAGAGCTCATGGTTCAGGTGAGGTTCACGGCACCAGTAATTCTCTCCCTCGTCTTTTATTTTTAGATCCAATCCACTCATAAATATGAGCCCGTAAACAGCAAGCTTGTTCACTGTTTTGAACAGAGCAGTGATCTAAATGCTAATCGAAGTGGGTTTGGGGCAACATTTTCAAACTCCTTTTGAAGAAAAATTTTCACCAGTGAGGTTACTTCTACCAAACTGTGGTCTGAAAATTCCTGAAAGTCCTAGGGCAGTGTCCTTTACTCCCTTAGGAAAATCTCTCGATGAAGTCTGATTATTTATATAGTGCATTTTATTTTGCTTCCAGCCCTGAACCTGCATCACATGAAAATTAACTCACAGTCTCAAAGGTTTGTAATCCCAGTGGTCCTTCACTTCATCAGACTCACAGGCTTCCTTTCCAGGGCAGAAATCTCATCAGATACATGAGAAGCATCTTCAGCTTCGCCTTGGAGTTGTTTTTTGTGTGTGTGTGTGGTACGCGGGCCTCTCACTGTTGTGTGGCCTCTCCTGTTGCGGAGCACAGGCTCCGGATGCGCAGGCTCAGCGGCCATGGCTCACGGGCCCAGCCGCTCCGCGGCATGTGGGATCTTCCCGGACCGGGGCACGAACCCGTGTCCCCTGCATCAGCAGGCGGACTGTCAACCACTATGCCACCAGGGAAGCCTCTGGAGTTGTTTATTGAAAGTATTCAGCCTTGAGAAGATATCTGCTTAATGAGTCAAATATTTGTGAAGCCCTCTCTATCATTAAAGCTAATTATAACTTTTATTGAGGGCTTCTTTATGGGTTTTGTCAGAAATCTTTTTCTTTTCCTTTTATCTTTAGGGAAAATAATAGTTCAATCCTGGAACACTAGCAAGCACCTTTCTTTAAACTAGCATTATCTTTGAGATGAGCAAGCTTTTCAAAGCCACTTCTCAGTTCTACAAATTGTCTAGAAAATAAGTATACAAATGCTGAGTTATATAAAGTCTATCCTTTTGTTACCGAGTTCAAGCGCATACTGCTCACCACACAACAGGCCAATAAATCAAGAGATGAGTTGAGGAGGCAAGGAAGAGTGACCTTATTAGGAAAACCAGCAGACCGAGAAGATGGTGGACTCGTGTCCCAAAGAACCATCTTGCCTGAGTTAGAATTCAGGCTTCTTTTACACTAAAAGGGGAGGGAATAAAGCCAAGCATTGCCTGGTTCTGGTCAGCCTCTGGAGGGGATGTGTTCATTTTCTCCTTGCTGCTGTCATTCATAGGTGGGCCTGGTCAGGATGTTTCCTGTGAGCTAAACAAAGGTATTTTAGCTTAATGCCCGTTACCTGGGAGGCAGGGTTCCCAGAGATGGACCATTATGCATACTTTAACATCCCTTTAGTGAGTAACCTGTAGTAGAATACAAAGTTCTTCCCTATTACAATTTTTTGTCACTTTATTGAATAAACCGAGAAAATAAAGAAGTAAAAATTTTTTTTTGCTATGGGTTTTGTTAGCATTAAGTCCAGGCCTCATTTTTTAATAGAGAGTATGTGTACGTGTTATAAAGTTCAAAAGATTAAAAAGTGTGCAAGTGAAAAATAATTCTCCCATTATTTTGAGGATTTTCACTTATTTACAGCATATGCTTCAAACTTCCACTTTGAATTCACCATTCCTATTCCCTGTGGACAGCTTAATTTAAAAATATTAACAGGTAAAAAGGAAATGAAGCATGTGCATACGCACGCACACACACGAGATTTTTGGCATTGTGTGTCTTTGGGTGCGAATAGTATGAGAAGGAGATTACTCACTGGGGCAGGGCTTGGAACTGAGCTTTGTTCATATTTATGTACAGTAAGAATTTAAATGCAGTGGATCATCCCCATATTTGAAACCTGGGATTGGTAGGTAACAAAATAGAAATAATTGTTTGTAAGATGCTACACCCATGATGGAGATAAAAATTTGCTGAGCACTTTGCTTGTGCCAGGCTCTGTTTTAAGTACTTTGCAGGTATGATCTCACCTAATCCCAACACCAGCCAACAGAGGTGGGGCCCATTATCAGCCCCATTTTACAGGTGGGAACATTGAGTCTCACAGGGAATAAATAACTTGCCTGGGAGCAAACACTAAGTGGACGCCTCAAGTCACCAAGCTCTTACTGTCTCTATACTGATAATAATTGGCAGTCAAGTTCTCTCATCATATTTACACATAGAATCTTTCTATTACCCAGGCTTTTGTGAAGGAAAAATCATGTGACTGACTCTCAGGAAAAGGTGATACCTTTTGTTGTTGTGTTCACATACAAATATAGCTCTATTTTTTGTGGCAATATTCAACCTCCTCCGTCCCTGAAGCCCTTGGCATTGCCAGATGAGTTGCTCATTATCTTGTGGGGCAGCACCAGTTTTCAGCCTGGGTTGTACGAACTGATGGGGCTAGCGTTCCTGTCCTTACTTTGGAATGCTTGTGTGTTTATGATTTTTTTTTCTTTTGGTAAATAGACTCACTTCCTTATGCTTGTGCCTCCTGAACTCTGGAAAGAGAAACTGTCTTAATTCCTGATAATCTGGCAACATGGCCTACATGCATTTCCCAGGGAGCTGTGTGCAGAGTGAGGTGGGGTGTTGGTTTTCAGTGGCCGAAATCAGTTTATTGGAAAATCAAATGCCTCTAAGCTGTAGGGACAGGGATTGTGCCAAGGGGTGAAATATGACCGGGCTGCTAATCCTATGTCATCTTTGGCAAAGGCTTGTCCCTCATGTAATGGCAGTGGAAGTGAACAATTTCCTAACCTGTGGCTTCAGTGGCTTTGGCTGAGTCTTCGCAGTAGCCTGCTGTCTCTGGCTCCCAGTTTGGGTCCCATTTGATGACCAGTGGAATTTGTAAACAAACAATCCCAACCTCTGACCACAGTGGTGGGACACAGGGCATGAGACTGTGAAGAGGAGAAACCAGACTTCGTACCTGACCGTAGGGGAGGGGTCAAGGGCATCTCCTGCATGTAGGCAGGGTCCTGGCCCACCGCTCCCATTGTAAGGAGTAGTGCTGAGAGTTCTGACATTGTGGTCCAGCCGCAGGAGACCTTAGTAAGTCCATTACGTCTCTGACTTGAGTCTGCTTCTCTGTTAACAAGAGGAGCGATCGCCAACAGAATGACGTGATGCAGGTGGAGTGTCAGGCACACGTGAAGTATTCAGCAAGTGTAGCTCCTTGTTTTCGGGAGCAAAGAGCAGGAAAGCACAGTGGTGAAAAACCTGGATTCCGCTAAGATAGAGGAGGCTTCCATGCTGTGAGCTCAGGCACAGCATCTGATTGCTCTGAAGCTCTGGTTTATCACCTGTAGACAAAAATGGTGGTGGACAGAAAAATGTCCTCCCCACAAGATGTCCACATCCTAATTACTGAACCCTGTGAACATGTTATGTTCCATGGCAAAGGGGAATTAGGGTTGCCAGTGGATGAAGGTTGCTCATCTGCTGTCCCTGAGATGGGGAGATTACCCTGGATTGTCCAGGTGGCCCAGTGAAATCACAAGGTTCTTTAAAAGTGGAAGAGCAGGCACAAGAAGAGGTCAGAGGGATGCAGTGTGAGAAGGACTCAACCCTCAATACATTCTTTTCTGGCCTTGATGATGGGGAAAGGGGCCATGAGCGAGGAAAGGCAGGCGGCCTCTAGAAGCTGGGAAGAGGAAGGAAACAGATTCTCCCCAAGAGCCTCCAGAAGGAAAGCAGCCCTGCTGAAACCTTGACTTTGCATCAGACCTCTGACTGGCATACAAAATATAAGGTAATAAATTTTGTGATTTTAAGTCACTAAGTTTGTGGTCATTTGTTACAGCAGCTGCAGGAAACCAATACTCTACTACCCTGGGGTGTTGAAAGAACAAACTGAAATAATGTGTGTTGCATGTTTAAATTTAGTACCTAGTAAGTGTTCAATAAATGTGATCTTCTGTGACAAAGGTTACTGGTGATGGTGATGATGATGATGGTGGTGATGATATTGATGATGGTGATGGTGATGATGATGGTATGTTGATGAAGGTCATGATGAAGATGAAGAAGATGATGATGATATTTGAGGGCCTTACTATTGCCCATCTCTCCAGCCTCATCTCTTGCATCCCCTTCCTCTGGTTCCGCCCATAGACCTTTGCAGTCCACTTGTCCCAGACTCTGCTTTTCTCCCAAGTTCATGCTGTCTTCCACCTCTGTTTTTCCTTTGCATGATGATCTCTCTTTAAGAAATGCTTTTACTTACCCTATCCACCTGTTTAGCTTATTCCCATCTGTCAGAACTCACAATGGAATTCTGAAAGCCACAGGGAAGGGTTTCTGCATATCAACACTGTTGATATTTTGGTCCAGATAATTCTTTGTGGTGGGAACTGTCCTGTGTACTGTATTTAGCTGCATCCCTGTCTTCTACCTGCTAAATGCCTAGAGCCCTACCTCTCCTTCCCCACCAAGTTATGACAATCAAAAATGTCCCCAGACATTGTCAAATGTGCCTTGGAAGACAACATCATCCCTGGATGAGAATTACTGCATTAGGGGATATCATCCTTGAGCCCTGCCCCAAACCAACAGCTTTGCAAACACATGGCTTCCCTGAAGAATGCAACCCTATGGAAAACCTGAGTACCACTTTATTTATAGCTGGGCTTGGGCCCCAAACCTCAAAATAAGGCATTTCTAGGGGCAGAGCCGGACGCTGTGGAGCATCATCCCACTGAGCTAATTAGGACTCAGCACATTCAAACCAGAGGCCAGGTGGCTGCATCTCCCTAGTGCCCAGGAGGATGCCTCAGAGATAGGTGGGCAATAGGGATGGTTGGATCTGTGGCAAGTGCTGAGCAGACTCACACCCCACATGGGCCCGGACCGGCCTCACCCCTGGATGGGAAGAGGTGGTCAGTCAGCGAAGAGGTCATCTGTAGGGCTTCATCTCTGACCACAAGGAAGAGAGAAACAAGAGGGAGTGAGCCCCACCCCCGCACTCACCTTTCAGCACACAGTGGCCCAGCACCTAAGAGAAGAGGCCCTAACCCATACCTGGAATCCAACCTCTCAGAATAATGGTCTGAGGAGAAGTGAGGAAAAGAGGGATATAAGGAATTGGTGTTGAGCATCTTCTACATCATCACATTCATTTCCTGTGGCTGCTGCAGCAAAGTACAAAAAGCTTGGAGGCCTAAAGCAACAGAAATTTATTCTCTCCCGGTTCTGGAGGCTAGAAGTCCACACTCAAGGTGTCAGCAGGGTCAGGTTCTCTCTGAAGTCTCTAGGGGAGGATCCTTCCTTATCTGCTGATAGTTTCTTCTGATGGCTCCTGGCATTCCTTGGCTTGTAGCAGCATCACTCCAATCTCCGCCTCCATCTTCATGTGACCTTTTCGTCCCTGCCCCTCCATGTCTCAAATCCCCCTCTCCTTTCCCTTTAAAGGACACCAGTACTAGGATTTAGGGCCCACCTTAAATCAGGATGAGCTCATCTCTAGATACTTAATTTCATTATCTCTTCAAAGACCCTATTCCCAAATAAGGTCACATTCACAGACATGGAGGGTTAGGATTTAGACATATTTTTTGGAGGACACAGTGTAACTCACTACGATCATGTTCCAGCTCCAAGGTCACTCCTGTGTGAAGACTCCCGACTGCTCCAAGGAACTGGGTGGTTCCTCCTTTGGGCATCCTCTTCACACTTCAAGGAGCACTTCCCTCCACTTGTTTATTGTGTTCACCTCCAAAACTATACGCTCCTCCAGAGGATGCTTTCAGAATTATCTATCTCCTGGTTACCTATTTTAGGTCCTGGCACATAGTAAATGTTTAATAAATGTTTATGCCTTACCAGCTCTTTTTACAATAGCCAAGACATGGACACCACCTACATGTCCATCGACAGATGAATGGATAAAGTAGATGTAGCACGTACATACAATGGAATATTACTCAGCCATAAAAAAGAATGAAGTAATGCTATTTGCAGCAACATGGATGGACCTAGAGATTATCATACTAAGGGAAGTAAGCCAGACAGAGAAAGACAAATATATGGTGTCACTTATATGTGGAATCTAAAATATGACACAAATGAAATTATCTACAAAACAGAAACAGACTCACAGACCTAGAGAACAGACTTGTGGTTGCCAAGGGGAAGTGGGGGGCAGGGGAGGGTTGGATTGGGAGTTTGGGACGAGCAGATGCAAATTATTATATATAGAATGGATAAACAACAAGGTCGTACTGTATAGCACAGGGAACTATATTCAATATCCTATGGTTAACCGTAATGGAAAATAATTTTTAAAAAAGAAAAAAAGTAAATGTTTATGCCTTAAATGAATGATTGAGGCCTAAGAAAGAGAAAGAATTTGTCCAGGTAGTGAGATATTTCTGCCCTGGCAGGCTGTGAAGTAAACCAAATCTCAGGATCACATTCATTCAGTTCGTAAGTGTTTAACTGGCACTTACTGTGTGCCAGACAGCACAGCAGAAACCCTGATACATAAATACTTGGTCCCTTTCTTCAAAACCCAAAATCTTCTTAAGTATGCATTGAGCACCTACTGTGTGCCTACCACTGGGCTCACAGTCGGTGTAGGGAGACAGACATGTCATGGCCATCTCAGCTGGGGTGGGAAATGCTTGGTTCAAGCACATTCAAAGTGCTACAGAACACAGAGGAGCCAGGATAAAATTTGGCTTCAAGGATCATTCAGGCTTTGGGGAGGTGATGGCATCTAGGTTGGATTTTACTTTCGGGGGAGAAGGGAGTGTTTCCTAAGACAAAGCATTCTAGAAAAATAATTTCTGGGCAGTCTGACTATGTATTTGCTGGTGGCAATAGAAATTGTTACAACCCTTTTGAAAAGATATTTGGCAATAAGAATCAAGTACTTTTAAAAATATTTATACACTTTGACCCACTGATTTCACATCTTGGACTATATTATAAGGCTCCAGTCTGGCCTGCCTAAAAAGTTCTAAGTGTGAGGATCTTTATTACAACATTGCTTATGTTAATCAATAATTTTGAAATAACCCAAGGGAAAGAAATCAGCTTAGTAAACTATATACCTACTGTTGAGAGACTTGAGACTATGATACACCCACATATATAGGGCTTACTATGAAAATCCTGCAATATTAAAAGGGGTTGTTTTTATGATCTTGAAAGAAAATTATAGCTTATAAACTTATATAGACTATGTAAAATTCTTTACATAGTCTTTACATGACTATGTAAAGAAATGTCTGCTTATTAAACAAACAAAAAATCCCTCAGCTTTCCAATGCACTAGATTGAAGGGAGATTTTTCTTTCTTTTTCTTATTTTGAAATTTTCTTTAATTAGCATGTCATCCTTTTAATGAAGAAAATCAAAGCATAGCTTTCTCTCTAAAAGGAAGGTGTTTATCAAACATGAACTTTGTTTTTTGTTAATTTTTATTTTTTATAATAGCAATGTTTTATTTATGGCTGCATCAGTAATCATATGTATATTCAGATACACAGTTTAGTATTTTTCTACAGAAATTAGCGTATTTTAGTACCAATTAAATCATCTTATGTTTCCCTTATATATTTTTTCTAGATCCTTACTGAAAACTACACAATTGGGGTGGGGAGGTGAGTACCTTAGAAAAGCAAATACATTTGATAAAAATTCAGAGCTGTTGAAATCACTTTAACATCCTCCTAAATTTTGGTGCTTTACACTTAGACTTACAATTAGTCTATCAAACATGAGCTTGAGATTGGAATACCTGGATTGGAATCCTAACACCACTGCTTAAGCCAAATGTGAGAGCTCAGAAAAGTTCATCTCATCATTCCTCAGTTTTGTCATCCTTAAAATGGGCTCATGTGAGAATGGGACGAAATTATCCATGAATTCTCAAAGCATAATGCCTGCTTCACACATACTAAGCCTTCAGTGAGATCCATAGTAAAATAATAATTAATAAGCACAGAATAAAACCGATATGACCTATTTTTGTATCCTAAATATCCTCCCCAGCCCCTCTGGCAACACTGTGCTGAAAATAAACTGACAATTCTCATCAGATTAAAGAAGAAACACTTCATCAATTCTTCTTCACTATCCTGTGGGACGAGGGTCAGAGCAACGAGAAAGAAATTTTGAGATGGGAAAAAAAATTGAAGACATGCAGAAGTGTCATTTAGGATGGAAATTCCAATTCAATTTCAGGAGTAAGTTTGTTATTTCTAAGCACAAAGCTTGATTTCCCTTCTGTTATAGGCCAGCATTTTGAGAATTTATGACTTTGTGATGATTAAAAAAAATGAGATACAACAGAATCCAATTTATTCCTTAAAGGGATTGCTCCATCTCTGGGGGTATAAATTGCTCCTGCAATTAGGTGGCAAGCATTTATGTTAGATAATAAATTTTAGAAATAAGGACCTGGGTCTCAATTTAATGTCAAAGAAACTGGAATGAAATCTGGGAGCAGAATTTGAAAGCAGAGGATAAACCTCTGAAAGAATCCAATAAATTAGAGGCTGTTTTACAGAAGATGTTCAAAAGCAAGACAATGAATGCAGTGTCAGGAAATCAGGTCAGCATTTTTGGAAGCGTCAGCATGCAGTGAGAACACAAAGATTTCTGAACTTTGTTCCCATGCTGTTCCCTATGGCTCTGAATCCCTTTCCCAAGTAGAAGCCTTCATTCATTCATGCAGTCATTCAATAAACAATAATGGACAAGTTTCAAAGCTTGGGCATTAAGGAGAGATGCATTAAGAAAGCAAAACTACCCCTAGGAAGCCTCAATCCTTGTGGGAGGAGCACATTGGTTATTAATAATATTAGCTACCATATATGGTGCTCTATATAACCATATACATATACACACAGTTACAGATATATACCTTACTACAATATATATATCTTATACATATCTTATTATAAATATCATATATATATTATTATGATTCATTGTAGCCTCCCCACCCCCTTTTAGCAAGTGAAGAAAATACAGGGCTAGAAAGGATATGAATCATGAGAGGGGGTAGGTGAAGACAAAATATTCTGACAGTTCCAAGAAGTGAGAGATCACATACATTTTATACCTTGCCTGGGCTTCTGGAGGAGCTGTACTTTGAAGTCTGAATAGCATTTTAACAGGCACAGATGGTGGAGAACATTTTTTCAGGAGGAGGAATTGACACAAGAAAGGGGTTGGCTTACTTTAGGTCTTCTTGTGCAGGACCTTGAGTACAAGGTTATTAAATATGGGCTTTATCTTGTGACAGTTGCCATAAGGATTATTGAAATAATCCTTCAAGTCAGATGAAGATTGAGATAAAGAAAGAAGAGAGGACTCCCCAGCGGCCAATGATTTAATCAACCATGCCTACATAATGAAGCCTCCATAAAAATCCCTGAAGTACAGGGTTCGGAGAGCATCTGGTTGGTGAACATATGGAAGTTCTGGAAAGAAAAGAGAATACATGAATAAAAAGTAGAACAGGGCTTCCCTGGTGGCGCAGTGGTTGAGAGTCCACCTGCCGATGCAGGGGACGCGGGTTCGTGCCCTGGGCCAGGATGATCCTGCATGCCGCAGAGCGGCTGGGCCCATGAGCTGTGGCCTCTGGGCCTGTGCTTCCGGAGCCTGTGCTCCACAGCGGGAGAGGCCACCGCATTGAGAGGCCCGCATACCAAAAAAAAAAAAATAGAACAATTGGAAGCCAACAGGCTTTTTAAAAAAAATTAAAAGTCACAATGTATTTATATTGCACTGCTTTTCAAACAGAAGAGATTGTTCCTGAGGAGCACAGAGCTTGGAAGATGAGAAAATGACCTGCAAAAAATGATCTTTCACTTAAATGAGTAGATTGCTGATTGGCACCCAGTGGACTAGCACCAACACCGTGTACGGAAGGCCACTAGTACCCTAATGTGAAGTCTAACTCATGAAAAAGAGTCAGAGGAGGTGCCTTGAAGATGGCGGAGGAGTAAGACATGGAGATCACCTTCCTCCCCACAAATACCTCAAAACTACATCTACATGTGGAACAACTCCTACAGAACACTTACTGATTGCTGGCAGAAGACCTCAGACTTCCCAAAAGATGCCCTCAGGAGACCTACACACAGAGGTGGGGTCAAATCCAAAGCTGAACCCCAGGAGCTGTGTGAACAAAGAAGGAAAATTTCTCCCAGCAGCCCCAGCAGCAGCAGATTAAATCTCCACAATCAACTTGATGTACCCTGCATCTCTGGAATACCTGAATAGACAATGAATCATCCCAAAACTGAGGCAGTGGACTTTGGGAGCAACTGTAGTCTGCATCTAATTTGTTTCTGGTTTTTTGTTTATCTTAGTTTAGTATTTAGACCTTATTATCATTGGTAGATTTCTTTATTGATTTGGTTGCTCTCTTCCTTGTTTTTTTTTTTTTTTTTTTGGCGGTATGTGGGCCTCTCACTGTTTTGGCCTCTCCCGTTGCGGAGCACAGGCTCCGGACGCGCAGGCTCAGTGGCCATGGCTCACGGGCCCAGCCGCTCCGCGGCATGTGGGATCTTCCCAGACCAGGGCACGAACCCGTGTCCCCTGCATCGGCAGGCGGACTCTCAACCCCTGCGCCACCAGGGAAGCCCCCTTGTTTTTTATATAAATATATATATATATTCTTTTTTCTCTTTTTGTGAGTGTGTGTGTGTATGTGTATGCTTCTTTGTATGATTTTGTCTGTATAGCTTTGCTTTTGCCATTTGTCCTAGGGTTCTCTCTGTCCTTTTTTGTTTTGTTTTGCTTTGATTTTTAGTATAGTTTTTAGTGCTTGTTATCATTGGTGAATTTGTTTTTTGGTGTGGTTGCTGTCTTCCTTCTTTCTTTCGATTACTTTTAAATTTTCTTATTTTTAATAATTTTTTTTATTGTAACAACTTTATTTTATTATTTTTCTTTCTTTCTTTTTCTCCCTTTTCTTCTGAGCCATGTGGCTGACAGGGTCTTGGTGCTCTGGCCGGGTGTCAGGCCTGAGCCTCTGAGGTGGGAGAGCCCAGTTCAGGGCATTAGTCCTGAACTTCCAGCCCCACATAATATCAAACGGTGAAAGCTCTCCCACAGATCTCCATCTCAACACTAAAACCAACTCCAGTCAACGACAGCAGCAATCTACAGTGCTGGACACCCTATGTCAAATAACTAGCAAGACAGGAACACAACCCTACCAATTAGCAGAGAGGGAGCCTAAAATCATAATAAGTTCACAGACACCCCAAAACACACCACTGGATGTGGTTCTGCCCACTGGAAAGACAAGATCCAGCCTCATCCACAAGAGCACAGGCACCAGTTCCCTCCACCAAGAAGGCTACCCAACCCACTGAACCCACCTTACCCACTGGTAGAAGACACCAAAAACAATGGGAACTACGAACCTGCAGCCTGCAAAAAGGAGACCCCAAACACAGTAAGTTAAGCAAAATGAGAAGACAGAGAAATACACAGCAGATGAAGGAGCAAGGTAAAAACCCACCGGACCAAACAAATGAAGAGGAAATACGCAGTCTACCTGAAAAAGAATTCAGAGTAATGATAATAAAGATGATAAAAAAATCTTGGAAATAGAATGGAGAAAATACAAGAAACGTTTAACAAGGACCTAGAAGAACTAAAGAGAAAACAGACAATGATGAAAAACACAATAAATGAAGTTTAAAATTCCCTAGAAGGAATCAAGAGCAGAATAACCGAGGCAGAAGAACGGATAAATGACCTGGAAGATGAAATAGTGGAAATAACTACCACAGAGCAGAATAAAGAAAAAAGAATGAAAAGAATTGAGGACAGTCTCAGAGACTTCTGGGACAACATTAAACGCACCAACATACGAATTATAGGGGTCCCAGAAGAAGAAAAGAAAAAAAGGGGCTGAGAAAATATTTGAAGATTATAGTTGAAAACTTCCCTAATATGGGAAAGGAAATAGTCAATCAAGTCCAGGAAGCATAGAGAGTCCCATACAGGATAAATCCAAGGAGAAACATGCCAAGACACATATTAATCAAACTGTCAAAAATTAAATACAAAGAAAACATATAAAAAGCAGCAAGGGAAAAGCAACAAATAACATATAAGGGAATCCCCATAAGGTTAACAGCTGATCTTTCAGCAGAAACTCTGCAAGCCAGAAGGGAGTGGCAGGACATATTTAAAATGATGAAAGGGGAAAACCTACAACCAAGATTACTCTACCCAGCAAGGATCTCATTCAGATTCAACGGAGAAATTAAAACCTTTACAGACAAGCAAAATTAAGAGAATTCAGGACCACCAAACCAGCTTTACAACAAATGCTAAAGGAATTTTTCTAGGCAGGAAACATAAGACAAGGAAAAGATCTATAATAACAAACCCAAAACGATTAAGAAAATGGTAATAGGAATATACATATCGATAACTACCTTAAATGTAAATGGATAAAATGCTCCAACCAAAAGACATAGACTAGCTGAATGGATATAAAAACAAGACCCATATATATGCTGTCTACAAGAGACCCACTTCAGACCTAGGGACACATACAGACTGAAAGTGAGGGGATGGAAAAAGATATTCCATGCAAATGGAAACCAAAATAAAGCTGGAGTAGCAATTTTCATATCAGACAAAATAGACTTTAAAATAAAGCCTATTATAAGAGACAGAGAAGGACAGTATATAATGATGAAGGGATCAATCCAACAAGAAGATATAACAATTGTAAATATTTATGCACCCAACATAGGAGCACCTCAGTACATAAGGTAAATGCTAACAGCCATAAAAGGGGAAATTGACAGTAACACATTCATAGTAGGGAACTGAAACACCCCACTTTCACCAATGGACAAATCATCCAAAATGAAAATAAATAAGGAAACACAAGCTTTAAATGACACGTTAAACAAGATGGACTTAACTGATATTTATACAACATTCCATCCAAAAACAACAGAATGCACTTTCTTCTCAGGTGCTCATTGAACATTCTCCAGGATAGAACATATCCTGGATCACAAATCAACCCTTAGTAAATTTAAGAAAATTGATATCGTATCAAGTATCTTTTCCGACCACAATGCTATGAGACTAGATATCAATTACAGAAAAAAAGATCTGTAAAAAATACAAACACATGGAGGCTAAACAATACACTACTATATAACCAAGAGATCACTGAAGAAATCAGAGAGGAAATCAAAAAATACCTAGAAACAAATGACAATGAAAACATGAAAACCCAAAACTCATGGGATGCAGCAAAAGCAATTCTAAGAGGGAAGTTTATAGCAATACAATCCTACCTCAAGAAACAAGAAGCATCTCAAATAAACAACCTAACCTTACACCTAAAGCAGTTACAGAAAGAAGAAGAACAACAACAACAAAACCCCCAAATTTAGCAGAAGGAAAGAAATCATAAAGATCAGATCAGGAATAAATGAAAATGAAATGAAGGAAACAATAGCAAAGATCAATAAAACTACAAGCTGTTTTTTTGAGAAGATAAACAAAATTAATAAACCATTAGCCAGATTCATCAAGAAGAAAAGGGAGAACTCAAATCAACAAAATTAGAAATGAAAAAGGAGAAGTAACAACACACCGCAGAAATACAAAGGATCATGAGAGATTACTACAAGCAACTATATGCCAATAAAATGGGCCACGTGGAAGAAATGGACAAATTCTTAGAAAAGCACAACCTTCTGATACTGAACCAGGAAGAAATAGAAAGTATAAACAGACCAATCACAAGCACTGAAATTGAAACTGTGATTAAAAATATTCCAACAAACAAAACCCAAGGACCAAATGGCCTCAGAGGGGGATTCTATCAAACATTTAGAGAAGAGCTAACACCTATCCTTCTCCAACTCTTCCAAAATATAGCAGAGGGAGGAACACTCCCAAACTCATTCTACGAGGCCACCATCACCCTGATAGCAAAACCAGACAAAGATATCACAAAGAAAGAATACTACAGGCCAATATCACTGGTGAACATAGGTGCAAAAATCCTCAACAAAATACTAGCAAACAGAATCCAACAGCACATTAAAAGGATCATACACCATGATCAAGTGGGGTTTATTCCAGGAATGCCAGGATTCTTCAATATACGCAAATCAATCAATGTGATACACCATATTAAGAAATTGAAGGAGAAAACCCATATGATCATCTCAATAGATGCAGAAAAAGCTTTTGACAAAATTCAAAACACATTTATGATAAAAACCCTTGAGAAAGTAGGCACAGAGGGGACCTACCTCAACATAATAAAGGCCATATATGACAAACCCACAGCCAACATCGTTCTCAATGGTGAATAACTGAAACCATTTTCACTAAGATCAGGAACAAGACAAGGTTGCCCACTCTCACCACTCTTATTCAACATAGTTTTGGAAGTTTTAGCCACAGCAATCAGGGAAGTAAAAGAAATAAAAGGAATCCAAATTGGAAAGGAAGAAGTAAAACTGTCACTCTTTGCAGACTACATGATACTATACATAGAGAATCCTAAAGATGCTACCAGAAAACTACTAGAGCTAATCAATGAATTTGGTAAAGTAGCAGGATACAAAATTAATGCACAGAAATCTCTGGCATTCCTATACACTAATGATGAAAAATCTGATAGAGAAATTAAGGAAACGCTCCCATTTACCATTGCAAGAAAAAGAATAAAACACCTAGGAATAAACCTACCTAAGGAGACAAAAGGCCTGTATGCAGAAAACTATAACACTGATGAAAGAAATTAAATATGATACAAACAGATGGAGAGATATACCATGTTCTTGGATTGGAAGAATCAACATTGTGAAAATGACTATACTACCCAAAGCAATCTACAGATTCAATGCAATCCCTATCAAACTACCAATGGCATTTTTCACAGAACTAGAACAAAAAATTCCACAATTTGTATGGAAAAACAAACTGCCCCAAATAGCCAAAGCAATGAAAGAAAAACAGAGCTAGAGGAATCAGGCTCCCTAACTTCAGACTATACAACAAAGCTACAATAATCAAGAGAGTATGGTACTGGCACAAAAACAGAAATATAGATCAATGGAACAGGATAGAAAGGCCAGAGATTAACTCACGCACATATGTTCACCTTATCTTTGACAAAGGAGGCAAGAATATACAATGGAGAAAAGACAGCCTCCTCAATATGTGGTGCTGGGAAAACTGGACAGCTACATGTAGAAGAATGAAATTAGAACACTCCTTAACACCATAAACAAAAATAAACTCAAAATAGATTAAAGACCTAAATGTAAGGCCAGACACTGTAAAACTCTTAGAGGAAAACATAGGCAGAACACTCTATGACATAAATCACAGCAAGATCCTTTTTGACCCACCTCCTAGAGAAATAGAAATAAAAACAAAAATATACAAATGGGACCTAATGAAACTTAAAAGCTTTTGCACAGCAAAGAAAACCATAAACAAGACGAAAAGACAGTCCTCAGAATGGGAGAAAATATTTGCAAACGAAGCAACTGTCAAAGGGTTAATCTTCAAAATATACAAGCAGCTCAATATGAAAAAAACAAACAACCCAATCCAAAAATGGGCAGAAGACCTAAATAGACATTTCTCCAAAGAAGATATACAAATTGCCAGCAAACACATGAAAGGATGCTCATCATCACTAATCATTAGAGAAATGCAAATCAAAACTACAATGAGGTATCACCTCACATGGGTCAGAATGGTCATCATTAAAAAATCTACAAAAAGTAAATGCTGGAGAGGGTGTGGAGAAAAGGGAACCCTCTTGCACTGTTGGTGGGAATGTAAGTTGATATAGCCACTATGGAGAACAGTATGGAGGTTCCTTAAAAAACTAAAAATAGAACTACCATACGACCCAGCTATCCCACTACTGGGCATATACCCTGAGAAAATCATAATTCAAAAAGAGTCATGTACCACAATGTTCATTGCAGCACTATTTACAATAGCCAGGACATGGAAACAACCTAAGTGCCTATCAACACATGAATGGATAAAGAAGATGTTGCACCTATATACAATGGAATATTACTCAGCCATAAAAAGAAAGGAAATTGAGTTATTTGTAGTGAGGTGGATGGACCTAGAGACTGTCATACAGAGTGAAGTATGTTAGAAAGAGAAAAACAAATACCGTATGCTAACACATATATGGAATAAAAAAAAAAGTTCTGAAGAACCTAGGGGCAGGACAGGAATAAAGACACCAATGTAGAGAATGGACTTGAGGATACAGGGAGGGGGAAGGATAAGCTGGGACAAAGTGAGAGAGTGGCATGGACTTATATACACTACCAAATGTAAAATAGATAGCTAGTGGGAAGCAGCCACATAGCACAAGGAGATCAACTCAGTGCTTTGTGTCCACCTAGAGGGGTGGAATAGGGAGGGTGCGAGGGAGATGCAAGAGGGAGGAGATATGGGGATATAGGTATATGTATAGCTGATTCACTTTGTTATAAAGCAGAAACTAACACACCATTGTAAAGCAATTATACTCCAAAAAAGATGTTCAAAAAGAATAAAAAATTAATTTAAAAAAAAAGAGAGAAGAGAGGAAGATGGTGTAGATTTTCCATTGTTACAGGTTGGTGATACCTACTGTGCCAGTCTGCATTATCTCCCTTGGGCTGGACCCAACAACCTGTGCAGTCTTCACAGGTACTCATTCATTCATTGATTCATTGATTCATTTGTTCATTCAGTTGTTTGTCCATTCGTCCATCCAATCATGCATGCAGCCATCCATGTATCCATCCATGCATCCATCCACTAAACAGTGACCTACCAGGTACCCACATCATGTCAGGCTAAGGCTGCAGCAGTGAACAGCTGATCAAGTTTCTGCCTGTTTGGTGCATATGTTCTTGTGGAGGGAGGCAGACAACAAACAAATGTGTATGTAATATGTCAGAAGATGATAAGTGCTGTTGAATTCTATGGCAACATAGGGAGGACCGCAAGCAGGGGTCTGGCTTGCTGATGCTTTATGGAGGAGAGTGGTCAGAAAAAGACCTCATACAGGGCCATGTGAGCATGGGCTGGAGGTTGTGAGGGTTGGGATTGTGGCAATCTTGGGGTAACCTTTCCAGGTGCAGGTGTAGAGGTGCCAAGATGGGAGTGTGCTTGGCGTGTGTCGGGAACAGCGAACAGAGCAGTGTGGCTGGAGCATCAGGGAGAGTGGTGGAGGTGAGGCCAGGGGAGAGGTGAGATAGAGGGGATTAGTCATTGGCTTGGGCTTCTACCCTAACAGAGTGGAAAGCTAGCACCCATTTTCAGCAGAGGAGTGACATGATTTGATCTATGGCTTCAGTAGAAGTGCATGCCGGCTGCTTCTCACAGGGTCATTCTGGCTGCTGTGTTGAAGATGGACTGTAGTCAGGAGGAGTGGGGAGCAGCCTCCCCTCCCTACGGATGAAGAGAAGGCATGGCTCTTGCTGGAGAGCAGAGAAACATTTCGATAGAAGGTCAGATATCCTACCCTAATACCTCATTTGGCCAAACCAACCACAGTTCAGTTACCAGGAAAGAGAGACACAAAGACCATTTGTTGTTCGTTTGACACATTCTGCTGTGAGGTGCCCGATCCAACACTACATTCTGGGGTGACAGAATTGGGCTGGAACCATGCCAATCTTCAGAGCACTCCATGCCCAGTGGGGGGGAAGAGCAGAGATGCTCACAAACTACAATAAAACAGGTCAGAGAGCCCCACATTCTTGGAGAGGTAAAGCCGTAAGTCAGGGGCAATGTCATTGTAAGCCCGCCCAGGGAAGGGGGTGCCAGGTGAGATTAGGTGACCCTTTGATGCTTTAGGAGGGGTGTGTGCTCTGCTGTGAGGGGCTGGCCATTTTCTGATTGTTGGAGCTATTGTGTGGGAGGGCATAACTGATGCAGGGCATGGCGTGATCCTATGTGCAGGAGGCTCAGGTGTGTGAGGTGGGCATTACCTAGATAGCCTTGCAGCTGGCAGAGAGGATGAAACTGAGCTAGAGTTGTTTATTTTTTATTGTGGTGAAATACACATAACATAAAATTTACCATCGTAACTATTTTTAGGTGTACAGTTCAGTAATGTTAAGTACATTCACCTTGTCGTGCAGCCAGAACTCTTCCATCCTCCCAACCTGAAGCTCAATAAACCCATTAAACAGCAGTGCCCCATCCCCGCTCCCTCCGGCCCTTGGCACCCACTGTTGTACTTTCTGTCTCTGAATTTAACTCTAGGGATTTCATATCAGTGGACTTCTACCGTCTTGTTGTGACTGGCTTTTTTCACTCAGCATCATGTCCAAGGTTCATCCATTTGTAGCATGTGTCAGAATTGCCTTCATTTTTAAAGTTGAATGATATTCCATTGTATGTATATACCACATTTTGTTTATCCATTCATCTGTTTATAGACATTTGGTTTGCTTCCACCTTTTGGAAATTGTGATTAGTGCTGTTGTAAACAATTCTTTGAGACGTATACTTAGAAGTGGCATTGCTGGATCACATGGGAATTCTATTTTTAATTTTTTGAGAAGCTGCCTGTGCTAGAGTTTTATATTGAAGAACTTCAACTGCTGGACTAAAGAATTCAGACTTGGTTCTGTAGACCATGGGGAGATGAACAGTGTACTCTAGTCTTCCTGGCAACCACACAGAGCAAGCATCCTAAGAGAGAGGTTTAGGCCAAGGCAGCCAATGAGGAGATGGCTACAAATGTTAATGTCATGGCGTACTAATGTAAAAGGAAAGATTGAAATCAGTATTTCAGTTCTGAGGATATTAGAATTAACTTAGACATTAGAGTTAACTTCTAGCACTCACAGTAATTGAGATTGCTTCCTTTCCACCATCATGGGAGGCATTTGCAAATTCTCAATGTTTTGGTGCAGAAACAAGATTTCTCTCTGCAAAAGTAAACAAGCCTTCTTTAATGTGAGAGAGTTCATCTCCATCAAGATATATAGAGCACTGTTATTTATTTGTTTGAAAAGGCAATAAAAATTGCGTATTGTGGGAGGAGCTCTCCTTAGTGCTGAAAGTAGGAATTTTACATCTGTTCCTTGACTTCAGCTTGGAATTGCAGATATGAAGACACAAACAAATCACAGACAGTCAGCTAAACCTCAGGAATGGAAGGAATAAATTTAAGCCCTTATGCACTCCTGATCTATTTGAAAATTGGCAGGTCCTGTCATCTCGGGAACCATCCCTCAGCTCTCCTCTCTCTTATTCCCACGTGCACAGAAGTTCCCAATCCTCCGGGTTCACCTCTCTGCCTCCATCCATCATCATCTCTCTCGGACTAATTCTTTGGCCTTTGTATATAGGTCAGGATGCTGGCAGAATATAGAAATCACCCTTAGTATTTCAAACAGAGGGAACTTAGTACAAGGAATTGGTGACATTGATGTATGTCTTCTGGATTGAGGAACAAACAGGGGTTGATGAGGCAACAAAAGAGATTAGCCAGAGCAGGCAGCTGCTACATACCCTGGAGGGACACAGGGGTCGGGGGATGGGGAGGGTGGTGTCCTGGATCCCTGGAGCCAGGTTTCTGCAGTGGAGCTAGACCCTCAGAGGATCTGGTCCGTGAGAGCTGGAGCTGAGAAGTACCACAGAGGCAGGGACTGTGTGATACAAGCTGGAACAACAGCATGGAGAAGATGCAGCCCTGCCAGGGGTGCTGCCCAAAGAAACACCCTAGCTTCTCCCCAACTCCCACTCTCCAGTCTTCCGCCATAGGGCAAAACCAATTGGAAACCAGAAGACAAGTATCCCCAGGAAATGTGGTCCCTGTGATATAGAAAAGAACAGGAAATGGATCAAACCATGTGCTGGCCCATGACCAGCACAACCTCCTGGTCTAGCTGGTTATACTTTGGCTTTCCATCAATTCAGCCTCCATACTTCCTGGGTGATTTCCCTAGAACTTTGTTGGTGTGATGTCACTACCAACTCCAGTATTGTCCCCTCCATGATGGCTACCATGACTTCAAAGGGAAACACATTGCGGTTCCATGCTTCCCTGCTACCAAAGTACCTCATACAGACCCCCACTATCATAGTGACCATCCCTGTGGTCTTAGTCTATTTTTCCCGTTTGGTTTCAGTCCCTACAAGCTTGGAACCATATTCTCATCATCAGTACAGACCCAATGCCTAACAGAGTACCTATCAAGAATGTTTGACGGGTGACCATGGAATGCCTGTAAACAAGATTATACACCTTTTATATAAATACATCTTTCACATAAATATTTTGAAATTCAAACAGTTTAACTTTAGAGAGTCTTGTATTATTTCATATAATTCACGCAACAATTCTTTAGCTTGGGCTATATCTTATGATTTCGCTTATTTTATAGATGGAGAAAATGGAGGTTCAGAGAGAGGCTATGACTTGTCAAGGCTGCAGGGTTAGTCAGGGCTGGAAGCAGGTCCTGCTGCTCATGTTCTGGATCAGAGTCCAAGGCCTGGGTGATGTGTCACCTGTGGGTTCTGGGCAACCTTTGCACATTAAAGGCAGACTCCAGCCTTGATGCTAGCTCTGTGGCCTTTGCTCAGTTACTATGCCTGGCATTGCTTCTTTTAGATATTATAAGGATAGTCAAAAGTTGAAGCTTTTAGACCAAAACAGAATGACTTCTAGTTCAGGGTTATGAAAAAGATGTTATCCAGAGCAGAGCTGCTCTAACCAAAGAATTAGATGTGGAGAAATGTGTTTGGCCAGCCTCCCTATTGTGACTGTTCCTTTGTTTCCTTTATTCATTGATGTGTTTGCTAATTGTGACACATGTCCTGTTACCTATGGGGCTTTGGCTGTATGAGAGATGTTCCTGTGAAGTGTTTACTCCATTACTGAACACAGAAAAATTCAATATTCATTGCTAATTGAATAGTCTTAGTTACTAAAAGAGAAAACTGCCTCCTGGCATATTCAGATGAAATTATCAGTTTCAAAATATGCATCCTTCTCTCTCCACCCTCACTGAATAAGTGGAAACTCTCACAATATTTGCATGAACCAATGAATGAAAGATCTCCTGACTCATTCCCCTGCTGGAGACATCTTTCTAAAACAAAACTGAACCATGTTACTTTGCTTCTTAAAAATGCTCACTGACTCCCCATTGCCCACAGAATAAAGTCTGAGTGTCTTAGCCCTGTTGTTCATAATCAGACCCTTAATTCTCATTTTGCCCACTCTTCCCTTTATGCTACTAGGGTACAGCAACTTGTCATAGTTGTTTTAATAAATTCAGAGTGATAGACACTCAAACCAGTTTAAGAAAAAAGGAAATTTTATTTTAAAAATTTGGAAGTTAGCATATCTGATATTGTTGAAGCCCAGTCTCGCGTGGGGTGTGTGAGCAGGGGGAGGCGCAGGGAGAGAGAGAGAGATCTTGCTTTGTAGCTGTCTGCTAACTTCATTTGGCAAATAAGCTCTCCAGTGGGCCAGCAGCATGGCTGCTCGCAACCCCACTGCTGCCATGTCCCCAGCTGGACCATCACAGAGGGAGCTGGTCTTTTCTTTCACCAGAGAAGCATGATTGAGTCTTCTGAGTCACATGACTATCCCAGAAAAGCCTCTGATTGGTTCTACTTGAGTCACGTGACTATCCCTGACTGAATCCCTGTAGGCAGAATGATGGAATATTATCATTTAGATACTTGAACCATGTACCCCCCCCCAAGCCCCTCTGGGACCACCATGAGGGGAGAGGGGTTACTGAAAGGAACCAGAAGAAGAGGCAGGAAACTATGTTAAGCCGAAAAAGAACTTGCTCCTCCAGTCCACACCCACAGTATCCTTTTAGGTCTCCATGTGTTCACAGGCTGAATGCCCCTCTTCTATCAACTCTTCCTGGAAAAAAAAATACTTCCTCCTTTGAGAAGGCTTCCCAAATTCTTCTAAAAATGTAGCTTTCCCCCCTCCTTGAATCTTTTTATGCATCTTGCTCCCTTTGGGGTTTAATACAGTGCCTAGCACACAGTAGGTTCTAGATATATCTAGAAGCAGTGAATAAGGTGATCAATAAGAAACTTCTCAGTTTGCTCTATATTAAACCTAAATATACCGTTTCATTCCCATTGTAAAGTTCCTTACATGTTTTTACCATTCATCTTGTTTATCTGCGTACTTCAAAAGCTGCATCTCAAGTCACATTTGGTTTTATAGCAGTGAAATTAGATTCTGGGCTGGAGAAGAGACTTTCACGTTTAAAAACCTTCAACCTCACCAGTTGCATGAAAATGCAGAAAATTTCTATTGCGTTTGGCAGCAGGCGATATTCCTGATGTTGCCACACACATTTTCCTGTGGAATGTTGAAAAGTTAACTTGGGAGCTTGCCTTCAATGTTGATATTACTCATTTTTCAAAAGAGACTGATTAGTGAGTCACTGGGAAGAGGATGTTATCAAGAGTTGAGTGAGTGTGTGTGTTGTGTGTGTGTGTGTGTGTGTGTATCCTGCAAAGGTGTGCTGCCAAGAATCAGACTGCTGAGGGCTTGGGATTTTAAAGGGCAGTGTTCCAGGACCTGATTTAGAACTTGGGACTCCACACCGCTGTGCTCATCCATGTTTACAGATGTGCATGAAAAATGTATGGAGAACTCACAGTTGTGCAGGTGCTGGACAGATCCTCCTCCCTAGTATTTATTTCTGTAAGAGGTGTGCATCCCCCGAACCTACTTCCAAAAGAACCCGGGGTGACATAAATGGAAGGAGAGCATGAAAGGCAACAAGCAGAGATTCCAGGTTCCGAGGCCGAATCCCTAGCTGTGCTCTCTGTGGAAAGTTGCTTCAGTCCCCTGAGCCTTAGTCTACTTCTCGTCCTCCAGAATGGGGATGGTGATGAAAACCACAGGGGTTCTGTGAGGATTAAAGAGATAATGTGCCAGAGGGCAAAGACCTGGATGTGTCTTGTCACAGTCACTTGCTCAACTTGTCACATCTCCCCATCTCTTACCTTCCCAAAGGGTTTGACAAGGAAAGTACATTTAAACAGAGTGAAATATTTATTTACAAAAACTGAGTTTGGAGGCTGCCATTTGCTCTCTGAGTCCCAGGAACAAGCTGATCAATCGCTTTGATTCCTCATTTCCTTCATCTTTAAAATGAGGTGAGTGTATATGTCACTCAGAAGAAGATGCTCAGTGCCAGGGAGGTACCAAAGCATGTGTGCGAAAAGGAAACATGCACATCAGTTCTACCGAGCAGGGCAAGAGGCGTGAATGGCCCAGTCACCTGTCCCAGGTGATGACGCAAGTGGCATCAGATGTACCTGGATTCTTGGTGGCCTCTTTGTAATGTTTTGCATTGAGCAGAAACACCAGACATTTCACATAGAAAGACTTGGGTCCAAATCCTGACCTTGTCTTGGTTGAAGTTGGTGTCAGATTCCTACACTGCTAAGTATAGAAGGCAAATTGGAGTGAATAATACCCATTGTGGCCCTGAGGATCGCTGCCATTTACTGCATGCCTAATGCGTTATAGGGTTCCACTAGGCGCATGACATGCACTATCTCATTTAATCCTCACAACCATCGTGTCTGTTGGACATTATGAACACCCGCCTCCCATTTTGCGGCTATGAACATTGAGGCCCAGAAAGGTTAAATAGCCTGTGGGAGATTTTGAGGACAGGAATTGGTGGAAGGCATTTAAACCCGCAACTGCAGATCTCAGTGTCCCTGCCCTTTTCCTCCAGTCTACGTTTAGCTTTTAACTTCAGAAGAAAACACCCTTATCACATGGAAAGAACTCACATTTCTCCCTAGAACTAAGCAAAAAGAGAAATGTGACACATGGGTGTTTTTTTTTTTTTTTTATAAGACATTGACGATTCCTTTGTCAATGCCCAGTGAAAGGCTATTCACCCCACCATGATGCAGAAATGCTCTGGGGCAGCTCTGGGGTAGCTCTTTATGCCTTTTGATTTGTCAAATGGAAGAGGAAAGATACTTAAGTTGTGTGGCCCCAGAGGGCAGAATTGGCACAAAGGGGCAGATGTGATGGGGAGGCTGGTTGGATTCTCCATCACATAAAGGATTTGAAGCTGTCCAGCCTGTGGCCAACAGCCTCACCAGGCAGTGAGTAGTTGCCTTTCCCTGAGCCCATTTCAATGGAGGACCACTGAACAGGATGCTGGAGAGAGGACGCATACAGGGACAGAGCACCAGGCCAGGGAGCTAGCAGCTCCCCTGCACCAACACTGAAACTTCCTCGGGCTTGTCTATAGCAACACCCTTGAACCACCCATGGGGCTGTCGTGCTTGGCCAAGTACAAGTCAACTTGTAGGAAGGAAATGTGAACATAACCAGTTTATTATGTTATTTCTGCTTGTTGGGCTATTTAAATCAAATCGTCTTAATTTTTCGCTAATTCTGGTTCAGTTGTACAGTGGTGAATGTTCTCTCTCTACTGGATAGCAGATCCCATTTGGGGTAGATTCCATCACATCCCAGGAAACTTCGTTAATCAAAAGTCCAATCTAGTCCACTTGGAAACCCTAATCTCATATAAGATCCAGAGCTTTCCCCTCCCCAGTCACTGTCCAGGCGTGGCTACGGACGCTGAGGTGGGGAGGTGCTTATCTGCCTTCTTCCTTTTCCGTTTCTCCCCTTGGCATGTGAGTGTGGAGATACCCACCCCCAAGTCCCCCCTTTTCTGGGTCTCTCACTTCTCTGGTGTGTCAGGTCAAAGAAGAGAAAGATTAAAAAGGGACTTGAATAACCAGCCATGTTAGTCCTTTTGCTGTTGGCTGACCAGCCATGGACGCTCTCTACATGGAGATGTCTGAATAAAACCAAAGCAAACTTACCACTTGCTGGGTCTGGTTCTAAGGGGTTTGCATTCAATAACTCACTTAATGCTCACAACAATGTCCTGAATTAAGTCTATTATTATTCCCAATTTATAAATGAGGAAACAGGCAGAGAGGCACAGCGTGCATTTCCCAGCTGTGGGCCAAGATGGTCTCTGAAGCTATGAGCAAGTACATTGAACAGAGTTGATTTAAGCAGTTCACCAGTGGTAAGGCTCTTGTGGATGTCTTTGTGTTCGCTGTGGGATTCTCACTGGCTGACTCAGTGCCTGCCATGTTGCAGGAGCGCCATGTTTTTGAATGAACAAACCAGTGAATGAATGAACTCTTTGACAGCCCTTTTGAGAGAGTTTAATCCTGAAGAGTGACTAATGGCATCAGTGGGTAAAGATGGTGATCAAGACTATGAATCAGAGGTTTGTTTATACTTCTGGGGTGAGAAATGTTTTATTCAAGCAAAGGGGTCCCCAAGCTCAAATCCAGAGGTCAAATAGGAGGTGAACCCAGGCGGTCCTGGTGGCAGATGGCCTCGTCTCTCATGGGCATGAGAGCATTCTTAAGTGGGCCTGGCAGGGACCCCCTGACATGGGAGTTTCAGAGCAGACCTTCCTTTTTCCATCCCCCTTCAATTCCTATCCTCTGAAGGACACCCCCAAAGGGGACGCTGCTGGTGTCCCCTTGCCTGGGGACTCTGCACAGGAGACTCACTCATCCTTGCTGTGTCAGATGCTGGAAGGGAGAGGGCTGCCCTCCTGCTATTCTCTTCCTCTTTCCTGCTGTGGCAAAATGGTAAATTGTCCCCAGTAGGTGTTCTTCCCATAGTATTAAATTCTGGCCCATAGTATTAAATTGTATCTGGGCATGCTGTCCAGAATAGACACCATGTTGCCTGCCTCCCTTGCATTAGCTATGATTGTGGGACTGGGTGCTAGCCTATGAGATGCGAGCAGAAATTCCAAAGGCAACTTCCAGGAAGCTTCTGATGAGCAGGTTGACACTTATTCTTTGCCTCTTCCTCCACCCTTTTCTCATCTGGCTGTTTGGATGGAGACATGGTGCCTGGAGCTCCATCCTAGCGGGTGAGAATCCACACCCCAGTGATGTTAGAGTGGGGAGGTGGAGACAACCTGGTTCCCCAAAGACTTGGTGGTGCCCAGCTGCTGTGCCAGCTCTCGGGTGCCTACCTCTAGATTTCCACATGGGGGAGAAATAAACTTCTTTCTTTTGTCAAGCCACAGTTATCTAGGGGCCGAACCTAAATCCAGCTAATCAGTCTATATCTCTCACTCTCATTCTTTCTTCCACTGTTCAGGTCAGCACAAGGGCAAGCAGCAGGCTCGCTGCCTGAGCAGACAGTGGATAAAATGCCGTTCATCAGGTCTTGCAGGCAGCTCTGATCACTGCTGTGGGTCTCTTACCCCCTCTCTTGGGTGGGTGCAACTCTTCCGTGTTCATGCGCTTCCTTCTCCAAGCTGGCAAGTCATGCCCAATGATTCTCACTCTCTACCCTCACCAGTCATCTTATATGAGGGTTTGGGGTGCAGTGGCAGCTGAAGGATGGACCAACTGTGTCAACTCTTTGCATCCACTTCTTGGACCTGGTGGGCAGTTCTCAGGCAACATGAATATCTCAATCGTGATCCTGTTAGGTGCATTTCCCAGCTGTGGGCCAAGATGGTCTATGAAGCTATGAGCAAGTACATTGAACGGAGTTGATTTAAGCAGTTCACCAGTGGTAAGGCTCTTGTGGATGTCTTCGTGTTCGCTGTGGGATTCTCACTGGCTGACTCAGTGCCTGCCATGTTGCAGGAGCGCCATGTGTTTGAATGAACAAACCAGTGAATGAATGAACTCTTTGACAGCCCTTTTGAGAGAGTTTAATCCTGAAGAGTGACTAATGGCATCAGTGGGTAAAGATGGTGATCAAGACTATGAATCAGAGGTTTGTTTATACTTCCGGGGTGAGAAATGTTTTATTCAAGCAAAAGGGTCCCCAAACTCAAATCCAGAGTTCAGCATGTGCAAGCAGCGTCTGAGCTTGGGTGCCTAGCTGGAGAGGCAGGGGCCACAGACCAGAGTTGCTGGACTGGCTGCCACAGAGCCTGGACTGGAGCCCTGATGCCATCACTGACTGACCGTGGCACTTCAGGCGAGATAGTCACTTCTGTTAAAGAAAAGATTCTCCTGACACTCGCTAAAATGGTAAGGAAGACTTTACTCAGGACTACTGCAAAGGGGTCAAGACCGTTGCCATAGAGAAGACAGATCAGGCTCAGGTCCAAACACAGCAAAGACAAGTGGAGATTTCTAGCCAAGGAGCAGAATGGAGGTTCAGCAGATGAAAATTTACTAGAAGGAGCCATCAAGAGTAGGGGAATTCTCACTGAACTGATGTAGCAGCAGTGTTCTTCCTAAAATCAAACTTGGCAGGCCAAAGACAAGACCCCAAGAGGAGGTCTGATCAGAAAGGGGGTTCAGAGGAACCTGTCCGGGGTTTAGCTAAGCTTTTGTCATTCTTGAGTCTGTCTCTTGTCTTAAGTCCCTTGCAAGGTTATTATGAAGACAACAACAAGGTAGGGCAGCAGAGGAGAGAGGGGAGCTGGTATCCAGCCCTGGCTGTGCTCAGCTCACTCTGCATACATTTTACCTACAGGGCCAGTGAGGGAATATTTTACGCTTGTGGGTCATAAGGTCTTTGTCTCATTGCTCAGCTCCGCCCTCACAGTGTGAAAGCAATAATAGACAATGCACCAATGAATGGGGGTGACTGCATTCCAATAAAACTTTATTTACCAGAACAAGATTTGTGCCTGAGACATAGGTTGACCTCTGTCTAGAGGGGGGTGTCTTTTTCCAATTCATACAAGAGTACTGTATAGACCAATGGTGCAGTTTTCATAGGGCTTGAATTCTGTTTCCCTCACCTTATCAGTTATTATTTATTTTATAACCCAGTGGTAATGTATGTGTTGTGTAAGCCACTTTATAAACCTTTTTGGAATAAAGTGGATATAAATAAATATATTCTCTTGCACGACTGTCCAAGATTCCAGCCTATGGAACTTGGGGCAGGGAGACCAGGGAGGGGCAGTGTCGCAGGAGGTGGCACGGTGGGAATGAGAGCCCCCCTGGTGCAGGACACACCCAGATGGTCACAGAGATGTCCTGCTGGAAGCACAAGCCACTTCTCTCCACCCCTGGCAACAGGCCAGGATGTGGGCTGCACTTGAGTTGACCCTACTCATCCCTGCAGACAGGCAAATAATACAGATAAAGCAGATGGTCCAGAATGAGAGCACAAGAAAATTAGCCAATAGTTGACTAACTCCATGACAGAGAGATGAGCACCAGTAGTGAGAAGGGCTTACATCTGAGGAAATACAGACAAAGGATTGGGGACCAGGGTAACCAGCAAGAGAACAGAAAATGTGGAAGCAGAGGGTGCCACAGCCCTGGTACTCCCTGGTTCCTGCCTCCTCTGCCTAGCCGGGTTGTGCATGGACTTGTTAATTTACTGAAGACACCATGATGCCATCCATTCTTTCTGCTGGAGCCTTGAAGCTTCCATTGGGCCAGGACTCGTGGTATCCAGCACCCCTTAGCTTTCGTTCTGCATTCTAGACATCGTCATTGCTATTCTGTATTGGCATCCTACCGAGGCAATTGTCCTATAGTTGACCAAAAAATTCAGAGTGTTTAAAAAGGAGAAGATGACAGCTTTCATCTTTTTCTGGGTCAGTGGACTATTTAAGATTAAGATTTCAGCTTAATCCCTACCTTTACAATAATAACTGCATCTACACACTTTGAGCTCAAGGCCTCAGCAGGAGAAAGGGGATTCTACCAAACTAATATTCCCAGCTCTTCCTCTCCAACACACACGTGTACTTTTTTCCTGAATTCAGATGGATTTTTGCAAGGCATTTCATGCTACAGAGCATGGAAGCTGAGTTTTCTGCCATAAGCCCAATAAAGTTTAAGATTGGGTTCAGCAACGGTGGAGGCGCGTCAAGACACAAGACCCATGAACCTAGTGGTGAATCCTCATGTTGCTTGCTTGAGGTCGACAAGGATTAACTGGATGCTGTCTAGGAGTCAAGCATTTTGTTCACACCAATTGAAAGATGTGAGTGCAGCAGCAGCGGGGTCAGCCTGTGGAGCCAGGAAGAGCTTTCTAGAGGGAGACAACTTTGCAGCTGTGACTTAAAGCATGAGTAGGAGTCACTCAGAAAACAGAAACAAGATGAGTCCTCATGGATATAGCTTGCACATCCATATTTGTTAGGGTTCTCCAGAGAAATAGAACCAACAGGATAGATACACATATTTCCCTCGACTTACAGTGGGGTTACTTCCTGATAAACCCATTGTAAGTCAAAAATGCATTTAATACGCCTAACCTACCAAACATTATAGCTTAGCCTAGCCTGCCTTAAACGTGCTCAGAACACTTACATTAACCTGCCATTGGGCAAAATCACCCAACACAAAGCTTACTTTATAGTTAAGTGTTGACTGTCTCAAGTAATTTATTGAATACTGTACTGAAGTGAAAAACAGAATGGTTGTCTGGGTACAGAATGGTTGTAAGTATATCAGTTGTTCACCCTCGTGATCATGTGACTGACGGATCTGCAGCCACTGCATCATGACACTGCATATTATGGGGCTGGGAAAAGAGGAAAATTCAAAATTCGAAGTATGGTTTCTACTGAATGCAAATTGCTTTTGCACTGTTGTAAAGTCGAAAAATCATTAAGTTGAAACATCATAAGCAAGGGACCATCTGCCTATGGAACTGGCTCACTTCATTACAGAGGTGAACAAGTGCCAAGATCCACAGGTGAGTCCTCAAGGTGAAGACCCGGGAGAGCCGATGGTAGTTCCAGTCCAAGGGCCAGGTGGCTCGAGACCCAGGAGGAGCTGATATTTCACTTCAAGGTCAAAGGCAAGCAGGAAACAATTCTCTCCTCCAAGGGGAAGGGTCAGACTTTTTGTTCTACTCAGGCCTTAAACTGATGGATGAGGCCCACCCAAATTGGGGAGGGCAATCTGCTTTACTCAGTCTACTGATTCAAATGTTAATCGCATCCAAAGAATCCTCACAGATACACCCAGAATAACGTTTGACCAAACATCTGGGCACCCTGTGGCTCAGTCAAATTGATGCAGTAGAGTTACCATCACACCATCCATTCACAATTCCCACTAGGGTGGCTGGTCTATGGATTGATCTGGAATTTTAACCAATGACAGCTGAGATTGTTGGAGACAGCAGCTGGGCAGGCAGGGACAACCATGTCAGTCTGGACAGATGACTGGCATCAGAGGCATTGATGGACATGGTCCTTCCTCACTCCTGATGTTCTGCCTCTGAAGGGCACTCATTGTAACTCTTGGCCTCTCTGAGCCCCTCAGTGCTAATGTAGAGTGACTCATCTGATTAGTAACTTGGAAAGACTTACTGGCCGGGGCCTGCTCAGCTCTGCCCACAGAGCACGTGTTCTGTTCTCTGTGCTACACATTCAACTGAGCAGATCTTCTCCATGTGGAGGGACCTTCCTTGGTTGAGTTACCCAAGACTGAGTGGGCAAATATTCTGATTCCCAGGCCCTTTGGGCCCTCCTGCTAAGCCTCATCCTCCAACTTAAGCTCTACCAGTAATAAAGATAGCATGTTGGTCTCTAGCTTTACTCTTATTTTATTCCTCAAAGTTCTTACCCTCCAGGTGTGAAGGATATGTGCTGTTTAGCAGACGTCTGCTCAGAGATGCCATACATTAATTTAATGATTTAATAAGTTAATAAGAGTTAAACTTTGGAGGTTGAAAGTTCAAGACCATAAGAGAAAAGAAGATTCATGGAATGGTAGAGAAAACGTTTAAAAAGAAACTCAGAGGGCCAGGGCAAGACTTTACCCAAATTCCCACACTTTGAGAGCAGCCAGAAGAGAAGTAGTGAAGGAATGAGAAGAACAGAGGTGAGAGAACTCAGCCAGCACACACCAACACTCATGGGAAGGAGCTTCAAGAAGGTGGTGGACAGTGGCAAGTGCTCAAGCCAGATATCCAAGAGCTTTCCAATTCACCAACATCCCAAACCCCCAAAGTTGAAAGACCATCCCAGATCTATCCATTTCTTCCACTATTAGGGCTCTTCAGAGAAACAGAATCAGTAAGATATATCTACACATCTATATCTACATCTGTATATACCCTTCCCTCCCTTCTCTGTCTCTCTCTCTAAGACAGAGAGCTTTATTTTAAGGAACTGGCTCATGCAATTACGGAGGCTGGCAAGTACAAAGTTTGCTGGGTGTGCTGTCAGGTTGGAGACCCAGGAAAGAGCTGACCTTGCAATCCAAGTGTGAAGATCATCTTGCCGGCAGCATTCCCCCTTGCTTAGGGGAGGTTACTCTTTGTCCTAGTCAGGCCTTCGACTGATTAGATCAGGCTCACCCACTCTGCAGAGGGCAATCTGCCTTACTCAGTCCACCAATTTAAATGTTATTCTCGACTTCCCTGGTGATCCAGTGGTTAAGATTCCATGCTTCCACTGCAGGGGGCACAGGTTCGATCCGTCCGCAGGAGGGAAGTTCTGCATGCCGTGTGGTGCAGCCAGAAAAACACAAAAACTGAAAAAAAGCAACAATAAATGTTACTGTCATCCAGAAACACCCTCACAGAAACACTTAGAAATAATGTTTAACCGAATATCTGGGCACCTCATGGCTCAGTCAAGTTAACACATAAAATTAACCATTAAATTCCCTAAATCCAAAGACTGTGTCCTACGACACAGAAAAGGACACACAGAGGAGAGAAAGCCATGAAGACAGAGGCAGGAACTGGAGTGATGCAGAAGCCAGGGAACACTGGAGCCACAAGAAACTAGAGACAAGAAAGGACCCTTCCCTAGAGCCTCAAGAGGGAGCCTGGCCCTGCTGACACCTTGATTTTGGACTTCTGGCTCCAGAACTGTGAGAGCATAAATTTCTGTTGTTTTAAATCATTCAGCTTGTGATGATTTGTTACAGCAGCCCTAGGAAACACATACTCTGCCTTTATGATTTTTGCCGTACCTGCATACTACCTATACTATTGTTTAAATAGCATTCAAACTCAATTCGCTTTTGCTAAGATAAATGTTTCAGAAAGACACTCTACATTAGTCCTTGAAAGAGGAAACGGTGCTGTTTGTTGTAAATATAAGGTGGCCATGAAAACAAACATAGTGAAATCAAAATGATGTTATTAAGGGCTACCTAGATCCCATTGTCCAAGGTGCTCATCCTGCCATCTGCTTTCTCTTGGTTAAAAGGGATATTAGCAAGTGGCCGATGTTAAAGAGATAAAAGAATCAAACCAAGACACCTCTTTGACCTAATTAGAAGGACTGAATGAGAGTTTCTCATTCTGTGCTCCAGTGCGACAGAATGAGGCTGCGTGTGTCCTAAAACCACCGCCCACCCACTATGGTCCTCGCAACCACACTTCCTGAAACTCCAGGCTCCCCCCTCAGCCTACTTTTCATACCCTGCCACCTCCTCCACCTGCTGGCCCAGCCTCATTGGCCACACTCCCTCCGCTCACATTGGACCTTCCTGTGCTCCTAAATTATTTGGATGTTGGACTTGCTAGAATGATCCCCTGTGTTTTAATTTTTTTTTCTTATTCTCCATCTGTGAGACTTTTCATTCTAGTTTCTGAGAAATTTCCCTGGCTTCATCCTCCAAACCTGTCTATTGATTCTTTTTTTTTTTTTAGTTGTCAGATATTCTATTTCCCAGAGCTCTTTCTCCTCCTCTGACGGTTCCTTTTTCATTGTGCCCTGTGTGTTTTATGGGCACAGTATCTCCTCCTACCTCTCTGAGGATATTAATAATAGTTATTTTGAAGTTTCCTCTTCCCTGAATTTATTTCTGTTTCCTCTGAGGTCCTTTGATATTTTTATTTTATCTCTGCTTTTCATTTTGAAGATTCTTCTCAAATGGCCACTGGTCATGCATAACTGTTCACTGATATTGAAGAAGGAGGCAGTTAAAAGCTGGTTGGTGGGTCTTGGGCATGGAGGGCCCCCCAGTGGAGCTTTATACAGCGAGAGCTTCCTCCACAGGATGCCCAGGCAGTAGCCCTGGGGCCCCCTCAGTCTCATGAATGGTGTTGACCCTGGCCTGGCTGCTGAGGTTGTGGCTGCAGGACAGGACACCATTTATGAATCAGACTTTTGTTTATTACCCTCCCTGTTTCAGCCCTGTGCTCACGTCCACCCTTCCCTGTGAGTGACCCAGCATCATGGGGCTGGGAGTGGATTTGTGGGTTCAACACCCTAGGGGCAGAGTGTCAGCTATCCAGCCCCCAGCACAGCCCATCTTCAATGGCTCCCGGTCCTTCTACGGCTGGAGATCCTCCAAGGTTCTGTGAGTGACCGGCTTGCTGGGCTCCCCTATGGGAGCCCTGACATCAGAGCGTCCTCCAGCCCATTCGATCGGCTCCTCCGTCTGCTTTGCTTTTTAAACATGTGATGACAGCTCATCCTTTGGTATAAATTGTCCTGATCTCTTTGTCCCAGTGGGTTCATACTGGTTTTATTCCTTGTCTTGCCGGGGGACTCATTCAGTCACTGAATAAATACTCGCTGATCCCTTACCCTGTGCCAGGCACTCTTCCAACGTAATGAGCAGAAACACAGCCGTCCTTGTCCACCTGGAGCTTGCGTTCTAGTGGTCCAAATGCATCTTGTCAATTCCCCATGTTTACTGGAAAATGTCAAACCATCTTCTACAAACGTACATCAGACCATGTCACTCCCCCAGTGGAAACCCCTGTAACCAAGTCCACTGCTCGCTGCAGGACAGGCCAGTAAATCAAGAGCTGAGTTGTTGGGGAAAAGAATAGTGACTTTATTCAGAAAGCCAGCAGACCAAGAAGACGGTGGACTAGCGTTCGAAAGAATCATCTTCCCCAAGTTAGAATTCAGGCTTCTTTCATACTAAAAGGGGAGGGCGTATGGCTGTTTGTTGCAACTTTTTGGTGCTGGAATCCTTTGTTCTCGCAGCTGTCCACATACGTCTGGTCACAAGGTTCCTCTAAGCCTGCAAGACAAATGTTATTCTCTGTTCTGCAACTTTTTATCTCTATATGAATGGGAAAGTGTTAAACCTTTAAAGGTCAGAGCTTTGAGAATGGGCTATCGTGTATATTTCAGGCTCTAGGCAACATTCTTTTATAAAGGGGCAGAGCCAGCATGACTAAGCACCGGCAACAGAGCACAGGGGTTAGAGCTGAAGGAATAGATCCAACGTGGAGTCAGGTTTGTCCTCTGTTACGCCCCTGCAGGACCCTCACACTGCAATTAGACTGGACCGAAGGCCCTCAGCTCGGCTGGAGTGTGTCCTGACATCCCCCAACCAAGTCTCCCCAGGACCCTTCACCCCCAGTCCTCTCAGCCTCGATGCCTCCTTTGTCTTCCTGCGGCATTGGGTGTCCTGTTTTCATGTTATCACATTAGGCTTCATAGCGCTCCTTGGAGGCAAGAATTGTTGCCTCCACTTTGTAAATGAGGAAAGTGAGGTGTAGAGAGGTCAAATGACTGAGTTAGGTCAGGTCACAAAGTAAGCAAGTGAAGCCAGCTGGGTTCAAGGAGGGACATCTGACATCCCAGCTCCCCTTGGCCCCCAAACCGCCTCCCTCCCTTCTCCCAAGATCGGTACACAAAGCCATGTTCTCTCCCCCTTCCCCTCCCCCCCCAATCTGTCCGAGAGCAGAGAGGGACCCAAGCACAGCACTGGCAAGACCCAGGAGCCAGCGACCCTACCTGTCTTAGAAAGGCCGGCACAGAGATGTACTTCTTTTCTCCTCCACAGGCGTGCACAGATCCCAGGGAACTGTCACTAATGCGGCCACTTGTGAGCTTTAGGTTGATGAAAATGAGGCTGGAAGAAGCAGAGTCTCCCACAGCATGTTTAGTCCCTTTTAAAGTTACTAGTCAGAATCTGCAGCCACCCCTCCCCCACCCCCTCCCTTGCCCACCCCTCCCCCTCCCCTCTACCTCTCCCCGTCTCCTCTGTCCCTTCCTCTCCATGCCCACTCATTTCTCTCCCAGCTTACTGACAACCCTCCTGGTGGTTCAACACCTTGCCTCCTTTCTCTGCCTCTTTATCCTCCCAGCTGTCCCGCAGGATCTTTTTCAGATGCTAAGTAAGCAAGTTGCCACTGTGTTAGAAATTCTCCTGCTGCGGCTTCTCCTCAGGTCTCCTCAAAAAGCCCAGATTCGGTGGCCCTGTTCCTCATAACAAGCTGCTGCTGCTCCCAAGTTAGCTTGTGTTGCCACCCGCCTCGTCCTGCCCTGTGCTGTGTAGCCTCCTCCCCCTCCCCCGCCTGCACTGGCTCTCCTTGGTGTGTCCAGTCTGCCAAGCCCTACATAGAGAGGTGAAGCCTCTGGGCAGCTCTGAACCATGCAGATAGTGAGCACTCAGAGAGCTTTCAGGGGTCAATACTGAGGTTAGGGACAAGGGAACACTGGTGGGGAGAAACCTCAGGATTCAGCCCTGAACTAGGCCCCCTCCTTCCCACCTTTGCTGGTCAGTGATGATGGTGAGGTTGAGAGTAACCGGTTAGCTAAGATTCTGTAAATGGATATTCCTCTATTCCTTGTGAGACTGTTGACACAGCTGGATTCAAACCCAGGTCTCCACTAGCCTCTCTGCTCCCCCTGGGCGCTCCCTACCACATTCCCTTTCTTCTCAGACCTTTCTCCAGGGTCCCCTTGGTTCCATCACTTGGTCCTCACTCTCTACAACATCCTTTAACTCCATTGCTTGGTCCACTCTCGGACATCTCATCCTTAATGCTGACTGCAGACACCCTTTCTGACCTCAGGGAGCCTGGTTCTTCCTGGACCTCTATTCCCCCATAATCATCTCCAGAGGCGGCAGATCATCCCTGCTTCCACCCAGAGGTCAAGAGGGTTCTCTCCTCTTCATACAATCCCTTAAGAGGGTGTTAGGAGCTGAATTGTGTCCCCCAAAATTCATATGTTGAAACCCTAACCCCTAGTACCTCAGAAGCGGCAGTATTAGGAGACAGGGTCTTTAAAGAGATGACTAAGATTAATTATATGGGTGGGCCGTAATCGAATATGATTGGTGTTCTTATAAGAAGGGGAGGATTAGGACATAGACATGAACAGAGAGACAACCATGTGAGTTCACAGCAAGAAGACGGCCATCTATAAGCCAAGGAGAAAGGCCTCAGAGGAAATCACCCCTGCCCACACCTTGATCTTGGACTTTTAGCCCCCAGGAATATGAGAAAATAAATTTCTGATTTTTAAGCCCTCCATCCTCCCTGCGCCCCCTGTGGTATGTTGTTATGGCAGCCCAAGCAGACTATACTGAGGGCTAACGGTCCCTCTGGTGCATCCTTGGGGCCTCAAGCAAGTACAACCCCTAGATCCCAGCCCCGCCTAAAGCCAGCTACCTGAGGTCATTTCCTCCAAGGAGGCAGGGCACACGTATTCTCCTCCTTGGGCACGTGATGAATTAGGATCTTAGTGGAGGGGACTCCGTTACTAAGAACAGTGAGGATCGTGGCCCAGGGGCCGCTGGCATCAGTATTGCCAGGATTACAGCTGGAGCCGCCATTGTCTGAGACAGGACGTGATGAAAGCGTGCACATGTGAGGCCGCCGGAATCTCAGGGCCACATCCAGTGCACAGGGCGTCTGCCAAGCCCACTGCTTCTGTCCTGGGGACGATTTAATATGTTTATTATTCTGGCGAAACTGCCCCTAACCAGACCTATCCCGCAGCTGGCTGAGAGCTATTTCATTATCTCTTCACTCAACAGATAAAAAAGAAATGGAACACAGTGGGCTGCATCAGAGCAGCCCCTTATTTTTAATCCAGGGTCCTCGCTTCCCTCCCAGCCCCACTCCCAAACTTCTCCAACGCTACCCAGAGAAACACAAAAGGCCAAACTTCTGTGCTGAAATTATGCTATGAAATAGAAGGGTGTTGCTTGGGAGACGTACAGGAACTGTCCTAATGCTCTGTCTAATTTTGTGAATAGATGTTATGTAGAGAAAAGCCTCATGTTAAGACGAGGATGACTTCACAGGAATCCTGTCCCAGCCCCTCTCCCTCTCTGTGTGTATATACAGGGACTTAAACTCTCTGTTTTAGCTTCCTCGTCCATCAAATGGGAATAATTGTCCTTCCAGAGGGGTAGTTGGAAAGATTAATTAAGATAAAGGATGTAAAGTAATGGCAGTTTCTGGCCGTGGAAACTTGGGAGATCATCAGTTCCTTCCACAGTGTATTCGGAGCTTACTATGTGCCAGGCACTGCTCTCTCCTTGAAACAGGGTGGACAAAACTCAGGCAGGTTCTTAACTGTCTTGGAGATTACGCTCCAATAGGGAGAGACAAGGAGTGAAAAGCAAACAGGTGACACATGTAGTCATTCACATTGTGTTATTGTTGTGCAGATGTATCCTGGGTGACAGGACAGAGAGCTGGGGGGCAGGGTAGGCTAGTGGGGATGATGATGGTGATGATGGTGATGGTGACATCAGTGGTGATGACAATGGTGCTGGTGACGATGACGACAATGGTGATGATGATGGTGAAGATGACACAACGACCTTTGTACCGTGAGCAGGCTGCTTGACTTCTCTGAGTCTGCAGATAAGCTAAGAATTACATGACTAGAGGTAAAAGCAGGACTAGCTACATAATTAGAGGGGTCCAGTACAAAATGAACATGCAGGGCCCCCCCGCACCGTTCAGATCTTATTAAGCTTCCCTCTCAGCTGTGTCTTGCTTTCCCTCGGGTGGAAGGAAAAGAGGGAGATGTGACAGAGGGCCCCTCAGTCCCTGTCCGTGGTCTTCCTCCCGAGGCT
The DNA here is from genome assembly GCF_937001465.1 of Orcinus orca. NCBI lineage: Eukaryota > Metazoa > Chordata > Mammalia > Artiodactyla > Delphinidae > Orcinus > Orcinus orca. The sequence goes on from NC_064562.1 coordinate 118,192,238, forward strand.
GCCCCAAGATGTTAATTCTCAACAACTTGCAGCAAAAAGACCCCAGCTTTCCACCCTGGTCTCAGTTCTGCTGCTTTCCGTGTCACTTCCCTTCTCCAAACCAAGATTTATTTATAATTAAGCAATTAAAATTTTTTGACGTATTAACTGAGACTTCACAACAAGCCTAGGCTAATTCTTTTGTTTACATCATTGCACTGAATCCTCAGAACAACCCTTGGAGGTGGACGTGATGATTATCCCACTTTACAGATAAGGAAACTGAGTCTCAGCAAGGTTACAAGACCCAGGGATAGTTTGTTTCAGATACACTTAAGGTCCCAGGCTGGGACTCGGTGATTCTTACACATTTTGGCAGCGTGCTCCCTTGGATGAAATATCAGAGAGATCAGGCCCTAAAAATAGCAACTCTTTAAAATATTAATTCACTGTAATGCTTCACATAGACTCTACTTTCTAACCAGGCCTCCCTCATTCCTAGAAAAATCAGAGAAGGGAAATCCCTCCTTCTGTGGTTCCAGTCTGGGCCCTGCCATCAGCCTCGGGTGGGTGGGTGTGAGGGGCTGTTTTCTTCTCTCCTTTGCTGGCTGATCAGTACCTGCCATGTCTGGTTGCTTTAGAACCCACTAAAATAGAGCCTGCTCTGCTCACTTCGGCACACAGATCCGCGCTGTGAGTCAAAAGGTAATTCTCCCCTCTCCCCATCCCCTCATCACGCCAATCAAACTGAGCGGGCCTGCCCCTAAGGGGGCCCACGGGACTCAGCAGCTATAACACAATCCTCCTAACTTATTCCCAAAGGAATCAGAGCCCGTTACCCGGACCCCATGTTTTAGTGAAAGACACCTACACGCCAGGGATTGGAGACTAAGAATTCTGGGCAATTCCTCTCCTGAGTTCAGCCTCCCATTGTGAACCAACTCAGATGTCTGTCTTGCCCCTTAAGCAGAGCAGGCCTCTCAAACCCCAAGAGGCATCAAAATCCCACTGGAGCTTGTCAAAATGCAGGTTCCCAGGCCTGGCTCACAGAATCTGAGGCTGTGGCTGGTCTAGGGTGGGGCCTGAGTTGCTGTATTACTCAAAGAACCCTAGTTTCTGGAGCTGGAAGACTGTGGACCAACCCTGAGAAACAGATGAAGAGGAATCATGGGGGCAGGCAGTCCTGAATGCTGGGCCTTCACCCACTCAAGTATCCAAACACCTGTTTACTGAGTGTGTTCTTTATGGCAGATAGCGTTCTAGGTCCTGGTGGTACAGCAATGGGGGGAATCATCCCTGCCGTCATGGGGTTTATAGCCCAGTCTGGAGACGGAGACCACGAAAACAAGTCAGTACGTAAAATGTCAGGTGGTGAGGAAGCCGAGGGGGAGGTAAACAGTGGTCTGGAGGGAGGGGGTAGGAGGAAGGTAGTAGAAGCGGGAAAACAAATTCTTGGCGATAGAAAGGGCACTGGCCATGGCGAAAGATCAAGCCAGACCTGATCGCAGATTTGTAAGGACGTATTTGTAAGTTAGCGCAAGTCATTGAACCTTTCCGAGACTCATTTGCCTCGTCTGTAAAAAGGGAGGGAGAAACAAAATTATTTCCTAGCTCCTTTTTAGCTATTCAATACCTTTCTCACTGACTCAGGAAGATCCAGGCAGTTAAGAAGGTTACAATAGTCAGGAAAGCAAAATTCAGACCCCAGCCCTGAGGCTAACTTACCCATTGACCCAAGGAAATGACTCACCTCTCCTGAACGTCAGTCTGTTGGTCTGGAAAATGACAGGTTATTCCTGAGGGTGGTCAGGCGTCCTCCTGCCCAGTGTTCTTAGATTCCAGTAGGAATCACATGAATAGAAGAAGACCTTGACATGGAGTCTCTTTGCAGTGTTTTCCTCAGAAAGTAGGATTAAGAACATGAGGCCTATGTCTGAGCATCTTAATGGAAAAGCAAAGAACTGGGAGCTGTGGGAGGGACCACGGAGCTCCTGAAGAGTCACAGCACTTCTTAGGCTCCGCCACGTGGAACCCACCCGATTACTGAATCCAAGAGGGGAATGCAGGACCGAATGACTGTGGCAGTTTGCAAGCTGCAAGAATTGAGTGAAATAAAGCGAGAGCTAAGCCGTGGTCTCTGGGGAAGCCGGGAGAGTTGGGGGGATCCCCTGCCTGGACCACGCCCTGCCAGGACCTGACACTGATTGGCCTGGTTCTCCCTCGGGACCTTTGGACTCAGACGTTAGGGTTCTGGCCAACATTTACCCAGTGCCTTGGGACAAGTTTATAGATGTGGAAACTTAATCAGTAGTTGTCAAAAGCCCAGTCTGTGCTCAGCACCGTGCCAGGTTGCTGATCTAGAGGTGGGCCCTGCTTCGATGGAACTCAGAGCCTACTGGGAAAGAAGAACGTCATTCAGATAATCACACACACATACACACTGGCTGTGGTCACAGCCAGCGAAGTTCAGGGAACAAGAAAATGCAGGACAGGGACCGGGACCATCCAGGACTTCAAGGAGAGCTTCTCAGAGGCAGGGGCGGCTGAGCAAGGGCAACCAGATGCAAGGGGCTGACCAGGAGGCGATTGGAGAGCTCCAGGCCAGGGGACAGCGTGCGCACGGACACGAGGACTGGGTGTCTGCCCCACCCAGGAAATGGAAAGAGCATTGGGCATCAGGAGAGCTGGGTTCAAATCCCTCTGCTGCCACTTTTAACTCTGACCATGGGAAGTCACTTCACCTCTCTAGGCTTCAGCTTCCTTGTCCATGAAAAGAAGATAATGCTTGTTCTGCAGAGCATTCATGTGGGTTAAACGAATTACAGTATGGGAAGGGGTTTTGTGAACTGTACAACTGTGTACATGTGAAGGATGGTCATAATCATTTTCAGGGTCAGCTCTTCCATCTCCTTTTCTGCCCCATACTGTTCCCTCTAAACTCCCTGCTAAGTAGGGGTGGGTCAAAGTGGGGCAAAGTGTCACCATTTTTGGAGCACCTACTCTATGCTAGGAACTGAGCTAGGTCCTTTACATTCATTATGTCATTTCATCCCCATTTTACAGATGAGGAAAACTGAGACCCAGGCAGGCGTAGAGTTCATGTGTGAAGGGCTTTAAAGCTTTATCCATCATCGCAGGCTGTCCTGCGGTCCCTGCAGGGCGTGGGCAAGCACCCTATCCTTCTTACAACTTCTATTGTTTTCCATATGCTGTGCAGTGGCGCTTAACTTGAGGAGTTCACAGACTGACTCATGGACAGACCTTTGTAATTTAGTGTTCCTAGAGCAACTAGAAAGAAATAAATCTGGGCTAGGTGGGTCTGCGTGGGCTTCACGGACCCTTCCTGACCTGCCTGGGAAGGCGACGCCCTCATGGTGTCTAGGGCAGTGTGTTGTTGGCCTCACCCATCCATGAAGGAATTAATTGAGCCCAGTGCATCCCTGAACCTGTTTGTAAATCCTGAAACTCTTGAATTCTCCATGAGGTATACTTGGCAATTAGCTGAATGCAATTTACACCCAGGCCCCGTGGAGTGGCATAGCCGTTTGAATGTAATGAATCAATGTCAACCATGCCGATGCTTGTTCTTTGCAGGATGAAAGAAAAACCAACAAACCCCAAGCATGGCTTGACAAGATGCCTTTCTCTCCCGAAGGATAAAGGGAGAGGAAAGTGATTTGAGTTGCAACAAGAGGTTTTAAGCCAGATGTAAGAAAGAACTGACTCACCAGGCTGTGTGTACATTTAAAAAATTGTTTCCATACCTTTAAATCAAGACCTGGGTCTCTGACTGGTACATCCAGGCTCTACCATGAACTCTGTGACCTGGAGGAAATGTTTAACTGCTCTCAGCTGCAGTCTTGTTGTCCAGTAAAATGAGGATAATAATATTACCTACCTGTGTTAGTTTGCCTGGGCTGCATACAAAGTACCACAGACTGGGTAGCTTAAACAACAGAAGTTTATTTGCTTATAATTCTGGGGGCAGGAAGTTCAAAGTCAGTGTGTTAACAGGGTTTCTTCTGAGGCCTCTCCTTGTAGACCACCACCTTCTCCCTGTGTCCTCACATGGTCATCCCTGTCTGTATGTACAGCAGAAATTAACACAACATTGTAAATCAACTATACTTCAATACAATAAATTTTAAAAAATAAACACTTTTCCAGGAATGGGCCTGAGGCCTGTGACAGCTGTGCCTTATTCTGAAATTGTGTCCTCATGACTCTTCCGGGCTCCTCTTTCCCTCTTTTTGTACAAGTACAGTGGTAGTGGTTGCTAGTTTGCTTTGATGCCCTTGATGGTTTTCAAAGTTGACAGCCACATCTCAGCATTCACTTTTTATTTTTGAGATTATGTTAGAATATGGACTCCCAGATACCGGCCACCAGCACTGTGGGTACCAGAGGGCAATTAAGGGAATTTGTGTAAGAAGGGACAGATGTATGTTTTGTAAAGCCATTCGGGTCATATTAAAAAAGAAATACAACCTTGTATGTGGGTGTTGTAATAAAGAAACATATCCTGAAATCCAAGTAACATAATTTTGCTGACCAAATATCATAGGTATTATAGCCATGCTCCTGCAATTATGAGATTCATTTTTTTCTTGAGTATTTCCCCCAGGTAGAGAACATTGATCTAGAGGCAAGTTGAGAATGGGTCTTGTCTGCTGACATGTGACCTTTGACCCTCTGTATATACTTCTTTCTTCATCAATAAAATAGGAGTAGTGAGTGATACCTGCCTCTAGAGTTGTGTCAGAATTGAGCGGGGTGACACAGAAGGTGATGCCACAGCCCCTGATCCGAGAAGCCACACTCCTTGTGAAACCCATGTGACCTGCCCACGTGATGCCCAGCTCACAGGAGGCTCTCCAGGAAGTGCAGCTGTGAGTCGCATCAGGACTTCTGACAATGTGGAGGCAGCGTGTTGGGGGCTGGGGGCCGTACATGGTCCCTGCCCTCCACAGGAGGCGGGAGAGAGACAGGAGAAAGAAGTGAAACCTAGCCAGTAGCAGCAATATGCGGTTTCAGAATCGGTACCCAGTTTCTGGAAGGACAGTCCACACCAATATGGTGAGAGATTCCAAAACGTGAGAACCAAGTTCATCAGCCTCCTGCCCCCCATCGGCTTGCTGCTGGATGGGTGCCAGCTGGCCACAGAGGTCCACGGCCGAGGTGAATCCCACCCATTCAACCCTGGCTCAGTCACTGCATCCAGCCTCCCTCCCCAGTGCCCGTTCTGGTAGCTCATCCCCAAGACTGAAATGTCTTTGCTCCTTCCGTTACTAACAACAGGCGTGCATCCTACAGGCCTGGCCCTTGGCTGGCTGCTCTCATAAAACCCCACCTACATCAAACGGAATCATCTAGTACCCAGCCAGCCTGGAGGAAAATCCCAGGTATGGCCTCCTAAGTCTAACAACCTGAAGTTGGCTCCATAATCAAATAAAGCCCCTCATAAGTGGTCTGAACCCACCTGTCTAAACCCATCTCCCTCTACCCACCCACCTCTAACCCACCACTCCGGCACGACCCGTCTTCTCCAGCCTCAGAGCTGGCCATCCTTCCTCCTGTCCCCAGTCCTGCCTGTAATGCCTTACATGTAACTCCTTGGACAGCAGTGAGGAACTACAGAAGCTTCTGGATGACATGACTGGAACTATCGAATTTGCATTTCAGAACACGATAAAGATAAGCTCCTGTAATAGATAGGATGTAGGTTTAGGTGCTTTAACAATAGGCAAAAAGAACGACTAAAACAAACAAATCCTCACCGTAAGTACGTGGAGTATGTGTTGTTTTCCAGTTTACAGCTGAGGAAACTGAGGCTCGCCCTGGGCATTGTGCCAGGACCTCAGGGCCAGCAAAGTCAGGACTGGAATGGGACCGCTGTGTGTCCACCTCCTCCTGCATCACTTCTGTGATGTCAACAGCATCTTCTTTCTCTAGGGGTAAAATACCCACAGAATTTCATTTCACAGATGCGACTCTTTTTCCACCGGGTTTTTATTTGTCTTTATTGCTGCATAAGATCATGGACATATAACACTCAGAGACCCCCAGCAAAGGCACACGTGCAGAAATGGCCCCAAGGCCCGTTTTTGCAGTCTGGATCAGAGCCATTTCTGTGCTTTATTTATTTATTTTTGCGGTACGCGGGCCTCTCACTGTTGTGGCCTCTCCCGCTGCGGAGCACAGGCTCCGAACGCGCAGGCTCAGCGGCCATGGCTCACGGGCCCAGCCGCTCCGCGGCATGTGCGATCTTCCCGGACCGGGGCCCGAACCCACGACCCCTGCATCGGCAGGTGGACTCTCAACCACTGCACCACCAGGGAAGCCCCCTCCCTTTTTTTTTTTTTTTAAAATAGCCCAACTGACATTTTATGCTTTGTTTTATTTGGGGGTCAGGGGATAATTCAAAAGCAGAACCAGGTTTTATAGCCTCGCATGCACACTTTCTATCAAAGTATCATTTTGCCCAGCTCTGAAATTATGGGCCTGTCCTCGGAAAACATTGTCGCAGACTTGCCCGTCCTCGCAATGCTTCTAATGCCCTTTCTGAACACACAGGCCCATTTTCAGCAGGATGACGTGCTTGGGCTGAGATATGATCAATGTGAAAAGTGGAACCAGAGGAAATGGTCCTGGAACCCACTAACCTAGAGGCTCTGATAAGATGCTTTGCCCATAAAATGTTATTCTTATTAAATCCCGAACGAATCAGGCTCCCGTCTCCTACGTGAGGCTTTGCCTGGTGAGTATCCTCTGAAAGAGATCTAATTCACTTTGCTAAAAGTTCAAGAATCCACCCCTGAGGGCTCCCTAGCTCCTTTTCAAGAGCAGAGATAGGACCCTCATCGTTATTTATTTCAGCACTTCTTACGCACTGGGAGCCCTGCTAAGCCTTGTGTGATAGCACCTCCGTGTATACGCCCAGCAACTGTCAGATAGGGACCGTCATTCCCATTTTCCAGATGAGGAGAGTGTGGCTCAGAGTACGTTGCCCAAGACCATACAGCTATCATAACAGTTTTCTGTCGCTGCGGAACAGATTTCCACTAAATGAGCGGCTTAAAACAAACACAAACTTGTATCTATGTATTTCCTCAGAGTTTCCACAGGTCAGGAGTCTGGCCACAGCTTAGCTGGCTCTTCTGCTCAGGGTGTCACAAAGCTTCGACCCCGGTGTCCACTGGGCTGCACTCCTTTCTGGATCTTTCTGGATCTTTCCCAGGCTCTCCTGGTTGTTGGCAGAATTCAGTCCCTTGTGGCTACAGGAATGAAGTCCCCCTGTTTCCTTGCTGGCGCTCAGCTCCTAGAGGTGCCCGCAGGTCCCTGCCATGTGGCCACTCCCACTCCAGGCCACCAGGACTCAGTCTGATAGCCTGTAATCATGGGAATGACCCCACCACCTTTGTCCTGTTCCCTAGGCTGGACAGATGTCACAGGTTAAACCACTCAACCTCCCAGCTTTCCGTGGACTCATCTGCAAGATGAGAGCTTGCTCCCAGGTAGTGTCTAACTGACTGTTTCTTGTCATTCACATGTCAACCTAACGTCACGTCTTCTGAAAGTCCTTCCCTGGCCACCTACCAAAAGCAGGTCTCTTTTCTAGACCCTGATTTGTTCTCTTCAGAGCACTTGTCTCAACTTGGGGTCGTGTCACTTATTCACCCCCGTCAGCCTCCTAGAAGCGAGTTCCATTTGCTGGGTCTGCCTTGTTCACTGTTGCAGCCCCAGTGACCATGGAAGGGATGCCCCCAAGATGCTTGAGGACCATTGACTCCCCTCCGTGCTAAGAGCTGACACAGAGGCATGTGTCAGACATTTAGGAAGCAGAGGCACAGGGAGGTCACCCCGATAGCAGGAGAGGCGCCAGGGTGTCAGACAGTCTGCTCCCAAGCAGGATTAGCCTGGGCAGGACACCCTCTTTCCTTGGAGCCATGGGGTCTAGTTTACCAAGCCACTGATATCTGTGCCCCTGTTTGGTCCTCATGATATGAGAGGCCATGAATGGAGGCCTTTCAGAATGTGGGCTCTGATGGATGGTGGGCCTATCCAAGGTCACACCGTGGTCAGTGGGGGAAGCTGGCTGCCACTTGACATGTACCCACCTCCTTCATTAGCTCTCTTTCTTCTCTGCCAGATGTGTAGCCTCCTGTGGGCTGCTACAGCAAATTATCACAGAATTGGTGGCTTAAAAAAAAACGCAAATTCGTGACCTCACGGTTCTGGCCAGGACTGAAATTAAGGTGCCAGTGGGGTCAGCCTTCTCCAGAGGCTCCGAGGGAGAGTCCTTTCCTTCCTCTTCCAGCTTCTGGGGGTCCTGGTTCTCCTTGGCTTGTGGTCTCTGCCCCTGTCTTGACATGGCCTCTTCTCTGCTTTGTGTCTGTGTCCAAACCTCCATCTCTTTTCTAAGACGGCAGGCATTAGGACCCCCCAAACCCAGGATGATTTCATCTTTCCTTGAACCTGCAAAGGCCCTGTTTCAAAATAATATCACTTTCTGGGGTCCTAAGTAGACGTGAATTCTGGGGGGACACTCTTCACCCTACTACACAAGGTCACCTCTCCTTAGGTCGGCCACCACTGCCCCATCTTTTCTTGGCTCTGACACCCTGGTCCCCACTGGTCCATGTGATTCCCTGGCCGGCCGTTCCCTCTCCAGCTGCCCCAGTTCCATCTCCCCCAGGCTCCAGAGCAGTCTCCCTGCACCGTGGCTTCTATGCCACCCCACCTGCGTGTCTCCCTCTCCCACTGATTCTGAGCTTCCAGAGGGGAGGGACTGTGTCCCCAGCTCTCTGCCCAGACCTGCCAGGAGGAAGCATTTGAGGGCTATCCCGGGAATGCCCTGGAAGGAAAAGGAAGAAGTCAGAGGAGGGAGTGAAGGATGAAGGAGGAAGAAAAGGAGCGGGGTGGGCAGAAAACCCCAAAACAGGGCAATTTCAGCATCAGCAGAGGCGGCAGCTCAGGCCAAGGACCTTGCAGGCCTTTTGGGCTCATGGTCTTGGTCCAAGGCCAGCTCCTCTGAAATCCGCACACCCCAAACAAGGTCATCGCAGTTCTAGAGACACCTTAAAGAAAGGATGCTCTTGGTCTTCCCTGGTGGCGCAGTGGTTGAGAGTCCACCTGCTGATGCAGGGGACGCGGGTTCGTGCCCCGGTCCGGGAGGATCCCACATGCCGCGGAGTGGCTGGGCCCGTGAGCCATGGCCGCTGAGCCTGCACGCCCGGAGCCTGTGCTCCGCAACAGGAAAGAAATGCTCTTGAATATTTGCTGCTGTGTTTTCATTCTTGACAAGTATTTATTTTCCCTTCTCTCACCTTTTCTGGAGAAACCCTCCTGGGAGAGGCCCTAGACAGGGGCCAAGTGTTTGCTGATTTGAGCCACAAACACTTGACTCCAGGTCTTCCGTCTTTTGTTTTAATTGTGTGAGCTCTCTAGTTCATCCTCCCCCTGGGGACTCCCCTAACGACCAATCTCTGTTCACCAGGGACCTGTGTCTGTGAACTTGGCAGCTGGGGTTCCATTGGCTTAATGCTCATCAGTATTCACAAGTCACAATGCAAATGAAAATTTAAAGCTATGGTATGAGTGTATCTTTCTCCCCCAAAGCCGTAGGCATTACCTCATACTGTTACAAATAACCATGGTGTGTTTTCAGGTAGAATTGCTATTTGATAAACTCATGGGCAATTGCTTTTTATTTCGAAGAAAGCTGTCATTAGTCTCAAAAGATTTAACATTTACTCTAAATGAGTGAGTGGGGCTTGCATTTCTAAAACCCATGGCTTTAATACAAAGCTTTGGAAAGTGTATGCATGTTAATGATGGGTAAATCAGAGCTGAAGCTGTCCACTGAGTTTCTCCAAGGCTGTGTTTCTCTCACATTCATTCTTCCGTGTTTCCTGTGTGTTGACAAAGGTTCTTTTCCCCCTAAAACTCCACTCAGGGTCTTCTGATGAGTTCTTCTGAAACCCAACCTTGTCTTTTGTACTTCTGCGTTGTCTCTGCATCGTCCGGTCTTAGCAAGAACCTGCTAAGTTGGTTTAGCCAGAATCCCCCATCCTCCCGACCTGATCATCTTCTGATCAGGTTGCTCATCCCCCGGGTGGTTTGATCCCCCTGGCCTGCCATCAGCAGGAATCCTGAACCCCTCTCACCTCTGATGTCTCCTCTTAGTAACTTTCCATCCACCGATCCCCACCTGCTCCTCGGCTACAAATCCCCACTTGTCCCCCTTGTGTTCAGAATTGAGCCCAGTTCTATGCTGAGGTGTCTTTTCCCCTTTGGTGATTGCAACTGAATAAAATCTGTCTTTACTGCTTTAACTACTGTCCTGGTTTTTCTTTGACTGTGTCTGCTGGTGACAGACGCCATGCTAGGGGTGCAGAAGTGAAGAAAGCAAAACCCCTGCCTTTGAAAAGCACAGCTTGGAGTTGGGAGCCCTTTGCTATAATGATGACATAGAGCAGAATTTTCCAGAAACTCCCCAACCGAGATTTCGCTGCACATGGCCCGCTGTGTGCAAAAGGGATCAGCAAACTTCTGAAGGACCAGATAATAAATATTTTAGGCTTTGAGGGTCACATCAGTCTGTGTTGTACATTTCTTTTCATTTTTGCTTTGTGCATGTGTGTGTGTGTGTCTTGTTTTGTTTTTTACAATCTTTTAAAAGTGTAAAAGGCCTTCTTAGCTCACAGACTGTACAAAAACCAGCTGATTGCTGGGTGTGATCTTTTAAGAAACTGAATTGACATCTTCAACCCTGATTTAGTCATCATGAACGTGCATACACTTTCCAGAGCTCCATGTAAAAATCACAGATTTTAGAAATTCAAGCCCCATTCACTTCTTTACAATAAATGTCAAATCTTCTGAGATTGTACAAAAACTGGCAGAGGCTGTGGACAAGGATGACGAGGACAAGTTACTGAACCTCCCAGAGCCTCAGTTCCCAGGTCTATAGAGCAGAGACCATTACACCTGGGAGGTTTAGTACCTAGCAAGGTGGGAGGGCTAAATTCCATCAGGAAGGGTAAGTGTCTGTACTCACCAGTAGAGACCCTGTGCTCAGTGAGCAGTCATTCCTGGGCCTCAAGAGGCCAGAAATCGTTAAGAATATTGAGGAGAAAAATATTCACACAATAATCCACTTGCAGTTCCAGGAAAAGAAAAGGGAAGGAAGCAAGAACACGGGGCTCCACTATCATAACAATCACTCTTCTGCTCCCTGTCTGAGCCCTCATGCCGGGGGAGAGACAAGCACTCGAGGTGTTGTCAGGCATTTATCCCCAGTTGTCACGTTTGTCACGTGCTCCTCCGTAGGCTCCAGAAATCACATTTTCAGCTTCTTTGTTTTCTCTTACAGAGACATCAAGCCAGACAACATACTGCTGGATGAACACGGTAAGCCTGTTATGAACGCTTTCTAGAGACTATTTCAGTGGGAACTTTGAGGCTCTGGGAATTTGGTCCTGGTCCTGGTGAGTTGGATTTTAGGGTTGACTAGAAAGCCTTCTTTTGTTTCAATCCTAGTGAATGAACAGCTGTGTAAATTTCTGGTCTGTGTCCTGCTGCGGTGAGTTAAGTCCAATGTATTTGATGGTTTCATATCTAAAGACATCACCATTCACGTCCTGGTGTGAGGACAACAGAGCAGAAATGGGAATGGGATACAAGGTTGGAAAGCTCTGAGCCTCCCAGCCCTGCTCTCCGACCTGTGAACCCGGGGCTTCAGAAATGTCACTCACCTCTCTAAGCCTCAATGTCATCTTCAGTAAAATGGGGAAAATGATACCCACCTTCCAGATTGTCATGGGGATCAAATGCGATAGGGTGTGCTTGGCAAGCTAGAAATCAGTAATCACTAATCCTCTAAGCCTTCCCTCACCCAGGCTTCTCAAGCTTTTATGTGTGTACGGAGTGTGCGCATCTTCTTAAACTGATTCAGTGGAGTGAGGTGGACCTGGGGTTCTGCATTTATAACAGCTCCCAGCTGAGGCTGACACTGCAGGTCCATGGAGAAGGCTCCATGTCAGCGGCTCTCCAACTCTGGTCTTATCGGAATCCCCTGGGGGACTTGGTAAGAATCAGAGGCCAGACCCTGTCCTGTTTAGAGAACCTGGGCCTCTGTGTTCTGAGTCAGTCCCAGGGATGTGGTGCCCAGTCAAGTCAGGACAAGTCCAGGGCACAGCCCAGCAATGACTGCCAGTCTACTGCAGTCCACGCCAAAGGCAGCTTTGCAGCCAACCATCATGGCAGTCTTGGAGACTAAATTCCCCGATGTTGCTTCAGGAACTCATCTCCCAAGGGCTTTCGGGGCTGTGGGCTGGAGTGAGCAGACGGGGATTTTTCTGCTGTGCTGCTGAATCTTTCAGGGATGAGTCTGCCGCCTCATCTACACGGCTCCTCTGACCTACCTCCCCCACTCCCTCCCGCAGGCTGCGGCTGTGGCTCCAACCCGAAGCCCCTCTAGGACTTGTGTGTGTCACCAGTGTGTCTCAGGGAATCCTGCCTCGTTGTATAAGCCCCTTGGTACTGGGAGACAGAGTGGGAGTGGTGGATGGGACCATCTGGGCTCCAGTCTCCTGCCAGAGGCTGAAACCAGCCCAAGTGCTTTGGGGCAGAGAGGTGAAATCCCTGTGCTCCCGAATGGAAGGTCAAGGATGACCTTAGGTTGCCGGGGGGGAAACTGAGCAGAGCTGAGGCTGCAAATCAAGGTCCCCAGTATCTAAAAGGCAGGAACCCCAGACCTGGGTCTCAGCTGGTCCCCCAACTAGCTGTGTGTCTTCAGGCAAGTTGCAAAACAAGTAATACCGCCTTGCAGGGTGGCAGAGGTCTAAGACAAGATGGGGAGGATGAGCCACTGTCCCAGCACCAGGACATCAAGGTGCTCGGGAGGGCTTGTATTAGCTTATAGCTCTCAGCCTCTCCTGTCCCTTCTCTGCTCAGATCACAGAAGCAGGTGAGGTGGAAGGAGAAGAGGCACAGGCTGGGTGACGCAGGACCCCTGGCAGGGCTGTCCTGGAAACCAGGGGTGTGGAGGGCAGGGTTCTGGCTGGGATCCTCACGGCCCCAGCCTAGAGACTTGAGAGAGACTTTTGGACAAAGACCTTTCAGGCCCTGGGCAGCTTTCCAGAAGCAAAATCAAGGCAGGAACGCCAAGCAGTAGGAATAATTCAGCCGTTTCCTCTAGGATGAAATGAGACTCAGCAAGCCTGTGGGGTTAACCAGGGCCTGCCTGACGCCGTAGTTCCTGCCCGATGCTACAGCCTCGGGTCAGAGCTCACACAGCCTTCTCCGGGTTCCCTCGTTCCTGGGCTCCTGGATCTCCGTCCATCCCTTCCTACCTCCCCTTCTGTGCTCGTCCTCACCTCTCCCCCTCAGCCCTTTCCCACTTTCCTCCCAGATCTCCCCATCCTTCCCCACCTCCCACATGCCTTACACAGTGTCCTGACCCTGCCCTCTGGCTTTGCAGCATCCCACACACTCCCCAAGGATTCGAACCCTCCTGTCTCTTCTCTAAGCTCCTTTTTCATCAAGCTTGCTGTCGAGTCAGAGCACTGAACACTACTTCATACTAAGATGTGAATGGCTGATGCCCTCCCCTCCATCAGCTTTAGCATCCAGTGAGTGCCTTTTTGGGCAGTGCAGAAGGAAAATCAGGAGCAGAGGATTCTCAAAAAATACAAAACTTCTCCCCTAGGAGAGAAAGACAAGAGAGGAGACTGTGGCTATGTTTTTCCTTCCCCTGATTTATGACAGGAGATAGATGCTCATCAGCTTTTCTTTCTTTTTTTCTTACTTAGTCATTGTTGCCTTTTTTCCCCCTCCAGCTTTATTGAGGTGTGATTGGCAAATAAAAACTGTATATGTTTAGGTTGTACAATGTGATTTTTTAAAGGTGTACAACATGATGATTTAATACACATATACATTGTGAAATTAACAACACAAGGTAATGAACGTATCCAGCACCTCTTAAGGTTACGTTCTTATTGTGTGAGTGGTGAGAACATTTAAGATCTACCCTCTTAGCAAATTTCAACCACACACCACAGTATTATTAACTACTGTCACCACGCTGTACATTAGATTTCCTTACCCTGTTGTTAAATGCATTAAAAAAAAAAACAGCTTGCAAAACAGATAACTATTTCTATTTAAAGAGTTTGCTGATTGATCTCATTAAGTGTTTTCTCAGAGAACAAGTTGGTTGCTGTGTTTACAGTGAGTCATAAGCATAATTAAATAAATGCATTCATATTTTATTCAAAATGTTCAAGATCTGCTGGTTATACAAAATCCAAGGCTCTCACAGAAGCGTCTCTGCTCCCCCGGTGTCTGCTCTGCTTCCTGATCTTTCAGGCTGGTTTTATCTCCTAGAATGGGCGCTAATTCTACTCTGAGATTTGGGGTCTCTTGGCTAGCAGCAAAAGCAGAGGGAGACCGTACCTGGAGGTAAAATGAAGTTGAAGGAGGATGTACATCATAGCACAGTGTGAGAGGAAGAGTTGAGAGTGCTTTAGGGCTGAGGGCAAATTGCTCTAGGAAATGGGGAATTTAAAACTGTAGCGGGAAGGGGAAGGGATTGCATTCATTTTCTGTTGGTACAATAATGCTGGGTGATGAATAACCACATGAATTTAATGGCATAAACAAGAAGCATCCAGTTAGCTCACAGGCCTGTGGGGTTATGCTCTTGTAGACAGGGCTTGCTCCTAAGACTGAGGTCCTGCAGGGTCAGCCAGGCAGCTACGGTGACATTGGCTGTGCTCACTCCCATGTCTGGGGGTCGCCTGGCTGCCAGCTGGCACACCGTGACCTTGGCTCATTGACTGGGCAAGTCGGCCCAGCTCCTCATGGCTCACCTTCTGGCAGGCCAGCCCTGTGTGACCTCGCGTGGCCATAGCAGAAACAGAGGCAGGGAAAGCCCAGTCCCTTAAGCCACCACCTGCATCACATTTGCTGCCATCCCAGTGGGCAAAGCAACTCACAAGACCCCACCGGGTCGGGGTTGAGCACTGCCAAATGACATGGCGAAAGGAAGGATACAGAGGAGGAGGAACTGCGGAGATTAATGCAGTCATCCAGCAGATGGGCAGGTGGGGGGCTGGTCTTTAACACGTGGGAGCTTGACTTTCCCCCAGATGAGCAAAGAGCCGGGAGTCAGAGACAGAAGGGCAGTGCCTGCGTTTTGCCCTGAGTGTCTACTGAGGACCCTTGGTCAAAATGTACTGACCATATACTGTCAGCTTTCTTATCTGGGGTTTCACATTCTCGAATTGAACCAACCTCAGATGACAAACATTCAGGAAAACAACTCCGGAAAGTTCCAAAAAGCAAAACTTGAATTTGCTGCTAGCTGACAACTATTTACATAACATACGCATTGTACTTACAACTATTTACATAGCATTTACATTGTACGAGGTATTGATAGGTTAAAAAAAAAAAAAGTATATGGAAGGGTGTGCCCAGGTTATATGTAAATTGTACACCATTTTATACGTGGGACTTGAGCCTCCAAAGATTTGGGTATCAGTGGGGGTCCTGGAACCAATCCCCTGCAGATACTGAGGGACAACTGTAGCTCTGTCCTCTTCTGTATGCAAGAAAGTAATTCCTTCACTTTTGCAGACCTGCCATAAGCCAGGTGTTGTGACAGGCGACCCAAGGACACAGACCCCCTGTGGCCGAGGACATCGTGGTCTAGGGTGGCGCTTCTCAGCCACGGCTGCACGTCACCCAGGAACCGTAAAAGGTGCTGATGCCAAGGTTCCACCCGCAGAGGCACTCACTTGACTCATCTCGCAGGAGAAAGTGCTGGGCGGGGTGTGTGGGGGGGTGAACGTGGGGTTAAAGCTACCAGGTGGTAGCTTTAAGGTGTAGCCAGGGCTGAGGGAGGGACAGAAAAGTAAACAGGTGATTCTGACCCAGCAGGGTCAGTGCTGGGACGGGCAGGGGTGAGGCTGTGCCGGAGCAGAAGGGCAGTGAAGCTGGGGGAGGGGGAGGGGGAGGGGAGGGGGAGGGAGGACTTTCTGGATCCTCCCTCCAGAGTGTGGGCACCAGAGCATTTGGGAGCAGAGCATTCCAGAGGGCAAAGGAGAAAGCTCCACTGGCCAGAGGACAGCAGGTTGTGAGGCGTAGAACTCATTCTTTTCTCAGGGACCTCGGGATGGGCGCTTGGGGATCAGAAACCTCACCTGGACGTTTAGTAACAGGTGACACAGCAGCCATGCCAGCAGAGTGAATCTGTTTTCTCATTGTATCCCTAAACACCCCAGTGCCAGGATCCAGACAGCCAGGGACAGCTCCTGTGCCCCAGAACCCCTGAAATCATTCAGCCTAGCCAGTCCTAAGCCTGCTTGCCCTGCCTTGCCTGTTCCTTCCCACAGAAACCACCAGAAAGGCTCTTGGCCACATTTCCTCCCTTCTCCCTCTGTCTCATGACTAACGCTAGTACTTCCCTGGGGGGACCCACATGGTGTGATGTGACCCGTCCTCTTAGGAACTGTGAATAACAAACTATCTTTTCAATGGCAATTGTCTCCTAATCTGCGGACTTCACTTCTAATTTTCTATTAACAGGCTCTATTTCAGAGCACTCATTCACTGGACTTATTTCAAAGAATTTCCTCTCCATCTGTTGCTGACATATTTGTCGGCAAGTGTTCCCCAAAACGGCAGTGGCCAGCAGCAACACCCCCTTATCACTTGTCAAAACACTGTATGTGCTGTGACATCCCCCTCACGAGACTCCAGGAAATCAACAAATCAGGCGCGTGTTGATTCTGAAGCCTCAGATGCAGGGATTGGAGCAGCTGAGATGGAAGTGGGAAAAGCCACCCAGGCAAATTGGGGGGGCGGGCAGAGGTGTTTCTGCTAAATCAGAGGGGCCAACAGTGCGTGTCATTACTCTAGACGAGTTTAAGGATAGAGCTTAGGAATGTGGCTTAAAGCTAGCCTGGAGTCCTTGGGAGGTTGGTAATGACATTCTTTCTGAAGACTGCTGGGAGTGGAAGTGTCTAGCACAGGGTGATGTCTTAAAGTCCTGAAGACCCAGAGCAGGAATCTCTGAGGACCCCCAATAAATAGCCCCCTGTATTAGTTTCCTAGGGGTGCTGGAACAAAGTCCCACAGATTCAGAGGCAATAAACAGCAGAGATGTATTGTCTCCCAGTCCTGGAGACTAGGAACCCGAGGTCAAGGTGTCCGCAGGGCTGTGCTCCCTCTGAAGGTGACAGGGAAGGGTGTGTGTCATGTCTGTCTGCCAGCTTCTGGTTTGGAGACACGCATACTTCTTTGACTTGAGACGGTGTAACTCCAGACTTCAAATGGCATTCTCCTTCTGCTTCCTTTCTGCTTCCAAATCTTGCCTGAGTGCATTTGAAAGGCAGAAGCTCAATCTTGTCCAGAACCCTAGCTGCAAGGGGGTCAGGACATGTGGTTTTTCTCTCTTTCTGGTCCTTATAATACAGGAAGCAGGAAAGAATGGAGTGGAAAAGGATGCTAGGTATCAAAATATAGTCTCTATCCCCGTGCCTCTCAGTCATTGCAAAGAGCAAATCATGGCTGAGAAAGTTTATAAAAACCTCCCTGTAAACCTAATTCACTGTGATTAGTATGATTGCATAAAATTACATGCCAACACAGAGACATGGAAGGGAAATGATTGATCAGGGAGCCATGGCTATGCTGTAGTAACTAATTAACCCAAAATCTCGTGACTTAACATTAAAAGCCGCAGAAGTAGAGAAAAGGGGAAAGAAACTCAGAACTGTTGAGCCCTCTCAAAAGCCTTGGGGGAGGTAGTTTCCAAGCAGCATCAAATCAAATAGGGTGTGAAGGCTGGGCAGGTTTTATGAGATCACAATATATCCTGGGGGAAGGCGTTGAAACTCGTCTTGGGTGGGAGTTCCCCCGAATCTCAGCCTAGGAGCTCAAGAAATCCCACACGTGTTGCATTTCTTGTACCCTGCTATTGCTTGTTCAGCCCCGCACAGGGGGAGCAGGGACCACACAGATTTTTTTTGTTTTTTGAAGATTTATTTATTTATTATTTATTTTATTTAGTTTTGGCTGCGTCGGTCTTAGTTGCGGCACACAGGATCTTCATTGTGGTGCGCGGGCTTCTCTTTGGTTGTGGCATGCGGGTTTTCTCTTCTCTAGTTGTGGTGCACAGGCTGCAGGGTGTGTGGGCTCTGTAGCTGTGGTGCGGGGGGTCCAGAGCACGTGGGCCCTGTGGTTTGCAGCACACGGGCTCTCTAGTTGAGGCCCGCGAGTTCAGTAGTTGAGGCGCGCGCGGGCTTAGTTGCCCTGCGGCCTGTAGGATCTTAGTTCCCTGACCAGGGATCGAACCAGCATCCCCTGCATTGGAAGGGGGACACTGGACAACCAGGGAAGTCCCACACAGATTGTTTTGAAAGTCCTTCTTTCCCATCCCATGTCCAAGATAGGGGAGGAGGTCAAATCAAATAGAACAGAAGAAAATCAGAGGGTCATTCATTCTACGTCAGGCAAAGGTGTGCCCCGAAACAGAGTCAATCTTTGGTTGAGGTAAAGCCAAATGAAGACTGGATAAGCTGGTGCCTTGGAATTTGATTTGGTTTCTTTCTTTCTTTCTTTTCTTCTTCCTTCCTTCCTTCCTTTTCCCTCTCCTCACCCCCTCTCTCTTTCTGCCACTGTCCTGCAGTACATTCACTGTCATCTCCATGAAGGCAACAGGAAACAGTGCCCAGGATGTGTGATCCTGAGGGAAGTATCACAGCCAGGGTAGCATCACACTGACATCTTGGAAGTACAGATATTAGCAGTGAGCATGTGAGCCTGTCATGCGCGGGGCAGTTGAGTCTACAGCAAGGTTCTCATCCTCTTGGGCATCCAGCTGTGTCTTTTCAGCAGCACCACTGTGACCTCTGGCTTAGGCATGATGTAGACCCTGTAAACCAGCTAAGGTGGGGATAGATGTTCCCACGAGGCTTTACTCCAAATTCCAGGGAAACAAGGCAGAAAATAATGTGGGAGGAGATCATCTCTTACATATGGACCCCCTGTCAGCCTAACTCCCAATCTAGTGCCCTCTGGTGGGCACTACCTTAGCACTCACTCCCAGGAATTCACAGCCACGAATCCAGTCTTGGCTTCCCGAGGATAGATCCAGAGAGAACTCACTCTGCAGGAAACAAAGCCTGACGTTCGGTTGACTATCCCGTCCCAAGCAGACCCCATCTTTTCCTGGATTGTGGCCTTGTCGGTCCCACTGAGAGCACTGCACTGCCCTCACTCATTTGGTAAATACCCACGCGGGTTTGGGGTTATTTCATTACAGGGGCTGAGAGGGGAGAAGGGAAGGGGGAGTGGCATGGTGGAGCAGGAATAGACACTTGTGCAATGTAGCTGCAGACGAAACAGATGAAAAGTCAGCAAAATTCAGGAAGGCTTTGGATGTTTTCTCCTGGAATATACAGGGAAGATGCAGGAATCAGTCTTCGAAGTAGGAGTCCCTGTTACTGGTAATACTGAGAAGATTCTCTGCATTGCCAGTTATACCGCAATGAGGGGACTGTAGATGGGACTTTAGCCCCGTGTAATCTCCATCATCCCATCCCCCAGTTCCATGACACAGGTAACTGGCACATCCTTAGTGTCTGCAGTTCCAAGCCCCCTCCACCCATATGCACAGGTAGGAGGTGCTCATTAAATGATTGCTAAGTGAATGAAGAAATGAGTGAGAATTTTTCCAAGTCACATGGATGTCAAGTACTTTTGTACTCGGAAAATAGCCCAAGTTACAGGTCCTCGTGGTGCCAATCCTGACACTGGCACCAGTGATTACAAAAACCGTGGAGAGGGTGGCTGAGTCCCATCAGCTGAGTCCAGCTGAAAAAGTGACGTTGCTACAGTTTTAAAAGTCAAAAATTGAAATGGAGTGTTGTCAACTCCTGTAAATACCATGATAGCCTTAAGAAGTAAAGAATGAAGAAAGGTGATAGGATTGCCTACCATATTTCCTTCATTCAGTCTTTTGTTTGGTCAGTCGATCAGCCAGTCAACAAACACTTGATAAGTACCTTTTCCAGGTCAGGCCAGTGCTAAGGTACTGGGGACATAGAAATGAATGAGGGAGGATTCCTGGCCTCAAGGAGATGGACAAAGTGACAGATACAACATGGTGAATGCTAGCATGGGAATGACAATGGAGGGGACTGTGGAGGTACAGGTCGGGGCCCAGAGGAGAAGCCTAAACTAGTCAGTCTGCCATGGATTAAATGTGTCTCCACCAAAATTCATGTTGAAGCCTTAACCCCCAGTGTGATGGTACTTGGAGTTGAGGCCTTTAGGAAGTAATAGGGTTGGAGTCCCCATGATGGGATTCGTGCCCTATAAGGGGATGAAGGGACCAGAGCTCTCTCTCTCTCCACCATGTGAGGTTACAGCAAGAAAGCTGTCATGTAAACTAGGAAGAAGACCTTCACCAAGAACCCTACCATACTGGCACCCTGATCTTGGACTTCCAGCTTCCAGGACTGTGAAGAATAAATGCTTGCTGTTTACACCACTCAGTCTGTGGTAATCTGTTTTAGCAGCCCAAGCCAACTAAGACACACACACCCCTCATGGTAGTGAGTCTCCTGTTAGTGGAAGCAAGCAAGCAAAGGTTAGATGTGCATCCAGCAGTAATATTACTCTCCAGCCAGGTTTTGAAGAATGAATGGAAATCTGCGAAGCAGAGGGGAGGAAAAAGCATTCCAAATGGTGTCAGAGTCTTGGAGGTGTGATGAATTTCCATGAGTTCAGAGAAAGGAGAGAAGCAGGGCTGGAGTTCAGGATTCATAAACAGGTCTGGGAGGATGATTATTGATTGTTGATTCTCTCATTAAAACTTGTACTAACAGATCTCACACAGTATCCTGGGCTCCTTCTCTCCCTGAATTTTGAATGTTTTTAATTTACAGAAAACAAATAGCTGAAAAGTCAGTTCATATTTGCACATTTTGTAGTAAATTTCCATCCTCCTTAGAAGGAACTCAGAGACCTCATATGGCACTAATTTTCACTTTCCCACATCTTGACTCAACTGTTAAAGGAGACACACCAGGAAGTTACAGCTCATCAACTCACGCGGTACAGAAACCAGAAGTGGAATTCTGCTGTCTGGCGCTCCTGTTGGACGTGAATTCCCTGTAGACTGGTCGGCTTCAGAGCTGCCCCAGATCCTCCACCCCAGAGGGCCTGAAGAAAGTAAGGGCTGGGCTGTGAGACTCAGCTCTGAAGGGGCAGCGTGGGGTGGAGGGAAATGCCCGCCCCGGAAGAGGCTGGAGACAAACAGCTTCCCACGTATCAGCTGCTGACCGTGGATGAGTCACTGGTCTCTGGAGCTTCAGGCTACTCTTCTGTAAAAAACAGGGTAGCCATACCCCCCTGATAAGAGTACTTAAGGATTAAATGCGCTTCAGCACCAATTATGTACCAGTTATGCAACCCTAAATGACAGCAGCTTAAATAGATGGGGGATACATTGTTTTTCTCCCTCTTTATCAGTTTCCCTGCTTTGACTATTGCCCCTACAATCCATACACAAGCCAAAGTGATTCTAAAGTGAGTTGGATTGTATCTCTCTTTCTCAAAACCCTCTCACTTGGAGTAAAAGCCATCTGAGCCCCTTTCCCACTTTCTCTCTCTGGCCCCCTCGCTGGTCCCTTGCAGGGCCTTTGTGCTGCCCATTCCCTCTGCCATCACACTCCTCCCCCAGAAGTCCAATGGCTTGCTGCCTCTCTTCTTTGGGTCTTTGCTCAAAGGTCACATTCTCAGTCCCTATCTACCCTGTTTAATGCTTACAACTACCCTACAAGGTACTTATTAGTATTAGAAGAATCAGAGGCTTATAGAGTGGAATAACCTGCCCAAATCTCAGGGTAAGTGTCTGCATCAATTAGGACACCAGCAGTGTGTGGCAAAGAACAGGGAGCCCAACTCAAATAGTCCTAAACAATAAAGGGTTTTGTTTAGCTTGTATAACTGAAGCCCCGTGGAATGTGGCTTCAGGCAGGGTTCGCTCAGGCTTTGGCACCATTTCTCTGCCACCCTTGCAGCTCTACTTTCTCCAAGGATAGGCTTCATCTTTAGCTTGTCTTTCTTCGTGGAAGCCAATGGCTTCTACAGTTCCTGGGGGGTCAGGGGGGTAGTTATATCCCCACATCACACTGGCCAAAGGCAGAGAATATCTCTTTAGGTAGCTCCTGAAAAAAAAGAAAGAAAACTCTTCATTTCCTGAATCCCTAGAAAATCATCTCCCCAGTTTTCATTGGCCCCAATTCGTTCATATGCCCAACCCTGAGCCAACTGTTAGAGCCAAAGGGTGAGGTTAGCCTGGCTGGCTGCAGCTGGAGCCACATGCCCCATTCCACAGCCAGATGTGCAGGGATGAGTAATTGCTGAGATAAGGGGATGTGAGTGGCCACAAACAGCAGATGTCCCACACAGGAGCACAGCTGTTTGTTTTTGAGCAATCTGACTCTAAAGACTGTTCTTAACCACAGTGCTCTAAGCCCTTCAACCAGGGAAAGGACACCATCATTGTATGCAGATGATGTGCTTCTATGCCTAGAAACACCAAAAGGCTCACTAGAAAAATTATCAAAATTAATAGCGGGTTGTGAAATTTAAGAGAGACATAATTGCTTTTCAAAGACTCACAAAAATTTTTTAACGAAACAGAAGTAGTTTTCTCTTTGGTAAAAGTCTAATCTCTCCTCCAGTGATGTTTACTGTGACCCCAGCTGCTTCTACTTTGTTGCTCCTCATCTGTGTGGCCCAAAATAACCCCCCAAGTCCACATAACAGGTGACAGAATTGGAGGGTAGTGGAGGGAAGGAGGGAATTCTCATTCCCTTTAAGGAACTATCCTGAAAGTTGCAAATATCATTCTGTTCATATCCCATTGGTCAGAACCTTGTCACATGACCACAGCCAGCTGCAAGGGAGTCTGGGAAATATAGTCTTTAACTGGGTGAGCATGAACTCAGTTAAAAATTCTATTACTACCTAGAAGGGGAGATGGGATATTGGCAGATAATATCTTATACTATGGATGATTAATAGAGTAGCCAAATAGGAGATAAATAAGCAAAACTTAAGAGCTTTTTATTGTACTAAAAACAACTAAGTATAAAAAGAAAAGGAAAATATTTTCATTCAGAATAGTGACCAAAACTATATAATATCTAGGAATAAATTTATCCAGGGAGTTACAAGGTCTAAATGAAGAGAACACTAAACATACACTGAAGGAATAAAGCTGAGTGAAAGACAGAGCATGACCTTGGGTGGATTACATGTCCACACTTCTCACATGAATGCATAATTTAGTGTAATTCCTATCAAAATCTTAATGGGAGTATCTCCTAATTCATCTCCAAAAATAAACATTTGAGAATAAATATTCTTTTCTATGTTTCCAAGAAAACATGGAAAAGAAACAATCATGAGGGTGACCACTCTCATCTAATTTTACAATGGGCTACAAATCTATTGTAATGAAATGAGTATAGTTCTGGTCCAGCAATAAACAATAGGTCAGTACAACAGAAGAGAGAATCCATATGCAAATCCACATATATGTGTGACTTGATGTAAAATGAAGGTCACATTACAAGTTACTGGGAAAGGATGAAATTTTCAAGAAATGTTGAAACAAATAGCTATCTATTTGGAAGAAATAAAATCAGAAACTGTATCATACCATATAGAAAAATATAATCCATATGGTTGGGAGATTTAACTATTGATACAAAATATAAATTATATATATGTGTCTTATAAGAAAATATTGAGGAATATGTAAAATCTTGGGGGTAGAATAGGTTTCTGGAAACTGGAAAGTTATAAGAAAAATAATACTCAGAAACTATAAAAATAATATATTGTTTGAATTCTTTAAACTTTCATATGGAAGAGATACTATAAAGTCAAAAAAAAGCAATAATCTAGAAGAAGATATTTGCAGTAGATGGACCAGAGAAGAGGGTAAATGTATTGAATAGTCAAGGAGCTCTGACTGAAAATTGACCAATATTCTAGATAGGCAGTTTGCAGGGATACTGGTCACATGAAAACTATGCAGCCGCATCAGCACTGAAATAACATTTCTCATCATCTGATAATAGCCAATAAGTAAAATTATTGATAACAGTGAGTGCTAGTAAAAGTGCAGAGAAATACACACTCATATTCTGTTTATAGTACCATAAATTGTAAGTTTTGGGAACATAAAATGCATACCCTTTAACTACACGCTTCCACTTCTGGGAATTTATCCAGTCAAAATAAAAGTAGCAATATGTAAAGATAAGTTCAAGAATACTACTGCTGCATATTTTATAAGAACAAGACAAACAATTAAGCAAACAAAACTGGAAACAACCTGAGTGCCATAATAGGAGAATTGTTGAATAAAATATGGTATAACCATATATGGAATACTCTGCAAATACAGGTCCACAATTTCTTATCTGAAATTATTGGAGTCAGATATGGTTTCATAACTCAGATATTTTCAGACTTAAATATATACTTGTATTAAATAATATATATAATAATATGAAAATAGTGTCTAACATAACATATAATAATATTTTAAAATATATGCTGTATATTATGTTATATACATAGTACTGTATACTATGTAGCAAGGCTTGGAGAGCATCTCGTAATCAAATATATAAATATTTCTGTAGCAAAACATGACTTTTCACCCTAAGTAGAATAAATAAAACTATGAAGGGCTTCCCTGGTGGCGCAGTGGTTAAGAATCTGCCTGCTGATGCAGGGGACACAGGTTCGAGCCCTCATCCAGGAAGATCCCACATGCCGTGGAGCAACTAAGCCCATGCACCACAACTACTGAGCCTGCACTCTAGATCCCGCGTGCCACAACTACTGAGCCCACCCGCTGCAACTACTGAAGCCCACGTGCCTAGAGCCCGTGCTCCACAACAAGAGAAGCCACTGCTCGCCACAACTAGAGAAAGCCCACGCACAGCAACGAAGACCCAGCGCAGCAAAAATAAATAAAATAAAATAAATAAATTTATTTTTAAAAATAAATTTAAAAAACTATGAGGAGGACTTCCAGGTCAGATTTTATCACTAAATGAATTACAAAACAACAAAACAAAACAAAACAATGGATTTCGAATGGAGGTAGGGACTGTGGATCTCATAGGTAGACCTACATATATTGATTTGGAAATATGTCCACAATACATGGTTAAATGCAAAAGTGACTCTTAGAATGACACGTGGAGTATTGAGCTCTTTATTGTAAGAACAAAGCCAAAGTCCTAACGTATGTGGGTATACGTCTGCATAAGTGAGGGGAGAAATAATGGAGGAGCTGTATGAATCAGGGTGGTTATATGGCAGGGAAAGGAGAGATTCAAACACATGTTTGTATTCTGTGATTTATTATAATGAGCTGGCTTTACTTTCATAATGCAAATATTAAAAAATTTTAAGAGGAGGAGAAATGAAAGAAAACCAAATAAAAACTATATTTGAAGATTCCAGAATTCCCTCCCAGCAGTGCTACTGTGTTTGGAACTGTTCAGGTGTGGGGTGCAGAAATGACTCAGACGTCCACCTACTTTCACATACCTCACAGTGGAAAACAGGACTGTGAATTTACTTGTTTGTTAGTATTAGAATTGAGGCAATAGAGGATGCAGGAGTGGACTGGCCCTAGCTGGAGAGGGGATTGGAGCCACGCCTTGGCATGCAGTACTGCTAAGAGTAAATGCTTATACGAAATTCCCTACTTCATGTGTGTCAGTATGCTCTAACCATTTCATATGTATTAACTCCCTGACTTCTCCCAACAGCCCTCTGAGATGGATATTTTGTTATCATCATCCGCATTTTACAGATGAGAAAACCAAGGCTCAGGGAGATTATTTGCCCAAGGTCACACAGCTGGTCACAACAAAGCTGAGACCCAAACCAAGGCAGCCTGTCTCAGAGTCTGTCCACCCAACTACTCTGCAGATAGGACCATGGATGGCTGAATGGGAGGGATGCTCATCCGAGCCCCAGAGGCTGGAGCAGACTGGATATGTTCTAGAGATGCTACCTGGGTGGGGACACTGTGTGTCCGGCCAGAAAGGGTTCCCAGCAAAGGCCTGGCTGGGTGACCTAAGCTTCATCCACAAGCAGCTGAAGGGCACTACAGATCATCACTGAGTACCTCCTGCTGCATCTCACCCGGGGGCACCGGACAGAGCGCCTAGCAGAGCAGCTTAGTCACACATCGGTGCTGGCTGTTGAGCCTGAGATTTGGGATTTGCATGTGACACCACTGGTGCTTTTTCCGTCCACCGTGGCTGATCACATCAGGCACGCCTCTCCCATGAACCTCCCAGCAGGCCTCTTTGCACCTGCTCTAGTGGGGGGGTCTGTCCATCTCTTGGAGGTGCCCTCCAGGCTCTCCCAATGTCCCAGTTTTGTGTATGCCACCCACCTATGTATTTAAGCCCCACCATCCCAAACACAGCTCTCAGATTTGGTGAAAATCCAACCATTTTCACAAAATGATGTGATGACAAACAGAAAGAAATGTGATTGCATTTATATCAGGTATTCAAGGGTCTCAGAGCTGGTTTTATTTTATGTGTTTTTAAAATTCTGTAGTGCTTTACAGTTTTCAAAAGTTTCACACACATGATTTCCTATAATCCCATAATAACCCTTTTTTTTATCCCCTACCCCTTCCCTCTCCCCGCTGGTGACCACTAGTTTATCCTCTACATCTGTGAGTCGGCTGCTTTTTTGTTTTGTTCACTAGCTTGTTGTATTTTTTAGGTCCCACATATTAGTGATATCATAACGTTTTTGTCTTTCTCTGTCTGACTTACTTCATTTAGCATAATGCCCTCCAAGTCCATCCATGTTGCTGCAAATGGCAAAATTTCATTCTTTTTTATGGCTGAGTACTATCCCATTGTATATCTACACCCATTGTACCTCTTCTCTATCCTTTCATCCATTGATGGACAGAGCTAGTTTTATTTTATGTTCCAAATCCCCAGAGAGCCAGTACTCACTATTTTGGATTTTCCTCCTTCTCACCTCTCACCCTCTTTCTGTCACTTTCTTTCTTTTCCCCTTTATCCTCACATCTCCTTGTCTCCTTCCTTTTCTGTCCCTCTTCCTTCCCTCTCAGGGTTCTTCAACACCCACGTCCCATCTGCTGTTGTTACTTTAGGCTGGATGGAAGGTGGTCTCAACCCCCAAGCCCCCTCCCTACTCAATTCATCAGGTACAGTACTAAGGCCCCCGCTGACCAGAGCAGACAGACAGCAGAACAAGGGTGTCTTCAGGGCATGAGAATCCTCTCTCCATGCACCCTCTCCCAACCCACTGTTTTCCTGAGAGAGGGAGTCTGGACTCTCCTGTCTCATTTATTTATCAGGAGCTTTCACTCTCTGGACCAGTGCTGCTAAACTTTAATCCATAAAAATTTCATTATGTCTTCAACATATTTGTTTATTTATAGATAATATGCATGTACCACCAAAATTCACATTATAAAACCTGCATATAAAATAGACTTTTTTTCACCTCACATATTTATATATGTATGTGTATCTGTTTTTTGGAGGATGAGCATATTTAAGTTCTACTATCTTAGCAAATCTTAATTATACAATACAGTGTTATCAACTATAGTCACCATGTTTTGCATTATCCTCAAACCTTATGCTTCTTAGAGCTGAAGGTTTGTATCCTTTTACCAGCCTTTCCCTATTTCCCCCTCCCCCAACCCCTAGCAACCACTTTTCTACTCTCTGTTTCTATGAGTTTGACTTTTTTTTTTAGATTCCACATACAAGTGAGACCATGCAGTATTTGTCCTTCTCTGTCTGACTTCTCACTTAACATAATGCCCTCAAGATCCATCCTTATTGTCCCAAATGGCAGTATGTCCTTCTTTCTCAGGGCTGAATAAATTCCACTGTATACACATACCGCACCTTGATCCATTTGACTGCTGATGGACACTTAGGTTGTTTCCATAGCTTGGCTACTGTAAATGATGCTGCCCAAAATAGGCACTTCTAAAGTATCAGTTAAAATACTAATGTAAATAAAAGTTCTAATATTTTCTTCCTGCCCCACCCACCGCTTTGCAGACCACAACTTTAAATCAGACAAGGAAATAACCCAGCTGCCTGCAGCTCTTGCTAACTGTGGTTTCTGATTCTCTATCTCCAGGACATGTTCACATCACAGACTTCAACATAGCGACAGTCGTGAAAGGCACAGAAAAGGCTTCCTCCATGGCCGGGACCAAACCCTACATGGGTGAGTATTCCAGATCCCCGCAGGCCTCAGCATTCCTCTCCTGCTTCATCTCACCCCTCCCTCACCCACCTCCCATCCCCTCACCAGACCCCAAACCATGCCCAGTATGTGCCGTGCTCTGTCACACCTTTGGCCCTTACCTAAGCTGTCTCCCCTGCCAGGAAGACCATCTCCTCCTGTGTTTTCTAGACAACTCCTACTCAGCCAGAAAGGTTGGCTCCAGCTTAGGGAAAAACAAACAAACAAGTAAACAACAAACCCTTCTTTTTCCTTAAAGTCCAGTAGTGTTGCCAGAATACAATTTTGGTGTTGGTCATTTTGGATCTATATTCTCAGGTACACAGTGCTCTTGCAATGTGGTTTCAGGTTGGTTTTTCTTTAGGACTTTTCATGGAAATGTCATTTTTTTTAGTACACATTCTTTTCCTTTACTTTTTCTTTGTTAAGGATGCCTATTATCTGAATGTTGGGTCTTCTTTGTCAGTCTTCAATATTTGCCATTTTCAAATCTTTCTTATCTCTTTCGTCCTATGTTTAAATTTTTTCTCATTTTTTTTCTTTCTCTTTACTTTAAAGCATTCTCTGTTGTGTTTATTTGCTTTGTGTACTTTCTAGTGAAGTATTTATTTCTGAAATAATTTCCCTTTGTTTCTATTTTTTTCCTGAGTTCTTTTGCCAGATTTCTGAGTATTTAAATTATAATTTATGTGTTCTTTCATGTCTTGCATATTTTTTAAATGTCTATATTAGTTATTAATCCTTAATGTCTATATTAGTTGTCAATTGTTATATGACAAACCATGTCAAAACCTAGTGGCTTAGAACGATAACAATTGTATTATCACAATTCTGCCACTTGATTTTTTTTTTAACATCTTTATTGGAGTATAATTGCTTTACAATGGTGTGTCAGCCTCTGCTTTATAACAAGATGAATCAGTCACACATATACATATGTCCCCATATCTCTTCCCTCTTGCATCTCCCACCCTCCCACCCTCCCTATCCCACCCCTCTAGGTGGTCACAAAGCACCGAGCTGATCTCCCTGTGCTTTGCGGCTGCCTCTCACTAGCTATCTATTTTACTTTTGGTAGTGTATATATGTCCATGCCACTCTCTCACTTTGTCCCAGCTTACCCTTCCCCCTCCCTGTATCTGCAAGTCCATTCTCTAGTAGATCTCCATCTTTATTCCCATCTTGCCCCTAGGTTCATCAGAACCATGTTTTTTTTAGATTCCATATATATGTGTTAGCATACGGTATTTGTTCTTCTCTTTCTGACTTACTTCACTCTGTATGACTGTCTCTAGGTCCATCCACCTCACTACAAATAACTCAGTTTTGTTCCTTTTTATCTGCCACTTGATTGAGTGGTTCTTCTGCTGGTTTTTGTTGTGGTCACTCATTCAGCTGCTGGGTCAGCCAGGACAGCTGAGATAAATGGGCCCCTCTCTCTGGGTGGTCTTTCATATCAAGGGGTCTAGAGAGAGCTTGCTCACGTGGTGGCAGCGGTTTCAAGAAGGAGAACCCAACTCCCACGTGCCTATCAAGGCTCTGCTTGCTTCACATTTCCTGATGTCCAACTGGACGAAGCAAGTCACATGACGAAGACCAGGGACCACATGGGAGGGAACCGCACTGGTCATGGATACCAGGCAGCCTGATTCATTGGGGAGCCATTTATGAAACAATCCACCACACTGTCTTTTCTGAGGTGCTTTCCTTGTACAATGTTGTTCTGCTCTTTATTCTCCTTTCTCTTATAACTTGACATGGAATTTGACTTTGATACTTTTCTGTTGCTCATTTTCACGTAATATTAGTTTTCCTGAACCTTTATAAGATGGTGTGGCTCAGGGTAGCTTTTCTAACAGACTTGCCTCTTCTGTTGTTTAAGTGACATGTCACATCCCAAGGCAGCTTGCTACCTGGGATTTCCTTGCCCACTTCCACTTGCCCACTTCTATCTGGACCTCCTCTTTCTTTGGTCTGAGGGGCCCCCTTCCTGCTCAGTTTTGATTTCATTCCCAACAGTTTCTCCCTGGGATCTTTCCTAGATGGGAGCTCTGGCTGGATTGATTAAAGCGATTTTGTGTCCCAGACTCTCCAGCTCCTGCAAAACTTACCAAGGGCCCTTTTCACTCACCTGAGATGGGTCTGGACAAGTCCCTCCCAGTTTCATCTGCTATTCTCAGACTGGTCAGCTGTGCCTCCCAGTCAATGTCTGCTCACTATTTTGAAGTCCCCTGTGCTCTGGTCCATCATAGGCTGTGTTATTATTTTCTTTGTTTCCTTCTGTACAGAAATCACTGCCATGGAGGGCTTGTCACTGTTGCTGGTTTGTTCCCACCTGCTTATAGTTTGGGGTCTGGGGGGACAACTTAGCTTTGTAGTAAATATTGCCCATGGTTTTTGGTTTAGCTATTTATCTGCTCTGCCATTGTTTATAGGTGGATTGTGGAGATTCAAAAACTATGTCATTGTCTCCCCAGAATGGACTCCTTGTGTCCTTCATCTTTAACTTACTAAATAGATTACATAAATGAAGTTTGGCAATAAATAATGGTAAAAACAATACTTTTTAGTATTTACTATGTATGTGCCAGGCATTCCATCCATAACCTTATTTAATCCTCACAAACATGAAGTAGGTGCAATTATTTATTCCCATTTTAGAGTTGAGGAAATGGGCTGAGAGAGGTCGGGGGACCTACCCAAGTTGACCTTGGTGGTGAGAGCAGACCCAAGTCAGTGTGAACACCAGAGGGTATACAATGAGTGGGTCTGTCCATTTCACAGAATCCCCTTGGGATGCTGAATACAGACCTTAATAAGGCTTTCACTGTTGACGACCTTTCTGAAATCCCATTCCAGAAGGATCCAGAGCTGGGGCAGTTCTATCCAAGGAGGTCCCTGCTTTAAGATTCAACAGAGATCAGACATGGAGATGGAGAATGGCAGTGAAGGAGGGGATAAGGCTGCCTCCAGGCCTCTGAATCAAGCAGTAGAGGGGATTACAGTGATGATCACTGTGCAGGGAACACCTCAGGAGGAGCAGGTGTGTGGGACGGTGGGAAGGATGAATTTGAAAGTGAGGTCTGTAGGAACTTCAAGACATTCAGATGTACTTCAAGACATTCAGATGTACTCCAAGCAACTGGAGAGTGATGTGAACTCCATCTGTGCATGGGGAGTTACCGGCACGGAGATGCAGCAAAGCCACGGCAGTGACAGGATCCCCCAGGGAGGACACGGGAGAGAAGAACACCAATTCTAAGCCCAGGAGCATTTTGCCAGAAGGGGCAGGTAGAGGCCGGAGGAGTCATCATCTCCAGAGGGAGGATGGAGGAGAGAGGTGACATAAGAGAAGAATCTCCCAGTTGGAGCCACCTCTATAATCCTATAAATTAGTTCCCACTGCCTTGAGGCTATTTCCAAAAAGCAAATTGATCTCTAGGAAAGTAGATTCTGGACCACTGGAGAAATTCAAGACAATGTTCTCCCAACCCTGACCTTTCTGCCCCTGCTTTGCCACTGTTCATAGCAGACTTTCCTGGGCTACCTCAGCCTCATGCCCTGGCTTCCCACTCATCTCTGACGCAGCTCTGTCCTGGCTCTCAGCCTCTGGGAAAGCAGACCAAGGTTGACCCAGAGGCCCCACTGTCAAAAAGGAGAAGAAAACCAACATGTATTTTGACCCTACCAGATGTCTGTCATTACATTTAATCCCCAGAAGATCCACATGAGAATTCTGCATCTCTTTCATTTTATATATGAGTAACCTGAGGCCCATAGAGGTTAGCTAACCTGCCCAGAGTCACACAGCTAGCAAGTGATGGAGCCAGAATTTGAAGCCATGTCAATTTGGGTCCGAAGTCCATGCTTTTTAAAAAAATTTTTCTTGAAATAGAGTTTATTTACTGTCACTGGGTTAGTTTCAGGTGTACAGCAAAGTGATTCATTTTATATATACGTGTGTATATGTGTATGTATATATATGTATAAATATATATATTCTTCTTTTACATTCTCTTCCATTATAGGTTATTACAAGATATTGAGGAGAGTTCCCTGTACTATATAATAGGTCCTTGTTGGTTATCTATTTTATATGTAGTAGCGTGTATAACTTAATCCCAAACTCCTAACTTATCCCTTCCCCCCCTCCCCTTTGGTAACCATAGTTTGTTTTCTATGTCTGTGAGTCTACTTCTGTTTTGTGAATAACTTCATTTGTATCATTTTTTTAGATTTCATGTATAAGTGATATCATGTGATATTTGTCTGGCTAACTTCACTCAGTATGACAATCTCTAGGTCCATCCATGTTGCTGCAAATGGCATTATTTCATTTGTTTTCATGGCTGAATAGTATTCCATCATGTATATGTACCACATCTTCTTTATCCATTCATCTGTTGATGGGCACTTACATTGCTTTTGAAGCCCATGCTTTTGCCACTGTACCAAGCTGCCTTTTTGACACTGAGTTCTTGTATCAGAAAGTCACATTTCTCAGACAAGAAAAAAGTGTATTGTCCCAGCTGTACCTAGGATTCAGGGCTTCTGGTGTCCTTCTAATTAAAGGAGCTTCAGTCCTGAATTAGTGAACGAATGCACAGGAGAGATTTTTATGGGATTTAGAGAGCACAGCTGATTGACCAAATGGATATATTTTCAGAGACTGTAGGGGTTGGCAGTGCCAAGCAGTGGGAGGCTGGTGGGGAAAATGGGGGTGAGAGGGAAACTCTCTCATTCAGGTCACATCCTGCAGTTCCCAGGGCTATAAATTCCTGCTATCAAGTGGCACGTTTGTTGATTTCATTCACTTGAGCTGTTCAGTTCAAAGGCCCAATAACAAGTTCCCAGAATGTTCCAAACATGGATTCAGGGAATGGGCTGATGAGTAAGCTCCCAAAGGTTGCTCACGAAGGATGATCCCAGAAGAAATATTTGCATAGTACTGAATTTTCATTCATTAAAAGAGCAGATGGAATTCACCAACAGAGGAAAAAAAAAACTCTCTGAAACGTGCCAAATTAGAAGTCAGAAATGTTCCAGCAGCCTCCCGGGGCTTCAGAGTTTATTCATCTGAGGTGAAATGAAGAGCTGAGTGTTCTTTCAGCAAATACAGTGTTTCAGAGGTGTGAGGCTCAGAGTTAGGCACTGGGGCACAGGGGTGAGTCATGCTCTCCGGAGCCAAAGGGGCTCAACATCTGTGGGGCAGAGAGCTGTGCAGGCCTGGATTTAAGCAGGTCCCTGTCAAGATGGATTCCCCAGAATAGGACCATCTGAGGAGTCAAAATCTCAGAGTGTACTCAGAGCTCACCTGCCAGGCGAGGATAAGGAAAGGTCATTTCAGTCCGAGCAAAGGCATAGAGGAGTGACGCAGCATGGTGGGCTGGGAGACCCTAGCACTCCCATTTTTTTATAGCTTGTAGAACAAGAGGAGGTGAGAGGGAGAGACGAAACAAGCCAAAGTACCAGGGTCTTGAATGCCATGATAAGGGCCACGGAACCAGTGGAAAGGCCAATGCTGGAGACTCACGGGATTGGCCTCATGGGTGGCCTTGGAGAAGAAAATGGGCAATCGGGCTTGCCAGAAATGGGTCTCGATGAAGTGTGGGCTTCAGCGTGGGGTGATTTGGGTGTCTTCCACTTAGAGGCTGGGTGAACTTAGGCAAATCCCATTAGCCAACGTAATACACTTAAACTGCCCAGCACGGTGAAGGTCAAACCACGGGACCCGACAGCGTCCTCATCTGAGAAATGGGATTAATGGTTATGCAATCTGCCTTAGTAGATTGTTTGTGAGGATTTCATGATGTAACTATGGAAAGTACGTAACGTAAAGTCAAGTGTAGATGCATCAGACTGGTAACTGATACTATTATTGTTGCTGTTATCATTATTCAGACTATTTAGTATATGTTAAGTCCTGGGAGCCCAGACCCAAATCTGACATTCCCTTGCCTTATGGAGTTTGCCGTCTAATCGGGGAAAGAGACCCCAACCAAATCCTAATTCATGATAGGAGCTGGGTAGGCTGGGGGGTGGTGGGTGCCCTGGGAGATCATTGGGCCGGTGCCCTGTCTGTACTCACCATATGTGAGTTCCTTTCCCCAGTGAGCAAACACAGGTGGCTGTGGAGGCACCATGGCCATGCTTGTACTTTCCTTGTAGAAATGATGGAGGCTAAAGGAAGTAAAGTTTGCTACCCCTGTGCCAGAGAAAGTGACAGAGCCAGCATTCAGACCCAGGCCAGTGAGGCTCCAGGGCCCAATATCTTTCCTGAGAACCTGGCAATCCATCCATCCATCCATCCATCCATCCATCCATCCATCCATCCATCTATTCATCCATCCATCCATCTATTCATCCATCCAGCAGAGACTTATTGAGCACCTTCCACCTGCCAGGCAGTGTTCTATGGGCTGAAAACACGTCTGTGAACAAATAGGCAATATTCCTGCCCTCATCAGTTTGGCTGTTTGTGAGGGAGACAATCACTTTGCAAATCATCGAACTGATAAATATATAGTTTGAGATGCTTATTTTTGAGGAACAACTTTCATGCGGTAAAATGCACTCTTTTAATGTAATCCAGTAAATTAATCCACCATAATGAAGACGGAGAAACAGTTCCATCACCTCCAAGATTCCCTCATCCCAGTTCCTGGCAACCAGTGATCAGTTTTCTATCCCTATCGTTTTGACTATTCCAGAAAGTCACAAAAACAGAGTCATATTTCTACAAACTTTTGAATCTGGCTTTTTTACTTAGAATAATGCATTTGAGGTTTTGCCATGTTGTGTGGATCAGTAGCTTTCCTTTTGATTTCTGAGTAGAAATCCTTTGGATGGATATACACGTTTGGTTTATCCATTCACCAGTTGTACGGCATTTGAGTTGTTTCCAGTTTTACACAATTGTAAATAAACTATTTGCGTACAGGTTTATATATAAACTTAAGTTTCTACTTCTCTAGAATAATTACATAGAAGTGGGATTGTTGGGTCATATGTAAATGTACGTTTAACTTTTTAAGAAACTGACAAACTCTTGAATATAGTTTCATTGGCTTATTTGCCATCCACATACCTTCTCTGTGAAGTATCTGTTCAAATCATTGCCCATTAATTTATTGGGTCATCTGTTTTTTTTATTATTAAGTTCTCATAATTCTTTATATATTCTGGTTATAAGTCTTTTGTCAGATATATTTGCAAATATTTTCACCAGTCAGTGGCTTGTCTTTCTGTTACCTTAATAGCATCTTTTTAAAAGCAGATGTTTTAAATTCAAATGAAGTCCAATTTTTTATTTTTCATTTATTGATCATGTACGGGGTGTCATTCTAAACATCTTTTCCTCCCTCACATGAGGTCACAAAGATTTTCTGCTTGTTTTCTTGTAGAAGTTTTATACTTTTGGGTTTTACATTTAGAACTATAGGCCATTTTGAGTTCACTTTTGAATGTGTTGTGAATTTTCATTGATTTACAAGGGCTGTCCAATTGTTACATCCAGCATTTGTCGAAAAGACATTCTTTCTCTATTGCACTGGCTTTGCAACTTCATCAAAACTCAATTGACCATAAATGCATGGGTCTGTTTCTGGATTCTATTCTGTTCCATTGATCTACTTGTTTATGCTTTGACTAATCTCATACTTTTGCTTTCACTTCATAATAATACTCGGATCAGGTAGTGAGAGTCCTTCAACTCTTTTCTTCTTTTCAAAATTATTTTGGCTTTTCTATCCTTTGCCTTTTCATATAAGGAAAAGGCTTTGTGCCCAGTCTTTGTCATGAGTACCCAGTGAGGGTATGTAGAGAGGAGTCTGTGAGTAATGCAAATTCCTCTTGTATCTGGACAAACAATAGTTCTATTCTCTCACTTAAGTTCTTATACAACCTTCAGCAATTCAGTTAAATTAAGCATCTTAATTTAAGTCTCCTTACTCTCTTCTATGGCAGCCCTGTTTTCTTCCCATGCTCTTCCCAAGGTAAGCCAGTATTCACATCCCAAACCTTCTTGAAGGTACCCGTCTTTCCTTAAATTTCAGACTAGTTGAGTTCAAGAAAAGTTATGGTTTCATAGATGATCCAGCTTTTTCTCACTGTTAGGCTGGGAGTGACACTCTTTCCAACTCATATTTTAAACAGAGTAGAATTGTTTGAGGTCTTTATAAGGATTATGGTGGAAAAAGAGAGATGCTGATGGGATAGATGATTAGATTGGAGGGGTCAGGATAACTTTGCTGAGGAAGTGACTTTTCAGCTAGGTTCTAAAGGACGAGTAGGTGTTGTTCAGCACAACAGGTGGAAAAGCACTGCAGGAGACAGCAACTTTTTGCCTAGACCCTGAGGCAAAAGGGAGCTTGTCACATCGAAAGAACCATAAGGAAGCTAGATTGGCCTGAACAAAGTAGGCAAGGAGAGTGAGCCTGGAGACATGGCGGGGCCAGATCACGTGGTACTTGTGTACCCACCAAAGCTTTTGACAGTGGGAAATTTTAATGAACATTATGGGCCTTAGATAAACAGAGATCTTGGAATCCTGTAAGAGAGTAGCACTATCTAAATGAACTTTTCCATCAGCCTAACATGCTGTTTAGATGTTTATCACCCATTTCACATATTAACTGTGTAAAATGCACAGGGTTAGAACCCTGTGCTTTCAGTTAGCACTTTCCATCATTCTCTCTGAAAACTTTCCAAGGGTCTTCTTTTTTTAATTTACTAATTTAATCTGACACATTTAACATGAAGTAGTTTTCTGATACTGGTGCACCATTGATTTCTGTACCTCATCAGAGCTTCTCAGCCAGTTAAACTTTCCCTGCTGTTCCTTTTCTCATGCAGACAGGTGAGGTCCTACTGGTCCACACCTGAGCAGCGTCTTACATACCTTAATGAAACGACTCTTCTGTTACCATTAACACTACTAGCATCACCAGATAGAAAGAAATTATCAGACTGATGCAGCAGATTCATTTCGTCTCAAATTAATATCTGAGTTCATTTGCCAAGATAAAAAGCCAAAGAAACATGAATTGCCCCCAAGGGATCCAGACAGAGGCCAGGCACCCTGCTCATCTCTGCTTTCCACAGCTTTTCCACACACTCTCATCAAAGAATGATGATGGAGCTCTTGAATCATTTGGGGAACATGTACAACATATACATTTGTGAGTTGGTCTTTCATTTATGTGTGCATTTCATTTCCCATTCAATAATGAATTGATATAATAATAACTAGCTCACATCTATTTGGAACTTGCTTTGTGTCAGTCCTTGTTCTAAATGACTCACATATAGCTTTGTGCTAATCCCTGACGTTTTGGCCCTGACTTAGTCATACCCCTATTCAAAGAGCTCACAGTCCAGTGAGAACGCTGGACATGTATATCCTTAATTGCAGTATGGCATGATCAGTGCTGCAAGGGAGGAACCAACAAGGGTTTGGTGAGAATCCAGAACACTGATGTACTTGGCCAAGAGAGGGGAAAAGAAGGGAACTGAGAAACAGGAAGGGACTTGAAGAACACTCCACAGAAGGTGTAAAATTTGGTCTGGGTTTTGAAGTATGAGTAGGAGTTCATGAGTATAAAAAATAGGGTAAAGATTACCAGGCAAGTCATAGAAGATTAAACATAAAGTGTGTCCTATTCTTTGAAGTTGGCCCAATGGGTATAATAAAGATAGTGGCCAAAATATGAGGAGGTTGGAACCTATTTTTAGGAATTTTTCATGCTAAGGAGTTTGACCATTATTCTACAGTAAATAGAAAAATTTGGAAATATTTTAATTAAGTGATTTGAACATGTGAATGATAATAAAATGACAACAATGTTAGATTGCATTTATTGAGCACTTACTTTGTGCTCAATAAATACATACAGAACTTCATTTTCTCTTCTCAATAACTTGATGTAGCAGACATCGTTATTCCTTTTTACAGATGAGGAAAACCAAGGTACAAATAAGACATTAGGCATTTTGCCTGAGGCCACTGTGGCAGTAAGCCTGGGAGCTGGGGTTCAGGTTCAGGTTGAATAATCACTACACTCACACCTTCCGTCTCTCCGTTCCACTGATTCTACTGACTTAGAAAGGTGTTTGAGGAGTAAATGTAGTGGGATTACAGGGCCCCAGGCTGGGGTAGGGGAGGAGCTGTCATGAGTCCAAGCAGAAGTGAAAAAGGACCAGAGAAGAGAGGAAGATTCTGGAAGGGAAAAATGATGAGTCTTGAGAATTAATCACATGATCCAAAACATAGGCTGGACGAGGGTCAGGGTCCATGAGACTCCCACGTTTCTGACTTGCACAACTGAGCAGCCCATCAACAGAGACTGAGAACGCAGGAGAAGGGGCAGTTGGAGAGGGAGAGTTTGGCTTGGACAGATTGAATGTGCCATGCCTGTGGGGCTTCTAGGTAGAGGTGTCCAGATCTGGCACATCCTGCCAGCCGGGATGTGTGAGCCACAGAAAGGCTCAGTGGACAGGAGAACTGGACTCTGGTCCCAGCTGGGCTGGAAGCCATGGAACTCCTCCAATAGGCTTCGGCTTCCTCACCTACAAAAGGTAGGGGAGGAAGGAAATTACCTTGAAGGTCCCCTCTAGGCTGAAATGCGGTAATTCTATGTTCCCAGTCCAGAAGGATGCAATTACCTGTAGAAACCGATCCTGGAAGCCAGTCAGCTTGTAAGCTAGACATTGAATAGCATTGTCACACTCCGCTGCAGCAATCAGAGCCTTCAGGAATATTCGTAGAGCTAAAGCATCAGACCAATAATTATAACTTAGGTGGTTTCTGTGGTTTTT
Organism: Orcinus orca; assembly: GCF_937001465.1. Classification (NCBI taxonomy): domain Eukaryota; kingdom Metazoa; phylum Chordata; class Mammalia; order Artiodactyla; family Delphinidae; genus Orcinus; species Orcinus orca. The sequence continues at coordinate 118,231,415 of NC_064562.1, forward strand.
CTCCATATTTTTAGTCTAATGAGGAAGTAAACTCTGTGTGGTGAGGATAGGGGGCAAAGCCCACCACATGCATATTTACATTGCCTCGGGGTGATCTCTTTCAGACGACACCCCATGTTCTTGCTTTTCTGGAAGGCCAATTCTCTGATGTCCCTTGGAATCCAGACTCACTTTCCATTTAAAACCTGCACTGACAGAATTGCTCAGCTACTGGTAGAAAAGGTTAGTGGGAAGTGGGGCTGATCTATCCATGCCACTGGCCGTGCTGGGGAAGCAGCTTCCGTGCAGCCCGATGTCCCCCCAGTGTATTCATTCGTGGGCTCACAGCTATCCATGGACCGTGCAACATGCATGCACACCGTGAAGGATCCTGGGGATGTAGCGTGGAAGGAAACAGGTGTTGCTGGGGAATGTGATTCAACAGCCACTTTTATTAATGTGCATGTTAATGGCGAACCACATGGTTTTTTTGCTTTTGGACTATGTTGAAACCTTAATTTCCTAATTTTAGAATACCCGGACCTTCGTAAATACTCTGGATTTTCATTCCAATTGAATTCACAGATTTAATGCATTGACCATGGAGAGATTTTGGCGTATAGAACATATAGAGTATATATATTGTGTGTATATGTATATCTGTTTTATGATACATTATTTTCATTTTCAGCATATACATAAAGATGGTGTAATGTCTGGAGTTTGAAGGAGACAGGGCAAGGTCTGGTCGTCATTCTGGATGACCCCAGAGAATGGGGGAGGCCTGGGTTCAAATGAGGCTCAGAGCCACGGTAGCTGTGTCACCTCTCCAAGCCTGGCTTTCTCAGATGGAGATCATGATCGTACTCGCCTCTCAAGTTCCTTCTGAGGATAAAATGAGATAATGCATGTGAAAGTATAGAAAGTGTTCCATAAATGTTAGCTTTCCTGAGGAGTAAATAACATATGTAAAGAAACTTGAAGAGCTTCTAGCACATGGTAGATGCTCAACAAACGGCCACATTAATAATGCAGCTCTTGGTGTTGTAAAGAAAACCACTGCTCGTGATAATAATGGAACAGCTGTATTGAGCGCCCCTTGAAAGTGGTAAGAGCAGCTTTCCAGTCCACGCTCTTCCACTTGCTGTCTCCACGGCCCTGAACTTGCCCCTTTACCTCTCTGTGCATCCGTTTCTTCATCTGGGGCTTAGGGTGCTTTGAGCATGGGTGTGGGTAATTATGAAGGAAACTTTGTGCCCTAGAAAACTCTGCATGACTGTTTTGTGCGTGACGATGATGGTTACAGTGGGCATTTTCAATGGCTCAAAATAGGTTCAGGGCTGGCCCTTACCCCACCAGGGCATTGCAAGGAGTTTTAGTTGTTTTTCTTTCTGGAAGACCTTGGGAAATTTCATTTATCCATCACCCCTGCAGGTGTACCCAGACCTTGAACCCTGGACATCCTTTCTGGGCGAGGCCATAGCCAACTTCAGCTATCTGCTTGGTTTGTCGTTTGCTGTCCTGGGCTCCCGCTTCAGGGTTCCTTCATCACTCACTCTGCTCCAGGGAACCCCCAGTCCTGGCCTTGCCAGCATCAGCCCAGAACCTCCTGGTCCTTTCCTCAGTGAGACTCAGCTGCAGCTAGCCAAATGGCACGTCATTGTGAAGATTAAATGAGTTAAATGCTAAACTAAATTAAATTAGTAAATTAAATAAATTAGTAAATTTATTTTACTACTATAATTTATTACTAAATTATATTAGTAAATAAATTAGTAAATTAAATAAGTAAATTAAATTAGTAAATTAACTAAATTAAATTAGATTAAATAAATTAAATGAGTTTAATGCTAAACTCTTAAAACAAAGTTTGGTGCATGACAGATGCTCCAGAGAGATGAGCTATTTTTATTAGCAGTGTGTCAAAAACTTAGAACAGGGCTTGACACATAGCGAGGGCTGTACTGGTGTTGTTTGCTTTTTTTTTTATACGATCATTCATTTATTTAGTCAGTCAACAAACCTTGCCCACATGTCTTCTTCATGCCAGGCAAGACTTGGGGAGCCAGGGAGAACATGACCGTCCCTGCCCTCAGGGAGCTTAAAGTCTAGCAAGAAGCAAACAAATAAGCAAAAATGCAGCCGGAATGTAAAGATCAAGAGATGCCTGGGGGAGGTGAGGATAAAGAGGAAGCTGTAATCTAGTCTGGAGGGAGGGGAATGATAAGAAAATGATAATAGCAGAGATGTATTTTGAGGAATACATGACAGATGTAAAGAAGCCTGCAGAATGGTACGTATTCGGTTCCTAGAAGTGGTAACTCTGAAGCTGCACCCTTTGTGAGAGAACCTGGTGGATTAGGGGAGAGGAAAAGAGACAGATAGACAGACAGGGTGTTCTAGGAACGGCAAGCAGCGTGTGCAGCTGGAGCCCAAGGTGGCCATGAGCAACTCCTGGGCCATAATACAGCTTAGAAGATCTACAGGTAGGAGCTGAGGGGCTACAGAATTTAAACCACCCTCTAGGCCACATGGGTTTCCAGCCCTAGTACTTTGTACTGTTCCACTGAAAACTCAAAAAGATTCCAGGATCAAGTCTAATAAATTTCCAAACCATGCTTGCTATTGAGTCATTAAAGGCGCTAAGAAGTCTACAAGAAAGAACGCAATTGAACCTCGTCATTTCCCAGACATGTTTGACCTCAGAATCATTTCTCCTCCAAAATCTATGAGCCTAACATGGCTGGTGGCATTCCTGGGAATACAGATTGTGAAACAGCCATCGTGATAGGAAGACCTTGAGGCAGGGTACTGCCGTGGTCTGAGTTGCATATCAGAAAGCTAACTCCCCCAGAAGCAAGGACGGACTGGAGAAGGAGACTCTGGAAGCCAGAGGACGGGTGGAGAAGCTAGTGCAGGAGACCAGGAGGAAGGAATGGGGATCTGAACAAGGGCCATGTGTTGGCGAAGAGGAGGAAGGGGATACAGGAGCTGAGGAGGGAGAGTCATCAGGCATTGATGGCTGAATTTAACTGTTCCAATAATGGGAACTCCCTGAACCTGGAAGTCAGGACCAGGAGTTCTGACTTGAGCCCTGAGTTGGTGAGTTGTGGCCGAGGCAAGCCACTCTCGTCCCTCAAGCCAGGTGGCCAATTCTAACACAGAGGGGACGATGACAAGACAGTTTCCAAGGGACCCTGCACCTCTGCCGTGCTGACGGTCCTAGGCTGTGAGCTGTCTCTACTTCTGAAGCAGGCAAGCAATGTGCTGGACCAGCTGTATGGCCCCAGGGTGAAATTGACATGCGTTGATTAAGTGCCTAACATGTACTTGGCTGAGTGCCAGGCTCTGGGACAGAGGGAAGGAAGGTAGCAGCTTTCATCAGGACCCATCCTCAGGTAAGTCCATCACCCCTGGAAGTCACCTCAGTATAGGAGAAAGGACTTTGGAATCAGATACTGAGAGAGGCTAATCCCAGCTCTGCCATCCCAGCTGGCTGACCTGGAGCAAGTTCCCAGCCCCTCTTACTAGTTTCCTAGGGCTGCACAACAAAGTCCCACAAATGTGGTGGCTTGGAGCAACAGAAGTTCATTCACTCACAGTTCTGGAAGCCAGTAGTTCAATATCAAGGTGTCTGCAGAGCCGTGCTCCCTCGGAGGTGTAGGAGAGGCTCTTCCAGCTTCCGGGGGCTCCAGGGCTTCCTTGGCTTGTGGCCGCATCCCTCCAGGCTCTGCCTCCTCCCACGGCTTTCTCTCTTTCTCTCAAATCCACCTCTTCTTTCTCTTAGAAAGGCATCAGCCATTGAATCTAGGAAGGGTCCACCCTGAATCCGGGATGGCTTTATCCTGACGTCTGTATTAATGACATCTGCAAAGTCCCTATTTCCAAATAAGGCCCCGTTCACAGGTACGTGGACATATCTTTTGGGGACACTTCACCCAACTACACCCCTTCATGTCTCTGCCTCTTCATCTGGAACGTGGAGATCATTGTAGGCTTGTTTTATTGGGCGGTTGGGAGGATGAAGAGAAGGAGTACGTGTAAAATCCTTAACAAAGCACCTGGCAAACTAGTTTCCATACTCATTCATTCATGATGAAATGATGGTGACAGGTCTGTGTCTTGTACCTGTCCTTCAAACTCTAATCCTATATGATGCCCTCGCCTCTAAGCACTGATCCAGGCCACTAAAGCAGCCGTTCTGGTGGCATATGGATTGTGACATAAAGGTTGTTTATGTTCTCTCAGCCCCAGCTGTGCAAGGGAGGAGAGACTGTCACCTTCTCTGGGAGTGGGGTCACAGGCTGCAGACGTTTGTCACTTGGTTGGTCACAACAGCCAGGACAGAATTGGTCAGCTGCTGCTTCTACCCTGAATTCCAGATGGGCATGGGGCTGCCAGGCACCACAAGGATTTATGGGGACACCTGGGCACGCAGCCTCGCCTGCACTCCTGGGCGTGTCCCTGCCTCCCTCACTGAGCACATGGGCTGGGCCAGCAGCTGTCGAGGCCCTGGTTCTGTAGAATTACATCTACACATGCACAGACCAGCATGATGTGGCTCCTTCTGTCCTGGAACCCTCAGCACGGAGGGAAGAAGGACAAGTACACAGACTGGGGTGCAGGGAAGGAAGCCCCTCTGGGTTGGAGCTCAGCCTCAGGCTCCCAGTGGGATGCAGAATAGCACAGCTCAGTGCCTGGAGCTGCTAGGAAATCAAATATTTTCTCACTAGATGTTTAATGAACAGGTATGATTGCCACCTTTGCATTCAGGTTGATCTAGGATCGATAGGAAGGGGCAGACAGAAAGGTGCTGGAAATGCCAAACTCAGCGGGTCTGTAGACTGATGGTCATGAGGCTGAGGACGATGAAGTTTAGCACGCCTCCCAGGCGACTGCGTGGACCGTGGCGTGGCTGAGCATGGTCAGAAGAGGAGGTTTGAATGACGATTCTAGTAATAAAAACCATGCCCAAGATTCCCGGAACACTCACAATAGACCAGCCAGGCATCCGGCTTAGCTCTCAGCCTGCGTTGTTCCTTAATCCTCATAAGAACCCTATGAACACACTGTTGATTCTTGTTCATGTTTTACAAAATTGAGGCAAATAGAACTTGTTAATTCAGCTCCAGCCCCACTGACCTTCTTCCTGTTTCCCATCACACCACGTTGCTTCCTTTGGGAAGCTCAAATTACCCAAAGGGACATTTCCTCAAACTCCCATTCACATCTTCCCCAACGTAGACTGGGTATGTTTCTGTACTCAAATGTTGATACGAACCTTATTTCAAACTGGGATTCGACCAGTGTATAAGGCGCACCTCAGCTCTGAACCTCCCTGCTGTGTAACTTCCTGTGCACCGCTGTCCCTCTCTGAACCTCTTCGGTAAAATGTGTCAAATGATAACACGGCCCTGAGGGTTGTTGTGAAGAGGAAAGGAGAATCCTCGGGTGAAAGTGCTAGAAAATACAAAGTAAATGGAGAGGGTCTCTAGAGGGCAGCTGAGATCTGCCCGCTGGTCAGGTTCAGTGGTCCAGCTGCCGATCCAGAGCCCAGATTCGAGCGTCCACGTCTGCCCTCATCTGCCTCATCTGGCCCTCCCCAATCCCACGCCGTCTGAATACCAGTCTGAAAATTGAGTCGAGATGTCTTTAAACACAGCATGTCCTGGTTCCCTGTGAGAGAGTTTGGCTGCTCTGACACCTGTAAAATGGAATTATACCTACAAATTAATTTGCTAGAAATGATCCACATTTCCCAAGATGTTCCTGGAAGCCAATATGAACAATTAGAGCTGGAGACGCAACTCCTGGCCTGATGAGTTGGGGGTGAGGCAATGATGAACCCACCGCCCATTAGCTTAGGAAGCAGCAGGGCCGGGGGACCCTGGAACAGCTGCAGCTCCCTGAGGAGTGAGGATCCATCACCCGTGGGCCTCCACCCTCCACTTGTTTATTTATTGAGGTGAAATTCACATAATGTAAAATGAACTGTTTTCAAACAGAGTGGCATTTAGTACGTTCACAATGCTGTGTAACCACCACCTCTGTCTAGTTCCAGAACATTCATCCCCGCAGAGGAAACCCAGTGAGCAGTTGCTCCCCATCCCCCCTCCCGGCCCCTGGCAACGCACGATCTGTCTTCTGTCCCTGTGCATTTACTTATCCTGGGTATTTCATATGCGATCCCACCTACGCTAAAATAACACCGTACCTGAGACAGGCACCAGGCACAAAGGGCTCTGAGCATCCTAGTTGCTGGGACGCCCGACCTGGTGTTGGGGCCAGAGCAGAATGACATTTAGCAAGGTTCTTAGCCCCTTGGGGGTGCAGTTTCTTCTTCTTAACTCAGACTTTAATCCCCGGGCTGTGACCGTGATTCATGCTCCAGCAAACCCTCCTCCTCCCCAGACTTTCCCTGACCCTCCCCGACAGACCGCCCTCCACAGCGCACTTGGGTTGCCCCATTTGTATTCTGTCCCAGGTGTCACACCGGTGTTTCCTGTGATGCCTGCACCTTGTTCTCTAGCCACCTCGTGACTTACGGAGTGCGGAAACCACGTGGCATAGCAGATGGAGTACTGGCTTTGCCATCCAAAAAGCTGAGTTCCTGGCCCCGTGTCCTCTCTGTAAGAGGCAATGAGTGTAAAGTGAGATGCGCAGTAATGTTCTTTTGTCCTGTCTTTGGCAGCCCCGGAAGTGTTCCAGGTGTATGTGGACGGAGGCCCTGGGTACTCCTACCCCGTTGACTGGTGGTCCCTGGGTGTCACGGCCTATGAGCTGCTGCGGGGCTGGGTAAGATGTGCGCCTGTGTGGTGAACGCGAGGGCTGTGGAAGTGGGGGGCTCAGCTTCTACCAGGCTTGGGTGGGGTGGAATGGCCCTGCCGCTGGATGTGCACCATGCCGGCCCTGGGTGTCAGTCCTGATTGCCCGTGTGCCAACTCCAAGGTGCTGAGCATTAGAAAGCTCTTAACAAGCTTCTGGTCCAGCCCCTCATTCTACTCACGGGGACAGGGATGTCCAGAGGGGGAGGGTCTTGTGTGAAGCTCAGCAGCTGATCCATGGCAGCTCAAACACCCAAAGCATCTTGGTGTCATGATTTCCAACGCTGTCGTCTTTCCACCCACAACATGATGCGCCCGTGCCCAGCTTTCCAGATTGGTTTTTTGTTGTTGTTATTTTAGTTCCAACCTTCCCCGAATACTTAGCTCAGTGTCCTATAAAAATGGGGCATTCAGTACGTATTTTTGTTTTATTTCTTTTAAATTTAAAAGCTGAAGATGACTAATGGAGCTATTTGGCAACTAATAACTCAGTTTTATTTTAGCAGAAAGAATTATGACAAACGAATTTCGAGGCTTTTTTTTTTTTACACAAGTATCATTTGAAAATGACGCCATTTAACCTCTCAGGACCATGGTTTCCCCTTCATACAATGGGGATAGTAACATCCTCTCAGTCTATTCTGTGGTGCTGAAGTTATCCTGGGATCGATGCACCCCTAGACTGGGACACTCAGTTTGCGTATTACCCACCTTATAGCTCCAGCACCCAGCACACAGCGTAGAGAGTCAGTTCCTCCCACTGGATGCTGCTTTAACAGTGTCTCACGGTCATCTGCATATATGCATATTAAGGCGGGTAGACGGTGCCCCTTGAGGGCAGGAGCCCCCAGTGCACAGTGATAACTGGTGGGAATGAATGAGGGAATGAATGATGGCAGCTGTGTGAAAACCATACAAGCTATGTGAGTGTCATTAGTTATCACCGTGTGGTTCAAGCAACTGGGGTCTCTCTTGATCTCAGTGATTTCCCCTGAATTCCTCAAAAACATACTACAGTACATGATGTTGTTAGAAAGCAAAAAATATGTATATGAACTTGTGAGTTTTCTCGGGCACTGAATGAAAACAATTCATCTCTCCCCACCTCCCTGGTTGGTTCCTTTGTCGTGTACTGGTTCTTTAATATACATGCTCCAGGAGGGGACATGAGGGTCCCCATGATATTTGTATGAACCAGAGAACACAGACATCACCAGATGATGTTTATCACGGAATCAATCATACAAATGACCTTGGCAAGCAGTTGACCTAAGCATGATTGGTCGTTTGCCAGCAGAAAGTGTATTCTCTGCCGGAATACAAGTCAGAACAGTCAGAGATGATGACTTGGCAGAAAGCCCCAAGGGCTTCAAAATAAAACGTTTCATTTTCAGTGTATCTGAGTTTTCTGCTTAGGGATCCAAATGCCACTTTTAGTAGAAGAGGGAGGGTCCCATGGTGGGATCGGGGCTTTGGTGTGGGGACAGAGTGAACAAGAATGCCTGTTATGGGTTGGTGTGACTCTGTCTCCCAGATATCTTGGTCTGTTCATCTTTGACTTGAAACACAATGGGTTTATGCAAATAGTTGATTCTGTTTTTTTAATCCTGGAAACGATCACATTTAGTCCAAAAGCTATACTGAAAAACACTCATATTTTTCCATGGACTGTGTGAATTTAGAAGTTATCCTTCCTCATTGAAATTCCTCCATCATGTCAGTGACAGCATCCCTGATAGGTGATCACCCCCCTGTTCCTTGATTCCCTCAGGATCCAGGGGACTCCTTACCTCCAAAAGATGAAAGTCATAATGGGAATTTTCGAACACATATTCTAAGATTATAGAGTTGGAAAGCATTAGAAATGAAAGGTGGGAGATTGAAGGTATTAATATGGTATGTTAGCCAGGGACCCAGGCATGCTCTAGTCTTAGAGCAGAAAGAGACATCTCTCCCGAAATGCTCTATCAGGAGAGCAGAGGAGTGGAGTGTCATCAGTGGGCTTGAAATTTCAATGCAGAGAATTCTGTGAGCCTGCTTGGATCCTGTAGCCCAGACGAGGGGAGTAACTTGTACCCAACTTTCCTATGAGCCCAAACAAGAATCTCAGTTCTCACCCTGAGACCTGCTAAGTAAAAAAAAAAAAAAAGACTCAAGAAGCACCACGCAGCTGCATAGCACAGGGAGATCAGCTGGTGCTTTGTGACCACCTAGAGGGGTGGGATAGGGAGGGTGGGAGGGAGGGAGATGCAAGAAGGAAGAGAGATGGGAAGATATGTATATGTATAACTGATTCACTTTGTTATAAAGCAGAAAGTAGCACACCATTGTAAAGCAATTATACTTCAATAAAGATGTAAAAAAAGAAAGAAAGAAAGCACCACCTGGAGAGTTCCCTTTTGAGCACAGTTGTCTCAGGGACTGTGACCACACCCCCTGGAGAGAACCCCATGGGGACAGAGAGGAGAGGGAGGTTTCTCATCCACTGACCCAGAGAAGGGACTTAAAGGTCTTACCCAGCCCCTGTTTCCCCACCTACCAGGCTCCTTGATGGTTTCCCTGGCAGTGTCACCCACCTGTCCACTGGTTTTCCTCTGCATGCACAGGGCTCTTATATCCAGAAAGAACGTGTTTCATTTTTTTTAAAGCCCTAATGGCTAGAAAGATTTTCCTCTTACTCAACTGAAAGCTGCCTCCTCGTAACACAGAAAGAGGATCTTAGAAGAATTCACAGGTTCAAACCCTGGCTCTACCAGGCACCTTGTCTGTGATCTTAACCAAGGCCAATAGACAGACCAAATGCTCAGAATCCTCATCTGTTAACCGAAAAAATAATAATAATAGTAACACCTACCCAACAGGGTGGCTGTGAATATTAAGTGATTCTGACGATGCAAATTACCCAGCTCTGCGACCAATAAAGGGTCGGCACTCGGTCAATGTCAGCTCCCCTCCCCTGGTCTCTCTGATTCCCATGCGGGGGGCCTGCTGGCAGGTCTGCATCCTTTCCAGCTTAGCACCTCTCAAGGTGGAGACAGGCCCTGGGAGAGGAGCTGAGTCACATGTGGCTGCTGACCGTTAGTGGGGAGGTCCCGGGGCCCGGTGAGCAGGGGTCTGGGCTCCCATCCACACCCCGTGTGCCTTGATGCTGTGATTCCACCTTAGTCACTTAACTCATCTGAGCCCTGGCTTCCTCCTTCATGAAATGGGGATGATGAGGCTGGCCTGCGGGGTCACCGTGGGGATTCCAGGAGCAAATGTAGGCGGAGCACACGCGGCGTCCAGTGCACAGGAGGGATGCTGACTGCTACATAAATGTGCACGCGGTGATGATTCTGAGACAGGTAGCTGCAGAGACAGTGCTGATGACTTCTTCTTAGAGGAGAGGGGAAGAATTTCTGAGGGAGGAAGCGTTAAGGGGGATCATATATGAGTTGGTTGGGAAACCGTGTGAGCAGAGACCGGGAAGGGCAGCTGAGGCTGACACAGCAAATATCTTAGACTGACCAGCAGTCAGAAAGACAGTCTGGGGGCTGTCTAGAAAGGACCCTGAGGTCAGCTGGAGGCACTGGCTTCACTCTGTAGGCAGTGTGGTGCTGTCCATGGAAGCGACAGCATGGTGGTCAAGCGAGAGTCTGGGCTTTGGAATCACACGTGTTGGGGATCAAATCCCAGCTTTGTTGCGCAGTCTCTGAATGTCTGGGGTGAGCCTGTTTCTTGTCTATCAGATGGGGAGAACAGTGGTTGCAAAGCACAGGGTTCCTCAGCCTCAGCTCTACGGACGCTTGGGACTGGGTACTGCTTTGTGATGGGGGCTGCCCAGTGCACTGTAGGATGTTTAGCTGCATCCCCGGCCTCTACCCACTAGATACCAGCAGGACTTTGCCCCCACCCAGTAAGGACAACCAAAATGTCCCCAAACATTGCCATATGTCCCCTGGAGGGACAGATTATCCCCGTTTGAGAACCACTGCCATGGAGTAATCAAGGGGACTAAAGGAGATTCTGGTAACCAAACGTTGTCTTCTACATCTGTGACTCTATTTCAGTTTTGTAGGTAAGTTCATCTGTACCCTTTGTTTAGATTTCACATATAAGTGATATCATATGATATTTGTCTTTCTCTGTCTGACTTACTGAGGGATAAATTGGAAGATTGGGTTGGACATATACACACTACTATATAAAATAGATAACTAATAAGGACTTACTGCATAGCACAGGAAACTCTACTCAATACTCTGTAATGACCTATACGGGGAAAGAATCTAAGAAAAGAGTGGATATATGTATACGTAGAACTGATTCACTTTGCTGTACACCTGAAACTAACACAACGTTGTAAGTCAACTATACGCTAATAAAATTTTTAAAAATAAAGTTGCAACTCCCCTCCTTCCCCCGCCCACAGACACCTCAGGCCCTCCTTTTTCTCTAAGACACGTAACACCATGTAATATCTATTTTACGTATTTTGATCGTCTATGTCCCCACACTAGAATGTAAACTCCACGAGGTGGGGACTTTTCTGTTGTTTATTTACTAACGTATTCCCCAGCCCCTAGAGCAGAGGTTGGTATACCTTGGGGACACAATATTTGCTGACTAAATAACAGATGGAAAAATAAAGTCTCAGTCAAGTTTCTTAAAAATAAATAAATAAATAAATGAGATTCTGAATGTCAGATCACTGACCCATGGCCTTGCAGCAGGGGGTGGAGCCCTAAGAGCCCACGCTATGGTGCCATGAGGACTTCTACCCTCTCTGCTTCCCCCCAGCCACCTGCCTCACGCGGTGTTACCCTTGCCTTTGACCTCTGTCAGCACTTCTCCTTAGGGTTCAGTAGGCAGAGAAGGTATGGGTGATGGCTAATAGAGGAAGGAGTATGGCGCTCCTAGAGGTTGGAGCAGAACTAAGAACCGCTGGGTACACACCGGATGGTGGGCTCAACCACAGAGACGAGGAATCTGTTGGTATATTAACCCAAGAAAGGGAGAGAGGCAGCCCTTGGGTTGAGCACCGCCTTTCTGTCCCTCGGTAAAGCAAACAGAGAGAGCCCTGAGCTGGGGGTCAAAAACCTGGGGGGAAATGAACTCTGGGACCTCGCCCCTCCAGGTTTTATATCTCCATAAAGGGAGGGGTTTTCAAGCTGTGTTTCCTGGAAGTACAGGACCCTGAAGAGGTGATTCAGCAGTTCATACAGGAAAAAAATGTTTCTCCAGGCTTTGGAGGTTTAAATAGACCAGGGAACTGTTATTCCCTTTCATCTGTTCTATGTTTGGGATTTTGAGTAAAAAGATTTGGGGTAAAAAACATTGGATGAGATGGTCCCCAAGGCCCAGCTCAGCTCTAACAGTTAAAATAACAGGTCTGAGCCGGAGAGCCTTGTCTGCTCACCCGCCGGGGCGGGCGGGGCTGGGAGCTGAGGCTGGGGCTTCGGTCGGAGCGCAGGGAGAGGACTGGGGTTGGCGGTGTGAACACAGCCTTTAGGGGGCTAGTGCACCACGGCTAGCCAGCAGGGAGTCCGGGAAAAGTCTGGAGCTGCCGAAGAGGCAAGAGACTTTTTCTTCGCTCTTTGTTTCCTGGTGCGCGAGGAGAGGGGATTAAGAGCGCTGATTAAAGGAGCTCCAGAGACGGGCGCGAGCCGCAGCTAACAGCGCGGACCCCAGAGACAGGCATGAGACGCTAAGGCTGCTGCTGCCGCCACCAAGAAGCCTGTGTGCGAGCACAGGCCACTATCCACACCCCCTTCCGGGGAGCCTGTGCAGCCCGCCACTGCCAGGGTCCCGGGATCCAAGGACAACTTCCCCGGGAGAACGCAGGGCGCGCCTCAGGCTGGTGCAACGTCACGCCGAGCTCTGCCGCCGCAGGCTCAGCCCGCATCCGTGCCTCTCCCTCCCCCCCGGCCTGAGTGAGCCAGAGCCCCCGAATCAGCAGCTCCTTTAGCCCCGTCCTGTCTGAGCGAAGAACAAACGCCCTCAGGCGACCTACACGCAGAGGCGGGTCCAAATCCAAAGCTGAGCCCCGGGAGCTGTGCAAACAAAGAAGAGAAAGGGAAATCTCTCCCAGCAGCGTCAGAAGCAGCGGATTAAAGCTCCACAATCAACTTGATGTACCCTGCATCTGTGGAATACCTGAATAGACAAGGAATCATCCCAAATTAAGGAGGTGGACTTTGAGAGCAAGATTTATTATTTTTTCCCCTTTTCCTCTTTTTGTGAGTGTGTATGCGTATTCTTCTGTGTGAGGTTTTGTCTGTATAGCTTTGCTTTAACCATGTGTCTTAGGGTTCTATCCATCCGTTTTTTTGCTTTTTTGTTTTTCTAATTTTTTTCTTAATAATTATTTTTTATTTTAATAACTTTATTTTATTTTATCTTACTTTTATTTTATTTTATCCTACTTTTATTTTATTTTATCCTCTTTCTTTCTTTCTTTCTACTTTTTCTCCCTTTTATTCTGAGCCGTGTGGATGAAAGGCTCTTGGTGCTGCAGCCAGGAGTCAGTGCTGTGACTCTGAGGTGGGAGAGCCAACTTCAGGACACTGGTCCACAAGAGACCTCCCAGCTCCACATACTATCAAACAGCAAAAATCTCCCAGAGATCTCCATCTCAACACCAGCACCCAGCTTCACTCAATGACCAGCAAGCTACAGTGCTGGACACCCTATGCGAAACAACCAGCAAGACAGGAACACAACCCCACCCATTAGCAGAGAGGCTGCCTAAAGTCATAATAAGTCTACAGACACCCCAAAACACACCACCAGATGTGGACCTGCCCACCAGAAAGACAAGATCCAGCCTCATCCACCAGAACACAGGCACTAGTCCCCTCCACCAGGAAGCCTATACAACCCACAGAACTAACCTTAGCCACTGGGGAGAGACACCAAAATCAACGAGAAGTATGAACCTGCAGCCTGCAAAAAGGAGACCCCAAACACAGTAAGATAAGCAAAATGAGAAGACAGAAAAACACACAGCAGATGAAGGAGCAAGATAAAAACCCACCAGACCTAACAAATGAAGAGGAAATAGGCAGTCTACCTGAAAAAGAATTCAGAATAATGATACTAAAGATGATTTAAACTCTTAGAAATAGAATAGAGAAAATGCAAGAAACATTTAACAAGGACCTAGAAGAACTAAAGATGAAACAAGCAACGATGAACAACACAATAAATGAAATTAAAAATACTCTAGATGGGATCAATAGCAGAATAACTGAGGCAGAAGAACAGATAAGTGACCTGGAAGATAAAATAGTGAAAATAACTACTGCAGAGCAGAATAAAGAAAAAAGAATGAAAAGAACTGAGGACAGTCTCAGAGACCTCTAGGACAACATTAAACGCACCAACATTCGAATTATAGGGGTTCCCAGAAGAAGAAGAGAAAAAGAAAGGGACTGAAAAAATATTTGAAGAGATTATAGTTGAAAACTTCTCTAATATGGGAAAGGAAATAGTTAAGTCCAGGAAGCACAGAGAGTCCCATACAGGATAAATCCAAGGAGAAACACACCAAGGTGCATATTAATAAAACTGTAAAAAATTAAATACAAAGAAAACATATTAAAAGCAGCAAGGGAAAAACAACAAATAACACACAAGGGAATCACCATAAGGTTAACAGCTGATCTTTCATCAGAAACTCTTAAAGCCAGAAGGGACTGGCAGGACATATTTAAAGTGATGAAGGAGAAAAACATGCAGCCAAGATTACTCTACCCAGCAAGGATCTCATTCAGATTTGATGGAGAAATTAAAACCTTTACAGACAAGCAAAAGCTGAGAGAGTTCAGCACCACCAAACCAGCTTTACAACAAATGCTAAAGGAACTTCTCTAGGCAAGAAACACAAGAGAAGGAAAAGACCTACAATAACAAACCCAAAACAATTAAGAAAATGGGAATAGGAACATACATATTGATAATTACCTTAAATGTAAATTAATGCTCCCATTGGTGGGATCCAATCCATTTGGTGGGATTAAATGCTCCCACCAAAAGACACAGACTGGCTGAATGGATACAAAAACAAGACCCATATATATGCTGTCTACAAGAGACCCACTTCAGACCTAGGGATACATACTGACTGAAAGTGAGGGGATGGAAAAAATATTCCATGCAAATGGAAATCAAAAGAAAGCTGGAGTAGCAATTCTCATATCAGACAAAATAGACTTTAAAATAAACACTATTAGAAGAGACAAAGAAGGACACTACATAATGATCAAGGGATCGATCCAAGAAGAAGATATAACAATTGTAAATATTTATGCACCCAACATAGGAGCACCTCAATACGTAAGGCAAATACTAACAGCCATAAAAGGGGAAATCGACAGTAACACATTCATAGTAGGGGACTTTAACACACCACTTTCACCAATTGACAGATCATCCAAAATGAAAATAAATAAAGAAACACAAGCTTTAAATGATACATTAAACAAGATAGACTTAATTGATATTTATAGGACATTCCATCCAAAAACAACAGAATACACATTTTTCTCAAGTGCTCATGGAACATTCTCAAGGATAGATCATATCTTGGGTCACAAATCAAGCCTTGGTAATTTAAGAAAATTGAAATTGTACCAAGTATCTTTTCCGACCACGCTATGAGACTAGATATCAATTACAGGAAAAGATCTGTAAAAAAATACAAACACATAGAGGCTAAACAATACACTACTTAATGACGAAGTGATCACTGAAGAAATCAAAGAGGAAATCAAAAAATACCTAGAAACAAATGACAATGGAGACACGACGACCCAAAACCTATGGGATGCAGCAAAAGCAGTTCTAAGAGGGAAGTTTATAGCAATACAATCCTACCTTAAACAGGAAACATCTCGAATAAACAACCTAACCTTGCACCTAAAGCAATTAGAGAAAGAAGAACAAAAAAACCCCAAAGTTAGCAGAAGGAAAGAAATCATAAAGATCAGATCAGAAATAAATGAAAAAGAAATGAAGGAAACGATAGCAAAGATCAATAAAACTAAAAGCTGGTTCTTTGAGAAGATAAACAAAATTGATAAACCATTAGCCAGACTCATCAAGAAAAAAGGGAGAAGACTCAAATCAATAGAATTACAAATGAAAAAGGAGAAGTAACAACTGACACTGCAGAAATACAAAAGATCATGAGAGAGTACTACAAGCAACTCTATGCCAATTAAATGGATAACCTGGAAGAAATGGACAAATTCTTAGAAATGCACAACCTGCCAAGACTGAATCAGGAAGAAATAGAAAATATGAACAGACCAATCACAAGCACGGAAATTGAAACTGTGATTAAAAATCTTCCAACAAACAAAACCCCAGGACCAGATGGCTTCACAAGCGAATTCTATCAAACATTTAGAGAAGAGCTAACACCTATCCTTCTCAAACTCTTCCAAAATATAGCAGAGGGAGGAACACTCCCAAACTCATTCTGTGAGGCCACCATCACCCTGATACCAAACCAGACAAGGATGTCACAAAGAAAGAAAACTACAGGCCAATATCACTGATGAACATAGATGCAAAAATCCTCAACAAAATATGAGCAAACAGAATCCAACAGCACATTAAAAGGATCATACACCATGATCAAGTGGGGTTTATTCCAGGAATGCAAGGATTCTTCAATATACGGAAATCAATCATCGTGATACACCATATTAACAAATTGAAGGAGGAAAAGCCATATGATCATCTCAATAGATGCAGAAAAAGCTTTCGACAAAATTCAACACCCATTTATGATAAAAACCCTGCAGAAAGTAGGCATAGAGGGAACTTTCCTCAACATAATAAAGACCATATGTGACAAACCCACAGCCAACATCGTTCTCAATGGTGAAAAACTGAAACCATTTCCACTAAGATCAGGAACAAGACAAGGTTGTCCATGCTCACCACTCTTATTCAACATAGTTTTGGAAGTTTTAGCCACAGCAATCAGAGAGGAAAAGGAAATAAAAGGAATCCAAATCGGAAAAGAAGAAGTAAAGCTGTCACTGTTTGCAGGTGACATGATACTATACATAGAGAATCCTAAAGATGATACCAGAAAACTACTAGAGCTAATCAATGGATTTGGTAAAGTAGCAGGATACAAAATTAATGCACAGAAATCTCTGGCATTCCTATACACTAATGATGAAAAATCTGAAAGTGAAATCAAGAAAACACTCCCATTTACCACTGCAAGAAAAAGAATAAAATATCTCGGAATAAACCTACCTAAGGAGACAAAAGACCTGTATGCAGAAAATTATAAGACACTGATGAATGAAATTAAAGATGGTACAAATAGATGGAGAGATATACCATGTTCTTGGATTGGAAGAATCAACATTGTGAAAATGACTCTACTACCCAAAGCAATTTACAGATTCAATGCAATCCCGATCAAACTACCACTGGCATTTTTCACAGAACTAGAACAAAAAATTTCACAATTTGTATGGAAACACAAAAGACCCCGAATAGCCAAAGCAATCTTGAGAACGAAAAACGGAGCTGGAAGAATGAGGCTCCCTCACTTCAGACTATACTACAAAGCTACAGTAATCAAGACAGTATGGTACTGGCACAAAAGCAGAAATATAGATCAATGGAACAGGATAGAAAGCCCAGAGATAAACCCACGCACATATGGTCACCTTATCTTTGATAAAGGAGGCAGGACTGTACAGTGGAGAAAGGACAGCCTCTTCAATAAGTGGTGCTGGGAAAACTGGACAGGTACATGTAAAGGTATGAGATTAGAACACTCCCTAACACCATACACAAAATTAATCTCAAAATGGATTAAAGACCTAAATATAAGGCCAGAAACTATCAAACTCTTAGAGGAAAACATAGGCAGAACACTCTATGACATAAATCACAGCAAGATCCTTTTTCACCCACCTCCTAGAGAAATGGAAATAAAAACAAAAATAAACAAATGGCACCTAATGAAACTTCAAAGCTTTTGCACAGCAAAGGAAACCATAAGCAAGACCAAAAGACAACCCTCAGAATGGGAGAAAATATTTTCAAATGAAGCAGCTGACAAAGGATTAATCTCCAAAATTTACAAGCAGCTCATGCAGCTCAATAACAAAAAAACAAACAACTCAATCCAAAAATGGGCAGAAGACCTAAATAGACATTTCTCCAAAGAAGAGATACAGATTGCCAACAAACACATGAAAGAATGCTCAACATCATTAATCATTAGAGAAATGCAAATCAAAACTACAATGAGATATCATCTCACACCGGTCAGAATGGCCATCATCAAAAAATCTAGAAACAATAACTGCTGGAGAGGGTGTGGAGAAAAGGGAACACTCTTGCACTGCTGGTGGGAATGTGAATTGGTACAGCCACTATGGAGAACAGTATGGAGGTTCCTTAAAAAACTACAAATAGAACTACCATATGACCCAGCAATCCCACTACTGGGCATATACCCTGAGAAAACCATAATTCAAAAAGAGTCATGTACCAAAATGTTCATTGCAGCTCTATTTACAATAGCCAAGAGATGGAAACAACCTAAGTGTCCATCATCGGATGATTGGATAAAGAAGATGTGGCACATATATACAATGGAATATTACTCAGCCATAAAAAGAAACAAAATTGAGTTATTTGTAGTGAGGTGGATGGACCTAGAGTTTGTCATACAGAGTGAAAGATAAAGACAAATACCATATGGTAACACATATATATAGAATCTAAGAAAAAAAAATGTCATGAAGAACCTAGGGGTAAGACGGGAATAAAGACATAGACCTACTAGAGAATGGACTTGAGGATACGGGGAGGGGGAAGGGTAAGCTGTGACAAAGTGAGAGAGTGACATGGACATATATACACTA
Source organism: Orcinus orca (assembly GCF_937001465.1). NCBI lineage: Eukaryota > Metazoa > Chordata > Mammalia > Artiodactyla > Delphinidae > Orcinus > Orcinus orca. The sequence goes on from NC_064562.1 coordinate 118,250,106, forward strand.
CCAAACGTAAAATAGATAGCTAGTGGGAAGCAGCCGCATAGCACAGGGAGATCAGCTCGGTGCTTTGTGACCACCTGGATGGGTGGGATAGGGAGGGTGGGAGAGAGGGAGACGCAAGAGGGAGGAGATATGGGAACATATGTATAACTGATTCACTTTGTTATAAAGCAGAAACTAACACACCATTGTAAAGCAATTATACTCCAATAAAGACGTAAAAAAATTTAAAAAAATAAAATCACAGGTCTACCACAGTTCTTTTCCTGTTTCTTCCATTTCTCGGTAAATTGGCCATCTTTGTAAACTGAGTTTCCTGGAATAGAGATGCACCTCCACTCTATAATGAGTATATCCAGTGCCCTGCTGCCAAAATCACTTTCACCAGCAGAACATGTAATTACTTTACCTTATAAAGACCACTTGGTTTTCTGAGTCAAGACATCCTAAGGCCAATGAGTGAGAACCGAGCATCAGTAGAACTCTTTACCTGACGCAGATGAATATGGATCTTAATATGTGCCAGTATTCTTGTCGAAGGACCTGGGTTTCTCCAGAACCACACAAACAGATTAAGGCTAAGCCTGGAGCTTAAAGGCACAGAGCTGACTTTATTTTATTATTTTTTAAAAATATTTATTGGAGTATAATTGCGTTACAATGTTGTGCTAGTTTCTACTGTACAGCAAAGTGAATCAGCTATACATACATATATATCCCCTCTTTTTGGATTTCCTTCCCATTTAGGTCACCACAGAGCACTGAGTAGAGTTCCCTGTGTTATACAGTAGGTTCTCATTAGTTATCTATTTAATACATGGTATCAATAGTGTATATATGTCAATCCCAATCTCCTAATTCATCCCACCCCCCCCCAAACTCCCACTCCATCCCTCCCCCTCCCCCTCCCTCTTGGCAACCACAAGTCTGTTCTCTATGTCTGTTTTAACCACGTGGGGTCTCTCTCTCTGATGCCGCCTGTTGTCCTTTGGTTGCAGAGGCCATATGAAATCCACTCGGCCACCCCCATTGATGAGATCCTCAACATCTTCAAGGTGGAGCGTGTCCACTACTCCTCCACGTGGTGCAAGGGCATGGTAGCCCTGCTGAAGAAGGTAAGGGGGCAGCCGCCAGCCCACCTGGCCAGGGAGCTGGGCACTCAGCGCAGTAACAGGCAGACCAGCAGATTAAGGAATGAGAAAACGAATGGCGGGACAGTGGTAGAAATAATAAAGTCAGCGGTGCTCTAATGCCTCATCGTAAACACTCTCACCATCCCGCAGCAAGATCACAAAGCCGCTGGACAGGGTGGCTTTTAGTCACGTCTGTGACAACAAAGCCCACAGGCTCTTTTCACTCCACAATAAGCTTCTAGTAATTAGAAATATTTAATGCATATAGCTCTTGAAAAATTTTACAGATCATCTTTTAACTCACTGACCTTTAAGACATTGGGCGTCTCCTGACTTTTCCTGGGAACTAGTAGTTGCTAGTAGAATAAAGCAGTGGTTCTCCAAGGTGGTTCCTGGACCAGCATCCCCCGGGAACTTGTTGGAAATGCGGATTCTCAGGCTCCACCCGCAGACCTGCTGAATCAGAAATGGTGGGGCAGGCCCTGTTGTTTGTGTTCTGATAAGCTCGAGTTCAGCATGGGCAGTGGGTCGTGGCGCCCTCCTTCTGAGGCTGGCATTCAGCTAAACTCACTCGGAATCCTCCAAGACACAGAGTCGAGCCTTGCATGTGGTCAGCGCCAGTCACCTTTAATGAAGGAATTATGATGACGGCAGCCAGCACTGGTTGGGGGAATGTTATATGGGGGCTCTGCTCGTTTAGTCCTTACATGCCCTGTGAGAGGAGGAGTGTTAGTGCCCCCATAGTAGAGATGGGAAAACTGAGGCTCGGGAAAGCAGATCATTCACTCACTGCCACAGGGCTGTTAGAGGCAGAGGAGGATTTAAATCCAAGCTCTCTGAACTCCAGATGTCACCTCTTAATCCCTCCAAACTCTGTAGATGACTTAGGGAATTACTCATTAGTTAAATTGCTTTAGGGGAGATTCACCCCCTGGGTTTTAGACATCAGTGGTCCTTAACCAACTGCTGATTGGAATCACCTGGAAGCTCTACCCACCTGCCAACACCTCCACCTCCCACCCACCCATGGAGTCAGAGAACTAACTGCTGCTCTAAACGGTGGCCACCCCCTTCCACCGCCGCCCTGCCCTGGGCATTGAAGCAGCATCTCTGTTTAAATCTGTACCCGTCATTCTGGGGACAGTTCCTAGAGAGAGGCCACCGTGATCAGCAGGTGAGACCCTGCCAGGTGCCCCTCCCATGGTGTGACTGTAGCCCACTCGCTGCAGTGGCAGGTGGGAGCCGACTGGCTGGGGGTCCTGATTCCAGCTCCCACCTGCCAGCAGCTGGGGGTGGCATCCTGCCTTGGTGTGTCCCAGGTCCTCATCCATCCCCTATGGGTCTCATCTGAATCATGAGCCAGAAGTGGAAGAGTTACCATTATCCTTCCTACTTTCGGAGGAGGAAACATGCACAGCACAGTCAGCAGCTCAGCCGGGGCCACGCTGCTACCGAGTGGCCCTCCCAGGGCTGGGCCCCGTCTTTCACTTTTAGCCTCAGTGTCCTTGCACCAGATAAGCTAGTGTTTTGAAAGCTGAAAACCCCTCTGGATGCAAGGTAATGTACGGCTATTTTTTTTTCTTTTACTGCATCACCCCTTATTAGCAGAAACTCCATTTGAAGGGAAGCTAAAAGTTGACCCCTTGGCTACAAATGAGGCCATTCCATCAGACTGCAGAGGTCACCTCATAGCTGTCCAGGGAGAAATTTTATTATGCTTTTGTGCATCCCATTACCAAGCTGAAAGTCCTAAAACAAGGTGGCTAATTCTTTTTATTTTTAATTGGAAACCTCTGCAGACCTCATTGAGAGGTGGCATGTCACAGGGTGCGAGTTCCCAAGGGGAGCACGGCAGGCAAAAATCTAGTCCCTGTCCAGAGAGCCCATTGCTGGATGACCTTCCAGCAGCCTGACCCCTCAGTTCCTCCCTGGCTATAAAGAGATGAGTGTAGGTGATGCTTCCAACACAGCAGCCCAAACAGGACAGGACACTCATGGAACGCAGAAAGCGGGGCACCTTCATTTTCCCAAGACTCCGCCTTCGGATTCCCCCACAAACCTCGGTGGGGTGCACTGCCCAAGCAAGCACGTTTGCCCTTTGCCTGCAGCTCCTGACCAAGGACCCCAAGAGCCGCCTGTCCAGCCTCGGTGACGTCCAGAGCGCACCCTACTTGGCCGACATGAACTGGGACGCGGTGTGGGAGAAGGCCCTGATGCCCGGCTTCGTACCCAATGTGAGTGAGGTCCTGTTCGACGGCATCCCGCCCTGTGCAGGGTCCCCCACCTGGGCGGGCAGGAAGACGCCAGAAGCTGTCCAGTGGGGGCCCTGCTGGCCACGGTCACCTGAGCACCAGAGGAATCACGTTTCACTGAGATTCAGGGTGGATTTGTACCTGATTTCCGAGGTCCACATGCAGATGCCTGCAGTTGTCCCCTCTGGCCACACTGTTCCTTAGCTCCATACCTGTGAACACACTGCTTCCTCTTCCAGGAGTGCCTTTCTTGTCCACTTGGAAATCTCCTCCCCCTCCTTCCAGACTCAGCGTAAAACGCAGCAAGTGGTCCACTGGAGGGTCTTGGTAACTGCCTTCTGGATAAGGAGGAAACTCAGTCATTGCCTCCTCTGGGACGTTTTCCCAGCCAGCCTCTCCATCCCCTTACCTGGAGTGGATCTCACCCTCCCTGGTTCCCCACTGGACAGTTGCCTAGGTCTGCGTTAGCGGTCAATAACGTTCTGTCGCGTGCATCCGCCATTGCCCGAGAGCTTCAGAGGGTGGGTTGGCTGACCTTCGCCTGAGAGAGATCCCAGAGCAATGGGTGACCCCAGAAGCTGCTAGAAGACCTCGATATGTGCTTGTCACATGAGTATGAATCGGTTAATGATAACAGCCAGTAGGGTTAAGCGTGTTCTAAAGCTTCACGTAATGTCACATAAGCTTCACAACAGGGAAGGGGGCCCTGTTAGTAGTCTCAGCTTAAGTGAATAGTCTCAGGTTAAGCAAACTGCCCACATTACTCAGTGAGAAATTGGCAAAGCCAGGGCTTGACCTCAGGCAGTCTGGATCCAGAGCCTCCATTGAAGGAAGGAAGGGAGGGAGGGAAGATAGATCAGGCCAGGAAGGACTTGGGCCTGGAATCTGACCTGCTCACTGGGAGAGGGAGAGTGGTGGGGGACAGATGTACCACCAAGGGAAGGGGGACTATTCGTGGAACCATAGCAGTTGGCAGTGTGAGGATCCTGGCAGGGGCAGGTTGGGGAGAGCTGTCAGTACAGACAAGCCCAGCGGGGACTGTTCCGCTGGGACCTCTCTCCAGGATGGAGAAGGGAAAGGGAAAAGAACGTAGTACTGCTCCCCAGCCTCACAAGTTCGGAGCACTTACCCTCATTTTGCAGTTATGGAAACAGGGCCAGAGAGGTTGAGGGACTTGCTAGTGAGTGGAAAAGCCAGGCCTTGCCCCAGTTCTATCTGCAAAGCCCTGGTTCCTCCTCTTGCCCTGGCCATGGCAGGGCACTGGCTGACATCGAGGGGTGAGGCAGCCTGGCCAAGGCAAGTTTGATGGCAGGTAGCAAGACCCTCGCTTATAAGTTGGGGTTTAAGGCCGGGGCTCCCATGGGAGGCGGCTGGGACTGCAGGGCAGCAGAGGGAGCGGTCAGCCATTGCAGGCCTGCCATGGATCAGGAAGGACCCATTCTAGAAGATTTGCAAGCACTATCTCAGTTAATCCTCATCAACCCACTGAGCCTGCTGCATTTTACACAGATGAGGAAACTGAGGCAGAGAGAGGTTATATGTCTCCCTCAAAGGCACGCAGGTGAAAGGTGAGGCTGTAGGACTCAGTGGCAAGGCTGGCAGCCCCCCCCACGGTTGTGCCTGGTCCCTCCCCTCCCTGGCCCCCATCCAATCAGGAACAGGGACACCTACTCAAGGACTCACTTCTCACTTGGCCCTACATGAAGAACTTTATTAACTTGTTTAATCTTGCGTGAGGGAGGAATGCTTATCCAGACTTTACAGATAATGAACTGAGTCCCAAAGAAGTTCAAGGTCAGAAAGCAGCAGAACTGGGTTGTTGTTTTTTCTGAGCACCTTCAGAGCCATTGATGTTATAACCACCAGACTGTGCTGCCTGAGAGGGCCAGCATCCTGGGCTGGGTCTCAGGATGGAAAAGAGCCGCCTGGGATAAGTCAGGGAGACCAATATTGCTCCTGACCAAAGTGGCAGGAGCCCAGCCTAGGGCAGAGCCAGGCCTGAGGGTCAGCTGGCTCTAGCTGCAGGAGAACAGGGAGCCAGGATGGGGAACTGGGTAGATTTTGGCCAGAAATGGTATTTTTAAATGGAATTGTTAAAAATGATATTTATAGAAAAGGTAGTAATGACATGAGAAGGAGAGTATGAGAAAATAAGTGAAAAGAACAGATTGGAAAACTGAACTCAACCTCACGAAATGAACATACGTAAGGAGATCAAGGGAACCTGTGGATGTTAATAAGTGGGGTGTGCAAGGTGGGCGGGATTATGGGGATAAATGAATGACGTGTGCGGCGAGGGTGTGTCACTGTTCATTATCAGGAAGAAAGTGTAGCTGATGTATCCCATAGGAGTAGTTCATTGTTCCTTGTTGAATGAATGAATGATTGATTGAATGAATGGATGAATGAAAATACAATTCAATGGCACGGAACAAAGACAAACCATGTTTTATTTTCCATTTCTTTTCAGAAAGGGAGACTGAACTGTGATCCCACATTTGAACTTGAAGAAATGATTCTTGAATCCAAACCACTTCACAAAAAGAAGAAGAGGTTGGCAAAGAACAGGTCCAAAGATGGCACAAAGGACAGCTGTCCTCTGGTGAGTGCCATCTCAGGAGCAGACCCCAGGCAGAGAGGAATCCTATACTCCAGTGAATATGGTTGAGCTGCTTCTTAGCCAGATGGGGGGCTTGTCACTTTGCCCCACCAAATACGTTCATTTGCAGTCAATAAAATGCCTCCATCGAACAAGTGGTCTTTCATAGCAGAACCCTGTGAAATCATCCCTGTAGAGGGACATATTCGTGCTCTCATCATTCACATTAGCACTGTTCCTAGCGCAGGAACCTCCGTATCTGTTAGCAAGAGCAGAAGAAATGATGCTGAGTGACACCAGCGCTGTTCCGAGTAGCCCCCAGCACCCTCTGCAGAGGTTTTGTACTGTGGAGGCACCCAGGGCCACACTCTGTGGCCCACTGCATTCATTTTCTAGGCTGCCAACACAAAGTATCACACACTTGGTGTCTTAAAACAACTGAAATGTGTTCACACAATTCTAGAGGCTAGAAGTTCAAAACCAGGTATTGACAGAGCTTTGCTCTCTCCAAAGGCTATAGGGAGGGTCCCTCCTTGCCTCTTGCAGCCTCTGGCGGTGGCCAGCAGCCCTTCACATCCCTTGGCTCGCGGCTGCATCACTTCCATCTCTCCCTCCGTCTTCACGTGGTGTTTTCCTCTCTGTGTCTTCACACGGCCCTCTTTTAGGGACACCCGTTGTTAAATGTAGAGCCCACTCCGCTCCAGGGTGACTTCAGCTTAACTAGTTCCATCTACAAAGACCCTGTTTCCAAATAAGCTCACATTCACCAGTCCAGGGGGTTAGGACTTCAACGTATCTTTTTAAAATATTATTTTTTATTTTTTATTGAAGTATGGTTGATTTACAATGTTGTGTTAATTTCTGCTGTACAGCAAAGTGATTCAGTTATACGCATATATACATTCTTTTTCATATTCTTTTCCATTATGGTTTATCACAGGATATTGAATATAGTTCCCTGTGCTATACAGTAGGACCTTGTTGCTTATCCATTCTATATATAATAGTTTGCATCTACTAATCCCAAACTCCCACTCCTTCCCTCCCCCACCCCCTCCTTGGCAACCACAAGTCTGTTCTCTATGTCTGTGAGTCTATTTCAGCTTTGTAGATAGGTTCATTTGTGTCATCTTTTAGAGTCCACATGTAAGTGATAACATACAGTATTTGTCTTTCTCTTTCTGACTTACTTCACTTAGTATGATAATCTCCAGGTCCATCCATGTTGCTGCAAATGGCATTATTTCGTTCTTTTTCATGGCTGAGTAGTATTTCATTGTATATATACAAATCTTCTTTATCCATTCCACAACATACCTTTTTGGAGGACACAATTCAACCCACAACGGCCCCTTCCTCCATCAAAATATATTAAAAATTGTAGTGCATGATTACATTGGTAGGAAGATGAATATAACTTTCAAATTTAAAAATTCATTTTTTTCAGCTTATTTGAAAAGAAATTAAAACATCTTTGTAGCCCCTAAGAGTATCGTGGAGCCTAGGCCAGCGCCTGCAGAGCCTAATGCAGAAGTTGGCCTGGGAAGGGCTGGGTGTGTGTACGTAAGGGCACACAAGGGTGTGGGGCTCCTGCACAGGCATGCAGTGTACATTCTGCATCCAGGCAGCCTCTGAGGCGTGTATTACAGAGCATCCGTGGGACGGGTGGTCCTTGGCACCTGTTCCTGAAGAGATTGAGCACCTTTGCACCATGGCCTTAAATCTCTTCCTCTCCCCACCATGCTTCTTAATTAGGACTAACGAACATTCAAGTGATCAGGAAACCAAGGTCATGATTTTCAATTCCTATTCCGTTTTAACATGGCTTTTAAATTGGATTTAATGGCTTCAAATGGAGAAAAGCATCTCTGTCTGCCAGCCCCCCTCCCTACCCCCGGTGGCACAGCCGCCGCTAAAATCAGGGCTGCTCCAGCCGCTTTGATTGTCCCCAGCCCCATTTAGATCAGTCTCTGCTCGTCCTCACTCCCCGGATGATGCTTCATCACTTACAGTCCCCTCTCTGTGCTCTTTGACAGAATGGACACCTCCAGCAGTGCCTGGAGACAGTGCGGAAAGAATTCATCATATTCAACAGAGAGAAGTAAGTCCACCACCAGCATCTGCTGGGCAGAGCCCTTCCAAGGGCAGAAAGTCTCCCTGGGGGAATCGGGGTCCCTGGCCCCCCATGAAGCCAGCCACGACGCTGGAAGGGAAGCAGCAGGTGGACACCGTTGTTCTAATCCTGCCTCTGCCATGTGGCCTGAGCAAGGCACTAACTTCACCTCTCTGGGCCTCAGGGTGTTCATATGAAGTGGGGTGGCCACAGGAGGACCAAGCCGGCACACAGGATGCTGGCACAGAGGGGCAGGCCTACAGATGGTTACGTGCCCAAGCTCTGGAGCAAACTTGCCCGGGATCAAGTCCTGGCTCTTCCGCTGCCAGAGTGACCTACGGCAAGTCACTTAACGTCACTGAGCCTCATTTTCAGCAGTGACAAAGTGGAAATCACTCCCTTGCAGTGTGTTTGTTGTAAGGTTAAATGAGGCTGTTCATACAATACCTAGCATGGTAGGAGTCCTCATGAAAGGGATTACTATTATTGTTGTTGTTGTTATTGTCATTGTTCTTGTTATTATTTGATGGGGTGAGGTGGTGTGGACTGTGCTAGGACCCCAGCATCATTGGCTGGCAGGAGATAGGATGATGCTGAGCTGGGAGGGGCGAAGCTGGGGTCAGACCTGGCCGCATGACTGCCCTTACAGCAGTCAAGGAAGCAGAGGCTCAGGCTTGGTCCCAGCTGACGTTACTATCTGGGGGTTCATCCACCTGTGCCTGATGGGTCAGAGCAGAGGCTTGGGCAGCCGTGGGCTCATGCAGCAGGAGCTGAAGCCCCGTAGGCAGGACTGACAGCACATCAGCCCCATTTGGCCAACACTCAACTAGGCCTTGGGCTTGCGGAGATGATGGGATGCACTTCCCTACCTCCAGGAGGGCCAGATGGACACATGCCAGGCTGGCCCTTAGGCGTTCACCAGCGTTTCGCCATTTTCAGCTTATAGCAGGTGACAGCAGCACTGGGGATGCATGATATGGAAAACGGCAGCCCAGGCGTGGCTCCGACAGCAGGTGCCAGGCTCAGCCTGGGTGTCAGGGAAGCTTCTGGAGCCACCATGCCCGGCTGAGTCCTGACGGGCGAGGAGGGCAAGGCGTGGAGTTCCAGGAGTCAGGACAGTGCCCAGAGAACGAGACGGCCTGGCAGACACAGGGACCAGCGGCTGTTGAAGAAGTTTGTATTCCCTAAGCGTGCATGGAGGGTGGAGCAGCACGAGGTGAGGGCCCCGGGGCAGAGTTGTTTGGGTCAGGGGGCAGGGCGGGGCTCCATTCCCAGTGGGCACTGGGGGAGGTGAAGGAGACTGCAGCCTGTCATTTATCCTGGTCAGCTAAAGCTCTAGGGCTGGTGGATGCCCAGGTTAGCCCAGACACACACACCAAGCTGGGCAGCAAGTCTCACCCACTGCGAGACTACGTCCTTGGTCCCAGCAGAACGGGAAGTGCCTCTGCAACACAGCGCGTCAGACTTGGGACGGGGCGGGGTGGGGGGGGGCGGTGCTGACGTGGTGAGCGGTTTCAGAGCTCATCACAATTTCCCTGTGGTCCTGCCTGCTCTGAGGCTCATGGTCCCTCCCAGCGGTAGACACCCAGTCCTGGGAACTTCCGCTCAAACCAGCTTGGGCACTTTGGGCCAAAGTGATGGTGGGCTCCAGGCAACCTTGCCTCGGGTCCTTTATCAGTTCAGACATGTCTGAAGGGTCCTCAGAGAGTGCCTGGATGGCAAATGTGAGCCTGTGAAAAGGCAGAGGGGTGACGGACCCGAGCGGAGAGCAATCACATTGCGTATTGTGCCGCGTGCCAGAAGATGCTTCAATCTAGAATCCGAAGAATCCAAGTTGTTTCCCTTTAAAAGAAGATGAACATGAGATATCCGTCCTTGTGTTGTTAGGGGTTGCCTCTGGCTGCCTTTAGCAGAAATCTAACTATTTAGTGGCTTCGACCAATTAGGTGCTCTTTCTCACATGGAAAAGTGAATGGATAGGGCTTCCCTGGTGGCGCAGTGGTTAACCGTCCACCTGCCGATGCAGGGGACGCGGGTTCGTGCCCCGGTCCGGGAAGATCCCACATGCCGCGGAGCGGCTGGGCCCGTGAGCCATGGCCGCTGAGCCTGCGCATCCGGAGCCTGTGCTCCGCAACGGGAGAGGCCACAGCAGTGAGAGGCCCGCGTACCGCAAAAAAAAAAAAAAAAAAAAAAAAGAGTGAATGGATAGGGAAATGTGGTAGGATCGCCCAGCCGTGCTGAGAACCCCTTTGAGAGTTGTGATCATGGATTTGAAGTGAGGCTGGCACCGTTAACAGAGGGAGGGTGGAAGTCATTTTCCAATGGAGGCTGCGGGGTCAAGGACCAGCATATGCAAAAGCAGGAGGCAGGAAAGAAGATGGCCCGTAAGGGGAGATGTGCATGGGTTTCACCGAGGTTCCTGCTCTTTCATCCCTGCCTCTCTGTTCACCTCAGGTGCTCCCCCGTGGCTCTGAGGCTATAGGCTACCTGTCAGAGCAGGTGTTCTGGGAGGAGTGCCTTTCCCCCAGCCTCTCCCCACCCACCACATAAAACTATCCAGGTGGACGGCTTGGTGTCTGGATGCTGTCTGAGCATCACGTCGACCCCTCCATGTCAGACCCCATCCCTGCTCCACAAAGTACGTGGGAAGGGAGCCACACTGCATCTACCCATAACCCTCTCTGCTGCAGTTTCTCATCTACAAAAGTGCCTGTGAGAAGTCAATTCATGAGGCATGATCTGCCCCAAAGCAAGAGATTTCCTTTTAAACCAAGAAAAAAAGGTCGGCGCTATTCATCCTGCACTTCCTTCTGCAATCCTGTTTTTGAAGCACCTGCTGTGTTGGCATTTGAGTAGCTGGAAAATTAAGTCAAGTACCTTCTTTCCGACCTCAGACATGTGGCCAGTGGGGTGACAGTAGGGGACGCAAGACGCCGAGCCAGGCTTCCCTTCATGCTCCGCTGGGACCATGCTGCCCCTCGCTGCCTCCCTCCAGCAGTTCTGTTTCCTTTCATTCTCTGCACGCCCGGCTGTCAAAGTGCAACAGACTGGTCCTGCTCCGTGTACCGTTGTTACAGGCCTTGCCTCTGCAGAAGGCTCTGTAAAGAAGAACCAGACGGAAATGCCACAGTCACAGGGGGTCATGTCGGAATCTCCCGGGGGGTTGTTAGCGTTTAGAATTGCTGCATCTGTTACAGGTTGAACTGTGTCTCCCCCCACCGAAATAGATATGCTGAAGGTCTAGCCACCAGGACCTTAGAAGGCGACCTTATTTGGAAATAGTGTTGTTGCAGATATAATTAGTTGAGATGAGGTCATACTGGGGCAGGGGACCCTTGCCCGGTGTCCTAATATGACTGGTGTCCTAATAAGAAAAGAGACACAGACTCAGGGAGAAGACTGTGAAAATGGCGTCAGGGATTGGTGTGATCCATGTGCAGACCTAGGAAAGCCAAGGATGGCCCAGAGCCAACAGAAGCCAGGAGAGGGCCTGGAACAGATTCTCCCTCAAAGCCTCCAGAAGGAACAAACCCTGCCAACACCTTAGGTTCAGATTTCTGGCCTCCAGACTGTGAGATAGTACATTTCTGTTACTATAAGCCACCCAGCTGGTGGTACCGTGTTACAGCTCCCCAGCCCTGCGCCCGGGAAACCAACACGGCATACTTCTGAATCAGAAGCTGAGAGAATGGGCCTGGGGATCTGCACTGTACCTTGTTCTTCCAGTCGTTCTGATGAGAATTTCTGCAGGAGACCAGAGTGCCCACACCGTGCATCCTCCAGTTGGTTCTGGACTGAGTCATGAGAATTCCCCATCTAAAACTGTCTCCGAGGACAGAGGGAATGAAAAGTGCCCAATGAACTGAGAAGGTATCTTGAGACCAAACAACGAGGCAGTCAGCTCCATAAAGTACAGTTGTGACGTTTATTGCGGGTAACTTACGTGCGGATTGGATGGGGCGTATGGCAGTCTGGAGGCATCGGCAGCTGCGCTCCGCACCTCCGAGGGACCATCACCATTTTATAGTTAACCTAGGGTATGGGGGTAAGTGCTTGGAGTAAGTAAGTAAGTCAAGGCCTTATCTGATTTATGATGGGTGGGTGCCAGGAATATGTCAGCGAAGGTCTTTATCATTATTTGGAGACTACCTGGACCTCATGATCATTAAACAATATCTATTAATTACAAAACCACTGACGACAGAGAAGAGATTTACTACACAGTACAGTCCTAGGTAGGGTCAGTGGAAGGACAGGAGGAAATGAACAGGCCCAAGATGGCGTCAGTTATGCTAACAGCCAAACACACTGCAAACCTTCCAGCCCTCTTTCTCCTTTGCCCTGGATCATTCACCTGCAACTTCGAGCCCTCGTGGGTGGAAGAATACTGCTGAAGGCTCTAACCGCCCCAGCATAACTACCTACCTCTTGCATGGGCCAAGTGCGCTTCCTCAACTAGAAAAAACTCTTGGAGAGAGAAAAAGCTCCCCTCCCTCCGTGGGATGAGGAAGCTGTCATAGGCACGAAGTGCCAAGGGGACACGGGCCGGGCATCTACTGTGGCAGCTCCCATAGAAGGTTCTCATTCAGCCCTTTGACAGATATATTATAATCCTGACCTGAGACTTGGGGTCATGGAAGTGGATCTAGCAGGACCATGTCCTCAGGATGCTTGAAGCCTGCAGGGGAGATGGCGGGATGCAAACATTCTTAGGCCGCTGTGAAAACGTGGAGGAGATGCCCTAGGTCTGACCTCTCTGGACTTCAGTTTCTAAACAGGGAACAAGATTAAAATTAGCACTGCCTAATTTTCTGGAAATGCAGCTATTATTGGTTAATGGTCTCAGCTGGCAAAAGGCCACTGAGCCAGGTGGAGCATCTGCTTCCAGGGACTGGTCGGGGCTTCCAGGGCCTGGGCAGCTGAGCTTCCATTAGTTTGAGAAGTGCACTGTGGGGCTTGTCCTATTTTGGCCAAAGATCCGAGCAGGGGTGATTTTTCCAAAAGGTCTTTTCAATAGCATTTGACAAAGTTTTGCAGGATAAAAAGCCCCTGGTGCGAAAGGAGTTTGAGGAGGTGAATTTTCTATCTGCTTCCTCTCTTAAAGAAATAAAAACATTTAAAAGCACATTTAAGCTACCTTTGGAGCCCTTGAAGACATTACATTTTAAACATCGAACACTGCACATGTTATGTTTAATAATATTATTAACAGTAACTGTACATGATTTTATGGTTTTAGATCCTGTTCCTTTAATCCAGGGCTTCTCAACCTCAGCTCTGTTGACACTTGATGACTATTGACCTCAATTCTTTGATGTGGGGACAGTCCTGTGCATTGTAGTATGTTTAGCAGAATCTGTGACCTTTATTCATTAGATATCAGTAGCACCTCCATAGCTGTGATGCCAGAAATGACCCCGGGCATTGCCACATGTTCCCTGGCAAACAGATCACCCCCAGTGGAGAACCATTGCTCTAATCCTTGCTCATCACATTTTCCTGAGGTACTTATTATTATTATTAATTATTCCCAAGCTCTTGCAGCTCTTAATTGGAAGATGAAGGACTTGAACTCTCTTCTTCCATCCACTGGATTCTGGGCTCTTTCGAAAACTCAAATTTCATGAAAACTCGAAATCAAGCAATCCCACGGGAATCAGGGCCCTCTGTCCATTTCACTTGGTTCTCCATCAAAGGAAATTTCAGCCAGGTAGAAAAGGGTGACGGATACTGACATATCAATCTCAACCAATAAAAGATAGGAGCGTTGGTTTTCAGTCAGCCAAGGGAGACACGCAGACCCTGACAGATCGCCCCGAGTGTATACAAGCCCGTTGCCCCGAGCAGTAAAGCACGTGCTCTTACTGGTCTGCTCAGACTTAGCTCATTTAAAGACCCATCTTTACTTTCCCTTCAATCGGTTTTCTCTAGTAAAAGAGAGGTACCCTAATTTTTCTTTTTTTTCAAATTTTAAATGGCTTTATTAAAGGCTGTTAATATAAAGGTGCCCTAATTTGTTATGTCAATATTTATAGGCCTTACATGAAATGAGGCTATGTGTAAACTTGAAAATTATAAATAGGACCTAATGTTCTGTTTTAGAATAAATGATGGTGGTGGTGGTGGTGGTGGTGGTGGTGACATTCCCACCAACAGTGTAAGAGGACTACCTTTTCTCCACACCCTCTCCAGCATTTGTTGTTTGTAGATTTTTTGATGATGTCCATTCTGACTGGTATGAGATGACATCTCATTGTAGTTTTGATTTGCATTTCTCTAATGATTAATGATGTTGAGCTCTGAGCACGTTTAAGGTAGGAAGATCTAAGCTATGATGTTCGGTAGGTTAGGTATGTTAAATGCATTTTTGACTTTTAGGATATTTTCAACTTACAAGGGGTTTATTGGGATGTGTATATATATGTGTGTGTTTGTGTATGTATATATATATGTATGTGTATATATGTTTATATGTGTGTGTATATATATATTAAAAAACACATACCTAAGTCCCATGGCTTAACCTACACAAATCGTGGCTCTAGGAGTCTAGAGAGGAAGATACCAGCATAAATGGTGAATTCTCTGAGACTACCATGGCTACAAGGGATGAAAACAAAAAGAAAACAGCTTCAGTGAAATGGAAACTTACTGCAGGACTCATGTAGCCACAGGAAGTGCTGGAATGCAATGTGATCCCAAAGTAACTGGGACGGGGGCCAGGAACCTTGCCTGAACTCACTCCTTCCTTCTTCCAGTGATTTGTTTTTCTCTGCACATCAAAGTCATTTTCTTTTACTGTAAACCAGTTCTTTCTACACACTGAGCTCCAGAGTCTCCCAGCTCTGCCACCAAACTCAAGAAAGTAGATAAAACAGGGAGTTGAGGAAAGTCAAGAAGGAGAATGCTTTCCTGACCTCAAATTCGAGTACCCCAGGGAATGACTCTGATTGGTCAGGTGCTAGTCCCTGGACCAATCAAAGCTGGCCATTGGAGAACCCTGACTGGTGCTGATTGGGTCATGTGTCTGCCCTTAGGCCAATCAATAGCTGTGAGAGGGAGGTAAGATTTATAAAATCACTAGAAAGGCAAAATGATGGTGGTCCACTCCACTTGGAAAGTAAGGACGATAGCGTAGGGTAAATAGAGCCCAAGAGAGGAAAGAATAGGGAGTGACAGATATTGAGGTCTGGGGAAGGTTAATAAAGAAATGGCAGGTGGTCCCTCTTGGCTTTCTGTCTGACCTCCTCCCTTCCTCTGGGCAGGTAGAACGTGGTAACTGTACATGGATAGGACGGGGGAATAGGGGACAGGGAGAGCTGGCTGCCCAGGCATGGAAGTACCAGCCCCAAAGTGGACACCATTTCAGGTCCCTTGGCCGTCAAAGAGTTCATCTCAATCTGCAGCCCCAGGGTTTTCCCATGGTGACTCTCTGGCCCAGAATTGGACTGAGGCCATTATTCACCCACAGACCAGTGTCTGAATCTCCAGAACCCCTCTCTGAACCCAAAGAGGCCAAACTCCCTACAACAGCAAAGGTCTGTTTCCTGTTCATGGCAGGTTAGCTGGGGGGTGCTGCTGCCACGTCACCATCCCCAGCATTGCAGGACGCAGACTGAAGGAGCATCTCTGGAACATGGCCGTGAGACTGACAGAGGGAAAGAGACTTCGGGAGGGTCTTGCATCGGCAATGCTCCAGCCTGATGGTAGCGTTTCTACTCACACTCATGGGCCAGAACTGGTCACATGGCCGAACCCAGTCCCAGAGGAGCCAGGAGGTGCAATCTTGCTACGTGCCGAGAGGGGCAAATCAGAATGTTTGGTGAACACCATTAGTGGCTGCCTGTCCATCAGGCCCCCAACCGACAGAAGTGAGGACCCAGCAAGTCTCATCCTTAAGCCAGCTCAGATGTAAAAGGTCAGCCCCACCTCTAAATCTAGAGAGAAATATACTAGTGCCAGTGCATAGGGAGGATCACTTAGCTGGGAAGGAGCCGGGGCTCCCCTCTGAAAAGCTGTGTGACCTACCACCAGTTCCTCATCCTCTCTCATCCTTTTCTCACCCTCAGAATGGGTGCTGTTAATTCTTATCTGGAAGGGTGGGTGTAGGTATTAAATGAGGAGGTGCTGAGTGAGGATGAACTCATCGAATCTCAACCCCTATCACTCAGAAACCAGGGCTGCCATCCCTTCAATTTTCCCAGAGCTCATCCATTTGCAAAGGGGTATATAGAGAGGACGCTCAGTAAAATAATCCCCTGCAATTTGCTATATCACACCCATGCCACAGCTGACGCCATCCTAAGACTCCCTCAAATAGGTTTTGCTTCAGGCAAAGCCGATAAAATAGACAGAATTGTAATGCTTCTGGCCAAAGGCTGTTACTGAATTTGTGAGATAAGTATTGCATACAAGGTGGTCTTCCCAATAAGTGATGAGGTTTGAAAGCGGAACAGCCAGTTATACTGAGTTTTTACTTAAGGAAGAGACACCTCATGGGAGAGCAGAAACATGTATCAGTCAGAGTTGCAGAGGAAACACTCCAAGGATAATTTATTTTCAAAGGACACTTTACAAAGGTGTGGCTGTAAGGGCGTCATAGAAGCTTGTGCAGTGAACTGGGGCTTCGGAGAAGGCAAGGTGTTCCCACCCGGTGGGTGACAGAGAGGAGGAGAGGGAGGTCGTCCAGGGAGAAGGCTACCTTGATTGGAGCAGCGACCTTCCAATGTTCCCAGCAGCCCCAGGTGACAGTGCAGGAAAGGGGCTGGGACCTGATGCCCAAACTTGACTGCCCTTACTCCTTCTGATTTCTGCCAGGGCTCCCCGTGGGCCAAGCCCAGCTGGAAGCCCAAAGAGCTTGAGGGCTTTTGATACAATTCCTACAAGTCGGACTCCCAAGCTGGAGAGCAGGCAGGGAGTGGGGCAGGGTGGACCTGGGGGACAATGGAAGATGGATGATGGAGGTCCAGGGGGCTTCTAAGAATTGAAGGAGTGTCCCATGAGAAAGAAATTAGAATCAGCTGAATAATTCCGGAAAGCACAACAAAGGCCAACGGGGAGGAGCTCTCAGGCAGCAGATTTCTCAGTTGAAATTCTATATGAAGGAAAAGTTTCTAAGGATTTAAGCAGTTCCCACATGAAATGGCCTATCTTGAGAGGTGGGCAGTGGGGTTTGGGTTAAGACTGGCTGGCTCTCTGCTAGGGATGCTAGAGGCGGGATTCTTGCAGTGTACAAACAATTAGACCAGGTGACTGTTTGCTTTCTTCTCTTCAGTATCCACCCCCTGTCCCCAAACAGACAACCATTCTTCGATTTGGAGTGTTCCCTTTCAGAACTTTCTGGTAACTTCGACTCTGGTTTTTATTAACCATAGAGAAGCAGTGTACATAACAGCTACAAGCACAGCCTCTGGAATCAGACTGCCTGGTTTTGAATCCTGATCCATGCTAGCTTTGTGACCTTGGGTCTCACACTACTGCCTCAGTTTCCTCATCTGTAAACTGGGGTATTAAAACCTACTCCATATGAAGGATTGTTGTAAAGACCAGTGAGTTAACAGATGTTAAGCACTTAACAGCCCCCCTACACAATCAGTCAGTACTGCCCAAGTGTTTGCTAGTAATATTAATTTTGCATAGAATTATCAGACCAATACAGTACTGTATCAATTAAGTGCCATGTCAAACATCATTTTGCCTTAATTCTTTAACGAACTCTTACGCATACACACAAAATAACAACCTATCAACTCCCTTGGCCACAAGAGAAAATGCTCCACGCATGTTGACTCGTGCAAATTGTTGTCCACGAGGGCTGTGAGCTCGCCAGTTCTAATGGTCATCCAATTTTTGTCCAGCTAAGACATCCTTTTACTCCATTTAATTGGGACTGGCATCCTTCCCCCCTCGGTGTGTTGAGACAGAGCCTGCCAACCTGTGCAAACAGGCTGCTGATGAGGGGTGGAAACCTGGCTGGGCATTTATCCCTGCATTCACCCGCCCGGCCTTCCAACACACATTGACTGTGCACCAGCCCCAGGCTGGTCGCTGTGCCGGCTGCCGTGCAGCCACAGATGGCTTTCGGTGTCCCTTGCCCAGAGGAGGGGAGACCAGTAACCAGGCTGGAGACCCAGTTCCAGTTGCCATTTCCATGCCCAGCCTTCCCTGGTTTACAGGCCCCTCTGGACCCCACCATGACTTGTGGGGCTGGATTCCCTCCCCATGAGCCTATTGTCCTGTTTCACCCATTTCTGGGTCCTGACTCTCAGCCACTCTGTGTGTACCCCCTTCCAGTACCCTCCTCTTCTCCAGGTCTTCAGCCTTGATCCCCCAGAACGAGGCCTGCAGAACCATCTGTGGGGGCCTCCTTGCAGGGAGACATTCATCAGAACTGTGGCAGGAAGTTAAGCTTTACTTACTGATCCTCAGTTTCTCCATCTGTGAAATGGGGGTGTCCCCACACTGCAATCATCATCATAAAAATCGCTGCCCTTTATAAAGTGCCTGTTACAGGGCAGATGGATACTACACATTAGTTCATCTTCTCCTTTCAAGAGGTGCTGCTGTGGCCATATTACAGGTAAGGAAACAGAGGCTTCAGGAAGCTGGGTAAGTTCCCCCAGGCCCCTCAGCCAGTCACGGCAAAGGTGGGATCCTGATCCAATTCTGTACAGCTCCAAATCCTGCCTTCTCCCACCATGCCACACTGCCACTCCACAATTCCACACAGTCCAGGAGACATATAACCAGTGAAATGACATGAATAGGTGTGACGGCACTTGAAAGGTTTCCCATTTTTAAAGCACACAGCACAAAGGAAAGCTGGTCATCACCCTGGAACGGGAGGCCTAGGGTTTGAAGCTGCAGATCAATGTTGGTATGAAACTGATTCCATCCTCGGGGTGTGAAATAGCTTGATTTGAAATTACTTGATGGCTAACCATTTTATTTTAGTCCTATGTAGTGCTTTGCCTTTGAAAAATGCCTCCAGCCCAAATTATTACAAATTTTAATGTGTTCTGTTCTTGTTACTCAAGGGTCTCCGTCACAGAGCCCTTCCTTCTGGAATCTAATGCTTGAGTTTGGGACGAGAGCATTCACATCCATCACTCAGAATTCTGGTCACAAAGCTGACAGTTAATTTGATAAAGTGGCTGAAAAAATGAAATGTTCCTGCCATCATGGAGATAACTAGGCAATCTGCGTCCGTAGACTTGGGCTATGTCTAGTAAGATACGTAAAATCCTTTTTCGTTTCCTCCTGAATTATAGATAACTAGGCTCTGGGCTAGTCGTGGAAGTGAGCTCTCGGGGCCAACCATATGGTTTCATATCATTGTCTTGGTTCGTGGGTTCCTACTTGAGCAAACTGAGACTTTCTAATTCCTTCAGAGTGTGGAAAAATCATTCCATGCTACCTTCCTTCCATATCCAGATTGAAAGGCATAAGAGTCAGTGGAAAGGGCAGGGGTCTTGGAGACAGACAGCCGTGGGTTTGAATCTAGCCTCTAAAAGTTACACGGCTAGTAAGTGGCAGACCCAGGGATAGAACCAGACAGCCTGGCTCCAAACCCAGGCCTTGAATGCCAAGCCATACTGCTTCCTTCCAGCAAAGACTTCATCACAGTGAATGTTCACTGTTTGCTCTCTTGTCCTGCTCCCCAACCCCTTCAACTGTGAGCCTGGAACATAGAACCTGGCACACGGATAGTGCTGGTAAAAAGGATGAGTGGAAGGATAGGGGAGTGAATGGGTGGGTGGGCATTGAGCAGATGGGAGGGTGGCAGTGATGAATGGAAATATGGGAGTAGATGGATGACTGGATGGGCAGAAGGGTGGTGGATGGATGGATAGACGGGTGGATGGATACTAGATGAACAGGTGATGGGAGGTAGCTGTGTGGGTGGATGGGTAAATAGGGGTCTATGGGGGGAATCAATGAATGGGTGGATAGTGAATAGGTGAAATGGATGGTAAGTGGATACTTGGATGATGAGTAGAAGGGTAGATGGAGGGATGTATTGATGGATGGATGGATAATGAATGGTTGAGGTAAATAGATAGGTATCTGTATAGAGGTACATGGGTGGGTAGGTGAATAAGTAAGTGAGTAAGGGGAGGTCAGTTAGGTGAGTAGGGGTGGACAGGTGGGGGTGGGGTGGGACAGATGGACATATGGATGGATGATGATTGGATGGATGGGGTAGATGAGTAGGGTAAGCAAATGAATGAATATATGGATAGGTGGATAGAAAGTGAATGGGTGGGTGGATGGTGGCTGGATGCTAAATGGTTGGTAGTAGGTGGGAATGCAGATGTAGTGGGAAGAATGCAGGCTTTGGAGCCTCCCAAAACTAGATTCGAATCCAGTTGTGTAAGCCCGTGGAGGGATGGGTGGATGTCTAGAGAGGGGTCCATCCTTCTGGATTCTGCCTTCTCGTCTCACACTGCACCTGGTGGTGAGTTGCAAGGCACATGACTCACACCTCATTTAGACGCCACTCTAGGCCTCCAGTGCCCATGGTCATAGTATTCTTATGAACACTTATGACCCTCCATAGAGGAGGGGAGACTTGAAACAGCTGGTTCTACTCTTTTTTAAAAAATATATTTTATTCCTTTATTTTGGCTGTGTTGGGTCTTCGTTGCTGTGCGCAGGCTTTCTCTAGTTGCGGTGAGCAGGGGCTACTCTTCATTGCGGTGCGCGGGCTTCTTACTGCGGTGGCTTCTCTTGTTGCAGAGCACGGGCTCTAGGCGCACAGGCTTCAGTAGTTGTGGCTCATGGGCTTAGTTGCTCCACGGCATGTGGGATCTTCCCGGACTAGAGTTTGAACCCGTGTCTCCTGCATTGGCAGGTGGATTCTTAACCGCTGCGCCACCAGGGAAGCCCCTGGTTCTACTCCTTGAAATAGCTCTGGCCAGAAGGAGGAGCTGAAGTGGCTGAAACTATCCAGCTCCAGAAAGGACTCTGGTCCACCATGCAGTATTGTTTTTACTTTCCGTGACTTACCTCACTGGTGTCCCTTCATTTCAAATCTCCTCCCTCCCTCCCTCCAGCTTCACACATTCCAGACCAATCCTTAAAGCCCAGCTCAAAGGCTGCCTCCTGCAGGAAGCCTTCCTTGATCTACACAAGATTTCAGAATCCATCTCTCCCTCATCAGGGCTGTCTCATCCCTTTGCTCCACTCTTTATTATGCAGTCTTTGAAGCTTTATTTTGCGTTATAATCAGGAAAGTTCAGAAATCTAGAGATAGTAATGCTTTCTATGCTATGTTTAGGCATTTAAAAGAAAATCTTAATGGCATTCATCTTTATCTTGCAATTTACCCAGAGAATTGTGGGGCTTCACAGATTGTGAACCAAACAGCAATGTCCTACTTTGGAAGTAAAAGGATTTCCCTTTCACTCTCATAGATTTCTTAGTCATTTGAGTGTTCCCTAGTTCCGATTTGATTTTCTCTCCAGAGGTGTCTGAGAGTCTCTGAATGTAGGAGAGGGAATAAAGGGCCAGGGGAGCAAGATTGCCAGGCAATCCCAGCGTTGCTGAGGAAGTCTGACCACCTCCCTTCCTCATCCTAGGCTCTCCCCTCCCTGCTCACTTTGGCCTCTAGATCCAGTGCCTCTGGGCCTCTGGACCCTGAGCCCTCCTCCACTAGGATGATATATTTTATCCTGACTACCTTTCCCAGTTGTCCTACCTGGAGGGCTGCAAACCTCAGAGGCAGAGGCACTGGGCACCTGGTCCTAGTCCCTGCAAGTAGACAAAGGACAGGAGGTTGGGCTTCCCTGGTGGCGCAGTGGTTGAGAGTCCACCTGCTGATGCAGGGGACAAGGGTTCGTGCCCCGGTCCGGGAAGATCCCACATGCCGCGGAGCGGCTGGGCCCATGGGCCATGGCCGCTGAGCCTGTGCGTCTGGAGCCTGTGCTCTGCAATGGGAGAGGCCAGAACAGTGAGAGGCCCGCGTACTGCAAAAAAAAAAACCAAAAACTAAAAATGGTGTTGCCATGTGATACAGCAATCCCACTCCTGGGCATATATCTGGGGAAAACTCTAATTCGAAAAGATACACGCACCCCCATGTTTGTGCAGCACTATTAACAGTAGCCAAGACATGGAAGCAACCTAAATGTCCATCAACAGATGAATGGATAAAGAAGATGTGGTACATATATACAATGGAATATTACTCAGCCATAAAAAAGAATGAAATAATACCATTTGCAACAACATGGATGAACCTAGAGATTATCATACTTAGTGAAGTAAGTCAGAGAAAGACAAATACCATACGATATCACTTATATGCAAAATCTAAAATATGATACAGGGGCTTCCCTGGTGGTGTAGTGGTTGGGAGTCCGCCTGCCAATGCAGGTGACACGGGTTCAAGCCCTGGTCCGGAAAGATCCCACATGCCGCAGAGCAACTAAGCCCGTGCGCTGCAACTACTAAGCCTGCGCTCTAGAGCCCGCGAGCCACAACTACTGAAGCCCGTGCGCCTAGAGCCCGTGCTCCGCAACGAGAGAAGCCACCGCAATGAGAAGTCCATGCACCGCAATGAAGAGTAGCCCCCGCTCGCCGCAACTAGAGAAAGCCCGCGCACAGCAACGAAGACCCAACGCAGCCAAAAATAAATAAATTTTTTAAAAATATATGATACAAATGAACTAATTTACAAAACAGAGA
The DNA here is from genome assembly GCF_937001465.1 of Orcinus orca. Classification (NCBI taxonomy): domain Eukaryota; kingdom Metazoa; phylum Chordata; class Mammalia; order Artiodactyla; family Delphinidae; genus Orcinus; species Orcinus orca. The sequence continues at coordinate 118,272,888 of NC_064562.1, forward strand.
CAGGCCCACAGACATAGAAGACAAACTTATGGTTACCAAAGGGTGAAGGGAGGGAGGAGGAATAAACTAGGAGTTTGGGATTAGCAGTTGTAAACTACTATAAATAAAATAAACAACAAGGTCCTACTGTATAGCACAGGGAACTATGTTCCATATCCTGTAATAAACCATAATGGAAAAGAATATGTAAAGAGTAGATAGGTAGATAGATAGAGATACATATAGACATATAGCTGAGTCACTGCTGTACACCTGAAACTAACACAACATTGTAAGTCAACTATACTTCAAGAAAAAAAAATTTTTTTAACATCTTTCTTGGAGTATAATTGCTTTACAATGGTGTGTTAGTTTCTGCTTTACAACAAAATGAATCAGTTATAAATATACATATGTTCCCATATCTCTTCCCTCTTGTGTCTCCCTCCCTCCCACCCTCCCTATCCCACCCCTCCAGGCAGTCACAAAGCACCGAGCTGATCTCCCTGTGCTATGCAGCTGCTTCCCACTAGCTATCTACCTTACGTTTGGTAGTGTATATATATCCATGCCACTCTCTCTGTCACAGCTTACCCTTCCCCCTCCCCATATCCTCAAGTCCATTCTCTAGTAGGTCTGTGTCTTTATTCCTGTCTTACCCCTAGGTTCTTCATGACATTTTTTCCCCTTAAATTCTATATATATGTGTTAGCATAAAAAAAAAATTGTGCTCCCTTAACACAGTTTGTCATAGGGTGGTTTGTAAGTCTGGGTGCTCATCTGTTCAGATATTTCTTTGTGGGACAATTTGATCACTGTTCCTCTTCCCCATCAGGTGATAAGCTCGATGAGGACAGAGAACCTGACTGCTTTGCTCGCCAGGGTTTCCTCTGCTCCCTGGCATGGTGACTGGTCCATCAGTGGGCATTCACTACACATACATGCGCGAATAATGTGTGGGACACGCCCCTTTACCTACTGTGTCAACTTAGGCAAATTATATACATGATCTCCTGTGGACTTCACAAGGAGCCGTGATGTAGGTATTACTATCTCCATTTTACAGATAGAGAAACCGAGGTTCTGGGTGTTGAGTAACTCTTCAGATCCACACCTGAGCTGGGTGTGGATCCCAGCCTGCCAGGCTCCAGACACAGCATTCTCGCCCCCTCAGGGGTTGTGCTTCCCCAGGCCAGCGTGACATGCAGGCTCCTCGGTCGCCCTGCTTTCCCAGCCGTGTCCCTGGACATCCCCCGCTCCACATCACTAACTTGGGTCTCTGCTGTGCTTGTCTGCAGGCTGAGGAAGCAGCAAGGGCAGAGCGGCCAGCTCTTGGACACAGAAGGCCGAGCCGGGAGCCAGGCCCAGAGCAAGCTCCAGGACGGGTGTAACAACAACATTCTGGCTCACGCCTGTTCCCGCGGCTGCAGCAGCTAAGCCACCACCTGTGGCTTCCAGCGGGACTGCACACGCCTCTGCCCTGCCCACCAAAAGCCCCTCTCTGTGCCACGATGGTCCCTGCCTCACCTCTAATAACATCAGATGCAGAGAAGGAACTCTGGGCTCGGAGCTGGGGAGCCTGGGTTCTGGTCCCAGCTGCCCGGCTGATACCTGCTTGACTGTGGACAAACCTTGCCCTTTCTGTGCCTCAGTTTTCCACATCTGCCAAAGGGGTTAAACAGCTCTCTGCCCCACTTCTAATTACAAGGTTATTCAAAGAATCCAATTGGGTAGCGGACATGCAAAACCTTTATAAAGTTGTTCACATGGGCAAAATAAAACCTTAATATTTGAAGTGCACTCCCCTCCCCCAAAGCAATTAGACCAACACAACTTTGCAATTCGGTCCATCCTGACTCTTAAGACAGTACCTTCGAAAATGCAGCCCTCAAACATCTGATGTGTTAGCCCAGCCTATGGAAACACCATTCCCGAATCCTGGAGCTAAGCCGGAAGTGTCTTCTTTTGCCTTCTCTGTCAGGCCAGTCTTTCTGACCTTCTAAGACGGCTTTCCACCATCTCCACCTTTAATTTCAGTAGGTCTCCACTCCCACCCCACCCCTGGTGCTGGGATGGCCCGTAGATGCCCATTCAGAAGGTCAAGTCACTGACCATCAGTCTCTCCTATAGAGTATCAGCAGAGTTCCTCCCAAAACCCAGTCCCACAGCAGAACTCTGAGTCGCCGTCCCCTTCCAAGTTTTCTTTCCTGAAAAGGGGTTATGTCATCTCATCGGCATTGTCTTAAAGAGGGTCTCCAACTGCCATCCAGGAGGCTGCTCCACCTGATAAATTAGGAAGCACAGGTGGTTAGAAAGTGTAGGAGGACGGTGGGCTCACACAAAGAGCAAACTACTTTATGGTCTGTTCAGGGAGCACTTTGTCTTTGAAGTGGGAGATGCTGTAGCATAGGGGATACAGCTTGGACTTGGAACCAGGACTGTGTCCAGAATCCAGCCCTGCTGTTTACTAACCAGAAGACCTCAGGCAAATCGCGTAATCCCTTGAGTGTCAGTTTCCTCGTTCTAAAATGAGGATAATAAAACTAACCCTCGGGTTAAAAAAAGACCCTGTGTGTGATATACCCAGCACACGGTACTCTGTGAATGGTAGCCGGTTTGGGTCTGCATTCTCATCAGCATCATTTAAAGAAACTTTCCTGTTTCATTCATTTGGCAGTCAGTTCTCTGTAGAAACAAGCCTGGTGTTTAAGATTCTTTGAACTTCTCATCCTGGAGTCTCTGATATCTGTACGTTCCTCTGAAAGTTCAATTGTGTTTTTATTTTGCATCCGACTTTCACTTTTTACCTCATAAATCAATCCTTGGGACTGTCAATGCCACCTCTTAGATTTCTTAAGAGACATTTTAATGTATTATGTGGTTTTATATTTTTATTTGAAAAAAGGAAAGAAATGATTATTGTTTTCCTCCTTCAAACCCAGGCTATTTCTAGATGGTGTTGCCCACGTGTCCACTTGTCAGGCACACTTTTCATTCGTTGATTCCCGTTGGCACCATCCTGTCCCCTCCAGGAAATAACGGGGCTGCTTCTTTCTTCACTGTGACCCTGGCAGCACGTAGGGCCCCTCACTGGGTTGAGTTCATGAATTAGGGGCGGGAGCTGGAAGTAGCTCAAGATGCTGGATTTCCTGGCTCTGTTCAAGTTAGCCTTGTTCGTTGTTCAGAATAAACTATTTCTTGGCCATTCCTTCCTACAACTTTGTTCTTATTCAGGGTTGGGTTGGATGGGCAATGTCCCCTCAAAGACAAGTTTAATGAGGAACATAGAGACTGGGGGCGGGTAGGTGGGAAGGATTTCAAGTCAGTGATGTGTTTACTTTGCCCACAGAATAAAACCAAACTTGGCAATTCAAGGCTCAATCAGCTTGATCACAATTCATGTTATCATCATCATCATCATCACCATCATCATCATCACCATCATCACCATCATCACCATCATCATCATCATCACCATCATCATCATCACCATCATCATCACCATCATCATCATCACCATCATCATCATCATCACCATCACCATCACCATCACCATCATCACCATCATCCTCATCACCATCATCATTGCCGTCCTTATCATTATTTAAAAAAATACAGAAGATTCTCCACCTAAAGAAAAACACTCTTAAAATCTCCTCAAATTACTGCTCAAACCTTTATATAGCACACACATGGATGCAAATGAACAGTAACTGCTCTACTGTACAGATTCTAACTTAACTTGCCGCCTCCCTGCTTTTGCCCACCCTGCCTTCCCTACCCAGAATGCCTTTCAACTCCCATCTCTACGTGTTAAAATACGTGCCTCTCATGGGCCAATTCCACCTTTCCCATGATGCCTTCTGGGTCTCATGGCAACCCTAACCCAAGCCAGGTGTAATCTCCTCCACACACCCTCTCACGCATTTTCTGTGACTTTCTCGCAGCTCTGATTGCTGCCAACTGCACAACAGGGTTACTTTCGCCCATGGCTCATCCTCAAGCTCCTATGAGAGGTCTGATTCTCGTGCCTATGTCCTCTCATCCTCCATCTTCCGGTCCTAACAGCGCCTGTTTCACGGGAGGTAATCAATAATTTGGAATGAATGAGATAAATGCAAGCCCAACACAAACTCTCCAAGTGGGTGAAGCTTGCTTTTTGGCAGCCTCCTGTCTGGTCCCACTGCCACCTCCCCTGCTTTTTTTTTCTCTCTTGGTCCCAGTGGTTTCCCAGAGGCTGCCTCCCCCTGAACCACCAATGAGGTACCCAGTCCCCACCCCCAATCCCCCTAAGAGCATATCTCCTCAGTCTCAAGTTCCAAAGGAGTTTTCCCTTCTCCCTCATCCAAATCCCCATTCCCAGAGTACAGAGCCCCAGGCCAGTTGTTGGGAAAGCAGTCCGATCAGAGAAACATGTATCCAAGCAAGAATTCGCATTAGGAATCACCTTATGGTTTGGGATTCAGGCACAGAGGGACAAGCTGTAAATTGGTAACACTGACAGGGCTTTCCCACCTCCACTGAAATATAACTTGGGCTTCTCGTGCCAGTAAGTAAAAATAGGTCGCGTTTATAGTAATAGTAACGCCAAGCTGCATGCTCTGAGTCCCTCCCCACTTACTGGCAGAAAGTACAGTATATTGTCCGAAATCCTCCCCAAATTTGCCTGAGTGACCACAGCATAATTTCCTGTTAGCCAGAAGGGCCCCCTCCCCACCACTGGGGAGAAGGGGATCCCCTATGAATCCTCAGTGCCTACGGCTGTTGTCATTCTGCTGTGTTGACCATCCTGGTTCCTGGCCACCATGAGCCGTGACCCTCACCTACAGGCTTCTGCCAGAGCACCAGCTGCACCCCTTTTCTTTCTCTCCAGCCTCTAGAGACACAGCCTGGACTTCTTAAAATCAGCTCTTCTAATGCTGGTTCCAACGCAAAGCTCTTGAGCTGTAGGCAACTCAGTTCTTGCCTTTATGCCTCCTCCCCTCACCTTCTCAGAATACACGATGTGGCTGGTCCTGGGACGGTCCTGTGCAGGGACACACTGACCCTGGGGTCCCTGCCTCCTGGTGCTCCCTGGCCCCCTTGCCAGGGCTTATCTCTCAGCTTTCTTCAGGGACCCCTGTCCATCAGACTCACCTCCACTCCCGTCATGGGTTGGTCCGCTTCCCTTTCCGGGGTCCTCGGCCCACAGAGAAATCGGCTCTTGAGGCAGGCAGCAGTTTCCATGTGCTGAAGTCTCCAGCGATGGCTGGGAGGCTGCTCCCCACTGGACACACTGGTCCTCTCTGGGGTGGGCATGAGCCCACCCAGTCTGATACTGGCCCAGCGAGAGCTGGCTCTGCAATGGGAGATTTGGCTTCAAATCGTGGCTCCACCATTCACTGTGTGGCCCCACTGGGAGGCTCTCAGCAAGTGTCTACATCTCTGAGTGTCGGTTTCTGCACCCATGAGCAGGGCCTGGTAATTCCTGCTCTGCCTTTTTTTTTTTTTTTTTTTTTTTGCGGTACGCGGGCCTCTCACTGTTGTGGCCTCTCCCGTTGTGGAGCACAGGCTCCGGACACGCAGGCTCAGCGGCCATGGCTCACGGGCACAGCCGATCTGCGGCATGCGGGATCCTCCTGGACCGGGGCACGAACCCGTGTCCCCTGCATCGGCAGGCGGACTCTCAACCACTGCGCCACCAGGGAAGCCCCTGCTCTGCCTTCTTCATACAGCAGTTATGAAGGTCAACTTCAGGGCTCTAAGCGGGCGCACGTGTTAACTCATGGAGTGCCGTGTAAAGCTGAAGTCCTCACCATGCAGGGCATCGCTTCCCACTTCATGAAGCTCTTCCCACACATTGTCCAAGTTGATCTCTGCAGACAGCGGTCTCCACCACCCACCCCCTTCATAAGCCCTCCATCTCTGTCCCTTCCCATGCAGCCTGCTTCAGGCTTCAGGTCAAATAGCTACCACTGACCTTCCCAGAAGCCACTACAAAGACCAGGCGTGAAGGGAGCCCAGCAGGCAGTGCCCCAGCCTGCTCCTCCCCCAGGAGTCCCAAGAGAGGCCAGAGCTTAGAAGGATCAAGAGGTGGGAATACACCGTTATTCCATGCCCATTCTCTGCCAGGAACTTCACATGATTTTAATTCTATGGAGTATGTGCATTTTAGAGATGAACGAAACAAACTCTTCAGAGGACCTACAATTTGTCTGAGGCCACCCAGCTACTTGGTGGTAAAGTCAAGATTTGAACTGTCTGCCAGGATCCAAACTTCACGAACTTTCTATTACTTAGTGGAGACCCCACAGGGTTGGCTTGGGGGTGCCCTTCCCAATCTCTTTTAGTATCACAAAGCCACCCCATAAAGATGCTCTTTAGCTAAGCACAAGGTGCATACTAAACAAAAGCGGCCCTGAGGCAAATCCTCCCCCATCCCTCCAGAATGGTGCCCTGAGTCCCTGCTCTATAGATATCCTGGAGCCACCCTGCCACTTGTCACTACAAGGAGACTCTGTCCTCTACCAGGAAACACATTTGGAAGAGAACCTTCTCAGGGGGGACAGCACCCAGCTTCCAGCTCTGATGTGATGCTCCTTACCATTTCCACGCTGCTGTGAACCAGGTTTAAAATGCTTCCCAGTACATGGGTTGTTTGTGGCCCCTTGCTCTATGAGGGAGAAGGAGGGTGGCCAGGGGATGGAATCTCTGAATCAGGACCTGGTCCTAGCACTTCTGAGCATCCTACAGAAGCATCCTACAGAAGATTCCCAGGGACCAGCCAAGCATGGAGTCCAAGAAAAGGTAAATACTACCCCTTCTTCTTTTCTTGTGGAATTAAAAGCACAAGGAATTGCTGGGAGAAGTTGCCTGGAACCCTTTACCTTGACAGGTTCCTTGACTTTGAGTCACCCAGGAAACTTCCTTCTCTTCAGGGAAGGGAGGTGTGCCAAGAGACTCCTAAGTCATCAGAGGGCTTTATTACTAATAACAACAGCAGTATCATAGCATCAGCAAGTGCTTGTGCTGCCTTTTGGGCCCCATTTCCCTCAGGATGCTGTGGAGCAGGCCGGCAGACATGCACATGCAGTGGGATGCATTACACAAAAGGCACCCTGAGCTCAGGGAACCTGGATGTTTTATAACAGGCAGTGAGCACACTAGCCCTTTGCTCCCAGGGAGACACAGTCTCCATCAGCCAGGTTTGTCTGCTGCACAGACATCCTTGAGAAGATCTTCTAGAGCAGAAAGGCCATCAGTCTCACTTATAAGACATACACTGACACAAGATACCCATGGAGAGTTGTCTCCCAGCGTTGTCAAACTGAACAGTTAGGATTCTCACACCACCCCGCCTGCGGGGTACAGGAATCATCTCCATTTTACAGGTGACAAAAGTGCAAGCACTATATATGGTAGTGACGTATGTGGAGGCCTCAGGAACCATCCTTATGAGCAGCAGATTCTAATTCAATGGGCCCCAAGTGGGGCCTGAGATTCTGTATTTCTAACAAGCTTCCAGAGCGTGCTGATAATAATGGACCAGGGACCACACTTGGAGTAACAAGGATCTAGTCCCTTCTGTCCTCGGGCCAACCTGGCCACACCCATTTGCTTCCACGTGTCTACAGCTGCATTCAAACTACAACCGCAGAACTGATTATTTACAACAGGGATCAGGTGGCCTGCAAGGCTGAAAATACTTATCATCTGGCCCTTTAGGGAAAAAGTTTGCTGACCTCTGGTCCAGGAGGCACATCTGGGACATTAGATGGGCAGATTGAGAATGCACCTTTGGCTTGCTCACCGGCAATTCAGCCCCACAAGTTCCCCATGGCGAAGAATTTGCAGAGAAATCCACAATCCATTTTGTCTTCATGGGTTGACTGTTGGGCCTTTTCCCAACTGTGGACGCTTTTCAGTGACACCCTTCCCAGTTGAGTATTGAAAGTCACTCTCTTTCTCTCTTCTTCCTCCCCGTGCCAGCAAGTCCCCCCAGCAGCCCTCTGTGTAGCATCTCTCCTCTTGCAGTTTAATTTTTTTTTTTTTTTTTTTGCGGTACACGGACCTCTCACTGTTGTGGCCTCTCCCGTTGCGGAGCACAGGCTCCGGACGCGCAGGCTCAGTGGCCATGGCTCACGGGCCCAGCCGCTCCGCGGCATGTGGGATCTTCCCGGACTGGGGCACGAACCCGCGCCCCCCGCATCGGCAGGCGGACTCTCAACCACTGCGCCACCAGGGAAGCCCTGCAGTTTAATTTTGGCAGCAATTACCACACTGCACCAATTGAAAGTAGCTCTTTTGCCCCTTTCCTGTTTACCCATTTCTGTCCCCCTCTAACCTTAAAAACCAAATTAAAGGAATGAGATCACTAAGCAATTGAAACTAACTCCTGAATTATGCTTTCCTGAATGCACACCACGCCTTGTCTAACCTGTTGATCCTTTTCCTAGATAAAAAGAAGAATAAAGAATCCAGTAGTTAAGGAATGATTAGCTCTCTACGCCCCAACAATCCCCTAAGGAATCCTGCAGGCAGATCACACGGGCAAGGTAACATCTGAAGAGAGAGGGTCAGCCAGTCTGCATTCAATGAAGAATGATGCAGAACCCAACCTCCTGCCTCAATGATTCACTGAGATTCTTCCCCTTAAAAAACTGTCATGGCTGAACAGAATCTTCAGAGTTTGTCTCTGGACGTGAGTCCGCCTTCTCCCCAGGTTGCCGGCTTTTCTGATTAAAGCACTTTCCTTTCTACTGGCACTTGCCTCTCGAATTATTGGCTTTTGAGCAGTGAGCAGCTGAACCTGAGTTTGGTATAACACAATGATGGTTATGTGTCCCACACACCCCACTCCAGGCTGTGAACTCCATCAGGGTTCACAGGCTGTGTATAGTTGGCCCCCCAGCACAGAGCTGCCTTAAAGCCATCTCTCAAAGGACATGAAAGAAGTGCAGACACTCCCACCTTGGCACCGAGCTTGGGCCACATTTAGCAAATGCCTATCACTTTGACGATTCAGCCCACACACTGTGCCTCTCACCATTCACTGTCTGTCCCATTTCCTCTTCTGATCTCAAACATGAAATCATGGCTAGGCCTCTCTCATGTTTAATTACTAACTGTCACAAGGAACAAGCAGGTGCTTCTTCCTGGGTAATCACAGACAAACATGATTAATGTATTTCCCCCTCAAATACATTAATCAGTGTCTCTGCACTTCATGTTATTCTCCATCCCCCCCCCGGCCCCCGCCGCCAAACACACACTTGCTAATTATTTCCTCTCTGCAGGGAGGATGGCAAGTTACACTCAGACCCTTTGCAAGCGTAGAGCCTGCATCCTGGCCTTGTCTTCATTCTAAGAATCTATTTGTACAGCCACCTTCTATGCTCAATTCAATGGCATCTTCTAAATAGGAATTCATTTCACATGTCATGTTTAGTCAACTTAACAATTAAGGGTGAGAATGGGGGTGTCCTGGCCAGGATGAGAAAAACCTGAATCCTGTTTTGCTGATCAGCCCTTCCCCAGCTCCCCGGCTCCCCTCACAACAGGTTCTCAAGGGAGCTCAGCATACAAGAACATAATAGGAATCAGCGAACAACTGACCTTCTCAATGTTGAAACCCCAATGCCGAGCCAGCCCTGTGGGAAGTTCAAGTTGAAGTAAGAAGCCCAGGATCAAAGCTTTAGCAAGGCCCCCTACTCTTCTCAAAATCTGACCTAGGATCCAGCAACCTCAAGGGTGCCAAGCATGGCAGTTCCACCCATTAGTAACAGTGGCCCATCAATGGCTACTATCAGTTAGGCTCTAAATAATGAGATCAAATTCCTCCTTTATTTTGAGAGAAATGGGGAAGGATTGATCACAGACATGCCTGGCAAAGCAAAATGTGTGAAAATTCCCCTTTTCTCTTAACTATGAAGCTGTAGGAGAGTCCTTCTCTATCAGAGAAACCAAAATCGAATAAGCCCAGGATTTATTCACTTGCCTCATCTACATCTCCTTCCATAGAGTTTCTCCACCCTCACCTATCTGCCACTCTTTGAAGTCACAGCAAAAGAACATGATAGACATGCTCTTTTGTATTACATTTCACATCTATGCCTCTGAAAGAATTAGTCCCATATCTTGTAAGGCTCTGGGTATTGCTAAGGTTTTTACACTGTCAGGCTACCCACCTGACAATTTGAACCGTAAACATCTATCATTCAGGTAGACGACATTGCAAGGGGGAGGGGGAGTTATAGGAACACAGAGCAGGGATCCTAGCCCAGCTTTAAAGGATCAGAGTAGACTTCCTGGGAAAGGTGACAGTCCCTCAGTCCAGAAGGAAAAGTGAAAGAAAGAAGGAGTTAATTAGGGGAGGAAGATTAGGAGGAGGGGAAGACCATATTTTGCAAAGTCCCAAAGATAAAAAAGAAATCTGGGCATCTTCCAGGAATAGCAAATATTCAATATGGTTTAAGCAGGGAATGGATAGAAGGTTGGAAGAAAATGATATTGTGGATATTGGACTTTCAGACTCTAGAATCCTGTGGTCATTAATGCCCTGTGCCCTCTCATGGCCAGTCTGGGTTTTGGCAAGTGTCAGCTGTCCATCCATGATTTGGATAGTTAGGAAATTTCATTGCCACGATAGGTGGAATCCTCCTTCCAACCACTCGTAACCCACTGGGTAGTTGCCACAGTGACTGGTAATACGGGCTACTCCGTCAGTCTGGGTCCCAGAGTGAAGACTTTTTGCAGCAGAACAGCAGTCAACCTTTGATGGATATGTGGCAGAAGTGGTAAATAGGTCTTTGCTTTGTAAGCCACTCAGTTTGGGGGGGATGTTTGTTACTGCAGCACAACCTAACCTAGTGTAGTTCGGTGTGATCGTCTCTTATCAATCAGTCCTGGCCTCAGAACCACATGATTACCAAGAACAGAGACTTAGAAGCTCAAGAAAAAGATTTGTCAGAAGGACCCAGCGGAGTCCTGCTGATCTAACTGGGGAACTTCAGATGGCCTCATGGGAACTGGGGAGTCAGCAGGCAGCTGCCACCGTCTTCTCTGAAGCTGCACGAGCTCTTCCGCGGCTCCATCTCCGCATGGCCGTGCCGTACTCATGCTCCTCTTCCCACACTTGCTTTTCCAGCTGCTCCATCTACTTGCCCATGGCCCGAGGCTTGTTCTTTTCATAGTTCCAGAACATATCACGCCCCGTCCAAGTCCTTCTCTGTATCTCTTGGTCCAAGTGTGAGAGAGTTTGGCCCAGTTCAGGTCAGTGACCGTCCTGATTCAGTCAGGTGAGGCTGTGTGGGCAGAAAGTCCATGTCTAGAACCCCTTGCCATTTACAAAGGGCTTTATTGAACTATTTACAAAGGGAACCTGTAGCCAAGGTTAGGCTCGTTTTTAAGAATTGCATTGGGTTAAGTATCTGGTGTTGCTCTTGTAATTTAATTTACATTTTCCCTATGTCTGATGTTCTCGGTGTTCATTTACGTTTTTCTATGTTATTAGGTTTCTTCTTTGTGAGCCGCCTCGAAACCTTTGTGGAATAGCTGAGCCATAAATAGAGAGCTCTTCCAATTATGTTCATTGGTTCATTAAATATTTATTGAGCACCTACCACGTGCTAAACGTTGTTCTGAGTGCTGGAGGCTCAGTGGTGAGAAGGTCCTAGCCTTCATGGAGCCAATATTCTAAACAGGGGAGTCAGTCAAGGAGAGTAACTGAGAAATAAAAATAATTCAAGTTGAGATGAAGGTAATAAAGGGAGTACCCTGGGTGACACACAGAGAGGAGCTACCCCGGTGTGCTCAATGAAAGCCTCCTGTGTCAGGACCTGCAGGTTGAAAGCCATCAGCCATGCAAAGAAATGGTGGATGATGTTGCATTCCAGGCAAAGAGGACAAATGGACAAAGGCCCTAAGTTAGGAATTACCTGGAAGAACAGTAAGGAAGCCAAGGAAGCTGGAGCTTGGGGAGTGGAGTGAAAAATGTACAAGATGAGGCTGCAGAGACAAGCAGGACCAGATCATGGAGATCCGAAGGGACCACAGGAAAGAGTTTGGATTTGCACACTGAGATGTCCTTGAATCATTCTGGAAAGAGGAGCGACCAATAGACAGTGCAGACAACAGACAATAGGCAGTAGGAGTGAGGGTGGCAGTTGAGACACCAGTTAGATGGGAGATGCCTCACACCGGGAAAGGGATGATGGGGCTTGGGTCAGGGTGGTAACGCCGGAGATGGAGAAAAGTGGATGGACTGGGGACATTTCTAGAGGACTTGTCTAAGGATTGGATTGGGGTGGTAAAGGAAAGTGGCAGGACTTTGGTGTCAGATTTTAAGCCACTTTAAATCTCTAAGCCCATCATGGGGAATCAATAAAATCATGTATTTAGAGCTCCTATTGCCTGACATGCAATACACACTGAGTGAAAACTGTCCTCTCCTCTCCTTTATCCCTCTTGTGGGAACAGTAAGCACTCGATGCCTTCAGTTGAGCTCTTTCTCCCACCTGCTTCTCTTAGCTGGTTGCTCCTCTGCTCAACACTCTATGTCCTGCTCCCTTTACACACAAATACACACACACTTTCTCTCTCAGATAAAAACATCAGCCGTGTTTAAAGGACATCTCTGTAGGAGTCTCCAGAGAGGTATTTCAAAAACGTTGCTTGTTTGCAGGAGGATTTTTCTAAAAGTGTACTGTATCCGTTTTCTTTCTGCTATAAGCAAGAAGAAACCCAACTCTAACCATCTTATACGAGAAAATGTATTATCCCACTTAACAGCAAGTCCATGGGAGGGAAAATCCCTGGCACAGAATGTTATTAGGTTTCTTCCTTATGAGCCACCTCGAAACCTTTGTGAAATAGCTGGGCAATAAATAGAAAGCTCTTCCAATTATGTTCGTTTGTTCATTAAATATTTGTTCACAGATCGACAGCATCACCAGGAGCCCGTGTTCTGTTCATCCTTCTGCACTGATATCCCTGATGTGTCGGCATTGTCTTCAGGATGTTGACCCTCTTAGTCATTAAATGGTGGCCTCCGTTGTGCACATCCTATCCAGATAGAGGCACATTCAGGGGAAGGAGAAGGAACAGTACATTCCCATATCTCGCTCTCAAGAGTGGCAAGGGAGGCGGGTCATGGGAGAGCATGGCAGTTATCCTGGGACCTGTGGGCAGGGCTTACTGACTCGCTTCTAACAGATACCATATGGAAAGAAGAGGAAAGTATGTTATAGTGGAGAAAACTGACAGACACCACGTAACCCAGGTGATCGAAGATAACATCACCAGGAAAAAGTCACATTGATATCATGTACCCCGAGTTAGATGTGATGAGCAGGGCACTTCATCTCTGCGGTGTGCTCCCCCAAAATCCATAACCCCAGTGGATTCATGAGAAAACATCAGACAAACCTCAACTGAAAATTCCTGACCACCACTCACCAAAGTATCAGAACCATGAAAGACAAGGAAGACTGAATAATATCACAAATTATAAGGGACTAAGGAGATAAGACAATTAAATGAATGAGGTAACCTGATGGCCTTGTGGAGCAGAGAGAGGGCATTAGTGGGATAACTGGCGAGATCCCAAAAAAGTCCAGAATTTAGTTAATGGTAACGTACCAATGTTCATTTCTTAACTTTGACAGATGTACTGTGGGTATGTGAGATGTCGACACTGGGAGAGGTAAATCATGCTGTCTTTGAAGCTCTTCTGTAAATCTAAAATTATTATAAAATAAAAACGTTTTTTGATTCTCCTTTTATTTTTTTAAATTCTATAGTATTTTACAATTTTCAAAAGTTTTCACACACATGATTTCATGTAATCCTATAATAACCTTTTTTTTAAATCCCCTATCCCTATACTCCCCCCCCGCCTTCCCTCTCCCCTCTGGTAGCCACTAGGTTTGTTCTCTATATCTGTGAGTCCGTTTCTTTTTCGTTTTATTCACTGGTTTGTTGTATTTTTTAGATTCCACATGTAAGTGACATCATACAGTGTGTGTCTTTCTCTGCCTGACGTATTTCACTTAGCATAATGCCCTCCAAGTCCATCCATGTTGCTACAACTGGCAAATTTTCCTTCTTTTTTATGGCTGAGTAGTATTCCATTGTATATCTATACCACATCTTCTTTATCCATTAATCTATTGGTGGACACACAGGCTGCTTCCACACCTTGGCAATTATAAATAATGCTGCTATGAACATTGGGGTGCATGTATCTTAAAAAAGATTTTTAAAAAATATGTCTGCAAAAGAGCTGGCCATCAGCCCTCCCAACACTGTTTCCTCCACCCACACCCCATGAAAAAATGAAATGAAAGAATGAAAAAAAACTTCATTTTTTCCAAGATTGAAATTGGAGTCTTACTTTCCAAAGAATCGGAAAGGTCCCTGAGGAGGGCTAACCTAATTGCAGGTCCTAGTGCTCAGGGTAGAGCTTATGCTTGGAGGAGGGGCACTCTGTCTGTCTGTCTGTACCAGCCCTACAGACTGAAGTCAAGCCACGCTCTGACAGACCCCACCCACGGGGAAAGCCCATGTCAACCTTCCTTCACCGGGAAGTCGAGGGATCAAACACAGTCACACAGGCCTGGCAGAAACCCATGGAGCCACCTTGACCATCAGCTTGGTCCTTTATTGACAAACCATAAGAACAGGCCAGGATAAGCAGACCTTGGGGAACAGCAGATCACAGGAGAAGGAGGCCAGGATAAACACAGAACAGCTCTCCCCAAAGGAAATAGTCGAATCAGGGAAGAGAAGAGAACTCTGAAAGATTGAATTCATATCCTCAGAGAGATTTGAAAAGATATTGCAGCCATAAAATAACAGAACAAGCTGTTCTGAAAAAAGGGAAGAATATGAAAGAGTTCCTGGAAATTAAAAATTATGGCCCCAATAAAAAATGCAATGAAAGGGCTGGAGAAGCAAGGGGAAGAAATGTCATAGAACTGAGAGTAAAGAGAATATGAGTAAAGAGAATATTCCATCCATGAAATCTGATGGAGACGTTGAGACACATGAGATCAGTATTTGTAATAATAACACTAAGGTATACTGAGTGCTTACTACCTGCTAAGCTGTCTACCTTGCATGCACATACATGGAACTTTCACAGCTCGATGAGATCAACTCAGTTAGGATCTCGATTTCACAGATGAGGAAACCAAGGCCCAGCAATGAGGAATGACTTGTGAAAGTCACACATTTAGCGAAGGAAAGAGCCTCTCCCCAAATCCAGGCCTGAATCTCTTTCCTCCTCTGCTTCTTGCATAGTGGCTGCGTCTTCTTAGAACTAAGCAAAGCCCTTGGCTTGGTAGAAATTTATATCCAAGGAAACATAACAAACATAGTATTGCAAATGCTTCTGCTGGTGTAAAATTGTAGAATCAAACCATGGACAGAGCAAAGATGTTTTCCTTATATTTAATAAAGAGAATGTGACTGTCAGAAGTCAGAAGATGGAGGGCTGAAGAGATGGAGAGAATCCTCCAGGTGCTAAGCAACTCATTTTTTCACGATGGGAGTCCACAGGCACGATTTCAATTGATGAAATAAGAAATAGAGCTTATTATCATCCTCATTATAGCATGGTGATTACAGCACGCTAGTAGAGTTATATATTATGTACCTATACTGCATACATATGTGACAACTTTGACATTATAAAGTTAATGGGGCAGATCCGGATTTTGAGGGTCTGAAGCTTGTGCAATTTGTGGACTTTCTTTAAGAAAATGAGCACAGGGCTTCCCTGGTGGCTCAGTGGTTGAGAGTCCGCCTGCCAATGCAGGGGACACGGGTTCGTGCCCCGGTCCGGGAAGATCCCACATGCCGCAGAGCGGCTGGGCCCGTGAGCCATGGCCGTTGAGCCTGCGCGTCCGGAGCCTGTGCTCCACAACGGGAGAGGCCACAGCAGTGAGAGGCCCGCGTACGGCAAAAAGTAAAAAAAAAAAAAAAAAAGAAAATGAGCACAATCTTTCAAATTCAAAATTAGATCCAAGGTTTTGGAAGGAACCTGAGAAACTGAGGCACCCAAAGCTTAAACTATCTAAAATTTACAGTCATTCTACCGCTAATCGACAGATGACACCAAACTTCAAGAAAACTTAGAAAATGTAGAGGGAGGGAAGAGGAAGTGGGTAATAGAGCAAATACACTAGATCCCTTATTATTCAATGTAAAGAATATATAATCTCAAAAAATTTGATTATGTATAATTATAAAACACACACATACTTCAATTTAAAAAAACATTAAATTTAGTGATAAAGAACATGCATTTATCATCAGAAAGATCTGGGTTCAAACTTCTGGATTCTTTATGTATATATTTTGGTAGATTCATCAACCTTCAAGAATTTATTTCTTTATTTGTAAAACTGAAAACAGGATCTGCCTCCTGAAATTGTTTTCAACATTAAATGGCATAATGCTTGAAATGTGATTATCTTAGTGACTCAATAAATACTACCTATAACATAAAAAACCACAAAAACATACATACGTGCACATAAAATTGGGTGATACACAATCAGAAAAAATAAAAGCAGAAAAGTTTAAACATTATTTCTGTAGCAGGACTCATCTGGAGGTGGGGTACCCATTCAGGACGCTTGTATTCTGTTTTTATTTTCATAGACTGCTTTTATAATTATACAGGAGCCTTGTGCCAGAGCCCTGGGCGCACCAGTCCCCTCCCTCATGGCCACCTGCACACGTGAGAATTCTGAACAGGTGGGGAGAGCCATGCAGGAGACATTCTGCTGCCAGCGGGGGTTACGGCCTCAAACCCCAGGATGACCATATCTGACTGTGGCAGTGAAGGTCTCCTTCTGCCCAGATCATGGGGACTGTGTGAGCAACACCAAGCAGGCCTACCCTTTTTTTAAACATCTTTATTGGAGTATAATTGCTTTACAATGGTGTGTTAGTTTCTGCTGTATAACAAAATGAATCAGCTATACGTATACATATATCCCCATATCCCCTCCCTCTCTTGTCTCCCTCCCACCCTTCCTATCCCACCCCTCTAGGTGGTCACAAAGCACCGAGCTGATCTCCCTGTGCTATGCAGCTGCTTCCCACTAGCTATCTATTTTACATTTGGTACTGTATATAAGTCCATGCCACTCTCTCACTTCGTCCCAGCTTACCCTTCCCCCTCCCTGTGTCCTCAAGTCCATTCTTTACGTCTGCATCTTTATTCCTGTCCTGCCCCCGGGTTCTTCATAACCATTTTTTTTTTTTTTTAGATTCCATATTATATGTGTTAGCATACGGTATTTGTTTTTCTCCCTCTGACTTAATTTCACTCTGTGTAACAGATTCTAGGTCCATCCACCTAGTTACTACAAATAACTCAATTTCGTTTCCTTTTATGGCTGAGTGATATTCCATTGTATATACACTGATCTATTACCCAAACCTTTGGTTGAAGGAAAGCACAGCAGGCCCAGCCCAGACCTCCTTAGAAACCTCTCACCAGCTCTATGCCTCCACCCCCGGGCCCTGTGTGCTTTGCTGCCAAGGGTGTGCCCCTGCAACCTTCCCAGGCTTGCCCCTGGGCACTGGAGCCTTCTTTGCTGGTACAGATTGCTAGAAGAACTCTCCCAGGGTCCTTCCCATCCCCCCACCCCATAGCCAATGATGGCCAGTATGGGAATACAAAAGCCTGCACCTTCGCCTGGGGCAGGACAAATTCTGAGATGTAATCTCTGCTTCAGCGGCACCGCTCACCCTGGGGCTGAGGCTGGAGTTCTGCCGGAGATCAGAATCTGACCCAAGGGGGGAAAATAGTCATGAGGAAGAGAGTGGCAAACCGAACAGCGCAGCCCCTGAGCTCAGGAAGCCAATGGCGAAGAAGAATGATAGCTTTGTCGGTGGGTGCTGACCACGGCAGGCCAAGGAGGGTGAGTGCCTATAGTCAGGGATGAATTCTGTTGGCCGAAGGTGGGGACTGCTTCAGCCCTCTTCCGCAGATGCACATTCTGCATGGACCATTCCCACCCCCGCTTCTCAGAGCACATGTGCTTCACCGTGCTGCCTTCAGGTGTGGGGCTTGAAGAAAATGTGTTGTTGTTCAGTGGAAGCCCAGGGTCCCCTGAGCATCCTGGCCTTTGTGCCAATTCTCTTAGGAACAGACATGCAGAACGCAAACAAGGTCCTCAGATGGATAGAGGTTCAATTCCCTCTGTCTTCGGAGAGTCTGCCTTGAAGAAGTAGGGCTGTTTTGGGTGTTTTTCTGTTTGTGAAGGGTTTTTCTTTTAATGTTTCCTGAGAAAACAGAACTGAGCATCAGTGAGAAGCTGAAGATGACAAGCGTAGGGGATCCAAGGTGTCTTCTCCCACCCGTCTGAGATTTTCTGACAGCTCCCAGCTGATAGGACGCTAAATGATGAAAGATAAAGGACCCCAGAGAAGAGAGAGGGTGGGTAGGAGGGAGACCTCAACCCCGAGTTGTTTCTCTTCGAATCTGATTTGACAAGACGCCTTCCAGGTGACCCCACTGGGAGGGTGCTCTGCACCTCACACATTACCTTACTCAGTCCTCACAGCAAAGCTAGAATTCATTTTTTAAGCTCCCCGTGAGAGATTAAAAACTGAAATTCAGGAAGGTTGTGGAACTTGCTTGAGGTTGTTCACGTAACAAATGAAGCTGGGTTAGAACCCAGACTGGTCTACCTCCAAAACTGAGTTCTTTTTCACTGGATGACAGATATCTTAGGGGTATAATTTCATCCACAGTCTCTCCCCATTTCACCTTTTCAGGCAAATCCTGTGAGGGTTAAATGAGATGATACATGTTAAGTAAACACACCGTGCTACTCCCTAGCACTAGAGGGGGTAGTGCTGCCGTTGCTGTTGCTGAGATGCTGCTGTTACTATTATTGTTGTTGTTGTTGACATGTTGATGATGAGGGCCGTGTTAATATACCTGCCTGAATGCATTGCTTCTGTTAGTTTTCCAAATCAACCTAAACTTCAGCCGGCCATGATTGGCCAGCTTTGCAAGGAGAAATTTCTTCCCTACTCCTGGTATTTCCATAAAGGCAAGAGTATTTGCATCCCACTCTCCAGGAGGGAGAGTCTGAGTCTCTCTCTCTCATCACTGAGTTGGGCATGGTCGTCTCAGAACCCCTTCTCAGAGAGCTGCCTGCTGTGCACCACTGGACAGCACCATTGACTGGGTCTGGGTTAAATCTGAACTCATCTTGTATGTATGAACTACTGTGATGGTGGGGAGAAAATCTACCTAACGCATGAGGTAGTGGTAAAGTAGAAGGAAATCCACGTGGCCACTCAGCTCAGGTACAGGGACCAGTCCAGCCTTTTCTTCTGAAAGCCAGCAGATCAAAAAGGTGGTAGATTCGTGTCCCAAAGAACCATCTTCCAGTTCAACCTTTAAAGATGGTATTCTCGTCTCCACCTGTTGTGCTCCTGGTCTTAATTGGTTCAAAGTTGGGTGTTATTTTGCCTCCAAGATACCCACAAATTCCTCGCAATATAATTCGATTGAATTGTCACATTTTTAAAGGTCTCTTCCCTTCCCACCTGTGAATCTCTGTAGCAGCTCATTACTTACTTGCATTCCGTCGTCTATACCATGAGATACGTGAGTGAACCCAGCTAGACCGTACGTCCTTCAGGCTGATAGCGCATCCTGAGCAGCCCCTGCTACCACCCCATCTGCAGGATCGATGGTGTCCTGATTCCTTCCAAAGCTGAGCATCCTTGTCCCCTCTCCCCAGTGGCCACCTGAGTGTGGCCACCTCTGGGCTGAACCTCTGGCAGACAGGAGTTTAGCTGCTGACAGTTATTTACATGCCTTCTTCAAACATGGCACTCAGGGTGCTTGAGGTGAAGGGTGTTAATCAGATCTGTGCCCTGGGCTGTTTGTGTCGGGTGAGAAGCCGGGCCTGCAAGCTGGACAGGAGGGGACCTGAGATTTGTACCTGCGGGCAGCACACCAGACACTCTAAGGACGTAACCTCATTTCATCCTCACCACCCTCGTGTCAGGAGGGATTCTAACCACCCACTGCACAGGTGAGGAGGAAAGGAAGCTGATCTGGTTCATTCGTTTGCTCAGCAGATCTGCCTACGATGTGTTTGGATTCTAAGTGCTTGGAAGCATCCTTTCTCATGGAGCGGTCACTGCAGTGAAGGGAGACAGAATATAAATAAGTGAGTGACGCAGTGTGTTACAAGCTGATGAGTGCTATGGAGAAAAACAGAGCGGGAAATGAGCGGGGGGGATAGGCGTGGGGAGGGAGAGACGGGGTTGCAGCTTTCAACCAGGGAAGGTCTCACTGAGAGGGCAACGTCTGAATGAAAGCTGAAAAGAAGTGCAGAAGCAAGGCCTGTGTATGGTGAGAGAAGAGTACTGCGGAGAGAGCAATCGGCAAGTGCAAAGGCCCTGAGGGAGCAGCATGTCTAGCTGCTCGAGGTATAGCAAGGACCAAAGTGGCTGGAGCAGAGTGAGAGGGGAAGGAGCGGGTGAAGCGGTCAGGCACGTAATGGTCCAGTAGGTTTGGCTTTACGGGGCTGAGAAAAGAGCCTGACCTTTTCTCTGTCTGAGATGGAAACCCTTAGAAGGCTTTGTGCAAAGGAAGCGTATGGCTTGACTTACCATCTTTATAGGATCAAAGACATTAAGAATCTTGTCTCAGACCACACAGCTGGTAAGGGATAGAAGGACAGGCCAGTGTGTCAAAGTGTGAAGGCTGTTATTCCCTTTCACCATCACTACATCAGCCGGAGTCCCTTTCCAGTTCTCGTGACTAAGAAAGCTGACTGATAGCATTATGTGAAAAATACGACAGGCGTTGGGGGAAGATGGGTTAGTGTGTGATAATTTAGGTAAGGTAGACAAGTCTTGGAAGGCCTCCCTGAAGAGATGATACTTGAACCAAAACCTGAATGGTAGCAGGGAAATACATGGAGAGTAGCATGTTCAGGAATAGATGGTGCAAAGGCCCTGAGGCGGGATGCAGCTTGGTGTATTGGAAGGATAGAGAGAAGACAAATGTGGCTCAATTACAGTGAGCAAGGGAGAGAGAGGTGCAAGATGAGATCAAAGCAGACCAGATCCCTCAAGGCCTTGCAGGCCATGGTAAGGAATTTGGATTTCCTTCTTATGAGTGATGACGAACCACTGGAGGATTTTCAGCAGGGAGTGATTTGCATTGTTTTAAAAGATCAGTCTGGCTGCTCTGTGGAGAACAGACTGGGGAGGGGCTTACAGGCTGCGTAATCTGAATCTTAGTTTTCCATGTGGAAAGTGATCTAATCCAAGAGAGCTGTTCACCGTGCTATGGGAGAAGGGGTGGATACGTTTCCACAAGAATGGTTTGGATAAGTTTCCAAAGTTAGGGTGTTAATTCCACGGAGGGGAGGAATTTGCAAGTAGTGTTCACTGCTGTGCACTCATTCTAGAACAGTGCCTGGCATATGGTAGATCCTCCGTTAATTACTGGTTGAATAAATGAAGAAAGGAAGGAAGGAAGGAAGGAAGGAATATGCTTTGAAAATTGTGAAGCACGACATAAAGGTGAGAGGCTGGGGGTTTTGCATTGATCATCAAAGTTTAAGGTTTTCCCAAGACATGGAAACAACCTAAATGTCCACTAACAGATGAATGGATAAAGAAGATGTGGTACATGTATACAATGGAATATTAGTCAGCCATAAAAAAATAAGGCAATAATGCCATTTGCAGCAACATGGATGGACATACAGATTATCATATTAAGTGAAGTAAATCAGAAAGAGAAAGACAAATGCCATATAGTATCAGTTATATGTGGAATCTAAAATATAACACAAATGAACTTATCCACATGAAACAGAAACAGACTCACAGACATAGAGAACAGACTCGTGGTTGCCAAGGGGGAAGGGGCGTGAGAGATGGATTGGGATTTGGGGTTAGTAGATGCAAACTATTATATATAGGATGGATAAACAACAGGGTCCTATTGTGTAGCACAGGGAACTATATTCAATATCCTGGGATAAACCATAATGGAAGAGAATATTAAAAAATACATATATATGTGTTTAATTGAATCACTTTGCTGTACAGTAGAAATCAATACAACATTGTAAATCAACTATACTTCAATAAAATAAATTTGGAAGAGTTTAAAGGCTTTCTCAAGAGAACCTAACTTATAGCAACGGGAACTAAAGGCTTAATGAACAATTCTGGGGATTTTTCTTCCTTGGAGTATTGTCATTCTGTGCTAACAAATTTCCTATGATATTCTTGGGAAGGGGGGTGGAATAACCTCCCGCTAATTTCTCAAATTAACATGTCTGGGCTTCATGTTCAGTAACTTCAAACATCTCACACTGCGCAGCCTGTGCAGAATTATTTTCCAGCACAGCATCTGGTATATAGAAAATGCTAGACTCTTTTTCAAATGAACAAAGAGAATCGTTGGTGGCGATAATGCAATGGTTTTACTTTCATCTCTAATTTCTAAAGAAAACAGGGAGAATTTTTTTCTTATTTGTCTCCCTCTTTTTTACCCGTTATTTGGGAAGAAGCTGCAAGTTTCAAATGCAACTTTTTACTGACAAGACTTAAATACTGGGCAATAGCCAGAGGTTTCCCCAGCACCAGTTTAAAGATGTGAGGGACCTCCCAGACGCCCCTACCAAAGGGTCTGAGGATCAGGTTTGATGGCTACAATATCCAGGAATGATGTCCAAATCTCCCTGCTTGTCACCTCCAGTGAAGTTCAGTCACTGGCACTCCCATGGAGCTTGGACATCTTATCTTACTAGGCTGCCTGGGAGGCTGGACCCCAGAAATCCAGTCCTGCCTGTCCCTCTCTGGAGTAACCTCTGCCGTAATTCTCCCGAGAAAGTGGATTTCCAGAGGCACTTGCCTCATCCAATCATTTCTCTTTTGCAAATCAAAGTCTCAGGTCAGTGCATCTGATTGGTGAAGACTGAGTCACGTGCCTGCCCTGAATTGCAAGAGAGGCTGGGAAAGTGAGTTACTGATTTCTGCTTCAGGGATGCAGGTATCATAAGGAGGATAAGTTTCCAAAGTTAGGAAGGGTATTCCACAGACTAGGCACCCACAAACAGGACTACACCCACTGCAGCCTTTCTCTTATACAACTATCTTCTTCTACAGGGTCACCACATAGTATATGCTCAGTGAATGATAGTACTGCTTTTCCCTAGCCGTGCTTCCCTGTTTAGACTCTCTGCCCAACCCTAAATGTGAGTCTTCCTGCTTGGGTTCCTGTGCTTGGAATTTCTTCCCAGGGATCCTTTCCCTATAACCAGAGCTTTGAAAGGAAGAACAACTGAATTCAATATTCAGAGGTTTACCTCATACAACTTTAGCAACAGATTCGTAGCACAGGTTCATGCAAATATTCAACACAAACGTATTTCAAAGACATTATTCTCTAAATAAAATCTGGATACTGACAGTCTAGCTGTTACATCAGAACCTTAGTGTCCCTCACCCAAGGGATGTTTAAAGAGTTTATCTGAATGCTTTTTTCCCCCTAATGTGCTTACTTATATTGCTTGTTTTTAAGAAATACATTTAATATATATTTTTTTTTTTCCGGTACGCGGGCCTCTCACTGTTGTGGCCTCTCCCGTTGTGGAGCACAGGCTCCGGACGTGCAGGCTCAGTGGCCATGGCTCACGGGCCCAGCCGCTCCGCGGCCTGTGGGATTTTCCCAGACC
The DNA here is from genome assembly GCF_937001465.1 of Orcinus orca. Classification (NCBI taxonomy): domain Eukaryota; kingdom Metazoa; phylum Chordata; class Mammalia; order Artiodactyla; family Delphinidae; genus Orcinus; species Orcinus orca. The sequence goes on from NC_064562.1 coordinate 118,296,590, forward strand.
GGGGCACGAACCCGTGTCCTCTGCATCAGCAGGCGGACTCTCAACCACTGCGCCACCAGGGAAGACCCATTTAATAATTTTGAAGCAATAAGGGAAAATACTTTTACATAAAAGTTAAAAGCATTTGCATGACAAAAATATAAAAATTAAAATGACAAATATTATTCTAGGAAAATATTTGGAATTTAAATCACAAGAACAACAAAGTATCAGTATCCCTAATATATAAATCTCTATAGAGTTTTCCAAAATTATAGGAGGAAGAAAAACCCCGGTGAAAAATGAGCCAAGAAATAAATAGACAATTTACAGGATAAGAATCTAAAGTGTATGAAAAGATGCATAACTGATATGAGAAAAAATAACTAAAGCTACGTTAGTCTAGAGCCTATGACCAAGACGTAGTAACAAGGACCAGATTTACCCTTCCACTAGAAAAAAAAAGGTTTTTAATAGACTAAGTTACAAAACAATAGTTTTCAAGATATCGGACATCAGGCAATGAAGGACAGTCACCCTGAGAGACGGGAAATAAATGAACTGAGCCCTATGATGGCCCCACTTTCTGCCTTGAAAGACATTCTAGGCATCCCTGCAGGGAAGGGGACTCAGGTGGAGTCCAAGGGCTCCTTGAGTTAAGGAGGCAGAGCTCAAAGTCCAGAGAGTTCAAGGTGGCCAGAGATTCTGGGCAGAGTACTAGAGAGGAGAGAACTTCAGAGAACTTCAAAGGGTCACCCTCAACTATTCAGCGGAGTACAGTCAGAACATGCATGTGAGAAAAATACTTGAGACCAGGGAAAGAAACACCGAAAAGGATTAGAGGGAATAGTATTCAGGGCTCACACAGGGCTGGGAACAGTGCTCTTCCCAGACCTGACGATCTTTTAATTCTGGGACCATTCTGTAGAGTACTCAGAAAAAGCATATCTCAATAGTGGGGAATAATTAGCCATAGACTAAACACTGCCCTGGTCCCACCTAATAAATCTTAAAAACTAGACTCAAAAGATCAAAACACCTCCAAGTGCTTAACTGCATCCCAGAACAAAGCTCAAGGATATTTATAGGAATACAAAAATATCTAGCCCCTAACAAGTTACAATGACTGTCACTCAATAAAGTAATAATGATGGGCAGAAGACTCAAAAAAAGCCAAAAATTGAAAAGTTTAAAAAGCAATATGATTTACAATAGTATTAAAAATAATTCATTACTATATTCGTGGGTCAGAAGGCTCAGTCTTTTTAAGATGTAAATCCTGCCTAAACTGATCTGTAGATTCAAAACAATCTGAATCAAAATCAGGATTCTTGGTAGAAATTAACAAGTAATTCTGTGGACTTCCCTGGTGGTCCAGTGGGTAAGACTCCACGCTCCCAATGCAGGGGGCCTGGGTTCCATCCCTGGTTAGGGAACTAGATCCCACATGCATGCATGCTGCAACTAAGGGTCCACATGCCGCAACTAAAAGCCTGCATGCCACAACGAAGATCCCATGTGCTGCAACTAAGACCCGGCGCAGCCATAATTAATTAATTGATTAATTAATTAATAACTAATTAATAAACAAATAAATATTTTTTAAAAAACCAAATAATTCTGAAATTTGTACAGAAATACAAAGAACCTCTTATAGCCAAAACGACCTTTTAAAAGGACAACAAATTTATTTATCTAATACTACCTGATCTAAGACAATAAAGCTATTAAGAAACTGTGCTATTGGGGTCAAAATAAACAAATTGATTAGTGGAAAAGAATAAAGAATACAGAAACAGACTGACTCATTGTGCATAACTGACAAAGCTGTAAAGGCAATTCAGTGGAGAAAGGAGAGCCTTTTCAAAAAAAATGATGCTGTAACAACAATTGGATATGCATATGCAAAAAAAAACCAAACTTCGATCCATAGCTTACCCTATATACCAAAAAGCTTCAGAATGGATCATAGATGTACATGTAAAGCTATGAAACTATATATGTATACATGTATGTATATACATGTATCCGTATTGTTGTATATGTGTACATATACATATATAGTACATGCATACACATGTGTATGTCCATTTATACATATATAGTATATATTACATACATATATAATATACGTATATAAAACTTCTAGGAAAAACCCTTCATGACCTTGGGTTGAGCAAATAGTTATTTCTTAGATAACAAAAGCACAATCCATATAAGAAAAAATTGACAATTTGGACTTCAAAATTAATGATTGCAGCTCTTTGAAAGATGCTGTTAAAAGAATGAAAAGATAAGAGAGAAGATGTTTGCAAACCATACATTTGATAAGGAATTTGTCTCCAGAATATAAATAAACTCTTTATACCCCCGAAAATAAAACAAGCCACCTAACTGAAAATAAGTAGAAGATTTAACCAGATGCTTCACCAAAGAAGATATGCGGTTGGCAAGTAAACATATAAAATCCTAATTAAAACTGCAGTGAGAAATCACTACTCACCTATTCGAATGGCTAAAGTAAAAAGAATGGCCATACGCATTTAGGTGAGGGCGTGGAGGCGCCTGGAATTCTCAGTGGGGATGTAAAGTGGAACAACCACTGTGGAAAACAGCTTGACAGATTCTTACAAAGTTTAACATATGCTTATCCTTCACTCTGTATGACAGGCTCTAGGTCCATCCACCTCATTACAAATAGCTCGATTTCGTTTATTTTTATGGCTGAGTAATAGTCCGTTGTATATATGTGCCACATCTTCTTTATCCATTCCTCCGATGATGGACACTTAAGTTGGTAAGTCAGAAAGAGAAAGACAAATACGGTATGCTAACACATATATATGGAATTTAAGAAAAAAGAATGTCATGAAGAACCTTGGGGTAAGACAGGAATAAAGACACAGACCTACTAGAGAATGGACTTGAGGATATGGGGAGGGGGAAGGGTAAGCTGTGACAAAGCGAGAGAGACATGGACATATATACACTACCAAACGTAAGGTAGATAGCTAGTGGGAAGCAGCCGCATAGCACAGGGAGATCAGCTCGGTGCTTTGTGACCACCTGGAGGGGTGGGATAGGGAGGGTGGGAGGGAGGGAGATGCAAGAGGGAAGAGATATGGGAACACATGTATATGTATAACTGATTCACTTTGTTATAAAGCAGAAACTAGCACACCATTGTAAAGCAATTATACTCCAATAAAGATGTAAAAAGAACAACCACAACAACAAAAAACATGCTTATCCTAAGATCTAGCCATTCGCTCATAGATATGTATCTAAGAGACAGGAAAGCCCACTAACAGAGCTTTATATGTAATAGCCAAAGCCGGGAACAACTCATATGTCCATCAAAAGGTGAGTAAAGGGCTTCCCTGGTGGCGCAATGGTTGAGAGCCTGCCAATGCAGGGGACACGGGTTCGTGCCCCAGTCCGGGAAGATCCCACATGCCGCAGAGCGGCTGGGCCCGTAAGCCATGGCCGCGGAGCCTGCGCGTCCGGAGCCTGTGCTCCGCAACGGGAGAGGCCACAACAGTGAGAGGCCCGCGTACCGCAAAAAAAAAGAAAAAGAAAAAGAAAAAAAAGGTAAGTGAATAAACACTTTGTGGTATATCTGTACAACTGAGTACTGCTATGCGATAAAAAGAATAAACTTGATACACTGCAATGACATGGATGAAACGAAATCATTATGCTGAGTGAAAGAAATCAAAGAAGGATACAGGCTGTTTGGTTCCATTTATACAAAATGCTTTAAAATTCAAACCAATTTATAAGGTCTGAGCAGGTCAGTGGTTGCCTGGGGATGACGTGGGAGGTGCCTTTAGAGTGGGGATTACAAAGGAGCACAAGGCAACTTTCATGGGGGACGGATATGTTTTTTATCTTGATTTTGGTGATGGTGTAACAGCTGTATCCAAACTTCAAAATGCATCAAATTGTGCATTTTAAACATGTGAAATTTATTACACGTCAGTTATACCTCAGTACAGTTTTTTTTTTTTAAACTACCTTAATGTGCAGTTTCTCCCCTATCAAATTGGCAAAATTCTAACATTTGGACAACATATACTGCTAGCAAGGTTGTAGGGAAGCAGGTTTCTGAGAGAAGCTCTTTCAATTTCCACTCCCACCCTCATTGTCTGAATGTTCCCCATCACTACACACTCATCCATGCTAATGAATTTTTAAAATCTAATTTTTGCTATTCCAGCTGCCTCTGACCTTTCCAAACAGCGGAGTTTCAGTCAACTGTCGTAGTAAGATTGCTCGGTGAGAATGTAGATTTTTAAGAGAGGAATCAGCATATGAGTGAGATGCAATTTTTTTTCACTTACTCATTTCTTCCTTTTTTATAAATTTCTACAACTTTTAATTGAATGCCTACTAGGTGTCAGGCACTGTTTTAGGCACTGGAGATATAGCTGTGAACAAACCTGACAGCATCCCTACTCCCACAGAACTGACACCCCAGTGCCGCCATGCAGACCATACACAACCCGTCAGATACATAGGTATGTGTCAGGCGGTGTATGGAGAAAAATAGGTGCAGAGATGGGGAAGAGAGGATCTCGGAGGGAGTTGTCATTTGAAAGAGAGGGGTCAGGTGGGTCACCGTGAAAGGTAACACCTGGAGAGAGAGAAAGTGTTGGGATAAGATGATTTGGAAGGGTTGAAAACAAGCTCCTTTTCCAGCATGAGTTTACTTTTTTTCCCCATTTGTACATGTTTGGAATGCCAGAGGGATTTCATGCCCTTTCTTCTCAGCCTCTGCACCTTCCCCCAGAGCTTTGAAGTCCTTTCAAGGCCTGTTGATGTTTTATTGTGAGCTCAGAGTCCCAGGCCTGGCAAGAGTCCTTCTCACCAGCTGGGTGACCCTGAGCAGGTCACTGCATATCTCTGAGCCCTTGTCTCCTCGTGTGAAAATGGAGAAGATAACTAATTTGTGCACGCATCCAACAAATGTGAATCGAGCAGTTAGTAAGTGCCTGGCCCAGTGCCAGGTGCTGAGAATGCTGGTGGGTAAGACAAAGTCACAGCCTTCACGGGTCTGTATCCAGTCAGGCATGCTGACGTGTGCAAAGATCCAGGGTGATGCACATTTCCAGCAAGACATGTAGGGGCCACAGGGCATAAAGAGAGGACCAGGCTAGGTCTGGACATCAGAGGATGCTTCCCAAAAAGGAATTTAAATGAGACCTAAAGAAGTTAGCCAGGCAGAAGAAGAAGGATGGCGTGTGTGTGTGTGTGTGTGTGTGTGTGTGTGTGTGCCTGTACACATGTGTGTGTTGCAAGGAAGGGAAACATACCAGGAAGCAGGAACAGATCAGGTGTAAAGAACCCTGAGGCAGCACAGACGCTGATGCTTTTCAAGGAATTGAGGGGAAGCCAGGATCAGCGTTGATGGAGCAGAATATTCATCTCACAAGGTCATAGAGTCAAATGCGACCCCTGAGAAGAAGATGCTCTCTCCCTTAGATGCACGATACATGGGACTTCCTGTCTTTCCTTCCTAGAGCTCTGAGCCACCATCAGGGTGCAGGACACTGTCACTGTCCCATCGCCCCTCTAGTAATCTCAGGTTCTGTTATTGCATTTAACCTACACACACGCAAGTTTGACAGTAGAGATTCTTGTGTGCGTTTTCCAGATGAGAAAACAAGCCCTGGGAGAAGTGATATTAATAACACCTTGCTTTCAATCAGTTCAACAAACGCTGACCGATTCCTACAGGAGACCAGCTTCTGGGTGGATCTGGCTTGGACATGCCATGCGAAAGTGACCTGTGCCTGGGAAATCCCCAATATTTATACCCATGATGTGTATCTCAGCCTCTGTAAGGAGCCCTCATTTTCCAATGCCCACAGCTTTTATGGGGACCTCCTAAAAGAACCAACACCTTTACCCCTCTGGGGCCACCACTCATCCTTGTCATCTGATGGTGATGTAGGATCCAGACGTAGACTGCCTAGGTTCTAATCCTGGCTCCCTCACCTACAAGTTTCTGCTTCTGTGTGCATTAACTGTTGCACCCCAGTTTTCCTATCTGTAAAATGGGTATTATATTAGTATTTACCTTGCAGAGTTGTTGTGAGACATAAGCATGTTATTATACACGAGGGGCTAGTCGTTGGTCACACAGCAAGCTCCCAGGATTGGCCCCTCCAAGTCCTTCTGGACAAAAGGACCACTCATCATGGCAGGGAAAGTTCATGCATAGCCTGCTCATGGGAACCACAACAGCTGTCCCAGTCCCTTCCTTGGTTTTCCTGGGTCCACTCCCAACCTCAACAGTATCAGCAATGAATGGTTTTCTCTACCCTGCCGTGGAAACAGTTCCTCCACTCCCCCTGACCACATTGCTTAAGTGAGGCAGATAGGCAAGAATTCCTTATTTAACCAACTTATAATTACAGGAACGGAGGTTCTGATGATTGGAATGCTTAGTCTAAAATCATGTAGAAATGTGCTTCTTACATTTCATAAATCCACCCACTTAACAAACATCTGTGGGGTCCCTACCAGATACCTGGACGTGGAGCAAGAGAAAATTCTGGGCTAACCAAGGTTCCCCCCACCATCACCACCCATTTCCTTGTACCCATTACCCATCCACCCCAAACAAGCAGCGACAGTCAACACACATGGTCCTCTCCTTGGAATGACCTGGCAGAAATCAGATTACAGTGGAAGCTGTTGACTTCCAAAATAATCTCTTGAAAATCATAGAAGACACAGGTTTGAAACCCAGATTTTCAACAGCAAGAGGCAAGCTTTGAGAGACTCAGAAGTGTTTCCCATATCTGGGAGTTGGGAGGATTCTGAGTCTAAAGATTGGATCACACACAGTAGAGATAGCAAGAAATATGTTGAGAATAAAAACAAGTTTTCTAAACCAACAAGAGGTGAGGCTATGAGGGAAGGAGGGAGAGAGAAGAAAAGAGGGGAAGAGGCTGAGAGAGTGTCTTTTAGAAGGAATTTCACACTATTCCCCCTTCTCCAGCTTGAAACCCTGGAGGTGGGGTGAGAAGAATGTTAGAAACCTCAGTTACATGAGGAGTGTCTGCAGGGAACGTGCACCTGCTTCCTTTCTGGGGCTCCAGGAGGGCAACAACACTCAAGGAAAAGGTACCTTGTCATCATGGTGCTGGAGTCGGGTTGGAAGAGTGGGGTCCAGGTGGTAGACTGGAGGGCGGCTTCAGGGAATTCACCTCCACGCCTGCATGGCACAGGGAGACAAGAAAAGGGTGCAGGTCCTAGCTGAGTGAGGGGACCTGGAGCCTAAAGGGCTGTGATGAGGGGACACAACCACAGGTGACAGTGTGGGTGTCCTGGCCACAAGCTGAGGTGGAAACTGACAACAAGACCTCAGCAGGCTGGTCATATACACCTCAAGATGCTCATCAGGGGGAACTCTGGACCAGAACCATGGGTGCCTCCCTTTCCTGCAAACCAAAATGGCAGTGGTGGAAGAAGCGGGGAGGGAGAAACGCTGAAATCATCTGAGTTTAAACTAAAACTAAGAAATCACTGATTTTGCTGGGGCTTACCTGGCCGTGACTTGGTCAAGTTTTTCTACAGCAGAAAATGCTGGCTAGAAATGGAAATTAAGTCATTACAGTAAAAGAGAAAACTCTGTTTGCAGCCTATATGTTTGCAGCCTATGTCTCTAAGTTGTCAAGTGTTTGACCCACTGGAGGAGGAATGAGATTAACCCTTGCTTTCACGGAGCCACCTGAGATTTATAGTTATTTCCTCTGGAAAGAACGCAATCCTACCATCCACCATTCCTACCCACCCCGCCATACACGCCCGCCTTCTTAGTTTCAAGAGGTGCAACTCTAGGGAAAGTATATTAACCTTGAAAACAAGCACAGCCGACTGTGTCCCAGGAGCTGGAGACCTGAGGGTGAGTCCACAGAAAGCCCTTGGCCACTGAATCCCCCCTTTTCACCAACAGGGAAGAGTCAACTCACATAATTCGAAAACTGAAATTGGAGCTTCAGGACACACCACCAGAGTCTCCTGCCCATCACACTGGGTGTTCACTTCGTAAATTCCCAAAACTTAGCTGCTGAGAAGGAAACAAGAAGAGTGGAGGTGAGGGGCTACAAACACTGGTAAAGACACAAAGGGGGCACCAACAGATGCCCAGACTGAGCTCCATGGCCTGTTCCGCCCCAGGGACACAGGGCATTTGAGCCTTTGAGATAGAGTCCAGCCCTTGGTCTCCAGGACCTGCCCTGTTTCACCCCGACCCTCCTGCTCTGGAACATCCTCACCTCATCCTCCCACCCGCACTGTGATCCCTTCAAGCCCGAGTTCTCTTCCTGTCTGCCCACCCTGCTCGGTCCTCCCGGCTCAGGCGCGCACCCAGTATCCTTGGTGACATTTTCCTGGGTGCTCCTCAGAAATAGGGGGTCACAGCATCCTGTAGATGGCGCTGTGTGGCCCTGATTGATGTCCCTCACCAGGAAGACCGTGAGCTCCTCCCCACAAGGCAGGCATTTAGTCACTCATTCATTCATTCATTCATTGGACCAATATTCACTAAGTATCTACTACCTGCCAATACACAATGCACTTAGCAATGGCTGAAAGAAAAAGTAAATGATGCCTGCATTTGCAGACCAGGGGCGTCAGGATGGTGCAGTAGAAAGAGATGGGCTTTGGAGTCAGACAGACCTGAGTTAGAAACCCAGCTCTGGAATTTGCAAAGCTGGTGGCTCTTAGGGAGATATTTACTCTATCTGAAGCCCACTTTCCAGAGGTAAATGGGAATAGTAATATCCACTTCTGAGTCTAAAGAGTTCTGAGGAGTTGGGCTTCCCTGGTGGCGCAGTGGTTGAGAGTCCGCCTGCCGATGCAGGGGACATGGGTTCGTGCCTCGGTCCGCGAAGATCCCACATGCCGCGGAACGGCAGGACCCGTGAGCCATGGCCGCTGAGCCTGCGCGTCTGGAGCCTGTGCTGCGCAACGGGAGAGGCCACAGCAGTGAGAGGCCCGCGTACCGCAAAAAAAAAAAAAAAAAGAGTTCTGAGGAGTAAATGAGAATGTCCACAGAAGAAACAGCACACAGAAGCCCTAGCTTCCTCTTCCCCTAATAAAAAAGTCTCAACCATTTCCGGTCTCCCACTGGCCACATGAGAATTCAGCAGAGATTTTGAGTTGCCCACCGTACCCTTTATTCCACTTCTATTTTACTAGAGAACCCCAGTTTGGGCGATGCCATTTCCAAATGACGTTTCGCATCCTCCCTTGCACTTGGGGTTGTCATGTGATTTAGTTCAGGCCAATAATTTGCAAGCAGACCTTATGAAGTGGGGCTTCTAGTACAGCTCTTTAAAGGGGATTGCCACATCTGGTCTATTTTGCTCTTCTCCTTCCTCTTTCCCTCAGCCTAGAATGAAGATGTTATGATTGGAGTTGCAGCAGCCATCTTGGGACCATGAGATAACCGGGAGGATGGAAGCCATGCACCTAGGATGGCTGAGCAGAAAGATGGCACTGGTGACATTGTGGAACTTCTGTCCCAGCCTGGATGTCACTTCTAGATTGTGTGTCATGTGAGAGGAAATTAAACTCCTATCTTATTTACATCACTATTACCTTTTTTTTTCTGTTACATGCAGCAGAACTCAATCTGTAACTGAAACTACAAGTGCCTGCTGATACGCAAATCTACCCAATCATAGCACAATAGAAAAACTGGTAAGAAAAGTTGATTTTAAGTTTTATTATTGTTATGTGAAGTAGGCTTTAGATACTCCTAAATGAGGAATATGATTAGAAGGTAAATTATGAAAATTATTTTCTTTATACCAAATTTCTGATTTTAGATACCATTTTGTGCTCTTATCTGATTACAAAGGCAATAGAGATTCATTTTAACAAATTTAGAAGCTACTTAGAAGCACAAAGGAAAAGTAAAAGAAAATCATCTGTAATCAATTCTCCAGGGGCAAGTAATGTTAACATTTTACTCTACTTTCTTCAAGTTCTTTTTTTATTCTACATAATCACATGAAAAACAAGGTTCCTTCTTTCCTTCCTCCCTTCCTTCCTTCCTTCCTTCCTCTCTTCCTTTCTTCCTCCCTCCCTCCCTTCCTCCCTCCCTCCTTTCCTGTTTTATTAATTCATCTACTGAACAGACATTGATTAAATGCTAAACATTGTTATCTCTCATAAGTCTGCTTTTTTTTACTTATTTGTATTTGTTAAAGCTCTCCTATGTCACTAAATATTCATGAACACCACTAAACAACTGAATAGCAACAATAAAACTGAATAAAATATAGAATATTTATATTATGTTATACTACCATAAAAAATCCATAACAACACAATCAGCCAACATTTGTTAAGCCCTTAATATGTGCTGGGCATTGGGAGTTTGCTTTTTCTTTTCATCCTCTCAACAACCATAAGATGGGTACTATTTCATATCCTCACTGTACAGGTGAATAAAATTAGTATAGAGGTTGAGAAACTCTTCCAGAGTCCCATGGCTCGTCAGGGGGCAAAACAGAGCCTCAAGTTTGGGTCTGTCTCATGCAGTGTTCTTCTTTCTCCAGCTTCTTAATGCAGAAACTTAGATTATTGATTTTAGATCTTTTGTCTTTTCTACTACACCCATTTGATGGTATACATTTCCCCATACATACTTCTTTGGCTGCATCCATACATTTTGTTAGGTTGTATTTTCATTTTCCTTCAACTCAAAAAATGTTTTTAAATTTTCTCGAGACTACTTTTGGAGGATCCATATGTTCTTTAGAAGTGTGTTGTTTAATACCAAATACTTGTGTGATTTTCCAGCTATCTCTCTGTTTTTGATTTCTAGTTTAATTACACTGTGATCTGATAACATACTTTGTATAAGTTCTATTCTTTTAGATATTTTTTAGTTGTGTTTTATGGCCCAGAATGTGGTTTATCTTTGCGAATTTTGTATGTGAACTTGAGAAGAATGCATATTCAGCTGCTGTTAGATGGAGTATTTCTCCTTGTAGTTCTATCAGTTTTTGCCTCATGTATTTTGATACACAATTGTTGGGTGCAAACATATTTAGGATTGCTATGTCTTTCTGGAGAACTGACTCATTTATTAATAGGTAATGTCTTCTTTATCCGTGATAATTCCCTTTGTTCTGAAGTCTGATTTGCTTCACTGTATAAATCCAGACTTTTCTTTCTCTTTTTGGTTAGTGTTGGCATGCATGGAATGTCTGTCTCCATCCCTTTACATAGAATCTGTCTGAGTCTTGGTTCTTGGCTGTGACTCTCCTGATTGGCCCATCCCTCCAGATTTTAGGGAGGGAGTTTGCCCTGTGACTTCAGTTCTCTGATAGGATCCAGAAAAGACATTGGTTTTCAGTTTTTTCAGCTTTTCTTCTTGTTGGAAAGACAGAAGTTCTGACTTCTAAGCTGAACATGTCAGAGCTGAAACCAGAAGTGGTGTGAACACTTTTTATATCTTCTGTTTCTCCCATCATGTTTATGTTTTCTCCTTCATTTTGAACATATGGGGAATGTATAATAGCTGATTTAATGTCAACATATGTTAATATTTTCATATCTGTCATTTCTAAGTCAGTTTCAATTGACTGGGTGTTTTTTTTCATACTTATGAATCTTATATTCTTGCTTCTTTGCTTGCCTGGTGATTTTTAAATTTTTTATTGGAGCATAGTTGATTTGCAATGTTGTGTTAGTTTCTGCTGTATAGAAAGTGAATCAGCCATGTATATACATGTATCCTCTCTCTTCTAGACTCCATTCCCATATAAGTCATTACAGAGCACCGAATAGAGTTCCCTGTGCTATACAGTAGGTTTTTATTAGTTATCTTTTAGTTATAGTAGTGTGTATATATCAATCTCAATCTCCCAATTTATCTCCCCCTCTTGGTAACCATAAGTTTGTTTTCTACATCTGTGACTCAATTTCTGTTTTGTAAATAGGTTCATTTGTACCATTTTTTTAGATTCCATATGTAAGTGATATCATATATTTGTCTTTCTATGTCTGACTTACTTCACTCAGTATGACAATCTCTAGGTCCATCCATGTTGCTGCAAATGGCATTATTTTGGTCTTTTTTATTTGCCTAGTAATTTTGGATTGGCTCCAAGCATAGGTGATTTTATGTTTCGAGGGCACTGGATTATCTTGTATTCCTGTAAGTGGCTTCGGACTTCGTTCTGGCATGCTGTGAAGTCACTTGAGATCAGTTTAAATTGTTTGAGTCTTGTTTTCTTCTTCTTTTTTTTTTTAAATGGTTTTATCAAGATAGAATTTACATACCATAAGGTTCACCCACTTGAAGTGTACAGTTCCCTGTGTTTTTTGTATATTTACAGAGTTGTGCTATCATAGCTATAATCTAATTTTATAAAATTTGCGTTACCTCAAAATGTACCCATCAGCCATCACTCTCCACAATCCCCATGCTCCTGCCCAACCCTCATGATTCCAGGCAACTACTTTCTGTCTTTATAGCTTTGTTGAGACTTGCTTTTAAGCTTTGTTATGGTGAATCCAGAACTGTGAATTTATTCCCATTACCACGGCAAGATCCACCAGAAGACCAGCTGATGCATCACACTCTGGCTGGTGGGAATGGGAAATATTCCCAGTCCTTGGTGAGCGTTGGGAATTGTTTGGAAACTCCGTCTTTCTGGTGGTTCTTTCTCCCCGCTGACAGTTCACCCTCATGTACACATGGTTCAGTATTCAGACAAAGACTCAAGGGGGTCCTTTTATTGATACTAACGTGCCCTCCCTCTTTCTCTTTCTCTCTCCCTCTCTGTGTCTCTCCTCTATATTCTGCCTCGTAAATCCCAGTTGCCTCAGCCTCCCTGAATTCCGCTCTCTGTCTCCTCAACTCAGGGAGACTGCTGGGCTCTGTTTGGGTTTTCCCTCCCTGATCTGCAGCCTTAAAACTGCCTCCAGGCACTAAGCTAGGGCAGTCATAGGGCTCCCTTCATTTATTTCCCTTTTTTTAGATATCACGGTCCCATGCTGCCTATTGCTCAATGTCTGAAAATAGTTCTTTCCTGTATTTTGGCTAGTTCTCTAGTTGTTTAAGTTGGAAGTTTAAATTCAGTCTGTGTTACTCTATCATGGCCAGATGTCCTTTCATGTTATGTTGAAGCGAATCTCTAACAACATATAATTTCGTCCATAAATATTTCAGTATGTTTCTCCAAAAGATGAGTCTTTTTTTTTTTTTTTACCATAACTATCAATTATTCCTAGCCAATTGTTAACTCTAGGGAAAATGAAGAGTTACACCAAAAAGGAAACGTAATTAAAATGCACTACATGGATCAGCTTCAAATAAAATTTTATTAGTTATAATAACATAAATGCTGAATATTTAGTGAAAATTGTACTTTAATTGCATTAACTGGAGAGGAAGGGTGTGTGTGTTTACATGTGTATAAGAAAGCTAAATTCTCATCTGCTGTAATAGAAGGTTAATATATGTTATGAATGATACAGCACTGAGAAGTTGCACTATGTTCCTAAGAGTATAAATCTTGATGCCACAAGAAACAGCTAAACAGTTGAAATTAGTTGCTCCTGGAAAAGAAGAAATTAAAGGTAAGGAGTAGTGGTCAGGGGACTACAGGGGGCTGTAAGAGACTGTACTTTAATCTTAAATAGAAAAAAAGAAATACTAAAATTTGTTGTATCAGAAGTCAAAGAAACTGAAAATAGGACAATAGAAACAAATCAAGAAAACATAAAACCAGTTCTTGGAAAAGATCAATAAAATCAATATACGTGTAGCCATGTTAATCAAGGGAGAGAAAAAGAGAATAAGCTCATTACATATTGGAAATGAAAGAGTGGTCATCACAACTATTCTCTTGGACATTAAAAGGAAAACAAAGGAATATTTTCCAAAACTTTATGCTTGCACATTTGATAACTTATATGAAATAGACCAATTTCTCAAGAGACACATGCTACCCAAACTCACACAAGAAGTAACAGACAATCTAAATAGGCTTATATCTATTAAGGTAACTGAATCAATAATTAATACCCTTCCAAAGGAGAAAGCACTAGGCCCAGATGGATTCACTGGTGAAACTATTCCATATGATAATTATTATTATTCAAGGAAGAAGTGATACCAATTCTCTACAATCTCTCCCAGATAGTAGAAGCAGAGGAAACACTTCCTAAATCATTCCATGGGACCAGCACTACCTTAATATCAGATAAAGGTATTATAAGAAAGGAAAACAACAAACCAATATCTTTCATAAATGCAGATGCAAAAATCCTCAACAAAACATTAGCAAATCAAATCCAATAAGAGTGACATCTTTAAAGTAGTGAAAGAAAAAAATTTAAACACTAGAAACCTAGAACCCTACACTCAGTAAAAACAGCTTTTGAAAATGAAGGCAATAGAGAGACTTTTGACACAAAGTGTGAGAAAACTCATCACCAGAAAACTTGCACTAGAAGAAATATTATGGGACATTTTTTATGAAGAAGGTAAGTGATACAAGATGGAAATATGGATCTACATAAAAGAAAAATGAGCACCAGAAGGTGCAAATGTTTGTAAAAACATATTCTTCTAATTTTAAGTCTTTAAAAGATAACTGCATATAAAAAGTAGAATATCATCAACGTACATGGGAGTTTAACACAGATAGAAGCAAAAATGTGGTTAACAATAGCAGAGAGGATAGAGCAGGGAAATGGAAGTGTATTGTCGCAAGATTCTTACACTATATGTGAAGGTACATAATACTATTTGAAGATGGAATATAAGTAAAAAATGTATATTGTAAAACCTAGGACAGCCTCTAAAAAGATATGATAGGATTTCCCTGGTGGTGCAGTGGTTAAGAATCCACCTGCTAATGCAGGGAACACGGGTTCAAGTCCTGGTCTGGGAAGATTCCACATGCCGCAGAGCAACTAAGCCCGTGCGCCACAACTACTGAAGCCCATGTGCCTAGAGCCCCCACTCTGCAACAAGAGAAGCCACCGCAATGAGAAGCCCACGCACCGCAACAAAGAGTAGCCCCCACTCACAGCAACTAGAGAAAGCGCACGTGCAGCAGTGAAGACCCAAGCAGCCAAAAATAAATAAATAAAGTTAAAAAGAGAAGTATGATAATAATCCAACAGAGAAAATAAAACTGAATCATAAAAGATACTCAATACCAAAAAGGCAGGAATGGAGGGAAAGGAGAACAAATAACATATCAAAGAATGGAAAACGAAATAGCAATTTGGTAGATTAAAATGCGAACACAACAAATATCAACAAATACATTAAATATAATGGTCTAAACACCCCCGTTAAATAAAAGGCAGAGATCTTTAGCATCACCCCCCATAGCCTGTAAGGAAACTCTGGGAGTCAGTGATGGTTCATCTCCTGGGGCTGGTGGAGGAATCCCCTTCCCCTGAACATGTTACCACATAAATGAAGTAGGGGTGCAGTAAAATCAGGGAGGAAGTACTCTCAGGTGGGTGAGAAATGGTCATTCCCATATACATTAATGATGAGTAAGGTCATTTCATAGCAGGTTATCTGTCAAATAAGATTAGTAACATCTCCTCTACCTGGTCTTCTTGAGGATTAGGAAAAATTTAGATAAATCTTCAAGTGATGTGCCTGATCCAGAGAAAGCAAACTCATGAGTAATGGTGTTAGTGTTGTTGTTGGTGGTGGAGTGGTTGCTGGTAATCTTGGCAAACAAAGGCCAGACAAGCAAGGATGCATACAAAGCAGAAACAGAATTATCTCCGCACTCCCTACCTGTAGCTGTGTATTGGAAGACAGAAGCCAATAAAAAGCCCAAGTAACTGCTTCTACTCCTGGACCATCCTCCATAAGACCTTTAGAGTTCCTTTCTAAAACAAATCATATCATGTCACTCCTCTGTTTACAAACTTTCTAAGACAACAATAATAGCTAGCATTTATTGTGTGTTCCCTGTAGCAGACACATTACAGTATCACTTCATTAATCCTATAAAACAGGTGAGGGAAACAGAGGTTCACAGAAATTAGGTAGCTTCTCTAGGGCCACAGAGTAAATGGCAGATCCAGGAGGCAAACCCAGATCCACCTTCTTCTTTGTGTCTCATTGCCAATCAATGGCTCCGTGGAAAGTAGAGGCTTCCCCTAGAGACGCGGGTAGGAAGGTTATTAGCGGACAATTCATGGAGGTCTTGTAGGCATTGAAAAGTTTTTGGAGGTCTTTCAGCAAGGGAGTGACTCAGATATGGCTACCATAGACCAAATTGGCTTGAGCCAACCTGGAGAGAATGGACGCTGCTGGCACCATCCAGGAGAGACATGGCCTGGGAAGGAGTGGAGGGGAGGAAGAGGGCATCAATGTGAAGGTTAATGCAGTAGTCCAATCAGCAAGACGTAGTCATCATATTTGGGGGTTGAAAACAGGAAGATGTCTAGGATGACCTGTAGGTTTCTGACTTGGTACCATCTACTCAGAGATGGGACATCCCATAGTGGAACAGGTTTTATAGGAAGCCAATGGGTTCAGGGCTGGACAGGCATCTGTGACAAATGTGTCTGGAGCCCAAGAGGAAGTCCAGTCTGGAGATAAAGATTTGGGGTCAAAAGCTTAAAGCTGTTCTCAAATATCCCCAGTCAGGCTGCATCTCACTCCCAAACTCCCACAGCATGGTTTTCAGAACTCTGTTTTATCCCTTGCGCTTAATGATGATTGATTTTTGTGTCTGTCAACTTAACTAGACTGAACTCTTAGAAGACATGATCCATGGGACACTGAGCCTCAGAGAGGTTAGCAATTTTCTCAAATTCTCCCAACTTGTAAGTAATGGAGCCCCATCTTGAAATCAAGTCCTCTCAATTCAAGTTCCCTGGAGCTTCTCTCTTATGAATAGGCTTCCATGTATTGTGGCAGGTACAGCCCTTCTAGAAGGGTCACTGTCTTCATGTTGGGTGAAAACAGGAATGAAAGGAACCGCAAAGCTCAATGTTGTATGTAAAAACATAATAAATAAGCTACATTTATTGCATATCAACATTTTATTGAACACCAACATTTTATATAATATCCAATATCTTCACTCTTTGTGACATCCCTACCCTAAGGTAGGTATTAGGACCCCTGTTTCACAGATGAGGAGACTAAGGTTCAGAGTGGTAAAGTGACTTGCTTAAAAGTTGTAGAGCCAGGATTTAAACCTGAGCTACCAGATTCCAGGAGCACAAGATTTCCCTATCACATCTTCGTGTTTCTCATGCAGTGAGTTTAGAGAAATTAAATCAATAGCTAGTCTTTGTCTATTAACATAACGAGTTATTATTAGGTTCAAATGCTGTATTTTGAATAGTTTGAGCACCTCCTGTTGTTGCTAATAATATATTCAATCAGCCTTCAGCCCATAATTTTGACCTATTTTTTCGAATCCTTATGTGCAATCTATTTTCAACCATGCATAATTCTAGCAGAGTCCTAGAATCAGGAAATTATTAGAAAGGCAGATGGGTCACCTTCAAGGAATACAGAAGGACATAGATGTGGCAGGTGCACACCACCACCAAACACTTTACTGATCCAGTTTCATCTAATCCTCATAACAAGGGATTCTCATCATCCTTTTGTTGATGAAGAATATGAGGCTCTGAAAGGTCAGGTGAGTTCCACAGGACACACAGCTCACGAGCAGCAGAGCAGGATCTGAACTTAAGTAAGCTTACATCAAAGACCATGCATTTTCCACTCCACTATCCTGTGTGGAAATCACTGTTCTTTCTCTCCTCTCTCTTCTCACTTGAGCTTCTGATGGGAAAACTGACCCCATCCACTCTTCTCTCCTGCATTTTAACTGCTTACTTGTGCATATCTGCTAATGCAGAGATATGGCCAACTGGCAGCCACTATGATGGTACACAGCTGCCCCCGGAAGAAGTGCAACTCCAGGCAAAGATCCCTGATCACCATGCTGCACGCATGCTGATGGGAAACTGCAAATAAGACTTGACCTTCAGGTTGCCAAAGGCAATGCGATGTCTCATGGCAGGTAAGGGTTTGAAAGCTAGGAGACTTGGGTTCAAAGTGAGGATTCCTCCCTTACACATGGTGTGATCACAGGCGAGTTACTTAAACTTTCTGAGTCTCAGTTTCCTTGGCTGTAAAACGGGAGTAGTGATCCTCATCTGCTGGGTATTGTCAAGGATTAAGAAGTGGGTTCAATAAAAAGGAACGAAGTTGGGTCATTTGTAGAGACGTGGATGGATCTAGAGACTGTCATACAGAGTGAAGTAAGAATGAGAAAAACAAATATCGTATATTAACACATATATGTGGAACCTAGAAAAATGGTACGGATGAATTGGTTTGCAGGGCAGAAATTGAGACACAGATGTAGAGAATAAACGTATGGACACCAAGGGGGGAAAGTGGCGGCGGTGGTGGTGGTGTGATGAATTGGGAGATTGGGATTGACATATGTACACTAATATGTATAAAATAGATAACTAATAAGAACCTGCTGTATATATAAAAAAAAAAGTGGGTTCAAGTAGCTGTAAGGGTCTAGAAGCAACTCTCATGTAAGAGATGCTTCATCAGAATCCCTTTTCTTCTCGTTGGTGACAGGATTCCCTGCCTAATCATTTCCCACGCTTAGGAAAGACCCATTATAATTGTATTCTTTGCCTGGTTCTCAGAAAAGCTCATATAATGATCCAACCACACTGTGAGGATGGAGAGGGTCAGGGCACAGGAAAGCACTTTGTGCAACACGAGGACCTGTGCGCAGTCAGTTTGCTGGCAAACACCTGAGGGCAGGTATGTGTCCATTTACCAAGTCCAGGAGAAGGGACAAGGGTTTGGGGCCGTAAAGAGTTCAGTGAGTCCTGACTTTGTTACTTAGTGGCTTTATCATCTTGCCTAAATCCCCTCACCTTCTTAAGCCTGAGTTTCCTGATTTGAGTTGGATATGGTATCGCCCAGTGGCTGGCGCATCTGGCCCCTGGAAAGATGGAGGGCAAATTTCCATTGAACATCACGATGGCCAAAACCCAAGAAGGGATTAAAAATAAATGGTTCCTACAGAAAGCAAAGACGAGTTCTCTTGAGAAGAGCTTTAGGGAAAATACTCTTCTTTCAAAAGCTCCCTTGATAAAAATAGCATATGTAACAAACACACAATGTGAGAGAAGAGAGAGCCTTGCCTTCAACATACAGCCCACTCTTCAGCCAGGTGTTGCGGGGATGTGAATTAGGGGCCCGGGGCTCCTCCAGACCTTCAGCAAGGTGGGACTGAAAGCAACGAGGGTTCACGGGCTGGTCCCCCGTCTCTTCATGTCCTTTGCGATGCTGAAGGGAAATGGGCCATCTGGGAATTCATGGGACCAGATTAAACTGAGTCCATGAAAGTCGTGGTGAGGGAGGGAGAGTGGATGTATCTGTCCTCTGCAAGTACAATTAACACCTGCAAGTTGTACATTATAAATGCATACACACACTCATGTGGGCAGGAGAAAACAAATCTTTCTGTCTTCAGACTCCCTGGAGCTTTCCTTTGGGCTAGTTCATGCCCAAGGCCCAAGTGGCCTTTTTGGCATTCAGAAAGTTCTTCTTCTTTTTCCTGGGAGGAAGGTGCAGTGAGATCTCCGGCTCCTTTGGATTTCTGAAGATAAAGAGCTTTTCGCCAGTGTTTAATAAATCAATGGTTTCTGCCCCTACAATGGGCACCGGGGCCAGTTCACCAATGGACTCCAGTGACAGGTGTGGCCAACTTCCTTTTCCAGGGAATATCACCCTCTCTCTGAGAGGGGGACACGTCTTCTTTAATATGCTAAAGAAAGAGCAGAAGATCAGATATGACGTTTTTGGCAACTGACTCTCCCGTGTCCTGAAAGAGTTCTCTAGGAAAACTCCCTTTTGTCCCTAGGGCCCCAATCAAGTGTCTTTTAAAGAAAGGTTTTTCCCTGTGGTTGCCAGGTTGCCCCTGAGATTAGCTGAAGCCTGTGGGAGTGGTGGCTGCAGACAGCTCTCACCAACTCATGACTGTTCACTTTTGTGGAGTTTTGTGAGCCTGTGGTCATCATATTGTCAGCACGGAATCAGCCATGGTGGGAGTGTTTCACACCACGGAAACAAAGTGCTACAAGTCAGAGCTCCCATCTCCCCCCGGAACAATTGTGAGACATTTCCTAGGACACCCCTGCCTGTGGGCTTCACACTAAAAGCAGGCTGATAAAACCTGATTATAAAGCAACAGTTAGAAGTTAGGTAAAATGTGTTTGAAATAGGACAGAGCAACATACTTTGAGAGTATCCTGTAAAAGGACGGCTGGAATCCTGCCCATAAGCAGTCCAGTCTCTTGATAATGGTTGTGACTCCTCCTGAGAGCGCTCTACAACCTGAAAGCCACAGGGTCCTGTGCCCAAGCGGTGCAGGACGAGGCCATGTCACTGGGGGGTCGACCTACTGGAAGCCACTGGCAGGCTCGTGGGCCCTTCCTGAACAGGCGTGGCCAATGAGGCTCCATCCCCCTCAGCAGGAACTCCTGCCCTGGCAGCTGCATGATCTGAGCAAGGACTCAAAGGCAACTCGGACTGATTCACAGTCTCTCCTCCTCCCACCATTGTACACAGCATCTCAAGGCAAAAAGGCGAGTACAGTGATCCGAGACAGTGGCGCCAGGGTTCTCCTGATCTGTACTCGCCCACCTGTGTCAGTGCAGCCCAGGAAGGCATTCAGCGGCCCCATCCCCATGCTAATCTAGAACAACGGACTTCCGTTCCTTCGTGGAGCGCTGTACAGTATACAGCTTGAATGTAATTTTCTTGGTTTGGGCTCAGTATCCGGTTCTAATTTCTCTGGGACTAAATTCTGATACCTGGCCCATTATCAATGGCTCCCAGAGTTTTATTCATGGACTATTTGGGAAGCTTGTCTCTGCGGCTTCACCGGAGCCCTGAGAAATTATGGAAGGGGCAGGACACTTCTCTTGGACATCCTCTGTTTCCAGAGCACACTTTGGTTATCACATTTTAACCTTGTATGTTAAACGGTCTAACGTAACTCTTGTGACTCACGTTACCCTTTTTCCGAATCTCTAGTGGGAAACACGCGAGACCCTTGGTCTGTTGTTTGTAGCACCCTAAAACCGCACTGCCTCTAACTTGCCTCTGCTCTCCAGGTGTGCAATCACCACAGCTGAAAGAGAAGGCACTCAAGAGAGTGAGCAGAGCGCTGGCCCGGAAGTTCAGGGAAATAAAGGGACCCTAAATCCCACGGTCACTTTTAACAGCTGCAGGCATGGGGTCTCTTCCTCTGACCTCCCTGAGCTGGTGAGGCGTGGCCGTGGCATTTCCCTCACTTTCCAGGAAGTGGGGAGGCTCAGTGCAGCAAGGCGAGAGAGGGCTTTGTAAACTATAAAGTCTGAACATTTATAAGGACTTATTCTCCTTCTAATGAGATTCCATTTAAAAAGAGCCATTAGTTAAAATAAATACTGCAATTAAAATGCTAATAAGTGACAACATTCTCCCACTGATAGCTGGTGGCTATCTTCAGCTCATAAACTAAGTGCACTTTGCATTTTTTTTTTCAATTGAAGTATAGTTGATTTACAATATTGTGCTCGTTTCAGGTGTACAGCAAAGTGCACCTTTTCCATTTTAGGTTATTACAAGCTATTGAATATAGTTCCCCGTGCTATACAGTAAATCCTTGTTGCTTATCTATTTTATATCTAGTAGTTTGTATCTGTTAATCCCATACTCCTAATTTATCCCTCCCCACCCTGCCCCCGCTATCCCCTTTGGTAACCGTAAGTTGGTATTCTATGTCTGTGAGTCTATTTCTGTTTTGTAAATAAGTTCATCTGTATGACTTTTAAAATTCCACATATAAGTGGTATCATATGATATCTGTCTTTCTCTGCTTACTTCACTTCAAACTAAGCCCACTTTGAATAAAGACTGCGGTCTTTAGGGAAGGAATGTTGACATGTTTGCAGTAACCCTCCCTTTGTGGTCCCCTCCGCCTCCCCTTCCCAGCTCACAGGCAGCCTGGCTGCCCTCCTCAGCCCACCTGAGCAGATGCCCTCATTACCTCTCCTTCCTCTTGTGAGCCCAGAGCATCTTTTCTAATCCTCTGCTTATCAGTTCTCCTCGAAGTTTGCTCTCAAAGGCTTGCCACCAGCCCTGATGTTTCCTGAGGGCAAGAAGGGAGCGTTCTTATATTTTCAAAAAGAACAGAATCTTCAAGCGATGCAAAATCTTAAAAAGCACTATGGGGACTCCTTCCCTCAGCTTGACCTTTGGCTGACATGAGAAACCCTGAGAGTTTTCACGTTTGTTCTCTCATTCACTCTGTGAACACCGATCAAGGATCTTTTCTGGCCGAGTCAAGACACGGTCTCTGCCGCAAGGGGTCCCCAATCCACGGGTCACAGACAGGTCCCAGGTGACATCAGTCAGATAAAGGAAGGCTGCCGAGATGCGGGACACTTGAGCTGGATCTTGGTAGCCCAGCAGGGAACGCATGGTGCATTCGAGAAGGAAAGGGCTCCTGCCTTGGCTTCTGTGCAGTCCACCTCCCCCGCTGGAGCGGACACCCCATGCAGCAGGACTGCCCCTTACTCTCCCACGTGCACCAGTGCCTAAGACAGTCGACATGCTAGGATCTCAGTGAGTGTTCATGAATATATGAATAAGAAGGTCGAGAAGGCACAGTGGAAGCTTGGAAGGTGGGTGAGGCAGGGAGTCCTCATGCCATGTGAAGAGGTGTGATTCTCGACCGAAGAAGGGACAGTGCATAAGGAATAGGGGGTGGGGAGGTGTTCGCAGGCTTGGGCTCAAGTTAAGTCAGTAAAGATCAGTGTAGCAGAGAGTCCTGTCTATGCCTGCCTCTGGCCAAGTTCATACTCTGCCTCAGCTGGTTCACACTGCCCAGCTGGTGGGGTGAAGGACCCTTGCCCACACTGGGCCAGGCTCTCTGTCCCAGGAGTCTAGCTCTTGGGCAGAGAAGGCTGGTCCTCTGAAGGGAGCACCCAGAGAGGATGGTCTCCGTGCTCTCCTTGTCCTGCCCATACAGGGACCCGGCGTACAGCTCTTCCTGGATTCTGACAGGTCCCTCACACACCCTTTCTTGCTTAGATTCATCAGTCAGTTTCTGCTGCGTGAAACCCAAGACTCTGAACTGACGGTGTGCCCAGGTACCAGTCGCTCGGGACACAGGAGTAGTGACTGCCCTGCCCTCAGAGGCTATGGTGAGTGGCTCTTGACTCCAGACGTCATCCAGTCTACTTGGCCATGAGGTCGGGCTACACAAGGGCATGCCCATGCTCCACACTCCTGGCGACACGCCACCTGGGCGCTCCTGCTTTGTCCCACATCCACCTGCCCATGCCGGCTTACCAGCCTCCCAAACTAAACTGGCCGAAGGGGAGCCCGTAAATAAGGTCCTCGTGGGCAGCCCTCAGGCAGAGGTGACATCGCTGTGACCCTGCACATTCCTGCTCCAGCGTCACCACCGACATCTGCCACCTTCATGCTCTTGCCTGACTGGGCACTGAGAGAAACCAGGCTGAGACATGCAACTCTCTGACCGCACCCAGCTCTCTGACCACGCCCACACCAGCCCTGACCCCACCCACACCCCAGCTCCTGTGACCACACTCACATCCAGCCCCTCGTGGTGAGCCCCACCAACTCTAGGAAGGCTCGTCCCAGCCCCTGTGGACTCCCACCCCTGCTCAACAGCTGTTGTTCCCAGGCTCCTATCCTTCCTTTCACCCTAACCCTACTCTTAGCCCTCAGCTGAGTCAGGGACCCCCTTTACGCGTCAGGAAAAATAATGTATATACACACCTTTCCACACAATCATGCCATTTTGGAAGACTCATGGGCTCCGAGACACCCATCCCCAGCCTCCTGTGGGTCCTGGTTGAGGACCTCGGCTTCACTGCCTGGCCTTCAACACTTTCAGGTCTGCTCGCGGCTTTCCCTGTAGCCTCACCCCCAGCAAATTCTGCTCTCAAGTGGCACCACTGGCTGCCCCAAACCCACCTTATCCACAGCCACGCTTCATGTCTTGACTTATAAAGACCCTTAACTGATCAAACACACACCTGAAACTTGACCCTAAAAAAGTAGCTCTGCAACATTACCCATAATTGAGGAGAAATGAACGCAAACTAAATGTCCAGTAAGAGGATAACAGTTACATACACTATGCTACACACCTCAGTGGAACAACAGGCAGCTGTTAAAAATAGTATCTATGGAGATGTTTCAATAACTGGGAAAAGTATGAATTTTAATTTGTTAATAAAAACAGCAGAAATAGCGTCAAAATAGTGTGATGATTAGAAAGCCGTCTGCACGTGGACAAGAGTCAAAAGGTAATAAGCAAACTTGCCTCTGATATAAGGTTCTGAAAAGCACGACACAAGGTTGTATATACTGGGATTCCTATACACACACACACACACACACACACACACACACACACACACACACACACACAATGCACACACTCATAAAACCCAGCAGAGGAAACATGTTCTGGAGGAAGAATGGTAGCAAAACGCTAACAGCCATTTTCTCCAGCTGATAGAACCATGGATATATTTTTCTTCTTTTTCTTTATGTATTTATTGTATTTATTTATTTCCTTTATTATTTATTCCTTGGGCTGTAAATATGCATATATGGCATATTTACAGCCCAAGGCAACTTATTCTCTTAAGATCCTACTGGGGAAATGAATTGGTGATGAAAAGAGAAGCTGTGGACAAAATACTTGGGTCTGCCATGACTTACACAGAGGATGCACAGCGACTCTCCGGGATGCTGTCTGTTTCTTGAGCAAAGAAACTCCCCTGGGAAGGCGGGTGTGCTTGTGCCCCGTGGTCCCGCTCCCCTCTCCCATCCGTTCTCTCTACAGGGACCTCGTTTTCCCACCCTGTACTCACCCCCTCCTGCCCAGGTCAGCCTGCACCCCGCCACCGTCACTCTCCGCTGTGTGGTCCTGATGCCTCTGGCCCACGGGATCCAGCACGGAGAGCAGCTCGGGCTGCAAGGCTGCAGGCGCAGCCACGCTCAGGAGCCAACGCAGTGTGCTCCCCGGCAGCATCGCCAGCTTCGACAGGTAGGACGCCAGTCTCAGCTCCTAGAGGAGTGAACGCAGGGACTCAGGGCCTCACGGCTCTAACCTTGACGAACAGCACGTTTTAACGGATCACAGTCTTAGGACTTTTTGTCCCAGGGAGATAAATATTTTAGTACCTCAGTCTTGAAACCGTGTTCCCAAAGTCACAGAGCTGTCAAGAAAAATCTATTTGGCCAGCAGCCTTGGCTTGCCATGACATTCCCCAAGCCTTCATCCATCCCTTCCAACGACTCTCCACTCACTCTTCACAGCTGCAGCCTGGGCCCATTAGTCATTTCTCCTTCTACTCATGTTCGATGAGGCGATAGGGCTCAGAGGGAACAGCACAGGCTGGAAACGACTGAAATGTGCCCAAATCCGTGGATGGTTAAAGAAACTGTGCTATGGCCATGCCACGGAATACCAGTCTGCAGGGAAAGGAAAGAACTGGATGGATCCCTAGGGCGTTTCGCTGCGTAAAAAGAGCCAGGCCCCTGTAAAGCAATTATACCCCAATAAAGATGTTAAAAAAAAAAAAAAAAAAAAAAGAGCCAGGCCCCGCTGTACTTCCACGTGAATAACATTCCAGAGGTGACAAAGTTTAGAGATGGGGAACAGAGCTTAGCGGCCGGGGTTAGGGGTGTGGAGGGGAAGTGGATATAACTATAAAAGCGTAGCACAAACAGGTCTTTGTGGTGACCAAACAGTTCGACATCTTAAATGCGGTGTCATGCTAAACTACATGTGGTAAAATGACACAGAACTATACATGCATTTTTTACGCATGTCAACTTTCTGCTTTTGATATTGTCCTAGGGTCCTGTAAGATGCAACCATGGGGGGGAACAGTGTAACAGGGGTCAGGGCACTGGAACTCTCCATACTAGCTTTGCAACGTCTTGTGAACCTAAAAGTATTTCAGAAAAAGGTTTGAAAAGGAGAAAGAGAGAGTACAGGCAGGCTCTGCACTCCCCCAAACCTGTGTTGGCTCCCAGCCCCAATGCACAGAACTGTGTGTCCTTGGGAAGTGTCTTTATTTCTCTTCAGGCCCCAGCTCCCTCATATTGTAAAATGAGTTAACAATAATACCTATGTCAAAAGGCTTTGTGAGGACAAAATGAGCTGTGATGTGTAAAACTGGTCTGTGTTAAGAAGGCAAACTCCCTTTCCTAGCAACAGCGTGGGCATGCCTGGCCACCTAGCCAACCAGAGACCTTCCCTGGGATTTTACACAGCAAACCCAGGAGAAAAAAAGCACTTTATACAGCAAAACCAGGAGAGCTGGATGCTGAAAGGCCATCAGCTCAGGGCTGTCAGCTTTCATGTCCCTTCCTGTGTGGAATAAGCTTATTAGTGGACACAAAGAAACAGGGGAGAGAGACAGAGAAGGAGAGAGAACCACAAAGAGTCCTTTGCCAATTGAGGCCCCAGAGCTCAGCTCTGCTCTTGGAGGGGACAGTCAGGGTATTAATACATTTCGTTTACACTCAAACTAGTTTGAAATGAATTTCTGTTACCTTCACCTAAAAAGAATTCTGACTTTACAAGACATCTAAGTGCCGTGCTTGACAAATCAAGGTCATTCAGTGAGTGTTGGTCGTTGCTGTTGTTACAGTATTTGTATGAGTTTCCTATTGCAGCTGTAACAGATCACCCCAAACTTGGGCTTAAAACAACACACATTTATTCTCTTACGGTTCTGGAGGCCAGAAGTCTGAAATCAGTGTCACTGGGCTAAAGTCAAGGTCACCCAGGCTGGCTCCTTCTGGAGGCTCCCGGGAGAATCCCTTCCCTGGCCTTCCCTAGTGTCAGCTGCTGCCTGCATTCTTTGGCGTATGGCCCCTTCCTCCACCTTCAAAGTTCATCCTCCAATCCCTGCTTCTGTCATTCTCACATGGCCTTCTCTTCAAGCTTGTAAGGACACTTGTGATTACATTTAGGGCCCACTGGGATAATCGAGGATAACACCCCCATCTTAAAATCCTTAATCACATCTACAAAATCCCCTTTGCCATAGAAGGTCATATTCACAGGTTCTGGGAATTAGGACTTAGACATGTTTGGTGGGCCATTGTGCCAGATTATTAGTACACTTATTCATTCAACCAACACCACGATGGAGTCCTACTGGGCGCCAGACCCTGTTCCAGGCACTGGAGGCAGAGCAGTAAGTAGCACAGACAAAGTCTCTGCCTTCATGAGGCTCACAGTCAGTCAAAGAGACAGATGGTAAGCCTACAAAGAAACACCGTATCAGGCAGTGTAGGTGCCACGATGCAAAACAAGGCAGGATAAAGAGACAGAGGGTGAGGGGCGGGGGTGGCTGATATATGAGACAGGTAGTCAGGGAAGGCTTCTCCGAGGAGGTGACGTCTGAGCAGGGACCTGAATGAAGTGAGGAAGTGAACCACGGGCACATGGAAGGGAAGAGCTTTCCAGGCAGAGGGAAGGCAAGGGCAAAGACCCTGAGGTGGGGATATCCTTGGCACGTTTCATGGAGAGCGAAGGAGGCCAGTGTGGCTGGCATGGACCGTGTGAGAAGGAGAGTGACAACAGTTAAGTTGGGACAAGTGGCGGGGGATCAGCTCATACGGACCTTTTCATCGTAGGGAGAATTTTGACTTGTCTTCATGGTGAGCTGGGGAGTCATTGCAGGAATTTAAGCAGTGGGAATGGCATGAGCTGATTCTCATTTTTTAAAGATGACTTTGGATGACACAGGGGCCATGAACCATCTGCAACAAGTGAGGTAGCAGAGGGGCAGCATCTCAGGCAAGAGATGGTAGCTGTGTGAGCCAGAGTGGTGGAGGGGAGGTGGTGAGAAGTGGTGGGACGCGGGAGACTCTTTGATGGCAGAGCCAACAAGGTTCATTGAAAGACAAGAATAAAGGATGACTCCACCATCTTTCACTTGGGCTGCTGGGTAACTGGTGTTACCCAGTGTGGAGCAAGCCTGGGACAGGGGACTGTCAGTCACTCGGAGTTCTGTTTGGACAGGTTAAGTCACTAATGGCGATGTCAAGTCTCAAGTTCAGGGCAGGGGTCTGGAGCTAAGATTAGATGGTAATCAGTGTGGTGATGACATCAGCAAGGGAGTGAATGTAGATGAGAGGGAATGAGGTCCAACGACCGAGTCCTCAGGCTCCCAACGTCCAAAGGCCACGATGCATCCAACACAGGGGCTTGACCACAGGTAGCCAGAGGGCTGGGAGAGAACCAGGTGTCCAGGGTTTGGAAGCCAAGGAGGGAACATATTCAAGAAAAGGGCAGTGGATCAAGTGCCACAGAGAGGTCAAGAAGGACAAAGACATGGACTTGACCACTGGATTTGGAAACATGGGGCTGCTTACTACTCTGACCAATGCTTTCAGTGCAGTGATGGGGAAAAGTGTTATTATAAATACCAAGCTCTTTCCTTGCGACCCGTGTGCTTCCTTCTGCCTGTAGTACTCTCTTCCCCAACGTGCTCTCTGTCTGGCTCTCCTCAACTCATTCTTTTGGTTTCTACACCCGTGTGGGGCTCCTGGAAGCCTTTCCTGACCCCACATTCTGGGACAGATGCCTCTCCTCTGCTTTTCTCTGGTGTTAATCAACTCTCTTCTGTCCAATTCTTGTATAAAATTCAGTTGTCCAATTTCTCATGTGTCTCTGCAGGGAGGTTTTAGGATGGGGTCAGCATCATATGCGTCTCTACCTCCAGCATTTAACCCGGTTCCCAGCACAGAGAAAAACATCAACAGACGTGGGTCGAATAAATGAAGGATAAACTCCATCAACACCCTGTAGACTCACTTCTTCCTGAGGCAGAGGAGTAACCCTTCATCACCGGGATCCCCACTGGTGAATATGGGGACCCACCGGCCCACTGCCATGGCTCTCCCAGCTCTGAAGCTTTCTGATCAATAAAATAATCCTTAACAAAGGTCAATTAACTGGGTCGAGTCTTCCTGAAGGTGGTGACACAAAAAGCATCTGTGTGGGTCACTTCTAGAGACTGAAATGAATCACAAAGCAATGTGGGGACCAGCTGTTCATGCAGAAGACGGCGGCAGAAAGACCAGGCTTAACAGCAGGCCCTGCCTGTCCCTCTCTCCTGTTCTGCTTCACCGCCACTGGACCTGGCACGGATTTCCATTGTTTGGGTGTATCTTGGCATATTTCATCCTTGCCTTGATCTTTAAGAAATACTGCTAATTTAAAGGAATCAAACAATGTAGAAAAGCATAAAAATGTTAAAGTAATTATTCCAAATGCCACTATCCAGAAATAGTTATCAGTACCATTAGGCAAACCACGTTCCAGGAATATTTTTAGGCATATACATAAGTAGATGAATGGAGGGATGGATGGATGGGTGGGTATACAGATGGACAGATGGGTGAATGGATAGATGGATGATGGATAGTGGGTGGTTGGACGGATGGGTGGCTCGGTGGCTAGATGGACGAGTGGCCAAATGGACAGATGGATAGATGGATGGATGGATGGTGGGTGGGGGGATGGATGGATGGACAGACAGATGGACTGATGGATAGATGGGTGGATGGATGGACGGGTAGACAAATGGACAAGTGAATCGATGGATGGATAGACAGATGGAGTGACGGCCAGATGGATGGATGGACATGACTATAAAAATGAGATCATAATCCACATAAAATACTATTTGGTTCATGTATTTATTTTGTTAATTGCCTGCTTTCCCCACCAGAATATCAGCTCCTGAGAGCATGGGCTTTATCTGTTTTTTTTTTTTTTTTTTTTGCAGTACGCGGGCCTCTCACTGCGGAGCACAGGCTCCGGACGTGCAGGCTCAGTGGCCATGGCTCACGGGCCCAGCCGCTCCGCGGCATGTGGGATCCTCCCGGACCGGGGCACGAACCCGCGTCCCCTGCATCGGCAGGCGGACTCTCAACCACTGTGCCACCAGGGAAGCCCTATCTGTTTTGTTTGCTGCTAAAATCCCAGTGCCTAGGATAGCACTTGCCACTTACTAGGAGCACAGTCAATATTATTCAAGGACAAAGCCCGTTTAGAAGATCTTAAGCTGAATCTAAGTCATCCTTTATGTGGTTAGAAAAGAATGCCACTCTGTTGTCTACAGTGGTTGCAGTCATGCTGGAGCCCCAGGGGAGAAAGGAGGCGAGTTCAGTGAGGACCACAGATGGGGTCCCAGCCTCTCCCCACAGCACAGGGAAACTTCCTGCCTTGTGAGGTTAGTACCATTCATTTTTAAATGAGCACCCCCTTCCTGTTTTATTCATGAAGCAATTAAGAAATACTTTGCTTTAAAGGGAATTGTGCAGTAGCATGAAATGGAATGAGTAGAGCCTTTAAAGGGATAAAAACCCTGATTTTAAACCAGCCCCCACTGACTGGCTATGGGACCCCGGCTAAGTCACATCACCTCTCTGACCCTCAGTTTCTTCATCTGTCAGGTGATGATCCTCTCCATGCCTCTCCTCAACGCTGGGCTGATATCAGCTGCTGTTTGTATCATCACCATCACAGAAGGGCTGATGGATTTGCAGCAGTGCCCTGGGGAGGCTCTTCCCACTGCCAGGGTCCCCAGAGCAATGGTGAGCATGAACTGGGATGATGTGTGATGTGTCTAGCACAGAGCAGGCATTCGAGAGTGTTATTTTGATATTGTTATAAACATGCAAAAAAGGAGGAGTTGGCAAAGTTGCATAAACATGAAAACATGGGTGCTCGTATGGAAACTATCCTTCATGCAAATTTGGGAATTCAAACTATGCTGTCCCTAAGGCAGTGTAACCATGAGGAAAGAAAACAGAAGAGAGAGAGAGAGAGAGACAGAGAGATCACAAGAGAAAGAAGAAGAAAAAGGAGGAGAAGGAGGAAGAGGAGGAGGGGAGGAGGAGTAATTAGAAAGAGTAGGAGGAAGAACAGGGAGACAGGGAGGGAGACCTGGGGTTCCCTCGTTATCATCTCGCCTGGTACAGAGAAGAAACAGGTGAAATACAGGAGTCCTCTAAACAGGGAGTGATGGTTAACTTTACAGGTCATCTTGTCTGGGCCACAGTGTCAAGATATTTGGACAAACATCATTCTGGATATTTCTTTGAAGGAGCTTTTGGATGAGATTAACATTTAAGTCAGTGGACTTAAAGCAGATTGCTTTGATGTGGGTGGGCCCCATCTAAGCAGGTGAAGGCCCAAACAGAAAAAAGACTGACCTCTGAGCCACAGTGAATTCTGCCAGTAGTGGGTCTTTGGACTTGAACTGTTAATATCAGCTCTTCCCTGGGTCTCTAGCCTGGTGGTCTATCCTGCCAGCCTACTTGGACTTGCCAGTCTCCATAATCACATGAGCTAATTCCATAAAGTAAGTCTCTCTCTCCTTCTCTCCCCCCCCCAAGTCTTTGTGGTTCTGTTTCTCTGAAAAATCCTCACTAATACACAGGGCCTGGAAAAGAAACAAATCAGTTGAGTAGACTTTGCTGAGGGGACTCTACAAGGCACAGGGTTGGGGGCAGAGAAAAACCACGCCCTGACTATAGGGCCAATTCTTTAGCAGAGTTCACAGTTTAAAAGAGCCAACAAATCAGAAATGAATCTGGATGAAATTCCACATGTGACACTTTGGCCGTCTGTCAATTCTCTTAGTTACAAAGAAGAAAGGGGGTGGGCGGGCAATCAGAGTGAGTGTGGAGATGGCTCAGTTCCCCCAGAGACCCAGGCCAGGGGCATCATGTGCTCTGCAGGGAAACTGAGCAGAAAGAGCACACCGTGTAGTCACCTACCCCAGGCTGAATCCTGAGCTCCAAGGAGCGGCAGTGAGCCCTGGAGCCCTCATGCCACCAATCTGGGCATGGTTCCTCTATTTGAAAAATGGATATATTAAATGTATATATTAAACTTACTTAAGACTGAGAAGAAGAAGGTTTGGGTGCCTGTCTAATTACAGAAACTGACCAGGGCAATGATTACTATTGTCATTGCTGCTGCCGTGACCCCCAATCAAATGTCCTCTATGTGCTGGCCCTGGGCCAGGGGTTTTCACAGATCTGCTTGGCAGCTCCCAAGGTTCGAGTTATCATCCCCATCTTGAGGGTGAGGAATCGTGGACACTGAGAAAAGGGTGAAGTGACGACCTGGCAAGGGATGGACCCAGGACATGGCAAACTTGTTCTCACCTGGCTGTACAGGGTCACAAAGGTGTCCGTCTCCATATTCTCCAGCAAATCTTCAAGCATGACACTGTTCTCTTGCTCTTCTCTCAAACTAGAGTGAAAACAAAATCTATATGAGTCCAGTTTTGTTATAAAGCTAGTTATTTAAATCCTAGTTATTTAAACAACAAGGGATCACAAATCTAATCAACATGATTTAAAAAAAAAAAATCCATCCAAAGAGGTGGCCAGAAGAAGCTTGCTGGTTTTTAGCTAGATTACCTTGCAAATAATGTACCAGGGAGGGCTCACCAGGAGGGAGAGCTCCTCGAAGCAAGAAGTTTTGTGGGAGCCATATGGAGACTTTTCTGTGGCTTTGCAGGGTAATCTGTGATCTGCATGGCTATTAGCGTAACTGATGCCATCTTGGGCCCTTACAGTCTCTCCTGTCCTTCTGCTGACCCACCTAGGACTGTGCAGTGAATCACTTCTCTGTCATCAGGGCTTTGTAGTTAATAGATATTGTTTAATAACCATTAGGACCAGGTAGCCTCTATGCTTTGTTCGTCCCCAGACAAGGATGAAAACCTTCCCTGAAGTATTCCTGGCACCCACGAGACTAGGTACCCGTTCATAAATCTTCACTTAGGAATGCACGTCCTAGTTCCAAGCTATCCCCATACCTTAGGTTAACTATCAAATTGTCCCAATGGCCCCTTGGTGGGGCAGAATGCAGCTGTGAAGGCTTCTGGATTATTGTCTGCTTGACCCCACCTTGTGAGGATGTTACCCTAGATAAACAGATCCATTGGTTATGTGGAGCTGCCTGCCTTGTTTTTCGGTCTCCAGATGCCTGCTCAGTTCGGTGGGCACTTTTCGTTCCCTCTGACCTCCAACCGTGATCCTAAGTTGAAAACTCTCAGTATTAGTTGTCATGCTTGTGCTCAAGAACACCAAGATCTGGAGTCTTCAATTACCATGTGACCTTGTGTTGAAGCGGGCCCAGAACCATCTCCCAAGGATGGACCTGACTCTGACCACAGAGGCTGGGTGGCACCTTATCACACAAGGTCTCTATCAGGCGTCTTGACTTCCCCACAAGGAGGTCCTCCCAGCCTATCCCTCAGCCAATCAAAGTTGGCATTTTGGGTTATCCATCCTTCATTCCTGCTGGTTAATACAATCCAAACCCAATCTGCAGGTACACTTCATACCAAAAGCTCCATCATCAGCATTTTCCACCATGAAGCATGGAATACGTTACTAAAATCCTAAATCAAGTCTAAATAAAGTCAACATCTCTGAGCATTTTCCTCTGATCAAACAGATTCAGTCTTTTATGCAATTATTTCAATGGAAAACAGAACTGCACTTTGATGTTGTGTTTACACAGAAAAGCGTAATCAAATACATTAAAATAACCTGTAATCTCACCACACAGAAATCACATCTATTACAATTTGGCCTATTTGCTTCAGTTAATTTGTGTGTATGTTTTCAAAAATGAAATCATGCTGTATATATAGTTTCTACCCTGTCCTTCACATGTCAACATTATATTCACAATGGAAAATTATGAAGCTGTTAACAGTTATGTTTTCCAGAAGATATATGTGCCTCTATGTTCACTGCAACACTATTTACAATAGCTAAGATATGGAAGCCACCTAAGTGTCCATCCATAGATGAATGGACAGAGAAGATGTGGTATATATACACAGTGGAATATTATTCAGCTGTAAAAAACGGATGAAATCTTGCGTTTGGAGCAACATGGATGGACCTGGAGGGTGTTATGCTAGGTGAAATAAGTCAGACAGAGAAAGACAAATACCGTATGGTTTCACTTATATATATGGAATGTAAAAAACAAAACAAATGAACAAACAAGACAGAAACAGACTCATGGATACAGAGAACAAACTGGTGGTTGCTGGGTTGGGTTGAGGGGAAGGGGGTGGGAGGAAAGTCAAAATAGGTGAAGGGGATTAAGAGATACAAACTTCCAACTATAAAATAAATAAGTCATGGGCATGTAATATACACATAGGGAATATAGTCAGGAATACTGTAACAACTTTGTATGGTGATGGATGGTAACTGGTTTTACTGCAGTGATCATTTCGTAATGTATAAAAATATTGAATCACTATGTTGTACACCTGAAACTAATATAATCTTGTATGTTAATTGTAACTCAAAAATAAAATAAAATACCTAGACTCTGTAAGGGAAAAAGTATTTTTTTCAACAGTTCTTAATGCCATGGGCAAAGGCTAATTGTCTAATTAATTGAAAAAGAATGCAAAAAACAACAACAAAAAAGAAGATCAGGGGCTTCTGTCTGTTTTATAATTTTACAAAAGCAGGATATAAATATTATGTTTATGGTGAGGCCTGAGTAAGGCCTGTATTCACTGCATCGTGCAAATGTCAATTCCTGGTCTGGATAATGTGTTGTTATCCTGTGAGATGTTGCCATTGGGGGAAGCTGGGTGATGGGCCATGGAACCTCTGCACTATTTTTTTCAACTTCTTGTGAGTCTATAATTATTTCAAAATAAAAAGCTGAAAAATATTACCTTCAGTAAAACCTCAATATTAAATATTCAACAGAAATTAAATATTAAAAGACTCAAAAAATGAAGTATAAAAAGATGTCAGGGAAGAAGCCTGTTACAAAGTTAACAGCTCGTGCCTGAGTGCTGGGAGGACCTCTCAGACGGCAGCACGACAGCCCAGGTGGGCCTTATCCCGCTGAGTCTGAGAGGCCAGGTGCCCCCCTGGCCTGCGGGGACTGAGCCTACACACTGCCCTTGGGCCCTTGGCTCACCTCTGCTGGTGATGCTCCAGTAACTTCTGACCCTTGCTCAGGGCCCGTCGCAGGACAGCCGAAACCTGCCTTTCAGAATCTGTCTCCTCCTCCGGCTCGTGCAGAAGCCCAGGCCCCTCACCTGCCCACTGCTGCCGACTCTCCAGGGCCCGCTGCAGCTGGGCCGCCTCTTGGTGCGCCAGCTGGTCCTCCAGCTTCCTCTCCAGTTCCTGGAGCTCCTGCACACAGAGGGGCAGGTGATGAGCCCAAGGCAGGTGGACCGCAGGATAAAATCCGCCCCGCTTGGCACGGCGCTGCAAGCCTAGCACCACCTCCTTTTGCTGCCTCCCGGATCTGGCCGTGCCAAACAGCATGAAGAGACTGCATCTGGGTCTCTCACACCTCCGTGCCTTTGCACACACTGTACACCCACCTGCAGGGCCTTTCCCCGTTTGCCTGGCCAACTCTGAGTCTTCTTTCAAGGACTGGCTTTAGAAGAACCTCCTCAGGAAAGAGCTCTGTTCTGTGTTGGTCTCAGCCTGTGGACTGTGACAGTACTAGCTGGAGATGCCTGGGGGTCCACACTCCCTGGGGCAGCGCCCACAGGCATTTTCCTGATGGGCTGATGTCAAGGTTGAACCGGCCCTTGTGGTTCTTATGATTGCAAGACTCAACCTCAGCAACAACCATCAGGGACCTTGAAAAAACAAGGTTTATTCCTCACAGGCCCTGGAGGGTACACGGCACACCCAGGCCACACAGCAGGGTCGCAAAGAGAGAGACAGCATGGCCCTTGGATGGTCAAGGGTGGGGTGCCTAGTGTTTCACTGGTTCACTCTTTGTTGGTGAACTTAAATCATAAGAGCAGGAATTGAGGCGCAGGGAGGGCAAAGCAGGGTCACTCAAGAGGTCAGGTATGTAGGTCAACCAGAGCTTTCCAAAAAAGGGAAATTCATGGGTGGGGCAGCCTGACTTTTATCTAGTTGTTTAGTTGGCAACCTGTTTATTTTCAGACGATGTCTTTGAAACAGATGCCTCGACAATCAAAAGCTGAATGTCAGGCACTTATATTACAATCAAAAAAGCTAATTGTCAGGCACTTACTAACGGCTCCCTAAGTCCCCTGGGAGATGCAGACTCCCCCTCCTCAACTGTCCACTCACCATCCCTCGTATTTTCCCATTACAGACTGAATGAATATTTGTGGTCCCTCAAAATCCACATGCTGAATCCCTAATCCCCAGTGGGATGGGGCTTGGAGGTGTGGCCTTTGGGGGTAATTAGGTTTAGATAAAGTTACAAGGATGGGGCCCCCAAGATGGGATTAGTCCCCTTATAGAACGAGGAAGAGACCAGAGCTCCCTCTCTCTGCCATGTGAGGACACAGTGAGAAGGCAGCCGTCTGCAAGCCAGGAAGGATTCTTCTCAACAGAAACAGAATCAGCCGGCACTTTGATCTTAGACTTCCCAGTCTCCAAAACTGTGAGAAAATAAATGTTTGTTATTTAAGCCCTGCAGTCTATGGTATTTGGATACAACAGCACGAGCAGATTAGGACAATGCTCCACTTTCTGCTAGAGTGTGAGCTCCTGGGGGGCAGGGCTGCATTTCCATCCCCCAACCTGCAGCACATAGCAGCTCCCTGGCAGCTCCCACCTGTTGCTAAAACACATGGGTTGGGCTTCCCTGGTGGCACAGTGGTTGGGAGTCCGCCTGCCGATGCGGGGGACGCGGGTTCGTGCCCCGGTCCGGGTGGGCCATGGCTGCTGCGCCTGCGCGTCCAGAGCCTGTGCTCCGCAACGGGAGAGGCCACAGCAGTGAGAGGCCCGCGTACCGCAAAAAAAAAAAAAGTTAAAACACATGGGTTATCAGCACGTAACCTACACGGCAAAAGCTGTGCTGGACCAGCAACCATGGATAACACCTAACACTGACAGTACGCAGGTCAAGCCTGACCCACTCTAAGTGCTCTGTGTTTATTCATCTCATTGAATCCTTATAACAACTGTAAGGAATATCTTATTTTCCCTGTTACAAATGATGCAACTGAGGCAGGGAGACAAAGTAATTTTCCAGGTCATGCAATTCTTAAGTGGCAGAACCAGAATACGGGGCCAGGCCAGCCGGCTCCAGGGTTTGTGTCCTTAACCCCCAGGCTATACTGTCTCTCACTGGCCAGACAGAAGAAATCTGCATTCTGAGGCCACCAGAGTCAGAGAATCTGGGTACAAGAGACTGTCCACAGCCTGCTTAGATGGGTAAGAGAGGGCAGGCAGGAAGGTCCCAAGCCTTGTAAAATGCAGACACACCGAACCTATTATTCACCAACTGGCCAGTGTTCTATGTGGGGTGGAGTGAGGATGGGGCTTAATCGTAAGAGGCCTTGGTTAGGTGTCATCAGGAGATGGTGGCCCTTGGTCCTCCTAAATTTTGTGCAAAACCGTCTGCCTGTCTGCAGAGGGGCCAAAGCTTGCATCAAATGCTCCGAAGGGTCTCAAAGTCCCCCAGAGGCTCAGAAACCAAGGCAGAAGAGAAAATGGCCAGAGAGGTAAACTGAAGTCGTAGTGTGGAGAGTGCCTGGGTTGTGCCGTCAGGGCCGTGGAAGCTTTGGAATGCTCTGAGCGTGGGCTACCATCACACTGAGATTTCCAATTATGACCATCCTTCTCGTTGCTGCGTCCCAAATTGGAAACATAACCAAACACAGCATTTCCAACAGCACTAATGAGTTTCCCTCAGCGTGTTCTGTCAGCATGCCCGGAGCCTGGTCACGGACCAGGCTTCCACTGAGGCAGCCCCCAGCCCACAGTGTGGGGAAGGAAAGGACAGACCCACGCCTGCCAGTGTCCCCAAAACAGGCAGAGCACAGAGAGCTGGCGAGTCACACTTTGGTTTTCCGAGACCGGGTTAGCCCTGGTTAGGAACAGGAAACAAGGTGGGAACCTGGTATCCTGCAGGTTCTAAGATGCTGATGGGAGGTTCTCCCAGAGGTCAGTTCTCCTCCAAACCCCTGCCACTTAGCACAACTGGAATCCAAGATTCGGTTCTAGAACTGTCTTCCTTAATGCCTGCTCTCTTCACTAGAGTTTAGATGCTCAGGTAGGGACTCTGGGACTGTCTTGTTCATCCTTCTCCCCAGCAGGAAGCAGGCACCTGGCTTGTGGAAGGAGTCACAGTAATCAGCAATATCTTACTAATAGTAATAATAACAGCAATTAGCACATACCGAATGCCCACCTTGCGCTAGATTTGATTCACGCTATCTTTACATGAATTAATTTATTTAATCTTCACAAAACAGCACAAGGTAGTCCCATTTTATCGATAAGGTAGCTCAGGCGCAGACAGTGTAAGGAAATCTCCTGAAGTCCCAAGAACCCAAGAGAGGAGTGATTTTAATTTCTCTGACTCTGGGCCCCATCTCTCGCTTCTATTGTCTCTGGAAAGCATTATGTAGGCATCTTTTGAATGAATGGATGGTTGGACAGATGGACAAATGATGATGATGATGATGAAGACAGACAGACAGGCAGATAGAGAGACAGTTCCAGGCCTTTTATTGGGCACAAGGGATGCTGGGGTGAATGAGACATGGCCCCTAGACTCTGGAAACTCACGGTTTAGCGTGGGAGACAGTTGTTCAAACACAGTAACAGTGACAGGTAACAGCCCGTCTCTGGGAATCGCGATGGAGAGTTATTTGAGTACAGAGCTGGGAAAAACCAACTCTGTCCAAGGGAATCATGGATGGCTTCACAGAGGAGGCAACATTTGGCTTGTCTAAGACTATGGAGAGGAGTTTGTACGTGGGCAGCAGAAGCATTCTAGGCAGAGGTCCTTCCAAGGAATGGAGGCCTGAATGTGTCTCAAGTGTTCAGGAAGCTGCAAGAAGGTCCAGGGGCTAAAACTCAGAGTCCGAGGGAGGGAGGGGTAGAGGATAAATATTAAAATATGGAGCTGGGAATGGGGCTGTCACTGATCATTTTTATTTTTCAGAAAGGCTCCTCTGGCTGCAGTGTGGAGGAGACTGCAGCGGGAAGGAGGAAGGCGGGTGGAAATCAATGTCAGGACAGGAGCCAGGCTTTGCAGGCAGGAGGTGTGGGCTCTGCTTTCCAGCTGTGGGACCCTGGTGAAATGCGTTAACTGTCCTAAGCCTCAACTCCATCTGTAGAATGGGAATAAAATCATCCTGGGGTTGACAGAAAGTTTACACACTTAACACGATGCCTTGCGCTTAACGAGAGCTCAATGAGTGCAAGCTACTCTTGGTGCGATTTTTGGTTTTCAGATTTGTCTGAAGAGTGAAGCTGGGCGGCAAAGGTCAGAAGTGAGAAAATTCCAGCAGGATCGACAGACTGGGTGACTGGCAGCAAGTGGGCAGTAAGGCAGAGGGGAGAAGAGAAAGATGTCCAGTCCAGGCTTGGAAAAGTGGATATGCAGCCACTGAAATTGAAATGCAAATACAGTGGGTACAGTTAGTCTGGGGTCACATTATCTGTATGAGTAAGTCCATCCCATTTAAATTTGCCCATGATTCAGTTATGCCTTTGCCTATGTCCCAATTTCACAAAATGAGTCTAAATCTTTCATCAAGTGAGGGGAACTTGATATAGTTTTCTTAGGAGTCATTGCTTCCAAAGCATTTCATTTCATGCTTTTTTAAATTCTCCTGAATGTGAAACAGCTTAAAAGCCCGTTCCCAATGGGAAAGTGGTTTTCCCAGAAGGATCAGATTGCAGAATGAAAGTCTAATACCAGGAGCAAAATGACAGGTTTGTCTTCCCCCCAAATGCAAATCTTCACTGCAAAAAAACCCGGCATCGTATCCATCGCTGTACCAGGAATTTAATCATGCAGCATCCTCTGATTTATCATCAGTTGCTTCCAATTCAGGACACATTAACTCTTCTATTCTAAACACGCTTGAGAATAAGAAAGCTTTGATGTTACTCAAAAGGGCTTTAAGATAAAATTGAAAATGTAAGTGTTGTGCTGCCCAATTACTAATGGGAATAAGGGTCGTTGCAAGTGGAAAGGGCCATTCGGTGTCTCAGGGCTTAACTGAGGTGCTTCTCAGAGCATTTATGATGAAGAGATGAACTGGGAACTGAAAGCCAGAGGTTCCTAGTGTCTTATTTTGTTCCTAATTTGTTTGATACATGACCTTGGACCTGCCCTTCCTCTGAAGGCCTCACCTGCTTCATCTATAATTCCTGGCAATGTCCACCTCCATGCCAATCACCCGGCAGCGATATTTACTGTGGGTTTTGGGTAAACATCCTGCAGGTATTTCCTCCTATTATTAATTTGCTAAGGAGTCTTAAGTTGAATGGGTGCTGAATTCAATAAAATACTTGTTCTGTATACACTGAAATGATCATAGGAGTCATTTCTTTAATCTGTTAATCTAATGAATTTTGTACATGAATGTTTTAATGTTAAACCAACCTTACATTCCTGAGAAAAACTCAGTCCGGTCATGCTGTATTAAATCCTTTTTACAGACGGCTGGATTAGGTCAATATTTTGTTTATGAATTGTACATCTATGCTCAAAGTAAGACAACTGTAATTGTTCTTTCTTGTACTATTCATGTCTGCTTTTGGTGTCAAGGTTATCTGAGCTTCATGAAATGAGGAATATTCCCTATTTTTTTAACATCAGAAATAATCCTTATATGAGATTGGAAAAACTTGCTACCTTAAGGTTTGGTGGAGCTCACCTGTAAAACTATCAAGGTAAGATATCTTTGCACGTGTGTCAGAAGATTTCGAGACTACTGAGTCAATTTCTTTCGTGGTAATAGACCTATACAGATTTTTTTTCTAGTTGAACCAATTTTGGTGATCTATAATTTTTTAGAAAATTTTCTTTCATTGCAATGTCTAAAGTCATCTACATAAAATTATTGTTCACAGAATTCTCTTATTTTTTAAAACTCTAGGGCATCTATTGTTATGTTGATTTTTATACTTCTGATATTACTTGTCCCTTATCTCTTTTTTAAATGGTCAGTCTTTCTGGATATTTGTATATTTATTAGACTTTTCTCAAAAAATTCAACATTTCACTTTATTGATTCTCTCTACTGTAGTTTTGTTTTTAGTTTTATTTATTCTCTCTTCCTTCCCTCTACTTTCTACAGGTTCATTTGTGGTTGTTATCCCCCTAACTTTTTGTTTTGTTTTGTTTTTTGGGGGTTTTTTTGCGGTACGTGGGCCTCTCACTGTTCTGGCCTCTCCCGCCGCGGAGCACAGGCTCCGGACGCGCAGGCTCAGCGGCCATGGCTCACAGGCCCAGCCGCTCCGCGGCATGTGGGATCTTCCCGGACCAGGGCACGAACCCGTGTCCCCTGCATCGGCAGGCGGACTCTCAACGACTGCGCCACTAGGGAAGCCCCCCACTAACTTTTTATATGATTTCAATTGTGAGCCTTTCTTCTTTTTCAATATAAGTTAAGGGCATAAATTTCTCTCTAACAACTGCTTTTTTAGAGGGAAAAAAAGCAGTTAGAAACGTCGTATCTACATTATTTTTCTGTTCTTTGAATTTTAAAATTTCCATTTCTTTGATTTGAAAATTTCCATTCTTTTGATTTGAAAATTTCCATTTCTTTGAAAATTTGATTTCTTTGATCCATGAATTATTAAGAAGTATGTTTAATACTTCCAAAGTATGGAAGTTTTAATCTCTTAAAAAATTGGATTTAAACTTAATTGTCCTTTTTCAAAAAGGTGGTCAACAGGGTAATGCATGGTCAATTACTTTTTAACTGTTCTAATATGTGCTGAAGAAAAACGTATGTTCGTTAACCGTTAGCTGTGAGATTTTGCATGTGTGCATTAAATACAGGTTGTTAACTGTGTGATTCAGTTCATCTGTATCTTCACTGGTGTTTCATTTGATCAATGTTCAACCACAGAAGGAGGTGTGCTGAAAGTTCCCACCATGATGAGAGATCTCTCAGTTTCTCCCTGTTTGGTCAATTTTTCTTTTTGTTGTTTTGGGTCTTTTACCACATACATGCAAGTTGAGAATCTCTCTGCTCTCTGGGTGAATGAAACTTTGAAATCATTTTGGAATTATCTTTAACTTTTTAAATAATTTCATAAATCATTCTTTTATACCCTATACTGATAATTCAGACATCTACAGTCCTTGGGGATTTTAATCTGCTGGTGTTTTGTGTCTCTTACCCACAGGTCCTCTTGTCTTGCATCTTTATGTGTTCAGTGACTCTTTAAATTTTAATTGAGAACTCATAGAAATCCTGAGGTGCCCGGATTGAGAATATTTTCCTCTGGACAGGATCTGCCTTAGCTTTAGCCATGCACCAGGGCAGGCATCCCACCTGGACCTATTTAAATTTAATTTATCACCTTGGAGATTTCCCGACTGAATGGCTAAAGTATTTTTGGATTCCTTCGTCACATTAGAAGAAGCCTTTGGTGACAAATTCAGAGGAGACTCACACCCCGCGCCCCTCACCCCCTGCCACCAGCAGGGCTGAAGATGGACAGGTTACCCTGGTGGCTGCTTTGACCACAGGTGGCTTTCTCCTCCCGCCTCACTGGGCATTCTGTCTCCTCAGGACATCCCACAGCCCCATCTCCTAGTCCTTCAAATTAATCCCCTATCCCTGGGCGTTCTGGGTTTCACCCTTTGCCCCTAGATTTCAGCCTCTGGATTTGCTTCTATCTCCCTCTATGAGTTCAGCTTCTCCAGGCTATCCTTAGCCCTTGGGGATTTTCCTCATTCTCTTGCAAAGTCACAAAGCATTAAAAAGTATGTTTATTTTTATTTACCCAGCGTTTGGATGTTTTGTGCTGGGATATCAGCAAAGCTTCCCCTTCTTTCCTATCCCTACAAACAGGCGTCACAGTGCAGGGTGCACTATGTTTGCTGGAAAAATAACTTGGACTCTTCAGGGTCTCATGTTATTTATGACTTCTGTAAAGAAATGACGGGAACCCCCATTAGCAAGATCAACTAGTCCATGAACATGACCCAGGGGTCTGAAGTGAGAAAGGGATACATTTCTGGCTCCTGTCACTCAGTAGCTCTGTGGACCTCGGAAAGAACTTGACCTGCCACCTGCCCGAATCTCATTTCTTCACTTGAGAATTGAGCACAGAAAAGGTACCGACTTCATGGCATGGCTCGATGATTAATTGGCATAATGCCTGACAAAGCGCGTAACTGCAAAGCAGCATAAAATCGCAACTTATTAATAATCATGCTTAAATGATCATCTTAAGACGCACAATTAAGTAATGAATTGTTAATGCTTAAATGAGAGTACACCCATTTCACAGCTCATTAGTGCTTGCCTGCCACACACGTGACACTCGATAAATGTGAGTTCCCTTTCCTCACTGTAACTATTATAATAATACATGAAATTCTAAAATTATACATACAGGGACTAAAATTAGTCCTCAAAACCATTACGTCGGTAGCTTTTGTTTTACGAGTATACCTCCCACGCCTTGAAAAAAATGCAGCAGGTAGGAATAATTAGAATTTTGAAAATAAAAAATAATCCGTTATTTCACAGCATCTAAGGCGCCATTCATTGAAAGCGACACAGCTATTTTTCATAGTAGTATGAAAGATACAATACTGCTGTTGGCTGCAAGAGGCATCCCAGTTTCCCAGATTTTAAAAATGTTAAAATTCAAAAGGTTTGCTTCCTTGGAGGCAATGAAATAGAGCAGCCTTGGGCGGCAAGGGTGCACCACGCTCCCATGGAAGTTTCCTCACTCAACCCTCTCCAGGACGCTGCAGTGGGCACAGAACAGTGGACCACCCACCTAATGGTGGGAGAAGTGGAGGTGGCCACCAGAACGAAACACCAAGGTATGTGGTGCGGCCCCCCGCGCCTTCCTTCCCAGGTCTGTCACTCACCGGGCTGTGCGACTCCAGGATCTGCGTGCAGGCTGACTTGGTCAGGGTCTCTGACGCGCTCAGCTCCTCCAGGAGCAGGTCCTGGATGGTCAGGAGGGCAGTGTACGCCCACAGGGTATT
Organism: Orcinus orca; assembly: GCF_937001465.1. NCBI lineage: Eukaryota > Metazoa > Chordata > Mammalia > Artiodactyla > Delphinidae > Orcinus > Orcinus orca. The sequence goes on from NC_064562.1 coordinate 118,340,698, forward strand.
GGCCATCCTGGCCGCCTTCTGGAACTGCAGGGAGACGAGGGACTCGGCAAAGCGTCCCTCCTGGGCTTCCAGCTGCTGTACCCTCTCGCGAAGCAACTCTCCTCGGACCTGGGAGGGGCCAGCCAGAGAACCAGAGAACAGTAAGTGGAGGGACGGCGGAGGACAGAGCACGCGGCTTACAAAAGCACGGTGTATGTATATCCGTGCAGGCAGGCAGCCGGTCATCGATTCGGGATTCTGAAGAAGGTCTCAAGGCAGCAGCGTTGGAATCTCAGTGCGCAGTTTAAGACAGCAAGGGCCTCTCTGCTTATAAAGATGCTGCGGGACTTTCAGAGTCCAGCTGTTCATTCCACATTTATCACTCTCGGAGGTAGATCGAACTGTGTTGCTCTCCAGGGCAAATTCCTTCAAGCCTCCCATCTTAAAGGATGAAAATTCAGTCTTCCTAACACAGCCCCTAAGGCCCTCCCCTCCCCGATCCCAGCGAAGGTACAGCTGGAAAGGTCTGGTCTGTTCTGCCACCTCCACCCACATACGTGGGACTTCCATTACTCCTGACAGTTCAGGGCCTTGCACACCATGCTCTTTGTGTCTGTCATCCGAGCTCTTCGCTATGATTCAAACATCCCTCATCTTTGTCCTCCTGAAAATCTCCTACTTGGCCTTTGCGTCTCTGGTTCCCAAGGAGCCACTCTGAAGCATCCTCACTCTGCACATCTGTCGCCCTCCTTGTGTTTCTTTTGTCTCTCAAGCTCCTCTCCCCAGCTGGTACTACACTGTTTACCCCACCAGGACAGAGCTCTTGCAGGGGAGGGCCCAACACCCGAGGGGCCCAGCAGCCTCTAGATGAGAGAATCCATTCATTATACTCATTCACTCAACTAAGTAGTTCATTCCAGCTTCTCTACATTTTTTCTCTGCTATCACTACCTCTTACACTTTCTCTAGGAAACTTGTTACAGGGAACAACATAGTCTACTGCTTCTCTGATTTCACCACCCGAGCCCCTAAAGGCAGGTCCCTGTAAGTGCATGCCTCTCCCCTGCACAGGAAGCTAAAGTACAACCCCAAAAGTAGCCTACACAAGCATCGTATCTCGATGAAGCCTTTCATTTCATCTTTAAAGGTTTGTGGAATATATTGACAATAGCCAAAGTCAAAGCAACCCAAGGACCCCCTCAACAGATGTACGGATAAACAAAATGGGGTCTATCTATACAGTGGAATATTATGCAGCCTTAAAAAGGAAGGAAATTCGAGCACATGCTACAACATGGGTGACATTATGCCGAGAGAAATCAACCAGTCACGAAAGGGCAAATCCCGTATGATTCCACGTATATGAGTTTCCTAGAGTAGTCAAATTCACAGAGTCAGAAAGTAGGATGGTGGTTGCCAAGGGCTGGGGAGAGGAGGGGGTGGGAGTTAGTGCTTCATGGGGACAGAGTGTCAGTTTGGGAAGATTAAAAGTTCTGGAGATGGATGGTGGTGACAGCTGCATACAACGTGAATGTACTTAATGCCACTGAACTGGATCCTGAAAAAATGGTTAAGGTGGTACATTTCATGTTACGTGTATTGTACCACAATAAAAAAAATGGAATTTTGTTTGCTGCTACGTAACCTATTTTTAAGATTTGTATGTTTATATTCAGAGGTTATAAAGTAGCTGGCCCAAGGGAAAATATTTACACGGCACAGAGGCTGGCAGAAGATGGTGGCCCGGGTTCTCCCAGGGCTGTGCAATTTTCCTGTGCCCATTGTGTGTCCTTCAGAGGAAGGCAAATCCCAGTTTAAAGAGATCAGATTTCACCTGTGTGATCTGTCCTTCAGGAAAAACTCTGCTGCAGGAAGGAGGAAAAAGTGCCCCAAAGAAGCAAAGAGCCCACTTTGTGTATTATTGGCTGGAAAAGAAAACTCTGCTGGGGGACCTGCAAAGGCTTCTGGGAGGGGTGGTGCTTACCACAGGCCATGGAGAAGGAAGGACAACAAACAAGTGAAACTAGTTCTTCAAAGACACGCTGTGGGGACCTGCATATTTGCAGCCCACGAGCAACAGGGATCAGAGGCAATAACACACAGAACTACGGCATGAAAACAGCTTCTCTGGAAGAAGACACTTCATTTCCCTGCTTGAAAGGAAACATGAAGTCTTGTTATCAAAAGGATGCTACCAGACCCCAGTCTTTCCCTAGTTTGGAGCACCAGGTGACAGCCACTTGTGACAGTCCGGTGATCTGTTTCCATGGTAATTACAGATCACTGGCCTGCGCCTTCCAGGTGGGCTTTCTTCGAGGGCCAGCAGCTATACTCAGCTGTGTGGAGGAGCCTGCATAGCTCGTAGAGATGGTCCAATGTCCTTGCAAGACTGGGCGATGCCCTGTGAGAATGGGGCCCCAAGAGCGCTGTCTGATTACTTCCTCATGGGGACACCTGGAAACTGAGTCTCTGAAGTGCTTTACAGATCCTAACAGTCTTCCAGCAAACTCTTTTTTCCCACCGTTATTTTTTTCACAGTAAGTTCACAAACAGAAAATATATTTACATCTTTGTTCATTCATCCAAAAAAATTTAATGAGCACCAAATATGTATAATATAAAGGAATGTGTGACGCACCCAGGGAATGGGGACGGGTGCGTCACTAGACACGTATCTAATCCTGAAAGAGCTCAGAATTGAGGAGGGAAGTAGGCACCATGGTGAAAGGCACAGGCTCCAGAGCCAGTACTCTAAATTTGTTTGATATTTTTGCACTTTAATTATCTAGATGATGGGGTGGGTGGCAATGTCTTTCCAGGCATAGAAATCAATTTTTCTATCTTAAATTTAAGCACTAATGATGTTTATTCAGCCGGGTGTTATGTTTATTTAGTCATGCACATGACTTAGCTTCTCTGAATTCCTAGCTTTGTCTTCTTCACTCGAGGAGTCCACCAGGTTCTGCCTGGTTTCCTTCCCCTGCGCCATGGCCTGGAAGCTCTTTCAGGGCCGTACCCAGGACAGTCACAGGGCTCAACTCATTTGCTCCCTGTTTCTCAGGGATCACTTTTGACTGTTGTCCAGTGTTTTAAAAAACACATTATTTCATACATTTTGTTCATTGTTTTTGTTTTGTTTTGTTTTAGGTGAGGGGATAATTTGATGCTTCAATTCCGTTACGGCCAGAAGCAAAATAAGTCCCCAGTAAGGTTATTTTGATTATTAAATAATCTACTACTTTCAGAAAACCATAATTCAAAAAGAGCCATGTACCAAAATGTTCACTGCAGCTCTATTTACAATAGGCAGGATGTGGAAGCAACCTAAGTGTCCATCGACAGATGAATGGATAAAGAAGATGTGACATATATATACAATGGAATATTACTCAGCCATAAAAAGAAATGAAATTGAGTTATTTGTAGTGAGGTGGATGGACCTAGAGTCTGTCATACAGAGTGAAGTAAGTCAAAAAGAGAAAAACAAATACCATATGCTAACACATATACATGGAAACTAAAAAAAAAAAAAATGGTCATGAAGAACCTAGGGGCAAGACAGGAATAAAGACACAGACCTACTAGAGAATGGACTTGAGGATGCGGGGAGGGGGAAGGGTGAGCTGTGACAAAGCGAGAGAGAGGCATGGACATATATACACTACCAAACGTAAAATAGATAGCTAGTGGGAAGCAGCCGCATAGCACAGGGATATCAGCTCGGTGCTTTGTGACCACCTAGAGGGGTGGGATAGGGAGGGTGGGAGGGAGGGAGGTGCAACAGGGAAGAGATATGGGAACATATGTATATGTATAACTGATTCACTTTGTTATAAAGCAGAAACTGACACACCATTGTAATGCAACTATACTCCAATAAAGCTGTTAAAAAACAAAAAAAAAACCCCAAAACAAATACTTGTAAGAAAATAAATAAATAAATAAATAATCTACTACTTTTCATTGACTGTAACAGTCCCTGACACACTGAAGTGTTGAATGATGGCTAGCTGTTGTTGTTTATTGTTTTTGTTTTTTTTTTTTTTTGCGGTACACGGGCCTCTCACTGTTGTGGCCTCTCTGGTTGCGGACCACAGTCTCCGGAAGCGCAGGCTCAGCGGCCATGGCTCACGGGCCCAGCCGCTCCACGGCATGTGGGATCTTCCCGGACCGGGGCACGAACCCGTGCCCCCCGCATCGGCAGGCGGACTCTCAACCACTGCACCACCAGAGAAGCCCTGTTTATTGTTAGTATCAATTTTATTATTAAAGGTAGAACATGGTTGGTGGCATAAAGGAGGTCCATATATAGCGCTATGATATTTTAGAGGATGGAAGAGGGGGAGGGGTCAGGGAAGGTTGTGAAGATATCAGCGTTTGAACTAGATATTGAAGGATCCAGGCATTAAGGAAAAGGGAACAGCACAACCAAAGGCACTGAGGCAGGAGTGTATGGGGTCCCTATGGGGTTAGTGAGAGGGTGAATTAGACCAAAGCTGAAAGGAAAAGTGGAAGATAAGGACCTAGAGGTCAGACAGAAACCACATTACAGAGACCCTCACTGCTAAGGGGAGGTAGGTAGCCTTTCTCCGGAGGCAACAGAAAGGGCTTTGGCAAGCCTGTTAAAGTTACTAAAAAGGAAAAACATGAGTGACAGGCAGGTGAACAAGAAATGGATGAGAGGTCCCCTCCTTACACACCTGCATGAACTCATATTTCCACATTTCCTCCATGTGGTTTCAATCTTCCCCACCACTGGACAGGTAGTGGTCCAAATACCCTGTAAGGCCTAGTCCCCTGCAGAGATGCAGGGCAGAGTAAGGTGGCCATGAGGGATATCTCATTTTACTTATGCAAAGTCATTCCTAAAATGTGGGATAAGTGTAAAGCCCTTTGCATGTACTTCGAGAACAACTTGCACAGTGAAATTAACAAAAGAAAGCTTCTCTAACATCCTCTTTCTTCTTCGGAAAGCTTAATTTCTTAATTCTAGCCCTATGAGGATACGCCTCTGAAGAGGGCTTTCATCCTTGTTTAAAAGAACTCCTGGGAAAAGATACAGATTTGCATTTCTATGAGGTATTAATGACAGGCTTAATTAAATATTCAAGCTACCTAAATTAATAAAAATTCATTTGCAAAACAATATGCTGCTAAATACTCTTATTTTAGATGTGAAGTTCAAACAGCTTCCTAACTGGTTTCCCTGGTAGAATGTGCAGTTTTGAAGGAGTAGTTTCTTCTATTCATTGGGATGTCCTTTAAACACAAAATAAAATCAACCTGTCAATCATCAGAGAATTACTGAGATTCTAAGAAGTTCAAGACCTTACACCCCTCCTCCCTGCACAAGTTTGGAAACATATACAACTGGATGCATGGGTGAGCCAGACAGACACCAAATGTCAGCTCTGATATTGATGGAAACTAGACTGGAGAATGCGGCTCAGATGTGTTTGCAAAGGAGTGGACAGTCCTCCAAACAGCAGGCCTCCCCCCAGCTCATCACATTGTAGTCGGAAAACGGGGGCTTCCTGCAGGCAGGCTGGCTTCCAAAGAGAGCAGGGAGTTGCGCTGAGCATGCTCAGTTCCTACTTTAATCTCGCCAGTCAGGTAACACTCTCCTTGGAGAGAAGTGGGCAAGGAATGCAGAGAGGCCAGGATGTCACTAGCAAAGTCCCTCCATGTGGAAAGAGAGGGGTCAGAAAGGAGTCACATTAGGAATCTCACATCCAAATGCTGGGAGGAGATGCTGATGAAACACTATTTAAATATAAGAATGTACTCGTATTCTAGTGGCTGGCCCTCTCAAAAAGCAGGTCAGCTTAAACCATGCTTTGCAGGATGGGTTCAAAATTTAAGACTCTCTCCTTTATCTTGCATCAGGAGGGGAGTGGACTCAGTAAAGGTGTGTTGGGTTAATGTTTATTGAATGAAATAACACCCGGCTAAATAAACATCATTAGTGCTTAAATTTAAGATAGAAAACTTGATTTCTGTGCCTGGAAAGACATTGCCGCTCAACCCATCATCTGCATAATTAAAGTGCAAAAATCTCAAACAAATTAAGAGCGCTGCCTTAAACGAGTCAGCATAGTTTTATTTCTTGTGTTTATGGCTGATCTGTTATCTCCTACGTAAAAACTTACCACCTAACTAGCTGTGTGACCTGGACAAGCTGCTTAACCTCTCTGAGTCTCGGTTTTATCTCCGAAAAGCAAACAATAAAATGACAGGGAACAATGCCTAGTAGAGTCTGTGGTACTTAATGAGCCCCTAATAAATAGTAGCTGCTGTATTCTTACCACTAGTATTATTTTGGTATCATCACTATAATTAGTTAAATAGAGTCTCCTTTGGGTTGCAGGAAAAAGATAAAACAATAGTTTATAATATTGAGAGTTTTCTTTCCTCCTTTAAAAAGTTTTTTCATTTCTAATTATAAAAAAACATGCACAATGTAGAAAAATATTCACAACTGAGATTCCTGGAGAAAGACAGTAGATTTATAACATGCATCTACTGCTCTCTTTAAGGCAGAAGGACTCAAGTAAAACTCTACATACTGACTACTAAAATCTCAGTTCTCTTCCCTCATTTGGCTCCTGACATATGGGCAGCAAGGCCTTTACCATTTAGGCAGGAGACTGGTCTTCTCTGGGCACTCTGACCAGATTTCAAGAAAGCTCTAAAGTTACAGACATTGGGAATTCACCAAGTGAGTGGTCCAGTCCAGTCACAGCAGCGTGAAGGTCACAGTCTGCAAGCCCTACTTACAGGTCAGAGCCTCCAAGTAGCTTTTAAGTACTCGACTCTTTTTTTTTTTTTTTTGGGGGGTACGCGGGCCTCTCACTGTTGTGGCCTCTCCCGTTGCGGAGCACAGGCTCCGGACGCGCAGGCTCAGCGGCCATGGCTCACGGGCCCAGCCGCTCCGCGGCATGTGGGATCTTCTCGGACCGGGGCACGAACCCGTATCCCCTGCATCGGCAGGCGGACTCTCAACCACTGTGCCACCAGGAAAGCCCAAGTACTCCACTCTTAAATATGAGCAGACCACCAAGGATGGCCACATACCTGGGAAAGCCTCTAATGAACGTAGAGGTAATAATAAATGTGCAGGAATTTTTTGAAAAACTTAATGCTCTCAGAGAGATACAAGAGTTATTGTAGCCTTAAAGCAACAAGACAATGTTATTTCGTAGAGAGCATTCAGAGAGAAAAAACTCTTGAAAAATTAGAAATTAAAAATATAAGTGGGCTGCTTTGGTAGCAGTGGGAAACTATGAAGCTTCCCTTAGGAACTCTGCTCAATATTCTGTAATAACCTAAATGGGAAAAGAATTCGAAAAAGAATAGATATGTATATGTATAACTGAATCACTTTGCTGTACACCTGAAACTAACACAACATTGTTAATCAACTATGCTCCAATATAAGATAAAAATTTAAAAAAAGGAAGAAACTTTCCTTAAAATGGTGTTTCAGGGAGATGACTTTGACAGAGTCTGCCTCAAGGGATAAAACAGGGGCAAGAGTAGACATGAAGAGAACCGTCTGGAGGCTTTCCCAGTCTTGGTAGGTGGATGAAGGGATTTTCTCGCCTCTTCCTAAAATGCATTCCCTTCCAATATGCCTTCTTTTCTAAGCTTTATAAAGACCTGTACCATCAGTTTTCTCTCTTGTCATGTCATCTGAAAATAAGCACATTATTCTCATGCTTAAGCTCTAGCCACTTCTGAAATGACAGGTGTGTGAAGAGCTGTTCCTGACAGAAGCACCAGCCACCTCTGCATAATTGCCGAGGCTGCTGCAGAAACACACTAGGATGCGTGGTTGATTGCACTGCAAGAGTTCCACTCCTGATGGAGGGATTGCTAATGAAGTATGCAAGCATGGCATCTCGTGAAACCTAGAAATAGTGAGTGAATAATGGATGGGTGAACGGTTATGTGGTAGACACACCACCCAGATGGAAGCAACATTATTAAAATAGTACCAGAAATCGTGGGTGAGCAGAAAATACGGTCATGTCACTTTCATTTATATTGAAGTGCTCCTAGAGAAAATTTATGAGAAATTTATATATACTTTGTGCAAAACCAGCAAGAGAACAGACCAAAGATGAACTGAAATATTGCCTTCGTTTCTGGATCCATCAATTAAAATTCTGCTAACAGAACACAGAGGTGGGCATCGAGAGACTGGAACCTTATCCTTGCTGAAGTGTCTGGCGTCAGGGCCCCTCAGTCCCCAGAAATCAGTCCAGCTCTTGAAAGGGGCTGGAATTGCAACCTTAACCTCCATCTCACACTGACAAGTAGAAGGAAGAGACCAGGTCAGACTAAGACACGGCCCCCAACCCCTAGAACCAACGAGAGCAGAGGTCAGGAGAGGAGGACTGGCCAACAGAGACTGACTTCTAGAACTACTAATGAATATATCCTGAGAGATACTCTCTACGAAGTGCCTAAATCTTGTCAATGTTCCCTCAAAAGGTCTGAGCTTCTCAGTGTAGCTGTCAGGACTCCCATGACCTGGGTCCTCCCTGCCTCTACTGCTCCTGTCTCCATATCTAACGGAAAATACTCAGCCTTTTGGAGGACAAATAAAGCCACAAGGTAAGCCTCAATAAATTCCAAAGACTTGTTATCATATACACTTTGTTCTCTATCTAAAACATACTAAAAGTAGAAATCAATAACAGAAGGATAGGTTTTTTTTCTTTTTAAGGATCTGTTAGAAGTAAAAATCAATCAAAAAGGGATAGGTTAGAAAGTTCTGCTTCTGGCCATGATACAGGAACAGGGAACAAATTTACTCTGTAACCAGATTTGCTTTCCCACAGCTAGAAAACTAGACAAATCACATGATGCAATGGTTTTCAGACACTGGACAACAGGCAGCACAGAACTGGGATACTTGAGAGAAGGGAAATAGACAAGGTGAGCCCCACGGTTGCCCCAGCTTACAGCCTGAATGCAGTTCCTAGTACACAAAAGGATGTGTTGGGGAACCCAGGGAGAGACCAGCAGGCTCAGTACTGTGCCTAGAATTTGTGGGGCAGAGTCCTAAAGAGGAGGGAGCTGCTGAGAGAGGGAGAGAGAGAGAGAGAGAGAGAGAGAGAGAGAGAGAGAGAGAGAGAGAGATCCAGAGATTTGCAAGGGGCTTTGGCTCAATACTGTGCATGTTTGAAAAAAACCCAAATAACAAACCTATGCCAGGCCAGGGAAAGAACCACCAGAAATAATAGGCAGAACCATTGCTGGAGCTCACACAGTGCTGGGAAGAGCTTGTGTTCCCACGACCCAGAGTGAAAAGATCCCACGACACACAAGGTATCAGGTAGAGTCCTCAGAAGTGTGTAGCCTCAGCAGCGGGGATACGTTAGTCCTCGACTAAAGGCAGCTCTTGACCCAACCTAACAAAGCTTAAAAGCAAGCCTTGAGGTGAGCTGTGACAAAGCGAGAGAGAGAGACATGGACATATATACACTACCAAATGTAAAATAGATAGCTAGTGGGAAGCAGCCGCATAACACAGGGAGATGAGCTCGGTGCTTTGCGACCACCTGGAGGAGTGGGATAGGGAGGGTGGGAGGCAGGGAGATGCAAGAGGGAAGAGATATGGGAACATATGTGTATGTATAACTGATTCACTTTGTTATAAAGCAGAAACTAACACACCATTGTAAAGCAATTATACCCCAATAAAGATGTTTAAAAAAAAAGCAAGTCTTGAAAGGATAAAATGAATCCAAAAGAACATACCTACATGTCAAAACTCCACTATTAAAGAAAATACAAAATCCAGTACCCAACATGTAAAATCTACAATGCCTACCATCCAATCAAAAATTACCATGCATGCAAAGAAGAAGGAAACTATCCATAATCCAGGGAAAATTCAACGAATGGAAATGAGAGAGATCATGGAATAAGCAGACAAGGACATTGACACACTGCTAAGAAAAAGAAATGAGGCGTAAGAATCAGAAAGGAGGCTACGAAGCTGTGATTATTTGTAGACATTACGACCAAATGCAAAAAATCAACAGACACATTCTCACAAGAATCTTAAGAGGTAGGTGTACCTATCACGCACACTTGAAAGATGAGTACGCTAGGGCATAGAGTGGTTAAGTGACTTGCTCAAGGTCACAGGGCTATAAGTGACAGAGATAGGGACTTTGGACCCAGCAGTCTGGCTCCAGAGATAGAATAAGGGAGTCTGGAAAGACTTATAAAAATTCGTAACATTTCTTTACATCAGTATCAAATAAGCCCAAAACATAACTGAAAATAGGTAATAACTCACAATTGCAACTAAACCTATCATGTATCTGGGAATCATCAAAAAGAATACACAAGACCTTATGTATATGTACACCTTATCCATAAGGTGACCCTATGATTTCTTGCCCAAGTTGAGAGTAAAAGGAAGAGCTAACGGGAAGGGACGTGGGGATGACAGGGGAGACTGGGACTGTCCCAAGCATATCGACTTAATGGAAGCAAATATAAAATCTATTAAAGATCTTAAAAGAAGATCCACATAAAATAAGAAACATTCCACCTTTTTGGAGGGGAAGACAATTCTCAAATTAACCTGTAATTTTAGTTCAATCCAACAGAAATTTATCTTGGAACTTGATTAACTTATTCTCAAATGTACATGCCCTCCAGAGTCCTCCAGGTTGAAAATCATGCATCTGTGCATTTGTAAGGAGCCTATCAGAAGGACTGGGATGTCTGTGGAGTGTCACAGGTGCACAACAGCCACTCAGGATGGCTGCCTCTGACCGGAGCTGGTAACCCATCAGCTGGACAGAAAAAGTGGGCAGGCAGGAAGTCCACTTTCATCCCTCTGCCTGTCTCTCTTTTCCTCCCTGAATCAGTCGTACAAGTCTTTCTGAATGAGTCACGTACCACTCATTCAAGGCGGAGCTCAGCATAGTCAGGTGGCTTCTATGTGAAAGCAGGAGGCAAACCTGTAAACGGTCGATGTACAAACTTGCTGCTCATCTAAAACCGTGAACATCTCAAGTGCAGGATCCTGCAACAGTGCCTGGCCCAGAGAACAGGCTACAAAATGTTCTAAAGGAGGAAGTGAAGGAGAATGAGGGAAAGGGGAAAGCTGAGCAGGGCAAGGAAAAGGAAAGAGGTGGAAGAAAGGGAGGGGACGTGGGGAAGAGGACCAAACAGCCCTGCTGGGAGGCTGAAGCCTTCTCACTGTCACTGCGGACCCAGCACCATGATGGAAAGGGCATGGGTGATGGAAGCAGACGTGCCTTGTGGGAGCCCCAGCTCAACCACTCACTGATGGCGTGACCTTGGGCAATTCTGCCGACCTCTCCAGATGGCAGAGTCCACACCAGGGACATATCAACCTGGGGCTGAGGGTTGCAGATTCTAGTAAAGAAACGGGGCACCTGGCAGGTGCTTCCAGCATGCTCTGCAAACCCCAGCTGTGAAGCCACAGTCCCTTTGGGGACAGCATGCTGCCAGCCAGGCAGGGGCTTAACAGTGGGTCTTGGGACAGTGGCCATTAGGTCCCTGCTCCATCTTGATAGCTACATGAGCTTGGAAGGGGTTCCCAGTCCTGAAGCACAATCAAACAACTCTCAGCTGCTGCCATCCCCCCAAGGGCTGTCATTTCTGTGCAATTACCCTGCAAATAAAAAATCTGAACAATTGCCACTCGGATGCTAAGAGATGCAGTCGACCGACTTCAGGAGGAACATCAAATCTGCTGACTGGGGAGTGCCTATTGTATTGGCACTTGCCACAATGAGATAGCCATTTGTGAAGATGGCCTGTCATGAAAAGGTCACAGCTGACAAATGACTCTTGGCTGCCTTTCTCCATGAGGCCGGAATTAGGTAGCCTATGAGTTGCTCCATTATTGGGGAAATGGGCACTGGAGCCCACTCCAAAGTTAAAAAGCACCTTCCAATCCATTTGTTCCTCACAAATCCGGTGACTAGTGGGTTATCATTGTCTCAATCCTGATTTTACGGATGTGGGAGCCAAGGCACGTTCATCTAACATTACACAACCGTGGGAAATAACCATGTTCCGTGAGAATATTCCCTGTCAAAGATGAAGAAGAGATAGAGCTTTAGTTTGAAGTGCTGGATCCACCACCGCCTGGCTGCAGAAACCTGGATGAACTCACTGTGGAGACTCAGTTTCCACATCTGTAAAATAGGGATAAGGACCGTTCCTACTTCTTAAGGAAGTCGGGAGGGGTAAAGCACGTAATGGAATGAAAGAGACAGGCTAGAATGGGGGAAGCACGTGCGGTCAGGTGAACTCACGGTGGGTGGGCTGCTGAGTTTGGCTCAGGAAACCTCGGGACCTTCTCAACCCATCCTTCATCCTGTCCCTCTCCTCCTTCTACAGCGCTGGTGAGACTCAGCCCATCTTCCCAGACAGGCACTTGAGACCCTCCACCCCAGGTCTGTTTCCCCATCCCCTCGGGAGACCCAGCACCCCAGCAAAGCAGCCTTTTCACGGGGCTGCAGACTCTCTGGGCTCCCCTGAACCTGCATTGTGTCCTTGGCCACGGCTCAGGCCATGCATTCCTTCCACCAGATCAAATCCTCACTTTTCCTTCTCTAACAATATCTACCTTAAGTGTGACAATGGGTCACAAACCAGCGTGCATTGGAGGAAATGACCTGCCCCGCCCCCCATGCGGCTAGTTCCTCCATGTAGTCCCTGCCTCGCTCCACCCCTCTCCTCGTCCCCTCCTGGGTGAACTGGGAATCCACCCCACTGGGCAGGCTTGGCTCAGCTCTGCTCTGGGAGCCCCACTTCTGCTCCTCCAGGTAGGTTGCTGCCAGGACCCCCCCAGGGACACCTGTGATCGTGTGACTGAGTCTGTCTAATTCTGGGATGTTTAGCAAGCCCATCTGGCTCTCATACTAATTTCTATCTTCTGAATTAGCCTTTAACTGTAAGACAGATGATATTTCCACCTGTACCTGCCTTAGTCTTTGTCTTGTGTCTCAATTTTATATAGAACACAAGTGGGAATAGGGTGCTACTTCTGTGTCCCTTAAGACATCAACAACCTGTACACACCTGGAAGGAGCCATGACCTTGCCTGGAGCAGGTTCTACGGCTCTTTGCTGGATTACGCATTTGTGTTCTGAGAAATACACTTACATTAAAAAAAAAAATTAAAATAACTAGGTAAAGGACCCGAGGGACAGAAGGTAGGAACAAGACGAGCAGATCTAGAATATGGTCTGTACATCCACTCACTGACAGTCCTCTGGGAGTCTGCCCTTTGCTGGGGAAGGCAGCGGGCCCCCGGCAGTGACAACACGGTGTCGACTCTTAAATGTCACCTCCTCAGAGACACCTCACCTGACTCTCCCACCTATAGTGGATCCCACTTCCCCCTCGCCATCCCCCCACCCCGGCACTATCATACCACCTTGTTCATTTCTTTATCGGCACTGATCATGATCTATCATTTTAAGTGCTCTTTGTCTAGAATGTGCATTTCTGAGAGCTGGGACCACCCCAGCGGTCGTGAACACGATGCCTGGGACGTTGCTGCTTCCTCAGCATCCCAGAGGAATGAAGGAACAGCGTGAGATATGCTAGGACGGGAAAGGAAGTTGGCAGGGGGAGGGGTAAGTGGGAGAACTGGGTGTTCTGGGAAGGCTTCTTGGAAGAGGGGGCACCTGAGGACAGAGGTTGTGCCTTAGGACAGCTGAGGACAAAGTCCACTTGTTCAGGTAAAAAGAGGTGGAAAGGTAAATCCAAGAAGAGGGAAGGACACAGGTAAGCAGCACGTGGTCATACGCAGTACGCGCAGGAACAGAAGTGTAACAAAAGGGGGCTGGTGAGGGAGGCTGGGTTGCTTGTGGTGCACAGAGGAGGGTGTGCAAGATAAATGCGGAGATAGAAGTGAAGCAGCACAAGTGAACCCCTCAGCACAGAGCCAGGCACAAGGATGGTGGCAACCACAGGCCATGGAGGCAGCACCAGAGATGAGGCCAGAAGAATGGACCAGAGAGAGACCTCCTGGGGGAGAAGTGGAGGAAGAGGGTTCCAGGCAGAAGGACCAGGTGAAAAGGGGTGGGGGTGGGGGTGGGGTGGGTCCCACCTGCAGGAACACAAGGTAAAACCCAGGTGCTGTGGGGAGGGGGAAGGGTAAGCTGGGGCGAAGTGAGAGAGTGGCATGGACATACATACACTACCAAATGCAAAATAGATAGCTAGTGGGAAGCAGCCGCATAGCACAGGGAGATCAGCTCGGTGCTCTGTGACCACCTAGAGGGGTGGGATAGGGAGGGTGGGAGGGAGACACAAGACGGAGGAGATATGGGGATATATGTATATATATAGCTGATTCACTTTGTTATACAGCAGAAACTAACACACCATTGTAAAGCAATTATACTCCAATAAAGATGGAAAAAGAAAAAAACAGGTGCTGGGTGGAGATGGACAGTCACAGCCCCCAAGGGCTCTGTGTGCCCTTAAACTGGGCGGCTGCCAGCCCTGCCGTGTGCTATGAGGAGTGACAGATCGAACACTGACCTTTTCAACCAGGTCTTCGGGGGCCTGTTCCTCAAAGAGCTGAATTTTATCTTCAGTGCACTTCTTCAAAAGGTCTGTCTTGCTTTTGCTCTTGGAGCGTGGCTTCCTTGCCTTGGATTGTGGCTGGAGAGAGGGGAGAAAACATGGGCGAGAAAGTGATCACCAGTAGGTTGGTGCAGCCCCTGGTCTCCCCAAGCCCAGAGAGGCTCCTGCAGCTCTTGGCACCGCACAGCTGTCTTAGCCAGAGAGGGGAGGAGAGATGAACACTCTCCTGGAATGAACTCCGTTCATGGGCCTTCGGTCTTGGCATACTTTGGGAGCTTGTCCCGCCAAAGGGAGGAGAGGGATGCTCGTGGGCAGAGCCAGAGCTTTGCAGTCAGACAGATAGTGGCCCCACCTGCGTCCACCTCCTCTCCAGGGGGGGACCTCAACCCATCAGCCTCTGTGAGCAGGCACAGGACGGAAGAGGTGCTTGTCCTTGGGAAGCTTACAGAAGAGCGGAGGAAAAAATCGTAAACGTGAAAACAAATAACAGACCAAGACACTCTCAGAGGGTTGGTGAGTGCCATGAAGACAAGGAGACGGATATTCTCTGGGTATTATCTTACATTAGGCGGACGGGGACACGTCTGCAGAGGTGAACGGCTGCTGAGGACATCTGTATGCATGCATTCAAGGAGGCATTATGCGTCGGCTTTAACACACACCATCCTCCTAGAATAACAGTCTGCACAACCTACACACACATAACAGCTTCTCACAAATGTAAAGAAGTGACATTGCAGCTCAGCCCCGCATGACACGGTGTCAGGAGTGTGAAAATGTGGGAATAGAAGCTTCCAGACCCTGAAGCCCAGAGCAAGGGTGAGAGGGGTCAAAGAAGAGGTTGTGTGGGACTTCCCTGGTGGTCCAGTGGTAAAGAATCTGCCTTCCAACGCAAGGGACCCAGATTCGATCCCTGGTCAGGGAACTAAGATCCCACATGTGGCGGGGCAACGAAGCCTGCGTAACACAACTACTGAGCTTGCACGCCTCAACAAGAGAGTCCATGTACCGCAAAAACTACGGAGCCCACGTACGCGCTCTGGAGCCTGCCCGGAGCCCGCACACCACAAAGAGAAGCCCGCGCTTCCATAACGAAGACCCAACACAGCCAGAGGAAAAAAAAAAGAAAGAAAAGAAATAAATAAAATAAATAATTTAAAAAGAGAAGAGGTTGTCGGTGCTCAGTAAATTGATATTCAGTGAATGAATGAATGAGTGTAGAAGATGCTACCCTCTCTGAGCCTCAGTTTCCAGACCTGTAAAATGGAGCTAATGATACCTACCTCATAGGATTACCGCAAGAACATAACACAATGGAACATAAATGTAACATAATCTAACATAATAGACAGGAAAATATAACAATACAGCATACTGTAACACAACACGATAGAACACAACAACATGCTTAGAATGTAGCATAAATGAGAATATAACAATAGGACATGACATAACATAGCAAAACAAAACAGCATGCAGTAGGGCATAATGTAGCAAGACCAACACAACACACACCACATCTAAGATGCTTGGCGCAGTACGTGGCTGCTGGTCACTCCCCATGAGGGCCAGTCCTCCTCCCTTCCCAGCTCACATACCCACCCTTCCTCCACTCTTTCACTGTCACGATCTCCCAGAGCCTGCTCTAGACCTGGACTCAGGCCTGCCCACCAGACTCTGACCCGGCGCCTATGGCCGTGGTGATGATGCAAGAGAAGACCCCCATGTCCTCAGGGCCTGCCCCAGCGCACTCAGAGGAAGCGAGCACGTACACAGCAATTCACTGAGTTCAGAGACCCCCATTTGACAGAGGAGGAGACTGAGGCCAGAACAGAATCGGTGACCTCAGCCACATCATGGGAGCCCTAAGAACTAGACGGTGAGCTTCCTGACTCCTGCACCCAGGGTCTTTAAAAACTCGGGCTGGGCTCAGCTAATCCCATGAGTGAACTATAGTTTTTATCTCCTGATCTAATGGTGATAATACCAAAAAGAGGAAATTGCGGGTCAACCCCTCTTAGGAACAGAGCTAGGCTGGTGGGTAAGACCCTGAAGCCCAGAGCAAGGACTGGCACTGGAAGCGGGGGAAGCCAGAGTGGCGCGGGGGTGGGGCAGATCGTGTGCATCCCTCCCAGCCCCACGCACAGTGATGTCAAGTCGGTAGCCTGAAATTGGCCTTGGAAGGAGTATTTACACCAGGGAAATAGGCAAATGCTACAAGTCAGGAACTCCGAACCCCCAATGAGAGTCAGTTTACCAGCATGTGACTGATCAGGGGTCAGACCACAGCGGGTCTTGAGATCATGGTAGAACTTATAGCTGGGCAGAGAGCACCAAGGATGTCCCTGAATTTTGTTTTCTCCTCAGGGAGAAGCAGTAGGTTTAAAGTCAGAAAGCACCAGCTCCAAGATGAGTCCTTCTACTTCCTCCTACGTCGGTCAATCACTTTACCTCTGCTGGTTGGTGCTTTCATCTGTAGAATGGGGACAAAATATCTACCTCCTGGCCCTGCTGTGAACCACAGATGAGCTACTGGAAGTGTAAGTGATTCGAAATGTTTTCAATCTCAACATAATATCAACTCAAGGGAAGTCCCCGCATTCCGCCCACATCCGGTGGTTGGTTGGTTGAGTCAATAAAGTTTATTGCACACCTGTTATGCACCAGGCACCTTCTAGGTGCTGGGATGGAGTGGTGAACGGGAACTACAAACAGGGAGCTTGTTGGCAGTGGGAGCACAGACCGTGAGTTAAGTCGAGAAACCAGGACATTGCAGATAGCAATCAATTCTCTGAAGACGTGGGAACGCAGCATGGGATAAAGGATGGCTGGGAAAGTGGTGATCTTGGATAGTGGGCAGGGAAGACCACTGTGCAGGTGACACATTTGAACTGAGATGTGAAGAGACCATAAAGAGCTGGCCCTGTGATGTTCTCGGCAAAGGAAACAGCAAATTCAAAGTCCTTGTCTCCGGTGGGATTCCCCAGAGGCAGAGCCAGAGACAGGGACTGGGGTGCACGCAGTTTCCGGAGAGAGGACCTCTGAGCAAGGCGTAGGGGGTGAGGGAACCAGGACAGGAGGGGGAAAGGGCCACGCACGGTGGAGGTCTTAGGTAGGGTCTGGCCTTGACTGGTCCATAAGGGGCTCCAGAGTAAACCCTGCACCCAAGAGTTGCCTCGTCTGTGGCCCGTAACACGTGCTCACCACAGGCATCTGTCAATCATCACCCTCCGAGGCCCAGGGTGAGAGATGCCCTTTTCCACCTGAGCTGAGCATCCTCCTTGTGCCACTTACAGAAGTACTCTGAGTGGGTCACTGGCTGTGGCCAAGGGAGGGGGCAGGAGGAAGAGTCACCTTTCAGGGCAGGTGGATCCCATCACTGAGGGGAATGCTCAGGACAGGGGCGCAGCTGTGAGCCGTGAGTGGCAGAGACTCAGGGCCACTGGTGGACAGTGCAAAGTCCAGGTACCAGTGTGTCCACTACAGAACTTAAGGTGCTTCCAGGAACAGCTGATGCCAACAGGGCCAGAGAGGAGAGGGTGGGAGATGAGCTGAGGGTGGGTGGCGGAGCGAGATCCTACAGTATCAACCGCCGGAGGAGGCCCCGCTTCTGCACCCACGAGGCCCCAAGATGCCCATCCTACCTGCAGCTCAGGGGCGGCCAGCGCCTGGTCCAGTTTCAGGAACTCTGCTTCTCGCCATGCGGTTTGAAATTGCTGCAGCAGGACTCGGGCCCGGATTTTGGGAAGGGCCAAGCTCCTGTCCATCTGAGCGAAGCAGCCGTGAACTTCCTGCCTCATCCCGAGCAGCTCCTCTTCGGACAGGGAGAAGGCAGAGGACCAGAGCTTTCTGGAAAAGCAAGAACAGTGAAATGTTTTAGTGGAGAGAAGACAGTGCGGGTTGTGCTGGGGGGAAAGTGTAAATTCAAAGCTCAAACTCCACTAGTCAAATCCACGTCTGGAAAAACCCCGCCATCTCCTTAATCGGGCATTCATTCCACAAGGATTTCTTGAGCATCTAATGTGTGTCATGATGGACACAACATCATATCGGGGCTAGGAATTCAGAGTTGAATGAGACAAGCCTGTGAGCAGGCAACAGGTGTCCCGGCACTCACGACCTTGAAGAGAACCTGTCTCCGTTTAGAACAGACATGAAGACAAAGAACTGTCCACCGAGCCTGGCCAGCAGCAGACTGTAAGTAGGGACCAGCAGCTCAGAGGAGAGATGCCCAACTCGGCAGGTCATGGGGAAGGGGGGGCCTTGTGCTGGGTCTTTCTAGGATGATGAGCGACAGCTCTCATTTAGGGAAAACCTATTCCGTGCTGGAAACCATGCAGGGTGATTTACCATTAGGGGCTGACTGTGTCCTCCCAAAAGATATGTTCAAGTCCTAACCCCTGGTACCTCTGAATGTGATCATATTTGGAAATAGGGTCTTTGCAGAGGCAGTTTAGAAGTAAGTTAAGATGGGGTCATGTTGCAATAGGGTGGACGCTTAATCCAACATGACTGGTGTCCTTCAAAGAAGAGAAGACACACACACAAGAAGGCCATGCGATGAGGGTCTACGAGCCAACAAGTGCTGCGGATTGTAGCAACAGCAGAAGCTGAGAGCAAGGCGGGGATCAGATTCTCCCCTGGAACCTTCAGACAGAGCATGACCCTGCCAACACCTGGATTTGGACTTCTGGCCTCCAGAACTGGGAGCCAATACATTTTTGTTGTTTTAAAGCCCCTGGTCTGTGGTGCTTTATTATGCCAGCCCCAGGAAACATCTACCTGCATCCTCACTGATCCTTTGGCAACTCAATCCTCAATTTACAAATGAGGAAATTTTTTTTTTTTTTTTGGTACGTGGGCCTTTCACTGTTGTGGCCTCTCCCGTTGCGGAGCACAGGCTCCGGACGCGCAGGCTCAGCGGCCATGGCTCATGGGCCCAGCTGCTCCGCGGCATGTGGGATCTTCCCGGACCGGGGCACGAACCCGTGTGCCCTGCATCAGCAGGCGACTCTCAACCACTGCGCCACCAGGGAAGCCCACAAATGAGGAAATTAAGGAATGTCCCCCTCTTCCTCCCAGGCAAGGCCTACAGCCACTCTACAGGGGAGAATGGCCACAGGCTCTCTTTCCCACCTCTGGGGATCCAGTCTGGCCAACGAGATGGAAGAGGAGGTCGGCTGGGACTTCTGGACAGAACGTCCTCCCTGACCCAGGAGACAGCATCTGGGGGGAGGCCATCTCTTCTGTCCTGCTTTGGGCAACATGTGTCTGTTCATTGATCACTCAAAGAATCTTCATGTGGGCCTGTGGGACTTCAGCTCACCTAGAAAGTTCTCTCGTGGAAGCAGAATAAGACCGAAAGGGCTGACTTGGGCCCCCAGACAGAAGCAGTCTAAAGGCCCCAAGCCCATGTCTTGGGTTCCCTGGGACTCACCAATTTTTCTGAAGTACTTTAGGAAACTGCAGCTGTTCCTTTGTACCTTCCCTCGTGGAGAATCTTTGCCCCACGTGTTTGCTGCTTACTTGGACTCCAAGGTGAGAGCAACTCTGAAATGAATCTGAGTTTTTAGTCTTGCCAATCTTCAAACCAGATTGGCCCAGGGTGGTCTGGCTTTAATGCCTCCACTAGGTAGGCACCAACATAATACAGAAATATAGGAGATAGGGTCTTTGCCCTGAAGGAATTTAAAATCCAGGCAGGAGTTTAGCAAAAAGCTCTCAAAGACACTTTCCCTGGCAAAATATGCAACCTTATTAATTCTTATTTTATAGGACCAGGTTGACAGCAACTCTCTCTTGCTTGAAATTGAGAAGCTTATAAAAATATGTTTCAAAACTATTGTGCAAAGCCATTTCTACTTAATGCCTCAGAAATAAAGGCTACAACCTTTTAGGGTCTTAAATAAGCAAAGTATATAAGCAGACTCAGATTGTGTGTATTGTTAGTTGACCCCCTTTAACCCTTAGGAAAATCATAAAGAGTTTTCTGATACCAAAGTGAGATCTCTCTTTTCCTGTTGAACGACTCAATCGGCGGCCGCTTTAATAATACTCCCTGCAAAATGGAACCACATGAATCAAAGAAGATGACCACCCAATAATGGGAAGGTCACGTCCAATCCACACACTTTGAAGAGCCCAAAGCAGGCTGGATGGAGCAAAGAGACTTTGGTCGAATGTAGATTGAGCTGAATAATTACTGCTGAGAACAATTAGTGGGAATAAGAAGTGGCATTGAAGCATCTGACTTGTGTGGGCTTGGAGAAGACAGCATCTTGTTTGTTCAAGAAAACAAAAACGAACAGAGATGGCGAACTAAACAAGGACAGAACCATAAAGAAAGAGCGATGAGAAGGAGGGGAGAGGTCACTTCATCTAAACCAAGACAATCTCACCCTCTGCGAACACCTGGGACCTCTCCTCCCTGGCAGCAAGGTCAGTCCCTGGGAATGAGCACTTAAGGAGGAGGCACTGCATCCTTGAGGCCAGGACGACCTTGTTCCATGGGATGTCACTGCCACCGAGGAAGGATGGGCACTGCAGAACGATGCTCTGCTATTTGGTATCCCTGAAAGGGTTCAAGGAGAGCTCAGGCCTCGGTGCAGATGGGGAGGACCACCGACGTCCAGCGAGCAGCATGCAGGATCAGTAGAGGAGGGGGACAGAGGGACCGAGCAGACAGACTGAGAAGGGCGCCTTCCCCTACCCTCCCCCAACGCCCACCCCCAACACCCCCTCCACAATCCTATGTCGATGCAAGCTTTTCTAATCAAAAGGGCTTCAATTCAATTCAGAATTGAAATTGTGGCTAAGATCCAAACTGAACTGTGGAGTGGCCATACCGAGGAAAGAATAGTCAAAGGGCTTTGGTTTTGTTTATTCGCTTCAATAGTGTTTTCTGGGTTGGTTGGTTCCTTTAAGGAATATTGATGGGTGGGTCCATTGGTTAAAAGGAAAAGAGCGCTATGTTATAGCCAAACGGGCACCGTTACGCCCTTATGTGTAAACAGTCTACACTAAATAAACAGACTGGGAAGGTGGCAGTTACTGTCTATCTTCACTGCGCTGCTGTTGCTGGGGGGTTTGATTCTGTCTTTCATGCGGTGAGACTGGTCTCCCCTCTTCACACCCAGACAATGACCCACCCAGCTGTTCCACCGCCTGGTCTTGCCCCGCCTCAGCAAGGCAACTGTGGGCAGTGTCCCCTTGTCTCTGGCTCCCAGTACCAGGTCAGTGGCCGGCGCCCAACATGTACCTTCTTCAGAGCTTGGTACCTGGTTAATTACTCCTGCTTTGTGTATCACAATCATCTATTTATGTGTCTGTTTTCCTCCTGATAATCTGAGTTCTTCCAGCACAGGAATGATGGTGGTGATGATAGCAGCTACCTCTTATCATCCACTTATTGCAGACCAAGGGTTGTGTTAAAAGACTGACATAGGGCTTCCCTGGTGGCGCAGTGGTTGAGAGTCCGCCTGCCGATGCAGCGGACGCGGGTTCGTGCCCCGGTCCGGGAAGATCCCACGTGCCGCGGAGCAGCTGGGCCCGTGAGCCATGGCCGCTGAGCCTGCGCGTCCGGAGCCTGTGCTCCGCAACGGGAGAGGCCACAACAGTGAGAGGCCCGTGTACCGCAAAAAAAAAAAAAAAAGAGATGATGTACGTGACACCTGGAGCTGCAGCAGCCATCCTGAAACCATGTGGGGCTGAGCCCAAAGACCAAAGCAGCACACTGAGTATAGTGGAGCAGAAGGATGTTGAGGGCTGGATCCTTGATAGTATCATTGGGTCATGGAATCAAAACTAAAAAATTTACCCCCCGACTTCTTATAAAATGCTTTCTTCACCTTCTAACAACCCAGTAGTATCATGTGCTGCTGAAAGCACCGTAAATGATTTATCATTGTCATCCCATTCTACAGGCAAGAAAGATGAGGCTCAGAGAAGTTAAGTAACTTGCCTACACTCAGACAGTTGGTGGCAGTGCTGGGATTTAAACCCAGGTTTTTGGTCTACACTGCCCACCTTTCATTCCTCTCTGTAGCCCCATGTGGGCCGTGTTCGAGGCTCCTCCAGTTTCCAATCTGACGTGCCAGCCCTAGACAGTTGCCAAAGCTTTGCTGGTGTCTATCACACAGCTGATGGCCCCTTCTGGGCCACGTCAAATCTCAGTCTGCACAAAGAGCTGGCGAATGCTGCAGGGGAGTGAAGGACTGTCAACAGTGGCCCCTCTGGAATTTGATTTTAACTTGTCCTCATTGCTTCCATAGCTCTCCAGTGGCTTTGAAAACATGAGTGGTGCAAATTATCCATTATTTTATAATTATTACACCAGGATTGCTGGCGGGCAATGGCTTACAGCATCCTAGTCAGAAGTGGATGTCATTCCATGGTTCTTGAATTCAATGAATGAAGGGGACCCATAAAGAGATGGTGCAGCGGGCCATAAGGCCTGGAATGAAGGCCCACTACCATGTGCTCCCTGACATCTGCTGACACAGGGAGGGCCTCATGTGGCTTAACTATAAGTTCCCCTCCCCACCCTGCTCCTGTGGACAAGCTCCCCTCTTCACACAACACTTCTCATCAAGGGGACCAGGTGCAATTCCTGCTTACTCATGAGCAGTGGGTTTCAGTTCCCTGCCAGCCTGTAATTGTCCAAACAAGCCCATCACATCCTCCCACGGGAACCAGGGGGCACCTCACCCTCCTGTTGCTCTTGCGTTGGCCAAAAAATTTGTTTGTTTCCCCACTCACATGAAAAACCCGAACTTTTTGGCCAACCCAAATACAAAGCCTGCCTCCCACGAGCACTGGTTGTTTGCTCTGCAACCCCTGAGTGGCCCTGGGGGGACATGCACTGCCCGTCTTCCCTGGGCTGTGGGTATAAGTAACTAATACACTGCTGTCCAGTGTCAGATGGCACGTGTCTGGCCATCCCCGTAACCAGGCGGTGGAATCCCTCCCCCACTAGTGGGAGGAGAGGAGGTGATGAAAATACACAGGGATTAAAACTCACGTGAAGATCAAGTGCTCCCAGTGTCTCAGCTCCGCCTGCTCCTCCGTGGAGGCCTCCAGAGCATCGTCCTTCAGTCTCTGCCTCACGCTCTGAATGCCCTCCTGGCCTCTGTCCCTCTCCTCGCCCTCGAGCCGCTCGGCCCGGGCGGCCAGGTCCCTGCTGTGCTCCTCCAGGATCTGCTGCAGGAAGAGCCAGGGGACCCCGCGCTTGAGCAGCTCCTGGGTCATCACCGAGTTCTGCAGCCGCCGCAGCTGCTCTGTGGCTTTCTCGGACAGTGAGAGGGTCAGGGCCCTGAGCTCGTCCAGGGCAGCCTGGTCCAGGCGCTCCTGCAGCTCCTCCAGGGTGGCGCTGTGCTCGGCCACCAGGCTCCGCCACTGGCCCATGTACTGGCAAGCATCCTCAGACGCCCCGAAGGCTTCAGCGATGGACAGCCGCTCCCTCCGCTGCTCCTTGTGCTGGCAGGAGTTCCAGAACAGACAATTAACAGGGGGCGGGACTCAGTTGTACAGCTCTTGGGGAAAACACTCCGGTTGCAGGAAGCACCGAATGTCAACATCTCTTTCCCCAATCACCTCACATTCAGCAAATTATTCTTGAAAACAAAAAAAGTAACATAATAGAAAGACCAATGGAGATTGCCAAAGTAGCAGCAGAGGAGAATTGAGCCACGAAATGGAAACTTTGAATAAATGCTTTGCTCTTCTAAAACCTACTAAGATTTTTATGCAAGTAGGCTAATAGGACAGAAATACTGCAAGAGCGTGTTCAGAACTGGAAGGACTCTTGATTTCTCCCCATAGTCAAGTCTTAGACAACAAGAGAGGAAATTTCTATTAAGGTTTTTACCTTCTTAACACATCCTCCCCAAAGGAGAAGAGTGCATAACCTGGTTGATCTTTAGCGAAATGTGACCACCTTTTACTCATTTGTTTCAAAGAAGGATCCAGGACATCTTTTTTTCTCTTCCTTCACTCAGATATAATATTCTCTCTATTCTCTCTATCTTGCTCTCTTCTTCTGGACTAGACAAAACCTGCCTCTGTCTATGTTAATCACAGTATTCCAGAGGCAAGGGGTGGCAAATTTCATAATTCAAAGATTTAGGGTGAAGATTTAAGCAAAAGGCTTAATCTGCCTCACCCAACTGAGCTTTTAGCAGTACCTCCTTTGTTTGAGGTTGCATCGTTTTTAAATGAATCAATAAAGTTGATCGTTCTTTCCCCCCTCCCCAAAAAACAAAATTATTCTTTAGAAAATAAGCCAACATGTAGTGAAAACTTCATTTGTTCAACATTTATTGAACACGTACCTATTGAGTAGGTAACACCCAAGAGGCAGACCACCTGGGCTCCTATCCTGGCTTCTCCACTTACAAGCTGAGCCACCCAAAACGAGTGTCTGGCCCTGTCTGGGCCTCTACTGCCTAATCTGTAAAATGGGGATAATAATAGGATCTACTTCACAGAGTAGTTGTGAGGATGCAATGAGTTGCTGAAGACATGTGTAACTCTTAGAGGAGGGCCTGGTGCAGAATTGGCATCAGTGAATATTTGCTATTATTATTACCAAGTCCCAGGCACATAGGAACTGAAAATTGAGATATCCTAAGAGAAAACCCCCCTGAGATCCATGAGAGACAATTTAAATGAGGAGGTCACAGAAGGCCTTTTAAAGAAGGAGACCCAAATGGATACAGCACGGGGAACGATATTCAATATCCTGTAGTAAAACATAATGGAAAAAACAAACAAACAACAAAGGCTAATCACCACCAAGAGTAATTATAGTAATGATATGCTACTACTAATTTTAAAAAGTTAAAAAAATAAAGAAGGAGACCCAGGCTTCCCTGGTGGCACAGTGGTTGGGAGTCTGCCTGCTAATGCTGGGGACACGGGTTCGAGCCCTGGTCTGGGAGGATCCCACATGTCGCGGAGCGACTGGGCCCGTGGGCCACAACTACTGAGGCTGCGTGTCTGGAGCCTGTGCTCCACAGCAAGAGAGGCCGCAATAGTGAGAGGCCCGCGCACCGTGATGAAGAGTGGCCCCCGCTTGCCACAACTAGAGAAAGCCCTCGCACAGAAACGAAGACCCAACACAGCAAAAATAAATAAATTAATTAATAAACTCCTACCCCCAACATCTTCTTCTTTACAAAAAAAAAAAAAGAAGAAGGAGACCCAAGGGAGACCTGAGGGATGAGGTCATATCTCAGCTGGGTTAAGATGGGGGAAAGGATATTCCTGGGAGAAAGAGCAGTAGGCATAAAGGCCCTGTGCTGGGAAAAAGCTGACATGCATAGAGATGTACATCACGGTGTTATTAACAATAGTGCATCTGTGGACAGTCTGGGTTCTATGTTGTGCAAATATGTCTTGTTCATGGGTCCGGGTGACCAGAGAGTGTCAATTCCTTCCTTCTACAATATTGGTTGAGCACCTACAATGTGTCCTCAGAGCTGAGGATATGACACAAACCTTTGCCTTTGTGGAGCTATGTTCTCACTCTGTACCACTCACAAGATTTATCAAAAGCAGCTGTAAGAAACAGTACTCATGGAAAACTGCTGAAGTATCTGCAGTTCTTCCATCCTTCCAGATCCTAGCCTGGAACCAGGCCAGACCATCAGAGAAGTGTGTTCTTGGGCCTCATTGCTTTGATCCTTGAGCCAATGGAGATGGATGAGGTGATGCTAAAGATGGGGTGGAGTTCAACGGTCCAGGTGAGAATGCTGGGCCCAACACTTGATAATAAAAGCAGAGTTTTTAATCAACCAAATTAAGTTATTGTTTCCCTTTCCCTCCCGAATGGCATCAGACCACCCCCTGTGTTATCCCATGTATCTAGTATCTCCTCTGAATCTATCCTTGTTCCCATGCTCAGGACATGCTCTCATCCGTTTTGACCTGGTCAAGGTCTACAGCCTCCCACTGGTCCCATTGTAGACCTGCTCAAGGTCTACAGCCTGGGGCTCCTCCAACTCTATGGCAGGCTGCTCACAGGAGCTTCCTAAATCCCAAATCTGATCTTCCTTCTGAAACTGAGCAGGACCTGTGGGGCTCCTGGGTATGGGAGCCTTTTGAACAGCTGCTAATCAGGGAAGGGAGGGGAGGCACAGACAAGGGAGGGGCAGCCAAGAAACAATAGTGTAGCCTTGGGGCAGGGTCCCGGTTCCGCCTCAAGGGATACACATAACAGTATCTTTGAGCTCTTTTACAGAACTAAAACCCCCAGCAAATGGAAGTATCTTTGAGCTCTTTTACAGAACTAAAACCCCCAGCAAATGGAAGATGTTAGCATTCTTCATTCCAGAGACGGTAATGACCTGCTCATCAGGAGACCACCTGAGGCCAGATTAAGGAACTGCGGGCACTGCACACACCCTGACCTTTAGCAGCATCTCTGCCCTTGAACCACTGCCACAAAACTCATCACCCAATCCTCCCGGGTTGGGACACACAGTTTTTCAGGGCACGAACCCACTGCGTCCTTCTTTGCCTGACAAAGCAATAAAGCTATTCTTTTCTACTTCACCCAAAACTCTGTCTCCAAGATTTGATTCAGCACTGGCGCACAGAGGCCGAGATTTTGGCATCACTTCTCCTCCTGAAAACCCTTCAATGTTCCCCACTGTCCTCGAATGAAGGTCAGCTGCCAGCCCGGCACACTGCCCTCATTGACGAGGTGCTGCTTCCTGGGAGTGCCTCCTCCAGCCCCCACCCTCTGCCCTCCCAGCTCTCAAGTTCTCGGAGCTCCACGCACAGCGGGGCACCCTCGCCTGAGTGCTTCACCTTTGAACAAGACGCCTCCCCATCCCCTGCAGTGTCCTTCCTGCCTTGCTCGCATCAGATGCTCATCTGTCCCCCAGAACTCGGGTACCCCAGGAGACGGTGACTTCCTCTCTGTGCTACCAGAGCATGTAGGGAGCACATGATGCCTTTCTGTGGTTGCCGGTTGGTCTCTCCCCTCTCGAGGTTCACAAACAGCTGAGAGGGTCAGTGTCAAGGACAAGACTGAGGCTCTAAGTCAGACAGGCCTGGGCTCAATTCCACATCTGCCACTCACTAAACATGTGGCCTTGACCTCATTACTTAATACTGTGATCTGAATGCTTGTGTTCCCCCAACATCCATAGGTTGAAACCTAACATGGGACATGGTGGTGTTAGGAGAGGGGGCCTTGGGGAGGTGCTTAGGTCATGAGGGTGGAGCCCCCTGAATGGGATTAGTGCCCTTATAAAAGAGGCCCCACACTCACCCACCAAGCTTCCTCCCCCTTTCCACCCTTCTGACTTCTTCTACCAGCAAGAAGTCAGCTGTCTGCAGCCAGAAGAGGGCCTTCACCAGAACCCGACTTGCCGGCACCCTGACCTTGGACTCCCAGCCTCCAGAACCGTGAGATATAAATTGTGGTTCTCTATAAGCCACCCAGTCTGGTACTTTGTTATAGCAGCGCAAATAGACCACAACACTTAAGCCCTGTCAGCCTCGAAGTCTTCATTAAAAAAAGAGAAAACAGGGCTTCCCTGGTGGCGCAGTGGTTGAGAGTCCGCCTGCCGATGCAGGGGACACGGGTTCTTGCCCCGGTCCGGGAAGATCCCACATGCCGCGGAGCGGCTAGGCCCGTGAGCCATGGCCACTGAGCCTGCGCGTCCGGAGCCTGTGCTCCGCAACGGGAGAGGCCACAACAGTGAGAGGCCCGCGTACCACAAAAAAAAAAAAACAAAAACAGAAAACAGTAGCATCTACCTCATAGGGTTAATGTAAGGATTAAATAAAATACATAATACACTTAGCACAGTGCCAATTAAACACTCCATAAATGTTGTAGCACCCATCGGTCATTATTCACTGGAACCAGCACTCCTATTCCCTTGCCCTGGCAGACATTACTAACCTACCGCAACCCTCAGCTTTGCTAGGACCTGTAGAGATCTTGACGCAGCATTCCAAAAAGTCACTACCAATCAACTGTAGATGGCACATCAGGATGCCTGCCCAGCTGCCCTTCGGATCCTAGCCCTCTGATGGCAGTGCCTGGCATGGAGCCCGGCACTTGGTGGGTGTTCACAATGGTTATGTAAAGAACCAAGAGCACAATTCCTTATATACCTTTTGCAGCATCTCTCGCCTTCTCTTAATTATTAATTTTTGGTGGAGTTTTTTCTTTTCCTGCTTTAAGTCATTGTCCAACTTCTGTTTTATAGAAAAGACTTCTGTCTGAGCCCGCTCCAAGAGCACCCGCATCTGATCTTCATCCAAGTAGCCTGCTCTAGATGAAAAAGATGCAGGGTTAGTTAACACACTATCCAAACTCACCTGCAGCTTGGCTGTGCTGTGGCTGAATGTTTATCTCCATATTAGTTCGGTTCGAATCAGAGAAATCTCTACCATCAGAAGGAGCAGGAGAACAGGAAGCTAAGACGTTACGAAAATGCAGGAAGGGTAAGGTCAGCTTTTTCAGAGATGTGCAGAGAAAGCTCACATCCCGAGAGAAATTACAATTGGGCAAGAGTTCTTGGAGGCAGCAACATTCAAGGGGACCACTGTGGAAGAGATAGAATCTTCCAAGAGGAGATGGTAGATTAGGAAGTCCTAGTGACAGGAATGGCACAAGTAAAGTCCAAGAGATAAAATGCAGGGAAAACACGCTGTGAGGGTTAATTCTGTTTATCAACTTGACTGGCCAGGGTGCCCAGACTAAAGATCACTTCTGAGTGTGTCTGTGCAGGGGTTTCCAGGTGAGACTAACATTTGAATGGGTGGGCTCAGTAAAGCAGATGACCCTCCCCAATGTGGGTGGGCACCCAGTCCACTGAGGGCCTGAACAGAATAAAAGGTGGAGGAGTAAGGAATTCACTTTTTTTTTCCTGCCTCACTGTTGAGCTGGGACATTTCATCTCATCCTCTCCTGCTCTAGGGCTGGGATTCCCCTGGTTCTCAGGCCTCTGGACTGAATTACACCACTGGCTTTCCTGGGCCTCCAGCTTGCAGACGGCAGATTTTGGGTCTTCTCAGCCTCCACAGTCACACAACACAATTCCTCAAACATATCTTACTGGTTCTGTTTTGCTGTTGTTGCCACTATCACCACTACCATTCCCAGTCTGTCTGCATCCTTGGGCTGGGCCCCCTGCTTGGCATACCGTAGATTCCCCATGGAAGCTTCCTGAAGGAATGAATAGGTGACTGAGCAACTGGTAGATATGCATTTCAGAAATATAAGTCTGTGCCAACCTATTAAAATAGGATTTAAAAATCAGAGGTACAGAACACTTCCCTGGTAACTGCTCCCCATGTATACCCAGCTGTTGGGTGCTTCCATTCAAGGCAAGGAGCTGTTTCTTTCACTCGAGTGAAAATGAATCAGGAATGTCAAGTTAACTGCAGTGACAAATTCATTAGCATCTTTGGGTGGGGAGTGTTCACATAACTTGCACCTTACTGAATCCTCATTAAAGAGGACAAGAGAGGGCTTCCCTGGTGGCTCAGTGGTTGAGAGTCCGCCTGCCGATGCAGGGGACACGGGTTCGTGCCCTGGTCCGGGAGGGTCCCACATGCCGCGGAGCGGCTGGGCCCGTGAGCCACGGCCGCTGAGCCTGCGCGTCCGGAGCCTGTGCTCCGCAACGGGAGAGGCCACAGCAGTGAGAGGCCCGCGTACCGCAAAAAAATAAAAATAAAAAATAAAAATAAATAAAGAGGGCAAGAGAGCTGCCAAGTCCTAGCACAATTACTCAGGTAGTAGAACCAATTCATAAAAGCACGGCTTGTCCTAAGAAAGCCAGCCTTATCATCATGGCCCTACTCATTTTAAAGCTTGTAACCTACAAAGAATAAATTTCATTGTTGACAATTATGCGTCTCATAGACTAGCTGAGAAGGAACGCTGCCGAAGGGCTAGAGGCTGCAGTGAACAGCACCATTTACCTGGCTGCATGGTACCCCAGTGCCATACTCAGAGTGCAAGATAAGCATCTGTGTATTTATACTTAATTCCAAAGGCCAAGACATGGAGGCAACCTAAATGTCCATTGACAGATGAATGAATGAAGAAGATGTGGCATATATATATATATATATATATATATATATATATATATATAGTGGAATATTACTCAGCCATAAAAAAGGATGAAATAATGCCATTTGCAGCAACATGGATGGACCTAGAGATTATCATACTAAGTGAAGTAAGTCAGACAGAGAAAGACAAATACCATATGATGTCACTTATATGTGGAAGCTAAAATATGATACAAATGAACTTATTTACAAAACAGACTCACAGACGTAGAAAACAAACTTATGGTTGCCAAAGGGGAAAGGCATGGAGGGATAAATTAGGAATTTGGGATTAGCAGATACACACTACTATATATAAAATAGATAACCAACCAGGACCTACTGTATAGCACAGGGAACTATACTGAATATTTTGTAATAACTTATAAGGGAAAAGAATGTGATAAAGAGTAGATATATATATGTATGTATAACTGAATCACTGTGCTGTACACCTGAAACTAAGTCAACTATACTTCAATTAAAAAAATACAAAAATAAAAACAAACTCCCCCCCCCCCGAAAAAAAAGAAAAACAAAGGTGAATGCAAGAGCCAGCGGTGTCCTAGAGCTCAAGGAGAAGTGGGCTATCCCATCACACAGTTCATGAAAGCCTCCACCATTGATTTCTCTATGAAATGTTGGGGATTTGCTTTAAGATAACTCAGGGCAGGGATGTATAGCTACATCAAGATTGCCCACAAGCTGGTACCTACTGAAGCTGATGACGGGCACACGTCGGCTCACTGTATGGTTGTCTCGACTATGGGGTATGTTTTAAAAATTCTGTAATGCAAAGGATTCTTCCAACTAGAGAATTCTTAAGAAATAAGTCAGGAGCAGCCAGTGCATGCGCTGCATGAACAGAAGTAGATGGTCTTTGATGAGGAACGTTGGGGCAAGGCTGTTTGTCTGCATCATTTTGGGTGGTTTGGGGGTTTTACCTCTCGTGTTTCTGGATAAGGAGGGTCAGCTGAGCAGAAGCAGTGCTAAGCAGGCCCTGCACACGGGTCTCTGATGACTGTATGTTCTGGACCAGATACTCCCTGTGGCCAAATCTTTTACTGAGATGGTATCTCTTACTAGCCTGGAAAAAGTCCATTAGCTCTTCTACATTGTCCTGTTTAAAAAAAAAAAATCAAGAAAGTATGCTTAAATAAAATTTAAAGAAAATTCTTTCTAGTCAGTTAAAATATTACATTTCCTTTCTGAAGAAAATACACGGGCATAGAAGCCCTGGGATTAACACCTTAAATGTCCCTGCCTCGAACAAAGGCTCAGAAGAAATGAGGGCTTTGAGAAGTGCATTTGAGACCCAGATGGTAAAGAGTTATCAAAACAACTAACTTTGCTTCCCTAGAAATGGAATATAAATTTCTCTCAGGCATCCTTCACCCACGCGCACAGTCACACCTGTGGTGCTCCCCAAACACAGCACCAGGACAGGTGCTGAAGTTCTGGGATAAATTAGCCACCGGCTCTGACCCCAGAACTCCCACTCTCATGGAGGACATGAGATGAGCCTGGTCACAGAGTAGCACAAAGTTCTTATAATGTACAAAATGCATAAGAACCCAAGCAACACAAGAGAGTAATAATAGCCTTGCATATACTGGGTGTTTTTGCTGGGCCTGGCATTGGACCCAGAGCATTTCTCGTCTTTTGTAACTTAATTTAGGGACAGGATACTATTATTCCCATTTCACAGATGAGGAAACTGAGTCCATATCACACAGCTGGTAAATGACTGAGCAGGGATTTGAACTCAGCCATCTAATTCCAGGGCCTGTGTTTTAACTTCATAATAGGCTGTCTCCCAAATCCAGCTTCAACCAGTAGCATAATAATTAGACCAGCAGTAATTAAACCCACGGTAATTAAAACATCAGCCTCAGTGTACTATCCCACTGACTGGCTCTGCTGTCTTTTTTCCATCTGGGGAAATACTGTCCATGCAGTGGGTTACCCGAAAGTTCAACATTTTGTTCAATAAGAAACGTATGATGTTTTTCTTTCCACACAAAAGCTATAATCTCTCCAGGTCCAACACCTGAGGATTTGCACTCTCCTGACAGTGAAAAGCAGAATGGTCGGTGGGATGTGGCCAAATGCCAGCTTCTGTCTGAGAGCTCCTGGCAGCAGAATCAATACAGCAGGAACACTGTGGTGACATTTCTATCCTCTACGGAGCTGGATCACGTGAGTCAGCTGACCTGAGCCCTTGCCGTCGGGAAGCTCAGAGTCGGGATCCTCAAATCCTAATCTGTCTGTGCCTTGGGACTGTCACCAGGGCTGTTACTTTTTTGTCCCCAGTATTATTAACAATAACACGTGTTTTTCCAACGTGGAGAGTCAGCCACAGCTTATCACGAGGAGCGGGCAAAACGACAGCAAAATCTGTTAATCCCTAAGTGATGCTGTGGGGTCTGAATACCTACCCAGGACTTTATTTACTCTCCTAAAGTTTTACTGGGAAAAACCAAGAGCAAAACGGAGAGGCTGGCCGGCTCTCTTCACGCCAAGATGCCCAGTGCTTTCTGACAGTGGTCCTCTCTTTCCAAAAGGCTCACGAGAGCCGCCTGGTCTCCTCGTGGGACAGCCCTGATCTGTTGCAGCTCTCACTCACGAGGCCTGTGCCAGGACCAGAAATCTGGTGCTTTATTGCACACCAGTGATGCACTGTGTGTACAGGCACAGGTAAAATGCCTCAGGCAGGCCTCATAAAAATAGTGACAGTCTCATAAACTATTTTCACAGTCATCTAGGAATTTATTCAGTCTGGGTTAATGACACTCACACTCAAGCTTACATGCAAAAACACCCACAAATTCACCCAAGAATATCGAGACAGAGAACATAAACCCTAGGCATACATTGCCATACATACGTGTATGCACATATATATTTATATTTTTAACCACTATATATATTAACCATATATTGTGCCAAGCACTGGCTTTCCATGAATTAGATCATGAAATCTCCATCATGACCCTCTTAGTGTGGGGACTCTATTACCCTCATTTTACAGGTGAGGCAACTGAGTCTCGGAGAAGTTAGGCAATTTGCTTAAATTCACAGAGCTGATGGGTAGTGGAACTGGAATGCAAGTCCAGGTGAGCCTGAGTCTAAGGTCTGTGCTTCAAGCCCCCATTTGCCCTGCTTATTGGAAACTCAGCCGCCGCATCAAGAGGTCGAAGGAAGACAGCATTAGTTCACTGGAACCCAGCACAAAAGAGACAGGACTTAGCTCAGAAAGAGGAGAAATTTACTGAAACAGTTCAGGAAAATGACTCCTCCATCAGAGAGAGCCTCATTTGAGGCATTACCTGTATTTTAGAGTAATCTTGCAGCAGCATTTTCGCTGCCTCTGGCTTCAGTTCCCCTTTGAAAATAGCACTTTTTATCTGGGTAAAAAAGATACTGTGCAGTTCATTCCTCTGGAAAATGGCCAGCTGCCTGTGGGCCTTGGCAAAATCTTCCTCCTGCTGCAGAGCAAGGGACCTCCTCAGGTGCTCCTGTTCTAGGCCATGGAGCGTCCGCAGGAGGCTGCTGCATTCGATAGCGGACTGTGGAGAAGAGCGGGGCACGTGGGAGGTAACACACTGGTCAGGCATGCACAGGCACATGTGTACAACATGTGAGCACACACATGCATGCACGTGCACATGTACATACATGCACGCACACACAGCATACATGCATGCACCAACACACATGTGCACAGTGCATATAAATGCACCCAGCAATAATGCACATACAGGCACACGTACATGCACGTGCATATGCACACACGTGTACAGAGGACACATACATGCACCACCAACATACACACAGTGCATATCAATGCACACAGCAGTAATGCACATACACGCACACACATGCATGCACGTGCACAGGCACATACACATACACTCAGCACACAGATATGCACCACCAACACACATGTGCACACATACACATGCACAGTGCATATAAACGCGCACAGCAACAAACAGTGCACACACATGCACAAAGATACAGGCAACACAGCAATACAAATACAGAGCACGCATGTGCACATGCACACACAAGCATGTGTGTGCACACCCACATGGAACACACACATGTATACACACAGGCATACACACACACTGAATCCCAAATTTGCCATGAGGAAGCTGCTAAACTCTGGGAAATGCTGTTGTAACCTGTCCTCCCTGTTATCTTAACGTTTTCCAGAACCATCTCAAAGAAAAAAATTCACAAGAGTGGAAATTTTCAAATCAAACTGCCTGAAAATAGCCCGCAAAATGGAAACATCAATGGACTGTGCTGTTAGGCTCTCAAGCTTATTTCCATCATCTTTCATCCTTAACTTAGATGAAGAAAAAAATACGAGCAATCAGGCCCAAACTGATAACCTTTGTGTTAAAAGGGAGGCAAAGGGGAGGTAGGAAGTGGCTCCTGGGATGCCTCCACTTTATGTGGTCCAGAGGGAGGGCAGCAGGGGGGTGACACGCCTTCACTAAGTTCCTGATGCATCTGCACTCCCATTACCTCAAAAGACTCATGCCGCAGGAGGGTGTCTTAGTCATTCCACGTGCAGAGGCAGAATTCTAAGAAGCCCCCAAGATTCCTGGCCCCCAGTGTAAGACGTCACAGAAATTCCCTCCCTCTGAGTGTGGACATAAACTTTGAATATGATGGGACTGTCACTCCAATGGTCAGATTATTATGTGGCAAAGCTGAAGGGGTCTTCTCTTCTGGAGAGAAGTAGTTATTCACAGCTGACTTGATCTAAATTACAGAATGCAAGTCACCCACAATGAGGGTGTTGGGCCCCTGGTTCTGGGCAGCACAGGGATGCTCTGCTACCAGGGGAGTAGCTGGTGCCCAGGTAGGTCCATTCATCCATGAAAGTGACCTTCTATTTTGACAGTATGCAATTCGACAAGCTCCAAACCTCAATTTATTTTAATTAATAGGAATGAAACAGGGGTGAAATCCATTTAACTCCTCACAGCCAGGACAAAAAGCAAGCACACAGCACACGTGCACGCGCACACACACACACGCATACACACGTGCTTGAGTGCGCGCGTGCAAATCCTAAAACGTAATTATCTGTCCTTGCTTAGAATAGTATTTCTGAAGAATAAGGCATGAGGAAATGTGTTTGTGTCATAGTGAAATGCTCCTTAAAATAACTTTTGGTGGGAATCCTCCCCATTTCCATGTATACTGCCCTCCTAAGGGGGTCCAGAGACCCACAGAAATGTGTTCATCCCCTGCTCTAGTTCAATCCTTCTGTGGCACAGATGAGAAGACTAAATCCTAAAACAGGGGACACCACGGAGGCCTGCCAAGCAGGGGAGGTCATGTGAGGTAGCCTGGGAAGCACTGTACTAGGGGGCATTGGGGACTGGGGTAAAGTAGAGAGAGCAAGCCCTGCTTACGGGGTCAGCCACTGCTCAGCCCACCAAAGGGGGCTTTGCAGGACTACGCACCTGGTGTGGCCATATCTTTCCATTTTTTTTAAGAGAAGTTGAAAGTCTGGATTTTCTATCCAAAATTTTATATTTTAAATATTGGCAACAAATGTGCATTTTTAAAGGTACATTAAAATAATGGTCACTCACCCCCAACTCCCTATTGAACTTTCCACTAAAATAGACTTCTCAGAGAAATGAGGCATGTTTATCCTTCGGCTTAAAAGGCCTAAAAAAGCAACTTGCATGGAGAGATTGGGAGGCCTGGATCAGGATAGGGTACTTCGATCCTGGCTCGAGAATTGCAGGCCTGTGCCAGGCTGTTCTGACAACTGCTCTTCGCGCTGACTCTAGGCCATCAAAAATGTGAAATCGCGTCAGGAAATTATGACTGTACTAAATGACACTCCCTGTACTCAATTTAGCAAGCTGGACAAATTGTGAAAATGTTTTATAGAAATAAAACCCCCAGAGATGGTTCCAGTGTTAAGAGTTCTTGCCCTTAAGGCATCTTTTCCTTTAAGACACACTCAAAGGAGTTAGGAAACCTCCGGCAGCTCAGGGCAGGATGCGCTGCTGCTGCCTCTTCTCCGAGTAGCTGGGAAGCACGTGGATCTGGAAGAGGGTCCCCCTACAAAGTACACATGCTGAACGGCCAGTGGCTGCTTGCAGGAAGCTGGGCAAGACACTTCCCCTCTGGGCTTCTGTTTCTCCAACTTGAACTGGAAAGATTTCACATCCTGACTGTTTTATGTCATGGGCTTCTTTAAAGATTACACTAAATAATGAAACTGGATAGAACAGGGCTGACACTGCCAAGCATCGGTCTAAGGACTATACAAGCATTGACAGTCCTATATGACAGGCATCATTATTACCCCCGGTTTAAGGATGGGGAAACCGAGACCCAAGGAGCCTGAACAAGGCACCTTCTGGAGGAAGAAAGTGAGATCTAAACCTAAACCACCTGCCTCCAGAGTCTATATTTGCCACTACCCTTAAGAGTTTCTCCATGCAGAAACGCTTTACAGACTGTACGGGATCATATAGATGTTTAAATGTGAACAGATTTCATTGCTATACTAATTACTGGAATTCCTAAACTTTACTCAAAAAAACTGATCCTCCTCATTTAGCTTTTTTTTAAAAAAAACAAAACAAAAAACTAATTCTTGGAGGAATAATATGGCCAAAATATTTTCATGCATTTTATTTAAAGAATACTACAATAAATGAATAGATGACAAAGTCACTCTAAGATGGAATGACTTGCACGGACTGGGAGGGAAATAGCTCTGTTAACTTTTGCAGTTTTATGCTATTTTTGGAAGTGGATTTGCTCAAATAAGGAGACTTGTCTCTGGACAGGGTGGCCTGGGGGATCCATAATGATGGTGCCGCCCACCCTGAGCCCTGCACAGAGCGAGCAGGAGAACACTGTGTGTCACCCCTTCTCTTTGCCCCCAACAACCAGTGGAAACAATGAGCAAACACTTAAAACTGCGCTGCCGCGGGCAGTCTTTGCAACAAAAGCATTGCAAAGGCAGAAGCCCACCAGGATTACGATGCACTGTTGCGTGAGGGTGGCCGTGAGGCCTGATGGTCGGGGAGAGCTGCCTGGGTGTGTGTCTTGGTCCATCCACGTGTCCTCAGGCAGGTGACCTTCTCCTATCTGTTTCCTCACCTGTAAACGTGGGAGCCTATCAATTCCCACTTCACCGAGTGGGTGTGAATATTTGAAGAGAAGGTCCAGGTGATGTGCTCTGAAAAACTCCTGGCCTTCAGTGAATGCTAAGTGTGAGAGCATTTAATGACATCTGTGATGGTAAGTGGAAACAACCATGATAGAAGGTTCAATGAACCGCATAAACCTTACTCTGTAAGAAAAAAAAAAGTAAAAATAAAGCAAAAGGTTTATGCTGAAATCCGAAGACAGGAGTGGGGTCCCCTTAGCATAGTGGTGTCTCCAGGCTCAGACACACAGCAGGAACTCAACAAACAGGCTGAACGAATGTTTGTCCACTGTTGACTGGTGGAATGTGTTTCAATTTTTTTCTGGGTTTTTCCTTTTATGCTTTGGAGCTGGAGTTGGCAGACTTTCAGTAAAGGCCAGATAAATATTTTAGGCTTTCCAGGACACATCAGGGTTCTGTCACATATTCTTTTTTTGTTTTTACTTTTTACAATCCTTTAAAAATGTAAAAACCATTCTCAACTCAAGGGCCAGAAAAAACAGGCCGGGCAGGATTGGACGCATGGGTCCCAGTTTGCTGACCTCTGCTTCTGAGTACCTTCCAAGTCTCCCTCATTGAATGCGTATTATTTTTATCAGAAAAAAATATATAACAAATTGAGGAAATAAGAGAGAGAGAGAGAATGAGACTGTTTGGGGCTGAAACAGTGAACAGTGTGTTTAACACATTCTTTTAAAGTGCTGGACTCACGGAAACACAGTGCCGACCTGTGCAATCATGGATGGAGGTCAGAGAGCACGGTCAGCCAGGGGAACAGTGGTGGGCTGAACGTTGCCCCCTCTCCAAAAAGATACATCCACATCGTAATCCCAGAACCTATGAACATGACCTTATTCGGAATAAGGGTCTTTGCAGATAATAATACAGGATCATTTAGCTAGGTCCTAAATCAAAAGATGAGTGTCCTTAAAAGAGACAGAAGTGGACGTGACAGGGTCATGGGGCCATGTGAAGACCAAGGTCAAGATTGGAGGGATGGGGCTTCCCTGGTGGCACAGTGGTTGAGAGTTCGCCTGCTGATGCAGGGGACGCAGGTTCGTGCCCCGGTCCGGGAAGATCCCACATGCCGCGGAGCGGCTGGGCCTGTGAGCCATGGCCGCTGAGCCTGTGCGTCTGGAGCCTGTGCTCCGCAACGGGAGAGGACACAACAGTGAGAAGCCCGCGTACCGAAAAAAAAAAAAAAAGATTGGAGGGATGCAGCCACAAGCTAAGGAATGCTTGGAGCCACCAGAAGCTGGCAGAGGCAAGGAAGGATTCTCCCCAAGAGATTTCAGAAGGGCCATGCCTGGCTGACACCTTGATTTTGGACTTCTGGCCTCCAGAACTGTGAGAGAATAAATTTCTGTTGTTTTAAGCCACGAAGTCTGTGGTCATTTGTTACAGCAGCTACAGGAAATCCATACAGGAGCCAAACAGAAAATAAGCCACACCCTAAAATGAGATGTGTGTTGAGGCGAGGGGACCCCAGCTGCAGGGGAGTGGCTGGGGGTGAGACAGCGTGAATCGCACCTCTCTGCTTAAGTGCCCAGCCCGTAGTCTGACCACAGGTGACCGACCCTCTGAGAGCCGGGCGCTGTCACCCTGAGAGCTCTCTACTCTCTCCCAGAGGATTTCTGTGCACGGCTGCCAGTCTGCAGAATGGAGGTTAGGAGTTCAGAAGCTCGTTCCTAAGATGTTAGACCTCCCTAGGTTGATAAATTTTCAGAACAGGTTATATGGGCTCAAGTCACCAGAGGGAACCAGCCATCTCTTCCATGGAGGAAGGTAGAAATCAGACTGGATTTGGTGCGCCCGGGAAAAAACTCTGGCGTGATTCCTTTCAAGACGGAAACTGACACTCTCTTAGGAAAATGAGAGCTGATCTCCGATCAACAGAGACCAGCCCTGGGAAGGCCGAGAGGTCAGAGATCCCAGAACTGGGCACTGTGCACGAGAGCCTACTGCAGCCCACACCCGGGGCTCCTTTCCTGCATTACTTCTTCCAGCTGCTCTGAGAGGGGGGCGCCCTCGGCCTTGACTCACAGACTTACAGAGGCTAGTTAAGGCCTTCCGGAGCTGAGCTGGAGTGTACTAGAATATGAGTCCAGGTTTGTCTGACGCCAGAGCCCGTGCTGGAGAGAACTTAGTGTGGTGCAGTCCAGACGGACACACGTGTGCACTGACATCACAACCCCCCTGAGCTGTGCTCTTGTGGACATGCTTTTCTGTGAATGAAGCCATTCTACCTGTCCCATGACACCCCACAGCACTGTGAACGTACCTCTATTACAACATGGCTGAATGAATTCACATGTGTTATATGCGAGAATCCTTCATTAGACTGTGAACTTCTCAAATGCAAGAACCATGTCTCAGTGCTCTCTGTACCTTCACTGCCTAGACAGTAGTGATCAGTAAATGCTTTCTAAATGAATTCTGGATGGATGGATGGAAGTGTAGATGGGCAGGTGGATAGAAGGGTGGTAGGCGGATGGATGGATGGGTTGGAGTTTGGATGAATGGATGCATGGATGGGTGGTGAGTGAATAAATGGATGGATGGATGAGTACATGGACAGATAGATGGAAGGGTGGTAGGTGGGGAGAATGGATGGATGGGTGGGTGGATGGATGAATGGGCAGGTAGATGTATGTATGGATGGATGGATGGATAAATGATGAAGGAGGGAGGCAAAGGAAAGCCTTCCTTTCAAAGTTGCCTTACCCTCTCACTAACACGTTTCAGCACCTCTTCTGCTTCCTCCATTGCTGCCATCTCCCTCTGGTACTGGCTTTCTGTCTTCTTTTTTGTTTCTAGGTCACACTCAGCTGTCAAGGCCACCATCTTCCGATCATACTCGTCTTGAATTTCTTTCTCCAGCAACAGAAACTGCTTTTTGAAAACAGCACCCATCCTCCTCTCTACCTGAGGGGAGAGATGGCCACTGCTGGTCAGATTTTTCAGTAGAAGAGCAATGATATCTTTGCTGATTTGGGTTCGACAAGCTTCCAGATCTGAGTCTGCCCAATTCAGGGTTGCAATTTCCAGCCTGGGAAACACAAAGGTCAAGAGAATTCCATTACATAAAATCACAGCAGAAACCAAAGGTCCCTCAGAGCTCTGAGGTTTCAACTTATTTGTAAAGTAAGGTCTTTCTTTTTTCCTTTTCCTTCCTTCTCTTCCTTTTCTCCCTCTCTTCTGCTCCATCCAGTTATTGAAGGACAGTGACTAAATTAGCAGAATATTATTTAGTAAATTTGCAGGGTACCATGTTGGAAACTACAAGGAATATAACTAATATAAGACATGGTCTTTGTCAACAAGCAACAAGTCAACAAAAACAAGAAGACCAGGAGAAAAATGGTTAAATATTTGGAGGATTTGAAAAATTAGGTTCATTTTACTTTTTTCCAATTAAAAATTAATTTATAGATATGTCAAGTAAATGTAATGTAATACCCTGGATTGAATCCTGGAACAGAAAAAGGACATTAAGTAAAAACTAGGGAAATCTGAACGAGTATGGACTTTAGTTAATAATAACGTATCAGTATTGGGTCATTAATTTTAACAAATGTACCACAGTAATAGAAGATTTTAATAACAGGGGAAACTATGTACAGGGTATGTAGGAACTCTCTGTACTATCTTCTCAATTGTTCTGTAAATCTAAAACTGCTCTAAAAATGAAGTCTACTCAAGAAATATTTGTGAGATACTTCACAGAGTCACAGGTTCTAAAACTTGATTGTAATGTTGTAATGGTGGTTGTACAGCTATATATAGTTACACATATATATCAGACTGTACTCTTAATGTGGGTGAATTTTATGGTTTGTTGGTTATACCTTTATAAAACTATTACAAGATGCACAGGACAAAACTATGTCTATGATAGAAAAATCTGGAAAATAAACACAGAAAAAGACTTCATTCACAGTAGGTCTATCACCCAGTCAGAACCAATGGAGGTATTTGTTGTATTTGCTTCCAGTTTTTTTTTTGTCTACACATATTTTCCCCATGGATGTATATTGTTTACATAGATGCACATATAGTTTTGTCCTGTTTTCAATTAATGTTGTAACAGGCATCTTCCAGTTGTATTTAAAAACTGTAAAAGTTTCCTTTATGATGGTTGCAAAATACTTCATGATGTGGTGTACCATGATTCAATTAACCATTCTTCTAGTGGTGCACATTTGGGTTACTTGCAAAATTCAAAGTCTAAGATAACCTGAAGTGAACATCTTTGTAAAGAGTTTTT
Organism: Orcinus orca; assembly: GCF_937001465.1. Classification (NCBI taxonomy): domain Eukaryota; kingdom Metazoa; phylum Chordata; class Mammalia; order Artiodactyla; family Delphinidae; genus Orcinus; species Orcinus orca. The sequence goes on from NC_064562.1 coordinate 118,382,832, forward strand.
GATATTCACAATGATTTTTTCAGTATGATTTCTACAAAGGGAATCACTGGGTCAAATGCTAGCAATATTTTAAGCCTCTTAGGGCATCCTGCCAAACTGCTTTCCAGAAGTTCCCCAGCAATGCAGTAGGATCCTTATTTCACCCCTCCCTGTAAAATGTTTAAATATATTTAATAATTTGATAGGAGAAAATGGCATCTGACTGTAAAAATATAAGGGTTTTAAGAAAACCTTATTATGGGGCTTCCCTGGTGGCACAGTGGTTAAGAATCCGCCTGCCAATGCAGGGGACATGTGTTCAAGCCCTGGTCCAGGAAGATCCCACATGCCGCGGAGCAACTAAGCCCATAGGCCACAACTACTTAGCCTGCGCTTTAGAGCACGCGAGCCACAACTACTGAGCCCGTGTGCCACAACTACTGAAGCCCATGCACCTAGAGCCCATGCTTTGCAACAAGAGAAGCCACTGCAATGAGAAGCCCGCGCACTGCAACAAAGAGTATCCCCTGCTCACCACAACTAGAAAAAGCCCATGCACAGCAACAAAGACCCAATGCAGCCAAAAATAAATAAATAAAATAAATAAAAATTTTAAAACTTATGAAAAGAAAAAAAAAGAAAACTTTATTATGGAAATTTTCAGGCACTTAAAGTAGGTAGAATAATCAGACTCCCAATGTAATCATTACTCAACTTGGAAAACTGTCAATATTTGCCAATCTTGTTTTAGTTACTCCCTTCAAAGTTTGCTTAGCTGGGCTTCCCTGGTGGCGCAGTGGTTGAGAGTCCGCCTGCCGATACAGGGGACACGGTTTCGCGCCCCGGTCCGGGAAGATCCCACATGCCGCGGAGCGGCTGGGCCCGTGAGCCATGGCCGCTGAGCCTGCGCGTCCGGAGCCTGTGCTCCGCAACGGGAGAGGCCACAACAGTGAGAGGTCCGTGTACCGCAAAAAAAAAAAAAAAGTTTGCTTAGCATTTTAAAGCAAACCCCAGATTTTTCATTTTACCTTTAATTTCCTCAGTATGCATCGTTAACTGTCAACTGTATATATATATATATATATATATATATATATATATACACACACACACGTGCATATGTATGTCTATATATGTGTATATATGTGTTTATGTATATCAGTTTTGCCTAACCTTGATGTCATTATCATATTCAATACCATTTAACCGTATCATATTTAAAGTGTTAAACAATAATCCCAATAATTAATATCAGTCATTATTCAAACTACCTCAAGTGTCCCAAAATAATTTTTACAGTTGAAAGTTTAATTCAAGAACCAAACAAAATCCCACAATGTTGACTAAGTCCACTTTATTCTATATCATTCTGCCCTTCCTTTTTTTTTTTTTTTGCGGTACGCGGGCCTCTCACTGTTGTGGCCTCTCCCGTTGCGGAGCACAGGCTCCAGACGCGCAGGCTCAGCGGCCATGGCTCACGGGCCCAGCCGCTCCGCGGCATGTGGGATCTTCCCGGACCGGGGCACGAACCCGTGTCCCCTGCATCGGCAGGCGGACTCTCAACCGCTGCGCCACCAGAGAAGCCCTCTGCCCTTCCATTTTCCCTTCCATGATTTGCTGGGGAAACCTGGTCGTTCATCCTGCAGAACGTCCCACATTCTGGACTTGGCTGATTGCTTCCAAAGGGTGTCATTGTTCCTCTATCCTTTGTATTTCCACAAACTACTAGTTAGATCTAAGGTCTTGATTAGAGTCAGATTAAATTTGTTTTTTTAAAATGTACCATAAGTAGTACCGTGTGCTTCCTGTAGGATCATACAATGGGTAAATACTAAGATGGATCACAAGTTCAAGTGGTTCCAGTATGATCCCTATATTATGAAATTCCCTATCTACCTTTCACCTAATGGTTTTAGTATACATTGTAATTGTTACCTAGATCCATGATATCATCAGGGGTTGAAAAATCACACTTTCTAATTCTATCATTTCTTCTGTATTTTTTTAAGCTGGAATTCTTCACAAAGAACTTTCTCTCCTCAATAATGCAGTTACTCTGACATAAAGCTTATAATTATGATAGATGTTTGATTCTTTGCTAAAGAGCTGGTGTCATCGCAACCTCCCATGGTGACAAATGAGTTGGGGTCTGTTTGTTAGTTGGTTTATTTGCTTGTTTAGGTATGAGAGCAAAAGGTTAATAAAACTTTTTCCAACTTCCTGAGAATCTGAGCTTTGGCTTTTACCTGAAAACCTCAGAAGGACAAGAACATCAAATGTCATAAAAAATAAAACCTGATTGGTAAATTACATCTGGATGGGAGGACCTGTAAATGAACCATAAATCCCTAACAGGGAAGCAGACACTGTGCTTTGAACTTTCCCGAGTGAGGTCATTCTTGGACCTGGGCATGTCCCTTGTGGAAACGCTGGAAGCCATGCCCGCGAGTTATTACAAAAGATGCTGGCAACTCTGGGGTATGAAGCGTTTAAGCCAGGAAGGCTCCCATAGCTGCCTGATGTAGACTGAACCTCCTTGCACTAGAGCTGTGTGACTTGGGGAGAAAATACCTCCTGGACAGCTATAGGTTGCAGTGTGACCTGAGGCAAGGGCACCCACAGAAGACTGTCTAATGCTGCCCTCACAGTGGACACGTACACTGTGTTCCTGCCCTCGAGTTACATAGAAGGGGTCAAGTGTGGCCTATGGGAGTCTGAAGAGTGCAAATGTTGAGCTGAATCTAGGAAGACCCCATGCCTCTGCGTAGAATCACTATGAAATTGTATATATTTGGTGGGTTTCAATCGACTACAGCCATTATTCTTTTTAATGCTCAAATTTTACCATCTTAGATCAAAATGTCTCCCGTGTCCTTTAGACCAAATTAATATAGTTTTAAACAACAGCTCATTCATTTCATTCTTTCATTTCCTCAACGGGTACTTACTGAACCTGGCATGTGCGGAGAGAGTTTGCAGGTTACAAAGCAAGGAAAAAGCAAAGAGATGCTTCCAGGTGGTGCGTGCACGGTTAAATATCCAAGGAACCAAACAAACCATGTCCCACAGTCTCAGAGAAGAATTACTTCTCTACTGAGACAGACAAAATAGATTGCACACGTTTAATGAAGCTTTTTGTGGTAGACAAAATAATGCCCCCGGCAAAGATGTTCATGTCCTAATCCCCAGAGGCTGTGAATCTGTTAGGTGACACGGTGAAGGAGAAATAAGGTTGCAGGTGGAACTAAGGCTGCTAATCAGAGATTGATAACAAGGTCTTTAAAAGTGGAAGAGGGAGGTAGAAGAGGAATGGGAATCAGAGGGAGATTCGATGAAGGAAGCGGCGGTAGGGGGGTAGGAGTGATGGAATCATCAGCTTTGAAGATGGAGGAAGGGGTCACGAGCCTCGGAATGTAGGCAGCTTCAGGAGGATGGATAAGGCAACGAAATGGATTCTCCCCTACAGTTGACATCTTGAGTTTTCCTAGCGAGGCCCATGTTGGACTTCAATGTCCAGAACTGTAAGATAATACATTTGTGTTGTTTGAAGCCACCAAGTTTGTGGTCACTTGTTACAGCGGCATATGAAACTCATACACCTTATCTGACTCACTCCATCCATCATCCATTCATTCATTCATTTATTAACTTGTATTAGAAAATGGGTGGCTGCCTATCGGGTAAACTGCAAGTGCTTTGCCAGGTACATGGGGATTGAAATGAACAGGAGGACATTTCCATAAGTTCTCTGCTGTTAAATCGCTTCCTAGCTTAAGCGAGCTGGGTAAAGGACTTGGCTTCCCCACCGCACAATGGGGACCATCCTCATAGGTCGTTGTTCAGGGCTAAAAGAGATAAGATATAGAAAATACATGGTGCGGAGTCCGGCATTTTGTTGTTTCTAAATACAGTAGTTTCCTTATTCTTTTCTATTCTCTCTCCCAGGAAATTGGTGGCAGGAGAGAGTCGGTCCTCACAGCTCACCCTTCCCGATCCCCTGGGAACACAAGCTCACAGACACTTTCTGTTTTAATAGTATTAATGTTAATCACCATGGATATACTCTCAGAAGTAACAATAAAACTGTCAGGGTGTTCCAAAGCCACAAAAGAAAGAAAAATGTCCCTTTAAACCAATTAAAATAGCATGCAATTAATGAAGGTGTCATCTGTTAATTTCCCAACCAGCCACAGAAGAACTAAATGCATATTAAGAATGCATAGTTTGCATACAGGATTGTCTCCACTGGTAAAATTCTCATCACCCCCTATGGTACTTTTAATTATTTAGACAACAATGAAATACACATATTTTCCCACTCCCCGCCCCCTCCAAAAGTCCCTAATGCCTCCATGAAACAAAGACATTTTGAGTTGCACAGGCTGGACTGGGATTCTTCATCTTCTTTACTACTTCAACAAGTTGGCAAAGTTAGCAAGATTCAAACGCTTCTTTCCTAGAGAACATCTAATTTTTTCAGGTCACAGAAGTGTCAGCTTTTGTCACTGTACTTTAGAGAGGAATGTACTTACTCTGGCCAGGTTTGCTGCATATACATCCTGTACAAGCAACAGCCCTCTTATAAATGAGTGATTTCCCATGGGAGTTAGAACAATGACCAGCACAGAGGGAGCGCTTCATAAATATAAGCCATTAAGATGTATTAGTGGCTTTTTCCCATGACAACATCTTTGCAAAAGAAATGGTACAGCTTAACTTATCCCAGAACTGATTAATGCTTTGCATAGCTACGGACGATACAAAAGAAACAAAGACATAGGTGTCTTTTTCCTTATTTATTTTGTATAAAAATGAATCAACTTCTCACCAAATGGCAAGCAAGGTGTCAGAAAGAAACTACAGTAGGATTTGCTACAGAAGGCAGTAGGTGTTCTCCTGAATGAGAAAGAGGGCTCATTAACGTGGAGGGTAACTCATTCAGAGTGAAAATGAAATGGCCATGGCCACTTTTATAATACAAATCTCCACGTTGGCTGATGTAACCACAACAGACCCACAAAAAACAACTGAGTATTAGTGAAACCAAAATTTTCCTCATAGGAGCCAATTTCCATGGCATCTCACTGCAGCAAGATTCCATGTAGAGACCATAAATCATATTTATATCCAATCGATTTGAGGGCCTGGACAATAAGAATTCAGGGGAAAATATCTCCTGGGTATCCTCACTGTCAAAACTGTAATGGCAGGTTAAATCAGAGTAAGACTAACTACTGTGTGTGAGTGAAACACTGGTTGAAGTTATGATAAACCCTAAATTTTTTAGTTTGGTATAAACTCAAATAGATTGTCAGACCCAGGGTCAGCATCCTTGTCTTTGACTTTTTCCTCTTAAAGATCTCTTGGTTTAGAAGTCAGCTTGGGCCCTCCCTCTCCAAGCTTGAAGCAGAGGCTCGTTAACTCCTTCCATCCTGGCGTTTCCACATCACTGCCCCCTCCCCAACCCCTCGGTGGCCAGACCTGACGGGACAGCTCTGGAACAGGCGAAAAATGTAAGGGAGAGTTCCTCTCTCCACTTGGCCGTTTCCCAAGAGATGGTGTTTCACTACGTCTGAAAACATCATGAGCTCGGGAGTCACGCCAACTTAGCTTCCAATCTCAGCTCCCCCTCTTAGGCGCCGGGTGACTCAGGTGAGTTATTTGATGTCTCTGATCCTAGATCCCTAGTTGGTTAGTAAGAATATTATCACCCATGTCAAATGAAGGCCACTGAGATGCACATGAACTTATCTACAAAACAGAAACAGACTCACAGACGTAGAGACCAGACCTGTGGTTGCCAAGGGCAAGGGGGTTGGGGGAGGGGAGGATTGGGAGTTTGGGATTAGCAGATGCAAATTATTATATATAGGATAGATAAACAACAAGGTTCTACTGTATAGCCCTGGGAACTATAGTCGATATCCTGTAATAAATCATAATGGAAAAGAATATGAAAAAGAAGATATTTATGTATAACTGAATCACTTTGCTGTACAGCAGAAATTAACATTGTAAATCAACTATACTTCAATAAAATACATTTTTTTTAAAATGAAGGTCATTGAGAGGATTAATAGTGCCTTTTATGCACAGGCTTTGTTTTAATAGCTTGATGGATATCAAGCCATTTAATCCCCATGATGATCTTATAAGGTAGGTGAAGAAACTGAGACACAGAAAAATTACCTTGTTGAAAGTCACAATGCTATTAGGTGGCAGAACTGGGATTTGAAGGCATGACATGTCTCCAGAGTCCTGGCTCTATACTCTGCCCCACTGCCTCACACTGACACGCACAAAGCACTTAGCTGGTGCCCGGCACAAAACAGATGCTGGAAAATGTTACTTCACACTGTTGTTGCTGTGGTTATGGCCATCAGAGTCTTCCTTGGTGTCATTCTTTATGGCAAAGAAAAGAAAATTTGAAGGGAACATAAACAGATGGATAGATGGATGGAGAAGTGGAGAGATGAATGTTACATAAATAGATTACATTTGAAATTCTTATTTGTATAGCTGGATCTTGCTCTACCTGGAGATTAGATGACAGTGATGGGAAAGAAAATATAAGGTGGAACATTTAAAGACGGCTTTAGAAATGAGATCAACCTTGGACATCATCTAAGTCATCTTTCCAACCAACGCCCAGGTGTCCTCATTATCTTTCCTGCAGAAGTCCCCCAGCCACCACTCTGCACACGCATGGTGAGGGGTGCTAACTGCCTCTCCGGGCGGGCTTTCCATCGTGGGAGAGCTCAGACAGTCAGAATGGTCTTCTTTGTAATCCACTAGAAGCCACCTCCCTAAAATGTCTATTGTTGTTCCAGGTTCCACCATCTTCTTGATGATTTCAGAGGTATCTGGCAATGGTGACCACGTGTACACTACTTCCAGTTGGGGCAGACGACACGGGTTTACCAAGAGCAACAGGAGGCTGGCAAAGCCGGGGTCACTGAAAAGAATGGATTGAGGGTCCGGGATGGACGTGAGGTGAGTGCAGGTGGCCGGTGAAGGCATGGCAATGACCAGGAATCGGGTGGTGAAGGTGAGACGGAAAGAGGGGAGAGGTCTGGGAGAGAGAGGTGAGGGGCCCCAAGGAGAGACCGCGTCGGGATGACGCCCACAGTTCACCAGGCCGTTTGCTTGCTCACATGGAACCTTGAATGGGGACTCCTGGTTAAAGATGAGGAGGGCCTTTCAAGGACTACAAGCTGCCTACACTGAGATGGACGACTTATTGGTTTCCTGGAGCTGTTGTAACAGAGTCTCACAAACCAGGTGGCTCAGGACAACAGAAACACCTTGTGTCACAGAAGAAGTCTGGATCAAGAGGTGGGAAGCCATGCAGGGGGGTTAAGACCCTCAGGAGCATCCTTCAGGCAGTGAGGGCTCGGAGTTGCAGATGAATGGTCCAGGGTAAGAGAGACAGAGGGCTGGAGGGTTTGCAGTTTTACACGGGGAACCTTGGGACTCTAGAACCAACTAGAGGATGCACAGTTTGGGCACATGGGTCTCCAGCAGAAGCTCTCGAACTATTAGGCATCAGAAGGACCAGAATGACTTCAAGTCATGTTAAGATGCAGATTCCCAGCACTACTCTCAGATTCTGATTCCGAACAAATGGATTAAGGTGCTGTATTGGTTTCCTAGGACTGCCTCATTAACAAAGTACCACAAACCAGGTGGCTTCAAAGAACAGAAATGTATTCTCTCCCACTTCTGGAGGCCAGAGTCTAAAGGCAAGGTGTCCACGGGGTTGGTTCCTTCTGAGGACCATGAAGGAGAATCTGCCCCATACCTCTCTCCCAGCTTCTGGTGTTGCCAGCAATCTTTGGCATTTCTTGGCTTGTAGAGACATCACTAGTCTTTACCTCTGTCTTCACATGATGTTCCTCCTTTCTGTTTCTGTGTCCAAATTTCCCTCTTATAAGGACACCAGTCATACTGGCATCTTAATTGTATCTGTAAAGATTCTATTTCCAAATAAAGTCATATTCACTGGTGCTGGGGTTTAGGACTTCAATATATCTTTTTGCAAGGACACAATTCAAGCTCTAACAGCAGCCTCCCAAGAATGAAAGTCCCTCACTGTCAATGAGATATCCAAGTAGAAATGGGTTGACCATCTGTTGGGTGTACTAGAGACAATGGAATGGAGCAGGACCCCATGGTCCTTGCCCTCCACCTGCCTCTTGTCTATAGAAAAACTTTAGCCAAAGAATAAAATTAATCAGAGAGGGCTTCCCTGGTGGCACAGTGATTGAGAGTCCGCCTGCCGATGCAGGGGACACGGGTTCATGCCCAAGTACGGGAAGATCCCACGTGCCGCGGAGTGGCTGGGCCCGTGAGTCATGGCCGCTGAGCCTGCGCGTCCGGAGCCTGTGCTCCACAACGGGAGAGGCCATGACAGTGAGTGGCCCGCGTACCACAAAAACAAACAAACAAACAAACAAAAATTAATCAGAGAGTGAGAAAATGCAGAAGCAAAGGAAAACAGTCAAACACGACCAAATAACAATAGTTCAGTCATTAAGCAAAGTCAAGGACTTTTAGTTCTTCTTCAAGGGCTGTAGATAATATTCTCAGCCATGGCCATATCCTCTGAGCTGTTCTGTAGATACTGAAACCCCCGCCAGGTGGAAGAAGTTAACTACATGATAATCAGACTGTAGCCATGACATAAGCTGCCACAATTCTGAGAACTAGCCTCAAAGAAATGGGAACAAACTGACCCAGAAACTGAAGATTAACTGTACTTAAAACAATCAAGATGACGCTGATCAGACCACTGCATGACCAATTTCCAGATGACTGTCAGAGCTGACTGTGCTGCTTCTGCACGTAGCCCCCTCCCTCCACCTACACACCCCTGAAAATTCCCTTCAAAAGCCCTTGTCCACTGATTATCAGGGGAGAATTGGCCTTTGGACACGAGTTTGCCTTCTCCCCCAGTTGCTGGCCTCCAAAATAAACGAAACTTTCCTTTCCACCAACCTTGCCTCTCGAGTATTGGCTTTCAAGCAGCGAGTAGCCGACCTAACTTTTGGTAACAAGAATACTTTTTCCCCTGGCCAAGAATTTAGACCAGATGACCTCTAAGATCCTTTGCAGCATCAAAACTCTAAGACTCTATCCTCCCAGGAAAGTAGAAATCACTTTATACTTGATGTTAGCTAACAGATGATCAGCAATTTGTGAAAATGGTTTTCATCCCACATCTATCCTTTTACTAGTTTATAAGGGTGTACTCTTACATAACCAAGAAAAGCTTATTTTCCCACTCATTGATGCATACATATAAAATGTGCCCTTTGTTGCTCATTTAACCTTCACCACATCCCAACATATCATGACAACCACCTCCAAGGTGTGCCATCCTGGCAGCCCCTCAAGAGCTCAGCCACCACTGTTTCAGGAGGTGAACGAATTTCTGGGCTTTTTATTGTCACACTTGCACAGAGTTAACGATTTTTCACTTTACGTGCACTGGACACAATCACAGCATTAATTCTTGTTCTTGTGAACTAGTCTTGTTCACTCGTTCACCAACATTTACTGAGCACTCGGGGTGACTTGTCCACTTCTCGGGACTGGAGCTGATTACAGGGCAGACACGTGCTAAGGACAAGGAGATAAAGCTTCACGGTGCCCAGCACGGTATGGAATCATATATTTTTCCATGTGGTCCTCTGCTGATTGCCTGTCTCCCTCAGTAGACTATAAGCCCCGAGGGCCAGGACCCTGCCTGTTGAGCTCACCCTTGCATTTCCAGCCCCTTGCCACCTACTGTAGACTGAACGACTCATGCGTGGGCAGCGGAATAAGGAGTCAGGAGTCACCGAGGAAATGCTGGCCATTTTTGCAAAATCCATGAAACTGAGCCATAGAAAGAAACCATGGGGTTCAGTGGGCAGAATAGAGCCAAGAGCTAAAATGAATGGAAACAGGTGAATCACTTACTGTGAGCCAGGCATCGCCACGCTCAGGTCTGGGTGTGTGGGAGCTCATTAAACCTTCACCATCCCCGTGTTCAGATGAGGACACTGACACACAGGAAGGTTATGGGTTGTGGTCAAGGTCATTAAATGATTAAAGGGCGGAGCCAGGAGTGGGGAAGAACCTTGCAACTCAAGCAGCCCTGCGCTAAGCCCAGGCGACCTCCTCTGCTAACCAGACAAGAAAACACAACTACACCTTCAACGTATGAAAAGTTGTCCAACCTCACACATTACAAGAAAAGTGAAAAATTAGAGCTCCAGGGAGGTGCAATGGTTTCCTATCAGACCGACACAGGTAGAAAGATCAGCTGCCCCTATGACTAGGGTGTGGGAAAGAGAGGCTCTCAAACACTGGAGGTGGCAAACTGGTCTGGCCTCTATGGTGGGCAATACCTATTTTAAAAAATACACACTAATGCAGCAACTTGACTTTGAAGAATTCATGCTACAGATGACCTTGCACACGTGCATCAAGACGTCTGTGCCGGACAGGCACCGCAGCACTGTGGGAGGGTGTGGTTAAGATGGTAGGCTCTGGGGGCTTCCCTGGTGGCACAGTGGTTGAGAGTCCGCCTGCCGATGCAGGGGACACGGGTTCGTGCCCCGGTCCGGGAGGATCCCACATGCCACGGAGCGGCTGGGCCCGTGAGCCATGGCCGCTGAGCCTGTGCGTCCAGAGCCTGTGCTCCGCAACGGGAGAGGCCACAGCAGTGATAGGCCCGCGTACCGGACGCATGTCCTGACCACACCTCCTACTTGCCTTGTGACCTCTGGAAAGTGACTTAAACTCTCTGGGCTTTAGTTTCCTCATCTGTAAACAGTACTTAGCTCAGAGGCTGCTCTGAAGGGTAAATATGTTAATGTCAATGTCAATAAAAAAAACCAGATCAGTGTCTCATTCGTATTAAATTCTCCAAAAATTCAGTTATGATTACTGTTATTGGAATATTATGCAGCCACTTAAAAGAGCAAGGTCGCTGTGTAGGTATAGATCTCCAAGACTGCTGCAAAGTGGGAGAAAAGGGAGCAAAACAGTGGGTAAAGTATGTGATTATTTTGCATTTTAATAAAGGAGTATATGTGTAAATATACATATAGTCATCAATGATCTCCAAAGGGTACATGACATGGGTAATAGACTGCCTTTGCCTCTAGGGATGACAACCAGAGTGCAGGTGATGAGAAGACAATTTGGTTTTTACAGTATGGCCTCTTCTGTCATTCTAGTTCTTGGCCATGTTCATTAGTTACTATTCAAAAAACTGAGTACAGAAACAGAAAAAAAGCAAACATGGGTGTTATCAGAGTCAGGGACTACATGTCCCTGCAGGACAGAATGAATTTCTGGGTCGCTTCTGACAACCTCTCTTCTGGCCGCTCTCTGTGGCTGGTGCCAGACCAATGTGGGTAGTGATGTCAAGATGGTGGCCCAGGCCAGGGCCTCAGAAGTCGGCTAGAAGCACCACCACACCCAGAGCACCCAGCCCTACCTGCCAGCACACACAAACTTCCATGAACTAGTGTCCATCACTGCAGCTGACTGATGGCCTGTGCTGGGGAGGGGCCATGTGCCTTTTCCCCCTGCTTACGGCCCTTCCACGTGGAGAAGATCTGGGAGTGGAAGTGACGGAGGACCGAAGCAGGAATCCCCTGCAGTCAGTTTTAGGGAGAGGCCTGCAGTGGGGCTGGCTATGCTTCCAGATAAAAGCCACATCCTCCAGCCTAGCTCTTCTAAGCAATAAAAGTAATGGGTGATTTTTCTGGCTGGACTGGACAACATGCCTGATGTATGTCTTATCTCCCAATTGGCTCAGAACTCAAGGCGGTGGGAGATGGGAGCTGTTTACTGACCCCTCAGACATGCCCAACTGTTGAGATGATTCCTGTTATGTCTAAGAAACTCCTAAGAGGATGCACGAACCTTGTGATTTGGAAGGGGTGTTGTGAGGAAGGGGAGATGCTGAGTCAGAGAGCACACCCATCACAGCCTGCAGTTGTTAAATGGACCATTTGTAACTCCTTGGCACACAGCGGAGGGGCTGCAGTGGGGGTGAGGGTGCTAGTCGACGATCATCCCAGCCTGCACCGCGTCTCCCTGCACTGCATTTAGTCGTCTGGGTTGATTCTCCCCGTAGACGGCTGCATGTTGAGTCCTCACTTGGTCTGGCTTCCTCTCCAGCACCTCATCCAGCTCTGCACCAAGCACTCAGCGGGAGCTCGGTAAACACTTGCCGAAAGAAGGTGTCTGTGGGACACAGAACTTCTCCGACAAACACCTGGCTGCAAAGACGAGTGAGGGTCACCATGGAAACCAGAGTGGCACTGCTGCTGCTCTGCTCAGCAGCAGTCTCATATGTCCCCATGAAAATCCCCCTCTGGCTGGTCGGGCACTGGTGGGACCCGGGGCAAGGCACAGGTGTGAGGACAGGGCTGCTTTCTGCCTCAGTCGGCCTGTGTAGCAAGATGCTTGGCCATTTGATGCTCTAGGTGAAATTGCTCCTTCCAGAAAGCCAGGAACGGCCCAGGCTTGGGTTATTTTCTTAAGAGCCCATTCACTTCCTGACAATGTCTCAATGACCCTTCAACATCCAGTGCGAATTTCACCCACTCATTCATTCACAAGACGATGGCTGATGCTTACCTAGTACCACCAGACTGGTTCCCTCCGAGGGCTCAGGGTCTAATGTGGAAACAGACACACAATCTGGGCATCACAAAACCATGTGGTGAGGGCCCGACGGGGGCCCAGGGGTGGGAGCACGGGTGACTCTTGTTTGTGTCCCCACCATGTGGCACGGTATCTGACACATACTAGATGCTTAATCAATACACGAAGAAAAAAAAAATGAAGGAAGAAAAAGGAAAGAAGGAAGGGAGGGGGGAAGGAGAGGAAGGGAGGGGGGAGGGGAGGAGAGGGAAGGGAAAGAGGTATCCTCAAAGTCATTTAGAATTTGGGAAGAAAAGAGGAGGGAGTTATTTACTGGCCTCCTAAAACCCACCACGACCCCACTAGTCTCCAGTGGGACATCCGGCCCCAGGCGACGAGGTGCGATTCTTCAAGGCCATAAGTATTTTCTGAACCCCTGCCACCTGCAAGCTGCCACTTCTATCCCAATCCCACTGAGGGAAGTGGGGAAGCTGTACCATGAGGGGGAAGGCTGCCCCCACCTGGATCAGGACCCTTTTCCCTCCTGGGAAGTCTCCTTTTGCTTATTTTGAGAAGACTCTCCATCAAATGCTTTGTAGACAATGAGGAAGCACTAGAGGGTACCCAGCCTTGGTGTCCGAAGACTCACATTTGAGCCCTGGACCAACTACTTCTTAATAGAGAGAAGACCGTTTCCAACAGCGCTTGTCTGAAGAGAACCCTCAGGAACATTCCAGAAACAATGCTATAACCCACCTCTTTGAAACCCCCAACCCACAGACCCCCTCCTCTCACTTCTTCATGAGACCCCTCAAGTCTCCACTCCCTTCCTCATTCTTTTGAGATTTCCTGATCATTTGCTGGAATAATGGCCACCCAAAGATATCAGGTCCTAATCCCTGGAATCTGTAAATGTGGCCTTATTTGAAAAAAGGATCTTCGCAGATGTAAGTGAATAATCACGACTGGGGAGACCATCCTGGATTATCTGGTGAGCCCTCAATCCAATCATGAGTGTCTTCCTAGGAAGAGGCAGAGGGATTGGATACATACTGAAGAGGAGGAGGCCACGTGGGGGAGAGATTGGAGTGATACGGCCACAAGTGAAGGACTGCTGGCTGCCCCCTGATGCTGGAAGAGGCAGGAATGACTCTCCCCAGGAATATCTGCAGGGAATGCAACCCTTCAACACCTTGACTTCAGCCCGGTGAAACCGACCTTGGACTTCCGGTCTCCAGAACTGTGGGACAAGAAGTTTCTGCTGCTTGAAGCCATCGTTTATAGTGCTTTGTTAGAGCAGCCACAGGAGAATACCACACTCCCCTCGTCCCTCTCCTGCTCACCTGGAAAAGCCCTTTCTGTGCAGAGCAGGGGACCAGCCACTGTCCTAGCACTCTCTGAGGCAGGCACAGTTATCCCCATTTTATAGAAAAGGCAACCAGAGTCACACAACGGCAAGTGGCAGAACTCGGACCCCAACCAGGAGGCCTGGTTTCTCAGCCTGAGTTCCTAAACCCTGGGCTCTACAACCAACCTTCAGCTGTCTCTGCATCCACCCAGAGTGCTTTAAGCATTTCCCTCTCATGGGCCCATGTTCTCCTTAAGCTTCGGCTCCGTTTCTCTGCTCCCCTTCATAGCAAAGCACCTTGAAGGAGCTGCCCATACTTCTTGTCAGCATTCTACTCACTCTGTTCTGGTTTTCTGCCCCTGCCTCTCCCCGAGAGCTGCTCTGATCTTCAATGGTATCCCAGTAGCTGAAAGCAAGACACTTGACTGAACTCCAGGCAATATCAGGCATGGTCAGTCACCCCTTTTTTCTAGGACCCCTTTTCTCTTGACTTTCCAGACCTCCTTGTTCTCCTGGGTTCCTCTTACTTTTCTCACTTCTAAATGCTGGCATTCCTTAGGGGATCGTCCTGGTTCCCTTCCTTCCCTGTCCTCTCCCATAAGTTCCCCCATGAACCCCCATCTCTACCTAGCACCTCCATCCAGACTTTCAGCCAATAACAGACCTACACAGCTGACTGCCCACCTGACACCTCCATCTGGCTGTCTCAAAGGCATCTTTCAGTCACCATGTCCAAAACTGACTTCCAATCTTTTCCTCAAAATGCAATCCTGCCCTCTCCTTCCTCATCTTAGGAAATAGCACCACATTCTCCCAGTTTGTCAGGCTGAAACTTCGGCATCATCCTTGATGGCCCTTTCTCCCTCAAACCCCATTCTCAGTCCATCATCAGGTCCTGCTGAGTCTCCCTCATCATTCCTCAATTCCACGAGTATATATGGAACCTGTAGGATGGACATCAGACAGACCTACATCCTAGGGGTTCTAGTTTGAGTAGCCTTGCACCTTCTAATCTTTGTCATCAAATTAACCAACAGTGATTGTAAAAAGCATCATATGGTTGGTACATAAAAAACTACTCAATGCCGGCAGACCTTGTTTTATTGGGCTCTGCTTTACTGAACTTCACAGCTACAGTATTTTTTACAAATTGAAGCTTTGTGGCAACCCTGTGCTGAGCAAGTCTATCGGTGCTATTTTTCTAACGTCATTTGCTCACTTCCTGTCTCTGTGTTGCATTTTGGCATTCTCACAATATGTCCGATTTTTTCATCATTATTATGTTTGTTAAGGTGACCTGTGATCAGTGATCTCTGATGATACTATTGTAATTGCTTTGGGGCGCCACGAACGGCGCCCATACAAGATGGCAAACTTAACCAATACCGTGTGTGTTCTGACTGCTCCACAGACTGGCCATTCCCTCATCTCTCTCTCCCTCTCTTCGGTCCTCCTTATTCCCTGAGACACAACAATATTGAAATGAGGCCAATTAATAACCTGTAACAGGGAAGAGCCAATTTTGACTCCACTTTGGATCCTTTTCTTTGACTTTAGCCTTTGCTTTTTGTTGCTTTTGTTATTATAATCATACATAATGGCCTGCTTCAGGGAACCCTACCCACCCGTGGATGGCTGCAAGAAAGAAATTAACACATCTCCTCCCCCCTCCCCTAGGCTGGCCATTCCAGGAGACGTTTTGCAAGACTGATGGCCCTTTTTACTTTACTTCCTCTCCACCTCTCCCTCTCTATTCTGCCCTTTTACTTTACCTCCCTCTCTGATTCTATAAAAGAAACTGGCATCCAGACCCCTACGAAATGGTTTTTTGGGGGACCCTAGTCCACCATCATCTCGGTCTGCCAGTTTTCCGAATAAAGTCATGCTCCTTGCCTCAACACCTCGTCTCCAATTTATTGACCTGTTGTACAGCGAGCAGAGCGAGCTTGGACTCCGTAACAGCCCCACAATGACCTCTAAGGGTTCAAGTGAAAGGAAGTTACACATCTCTCACTTTAAATCAAAAGCATTTTTTGGCAATAAAGTATTTTTAAATTAAGGTATGTGCATTGTTTTCTTAGACATAATGCTATTGTACATTTAATAGACTACAGTATAATGTAAACATAACTTTTACACGCACTGGGAAACCAAAAAATTCATGGAACTCGCTTTACTGCGGTGGCCTGGAACAGAACCTGCAGTATCTCCCAGGTATGCCTAGACACGTGTTTAAAAGCCTCAGTTTTACAAATACTCTGAACACCCACTTGGTACTGATGCCAAAAGCTCAGCCCCTCAGCACAGGTGTCGAATCAAGTCTTGGAAACAGAGTTTTGGGTGAAGTAGAAAAGAATAGCTTTATTGTTTTGCCAGGCAAAGGGGAACACTGCAGGTCCCCGACCTTGAAAACTATGTGTCCCAACCCAGGAGGATGTGCGGGTCCCTGACCTTGAAAACTATGTGTCCGAACCCAGGAGGATTTGATGGGGAGTTTTATAGCAACGGTTCAAGGGTGGGGCTGCTGATAAGATTAGGATGTATGCTTGGCCTGCACCTCTAATCTGGTCTCAGGTAATCTTCTCGATGAGCTTCTCTGGTTCCTTTAATGTAGTCTCAGGTGGTCCTTCTCCTATGAAGAACGTGGACATCTTAAAGAGCTTAAAGGCACTGCTATGTGTATCCCTTGAGTTGGAACCAGGACCCTGCCCCAAGGCTGCACTACTGTTTCTTGGCTGCCCCTCCCTTGTCTTCGCATCCCTTCCCTTTGTGGATTAGCAACTGTTCGAATCTGCCCTTTGGAACTCAGGGAAGGTCATGGAGGTTAGAGTCAAGAAATGGGACATAAAGACTTCTGTGCCAGGAGCCCCACAGGGTCTTGCTCGATTTCAGTACAAAACATGATTCTGAGGCAGTTTAGAAGGTAATGTCGGTAGCATCGAAAGATAACAGTAAGCTTCCTTTTAATAACAAAGGAAATAAACGCAGACCTGGACTTACTAGCTACTCCTATTTTTCTTTGCCTCTCTAGAAAAACCTAAGCTCAGTCTTTAAAAAGCTCTTCTGTCAATAGAATGGTGGATTTGAAAGCACTCAGGCCTGGACAAAATCTATCACCACTTGTGTGACCTCAGGCAAAACCAATAAACCTTCCCGAAAGTCAGCTTCCTTTGTTAGAGTTGCTATGAGGATGAAGTAAGGGCATGGGTGTGAGATGCTTGGTGGTGGTCAGAGCCAGAGCAAGGCTGGAGCTAAAACCCTGTGGGCACACTATGCTTCCAGAAGCTTCCAGGACCAGCAAGTCGTGGTCATTTCCTCCTTTCTCCTGTCCCAGCATGACTGGGGCTGAGCCACCTCCATTATAACCATAGCTGGGGAGCCTGATAAATATCAAAGGAAATATTCCTTCCTCAAATGCTCTGTGTAGGAGGCAGCCTATGAATAAACAATGTAAAAGATAACCAAGCAAACCAAGGAAATGCTCTTTGTCAAAAATAAATCAGCAATATAGGGCAAAGTTATGGCTCTGATGGGTCTCGGAAATGAGGTGGCAATCAAATCACAGGCCTATTTAGAATCCCAGCGAAACCTCAGGTAAGAATTACAAATGGGATAAATGATTTGCTGGAGAAAAACTCTATTTTTAGTGGGGAGACTATCACAGATTCCCATGCATATTAATCCCCTGACATTCTGAGTGACATTTTTCTTTCTGCGAGTTTCTAAGCCTGACATAAATCAAGATGGAAAGATTAAAAGTAATTGGCAATGTTACAATTTTTAAAATAATCACCAGGTCCCAAAATGAGCGTCCAATCACAGTGCTTTAAACAGACCTGGCATGCAGTAAATATTGAGTGTCAGGATGGGGAGGGAGGGCAGAGAGATGGGAGAGGAAGCGAGGAGAAAATTTAGTTCTCTAGGTGAGGATTTTCAGGTCATGCTTGATAATCAATGTTAAACACTCCTCAGACAAAATAAGATCAGTTCCCAAGGAGAAATAAATATAAAAGTCCAGAGCTACTAAGTAATTTACAAGAATAAAATCTTGGTGAACCCCAATATCCCTATTGCATTCACACACCAGGATCAGCAAATTGCAGCAGCTGAGAATAATCTCATAAAATATAGGGATAAAGGAAGACTTTACCCCTATATTTAGTGTTAGCTTTTCATAGGCTAACACTTCTTGAATCTAAAACAAAACCGGGATGATCAATACTTTCCTATTTTATAGTACTAATGACACCGAGCAAGACCCTACGGTGCTCCTGGGCAAAAAGCCTTTCTGTGTCCCCCATTTCTTGATCACAGGAAATAGGTTTCTTTCAGCCTCTATGACCTTCCCTGAGTACCAAAGGGCAGGTTCAAACAGATGTTAATTAGGGAAAGGAGAGGATACTAGACAAGGGAGGAACAGTCAAGAAATAGTGCAGCCTTGGGGCAGGGTGCTGGTTCCCCCTCAAGGGATACACATAACAATTCTACAGATACTGAGACCCCCACCAGGTGGGAGAAATTAACTGTGCGCTGCCCACAAGCCCGTAGACCCCAGGCCGGTTGGAACCAGAAGGTTGGTGATGCTGACTCCCGCTTACCTCACCACCAACCAATCAGAAGAATGTCCACGAGCTGATCACGCCCTGTTTGAACTATTACTATAAAACTTCTCCCGACCCGCTCCAGGTTGGCACACACAGTTTTGAGGGCAATATCCCACTGTGGCCCCCTTTGCCTGGCAAAGAAATAAAGCTATTCTTTTCTACTTCACCCAAAACTCTGTCTCCAAGATCTAATTCGGTGTCAGCGTACAAAAACTGGATTTGGCTTCATTAATTACTCAGGTCAGAAGGTGACAGAGTCTGATCTACTCGCAAAATGAAACATCTAAGTGCTGCTCACACAAACCAAATCATTTCACTCTGCTCATTTTCAAGTTTTGGAAGAAAACAGACTTTTAGTTACAAAATACACTGATAATCACCTGCTCGTACCACTTAATATAATTAGAGATATTTACAAATCACTGCCATAACCACCCCCCTTCTCCCCACTGCCTGTCCTCCCTCCGCTCTCTCAGACAGTGTGGAGGATTTTAATTTGTCGCCCTTGGCATTCTGATGAGGGAATTCAGCTAAAATGAAGGCTCACAACTGAATGGCTGCACAACCATGACACCCAGCAATGGATTAACAGGCCCAGTTCCCAGCTGGGTGCCAGGTTAGCCCAGCACTCACGAAGCTGATGGCCTGGCCCTGCACTGAGGCACTCACTCAGCTGGGAAGGAGCTGCCTTTCAAGCAGGAGGAAAGCCCCTCTCTGCTTAGAATACCCTCAGCCCACAAAGTGCTGTGAGTCAGACGCAACAGAGTTCTCCTCTTGGGCCGATAAGCGGTCCCTCTGAAGACGAGGAGGCCACACTCTCTGTTTCTGATTCTATCTTGGGTCCATGTCTATTCACCATCAGGTTCCATGGAGAGAGGATCACACAGATGCTCAGTTTTGCCTCTGAGCTTGTAACAGAGCAGGACCCTACGGGGCCTTCCTGGGACAGACCCCTCCCCCATATCCTCTGCTGTAGCTCCTCTCCGAAGGACCTAGATAACAGTATCAGATGCACATTTCTTGAGATGTTTTACAGATGCTAAAACGCCTACAAAATGGAAGAAATAAACTACTTGAGCATGTAGCCCCCACCCACCCACCCCCCGGACCTACTGGTGCCTGAGGACTGATAACGTTAACTCTTGTGATTCCACCCCATTACCTCACCATCAACCAATCAGAGAACAGTGCAGAAGCTGATCACATACCCTGGGACACTCCTGTCTCACCTGGCCTTTAAAAATGCCTTGCTGATGGACTCAGTGCCCCGTGGTGACCTAAGGGGGAAGGAAATCTAAATAAGAATGGATATATATATATGTATAACTGATTCACATTGCTGTACAGCAGAAACTAATACAACATTGTGAAGCAACTATACTCCAATAAAAAATTTTTTAAAATGCTTTGCTGAAAACTATTATATATAGAATGGATGAACAACAAGGTCCTACTGTATAGCACAGGGAACTATATTCAGTATCTAGCGATAAACCATAATGAAAAAGAATATGGAAAAGAATGTATATATATATAACTGAATCACTCTGATGTACAGTAGAAATGAACACAACACTGTAAATCAACTATACTTCAATAAAATAAAAGTTAAAGAATTCTTTGATGAAACCTACCCAGGAGTTCGGGGTTTTAAGCTCTAGCTGCCCTGAACTCCTTGCTTGGCGTCCTGCAATCAAGCTGTACTTTCCTTCACCACAAGCAGGTGTCAGCAGATTGGCTTTACTGCAAACAGGGGAGTGGACCCCAGTTTGGTTCGGTGACAAGCTCTTCCATTTTCGGTTCTATCTGCAATGTTCTTGAGAAAGACTCAAGAAAGTGCTGATCATCTTGAACATTTCTCTTCAGCATCTGCTAATCTCCCTTGAACTGAGATCCAGGCTTAGAGGCAACATCGCAGTGAAAACTCTACCATCATGTATCTTTCATATCAGTACACTTCACAGTATCCCAGGGCAGTAGGTTATGGTTTCTCCACATGAGAGATGAGGAAACTGAGGCTCAGGGAATATTTGTAAAGTATCATGTGCTCAATATTAAATTCTGAGAGAGCTCGAGACCTGTTCTGTCACTTACTAGATGTGTGACTATGGATAAACCTCTTTACTTAGGCATGCATCAGATTCTCCAACTATCAACTACTAAAAATAAGATGCCCTAAAGAGCATCAGGATGAGGACCAAATTAACTAAGGCCTGGGAGAGAGACTGTACATTTTTATACACTACCCAAATATGAGTTATTATACAAGAATATAAGGCATTATAACTTATCAGTATGGTAATGACTCAAAATTCATAGAAATTACTCCCCAGTGGAAAATGGGCAGATGAAGCTATGCCTCTTGACTCTAGACTCAGAAAAAGGTTGCTGTACATGGAATCCAGTTTGAAGAGTTCCCACATGGTCCCAGTATTAATAATCAGCAGTCAATAATCAACAAGAAAGCAAAGAAAGCAAAAATAAAAAGCTGATAAAACCAAATGAGAATCCAATCTCTTCAGATGGTATATTTGGCATACATAGAACTTCCAAAGACCTCTGCCCCAGATTCAGCATCTAACTACTGTCCTGAAAGTGAACCCCTCTCCTTCCTCCAATCTCCTGGACACTTCTGCAGCCTCTGGATCTACTGAGCAGCTGGAACTGTTGGGTGGTCCCCCCCCGCCTCAAACACAAATACATAAATAAACTAACAAACAAAACCCAGAACCCTGGGGAGTCATCCAAAAATGTTCCCTCCCCTTCAATGTCCAAACTGCACCCACCCTGTGCATACACACACAGTAAGGTAACAACGAGTTACCCAGTTCTATAGGCTCTTCTCACTTGACCCTCTCCTCCTCAAGTCTACCGTTCCCACCCGACATCACACCTCAACATCTCCCGCAAAGTCTCCCTCACTCTCCCCTCTAAGCCATTTGCCATCTGCATTCAGAGTAGTCTTTTAAAACGAAATCTACCCGTGTTAATAAACCACTGCCTGGGTCTCCGATGCCTACTATGGAGCCCTGACATCCAGAGATCTCTGTGACCCAGCTCCTCTTCGCCATCCTAAGCCATCACTTAAGCAAGTAAACCAAGGCCACATGGGGATACAGCCCAGATTTAAACCTGACCTAACTCCAGGGACCATGGTCTTAACCAATGCACTCAATAGTCCTATTGCTCTTTGCTATTTTGAGCCTTGTCTGTTTCCACATCAATCTCCCTCCTAGGCTGCCACTGATAACAGGGACTGTATCTGGTTCATTGTGGAGAGTATGATTTACACAAAGAAGGATTCTGTTCCTATTAACGGTGGTCTAGGTAATTTTGACAAACTATCCCACTGAAAACAGTTAGAAAAGTTGGACAAAAACAAAATCTGTTTGAAAGCATCTGAGAGCTAACAAGGCAGTGAGTAAATATGAGGCTAAGATCTAGGAGAATAAGGAAGCTCAGAGATGGCAGTCCCATATTTGGGGTCACTGTGTTCCTAAGAGCATCTTGTGGTTCTAGAAGAGGCAGCCCAGGGGCTGAAAAGCTGAGCAGAATTTCTGATGATGAAAACTGGAGTCCAAAGACTGCTGAGGAGATGTCACCATGATAAAATCCCTTAGCCTTTTGTTTAGTATTCATACCTTAGTAGTAAAGGACACCTGAAACAGATCAGCCCTTGGAGGAAATGAAGCCCAGCTTCGAATGAACTCAATTTCTGATGAGATTGAGGTAATCCATAATAAAACCCTTAGTTGCCTGGAGGAAGATAACATCATCCTAGTCCTCAAACTGTCTTCTCCATTTTCATTTACAATGTCTGGCACACAAT
The DNA here is from genome assembly GCF_937001465.1 of Orcinus orca. Taxonomy (NCBI): domain Eukaryota; kingdom Metazoa; phylum Chordata; class Mammalia; order Artiodactyla; family Delphinidae; genus Orcinus; species Orcinus orca. The sequence continues at coordinate 118,405,240 of NC_064562.1, forward strand.
CAAAACTACCTAGGCATACAAGGAGACAGGAAAATAGGATCATAAACTAAGAGGAACAAGAGCTAATAGACACAGGACAGGGGTAAAGATAATGAAGTTTTCAGACAGAGACTTAATAAGTATACTTAATATTCTTCAGGAAATAAAAGATAAGACTGAGAATTTTAGCAACAACTGAAAAAAGGGAACATATAAAGAAGTCACCTGCCAATTATCTGTGAAGTGAAAGAAGGAAAGGCCAAATTGATGAAACTTACTGAGCTACAGTCAGCCAGCAGACTGTGTCCATTGCCTGGCCAGGAGAAATTGTGGTCAGTGCAGCACCCTGATTAAGGGCATGTACCCTGGAGCCACAGCAAGTGGGTTTGAAACCTGCCCCTCTCATTTACTAGTGTGTGCCCTAGGGCAAGCTTTTTAACCTTAAGTCCTCACCTGTAAGATGGTAAAAACATCAATGCCTGCTTCCTAGGGTTGTTGAGAGGATTATACATATTTGCAGAGTTCTTAGAACCATGTCTGGTTCTACGTTCTATTACTCATACATAGAACATTATAAGTATTTGTTAAATAAATAAAAATAAATGGGTGGACTGGAGGACATCAGCATCATGGTGGAGTGAGACACTCTCTTTGTCTCCCCTTCAATCAGTAACCAGTAAGGCACCCACAATGCAACAAAGGTGCCTCTGCCCGACAGGATACCAGAGAATTCCACATATTTGTACATCTAAAGGTGAGCAGACTGGAACACACAGAGGGGGCAGAACTGGGGGAACAGCAGGACTGGTGCCTGCAGTCCTGGCCCCCCAAGCCATGGCAGATGAACCCACAGCCCCAGAGATCCCAGTAGCAGCAGGGGGAAGAAGCACACAAGACTGACATCCTGGCCGCAGCAGCGCCCATGGCCATAGGTAAGTGGGCAGCAGTGGCAGTGGGGTCTGGGACCCCGTCCCTCCAGCCACTGAGGCACCCATGACTCTGACCCCTCAACCCCCTAGCCCCCAGCAGCAGAGCTCATGAACTGTGCAACACTGGACAAGGCAGAGGTGCCTGTGTGAATCCAGCTCCCCTCTACTACCCCTTGTGGTGGCAGAGCCTGCAACTCAAGGATTCCCAGACACGGCAGAAAAGCCTTTCATCCTGGTGCCCCAGGTAGCAATGCCAGTGACCGTGGCAACAGCAAGGCACCAACAAACCCGGAGACACAAGAAATGATAAAGAAGACATGGAGCCACACCTCTGACAGAGGCAGTGGAGGATGAAAAGTGCCAACTCTCAGATCTAACTAGAGGCAGCTCAGAACCAAGCACAAAGGTGTTTGCTACTTCAGATGCACTGGCAGGGGAACAACTCATCAAGCACCATGAAGAACCACAGTAACACTGCACCACAAAAAGAAAATGACAATCTCCAGAAACCAAACTTAAAGTCACGGAATACTGGGATCTAACATATAAAGAATTCAAAATAGCTGTCATGAAGAAACTCAGTGAGCTATAAGAAAACTCAGAAAAGCAGCTCAACGGGCTGAGAAATAAAATTAATGCATAGAAGGAATGCTTTACCAAAGAAATTGAAACTCAAAACAAGAATCAAACAGAAATTCTAGAGCTGAAGAACTCATAAACAAGGTAAATTATGCATTAGAAAGTTTTGGAAATAGAGCAGCCCATATGGAGGAGAGAATTAGTGAGCTCAAAAATAGAAATCTAGAAAGATACAAGTAGAAGAGGAAAGAGAAATAAGATGTTAAAAAACAGGAAAATTCTATGAGAGCTATTCAACTCATTTAGGAAGGGTAACATTAAGGTAATGAGTATTCCAGGGAAGAGAGGGAGAAAAGAACAGAGAGTTTATTTAAAGAAATGATAACTGAGAATTCACAAAGTTGGGAAAGGAACTGGATAAACAAGTCTGTGAAGCTAAGAGAACACCTAATTACCTCAAGGCAAAAAGACCCTCTCCAAGACACACTATACTAAAATTGTCAAAAGTCAATGACAAGGAAAGAATTTTAAAGGCAGCCAGAGAAAAAGGTTCCTACAAAGGAATCACCATTAGGCTATCATCAGATTTCTCCACAGAAGCTTTATGGGCCAGGAGGGAGCAGAATGACATTCTCAAAATACTGAAAGATAAAAACTGTCACCCAATAATATTCTATCCAGCAAAGTTATCATTCAGATATGAAGGAGAAATAAAGGTTTTCCCAGACAACAACAGCTGAGGGAGTTCATCACCACTAGACCTGTCTTACAAGAAATGTTGAAAGGAGCCCTTTGATCAGAAACAAAAAGGCAAAGTACCCCAAAGTTTGAGTAAGGTGATAAACAGAATCAGAAAATTGTTACTCTTTCCCAGAATAGGTTTTACAATATTTTATCATAGCATAAAGGTTAAAGGAGGGGGAAAAAGCAGAAAAAATAATGATAACTACTTCAGTTTGGTAACTCACAACATAAAAATGGATAATTTGAGAAAACAAAAAGGGGAAGAGGAAAAAGGTGGAACCCATAGAGTTGAACGAAGATAAGATGCCATCAGCATAAAAAGGACTATTTTATCTATGAAAAGTATTACACAAACCACAAAACATAAATCTAGGGCAGAGACACGGAACATAAAAAGAGGAAACTGAGAAAAACATCAGAGAAAACCACCAAATCAAAATGGCAGACAGAAACATAGGGGGAAAGAAAACAGTGGAGAGACAGAGCAACCAGAAACGAAAGATAAAATGGCAGTACTAAGTCCTCATCTATCAATAATAACCTTAAATGTAAATGGACTGAATTCACCCATCAAAAGACATGGAGTGGTTGGATGGATTAAAAGACAAGACCCAACTACATGCTACCTCCAGGAGACCCATCTCAGCTCTAAAGACAAACACATGTTCAAAGTGAAGGGATGGAAGATGATACTTCAAGCAAATGACAGCCAGAAAAGGGGGTGTAGCCATACTCATATCAGACAAAATAGACTTCAAGCCCAAAAGGTAACAAGAGACAAAAATGAACAGTATATAATTATAAAGGGGAAAATTCACTAAGAAGACATAACAGTTATTAATGTATATGCACCTAACATAGGAGCACCAAAATATATAAAACAATTATTAACAGACCTAAAGGGAGAAATTATTTCACACAGTATTGGAAGTCCTAGCCAGAATAATTAGGGAAGAAAAAAACTAAAGTTATCCAAATTGGAAAGAAAGAAGTAAAGCTGTCACTATTTGCAGATGACCTAATTTTATACATAGAAAACCCTAAAGACTCCACCAAAAAAACTAAAAGAAATAATAAACAAACACATAAAATTGCAGGGTATAAAATCAACATACAAAAATCTGTTGCATTTCTATATGCTAACAATGAGCTACCAGAAAGAGAAATTAAGAAAAAAAGTCCCATTTACAATCACAGCAAAAAATATAAAATAACTAAGAATAAATTTAACCAAAGAAGTGAAAATATGTACACTGAAACTTATAAAACACTGTTGAAAGAAATTGAAGGAGGCACAAATAAATGGAAAGATATTCCATGCTAGTGGATTGGAAGAATGACATTGCTAAAGCATCCATATTACCTAAAGTAATCTACAGATTCAATGCAATCTCTATCAAAATCTCAAGGACATTTTTCACAGAAATAGAACAAAAATTCTAAAATTTATGTGGAACCACAAAAGACCCTGAATAGCCAAAGCAATCCTGAGAAAAAAGAACAAAGCTGGAGGTATCACACGCCCTGATTTCAAACTATATTACAAAGCCATAGTAATCAAAATGGTGTGGTACTGGCACAAAAACAGATATATAGATCAATGGAACAGAATTGAGAGCCCAGAAGTAAACCCATGCATATATGGACAATTAATTTACAACAAAGGAGCAAAGAACATACAATGGATAAAGGACAGTCTCTTCAATAAATGGTGTTGGGAAAGCTGGACAACCACATGCAAAAAAAAAAAATGAAACTAGATCACTATCTCATATCATACACCAAAGTCAATTCAAAATGGACTGAAGACTTAAATGTAAAACCTGAAACCATAAAACTCCTAGAAGAAAACATAGGTGGTATGCTCTTGGTCATGGGTCTTAACAATATCTTTCCAAATATGTCTCCTCAGGCAAAGGAATCTAAAGCAAAAATAAACAAATGGAACTACATCAAACTAAAAAGATTCTGCACAGCAAAGGAAACGAAACTATCAGCAAAACCGAAAAACAACCTACCGGATGGAAGATATTTGTAAACAATATATCTGATAAGTAGTAATACCCAAAATATATAAAGAACAGATACAACTCAACAACAAAACAACCCAATTGAAAAATGGGTGGAGCTGAATAGACATTTTTTCAAAGAAGACATACAGATGGCCACCAGGCACATGAAAACAATAGCACGAATTATTAGGGAAATGCAAATTAAAACCACAATGCGATATCACCTCACACCTGTTGGAATGACTATTATCAAAAAGGCAAGAAATAACAAGTGTTGGTGGGAATGTAAATTGGTGCAGCCATTATGGAAAACAGTATCGAGATTCCTCAAAAAAAATAAGAACAGAACCACTATATAATCCAGCTATCCCACTTCTGGGTATTTATCCAAAGAATATGAAAACATTAATTTGAAAAAAATACATTCACTCCTATGCTCACTGCATCACTACAATTGCCAAAATATGGAAGCAACCTAAGTGCCCATTAACAGATGAATGGATAAAGATGTGATATGTGTATGGAATATTACTCAGCCATAAAAAGATGAAATCTTGCCATTTGCAACAACATAGATGGACCTTGAGGGTATTATGTAAGTGAAATAAGTCAGGTGGAGAAAGAAAATATCATATGATTTCAGTCATATGTGGAATATAGAAAATAAACAAAAACACAAAATAAATGAACAAAATCAAACATGTATATACAGAGATCAGAATAGTGGTTACCACAGAGGAATGGTGGGGGAGGGCAAAATGGGTAAAGGGGATCAACTGTATGGTGATGGATGAAGACTAAATTTTTGGTGGTGAACATACTGCAGGGTATACAGAAGTAGAAATATTTAATGTTGTACACGTGAAATATATACTGTTATAAACCAACATTACCTCAATAAGTAATAAAATAAAATAAAGATACTCAGGTCCTGTTCTTAAAAGTAAATTATAGATAGATAAATAGACAAAAATTTAAAATAAAATAAAAAGAACTGAATTCAGTTTAGCCAACAATCACATCACCTGGTCTGGCCTCTCTCTCAAGGTGTTACTTCCTCTCCTTCAATACACTACTCAATACTCCAATCAACACATCAATCATACTGAGCTCCTTACACTTCACCAAATGTACACATCTTGGTCACTTCCTATCTTGGCATCTGTCCTGTATTTCCTCTGCCTGAAAAGCCTCTCCTCCCTTCATCTACTTGAAAAACTTCTGCCCGTGCTTCAAAAATTAGTTAAAATATCTCTTCCTCTGGGAAGCATCTCCATGGCCTGCTCAGAGGTAATTACTTTTTCTTCTGGGCTCAGCTAGCCCCGATCTTAGCATGGTACTCATCAAACTTTTATGGTCACTTCTGTTTCTGTGTTTGTCTTCCCACTAGGTCAGACTGCCTCACAGCTCAACCTATGTCTTATCTCTTTTCTCAAATACCAAGCATAGTGTTCAGGGCATGGCAGTTGTTCGATTATGACTACTGAATGACAAATTAATGATTAATAGGATGAATTAATGAATGAAATACACTCAGTGTTTGCTCTCATGCTGCTATAGGTAAAACATTCATCATATCCATGGAAGTATAATGTGACTTAGAATTCTTACTCTTCTAAGGCTTGAAGCATGCTCCCGGGGTCCTCTGAAGACAGAATGTCTATCATTTGGTCATTTAGCGCGAGATCTTCATTCATACCATCAGCTGAGGTGAACTGGGAGCGCTCCAGCTTGCTCTCGTGATGCTGAACCTTCAGGAGAATTTCAGAAACCACAATTGAGTAGGCCTTCTTGTGAACGTCACAAGCTGGAAAAGTCATGAGGGTAGGTGGGGATCTGCAGTCAGAGAACCTATCTGGCCCCACCCACTTGTGAGCTGGTAAGTCTCAGGCAAGACATTGCACTTCCTTGAGCCTCATTTTCTCATCAAAGAAGTGGGATAATAATTCTGGTAGCCCTGCACAGGCTTGTTGTGTGGATAAAGCAGAGCAATGGATGGAAAGACCTTTATAACTATAAAGATGTAATAAAAATACTTCACCATCATCATCACCACCATCATCATCACCACCCCCATCATCATCATCACCATTATCACCAACATCATCACCATCCCCATCATCATCAACACCATCATCACCATCCCCATCATCATCATCACCATTATCACCAACATCATCACCATCCCCATCATCATCACCACCATCATCACCATCCCCATCATCATCACCATTATCACCAACATCATCACCATCACCATCATCATCACCACCAACATCATCACCATCACCATCATCATCACCATCATGCAGAGGAAAATTACAGTTGGCAGATGGACGTCAACATCATGGATCTGGCTGGTTTCTAATCAGACTATAGAGTTGTCACATGGAAGTGACATCAGAGATAATTAAGCTCAACCCTCCGATTGGGTAGATGATATATCTGTTCTGCTCACTATCATCATTATTTCTGCAGAAATGCATGATAATTATAACTAACATTTAAGAATTCCTGTCCCTGTGCCTGTATGTGTCATACCATGAAACCGTCACACCAAGTCAGTGTTGATGCCCCCACTTCACGTACATGGAACTGCAGCTCAGAGAGATGAAATGACATTATCTGAGTTCACACAGCTCATAAAGAGCCTGCTTGGTTTTTGACCCAAAGTCTATCTAACTCTAAAGGCTGTCGTCTGTTTATAGCATGTTGTCTCCTTGGTTACTACCACGATGGAAAAAAAATTTTTTAATGTGAAGAGAGATCGTTTTGTGATGCCGGGAAAAAAAAAATTCTATAAGAGGCTTCAGATCTTAAGTCAAATTCACACTGTGCTTTCCTCCCGCGGTTGTAACAATCAGCCTTTAATCTCCAAGAAATGAATCCTGCTCCTTCATCGAAGTAGCAGGGTGAGTTCTGTTCTGTGATTGATAACAGCTTTGGGAGAGTAAGTGGAATGTCTTTTTTGGAGAGTAAGTGGAATGTCTTTTTAGATGGGCCATTTTTCTTTTCCTCACTTCTGCCTGCCAAGGAGACTGTGGGCTGACCTCACTTTGAAATAACAACTCTCTTCTCCAGGAAGCAGAAACAAAATGAACAATGGCACAGGACTGCCAGCCTCCAGAGAGGGCGGCAGGGTGGTCCTCGGAAGCCAGGTCCAGCCTACACTCGGCCACGTGAAGCAGGTTGTTGAGCTTCACGGGCCTCAGTTTCCTCACTGTACGGTGAGGTAGAAAGATGATCGATGTTCCTTTCAAGCTGTTGGACCTCTGGGTGACAGAGTCACAGCAGCTGCAGCCTCCATGGCCCTGAAGGAACAAACAACCTACCAGGGTGCTCAGTCCCAGCAGTGCCTTCTCACCCTAGGACTGTGCCCTGCTTTCCTTCCTCTGTCTGCCCATCCTCTGGCTGGGGGCTCATTCATTCCTTCACACGTTTACTGAGTGCCTTCTAAGCGCCAGGCTCTGTACAAGGCAATGGGGATTACAGCAGCCAGCATCCATGCTTCATCCGTGTCCCCTCGTCCTTGCCGTTCAGTGCCTTTTAGCCCAAGATCCACCGGCCAACACCTATGCTGCTTCCTCCCCTGAAGGCTCCTGCTGGCTTTCAGAGCCTATGCCAGGGAAATAACGTTACCCTTTGCCCTGGCCCCCTCACCCCCTGTCATCAACCAATGACCAATGGGATTTGATGGCTAAATACCCTGGCTCCTTCTCCCTTCAGGCTTTATCCTGGGTGGGATAAAGCCCCAGGTGCCCACAGTGGAAGCTTGACTGACTGCCTTCCCTTCCCGCCTCACTTCCCCACCTCCTACCATTACTTCCTGGGATCACTTCCCATATAAACTGTTTGCATTTGGGTCCTAGTCTCAGGATGTGCTTCTGTGGGAACCCAGGCCAAGACAGGAAAACAGAGATTGAGGAGTTCACAGGTGGGGATAAATGCTGGGTGGGGTCCAAAAGCTAGTGCAGGAACCCAGAGAGAGAGTCCCCAACTCAGCCAGGAAGTGGCCAGGGATGACTTCCAAGGAGAGGCAAGGCCTGAGATGAGTCTTAAAGGATGCGTCAGAGCTCTGCTCATTGAAGAGCGAAGAGAGGATTATAAAAGCATCCAGGTGAGTGTGGAGAGCTCAGCAGTCATTGGGTAGAGCCGGAAGCTGAGGTGTGAAGCTGGACCACAGGGGACTTTCTTTATAAGCCATGCTAAGGCATCCGGGCTTCACCCTGAGGTCAAACAAAGTAAGTCTTCAAAGACTTTTCAGAGGGAAGTGTACACCAGGACCTGAGTCAGGGTGTGGCATGAGTGCACAGCTGGCCATACAGGTGGGCGCTCAGTTATTCAGTCAGACTGCAGGGGTTCCCAATCCTGGTCGTTTGTTAGAATCATCCAGGGAGCTTTTAAAAACTACTAATGATTGGGCATGGCTCCCGGGACAAAGCAGTCAGAGTCTGTGCAGGAGCGCCTGGGTCTGAGCATGCCTCACGGTTCCCTGGGGGTCCCGACATCGATACAGAGTTGAGACTGACTGAACTGAAGCATAAACTTCAACCTCACATCTACCACCAACCAACTACCCTCCAGGGAGAGGATGCACATGGACTCCCACCTGATGTCTGGTAAGCATGCTTCCCTTCAGACACTGATATCGAACCATGAAGAAAAGCACAGCCCAGGTCAGCACCAGGGAGAGGATGAAGGCCACGAAGAACCCTGCTGCGTGGAGGCCGTGGTTTGGTAGAACCTATGGGGATAAGAGAGAGAGATTTGTTTGTGGCCACACTTTACATTTTTCAAGTCAAGTTACAACTGCGTTAAAGCAGAACAAGCGCAGAGTTAGTGAAACCGACCTGGGTTTAGACCGAGCTCTGCCACCTATTAGCTGGTTGCCTTGAGACCATTGCTGGACCTCTCCGGGCCCAAGTTAAATGGGGCAAGCACTTCAAGGAGCTGAGCATGGAGGCTTGCACACAGTAGGACCAACCACCCCAAGCCTGGCACATCACAGGTGCTCAGGAATGTTAAATTCTCAAATCAAATATGTAACAAACCTAAGGCAGCACTAAGGATCTGTGAAATGTTTTGAGTCGGGCAGAATTTTGCAGAGGGCAGAGGAAGAATCCAGGGTGCCCTCAACTTCCCTCAAAGCTGTCCGCTCTCCCCGCCCTGGGAACACGTCCCATTAGGGGTGCAGCCCACTCTGGACTTCAGGATCACCCTGGAGGATGCACGTGTCTGGGGAGGCATCACACAGCGGGAGGCAGACCAGCTGCCAGGCAGTCCAGTAAATGACCCGCCAGGGGGAGCTCGAGAGTTCACGTGAGCTTCACTTAATGTGCCCAGTGTACTTCTCCCTCCTCAAAGGCTTCCTCCGGGCTCCAGTCAGCGACATCCTGGGACCAGTGTGAGTCCACTGATGGGCCAGAAGGGGCTGGCACCAAATAACAACTGTGAGAAGCAGTAAGTTCTAGACACCCCACATTCCTCCCCTCCCTCCACCATTTCTTTGGGATCTAGAACGTGACACCAAAGACAGCAGCAGCTGCTGCTGCACTCACCATGGGGCAGGCTTGGGGCTAAGGCTGCGCTCCTACGTCAGAGCTCACATCAGAATCACCTTCAGGGTCTGTGCAAACAAATTGCTGGGCCCCTCCCTCGGGGATTCTGAGTCACTAGACCTGGGGCAGGAACCGAGAAGAGGCATTTCTAGCAAGCTCCCAGGGGAAGCTCCCACCCTTTGAGAACCCCTAGGCTAAGGGTTTCACAAGAATTAACTTCTTGAATTCTCCCAAAGACACTCTGAGCAAAATAAAAACAGCTCTGGTTTCAAATCCTACAGGCCTGGGGCATCCCTGGTGGCGCAGTGGATAGGAATCTGCCTGCCAATGCAGGGGACACGGGTTCGAGCCCCGGTCCGGGAAGATCCCACATGCCACGGAGCAACTAAGCCCGTGCGCCACAACTACTGAGCCTGCACTCTAGAGCCCGCGAGCCACAACTACTCTAGCCAGCAGCCTAGAGCCCGTGCTCTGCAACAAGAGAGAGGCCACCGCAACGAGAAACCCACACACCGCAACCAAGAGTAGCCTCCGCTCGCTGCAACTAGAGAAAGCCCACGTGCAGCAATGAAGACCCAACACAGCCAAAAAAAAAAAAAAAAAATCCTACAGGCCTGAATTACAATGCCTCCTCTATTGAAACAGCTCTATACTTTGGGCAAGTGACTTGATCTCTGGAAACCTCAGTTCTCTCATCTGTAACATGGGGATAAAAATACCTCACAGCATGAAGATTAAACAAAATAATAATGTAGAGGAGTCTGGTGTAAAGTTTGGCTTATCTATTTAGTCGACAAATAGGTACTGGGTGTCCACTGTGTACCAGGCAATATGCTAGAAACTAAGAAGATGCTGATGCGTTCTCCCCTTGTGTGATTACACTCTTCCTGTGGACACTGACCAGGGCTGACCCAGCCTACCTGCTTCTCACAGATAAGGGCCTGTAACAGCACAGAGAGTGAAGTTTGGGCTCTAGACTCAGACCCCTGGGTGTGGGACCCATCTCTGCTACTTACTGGCCGTGTGGCATTGGGGCAAGTAACTTCATCTCTCCTTGCCTTTGCTCTTCCCTTGTAAGACAGAGACAAGAGCCTTCCAAAGGTTGTACTGAGGATTAAACATGAGACATGAACAGAGTCCAATGAAGTCACTAGAAGAGGGCCTAACCTGTGGCACTCACTGACTAAATGTAAGTGATTCTGGCCGTGCCTTCCTTTGTGGGTTGGGTGACGCAAGGCCACTCCACTGGTACAGAAAGGGAGATGCTACGTGGTGACCGTTACCCAGTCATTTCTTCAGAGCGTGACCTCGAAAACAGGCCTGGACAAAAAGAGACTAAGATTTTTATGATACTTCCATCCTTTGGAGTGCTCTCACCAAAATATCTATACTCAAAAATGAAAGGGAAAAAATGTCTGTGTCCATAACAAGGGGCTTTAAAATGTTCACCCCTTTAACCTAGTGATTTCATATCCAGGATTCACTCCTCAGGAGATACTACAAAAATAGGCATAAAAGCTTATACACAGGTTGGTTTGATCCAGAAATATGCATGAAGATTTATTTATATATAAGGCTGCTTTTAAGAACATCATATAAAATAACACAAATGGGATGTATCCTAAATGCTCCACAACACAAAGAAGGGTTAAATATTTTAAGCTTCTATGAGTTATTCTATCCATAACGGCCAATCATGCAGTCATTTTACAAGTTTTGAGAAGCAGAATAATGCATGCCTGCTAGGGAAAAAAAAGGTGTTTAACAGAAACCAAGGGTTTAAAAAGAGAAGCAAATAGCCTGTGTGTCCTTCTGCATCCTCTTCTAACCCCACTTCCCAGAGGCAACTATCTTAAAGAGATACTGGTTTCAGTTTCTATGGTTTAGTGAACCAGAATGGTTAGTTAACTTAAATACTCTAAAAATTATGCATATATCTTTATTCCTTGATATGTCAACATTACACATTACTTATGAATTCCTGCTACGACAGATGTGGATTTTAGCTCACGAATTTTTACCCCCAAATTTTGAAGGATTGTTACCTACAAATAACCCTCCCTACACTTTCTCCCAATTTCAATGGTTATATTCAGTTAGCTACCTTTGTCTAACTTTAAAAAAATGAAACAGTTTGTATGTCTTCTTTGGAGAAATGTCTATTCAAGTCTCTGACCAATTTTTTAATCTGGTTGTTTGGTTATTATTGTTATTGAGTTGTAGGACATTAGGGACTGAATGTTTGTGTGTATTCCCAAAATTCATATGTTGAAATTCTAACCGCCCTTGTGATGGTATTAGGAGATGAGGCCTTTGGAAGGTAAATGGTGTCCCTATAAAGAGAAAAATGGACCAGAGCTCTTTCTGCTCTCTGCCAAAGGCAGATTCAATGAGAAGATGGCCATCTACAAACCAGGAAATGGGTTCTCACCAGATACCATATCTACTGGCGTATCTACTTTGACCTTGGACTTCCCAGCCTAAAGAACTGTGAGAAATAAATGTGGGTTGTATAAGCCATTCAGTCTATGACACTTTGTTATAGCGGCCCAGACTAAGACATAGGATTTCTTTATGTGGTATAGATATTAACCTTTTATCATATAAATGATTTGCAAATACTTCCCCCCATTCTGTGAGCTGCCCTTCACTCTGTTGATTGTGTCCTTTGGTGCACAGAAGTTATTAATTTTGATGTAGTCCAATTTATCTGGTTTTTTTTCTCTTTTGTTACCTGTGCTCTTGGGTCATATCCAATAAATCACTGCCAAATGCAATGTTATGAAGCTTTCCCACATGTTTGCTTCTAAGAGCTTTATAGTTTTAGGTCTTACATTTAAGTCTTTTGTTAAAATTAACAAAATTAACAAAAATTAATGAGTTAATTTTTGTACATGGTATAAGGTAGGGGTCCAACTTTATTTTGGACCCCAACTTTATTTTGGATATCCAGTTTCCCCAACATCATTTACTGAAATGACTATCCTTTCCCCACAGAATAGTCTTGGCACTCTTGTTGAAAATCATTTTATTATAGATGTGAGGGTTTTTTTTTTTTCCTGGGCTCTCTATTCTTTTCATTGGTCTTTATGTCTGTCTTCATGACATTACCACACTGCTTTGATTATTGCAGCTCTGTAATAAGTTTTGAAATCAGGAAGTGTGAGACTTCTAACTTTGTTCTTTTTCAAGATTGTCTTGGCTATTTGGGTTCCTTTGAGATTTCATATGAATGTTAGGATGGGTTTTCTTTCTATTTCTACAAAAAAAATGTCATTGGAATTTTGACAGAGATTGCACTGCATCTGTAGATCATAGCAATATGAAGTCTTCCAGTCTGTGGACAAGGGATGATTTTCCACTTACTGGTCTTTAATTTTCTCTCGGCAGTGTTTTGTAGCTTTCAGTGTACAAGTCTTTAACCTCTTGGTTAAGCTTATTCCTAAGTATTTTATTCTTTTTGATGCTACTGTAAATTAAATTGTTTTCTTAATTTTCTTTTTGGATTGTTCATTGTGTATGTATATAAAAGCAACTGACTTTTGCGTGCTGAATTTTTAGTAATATAAAAAGTGTCTATATGCTAGTATAACATTTTAAAAGAAGACACAAAGCTGTATATACATAAAAATTCCAATTACATTAAAATAATATATATGCACCCGTATACATATGGAACCTATGAAGAAAATATTCCAGAATTTTGTTGAGCGTAATTACTTGATGAATTTTCTCTTTATGTTTCTGTGTTTTCTATAATGGGCATGTATTAATTGTATAATCAGGAGACAAAAAATGATAATAATGAGTTCTAAAGGTAAGTTTGGTAGACAAGGAGATGCACCACCCAGATCTCCCTTCAGGGAAGGACTAGGTGTCCAGCTACGGGCAGTGTGGTCAGTAGACCTCCCACTTCATGGTCTAGATCAGCTGCAGAGAGCCACATCACCTAGGTCATGCCAACATCTGGTAACAGAACAAGGCAGAGGCATAATGGCCAGCCATTTAGCCTGATGAGGGATGCTCAGACAGGTGACAACACTTGCCCCACAGCTCTCTGCAAGGTGAAGCTTTGTCAGCCTGGATCACACTTGACTTCTTTCTCTGCCCAAACCTGCTTCCTCCTCCTCCCCTTCACAGGTGATCTGATTGTGTTGGGGGAACCCCACGACCACCCCCAGGTTGGATGATTCACTAAGACTCATATATAATCACAAAGGACTCAGCATATAATCATTCTACAGCTATGATTACAGTGAAAGGATACAAAGAAAACTCAGCAAAAGGAAAAGGCATGTGGGGCAAAGTCCGGGGAAACCAGGAACAAGCTTCTAAGGTCCTCTCCCAGTGGAGCTACAAAGGGTACGCTTAATTCCTGCAGCAATGAGCATAAACGCTGTCCACCAGTGAAGCTCATTTGAGACTCGGTACCCAAGGTTTTTATTCAGGACTAGTCACTTAGGCACCCTCTGCCTGGTATGTACCAAAATCCCAGACTCCAGACGGAAATGAGGTGTTCAACATAAAATATATTCTTTATAAACACAGTTTAGGTGGGTGAGCCACCCATAGTTCAGTAAATGGTGAGAATCATCCTGAAATCCAAGTTCCCAGATGCCAGCCAAGGACTAACCTTGTAAGTAGGGCTTTCTAAGGATAGCAGTCTCAGGCCAGCTATGTCAACTTTTCTGCACACTGGTTACCATGTTATACCCCAACTCTGTCTTGGCATCTGCTTCCAGAGAAGCCAACCTGTGACAAGTTTAATTCAAAATGGTTGCAGGCCCCAATGTTCATTGCAGCACTATTTATAATAGTCAAGACATGGAAGCAACCTAAGTGTACAATGACAGATGAATGGATGAAGAAGACGTGGTACATATATACAATGGAATATTACTCAGCCATAAAAAAGAATGAAATAATGCCATTTGCAGCAACATGGATGGACCTAGAGATGATCATACTAAGTGAATTAAACCAGACAGAAAGACAAATATCATAAGATATCACTTATATGTGGAATCTAAAAATATGATATAAATGAACTTATATACAAAATAGAAATAAACCCACAGACATAGGAAACAAACTCATGGTTACCAAAGGGGACAGGTTGGGAGGAGGGATAAATTAAGAGTTTGGGATTAACATATATACACTACTATATGTAAAATAACCAACAAGATCCTACTGTATAGCACAGGGAACTATACTCAATATTTTTTAATAACTTACAAGGGAAAAGAATATGAATAAGAATATATATATATGTATAACTGAATCACTTTTCTGTACACCTGAAACTTACGCAACATTGTAAATCAACTATACTTCAGTAAAAAAGTGGCTGCAGATTACGGGAACATTTAATGCATTATGTAGGAGCTGGAAGACAACTAACCCATTCCTCATTACTGTGGTCACAATGCACACTGTAGTTAAGGTTAAATTTTTCTGACAGACCAACAAAGCCAACCTGACCTTCCAAACAGTCAAAGCCAAGTTAGGTTGGGAACAGGAGCTTCGGTCCAGACAATTACTGGAACCTGAATCAAAGTGTGTTGCCACATATGACTCACCTATGATGAATCAGCCTCTGTCCATAGAGGCTGTTATCAGAGGTGGTCAGGAAACCAATTCTGTTTTCAGACTCAAACATCCTGATTCTAAGTCTTACATTTTCATTAGCACCAAATTGAAACGCAAGTTCTCCATTTGCGCTGGAAATAGCCTTCTAAGCTCTGATTTGTGAACCTATCAGATAAGAAGAAAATCAATAAACTGGGTAACTATGAAAAGCAGTGCAAACAGGTTACATTAAAATACTGATGGAAAGGAGACAAAACATCTGTGTCTCAAGAGAACAAAAGGCTATAGATCAGCGATTTGTCTTCAAAGTTCGCTACTGACAGAAGGCAAACACTTCTAATTTTACAGCCTTAGGGAGAAGAATGGAGAGGTAAGGGAATGAATGACATTTGATCACCTACAATATGCCACTCCCTGGGCTAGATGCATGTAGGGGGTTGAACTGTGTCCTCCAAAAAGCTATGCTGAAATCTTAACCCTCAGTGCCTATGCGTGTGACCTCATTTGGAAATGAGGTCTTTGCACACATAGTCAAGTTAAGATGAGGTCATACTGGATTAGGGTGGGTCCTAAATCCAGTGACTGCATCCTTATAAGGAGAGGGAGATTTGGAGACAGACACACACAGAGAAAAGGCTACGTGACCACGGAGGCAGGGATTGGAGTGATGTAGCTACAACCAAGGAAGCATTTCCAGGAGCCACTTGAAGCCGGGAAGTAGCAAGGAAGGATTCTTCCCTAGAGTCTTCAAAGGGAGCATGACCCTGCCGACACCTTGATTTCAGTCTTCGAGCCTCCAGAACGGTGACAGAATAAATTTCTGTTGTTCTAAGCTTTGTGATAATTTGTTATGTCAGCCCTAGGAAACTGAAAAAGTGTGGTATTGCTTTATCTCACTCAATCTTCAGCAATCCTGCAGGGGATGTATTATTCCCATTCCACTGATAGATACATGGAGATGCAAAGAGATCAGGTAGTTAATCAAAGTCCATAGTTAAAGAGGGACAGACCAGCTCTGCTTAATTCCAAAGTCTGTGTTCTCCCCGGTACATTACACTACTTGCCGTCCAGGGGGCTGTGTGGTTTTCTAAACACATTTTTAGTCTCAACCTCCCACACCGTGGTAGAAGTTACTTGTCTGATGGATGAGAACCAGAAACAGATATTGGGACAGAATTACAGGCAGGCAGCGTCCACGTACTAAAAAAATCAGGAACAAAACTAACTTATTCTCTCAAAGTCTCCCTCCCTTCCTCCCTTTCCTGCTTTAGGAAGTAGAACAGCCAAGACAAGCCACCTCACTCCTCCTCTTCCCACCTCCACCTTCTCTGAATCTCCACGTTGAGATCTTGCAATTCCTACTTTCCAATACCAGGTGATAAGCAAACCTAGGTAAAGACTGCCTACTTGGGGCAAGCCCACTCACAAGTCCCACTTTCTTCTTTTCAACCTTCTTCATTTACCTCTGTTACTAACTTAAGCTAGGTCCTGATCCCCTGACCTGTCCACAATGCCTCTAGTCTTCAACTTCCCTCCTCCATATAAATGGCCAAAGAAGACTGAATCTCAAGATTTAGCTTTATGGGAAGGAAAATCCCCATAATCGCTCATATCACCATCATCATCATCATCATCATCACCATCAACATCACCATCACCACCACCATCATCATCACCATCAACAACACCATCACCACCATCACCATCATCATCCTTACCATAATATCACCATCAATACCATCATTATCACCATCATCACCACCATCATTATAGCTAATACCTATTGAGCAGATACTGAGTGCCAAGGATAGTTCCAAGTGCTTTACATGTTTTATCCATTCACTCCCCATGGCAATAGTATAAAGTGGGCACTATTTTAATCCATAATTTACAGATTACAATGCCAAAGTATAAATAAGTTAAATAAATGGCCCAAGGTCACAGAGCTAACAAGTAACAGACCCAGGATTCACACCCCATGGTCTAGGCAGTAGTCTTCAGACCGCAGCTGCCTCTCCAGGACTCAGGCTCCAGCCTGGCCTTTTACCAGGAGCCCTGCATTGAATCATCAGGGGCTTGTGCCGCTGTGAACACTTTGACTCCCTCTCTGAGTATACAGCTCACCCTTTTGCGGTAAGTGACTAGCAGGGCAGAATTTTAGAATTCCTGAGTCTCTGGCCAAAAGCCATCCCTTCAAAACTACACTTAACTATCAATATCGTTATTGAACTTTCATCAGAGGCCAAGTAATTCCTTTGAAAGCTTTAGAACAACGCTTTAAATACAGAATTCACACTTCATGGCTGCAAAAACCAAGCTTTGCTATAATTCCAGTTCCCTGAAAATTTCTATTAAGTGGCTACATCACAATTACTGCCAGGTTTGACTCAATGTTTAGATGTGGTGGTAACCTTTCTTGACAAGGAAAGACAAGGAGGAAAGAGACCCAGGCCCTGCTCCGAGGAGCTCAGCATCCTATAGAGGAATGGCCAGGCACACAGGCTGGGGCAACATGTGTGACTAGGGCAAGGAGAGAAGAGGGGCAGTCCCTAACCCAGCTCAAAGGACAAAGAAGACCTTCCAAGAGGTGACCCGTGGGGAGAGGACAATGAACCATGCCAGGAGGAGGGTGAGCCAGGCAGAGGGAACAACATGGGCAGGACTTGCAGACGGCAAGAGACACAGCCCAGGTCCCAGAGGGCCTTCAAGAGAAGGTTAGGGATTCGTGACATCATCCTACAGGCTTAGGGGGCTCCCTGCAGGGTTTTAAGCCAGAAAGTAACATGGTCATATCAGTATTTTAGAAAGAGAAAGCCTGGAGGAGGGTGAACCTGGATGACACAGCCAATGGAGAAACCACGAACTGCTATGGGAAGCAGCAGAACATACTCGTAAAGACCATGGACTTGGGCCCTCATTGCGGGCTCAACTCTCAGCTCCTCCCCTACCACACTGTGGGACCCTGAGCCTTTCCCTCCCTGAGCTGCAGTTTCCCCATCTGTAAAATGAGGGCAAAAATCTTGCAGAAAAATTCCACTGATAATCATTGTAAGTACAGAATTTCAAAGAGCCTATCTACCTTAAACTTCATTATCTAAGAATAAAGAAAAAGAGGTGGCTCAGTGATCCCAGCTGTCTCACCCCCAGAGCCCGCACTAACTTTCCTTCTTGTCTCTGGAAAAGGATCCGTTATTATCACCACTTTAATCACATATTAGCTGGTAGCAGATTCCTTTGATGCGTTCCACCACTGCATTTATGAAGAGCAATGCCAGACAAAAAAAGATTTTCAAAAGAAATGCTTTAAATGCTTAAAATCCGATAACAAGTTACAAGAGCATGAGGAAAAATTGTTTATACAATTTGACTTCAATTATGTAATAAATATATTTATAGACTTGCAGAAGGCAAGAAACTACCATGCTAGCAATGGTTATCTCTGGTGGCGGGGATATGAAGAAATGTTATCTTATTCTTCTAACTTTCTCCTTGTGTCTGTCTGTCTGTCTGTGTGTGTGTCTGTGTGTGTGTGTGTGTGTGTGTGTGTCTGTGTGTGTGGAAGGGTTTTTTGTTTAAAGTGTCCATAATAGACATATATTAAATCCCACCCCCTCCCCAAACCAGGAAAAGTTTGAAGGGGAGAGCATACAGAATGATTTCTCTGAAAGACATTTTAGGAGTAATTTAGTTGAAATCCTTCAACTGCTTGAAGAAGCAGAGGAGTCAGTGACTTGCTGACCCTTGTCCTACAGCCCTTGAGGGGCAGCTCTGAGGGCAGAAACTCTGATAACTCTGGCAAGAGCAAGAGCTTGAAGGTAACCATAAACAGAGACGATCACACTCACTAACAGAGGTCTGTAAGTTACAATCCAGTGAATAAGGCTTGGACTACAGAAGAAACTGCACAGCACGATTCCATTCCTCAATGTTGTATCAAGCTTCAGGACCTTGGCCAGTTCCCAAAGCCTCTCAGGACTTGAGTTTTTTTCACTCTTAAATGAGGAAGTAAAACTAGATAATCTTTAAAGTCTCCCCCTGGGCAAAAATTCTATTCTGATGTCAACAAAAATGTATTAAGTGCCAACCAGGGGAATAGTCTCAATGTCACAGAGTGACAAGGTTTATCAGATGTCCCAATGCCACTAGATCCCAGCAAGGGGTGCCACCAGCCTGCTTGGGGGATGTGAAGGAATCACAGAGGTGGAGAAAGTTGGTCAGGGTCCTGCAGGATGTTTACGAGCTGCCAGAGGACAGGAAGGAAAGGATCAGCATGTGTAAAACCGGAGCGATGTGGAAAACACAGGAACCCCACGGCACAGGGAGCTAGCAGAGGTCACCTTTCCTGATGGAGCCTGAATCCTAACTAACTTAAGGGAATTGGGCTTTATCCAGCAGGCAATGGGGAGCCCCTCCAGAATAGAAAGTGAGCAGGATTGTGTTTCAGGATGATGGGCTGGAGGGGAGCAGGACTGAACAGGCAGAAGGCTGGTAAGTCATCCAAAGAAGTGATCCAGAGAAGGCAGACGTGATGATATGCGACTGCATGCTTCCAGCCCTCCGAGTTAAACCCAAAGCCAAATGGTTTTGCCAGTGGAGTTACACGTTCCCTCCACTGTGCTCAAGGGCACACGCTGTAAATCTTTGTGTTTGAGAAATTCTCATATCGTACATAGCTATCTACTGAGGCATTCTTTACCTTATTAATGAATGGGAGCTCTTTATAATATATTATAAAGACATTAATCCTTTTTAATGTATGCTACAAATATTTCCCCAAGTTTACCCCTGACCTTTTTTAATACTGTTTTCAAATGTAAAGTTTTCAACTATTTTGTGTACTCAGACCCATGGTTTTGCCCCATGGTTTTTTTCATAGCATATTAACCGATATTTACTCTTTAAAAATTGTTTTATCCATTTAGATTTAAATCTGTTGAGGGAATTCATCTTCATTTTTCTTCCAAAAGATCCTGTCAGTTGTCCCCCAAATTACAAGAAGCTGGAGTGAAGTCCAGCTCAATCAGAACACCTCCACTCAACTACTATCCGTAGGATAAACAAGGTCCTACTGTATAGCACTGGAAACTGTACTCAGTATCCTGTGATAAACTACAATGGAAAAGAATACGAAAAAGATATGCATAACTGAGTTACTCCGCTGTACAGCAGAAATTAACACAACATTGTAAATCAACTATACTTCAATACAATTTTTTAAAAAAGAACACCTGCACTCAATGTCCGGCACAGGGTGGAGTGATTCTTTTCCTCTCTATTCATCCAGGAGGCAGAAAGGGTAAGAAGACTTCTTGGGGTCTTAGTTGACATCTATCAGTTTCACCCTCAGGAAATTAATAAGAAATTAAGGAGGTGATGGCGTCTCTTCCAAGTGTTGCAGTTCCCAATTTACACAATGGGTTACTCAATGTCTTTGCTTTGTAGTTTTTAACTGCTTGATAAAAATGTCAGAGGAGCTTATACCTCACTGCTGAGTTCCTCCTATTCATCACTGTCACACTTTCCTAGTATAACGACGTTATCTCTGCAGGTGCCCAAGTCAACCATGCTAGAACACACGCTGCAGCTGGCAAGGGCTGAGCCTCCTCCTTACGTATACCTAAAAGGTGCCAGGCCCTGTGCTCGAGCCCAGTAAACCTTGGTTCACGTCCAACCGAGAGTCAAACAGGCTTAACCTTGACGTCAGATCTTCAGATACATATTTCAGAAACCTCTCCTCCACCCTTAATTAACTCCTTCCTTTAAGATCCAAGTGAATTCTTACCTCCTCCAAGAGGCCTGCCATCCACCCAGCCCGCCCAGCCCACCCTTTCTCCCTTGTCAGTACCCCCAGCACCTATAATCTGTACATTGGGTCACAACCTCACAAGTTCAGTCACAGCTGATGTACGTGGTTTGTTTGGCTTTTTGCCCTTGTTTAATGTCTCAGTGTGGGGAAGGGATGGTGGGTGATGGTCGATCGGAATCTCCAGGCTGCCTCAGACTCCTCTGCGCCCTAGAATCTTGCGTGGGCCTGACTCACACACTTACAGCACTGGCGCGGCCCTCGTGGGAATGTAAGCTTGAGACCCTGATACATAACATTCTTTTCGCAATTAACACAGAACACTTGCACAGCAGCGTTATTTCCGTGTGAAATAATACTGATGATGTTTATTGAGCGCTTACAGGATGCAAGGCACTGTGCCGAGCGCTTTGCCTGCATCAATCCGTTTACTTTGACGACCACCCTATGAAGTGGGTACTATTATTATTCTCATTTTACAGCCAAGATACTGAGGTCCAGGGAGGTAAGTAATGTGCCCAAGGTCACATACAATGCGTGGAAAAACAGGGATGCAAGTCCCGGCCTCTGGTGCAAGGGCCCGTTGTTCCCACAACACTCTAGGGCCATCACCTGCATATGTCTCATCTCCCCACTCGATAATGACCTCCTTGAACGTGATCCACAGGCAGAGGTCACCTGGCCCAGGGGCCAGCGGGGCTGAAATCCAACCCATTGCTCCACTGCCAAGCCTTGCACCCATGGGACTGCAGCCCAGGGGGGCCACCTATGCCTGTTTCTCCTGAAGGCAATGAACTGGAGACAGCCCTGAAGACCTGGGTATGGCTCGTCTCCATCTATGTGAGGAGGTCTGGGCCACGGAGAAAGGGCTCATAAATACTGATTAAATGAATGTTCTCTGACCTTTATTGCAATCACGCAGCATTGACAGCAATCAGCTCAGTCACGGGATATTTACCTGTTGAGTGCCACCCACAATGTAAGGCACCGTGCGGGATGCAGGAAGGAATCAGACATGGTGCCGCCCGGAGAACTGTCTGCACCTGTGTGCCTGACTCGGGTTTTGTGCCGGCCTCATCTGTGCAGCCATTCGGCTCACTAGGAGGCAGTGTGGCCCACTGCCCAGCAGCAGGGCTCTGGAGCCAAGGGGCCTGGGTTCATATATTATTCTAACACTACCTGTGCAGAATGGCGTTCACACAGCAGGTCTGAGACTTCCATCCTCTGGGAGGCCTGCTTAAGGTGCTGGGCCTTGGCTGGTGTCTGGGAACTCAGGTTTCAGAGGGTTCCCACCATCTCCTGATAAGAGGGGCTCACAGGGCCTAAACTGTTGGGCAAAGGATGTGGTGTACACTGAATACATGCTGTCCTCCTGGGAGGTACCAGGCAGAGGGTGCCCCGTGCCCAGGTCCCAGTACAAACCCTGGCACTGGGTCTCTAATGAGCTTCCCTGGTAGACGGCACTTCACATGGGCTGTCACAACCTGATGCAGAGGCATTAAGCATGTCCTACGGGTCTCCACTGGGAGAGGACCCTGGAAGCCTGCACCTGGTGTCCTCCAGACCTCGCCCTGAGTCCCTGTTCCCTTTGCTGATTCTGCTTTGCATCCTTTCTCTGTCATAAATCAGCCTGAGTAAGACTATGTGTGCGGTCCTGTGAGCCCTCCTAGGGAATCACTGCACCTGGGAGTGGTCTTGGGAACACTGATACCCTAGCCATGTGACGCTGGGCAAATGACTTGACCTAAGGGTGCCTCAGTTTCTCCATCTATGAAATGGAGGTGATTTAAAATACAATCTCTTCCCTCAGATTATGGTGAAGATGTCACAATTCAGCAAATGAAGACCGCTTAGGATGCCTGGCACCTAGTAGGTGCTTAAGAAATGTGGAGCGTGGTTATATAGTGAATAAACACTTGATGAACATGTGAATGAATGAATGCATGAGCTGTGGGTGATTGAATGATGAACAAAAATGGAGAAATGTTAATGGTGAACAGCAGAAGCAGGCCTGCAGGGCCCTGGGCAGCTCTGGGAAGACAAAACATGACCACCCACTAGCCGTGGGGTGAACACTGCAGGGCGGGTACCAGCCGGCTGATGGGTGGGTGAGGCCCCAGCCTGTCCAGGCAGTGACCGACCCGTCTTGCCCAGATGAAAGGGTCATCCGGGAAACTAGCCAGACAGCCTCAGGCCACACTGGGGGACCCCAGACTGCACAGAGCCCCCAGCCTTGGCTCGTGTCTGGGAGGCTAAGGCCAGCGGTAGGCTCCTACCCTTGGCTCTGAGGACAGCAAGAGACCACACACCAAAGACATAAAAAGACACACTGGGGGCATAAAGCGGGTGTCCAGGTCAAAGATTTTCTCCTACCGTGATCTTTTCTTCTGTTGTTATGGTGAAAAGGGCTTTTAGCTGGGCTCTGTTCTAGAAAAAGGAAAAAGAAAGCACTTCAGTAAATAGGTTTTGACATCTGAGACACGGGGTAACATTTCGTGTTTCCGACCCACCGACCCACCGCGCCTGGGCCCTTGACTTTGCGGGTGGAGGCTTGTGGAGGTCTTAAAGTCCCTTTGGGGGAAAGGTCTATGAAACCGTGATGCCTCCTTCTCTCCTAGAGGCGTGTATGATATCCAAACACCAGTTTCCCTAATTGCCAGGGAAACCCAGGCAGTGTGCCCTGGTGGTGAAACACTTGGGGTTACGGTCAGGTCGGGCTGGGGTGAGGGATGACCCTGTGACCTGGAGCAGCCGCTTTCGTCCTCTGGGATCTAGTCTGTACCCTTCAGGAAGGGGGAGAGAATCACAGGCTCTGATGGCATTGCTCCAATTGTCAGCTCTCTTTCCAATGCTCCCAACACCCCTAAACCCCAACTCCCTATGTGTCTCCTCCCAATACCTTCTAATACTCCTCTGCTTAGAAAACACAGGAAATGGAAAAATGAAGGGTGAGCGTTATGACTGCTATCTGTCCAGCCATGTAGTATCTGAGGAGACTTAACATGAGATCACACTTCTTCCTGAGGGTAGAGTCAGAATATCTTGCAACTGAAAGGCCGTGCAGGGTAGTCTGGAGAGAACCAGACTACCCCAGTTCATGCCTGGCTCTATCACTCGCCAGCACTCTGGTTTTGGACGAGTTATTGACCTCTCTGTGCCTCAGTTTCCTCATCTGTACAATGGGAATTATATTCAACTCGGAGGGTTGCCGTGAGGATTAATTAGAAGAGTGCCTGGCACATAGCGAGGAGTGCTGTGAAAGTATTACTGCTATTGGGTGTAGCAGGTGGTGATGGGTGGTTGTATCAGTGTAGGTAACCTGGCCTAGAGACTTGGAACCCGAAGTCCAGTGAGCTAGGCAACCCCTGTGTAATCCTATCACGGCCACTTGGAGGCATTTTCCCTTGACCTGAGTGATGGTCCACCTGAGGTAGGAAACCTGATCCATGCCCTACAGTTGTTACAGCAGCCACACTGGGAGCACTGGGGCATCCCAAATGCATCATGGGCCAGCAGGACAAGCTGATGGAGGCTTCCAAGGGAAGTGGAAATGCCACAAGCTTTCCTTTTCAGGAGGGAAATGGAAATTTTAAGAAACAAACAAATAAACAAACAAGTCTTTAAAGACACCTGTGAAGCAGTAACTTGGCCCTTTCTGTTCCTGAGTTGTCTGTGCTTCGGAATATTCATGGTGCCCTGTGAGTTTCAGGGTCTCCTGAACTAGTGGGTTCAAAGGCCAGTTTCCTCTCTCTTCACTCCCTCTGGGTCCCTTTTCCCTGTGTTTCCTGACACTCAAAGTCTCAGCAGAAAGGGGCTGAAAGTGTACTTCATCTCTTTGCAAAACATGAATCCTCAGCCCCACGCCTATATAAACTTCAAGGCTTGAGAAACATGTTTTAGATCACAGCCTGAAGTCAGGAAACATGGACCACGTGAGATCCAGTGATGGTTTTATAAGGTGGGCAGCATGTTTATACAATAAATGGTAGGGAACTGGAGATGAATGTTCTAGATGTTCCCCTTTGACCTCCCTTCATCTAGGTCCTGTCTCATCTACCCTTGTATGAATTTGAGGTGCATGTGTGTATGTGTGCATATCCACATGCATGTGTGTATCCATGTGCATGTGTGTATGTGGGCACATCCACATGCATGTGCATGCGTGTGTGTCCACGTGCATGTATGTGTGCATTTCCATGTGCACATCCACGTGCACATGTGTGCACATCCAGTGCACATGTGTGTATCCATGTGCATATATCCATGTGTGCATCCATGTGCATGTGTGCATATCCACGTGCATGTGTGTGTATCCATGTGCATTATGTGTGCACATCTGTGTGTGTGTGTTTGAGAAAGTAGTTTCCAGATCTAAACATAATGCATTTCTGGGAGTACCTACCTCATGCTGTGAGGATTAGTAAGTGGTAACTATTTTTATTACCCTCTCCACTGCTCTCATACCATGTGAAAATGTCAGAACTAGAAGAGATTGTGGGGAGTCTTCCTACCCCTCTCATTTCTCAGGTAGGAAAACTGAAACTCAGAGACACCAAACTGTTCTGAAAACACAGCGAGGACAGCGTTCCCACCTCTGAAATACCAGACACCAGCTCCACACTAACTTGAAGGATTTCAAGTTGGGCACCTGCATTTTTAAATAACTCCTTTATTCTCCCATTTGTAGTGTCAGCCTCTTTATGGCTGACAAGCAGAGTAGACCAATGTTCTCTTGGGGAGTTGTCGTGAGTCTCACTCAAACTTTGATCATGTTCAGCCCCAAATACACTGGACCTTCTTGCCATCCCGCAGGAAGGCCCAGGAGTCACCCAAAGAAACTGTGAAGTCCAAATGGGTGAACCGATTGGAGAACGAGGCACAGGAGCCGCTCACCATTATCAACACTCATCCACTCAGCAAATGCCGGCCTTCCACGGGCCTTTTCTAAGGCAGGGCCAGGAAGGATGATGCTGACAGTCTAACGCAGGCAGGAACCTACAACACTTGGAATCTCCAGGTGGGCAGGGGGGCTCTCCACTCTGTCTACAGAACTGCCCAGAGAGCACCTGAAGGCTTGGAAGGGGATGGAAAGAAACTGCAGGCCACGTGCAAATGTAAAATTACCTCTTTTATTCCCACAAGAGACTGGAGACTATAGAACAATCTCCCTTTTACTGATGAGAAACTAGAGGCTCAGAGAAGTTAAAAAAGAAAACAACCACACCTGCCCAAGAACCATTAGTTCACTGATCTATTCATTCGTTCACTCAACAAATATTTACTGAGCAACTAGTGTGGGTGGGGCTCTATTTTTGGCACTGAGAACACACCTGGGAATAGGGCCAGTGGGGTCCCTGGTCTCATGGAGTGACATCCTAGTGGCGGATGGGGGTTTACTGGGGGGATGGGGTTGACGTGACACAGACAGGCACCAAGCAAAGCAATGGACAGGACCCGTCAGGGGGTGACAGCCAAGGAGGTCGCCCTGGGGTGAGAGGGCCCGGACCTCATGCCTCCTGCTGCCCCACCAGCCTCCCCAGGCTCTTCTGGGAGGTGAAGCCGCCCTAGCCTAACATCACCTCCCTACACGAGGAGGTGGAGGCTTCCAATTTCACTGGGTTTCTGAGTTTCTCACTGTTGGTTTCTGACTGTTGCCTTATCTTAAATTTTGATTTTAACATATTTGGTTTCCTCTCCTTTGAAATTCGGATGGTATTTCTTCTGGGCCATTTTATCTCCATTTTTGTATCCTTTGTCCTCTGTTCTTGACTTTGCACTTAATTGTGTTCGGAGACATCTGTCTTTTCTGACAGTTTTATACAGTTTTCTCATATCTGGTCTTTACCTTTCGGGAATCTTTCATTTTATTTAATTTTATCCAGGACTATTTTTCTTATTGCAGCAGAAACACTGCACACAGGCTCCCCAGCCTTGGATGGAAGGATCCGGCAGCTGTGGGGTCCGATATTGATTCTGCCACGTGATCTGGGGCAGTCACCCTTGGAGCCTCATTTTCTAAGTCTATTATAAAAGGTACTTTCTCCAGGGACTGAAATCAGAACAAAATGACCAGAGTAACTAGAGCACGAGCTCCTTGATCTTGAGGCCGGAGATCTTGAGAATACTGTCTTGACAACAAAGACAATACCAGTGATGAACTCTGGAAGGAGAGCTGGGCAGGAAGCATCGGAACCTCTCCACTCCCAATATCTCCGGCCTCGAGCGGAGCACAGATCTCCTCCTCTGTATTCCCAGAAGTGTACAGCATGTACCAAGGGTCATGCAACCAACCACATCCACTGCCTACGTGGATTAACAAAAAAGTGAATGGAAAATGAAGGTGCTAATAGTAATGGGGTTACAGGTTAAATCACGTCCCCCTAAAATCCATACGTTGAAGCCCTAATCCCCAGTATTTCAGAATGTGTCTGTATTTGGAGACAACCTTTACAGACGTGATTAAGGTAAAATGAGACCACCAAGGTGAACTCTGATCTCACCTGAAAAGTGTCCTTCAAAGAAGAGGACACTAGGACACAGACACACAGAGAGGCACGACCATGTGAGGACACAGGGAGAAGACAGCCATCTACAAGCCAAGGACAGAGGCCTCAAAAGGAACCAACCCTGCCCACACCTTGATCTGGACTTCCAGCCTCCAGGACTGTGAACAAACAAATTTCTGTTGTTTTTGAGCCATCTGGTCTGTGGTACTTTTTCACAGCAGCTCTAGCAAACCAATACAAATGGGAGATATTTAGTTAAGTGCTTACTACGCCCAAGACACAGCGATGAGAGATAATCAGGTCCACAGAAGTTAAAGTAATTAAGGTCACAAGGAGCTTCGAGGGAGCCTGATTCATGGTCACGTGCGTGAGATTCCAGGGCCTGCGCATTCATCCAGAATTGGGTATCACTGAACAAATGAAGGATGGAACGAAGAAAAGAATGAACTAACAGATGTTGTGTCCAGGGTTTCTAAAACAACAGTGACAAGAAAGAAATCAAAGTAACAAAGACAATACCGGTGATGAACTCTGGAAGGAGAGCTGGGCAGGAAGCATCAGGACCTCTCCACTCCCAACGTCTCTGGCCTCGAGCGATGCTGTGTAGCTGACGGAGAAGGAGTCTCCAACTGCTCAGAGAGAAGGCACATGTGGGTCAAGAACGGGGCCCCTGCCACACCCCAGACACAGGCAAGCATCCAAAGGTGTCTGGCATCACAGCTGACAGCGGCAGCAAGAGCCCCTTTGATCTCACGTACTTTTTATCAGGGAGAAGAAACTGGGCAGGTGTGCTCTTGGACCCCCTCTTTTTTCACTTGGAAGGGCTGTCAGCACCCTTACAAGGAGCTTTACCTGGGTTCCACTCCATCCTGGGGCTGGGCAGCCAGTCCTCCTAATTCAGGATGTCATACACTTAGGGAATCCAGAACCTTTTTGTTTTGTTCTGAATCCAGGTGGGGACCTATTTGTTCCCAATGATCCCATCCACACAATGATGGGACAGAGTTTTTATAGGACTTTTGGGCGACACTAGCTGCCGCTTTGACACCTCCAGCTGGTTCTGAAAGCCCAGCACACAGCACAGGGAAGCAGTGCCAGACTGGGCCCGGGAGGGGGCAGTGGAGAAGGTCACTCAGGCTCACGTAGGGTCTCCTCCAACCTCATGGTCTCTGGCTGGCCTTCAACGGCTTAGTTACACAAACAGAGAAGCTTCCTAGGAGACGGGGTTTCTGACTCAAAGCTCCCCTTAGTCAGAAGCCAGGACTGGTCAGAAGAAGACGGCTCTGCTATCGGGAGGGGCCACACTCAGTCACACCCCCAGGTGAACAAGCAGGCTCTGGAGGATGGGTGGAAAAAGAGGGACCCCAAAAGAAAGCAGGTGACAGGGTGGCCACCACTGCAGGTTTCCAGTTTTGTAGGAGGCAAGGATGTCTCAGCCCCACCTTCTGGAGGTAGAGCCGGCGTGCCCTGGGGACCCTTCTGTCTGATGTTGGAAATAGACTGTGCCCACCGTAACTACTAAAGCCGGAGTTCTCCCACTGAGCTGACGTTCTCAGGTGGGCTCCAGATATCCAGCAGAAACCGAAGGCACCTGTGAACTAAAGCAACATCTCTGTCCTTGCTCTTTCTGACGGATGCCTCTGAGCCCCAGCCATGGCCTGGGGAGGATGCTGAGTGCTGCTTTGGGGACATGGCCGTGTCTGTCCAGAGGCTCAGACTGGCGGCTGGTTGTCTGAATAGGGTGGATGTGGAAATGAGATTGTGATACTTTTTTTTTTTTTTGCGGTACGCGGGCCCCTCACTGCTGTGGCCTCTCCCGTTGCGGAGCACAGGCTCCAGACGCACAGGCTCAGCGGCCATGGCTCACGGGCCCAGCCGCTCCGTGGCATGTGGGATCTTCCCGGACCAGGGCACGAACCCGTGTCCCCCGCATCAGAAGGTGGACTCTCAACCACTGCGCCACCAGGGAAGCCCGAGATTGTGATACTTTTTTTAAAAAAAAAAACAGCTTTGAGATAAAATTTATACATCACCCAATTCACCTGTTCTAAGCGTGAGATTTAGAGAATTTTGTATACTTACAGAGTTGTACAGCCATCACCACAGTCTGATTTCAGAACATCCTTATCACCCTAAAAAGTAGCCTGGTGCCCAATGGCAGTTACTCTCCATTGCCACCCCCAGCCCTAGGCAACCACTGATCCACTTTTTGGGGACTAATTGGCCTTTTTGGACATCTCATAGAAATGAAATCATACAAGCTGTGTTCTTTGTGTCAGGTTTCTTTCCCCGAGCAAACCTCTTTTTCTTGAGGTTCATGCATGTCGTAGTGTGTACCAATACGTCATTCCTTTCTATTGCTGAGTAATATCCCACCGTATGGATAGACCACATTTTGTTTATATGATACTCTCATGTCCCTTACTTCCATGGAAATTTTTAAAAGTGAAACGTATGAAAAAATTGGGGTTCAATGAGTTTCAGCTTCTGAGTCAAGGAGCTGCACCCTTCTGCTGAAGGAACCCCAACTCCTCCCGGCAGCAACAACCATCAGGGGGAGTCTGGACAGAATAAAACAATGGGAAGATGGTCTGGGGAAGCTTAATTTAAGAATTTTGACTGTGGACTTCAAAACTTACAAGGGCAAAGATTTTGATCTCAGATTTTAATTCCTTTTGGACTTGAATATATTTGGATTTCTATCCGTCAGGGATTCATTCCTGAACTTTTCACTTCTCCGGGAGAATTTGCAAAAGGGAGGTGCTGGCAGGTCATTGTTGGAGGATCTTGATGCGAATGAACTCAGGGTTGTCCTTGAATCCTACTGCAAAACCCCTGACATACTTTGTTTAATAGCGTAGCAGGATGTGATCTGAATGGGTTTTAGAATTAGGGAGAATTTCCAGCCTTGGGTCTGGAGTATCCTTTGAGTTTATTTCAATAATGTAATGCTCGAGTCATTTCCAAAACCTTCATGGGGCAGGAAAAAAGACTTCTTCCACCAACCAGCAGTCCCAGAGGGACACACGCAGGGGCAACGAATGGGGGTTTGGGGGAGCAGCGCTGTCCTGAGTCCCGACCAACAGCTGTTCTCCTTCCCCAGGGCACTAGTCACCCCCCTGGCAATCCTCAGATTAACCAGAAGCCCAGTGGGTTTGGAGAACAAAACGACGGAGATCGGCAAGGGAAGCACATACCCACCACCCTTGAGGTTTCTGTCCCTGAGCATGGGTGCCCCACCTGAAACAGGGCTGGCCTCTCCCTGCCCCTCTCTCACTGAGCAATGCACGCCATCCGATGGAAAGTTTGGGTATGCATTGCCAGTCAGCCTATCTTAGTCGTGGGAGTGGGCTACTGGCAGAAAGCAGGACTTGGCTTGCTTTTTTGTCAGGATGGGGGAGCCATCCCAACATGTCCAGTGGGTGACAAAGCCTGTCCAACTCTGCTGGTCAGTCAGCCAGCCCACCTGATCTCACCTACACTTGTCCTCTGACTCTGTCTGTACCTGTATCAGGGGTGATATTTTATCCCTAATACGCTATAATGTGCTTCATCTCTCAATGTACTGAGACCTCAAAAAGATGTAAAGAAAAGAGGAGAAATTAGCACTGAGCCTGTGGAATCCCTAAGATTTTTGTTTTAAAAATCTTCAACATTTTAACTTTGTGTATAATGATAAAAGTTAGATCATAAAGATAAGCTGATAAAGATTAAATTGCTAATTAAAATGATAATACCGGTGAAGGTCATTATAATCAGACCTGGCAGTGATTTTATCACCCTCAAAATGTCTGCAGGACATCAACCAGTTGATCCCCAAATGGTGTCCTGAGACAGATGGAAAGTACAATATTTCCTGTTGCAGACAGAAGAGAAAACTGAGACTGACGGAGATGAAGTGACTCGTTTAGGGTAGGAAGCCACCCATCCCTCTTGGACCTGTGGCTCTTTTAGAGCAGCAAATGATGATGATGATGAAAATGATATTGATATTGTCAGAGCATCAATGAGCTGGGGTCGGATGGGTCATTTGATTCTGTAGTTCTATACTTATTCTTTGGGAAAAAAGTTTCATGCCACTAAGTTGAAAACCAATGTCATATCCCTTGAGATTGCGGTAAGTTACAGACAAACATAGTTTGGATATTACTCTCAGGGCATGTAGAATCTAGCAGGCAGAGGTAAGGCGAGGGCATACATACAATAATATACAGTCACAAGAGTAAACATAGTTGGCAGCGGCTGGGAGGCAGGGGGCAATGGAGTTGCTATTCAATGGGGATAGAGTTTCAGTCACGCAGGATGAAAAAGTTCTACAGATCTGCTGTACAACAGTTAACAGCACTGTACTGTACACTTAAAAGCTTGTTAAGGGGGCAGATCTTATGTGTTTTTTGCCAAACACAAAAATAAAAAATAAAGATAATCACAACAAAATAGCCATGGACTTGGGAGCACTTCCCACGGGCCAGGCTGTGTTGCTTTTCATGAACGAACTAGCTTCTCCTTAGAAGGACTCCCTGAAGTGTGTCACCAGCACCCACAGTTCACAGGAGCAGAGGCTGAGGTTCAAGGGTGTGCAGAGCTCATGTGCTGGGGTGGAAGTCAGTGAGTTCATGCATGAAGTGCCTGGGTGGTCCAGGCTCCAAGCAGGTGAAATGCAGGAGGGGCAGGTGAATGAGATGCAGGGAAGGAGAGAAGGACCCTCCAGATGGACACAAGAGCAGGAGCTGATGCCTAGCCATGGGAGAAAAGTGACAAGTTCGGTCCGCAGGAGCATGGACTACAAAATACCATTGGAGCAACAAGACAAGAGAGGCAAGCCACACTGGAGCAGGCAGAGCGCCAGGCCACATCACCTCGTCTCGCCTCTGCAACCCGCTCTACGAGGCTGTTATCCGCATGCCACATCTGGAGTTCAGAGACGGTGATTTACAGGGGCCACACAGCTCCAAAATGGCGAAGTTAGGAGTCAAGCTAGGTCTGTCTGAGACCGAGTCTGTGCTCTGCTTACAGCCCCACGTTCTTTTCTCTGAGCACCAGTTTAAGAATTGGGGGGATTTATTTTTACATCATTGAAGAAAGGCACTGAAGATCACTTAGCTGGGATGTATCATACACTTTTTATGACACTGCTTAAACCAGAGCCAGCAAAGAGGTCATTACTTGTGGGCCAACTCCACTGGTGGCTTCTGTCAATAATATGGTGTTAAGAAGGATTCTGAGGCTTCATCTAGACTCAGAGAGAAAGAGTGGTGGATTGATGAGCAACGTGGGTCATGTGTATGGAAGTGGAGAGGTCAGTAAGAGTCCCAGGCGTGTGAGAGGCACTAGAGCATCCTGGGTACGGGGTGGATGGAGGAATCCAGACATTCTGAGTTTGAATCTCAGCCTTGAGTGCCAGTCCTATGGCCTTGGGCAAGTTCCTAACCACCTTAGTCTCTTTATCTGAAGACAGAGCACGTACTCAGAATAAAAGAAATCTCACCTTCCTAGGAAAACTGACAATTCTGAAGTCATAGTAACAACTGCATCCAGAATTGGTTTTAAATCTCCTTAATTAACCAATGACAACTCGCCTCAGGAAACACATCTCTGAAAGCCAATGAGTGACGGTGTCATACCTTGAAAGGGAGCCAATCAGTAGCAGAGTTACTCCCGTGAACACGCCTGAACACGCTTGAACATGTCAAGAGCATGCTTCCAGGGCTGATGTCAGACCACGCCCATGTCTGTCCAGCACTCCCCAAAACAAGCTCTTCATTTTACTGAGTGATGGTCATTTTGGTCATCTGGGTGATGGATATATTGGGGTTCACTCTAATCTCTGTGTATGTTTGAAATTTTTCATAATAAATGTTGAATATATATATATTTCAAAAACTCTTTCCCCAAATCCCACCTCTCTCAACCTAAGTGACAAGCCAGCTACCTGGCTGCAGATACTGAGCAGTGGCTTCCTCCTCTGATGCCCTGATAGTACAATCCGTTGTGAGGACCAACTGCATGAACACATGTCACGTGTCTAAGAAGATGCCTGCTGCACATCCCATGCTCTGTGAGTATCTGTACGTATTTTCATCATTTTCCACCCCTGACTTCATACACATGGCTATTACCTTGCAGAAACTTCTTCCTGAAAGCCTGGAACCCTCTGGAGGTCTGGTTTCCAGCCGACTCCCTAACGGTGAGGCCGGTGATGTTGTCCAGTAAGAGCAGGTCAGAGAGGTTGGCAGCCGCGGGCGTCCTGGTGTTGTTCACAGACAGTCGCACATGAGCTGTCGGCCACTCGCTCTGCACGGACACCTAGGACAGGAGGCAAAGTGAGGATGGGCTTGCTGGCAAACCCGACTTCCCAAAACGAGGCCCCAGCTCAACCTGTGCCCGTGGGAGGGGATTAAGGTCTCACAAAGGTTCTAGAATTTATCAGGTTTGATTTCAAAGGCCCCAGGAGAATTTTGACTCCCGCTTGCCAAGTTGTTGCTCAGAGATCATCTCAAAGAAACCGGGACCCTGAAATGCAGTGAAATGATGCCCACAGGGAAACTTAGAAGAAAAAACAGCCACGCACAGGACCACAGTCAGGCTGGGGAGATTGTGACAACTGGTGTCCCCAGGAAAAGCAAACAGTGGCTCTTTCTTACTCTACTAGTTTGAAGATTCAGCCCCAGCCAGTCCACGGCCTCTGACTGCCATCTGATCTCCAGGTTTGCCCCAAGCTGGTCTCCTGTCTCCTGGCCAGTCGCCCCCTTCAGGGTTCTGCCTGCCCATGTGTTTGAATAGCTCAGGGCTAGGGAGTTCCCTGGTGGCCTAGTGGTTAGGATTCCAGGCTTTCACTGCTGTGGCCTAGGTTCAATCCCTAGCTGGGGAACTGAGATCCCCCAAGCCATGTGGTGAGGCCAGAAAAAAAAAAAAGTTAAATGAATAGCTCAGCTATTCAAAGCCAATGGCCCACCAGCAGCCTGGCTCCCCACCTGGCCTCTGCGACGTTGCCCTGCTCCCTCTCTCGAACCCTATCTCCCACCACTCCTGCCCTTCCTTCATCCCAGCTCTGCTGAAACAGACACAGGAGCTGAGAAAAGAGAGGGCAGCCATGTATGTCCCAAGAAGAGTGAGCTCTGGAACATAATAAATGAAAAAAGCAAGTTGTAAAACTTCAGGTATGGAATACTGGCACCAACGTAAAAAGGGGAAGAAGGAAGGTATGTGTATGTACCTACATGCATACGCACAGACACACACACACACTCATAACTGAGTGCATGTGGCAGGAAACATCTTTAGAAGGACACAGGAGAAACTGGTAGTACCAATTTTATCCAGGAAGGGGAGCAAGACAGCTGAGGGCCTGGGCTGAAATGAGGGCTGTGCAGTACATGGTCAGCTCAGCAGGCTTGGATTGTCCAAACCTTGCACATCCCAAAGAGAGGACCAGCTCCTGGGAGACTAACCTCTAAAGCCCTTGGCATATCCTGCCTGATAAGAGTGTCTTTATATCCTACGGCTTTGGGCCGCCCCAGGTAGTCTCTGCAAACAATGTGGTTCACGGTGAGGGCCTTGGGCCAAGCTATGCTCAGGTGACCTGAATAACGGAGGTCAGCGACATGGGTGCTCCATGGCTACGTGGTGGATCCTTAATAAAAGTCCTGGATTCCATGGCTTGGGTGAGCATCCCTGGTTGCTGCCACACATCATCGCTGGGCAAATTAAACGCCATTCCTTCAACTCCACCAGGAGAAGACTGGCTGTCTTGGGCCTGGTCTCCCCAGAACTCTGTCCTATGTGCCTTTTGCTTTGCTGACTATAATCTATATCATTTTGCTGCTATAAACTGTAACTCTGTGTAGAACCGCTTTTCTGAGTTCTGTGAGTCCTTCTAGGGAAGCACTGAACCTGAGGGTGGTCTCGGGGACCCTCAACACAGGATCATGTGAAAGCCATCTCATGAGATTAGTAAGGGTCAAAGACCTAAAAGACATTAAGTGAGTTTTTAAACTGTCGGGCATCATATCAATGTTAAAATCTGAGAGAAAATATATACTTTCTCATTTTAAATGATCACAGAGGATTTTCACTGCCAATAATTTTATTGTTACCAAAAAATCTTAGTCCTGGTGCTGCCATATAAAATATAAGATCCCTGTGGGTTGCATCATCACCCGTGTCCAGACATGGGTAGATAACCACGTGATTCGCCAGTTCTTTAAATACATAACTCTACTAAGATATGATTTGGGCAAATTCAATTATTCTCTCTTTAAGTATAAACTACCTATGAATACTCACCACTGCACATTTCTGAAAAATTACTCCGTTCTCAGAAGTTCCTTGAATGTCTCTTGAAATGTCTCCATACTACAATAAAATATAGAAATCTTTAGAAAATGAAAAATATTTCATGCTACATTTGTCAAGTAAAAGTACAAGATGAACTTTTTTTTTTTTTTTTTTGCGGTACGTGGGCCTCTCACTGTTGTGGCCTCTCCCATTGCGGAGCACAGGCTCCGGACGCGCAGGCTCAGCGGCCATGGCGCACGGGCCCAGCCACTCAGTGGCATGAGGGATCTTCCCGGACCGGGGCACGAACCCATGTCCCCTGCATCGGCAGGCGGACTCTCAACCACTATGCCAGTAGGGAAGCCCAAAATGAACTTTTAAAAGGGCCAGGCAGAGGGGTGTTACTTCTGCTGGTGTAGTAACTCGCATCAATCCTGAAGATATTTTTAAAAGGAGTATTACAGGACTGGAACTTAAAACCTATGAGGGAAGAAGAACGTGGACGTGGATCACACGGGGCTATGTCCTGGTCTGGGGTGCGTGTCAATGACACCATTGTCACAGGGACTCAGCAAACCAGGGTTGACACTTCAGCAGGAGGAAGGTGAGCAGAGCTATGGAAAAGTCCTTTAAGGACTGCACGCATGTCCTGTGTGGGGTACACCAGCCACACAGCAGGGACTGAGCGAACGTGGACCACAGCATGTTGGGGCACCTCCCATGAGCTGGATGCATCATCAACAGGGAGAGAATCAACCCGGGATTGGGCTCCTCCAGCCCCACGATGCCTCCCCTTGAAGGACACCAGTGGAAAGCCAGAGCTCGCCCACCAGATGCCAGCCCCGCTGCCCCTCGTAATCACAACCGGTCCCTGCTCATTTCCGCCCTTGCCATATGCCCCGTGACCCCAGGCCATGCCTCCCCGCTGTCTGCCCTGCCCTGCTCCATCTGCAGTGGGTGGGGCCGTACTCTCAATCACAGACCACGGCAGCTCTCAGTGATACCAACGATCATAACAATGGCTATTCTTTCCCAAGTGCCAGGCATATGCCCATCACTGTACACACATGAATTCTATTACTCCCATTTTACAGAGGAGGAAACTAAGCCTCACGAGGGTTAACGCACTTGCCCAAGGCTGCATAGGCAGGAAGCTTGGACTCCACCCCAGGCTGTGTGCTCTGTATCCTATGATCCTCCCACACCACACACCCCTCTCCAGAGCGTGACCCTCTCATTGTACAGAAGTGAACAAAGACACAGAAAGGGGAAGTGATGTTCCTGAGAACACGCTGACCACATGCAGCAGCATAAGCTGACCAGGCCTCCGATTCCAGTTGAGTCTCTGTCCACGACCCCACCCTCGTGCTCTGACGTGCCAGGCCCCCAGTGAGTCCTTGAGGGCAGACGCCTGGCTTTCTACTCTTCTGATCCCCACACAGCATCTTGCAAACGACAATTGAACAAACATAGCTTGTTGGGCAAAGACACACAGGAGGGGGGATGGAGGTGCTGCCGAAAGAGGGGCTGAGTCACCTGTCACTGGAGAGGGTTGGAAAGACGATGACCAACATGGTGGGTTGAATGTGGCTCCACGTCCTAAAGCCCAGAAGCTGGGAATGTCACGCTATTTGGAAAAGGGGTCTTTGAAGATGTAATTTAGCCAAGGCTCTCAGGATGAGATCATTCTGGATTTAGGTGGATTGGATTTAGCTAGGCCCTAAATCCAATGACAAGTGTCCTTATCAGTGACAGAAAAGGAGAATACACACCCACAGAGAAGAGGCCACAAGAAGGTGGAAACAGAGTGACAGTAAATGTTACACGTCAACTGCTGGGCCATGGTACCCAGCCATGGTACCCAGATATTTAGTCAAACACGTCCAGATGTCACTGTGAAGGTATTTTAGATGAGAGTAATGTTTAGGTCAATGGACTTTGAATAAAGCCACTGACCCTCCATGAGGTGGGTGGGCCTCGCCCAATCAGGTGAGGCCTTCATGGAAAAGACTGAGGTTTTCCCTAAGGAAAAGGGAATTCTGTGGCAGACACCTTTCCAACTTGAGCACCAGCTCTTCCCTGGGTCTCCAGCCTGTCCTGCAGAGTGTGGACTTGCCAGTTCCCACAATCACATGAGCAATTTCTTAAAATAAATCCCCCCCTCTCTCTCGCTCACATGTGTCCTACCTGTTTTGTTTCTACCAGTTTTGTTTCTCCAGGGAATCCTAATATAGAGATTGGAGTGAGGCAGCCACAAACCAAGGAAAGCTATCAGAAGCTGGAAGAAACAAGGATGGATCTTCTCCTACAAGCCCCCAGGGACAGCACGCCTCTGCTGACACCTCGACTTCCCACCTCCAGAGCAGGGAGAGAATAAATGTCATTGTTTCAAGCCACCAAGTTGGTGGAAATTTGTTACACAGTCTAGGAAACTAATACAAACATGTAGCCGGGGGCCAAGAAGGGGCTTGTGGTCATGGTAGCCTGTTGGCCGAACGCAGTGGTCCTCAAGGCATTTTAAGTCATGAAAGCTTAGGTGAAAGTCAGCGCTATGTGAAGCCAACACATTACCCAGAATATGAAGGACAGCGGGGCAGGGGCAGTGGTTAAGAGCAGGGGCT
The DNA here is from genome assembly GCF_937001465.1 of Orcinus orca. NCBI lineage: Eukaryota > Metazoa > Chordata > Mammalia > Artiodactyla > Delphinidae > Orcinus > Orcinus orca. The sequence goes on from NC_064562.1 coordinate 118,443,840, forward strand.
CCAAATCCTGGCTCTACCACTTCGGCCTGTGGGACCCTGAAAAGCCTCTTAATCTCTCCAATCCTCATTTTCTCTCTGTAAAATGGGAATTAAAACAGTACCTATTTAAGAAACTCGTAATGAGGCCCCAGTGAGATTATGCATAGACAGTGCTAAGCCTCATGCCTGGCAAATAGAAAATATTTGTTAAACACCTAGCCCTATTATCGGTAGCAGCATTTTTATAACAGGGGCAAGTGAATCAGTCTGGTTAAAACAGGACCCCCTGCCCTGCTTTAGAACCAGCTGACGCGGGGGCCCAATGCTCAGATTCACACATCCTGTTCATCTAAACACTGTATATTGTACGGAAGCAGCAGCTCTCTGGAAAGTAAGAGGGATTTGCTTCCTAATGATAACTATATTCAGTGAAAGAGGAAGAATAGGTTTTTTGGAGGAACAAAAGCCTGTGATCTTTTCTACACATATGGTCCAAAATTGGCTTCTTTACAACTTCTGATATGTCTTTTAAAGAACTGAACGTGTTACTTACCAAGTGGTGTGTTACAGCAGACTCTCTTTTAAACAAGGTCTTCTTGGGCCACGAGGGTATAAAAGCAAATATGGAATGAATCCATGGCCCACTAGAGGCTGCAGAAGTCGGCGGTGGGTTAAAGACTTCAGTTTTCTTACTGAATTTCATTCTAAATGGTGCTTCTGCTGCAAAATAACAATGCACATGCATTACATGATACAGACAGAAAGGCAGCGGTTAAACTCCAGAGGCAAACCACGTGGTACGTGAAGGCACTTGGAAAATCTTTGCTGAGTAAGTGAATAAATGAGTGAATGAATGAATGGCTTACCATCTCTTTGCCAAGAAGATGAGGCATTCTCATTGGGAGACACAGAGCTTAAGGACAGTGTTTCTCGAAGTCTGTGCTCCTTACCTGGGCTGTAGGCTGAAATGTACATTCCTGGGCCCTGCCCCAGATCTACTGAGTCAGAACCACTAGGCAAGGGAGGAGCCATAGGTGATTCTTACACACCTGGTATCAGACACGCCCTGTGTTCGAATCCTGGCTCTGTCACTCACCAGCTGTGTCCTTGGGAAACTCATCTGACCACTGTGTAAATTTATATTTTGAAGTGACCTGAATTGTGGAGTTGTGCCTTTTCAACATTTATCTTCTATCCAGATATAAACTTATACTGACTGAGAACGAGTCCTGTTATTCAGTCTTTCTTACACAGAGTATTGATAGCAAGGTCTTTAGAAGTGCTTCTGAACCCTTTTTTAATAGAATTTCTAAATATATGTAGGAAAAATTAAAATTAAAACAAAAAGGACGTGGAACTGGAATCCTAGATAAAATCAGTATCTTTTTTTCTAGAATAGTATCTGTGGTTGATTCAGTTCGTGATGCTGGAATGGCGACGAAGGTGAGCATCGGGGAATTGACAGCCCTCACACGGAAAGAGGCCGGAGCTCTCCCAGGCTGGCTGCTCAGTCGGGATTGTTTGAGTCAATCACACAAGTGGGACAGGACACCCACCTCTGGACCGCAGCCCAGCCCCTCGGGCTAAGAACAAATGCTTTCCCAGGAGACTTGCTGGATGTAAAATCCTAAGGCCACTCTGGGCTTTATCTCTGGTGCAGGCATCCTGCAGGTGCCCCCTGCTCTTCCAGGCCTTCAGAAGGCCCAGCGCAGGCTCTGATGAAGGCCTGAATGAGGCAGCCACTGCTACTGTCCACAGACAGTATAGAAGGAAGTCAAGCTCCGAAGTGACCATCACCACCCACTGCATCATTGCCCAGCAGCCTCCCCACTAGTGCCACTGTCACGTGGGTCACCTGTCCTATTTGTGCAGGTGTTTGGATGCACCCTTACTCCCTCGCCTCTGGGCTGCCACAGGCCTGGAAGCCTCTCCCTCCATCCCCTTGTCCTGCTAACTACCACTCCTCAGGACTCAGTTGAGCAGCACCTCCTCCAGGAAGCCCTCCCTGAAGCCCTCCCAGTGGCCTTAGTCCTCCACCCCCTGCTCTCACTACAACCACAGTCCTTAGTGCACTGCGCTCCCTCTGACCGACAAGTCTGCTTAATCAGTGGCTAAAAGGTCTCTGTGATTTCTGTGATATCACCTCAACCTATTTTATGCAAATGAAAACATTGGATTTTGTAAAATGTAAAGACTGCAGAGAGTAATAAAAGATATAAAAAGTACTTTTAACTCCCCCAGGAAATGAAATATGTTTATCCCTGGTATAAAACAAAGAGGTGTATTCATAATCTGTGCCGAGAAGATTCTGGACAAAAAAACTATTCTGCCTGCCCAGTACCCCTGCCTTCATGGTAGCCCCCCACACACACACACTAGTCAGTAAGATTCTTAGTCTATATAGAAAAACCTGGATCCCAGCCCATCCTGGTCCCCAGGAGGCCAGAATTAGGCACAGAACCCAGAACACTCTCCCCCCAAGCCCCAGTGACAGAGTCAGGGACTGGCATGGGACCCAGGCTGCACCCACTGGTCTTTCCTGAACTTTTGCCGAGCTACTGGGAAGTCTCTTCCTTTCTGCAAGTGGCAGCAGTCAGACTCCTGGAAGTCCAGGACTGCCAGTGGTTGTCTTTCCCACCACGTGGAAAGAATGTTCCTGAAAATCACACTCACCAGAGGAAAGCAGGGGCCGTGATGGAAAGAGAAAGGCAGAGCCCTGACATATATACACTACCATGTGTGAAACAGATAGCTAGTGGGAACCTGCTGTATGCACAGGGAGCTCAGTCTGGCGCTCTGTGATGACCTAGATGGGTGGGATGGGGGGCAGGTGGGAGGGAGGTCCAAGAGGGAGGGGATATATGCATACATACAGCTGATTCACTTCATTGTACAGCAGAAACTAACACAACATTGTAAAGCAACTATACCCCAATTAAAAAAAAGAGAGAGAGAGAGAGAGAAAGGCAGAGTCCTGAGAACACCACTCCCGCGTCCAGCAGTGCCGAGGGCCTGCGAGGCCCAGTTATAGGGACCAACAAATTCCTCTTTGCTTAAGTTAGTTTCAGTTGAATTTCTGTCACCCAGTGTGGTAGGCTGAATGACAGTCCCCAAAGATACCCAGGTCCTAATCCTAGGAACCTGTGAATATGTTACCTTATATGGCAACAGGGACTCTGCAGATGTGATTAAATTATGGGCCTTGTGATGGGGAAGTAAGCTGGATTACCCAGGGGCCCATAAATGTAATCCCAGGTGTCCTTAAAGAGGGAGGTAGAGAGAGATCTGAGAGGCAGAAGAGAAGGCCATATGCCCGCTGAGGCAAGATGCTAGTCTGCTGGCCTGGAGGCTGGAGGAAGGGGCCATGACCTGCAGAATGCAAGGAATACAGCTCCAGATCCTGGAGAAGGAAAGGCCTTCTTCCTAGGGCCTCAGAGGGCGTGAGGCCCTGCTGACACCTTGACTCAGACCAGTTAGACTGATTTTGGACTTCTGCCCTCCAGAACCATAAGAGAGTATCTTTGTGCTGTTTTCACCTCTAAATGTGTAATAACTTGTTACAGCAGCAAAAAGAAACTCATACACTTGGCTAATACAAACATTCTGCATTTTCTTTATCAGACGCCTTCGGGGGGAATGAAGACAGACCACCTCACCCTGAATTCTGGGCTGTGCACCCAAACTCCAACGTGCTGCTGTAGCAGGTGACACATTGCCTTGCTCTGTAAGGCACGCTGGTGAGCAGGGGCAAGGGAGGCAGAAGTAGGAGGGCTATGGCTTTAGGGTCTGGTTCTCTCTCGTGGTCAAATCAATAAAAAATCAACCAAAAGAAAAACTTACCTGCAGTCAGAAAGTGAAAGCTTTCCACACTGGGCCAAATCCCATGGGGCAAGTCCTAAAAAGAGTCAAAAGGCACAAAGACATTAACGAAGGACATACTAGGAGTGGCTGAAAGCCATTTTTGTAAATGGCTCACGTGGAGAGGAGCTGCACTTTTATCCAGAAGTCTGATGTAAATCTTTCTAAGTCGATCATCCCACCAGCTTTTGAATATAGGATGATGTAACTGCAGCTCTGGGAGCTGTCTAGGGAGACAGCAGAGTGTAGGGGAAATTTTATATAGTTGGACAGACCTGGGTTCAAATCCCATCTCTGCTTTTCACAAACCCCGTGATGCTGGGAGAGCCTCAAATCTCTGAACTCCCAAGATCCTGCCAGTTTTCACAGAGTGGCACATAAAACACTAGCCCGGGAGTCAGAACTGGATTTGAACTGGACCATTTACTTGCTGTGTGTCCTTGGCCAAGTCTCTCAGCCTCTCTGAGCCTCAGATTCCTCCTCTGAAAACTGTGGACCTCAAAGCATCCTTCCAGCTTGCTTCACCTCGTTCAGTGATGAAAATTTGTCTAAATGGGGCCCAGCCAACCCCTCCACTCTACTTTTGTAAAATACTGAGGCTTGGAAAGGCCCAGACCCCACCAGTATAAAATAATGATAATAATAATTACTGTTATTATAGTGCCCTGGCTACAGCCATTGAAGTGGGCCAAGCCGTCTGTTCACAGCAGCATTATTCACAGTAGCCAAAAGGTGGAAGCAACCCAGTGTCCACTGATGGATGGATAAGTAAAAGTGGTCCATGCATACAATTCTACTTATAGGAGGTATGTCAAATTCATAGACAGAAAGTAGAATGGTGGTGGCCAGGGGCTGGGGGACAAAAGAATGGGGGGGTTGTTGATTAATGGGGACAGAGTTTCAGCTTCACAAGACGAAAAGAGTTCTGGAGATGGAAGCACTAGAGTGTGAATGTATTTAACATCGCTGAACTGTTAAGAGGGTAAATTTCGTTATGTGTCTCGTGCAACAATTACAAATATAAACAAAGAAATAAATAAAGCAGATCTGTGATCACCTAGAAAGAACTCTAATATATATCAAGTAAGATCCCTAGGTCATAAAATTATGAATAATATGGTTTCATTTAATAAAAATGGCATTTTTGTATGCTTAAGACATTATTATATATTTAATAATTACATTTATGTATTTATATTATCTTTAGTTTTATATAAATTACAGTTAGTTTACTAGTATATATTTACATATTTACTTACATATTTAATAACTTGAAAGTATATCTATATATGTAGCTATTTAACAATATAATTAATACTAATTATTTATACATTTAATATATAATTACACGTTTTAACAACATATAATATCATAACCACGCATTATTTTTAAAAGCCTAGAAAGGAGTATGCTGAAATCTTAGACTTTGGGTCTTGGGGACCAAGTCTGTGCACAGTAGAGGGGAGAATCCCTTGTTTCCACGCCACCTATATTGTTTCATTTCTTGTAAGAGGAGCGTGTGCCCATGTGTCATTGCAACACCAGCAATAAGGAGAACATAGACTGAGTGATGGGAACTACGCCTGTTCCTTCAGGGTCTTCCAGGCCCGCCACCCCCAATGTGAACGTTGTCCCCGACACCCCCTCGGACAGGCGTGTGTGGCCAGGACAACCACTAATCCATAACGTGCCTTCCACAAGGTGGAAAGAGATGCCACTTCCTCAGAAGAAGAATGCCGTGTGCCAGACACTGATGTGGATGGAATAAGTCTTTGCTGCCATCTGGCAGGAAAAAAAAATCTCCTAAGAGCATACATCCAGCCTGCGCATAGTGACCTCCTTCTAACAAGTACGGTGCAGGGGAGGGGGTAATTTCACAGTGGAGCAACCTGGCCAGCGCTGGTCCAGCTGGGAGTTCAAGGTCAACACCGACAGCAAAACATCCCAGAAAACTTCCTCTTAATGGCTAATCTCTACTTCTGAAATTGAAGACCGTGGCATAGTTTCCAACTTATTTAATATTTCTTTCCCTTTGACTGGGAATCCACTAAAGAATCATTTTTGTCATTGTGTGTTTCATTTAAGGAAACATTTACTAATATGATCATTTTTACTGTGTGAGCAGATGTCTTTTCCCAATTTAATTCCTGGAAGCCAGGAAGAATTCCAAGCAACTCACAATTATTTGACAGTTTTCCATCTTTGTTTCCACTGGTAGAAACAGCCTTCTTAAATGTTCAACTCTTTCAAATAAATTAATAACATCTTGAATTTATGTTCATGTCTAATCTAATGTTCCCAAACTGGGATAATTTCTAGTCAGAGAAAATTCCCCAAAGCTGTTTTGTAGGACAAGGTGTTCTGTACATTATTTTTTATGTGGCTGCATATCATTATAAACATAGAAACAACAGTTTAATGTATCTAAATCTGTCTTCCTTTGATGCTCATAAATTGAATATGCCCTTAGGACCATGTGGGTGTTTTTTCACTGATATAAACTATAGTGAAATCTGAAAACAAACAAATGAAAAAAAAAAAAAAACGCCAATAGCGATAAATCATGTTACTAGATGCACCAAGATGAATCCCAACAGAGGGCACCCTGCAAAGTACCTGCCCAGTCCTCTCTAAACTGCTGAGGTCCTCAAGACAAGGAAAGTGACAGCTACACGTAAAGTGGTGTCCTGGATGGGGTCCTGGGACAGGAAAGGACATTGGGCACAAAAGCTAAGGAAATCCGAATAAACTATGGACTTTTACAATAGCATATCAAGGTTAGACCATTAACTGTAATAAATGTATCTTACTAATGTAAGACACTAATAGTAGGGGAAACTGTGTATTGGGGGGGATATATATGAATTTTCTTTACCATGTGTACAATTTTTCTAAAATCAAAAACTGTTCTAAAAACTAAAGTCTGTTAACCAGAGAAGACTAGAATTCATTCGTGAGGTCTCTGGGGCAAACAGTGGTGCTACGGGGCACCCAACTCCGACACGACTGCCTATACGACCCCTGCCCCTGGAACTTTCCATCCATTCTTTCACCCAGCCTTTGCCACTCGGCAGGCTCTGTGGCAGGTCCCTGACCTCACCGACGGACAGAGGTCCCCTTCCCAACAGACGCTTCCGCTTGAGGGGGAGGGGCAGGATCCCAGGTAGCAAATGACTCAGGAAGCCCTCAAGTGCCAGGGACCCTTGGGGACCCTTGGCTGTGGCTCCCTGAGGTCTCGCCGTATCCTGGGTCTCACTAGCCTAGGGGTGACTCTCTGGGGGCTCCTTGGCCACCGTGAGCAGCCTGCTCTCACAGACACCACACCAACTGCCAGTCGATACCCACCTTCAATATCCAGCCTTCCCCTCCCTGGTGATCCCCTTCTCCGAGATGGCACAGCTCCTGACAAGGTCACCAGGACCTCTACAAGGCCTCAGTGCACAGCCAGCTCTCCATCCTTATTGCACACAACTCACCAGCAGCATTTGGTATGTGAGTGTATTAGCATCCTATGGCTGCTGTAACAAGTCATCACAGACTGAGCGGCTTAAAGCAAACACATGTTTATTACTGTACGGTTCTGGAGGTTAGGAGTCTGACATGGGTCTCACCGAGCTAAAATCAAAGTGTCTGCCGGGCTGCATTCTTTTCTGGAGGCTCTGGGTAAGCCTCTTCCAGCCTCTAGAGGCAGCCCACACTCCTTAGCTCGCGGCCCCTTCCTCCATCTTCAAAGCCAGCAGCGGTGGGTTGAGGCCTCCCAGTGCATCCCTCTGGCCTTCCAATGTTCCATCTTCTGACTCTCTCCTGCCTCCCTCTTCCATTTTTAAGGACGCTTGGGATTACCCTGGGACCACCGGGATGTTCCAAGATAACCTCCCTTTTATAAGGTCAGCTGATTAGCGACCTGAACACCACCTGCAATGTTAATCTCCCTTTGCCATGTGATGTAATACGCTCACAGGTTCCAGGGATCAGTATGTGAACATCTTTGGGGAGCCCTCTCTCCCTCTGAAATACTTTCCTCCCTTGACCTGTGGGTCACAGTCTTGGTCTTATCTCCTTTGCTGGATGCCTGGCCCTGGTGTTGCTCCAGGCCTCTGCCCTAAGGCCTCACTCTTCTCAAACCACACCATACTTACTCCCAAGGGGAACTCAGCCAGGCCCTGTGGGGTTAAAGGCCTGTGTACACTGTCCACTCCCTGATATAGATCTCCAGCTCAGATTCCTCCCCCAGATCAAGACTCACCCATCCCCCACTCTCCTGTACATCTCCACCTGGATGCCTCATAGGTACGTCAAACTCAACAAGACCAAATCAGAATTCCTGATTGCCTCCAAGGTTTCTGCATATTAGCTAATGGTATCTCTAGTCTCTCATCTGCTAAGGCCCAAGTCCTTGGTTTCATCCTTGACTCCTCTTCCTCTCTCTCAACCCACATCCAATCCCAGCAAATCCCCTGGCTCTACTTTCAAAGTATATCCCCAATCCACAACTTCTCAGCAGCCCTCCACTAACCTCCCTGGTCCATTTCACCTCCATCGCCTGCCTGGTCTCCCACATGCCTCCTCTCTTGGTTTTTCTTCCCACCTCTGTCCTCTCTCCTCTACTCCCACACCTGCCATGCGGATGCTTTAAAAAGACGAGTCAGGGCTCCCCTGGTGGCGCAGTGGTTGAGAGTCCGCCTGCCGATGCAGGGGACGCGGGTTCGTGCCCCGGTCCGGGAAGATCCCACATGCCGCGGGCTGGGCCCGTGAGCCATGGCCGCTGAGCCTGCGCGTCCGGAGCCTGTGCTCCGCAACGGGAGAGGCCACCACAGGGAGAGGCCCGCGTACCGCAAAAAAAAAAAAAAAAAGGACGAGTCAGAGCAAGCCACTTTTCTGCTCAAAACTCACCCATGGCTTCCATCTAACTCAAAATAACAGCCAGTCTTAACCGTGGGCCACAGGGCCTTTCCTGATCTGGCCCCCCCTCACCCTTTAGCTTCACCTCGTCCCCCTCCTCCCTTCTCCCCCGACCCCTACTCAGGCCACACCAGCCTCCTTACTGGTCCTGGGCCACACTAAGCACTTCCCACCTCTGGCCTTTGTCCTCACTATGATGTCACTCTGGAAAGTTTTTCTCCAGAAGCACCCATGCCCCTCCCTCATTCCATCCAAGGCTCTGCTCAACTGTCATCTCCTAAAAGGGCCTTCCACCCTGACCACGGCTCTCAAGGTCATCTCTGCCAGTCCACTTTGCCCACTGTATTTCTCTTTACAGCCTGACCACCAACTGCCACACTATAGACTAACACCATTTAGTGTCTTTCTCCTGCCCCAAGAATGCAGGTCTAAGAGCAGAGACTGTCTTGTCCCCTTGTATCTCAAGCACCCAGGACAGTCTGGCACCCAAAGGCCCTTCCAGAAACACTCAGAAGCCTCTTGTCCACTCAAGCCTTCACTGTTTCTCTCCTTCTGACAAACTTCCAATAGCACTTTCTGGGATGATGGAAATGCTCTATGGTCTGGGCTGTCCGATATGGGAGCCACTAGCACATGGGGCCATCGGGCACCTGAAACGTTTAAATTCAAACAGCCACAGCGTGGCCGGAGCCAATGTACTGGACACAGCAGTTTTAGAACAACTGGGAAACAGTTGTAAACTGGCTGTTAGCTTGCCCTTTGCAGGAGGGGAGAGACAATAAGTTAATGTGAGCATTTGGGTTCCAGTTTTCAAAGCACTCTTTTGCAGAGCCTAGCATCCATGTAAATGTTCTGGCATTGGCTTCCCAAAGGAAAGATCAGGTGAGGACAGGTGAGTGAGCTCTGAATGGGAGAGCCATTGTGAGAGCACAGGACAGGCCTGGGGGTTTGGCTCCCTGGGCCTTGGTTTTCTCGTCAGCAAAATGGGCCAGATACTTCCCACCACACCAGACAGGAGCAAGTGAAAGGACCTTGTGAAAATGTTCATCATGAGCTTTATAAAAGCTCAGTAAATTGACACAGCATTATTACTTTGTCTTCTCTAGTGAAAACCTAAGAACTAATCATAGACAGTGAAGGGAATCTCATTTAAGAGACCTAAAAATCTGTAGCAAGTGTAGCAGGCGCCCTGGGGTCTACAGGTAGAAAACTCAAAAGGACAAGAGGAGCCGGGCCCTGGGGGAGGGCTGGGAGGACCACAGGGCAGCGATGGGCCAGACCACTGGACATTCCTGGGAACAGAAGCCTGGATTTGCAACAGGGGTCAGGGTGGAAAGGGGATGTAAGTGGTGAGTGGGGGGCGGGGCAGAGTGGTCAGGTGTCTACCATGGACAGGTCACCTAGAGGTGGGGGGAGGAATGGACGGGAAATTAGGGTGTGAGGGTGACCCAGAGGAAACAACCATCAAAGGCCAGAGGCTGAGGGGTGGGGACTGAACCTAGTGGATGCAGCCGCGTGGGCAAGGGAGTGGGGAGCAGACATCAGAACTGATTAGGAGGAAAAGGCAGGGGGACTGGTGACCAGATTTGGCGGAGGGAGAGGGGAAATCTAGGGTGACAGCCAGAGCTCTGTGCCCTCCCAAGTTAGGGACCACACAGGAGGGGCAGGGTCAAGTAGAAAGTAGCTAAATTTGCAGTCACAGGAAGCCCCAACAATAGTGCCTTGTATCAACTGCTACACTCTCCCGAAGCGCTCACCTGTGTGAGATGCGCTACCTACATTCCTGAGCTCATCTAAACTCTCACATCGACCCTCTGGGGTGGACCCTGCAACAGTCACAGATCAGGAGACCGAGGCACGAGAAGGGAAGCTACCTGCCCTAGGTCACAGAGCTCTTAGGTTGCTGAGGGGGGTCGACCCGGCCTCTGGCAAGGTCCAAACCCACAGTCACCAGCCACACCGCTGTCTCCACCTTTCCAGGGAGTTTTCTGGCCACAAGCGTTAAGGAACACGGGTTGCATCCTACTCAGATCCCGCCCTCCCTTTAGGGTAATTTCCCTAACCCGAAGGGGCCTCCCCGCCGCGGGTATAGGGTGAAGCCAAACTTCCCAACTCAGTCCCGAGACTGGGGGCGGGCCCTCCTTACCTCCGCGGTCTGCTCGGGCCCCACCCCGGGAGCGAAGCGGGGATCCTGGGTAGGCTGGGCACCGAGGGGGCGCCGGAGGGGCCCCGGGTCCGCGGGGAGCCGGCCTCGGTCCCCGGACCCCGCAGGCAGCGCCAGGGCGGCAGCCAGGAGGCCCCCGGCCAGCACCCACGTGGCGCGCCCCCGGGCGCCCGCCGAGCCCATCGCCAGCCAGGGACGCGAGACCCCAGACGTGGCTGGGGAAGGCCGAGTTGGAGCAGCTTCCGGACCCCAGGCCCGCCCCGCCGCCGAGCATGCTCAGTGAGAGCCTCCGCGGAAAGTTTCCTGGAACAGACACAGGCATCTGGGGCTTGGCGGGACCGGAGGAGGCTGAGGACCAAGACTGGCGTGGGAGGGAGGGAGCCAGGCTGGCGCGGCGGGCGCTGGGCGGCCACACTTGAGTTTGATCGCGCCCCAGCCGGGGTCTCTACCAAAATCAGATTGGGTGACCCCTGCTTCCAAAGATTTCAGGGGTTCCAAGTGCCCCTCCATTAATGCCTCCTCTGTTCTCTAAGTCTCAGCTCAGACTCACCTGCTCCAGCAAGGCTTCCCTGACACACACACACCGCGCTGAATCTGGAGTCTGCCCAGGCCCACCAGCCCCCTATTAGAGAACTGTGAAACTTTTGGAGAGGCAGGGTCATGGGGACACAGGACAGCAAGGAGAGGGGCTGGGAGGGAAAAGGCAGCTCAGAGGCTAGAGAGGAAGGCCGCTGTTCATGTCCTGTTGGGTTCTGTTCAACCCAGTGAGGTTCCCACTGTGTGAACCCTTGCTGTGGATGAGCCCTTGAACATGTCCAAGAAGCCACCCTCACATTCCCCCAGGAGGGAGGGGTGGGCAGGTGGTCAGGACAGCCACTGGGGGACCTCTCTGGGGAACCAAAAATAGGGAAGTTGGTGTCTCGAGCCAGGAGGCAGCAGCTGAGCAAACTCCCAGAACTCTCCATGGCAGCAGGGCTGTTACTACCCTGGGCCCCCAGCGACAGCTTACACCTCTTCACCCTCCTGCAGCCTTCCTGCAGGGCAGCCTGTCATGCTGTCTGCAGCCTCAGGCCAGGAAGCCTGGCACCTGTGCTCCTTCTTACCCTGCCCCTCCGAGGACCGTCCTTTCCTGACTTGACAGGGACAAGACAGTGGGGTTTGGGAATCTGAGAGTTTATTAGCCAAGCTTTCCACACAGGGTACACTGTCCTTGGGGGTACGCAGCGTGTGCCAGGAGTGAGACAAGGCCAAAGACTAAATGCTAGCATATTGCTGGAGCATTAATTCTATTAGTGAGAAATGTAAAGGATGATTTCGATATGCAACCAATTTTATAATAAACATGCAAAGAACACTACATTTTAAGAAATGAAAGCCTGACTATCCAAGGAAATAGCCAGCATAAAGCAAGAACTTCTGGTTGCCCTCATATATGTTCCCAGGAGCCTTGGAGCTGCTCCTAAGCGAACATTTAAGAAGCACCGCATGGCAGAGAGTGTGAGTCCTGAAACCAGACAGACACGGGTGTGAACATATGTGCCCAGTTTCCTATTGCAAGACCTTGAATGAGCCACTTCTCCTGTCTGGCTGTCAGTTTCTTCATCTATAAAAAGTAAATCTAGGTAATAGTTCCCATCTTGCCAACTTGGAAGGAGTGAAGAGGAAATGAGTTAAAAAGCCAGAAACTTGGACGTCCAGGTCAAGGACAAAAAAACCCTCTCTGGATCCCCAGAGATCCCCATGGTACCCCTGCTCTGGCCCTCACAGGGAATTAAGCTCCAAAGGGTAGGGGTGTGACTGCATTCGTGCGCGCATGCACGTGTGTGTGTGTGTGTGTGTGTGTGTGTGTGTACCCCAGCACCCAGAAAGAGAGCTAGCATCAGTAAATGTTGCTTAAAGAAAACAGTTGCTGAATTCTTCTGCCTATCTCCCCACATAGCTGTGAAATCCTCACTGGTGGACCTTGTCTGGTTGGTGGCTGCCCTGGTGCTGGTTCAAACAGCAGGGTCTCTGGAAATGCTGAGTGAATGAATGACCACGCAGCATCTCCTGGCTAGCAGAGGCTGAGTGTAACAATCTCCCTACACGTAGTCTTAGAGGAAAGCATTGACCATCCTGGAAGAAGATAGTATTAAAAAAGGAGGCTGCAGTTAAACAAGTTCAGAGGCAAGGCCGGACTGTGCGGTCCAAAGGGGGCCAATTGGTAGAGGTCAGGAGCAAGGCTGAGTCAGACTCGCAATGTATCACTTGGTGCTGACCCTGAGCCTCGTCAGGAGGAAGGGCGCGTTAATAGTGCCCATCTCCAGAAACTAACACACCATTGTAAAGCAATTATACTCCAATAAAGATGTTAAAAATTAAAAAAAAAATAGTGCCCATCTCCGAAGGTTGTTAAGAAAGTTACTCGGATCATCAGGCTAAATGCTTAACAAATCCTAAGCACTCAGTAAACAACCGAGCAACACCCTCCTCCCTGGCTGTGGTCCCCTCCCCCTCTGGAAGTCAAGAGGCCCGTGCAAAACAAGACTCCTCTCAAAAGGTCCTCCTGGCTGAGAAGCACGCCTCTGGCCGGGCATGCTCAGTGCAAAGGCAGGGCTGGAGGCGGGGGTGGTTCAAAGTTTTGGGCGGAGGGTCCAGGCTCCTCCCTCCGGCTGGGCAGCGCCGGGAAGCTGGAAGGGGAGCTGGAGGAAGGAGGCTGCACAGGCCGGAGGAGTCGGCGGAGCGCGCCGCGCCCCTGGCCCGCCGGGGACCAGGTCCACGGAGGACCCGGCGGGGATGGAGCTCCGAGCGGCGGGAGTGGGCAGCGCGCGGCAGCGGGTGGGATGCGGCGGGCCGGCCGCCTGAGCACCCCCGATGGCCCGTGGCGCGGCGACCTGCGGGAGCGACGCGCGGCTGCAGCTGGGCCGGGACGCGGTGCGGCCGGCGCCCGCGCTGCTGGTCCCCGCCGTGGTGCTGGGCACCGCGCTCGGCCTCGGCCTCGGCCTCGGCCTCGGCCTCTGGCTCGGCTGCCGCGCCGCCCGCCCGCGTCCGCCTCACCAGGTGGGTCGGCCGAGCGGGCAACCGGGGTGTGGGGCGCGGGGACGCGGTCTTCCTCGGCCCTGTGGTACGGGTTTCCATCCCCCTTCTCTGAGCCCATTTGAGCGTGATCTTGGGCATCGCTTGCAAAAGGTCTTGCCCTGGGGAATTCCCCTTCTGCTGCGGGAGGCGGCTGGAGACAGTGATTTCAGGGGGAGCCGGCCAAGTGACAGAAGGGCTCTGGCTTGGAGTTGCCCCGAAGTGTCTGCTCCATCTGACAACGCTGTGTGACCTTAGCTGATGAAGGCCTGCAGGCCTCAGTCTCCTCATCTGTAGCACTAAGCGTTTGGACTTATGGGCGGAGCTCAGCGTGGTGGACAGGAGGGCAGGGGATTTCCCCGCCCCGGGATGTCCATTCTGCTTCCTTGCCGTGTGCATTACCCAGTTAGCTCCTCTTGAGTCCCAGCTGCTACATCAGCATGCATTCAACGTTCGATCACACAGCAAGAGTTTGCTGAGCACCTTCTACTGCCAAGCATGGCCTAGGGGCTTAGAGACCACATCTATGTACAGGATAAACTCTGATCCTGCCCCTGGAGGTTCACAGCCTCTGGATGGACAGATTACAAGTAAACACTTGATTATAACACAGCCTCATCAATGAGTTGTGTGATGGGGAAATGAAAATGCTAGCATTTATTGAATTCTGGCTGTATGCTGGGTGTTGAGCTACACTTTCTACCTGAAAATGATCTCATTGACTCTGCAAAACAGCTTGTGAGCTTGTTCCATTAATGGCCCCATTTTGCAGATGAGAAAACCGAGGCACAGAGAGGTTAAAATAACTTGCCAAATGACAGGCGTGTGTGTCTAACCCCAAAGCCACTGTATAGGAGGTGGATGGGATTGGTCACAGGTGGCTGCCTGAAAGGGATTCATGGATGCTTCATATGGCAGTTGTTATGGAATCGGATGTTGTGTGGAGGTATCGGGCATGCAGCAGGCATTCCTTCACTGGTGGTATGATCGCTGTCTTAGGTTCCTGCAGCTTTGACCTCTTTGAGGGATGAAATCTGGTGGGATCTGAGAAAAGGTGGTGTGGTTTTGTTCCCCCATTCCTGGCCCACATGAGAAGGGGATGCATCCAGCAGATGTAAGCATCTCACATGGCAGGGGAATTCAGGGGTGTGTCGTGCTGCAAAGGGGTGATAAAAGTTGAAATTAACATAGTGCAAGATGCTTGTAGGTAAGTTTGAGGTTGTCACATCCCGCTGGTGATTAAGAGACACTGGCTCCTTGTGTGAAGAGGGAAATAACACGTCAGAGCCTTTCCTGGGTGCCGGGCCCCTTGCCAGGAGTTTGCGGGCATTTGTTTCTATATTCTCACTCCAAGCCTTTGAGTGGGGGGGGACTGTCAGCCTCACTTTCCAGGTGAGGACATCTAGGCTCTGCAAGGTTGTTCTCTGTCCAGGGTCACATGATGAATAAACAGTGGCTGGACTTCAACTGCAGTCTGTCTGAACCCCTAAGTCAGAGTGTTTAGTCATCCGCTACCTGGTAAGGTGGCAGTTGGTATCTGTCTTAGTCTGGGCTGCTATAACATAAATACCATCAGCTGGGTAGCTGATAAACAACACAAACTTATTTCTCACAGTTCTGGAGGCCGAGAGTCCAAGATCAGGGTGCCAGCATGGTTGGGTTCTGGCTAAGGTCCTCTTCCAGGTTGCAGATGACTGACTTCTCGCTGTGTCCTCATAGAGCAGAAGGGACAGGGGAGCTGCTGGGGCCTCTTTTATCAGGGCACTAATCCCATTCAGGGGGGGCTCCACCCTCATGACCTAATCACCTCCCAAAGGCCCCACCTCCAAATACCATCACCTTGGGGGTTAGAATTTCAACACATTAACTGAGAGGGAAAGGGACACAAGCATTCAGACCATAGAGCAGCCCATTTCGCAGCTGAGTAAGCCGAGGCTGACAGAGACTCACCAAGCTGTCTGGGTTTCCACAGCTGGTCGGTCACAGCTGCACTAGTCCAGTTGAGGGTGGTCGTGGCTCAGACCAGGTTTGTAGCTATGGAGGGGGCTCTGGCTCAAGGGTAGGGCTGATTGGATTTTCTGATGGTTTGGATGTGACCTTTGTAGCACTCCTTTCTAAGTGTCCTCCTTTCCTCCGTCTCCCGCCTCTAGTTTCTATTTCTAAAATAGAAGCAATATGACTGTCCTAGTTAAAAACCTCCAGTGGCTCCTGGTTACCTGAACAAGATCACGTCCAGTTTCCTCGCATGGTATATAAGGTGACTGACCTTCCCTGGGACATGGGCGCCCATGCATCCAGCCACCCAGAATCCCCTTGATTCCCAGATGTCGCTGCACTTCTGCACATCTGTTCCTTGCCTCTTGTCCCACCCATCCTTCAGGACCCAGAAAGAAAACCATGTAGGGAAGTGTTCCCAACCTCAGGCTGGATCAGACACTTCCTCCCTCTTGGGTCCCGGGTACTCTGTTCTCCTCCTGTGGTCCAGGTCACCCAGCTCATAATTCTGTCTTGCACCCCTTTCCCTTTGTGGTTTCTGTTTTATTTTGTTTATTAGTTTTATTTATTTCATCATTAAAACTTTTTTTTTTGCATCAAAGTTACACATTCACATAATTTAAAATGTTCATTTGCAACCATTTCCCACTTTTCAGAAGCCATCATATTCGACTCTTGTTCAGCTGGCCATCTTGGTCATTTACTTCTAAATAACCTGCTGACATGGCTGCTTGACTTCCCACTGAGGAAGTGCGCAGTGATTTAGCTCTCTTTTCTCCCCTCCTTCCTATGTCCACCCTCCCTATCCACCGTCACCACCTCCCTATGTGGTTATGGGGTAATTTTGGTGAAATCAGTATTTGGTGTTTTCGCTATTACAATTCTGTAAACATAATTCACTGTCAACCAAGGATCCGCTGTACTTAGGATTACTTTCCTTTTTTGCACAATACTTTGTTTTCCCTGAAATGAATAATTACCCGTTTTTTTCATTTGCTTAGACTCTGTGTACTTATCATCTGTTTAACAGTAAACTTTCCCCCATTTGTCTACATTTTCTTTCAAGACATTTGAATACATTAGGTATTTGATTAGTTTTATCTTCTAGGAAAACTTCTCTCCCAGAAGGCTTCTGAACTCTCCAATATGAGCAGCTTGCCTCTAGACCGTTGCTGTTCTCATAGTGAACCAGAGCAATCTCATCAGCGTCACCTGGGAGCTTGTTAGAAATGCCAGTTCTTGGGCCCCACCCCAGATTCACCGATGAGAATCTCTGGAGGTGGGTCCAGCAAGCTGTGTTTAACAAGCCCTCCCATGGTCTCTTTGTTCTTAAAGTCCGAGAAACATCTGCTGTAGGCTTTTGCTGTCACCATTGGGACCTCTTGGGGCCATCATGCTGGAACTTCTTCACCTCTCTCCTGGGTTGGACCCTCTTTCAGGATCTCCTACACTGTCTTTATTGGCTAATTTCCTCATTTGGGTGGAGCACATCTTCCAGTAGCTTTCTGAGAAAAGGATAGGTGGAAGTTCTTTTGAGAATTTCTATGTCTGAAAATATCTTTTTTCTATCTTTATACTTAATTTGGTTAGAGTAGTTAAGTTATAGAATTCCAGGTTGGAAATAATTTCCCCCCAGAATTTTGAAGGCATTTTCTCCATTTGTCTTTCAATTTCCATTGTTGATGTTGAGAAATCAGGTTGTATTCTGATCCTTGATATTTTGCATGGTATCTCTTTTTTTCCTTCTGTTCCTCAATAGAATCTTAAAGGATCTTTTCTTTACTCCCAGTATGTGAAATGCACCAGGATGGGTCTTGGTGGAAATCGAATGCTACTTATTGTGCTGTGCATTCAGAAGGCCCTTTCAATCTAGAAATTCATTTTCTTGATGTCTTTAATGACTCTTTTCTTCTCTATGTTCTGTTGCTTCTTTCAGGAACTCCTATCAGTTTTTGATTAAACTGGGCCTCTAATTATCTTCCTTCTCTCCTATTTTTGATCTCTTTATGCTGTTTTTTGGGAGACTTTTCTCAACTTTATACTTGTACTGAGTTTTTCATATTCTTAGTTTTCAAGAGTTCTTTTTGTCCTCAGAATATTCTATGTTTTTACTAGCCTGTTCTTATTTTGTGACTGTAAAATCTTCTCTTATCTCTCTGAGGATATTATAATTGTTTGTTTTTAGTTTTCTTTTCCCCATGCAGTGTCTATTTCCTGCCTGCTTTTTATTTTTGTTTGTTTTGGGGTTTGTCTTTCATATTAGAATCTGTCCTGAAATGGCTGGTGACCCTTGATCCCCAGGCCATTTTTAATTGGGGAGCAAAAAATCTGATACTCTTTCTTGGGTGACTGAGGTTTTTCTCCTGGAGTCTTTACTGTACAGTGATTGGACCGGGTCCTTCCCTGCAGAAGCCTTGTGCTGGTCAGCTATGGCTGCTAAACAAACAACCCCCAAATCTCTGGCTTCATCTAACCTTGCCTACCCCACCCCCAACTGCTCCAGACACATGGGCTTCCCTGGGCATGCTGAGCACGCTTGTGCCTCAGGGCCTTTGCACTTGCTGTGCCCTTACCCTGAAATGCTTGTCCCTGTGATATCTGAATGGCTTGCTCTCTCACTTCCATCAGGTTTCTTTTCAAATGCCACCTTGTCCAAGAGGCCTTCCCCTCCCATCACTCACCATTCCCCCATCCTCCACTGATTTTCCCTATAGCACTTACACCTCCAACACACTATATATTTATTTCTTTGTTTGCTTATGTCTCTCTTCTGTCACTAGAATGTAAACTCCATGAAGGCAGCAGCTTTGTTTGTTTTGTTCATTACTCTATTCCCAGTGACTAGATTAAGGCTTGTCACTGAGTAGATGCTCTATAATAGTTGGTTACTAACTCAATGACAAACTGGTGATATAACCTCGGTTCAAGATTATATCTATGAGCAGCCAGTGGTCAAAGAGAGGCTTGATAAGTGTCTCTGGCATAATAGGATTTTCAATACAGTAGATAATTATGTTCTATAAAATCAGTGCAAACGTAGGATTAGCAAATACTGAAGCATTGCTCCCAGGGGAGACGCAGGGTTTTGTTTCTACAAGATCCTGGTCACAATATTTTCATTAACCAATCAATACGTGTGTTTATGTGTGTTTCTGTTTAAAGATGCCTCATTTAACATGGCTGATTCATTAACCTTGAACTCACAGCCGATAGCACTATAACTCATGCCTGAACAAAGGGAATCTCATACATACATTTTCTCCATAAGGCACATCACAGTCTTCTTGTCCTTAGAAACACTAGACAGCACTTAGGGGTCATTTTCAACAAAATCACCAACAAAAAATGCTAAAAAAGAATGGTACTAAATAGAACATAGAAAGGACACTTGTTTGCGGTATGAGCTCAGACAGAAAGTAGAGTGTGGCCTTGTTCAATCTCATTTGGAAACTGCACATCGGGCAATTCACATTTTTCACATTTCTGCTCGTGTCCAGGAAGGACCGCAAATGCACCCCAAGTGTCGGTTTGGGGGATTACAAATAAATTTACCAAGTAGGCAAATTTGCAAATACAGAATCCACAAATAATGAGCATAAACTGTAGCTCACAACAGAAACCATTCTATAGTTTAAGGTTACCTAAGATATTGTCTTAAAAATTATCCAATCACATTATAGGAAGTAACAGGAATTTTAATATTTATTTGTCATTCTCCATGTTAAGCAGTTACCCCACCCCAAGGAGCTCACAGGCTACAGGAGCTGGGGAAGTGGGGACCAACTCAGAAAAACAATGGAATGAGCTTTTTAAAAATTAATTAATTAATTAACTGATTTATTTTTGGCTGCGTTGGGTCTTTGTTGCTGCATGCGGGCTTTCTCTAGTTGCAGTGAGCAGGGACTACTCTTCCTTGCAATGCACGGGCTTCAGTAGTTGTGGCATGCAGGCTCAGTAGTTGTGGCTGGCGGGCTCAGTAGTTGTGGCTCGCGGGCTCTAGAGTGCAGGCTATAGTAGTTGTGGCACACGGGCTTAGTTGCTCTGTGGCATGTGAGATCTTCCTGGCCCGGGGCTCGAACCCATGTCCCCTGAATTGGCAGGCGGATTCTTAACCACTGCACCACCAAGGAAGCCCTGGAATGAGCTTTGATCCAAGTATTGCCTCCAGGTCCTGAGGACATGCTGAGATGGGGCTTTGGGGCTTGTCAGGAGGGTGACACCTGGACAGTCTTGAAGGATGTGGACCTGACTCCAGGTGGAGGGAAGCACTGCACACAGAGGGCCAGGCCCAGAGCAGAGATGAGCAGCCGTGATGGCTGGGGGTGGGGAGTAGATGGCTAATGTCACAGGGGCACTAGGCTGACCAATTTCGATGTGTTCCCCCCACCCCACCTTTGGATTTTAGAAAGATGACTCTCAGAGTCTGCTCAAGAATTTGGAACCTAACGTTCAGACGCCGTCGGAAACCGGCTCCCCATCCAG
Source organism: Orcinus orca (assembly GCF_937001465.1). Classification (NCBI taxonomy): domain Eukaryota; kingdom Metazoa; phylum Chordata; class Mammalia; order Artiodactyla; family Delphinidae; genus Orcinus; species Orcinus orca. Next base: position 118,464,274 of record NC_064562.1, read on the forward strand.
GAGGAGGAAGAGAGAAGCACTGACTTCAAAGGATGAGGAGGCTCTGAACGTAAGCTGGGTGTTTGGGGTGCATTGGAAGAGACTCACGCTGGGTGTCCCGTGCCCTACCTGGATTTCATCCAGAGGAGCCCCAACAGATCTCATGTCCCAGTAGGCTTCTTTTTGAGGTATAATTTACATAGAAAAAATGCACAGATTTTAAGCTTACAGTTTAATGAGTGACAAGTGTATACAGCCCTGTAACCAACACCCCAATCGGGAACGTTCCTTTACTCCGGGAAGTTCTCTAGTGCCCCTTTCATAGGCAGCCACTGCTGTGATTTCCATCGCCATGATTGGTTTTGCTGTTCTAGAATTTTACATGAATACAATCACATGCTTTCCTGTACCTGCTGATCCAGGTTGTCGTTGCACTTGTCCCTATTAATTGCTCAGCCTGCTGTGGGGATGTGTCACAGTGTGGGTTGTTTTCCAGTGCTTGGCTGTTCTGAACAAGGCTTCTGTGAATGTTTGTGTGTAAGTTGGTTTGTTTTCGTTTTGTTTTATTTCTTTTAAGTAAATATCTAGGAGTGGGAGTTCTGGGCCTCTGATGGAGATGTTAAAAGATAGGTGCTCCCTGTACCTTCCTCGTTGCTCCTCTCCCCGCTCCATCCAGCCTGAATCAGCCCATAGGGCATCACTTCCTGCATAAGCTCCATGGATGGAGAGGGCGTTTCTTCCAAAGATGTGTTCTTTCTAGTCACTTCCTGGTCCCTAGAAAGGACCAGACTCCAGTCATTTGCCCATTTGACTCCAGCCTCAATTGCCCAAAGGTGAATATAGACATCTAGGTAGGTAGGTAGGGGGAGAGAGAGAGAGAGAGAGAGAGAGAGAGAGAGGTGCTGGGAAAAGGGGAAAGATTGGAACCAAGTTTCTTATTTAGCATCTACTGAATTCCAGGCATTTTCACGTGTCATTTTTGAGTCATGTAAACACTCGTGTGAATTCTCTCATGCAATCCTCTCAGCACCCCATGATGTAGACCTTGTTTATTTGCCCATTTTCCAGATGGGGAAACTGAGGCTCGTGGAGCCAGGTCACTGTCCTCAGTCACGTAGCTGAGATTTGGGCCTGGGGGTGTTCAGCTCCTGACCGGGAGGGCTGCTTCCCCACACCCCGCAGCCTCTGACACTCAGTCATGTTCTGCAGCTTCTGCTTACCAATCAAGGAAAGTGCGTTGGGTATTCTAAAACAAATTTCATGAAAAAGTTGGAAATGAATAGGAAAAGCTTCTAGTTAAGCTGAAAATTCAGTGTTCGAGTCACCCCCCTGTCTGTACTTCCCAAGGGTTCTGGAGACAGGGCTTCCCTTCCCCACGCTGGGCCAGATCCCGTGGAGCAATCAGCTGCCCTCCCAGGGCTGAGACGTGGGGAGCTGAAGAGGAAGAGAGAGCGCCTGGCTGTTCCCGGAGATGAGTCCTCCCTTCCTTGTCTGTGCTGTGTGTCTCGAGCTCACACTCCCAGCCTCTCTGTTTCCAGGTGCTTGTCTTTCCATGTGTGTCTGTCTATGTGTGTATCAGTGCATCTCGCTGCATGTCCATCTCTGTTTTTGTGTATCTCTCTCCATGTGCATCTCTGTGGGCCTGTGTGTGACAGTGTGACAGTGTAGCTTTGTGATGTCTCCCTGTCTTAGTTTCTCTCTCTCCCTCATCTATCCCTATGCCTCTGTTCCCCTCACCCCATAGGATTAAAACCCTGCTCACAGCAATGAAAACATACATCCACGCAAAAACATGTGCACAAATGTTCCTGACAGCCCTAATCACAATAGCCAAAACGTGGAAACCCAAATGTCCATCAGCTGACGAATGAATGAACAGAATATGGTCCTTCCATACAATGGAATACTGTTCAGCACAAAAACAACATGAATGAAACTTGAAAATAGTACGCTAACTGAAAGAAGCCAGTCACAAAGGACCACATGTTATAGGATTCCATTCATCTGAAATGTCCAGAACAGGTAAACTTACAGACACCAAAAGTAGACTGGTGGTCGCTTAGGGTGGGGCGGGGAATGGAAGGGGTAGGGGTAATAGCTAAAGGGTACAGGTTTCCTACTGAGATGATAAAAATGTTCTAAAACTGACTGTGGTAATGGTTGCACATATCTGTGAATATACCAAAAAGTATTCAATTTACATGGTTCAGTTGCATAAATTATATCTCAATAAACCTATCTGAAAAAAAAAACCCTTCTCACAGAGAGGGCAGCCTCAGATATGATACAAACAACGTTGGCTTTGGGATCCAGAATCCTGGACCCCAGGCCCAGCTCTGCCACCTGTGTGCTGTGTGATGTTGGGCAAGAGAAATAACCTCTCTGAGCCTCAGGGTTCTCAGTTTTGTGTTGACAGTAGTGGTGGCGGCCCCACAGGGTCACCCATGAATCAACCCTGTGAACAGTCCTACCACAGAATGAGTCAGTCTTTGCCAGGGAGCCAAGTCTCTCCACCTCCCCAGAAGTCTATCTAACCCATTTCTTCCACCTAGTAATGTTTTACCTGTTAACCATTAGCTGTGCCTCGCCGATGCCCATTATCAAGCTAATAATTGCCAAGAGTTAAGTTAAAGGTCTGCCCGTTCCAGTGACTGGCTTTGCCAAAATGCCCCTGCCCTCTGCAGGCTGAGCTTGTCAAGGAATGAGGACAGGGCTGATTTTGACAGGGCAAGTTGAGCTGTAACTCTGACATCCTCCAATACCCAGAAAACCAAGGCATGTGGGGTCCACGGCACTCCTTGCATGAACTCTGTTTTGATAAATAGCTCACGTTAGCCACAAACAAACAAAATTCCAGAAGGCTCTGAGGCATGCTACTCCCCAGCCTCCTCCTGTCCTTTGGCTGTGGAGGAGGGAGGGTGCATACCTCCCCTCTGGAGGTATTTGTGCATTTGCCGCAAAGAGCACCTTTTGTCAGAGAGTGAAATGGCTTTTCTTTTCCTACAATTATGTTTTAGCTAATTTTCAGAATAATCACACTGCTTCAGTTGAAGAAGTTTTACATTGTAAATTTGCACTACAGCCAATTTTCTGAATAATTGTGTTGCTATGGTTGGGGAGATGATCAGACTTTGGAGGACTTCTGAACTTAATAAGAAGAGCTGTGAAAAACTGAAAACAGCCCAGGTTCCCAGTTCCCAGGTTCTGCTTCTGTCCATCTCAGGTGGACCCCTGTGTCTATATTCTTTGCTTCCTATATTATGTTTTTCCCCTGAAATGCAATGTTTGTTTGGTGTCTCCTCTTTAGAAGATGCACTCCTGGAAGGCAGAGACCAAGCCTTCCTCTCATTTTCTACCCCTTTCATTCCGTCCTTTCTTTTCACCTCTGTTTGGAAGGAGTTTAAAAATGCACAGTGCGGGCTTCCCTGGTGGCGCAGTGGTTGAGAGTCCGCCTGCCGATGCAGAGGACGCGGGTTCGTGCCCCGGTCCGGGAAGACCCCACATGCCGCGGAGCGGCTAGGTCCGTGAGCCATGGCCGCTGAGCCTGCGTGTCCGGAGCCTGTGCTCCGCAACGAGAGAGGCCACAACAGTGAGAGGCCCGCGTATCGCAAAAAAAAAAAAAAAAAAAGCACAGTGCTCTTTCTGCTTGTGCATCGTTCCTTGAAAAAGTGTGTTTCCACTGGACCATCAGCCAGGGCCGGCTTCATAGGTGGACATGCCCTATGGTCACACAGACCCCGTGCCCAGTCACCACGCCCCCTTCTCCTCCTGCCCCCCGCCAGTTTCTGGACTCTGCTGTCTTGAAATTCTTAATCATGTTGACTAAGACCCACCCGCCCTGCCGCTGTTTTCATTTTGCACGGGGCCCCACAGATTATGTCACCCGTTTTGAAGTCAGCCTTTTTGGTCTTACTGCCACGCTTTGCTGTTGTACCAGTCCCCCAGCTAAGAGAGTGGGACTGGCTGCTGGGAGCTGGGGACGGACCTTGCTCTGTTCTCTCAGATCCAAGGAAAGCCAGGAAGGGTTTTAGCATCAACCTCCCCAAGCTGACTGTCGTGTGATAAGGAAATGAGCAAACACACGTCAAATGCCCGCACATAGTAGGCCCTCAATACATGGATGGGGAGCCAGGGAAGAGGCTGTTGCTGCCCCTTGGGGTAAATATAATGGTGGCTTGGGCCAGGGCTGTGGATTTGAGAGACGTTTAGGAGGTGAAGTTGGTGGGATTTGTGGTCGATTGGATGTAGCAGATATGGGAGCAACAAGTGTCTCAGGATCCAACTTGTGTCCCTGGGGCGTGGTGAAGCATGGCTTTTCCTCTTGTTCCCATTTGTGTCATGTCGAAGGAGATGGATGGTGTCAGCTGAAGAGGAGGGACTCTGGAGCCAGGGAATTTGATTCAAATCCTGATTCTGACATTTAATAGCTGTGTCACCTTGGGCGCACAGCTCAACCTCTCTGTGTCATCTTCCCCATCTGGGAAATGGCAGGGTCCTTGGAAGTTTAAGGATGGATAGATGGACATATGAATGGTCCTTAAGTTTAAGGACCACATGTTGGTGGTCTTTCCCCATTCTTGTCTTCTAAATCTGTTTTTGCGAGTCCAAAGAGAGAGATAGACATGACAAGAACTGGGGCCCTTGCCCCAGAGCTTCCCCCCTGCCCTGCTCAGAAGGGCACGTGGCGACACCCTCTCAGGAGATGTATACGGGCCACGTCACGGGCTCTGTCAGGTGCTGTTTCAACGTCACACAACGTGAGGAAGCCATAAATTCTTCTGCTTTCCTCGTGATAGGATATGTAATTCCAAGGAGAACTCAGCAATCAGAAATCAGTCATTTGTTATGGAATTCTTTTTTTTAAGATTTAGTTGCAAAGCATTGGAATCGATGTGGATGCAGTTTTCACCTGCCAGCCAGTTCAGAATTGCTGAGTAGAGATTCCTCCCGGCCTGGAGTGCCGGGTTCCTGAACTGCTGCCCGCTCAACTTCATTCACCCGCTGGTTGTGGCCAAGCATTTATTCAGCACCGACCGTGCAAAGTGCAGGGGCGACCCTGACAGGAGAGCGATATGGAAAGGATGTGGGGCCTTTCTATATCGTGTGGAGCAGGCACGAGTCAGTCCATCCAGCTGCGGGTGGGGAGATGATCCCTGCGCAGTGTTTGTTGGTGGCTCTTCACTACCGTGACATAGCTGTCCATTGCCTCACTTCTGCTGTGTTCCAGCAGCTCTGCTGGGAGCTTTATCCACACCGTCCTTGGGGGCAGATGCGCTACCTGCTTACTGTCTGGGAACACTGAGGCTCAGAAAAGTGAAAAGACCTGTCCAACCACTATTTTTTTTTTTTTCCTTGCGGTACGCGGGCCTCTCACTGTTGTGGCCTCTCCCGTTGCGGAGCACAGGCTCCGGACGCGCAGGCCCAGTGGCCATGGTTCACGGGCCAGGGAAGCCCCAACCACTACTTTTCATTTAAGGGTCTAATCAAAAGCCTTGCATGCATATTGCCACACGTAAGTGCTTATACACCTGGCAATGCTAAAAATATATGCTTCCTTATTCCACCAAAAAGTGGTTCACAAGTTTTAGGAAACCTTTTGGTGTTGTCAAGTTATTTAAATTCTTACTTCTTCCAAAGCTGACCGCTTGGAATTAAATGAAGAATGTGCTATTTAACTTTGGTCCGTTCGCCCACCCACCCATCTGTACATCTACCCCTCCCACACCCATCCCTACACCCATCTATCCATCCATCCACCTGCCCATTCATCTGTCCATCTGTCCGTCCATTCATATGTCTATCCATCCCCATCCATCCATCCATCCTTCCATCCATCCAACCTTCCATCCATCCATCCATCCCTCTAGCAAGTGAGCACTAAATGTGCTTATTATGGGCCCTTCCCGAGGCCACTGTTACAAATGGGATGTGGCATTTTGGAAACTCTTCGTGGTTTGTCCTTCATTTTACTGAAAGCCCCCATGCCATTTGTTTTTTTTTTCCCTTCCCAGGAATGTGAGCCATCTTTCAATGGCAATATCACAGCGTTTGCACTGAAGGCAAAAGTCGTCTATCCCATCAATCAGAAGTTCCGGGTGAGAGTCCTGAGCTCCGTCTTAGAAATGCAATTAACCAGTAATGTGCTAGAGATTGGGGTAGGAGAAGGGGGATTAAATGTGCAATTTGGGGTCCTTTTTGAGGATTTTATGGCAAGTCATTTTAATAGAGATGATTTTGTGGCTGTGTAATGGAGCATAACTTTAGGGTTAGTCCATTTTATGACGGTGTTGTCAGGGACAGGGTATGCCCATGGTATATATAGCAAGATATCCACAGGGACACCAGGTGACAGCACAGTAAGGCAGCATCTGCCCTGACCTTTTAACACTAGTACAAATACTAACAAGTTACTGACATTAATCCTTACAGACCCTGGGACTAATGCCAGCAGCTGATGCTGAACATTTACTGCGGGGCTGGCACAGTGCTAAGCATTTGTCATACATTACACATTTCAGTATTCCTTGCAACGTTCCTGGAAGGTAAATAATATTGTTCTCTCCACTTTATGCATAAGGAAACTGAGGCCAGGAGAGGTTAATGGTCTGCTCAAGGTCATACTGCAGGAAGTGGCAGGGCAAGAGTCGTACCCTCAGGTCTTACTCCTGGAGCCAGGAGTTCACACCTGTGGCTGGGAGTTTTGCAGAGGGCAGCATATTCCTTGATGTTTCAAGGAGGCCTCGGCCTATGTGATGCCCCACGAAAAAAATAGTTCCCTGGTCAAGTAAGTTGAGGAAAGTGCTGCCTGCTCTCCTGGAGATAAAGAGGACAGACTCAAACCCAGCTCCTATCTCAGCCGTTTACTCTTGGCCATTTTCTGACTTCTCAGGACCTCAGTTTCTTCATCAATAAAATGGGGGTAAAGGGCCCTCCTGCCTCACCCAGTTGTCTTGAGGATGAGATAGGGAATTAGGCATAGGGCTTAGAACAGTGTGTGATGTCTGCACACTCAATACGTGTTCAGTTTTTTAAATTATTATTTGCTTTTGAGGACAGCCAGAGCCTATCGAAGGCTCTGAGAATTCCTGTACCAAAGAAATGATTCTACCTTGTTCACGCAGACTTTCCCAAACTAATTTTTCTGTGGGACCCTCACAGTGAGCAGTAACTGGTTATAGTTCATGGGACTGCTCCCCGGAACACACATTGGGAACCACTTCCTTCACCATCTGGTGGGTGCGGGAAGGTGCAAAACTCCCAGACCTGGGGCATTCATTCGTCATCAGCACCCGTGCCAGGCAGGCTCTGTGGTGGGCACTGGTGATTATCCAGTGGTCAGGAGAGCACTGTCCTCACCCTGGAGGCCCTCCCAGCCCGGCGGACATTGCAGGATGGCGTGTGATAGCAGGCAGGACAGAAATGACCAGGGTCCTGTGGAACCCGGTGTGGGCCAGGCCCGGGGATCAGGGTAGGAAGATTCAGGGGTCTGTGTCTGGAGGGAGGGATGCTTCAGCCCAGCAGACAGTGAGTTAGGGGTGTTTCAGGCAGGGGGACAAGAGTCTGGAAAGGCTCAGAAGCATGAAATGATAGTGAGGGTTGGAGCTGGCCACCAGCTCAGTGCTACCTGGGCATGCACCTCTGGGGGCAGCAGGAGACGAAGCTGGACATAGGGATGGCTGACATTTGCTGAGCTCTCTGGCTGTGCCAGGCACTAGGCTATGACCTCATGTGGTCATGGCAGTGCAAGGGGCTTGAGTTCCTCGTTAAGGGGCTTTGAGTCTATCCGAGGGCAGGTCAGTGGACAGAGCGGGCCAGGGGTCTGGGTCAGCAGCCAGAGAGGTGGGGCAGGGCAGGCGGGCTGCTGGGGAGGTCAGAGCTGGCGGCCGAGGGTGGGTACAGGTGGGCCATCGGGGAACAGACCCAGGCTAATAGCTGGAGGGGAGGAGCCTGGTGCAGAGGGGCTGGCCTCTGGGGACAAGTGATGTGACAAGAGCTGTGACGAAGGCCCCTAGGGCCGTGGCCGTGCCCCTGGGGCAGAAGCTCCATGGCGTCCACTCATACCCTCCCTGCCTGTCCCGGCTTGGCCTTCCTGGGAGCCACCGCGTGTGTCACTGGCGGAATTACGGAAACGCTCATGATGGGTCATGTGGATTGAGAGTACACTTTCTCTCCTGCCCCCCAGCCTCTGGCCGACGGTTCCTCCAACCCATCTCTGCATGAAACCTTAAAGCAGGCAGTCTTGCCGAACCAGCCTGTGGAGGCATCGCCTTCCAGCAGCCTGGGGAGCCTGAGCCAGGCTGAGAAGGACGACTGCAGCTCCTCGTCCAGCGTGCACTCGGCCGCCAGTGACGACAGGTTCCTCGGTCGCACCTTCCTGGGGGCGAGCAGCTTCCCCGAGGCACTGACCTGCGAGAGGTGAGGAGGGGGTGGGATGGAGGATGCAGACTGATAGGCTGTATCATGCTCAGTGGAGGAAGTGGAGGCCCAGAGAGGTTAAGGACTCAGCCATGGACACACAGTGACCCAGTGTCAGAGCTGGAGCTGAATGTGTGCTGTTGGCCAGCATGGGGGTCAGGGAGCCAGGCCTGAGCCCTGGGGAGAGACAGAGGGGACCTCCTTTAATCACTGACCTGCCCCGTGCACTGCATAGCAGCAGCTAGCACTGGTTAAATGTCTTCTGTGTACAAAATAGTAAGCACTTTGCAGGGATTAATTCTCTTTTGAGCACGAGGAGAAGGTCTGTCTTATTCACAGCTGTGCACGACCACCCAGTGGGAGCCTGGGACAGGCACAGTGATGAGCAAGTATTAATCAGTCAATGAATTAATTCCTCTTAACAGCCCTATGTTGTTAAGGTTGTATAGTAGATGCTAATATTGCCCTCATTTTCAAAGAATAAAATGAGACACAGAGAGGCAGAGTGACTTGCCCAAGGTCACGCAGCAGGTGAGTGTTGGAGCCTGGTGTGACCCCACCACCTTATCTTGCAGCCCATGCTCTAAATCGCCAAACTGTCCAGCCCAGAGTAAGGCTTGGCACCCAGTAGGTGCTCAAAAAACTAGTCAGCAGGTTTGCACGTCAGTCCTCAGGCCTCTCTCAGATCTGAATTTCCGTGAGTCCAAGGAGCCCTGGGTGATTTGAACCAGGCATGGCCTGGCTCAGGGCTGTGCAAAGAGTGGGCTCAGAACTCTGAGCTTGGTGTTGACTCTGAAGGTGGACCCGGGAAGGAGGGACTTCGTTTAATTGCAGCCTTCTTGGCTCCCCTGCCTGGCTGGGAAGGGGTGTTTCTTCCCATTCGGACAAAGAGGACTTGAACAGTTCAGGTGGGAGTGTAGTCATTTAAGATGCATTTGCCTATGTCGGAGAAAAGGTCAAAGGCCTTTATCTTCACACTGTCAGTTATCTGCCCCCGTGACCACGTGACCACGACTTGATTTCTCTGACCCTTGATTTCCTGAGTCAGTTTCCTCATCTGTAAATGGCTGTGAGAATGTGTACATGATGGCAGAAAGGAAGGATGACACGTGACACTAGACATGAAAATGCCGGGGGGGGCCTGGGGGGGCGTGCTCTTTTTCATCTCTCACCTTCCGTCTCTTCCTGTGTCCTGTCTTTGATGTCTCGGGCAGCCGTTGCCTTCTAGTCACAGGTGGCTTTCAGAGGCTACTTGGATTGCTCCTTGTGCACCTGGGGTGGCTGTGAGCAATCTCTGTGTGCCGCAGAATTTAAAATCTGGAGTCAGGATGCACCATGGCTTATCCTGCAGGGATGTACTGATAACTCGGTAACCTTACCCCCCACATCAAATACTCTGAAAGTCTCTTCTGTTTCTCTTTGGACTTTGCAGCGTGGACCTCGACTTGTGTATCTACAACCTTCACTTGAAAGACCTGCTGCATCTGGACACGGCGCTGAGGCAGGAGAAGCACATGGTAGGTAGAGGACTCGGGACCCGGGAGACAGGCTCTCCGTGTACATGGAGTCCCGGAGACCCTTGGGAAACGGGTGTCGGTGACAGCGGAGCCGCCACAGGGGAAGGCAGAGCAGGGTTAGGCGTCCGACTGCAAAATGGAAAAGCAATTCGTGCCTGCAGACGGGAAGCAGGATTTACCTTACCCAGCGCCACTGGGGTTAAAAGCAGAAAGCTGGGTACCTACTCTCTGCGCACACCTCCTGATGGAGACCAAAGAGCACAGGATTTTTAGCGGAATGATAATAGGGATCATAAGGTTTATGAGTGCTCACTATGTACTAGGTCCTGGGGGTGTTACACAGGTGGTTATTTTAAAGCTCACACAACCTGGCGAGGTGGGTGCCATCCTTATGTCCACTTTACAGATGGGGAAACTGAGGCACAGAGTGGAGACTGGCCCTAAGTCATAAAGTTCTAAGTTGGGGCTGAGATGGGAAGTTGAGTACCTTCTTATGGGTGTGCATTCTCCGAGCGAAGGAAGGAGAAATCAGAGCCACGGAGGAAACAAGGTTGGTCTCTGCCAGATGCACGTGGATCCACACTGGATCCAGGTCACAGAAAATCAGAGGGATGCGTCCCACTGTAGCTGCAGAGCCTCCATGGGTTAGCCAGGCAGCAAGGCCACTGGGGTTTAAAAAAGAAAAAGAATTATTTCGGGCTTCCCTGGTGGCGCAGTGGTTAAGAATCCGCCTGCCAATGCAGGAGACACGGGTTCGATCCCTGCACCAGGAAGATCCCACATGCTGCGGAGCAACTAAGCCCGTGCACCACAACTACTGAGCCTGCTCTCTAGAGCCCGTGAGCCACAACTACTGAGCCTGCGTGCCACAACTACTGAAGTCTGTGCACCTAGAGCCCACGCTCTGCAACAAGGGAAGCCATCGCAGTGAGAAACCTGCGCACCGCAACGAAGAGTAGCCCCCGCTCGCCGCAACTAGAGAAAGCCCGCACGCAGCAACGAAGAGCCAACACAGCCAAAGATAAATAATGAAAATGAAAAAAATTTAAAAAAAGAATTATTTCTCCATGAGACACATCCTCTGAATGACTGAATGAGGGAGGAGACCTACAGAGAGAAGGGAGGAGAGAGAAGGCCTGTTGGGAAGAGAAAGGGAGGGGTAGATGGAGAGAGTGACAGACAAAGATATGCCCGCAGGTGCTTCATTGTAAACAGGAGAAATAAAAGAATATTAAGTTGAGGATGCAACAGAAAGAAATTTTGCTCTGTGTGAGCAGAACGGGCCTCGTAAACAGGTGCCAGTATTTGAAACCATAAATCATCCTAGGATTCCAGAAATCGAGCCTGTTCCTACCGCCCCACAGACCCCTGTGCAGAGCCTCATGGACATGAGGCACGAGCCCACCTGCAGCTGCAGGCTGCTTTCACTTAGCCACACCTGGTTCTGCTTGGGGGCAGGTGGCCCTGGCGATTTTCTCAAAGGCTGTGCTCCCTGGAGGGTGATTGTTTCTGTGCTCAGAGCCCCATCCAGCTGGTGAGTGACGTGGTCCTGGCCCCTCACCCATGGAGCAGCCAGCAAATGCCCACAGGGAAGCAGCCTACTGTCATGAAGAGAGCATTCACTGTCACTCATCTGTGGGCAGCCTCCCCGCCCTTCTGGACACAATACTGGGGACAGCCCCTGCCTTTATGGAGCCCACTGTCCAGGAGAGAGATGGCAGTCAATGGACTGCACAAAATGCACAGAGGCAAAAAGTATGACAAAGCAAATGATGGAGTACCATGAGGGCATGTAAGAGAGGACCTGAGGGCGTGTAGGCTTCAGGGAGGTGGTCAGGCTTCCCTGGAGGGAGATACTTAAGCTGGAACCTGGGAAAGTTCCAGGAGCACCAGATTAGGAATTAGAAACTTGGGTTCTAATCCACCCTTTGACACTTAAGAGCTGTGTGACTTTTTGTAAGTCACTTCCCCTCTCTGGGCCACTTTAGGAAAGGTGTGAAAATAATATACTTCCAGCTTTTACTCCATGGAATTACTAGAAGTGAAGTCCCACTTTGAAAGTTCTCTGTAGGCAAAGTTCTGGGCTCTGTTGGGCTGTGTGATCTGCGTCATCACAGCATCATTTATGAAACACTGAAATTCTGCTAGGCTAAACACTTTAAATGTCTGATCTCATTGAAACCTCAGTGCTGTTCCACTCATGAGTCTCAGAGAGGTCTAGTCAGTTGCCCACGATCACACAGCTGGTAAACTGCAGAGTCAGAACCCAAATGAGGTTTGTCTGAGTCCAAGGTCTGTGTATCCTCAGAGCCCAGAACAGTGCCCTACACATAGTAGGTGCTCAATGGAAATGTGTCTGGTTGACACTGTCGCCACCCTGGGAGAGCTGCTTTCTAAGCATGGCCTTCCATTCACTGCAGGGCATGTCTTCATTGTGTGTAAGACCTAGAGAAACATGGGGAACAGGAGGGAACCATGTTACACAAAGACTTCAAATTTCATCTCTCTGGTAGAGATCCACTATCACAGGTCAGGATTCAGAAGTGACTCAGACCAGATGTGACCACCATGCAGCCAAGAAGCTTAGAGCTCTCTGGTGGCCCTTGAGGAGGAAGACACTGGTGCTGGGCTTGTCTAGGAAGTGGTAAGCTTTAAAAGCAGAATGGCAGAAGAGAAAATAGATCAAGGGATGTGGGAGGGGGGTGGCTAATATCAGAGGAGCACTAGGACTAGCGGATTTCTCCTGGTGCTGGAAAATTCTCTATCTTGATTGTGGCAATACATGGGGGAAAATTGCATAGATCCACACGCACACATATACGCACAAATGAGTGCATGTAAAAGCGGGTGAAAACTGAGTAAGGTCTGTAGTTAACTGTATTGGACCTATGTCCATTTTCAGGTTTGATATTGTACCACAGTGATGTACGATGTCACCCCTGGGGACAAAGCGCACAGAACTCTGTACAGTTTTTCATCTTCCTCTAAGTCCATAATTATTCCAAATTAAAAAGTGTTTACAATTCAAAGGAATGGGACAAGACCTGTAAACGTTACTGATTCAGTTTGGGGTCAAAAAGAAAATAGGTTTGAGATTAACATCTTGAGAAAAGAATGTTACTGTACATAGCCTCAGACTTCAGTGGTTGGAAAGTCAAGACAATTTTTGTCTTTTTAGAGCTTATTAGCATTGGCAAGCATAATGAAGGTTGGTGAAGAGTTCTGGGGCTGTCCCTCATGGATGTCCCTTGTGACATAAGGCCAGTTGTCCAGATTTCTCAACTGAGAGTTCCTCATCTGTAAAATGGGGAATATTGTACCAACCTCCTGCTGTGATGATCATTTGAGATAATATATATATTAGCCTGACACAGAAGAGTGTTTAACAAACCTTAAAACAAGGATCATAAACTATGGCCCTTGGGCCAATCTGGCCATACCTATTCTTTTACACATCACCTATGGCTGCCTTCATGCTGTAACAGCAGAGTTCAGTAGTTGCAAAAGAGATAGTATGGCCTGCAAACCCCAAAATATTTACTTTGTGGACATTTGGAGAAAAGCATTTGCTCACCCGTGCATTTAAAAATGTCTTACCACGGGGGCAGTCCGAGATGACTGCGTAAGAAGATCCTGTTCTCACCTCCTCCCATGGACACACTGAATCTATAGCTACGTATGAAATAGATCCCTCTGAAAAAGACCTAAAAACTGGTGAACAGCTCCTTCATGACTAACACTCTTGGCATACCCTCAACAAGTGGGACCCATCAAGAATAAATTAGGCTGCTGCGGAGCAACTAAGCCCGTGAGCCACACTACTGAAGCCCACATGCCTAGAGGCCATGCTCCACAACAAGAGAAGCCACCGCAATGAGAAGCCCACTCACCGCAACGAAGAGTAGCCCCTGCTCACTGCAACTAGAGAAAGCCCGCGTGTAGCAACGAAGACCCAACACAGCCAAAAATAAATTAATTAATTTTTTAAAAAAGAAAAGAATGAAAAAGAATATATTAGGCTGCTTAGATACTCACAAAGGTTTGAGAGACAACCATGAGCTAGGGCAAGGTTGAAAGATAAAGTTCATCTTTTACAAGTCCACTTCTTCAAGACTGGGAGAGGTAGCTGTTTTGCCTAATACATAGAAACCAACACAGTCAATCAAAATGAGGAAACAGAGCAATATGTTCAAACAAAAGAACAAGATAAAATGTCAGGAAAAAAGCCTTAATGAAAAGGAGATAAGTAACTTACCTGATTAAAGAGTTCAAATAATGGTCATAAGATGCTCATCAAACTCGAGAGAAAAATGGATGAACAGAGTGAGAACTTCAGCAAAGAGATAGAAAATATAAGTACCAAACAGAAGTCACAGAGGCAAAGTATACAATAACTGAACTGAAAAATACACTAGGGGGTTTAACAGTAGACTAGGTGAAGCAGAAGAAAAAAATCAGTGAACTAGAAGACAGGGCACCCAAGCAGAACAGCAAAAGGAAAACAGAATTTTAAAAAGTGAAGATAGCTTAAGGGACCTATGGGACAATATCACATGAAATAATGTTCGCAATACCAGGGGTCCCAGAAGGAGAAGAGAGAGAGGGGCAGGAAACATATTTAAAGAAATAATGGCTGAAAACTTTCCTAACCAGGGGAAGGAAACAGACATCCAGATCCAGAAAGCCCAGAGAGTTCCAAAAAAGATGAACCCAAAAAGATCCACACCAAGATACGTTAAGATTTAAAAGTCAAAAGTTAAAGAGAGAATCTTAAAGCAACAAGATTAAAAAACAACTTGTTAACTACAAGGGAACCCCCAAAAGACTATAAGCAGATTTTTCAGCAGAAACTTTGCAGGCCAGAAGGAGTGCCGCGATATATTTAAAATGCTGAGAGGAAAAAACTTCCAATCAAGAAAACTCTACCCAGCAAGGTTATTGTTTAGAATTGGAGAGATAAAGCGTTTTCCAGACAAGCCAAAGCTAAAGGAGATCATCACCACTAAAGCAACCTTACAAGAATTGTTAAAGGGACTTCTTTAACCTGAGAAGAAAGAGCATTAATTAGTAACAAGAAAGCATACAAAAGTAAAAATCTTACTAGTAAAGGTAATTATATAGTAAAGGTAGTTAATTAATCACTTATAAAGTTGGTATGAAGATTGAAAGACAAAAGTAGTAAAACTATAACTATAATAATCACAGAAACACAAAATAAAAAGATGTAAAATGTGACATCAAGAAGCATAATATGTGTGTGCCAGGAGCAGAGGGTGGGTGGGAAATGTAGAGTTTTAGATTGCACTCAAACTTAATTTGCTATCAACTTAAAATATACTGTTAAATATATAAATATTATATGAACATCATGGTACCCAGAAAACAAAAACCTATATTAGATACACAAAAGATAGTAAGAAAAGAATCTAAGCAAAACACTAAAGAAAGTCATCAAACCACAACGGAAGAGAGCAAGAGTAAAAAAGAAAGGAACAGAAAGTAACAACAAAACAGCCAGAAAACAATTAACAAAATGGCAATAAGTACATACCTATCAATAATTACTTTAAATGTAAAAGTACTAAATTCTTTAATCAAAAGACATAGAGTGACTGAATGGATTAAAAAAACAAGACCCAGGTATATACTGCCTACAAGAGACTCATTAAAGATATATGTACACAAGTACACACATGGACTGAAGGTGAAGACATGGAAAAAGATGTTCCATGCAAATGGAAAGCAAAAGAAAGCTGGTATAGCTATACTTACATGAGAAAAAAGTAGTCTTTAAAATAAAGATTGTAATAAAAGAAAAAGAGGGGGATTATATAATGATAAAGGGGTCAGTGCAACAAGAGGATATAACATTTGTAAATATTTATGCGTCCAATATAGGGGCAACTAAACATCTAAAGCAAATATTAACAGATCTAAAGGGAGAAACTGACAACAATACAATTATAGCAGGGGGCTTTAATATCCCATTTACATCAATGCATTGATCATCCAGACAGAAATTCAGTGAGGAAACATCAACCTTACAGTACGCATTAGACCACATAGTCTTAATATATATAAACAGAATATTTCATCCAAAAGCAGCAGAATTCACACTCTTCTCAAGTGCACATGGAACATTCTCCAGAATAGATGATATGTTAAGTCACAAAACAAGTCCCAATAAATTTAAGATCAAAATCACATCAAGGGCTTCCCTGGTGACGCAGTGGTTGGGAGTCCGCCTGCCGATGCGGGGGACACGGGTTCGTGCCCCAGTCCAGGAAGATCCCACATGCCGCGGAGCGGCTGGGCCCGTGAGCCATGGCCGCTGACCCTGCATGTCCGGAGCCTGTGCTCCGTAATGGGAGAGGCCACAGCAGTGAGAGGCCCACACACCGCAGAAGAAAAAAAAAAAAAAAAAAAAAAATCACATCAAGCATCTTTTCCAACCACAATGGTATGAAACTAGACATCAGTTACAGGCATACCTTGGAGATATTGTGGGTTCAGTTCCAGATGACTGCAATAAAGCAAATATCACAATAAAGTGAGTCACATGAATTTTTGGTTTCCCAGTGCATATGAAAGTTATGTTTATACTGTAGTCTCTTAAGTGTGCAATGGCATTATGTCTATCAGAACAATGTACATACCATAATTTAAAAATACTTTTTTGTTTAAAAATGCTGACCAATATCTGAGCCTACAGCAAACTGTAATCCTTTTGCTGGTGGAGGGTTCGAAATATCACAAGAATTACCAAAATGTTACACAGAAACACAAAGTGAGAAAATGCTGTTGGAAAAATGATGCCGATAGACTTGCTCAACACATGCTTGCTACAAACCTTCAATTTATAAAAAATGAAATATCTGCAAAGTGCAATAAAGCACAGTTCAATAAAATGAGGGATACCTGTACAGGAAGAAAACTGGAAACATCACAAATATGTGAATATTAAACAATGTGCTACTGAACAGCCAATGGGTCAATGAATAAATCAAAGGAGAAATCACAAAATGCCTTGAGACAAATAAAAGTGGAAATATAATTTACCAAAATCTATGGGATGCAGCAAAAGCAGTTTCTAGAGGGAAGTTCATAGCCATACCTCAAAAAAACCAAGAAAACTCAGAAAAACAATCCAATTTTACACCTAAGGAACTAGAAAAAGAAGAAAAAACCAAGCCCAAAGTTAGCAGAAGAAAGGAAAATAAAGATCAGAGCAGAAATAAATGAAATAGACTTTAAAAAAAGCATAGAAAAGGTCAATGAAACAGTGGCTGGTTCTTTGAAAGGATAAACAGAACTGACAAACTTTTAACTAGCTTCACCAAGAAAAGAAGAGAATGGGCTCAAATAAATAAAATCTGAAATGAAAGAGTAGTTACAACTGATGCCACAGAAATACAAAGGATCATAAGAGACTACTATGAACAATTATGTGCCAATGATTGGACAACCAAGAAGAAATGGATAAATTCCTAGAAACAGGGACTCTTCCAAGATGGAATCATGAAAAGAGAAAATCTGAATAAACTGATTACTAGTAAGAGGATTGAATCAGTATGCAAAAACTTCCCGACAGACAAAAGTACAGGACCAGATGGCTTCACTGGTAAAGTCTACCAACACTTAAAGAAGATTTAATACCTATCCTTCTCAGACTCTTACAAAAAATTGAAGAGTAGGGAATGCTTCCAAACTCATTTCACTAGGCCAGCATTTTCCTGATACCAAAACCAGACAAGGATGCCAGAAAAAAAAGAAGAAAATTACAGGTGAATATCTCAGATAAACATAGATGCAAAAATCCTCAACAAAATATTAGCAAACCAAATTCAGCAACAGATTAAAATGATCATATACCATAATTAAGTGGGATTTATTCCAGGAATGCAAGAATGGTCAACATGCACAAATCAGTCAACATGATATACCACATTAACAAAATGAAGGATAGAAATCATACCATCTCAAAACAGAAAAAGCATTTAACAAAATTCAACATGCATTTGTGATAAAAACTCAACAAAGTAGGTATAGAGAGAATGTACCTCAACATAATAAAAGTCCATATATGACAAACCTGCAACTAACATCATACTCAACAGTGAAAAGCTGAAAGCTTTTCCTCTAAGATCAAGAACAATACAAGGATGCCCACTCTCGCCACCTTTATTCAACATAATATTGGAATTACTATCCAGAGCAGTTAGGCAAAGAAAAGAAATAAAAGGCATCCAAAATGGAAAGGAAGAAGTAAAGCTGTCAGTATTTTCAGAAGACATGATTTTATACGTAGAAAAGACTGGACAAAACCTGTTAGAACTGATAAATTCAGTCAAGTTACAGGGTACAATGTACAAAAATCTGTTGTGTTTCTATACACTAAAAACAAACTATCAGAAAGAGAAATTGGGAAAACAATCCCATTTACAATTCAATCAAAAAGAATAAAAGACCTAGGAATAAATTTAGCTGAGGAGGTGAAAAACTTGTACACTGAAAACTTGACATTGATGAAAGAAATCAAAGAAGCCACAAATAAATGGAAAGATATTCCATGCTCATGGGTTGAAAGAATTAGTATTGTTAAAATGTCTGTCTTACCCAAAGTAATCTACAGATTCAATACAATCCTTATCAAAATCTGAATGGCATGTTTCAAATAGAACAAACAATCCTAAAATTTGTATGAACCCACAAGACCCCAAATAGCCAAAGCAGTCTTGAGAAAGAACAAAGCTGGTTATGTCAATTATTCTTCAAAAAAAAAAAAGCGCCTTACTACACAAATATGTCTAACTGACCTTTGACAGAGGTGCAAATGGAGTTCAGTGGAGGAATGATAAGCTTTTCATTAAATCATGCAGTTGGACATCCATAAGCAAAACAAAATGAACCTCAAGCTAAACCTCATACCTCATACAAAAATTAACTCAAAATGGATCATGTACTTAAATGTAGAATATAAAACTGAGTCTTTTAGAAAAAAAAAAAAAGGGGGGAAAATCTTTGGGATCTAAGGAAAGAGTTCTTAGATTAACACCAAAAGTGTGACCCATAAAACGGAAAACAAATTGAAACTCATCAAAATAAAAAACTTCTGCTCTGCAAAAAATCGTGTTAAGAAGATGAAAAGACTGAGGCAATATTTTGCAAGCCACATTCTAAGAAAGGACTAGTACCTAGAATATATGAGGAACTCAAACCTCAATCCTAGAGTCTGTCATACAGAGTGAAGTTAAGTCAGAAAGAGAAAAACAAATACCATGTGCTAACACATATATATGGAATCTAAAAGAAAAAAAAACGGTTCTGAAGAACCTAGGGGCAGGACAGGAATAAAGATGCAGACGTAGAGAATGGACTTGAGGACACGGGGAGGGGGAAGGGTAAACTGGGATGAAATGAGAGAGTGCTACGGACTTATATATACTACCAAATGTAAAATAGATAGCTAGCGGGAAGCAGCCGCGTAGCACAGGGAGATCAGCTGGGTGCTTTGTGACCACCTAGAGGGGTGGGATAGGGAGGGTGGGAGGGAGACTGAAGAGGGAGGAGATATGGGGAAATATGTATATGTGTAGCTGATTCACTTTGTTATAAAGCGGAAACTAACACACCATTGTAAAGCAATTATACTCCAATAAAGATGTTAAAAAATAATAATAATAGAAAAAGAAAAAGAAATAAGTAAACAATCCGATTAGAAAATGGGCAAAAGACATGAACAGATTATTTCACCGAAAAGAATATACGGCTGGCAAGGAAACACACACAAAAGCACATGAAAAGATGTTCAACATCATTAAGCCATTAGGGAAATGCAAATTAAAACCACATGAGATATGACTACACACCTATCAAAATGACAAAAATAAAAATAACAATGCCACCAAATGCTTGTGGGGTTGTGATGAAACTGGATCACTCATACATTGCTGGTGGGAATATAAAATGCCACTCTGGAAGACAGGTGATTTCTCATAAAACGAAATATACAATTACCAGGAGACCCAGCAGTTGCAGTCTTGGACATTCATCTCAGAAACACATATGTTCAGTCAAAAACCTGTATGTGAATGTCCATAGCAGCTTTATTTGTAATAGCCCCAAACTGGAAATACTCAGATGTCCAGCAATAGGTGAATGATTAAACCAATTGTGGACACAGCACCCTTGGACTTGCCAGGGTGTCCCTGCCTATGGAGGACCCTTCTTGGGTTTAGAGGACATGTCCATCCATTGAGACAGGGGGGTGGAGTAGTTGACTTTACACATCCCATTTCTGTACAACCATCTCTCTGATTCTTTCCACAAAGAAGCAACCCCCCTTCGCCTCGTCTGTTTTCTTGACTCATGGAAATGGGGAACGTGGGGGCTTCCCACAGAGTGGGCTCCTCATAGATATGTGCAGAAGAAATGAAGCATTTTTCTTTAGCGGCTTCATGAAAATGCAGTCCATTACAGGCCATTGTCATGACTTTTAATCTGAGGTCTTTTCCTAGAGCAAAAAGTGTGTGGGCAGTTGGGGGAGAGAGAAAGGAGGTAGGAGAAAAAGGAGGGAAGAGAAATACCATTGTTGAAACCTTTCTCTTTGTTATGTTTCCCTTTTTGGCAATAGATGTTTATTCAGATTTTTAAAATGTGCCTCCTTGACCTTCTTCCTAAAAAGAAGACTGATGATGAATTATACCAGAAGATTCTCTCAAAACCAGAAAATGTAAGTCTTCAACCTATATTTCAAAATAACTTAAAAATAGTTTATTATGATATATAAAACACATTATAGTAAAGTATTTTTATGTATAAAAATAGCTTATTACAATATATACTTTTCAACAAATATGGTGTATAAAAGTATAGCTATAAACATAAAACTAACAGTGCATATTATTAAAATGTGGAAAAATATTAGAAGTAGAAAAAAAAAGAATGTTGGTCATACCCACTACTCAAAGAGAACCACTATTGATTCTATTTTCTGTACAAATGTGGGGTATTTTAAAATATATAATTTGCTTATTGGTTATAACTCTTCCTACTACTTTGCATTCTTCTCATTTCAGTCTTTTATACAAGCTTTATATTGTTTTATGTGCAGCAAAATGAGTCAGGGCTACCCTGGAGTCAGAGTGGTGGAGATTGATATCCTGGTCCTGTCTTTCACAAACACTCAGAATCCTAGGTTGTTCCTTTGTGCAATGGGATTCTAATTCCCATCCTGTGGGATTACAGAAAGAAGAAAATTTGTATGAAGCACCTAGCAAAGTAACAACCAGACCCTGATTATATGATCGCTGCCATCATTCCCATTCCCACCAACACCACCACAATCATCTTCATCATCATCATCAATATCATTGTCATTATTATTGTTTTATTACCAACACAGTCACCACCACCACTATCATTATCATCATCATCGCCATCGCCACCACCATCTTTATTATTTTCATCATTGTCGTAATCATTCTTATTATGACCATCACCACTGTTATCATTATCTTCATCATCATTCTCATCATCCTCATTACCACCACCATCACCATCCTCCTCATTACCACCACCACTACCAACATTTCATCATCGCCACCATCATTGTTGCCATCATTCTTACTTCTCCCATTGCCACCATCATCCTCATCTGCATCGTTATTCTCATCTTCCTTACCGTGACCATCACCACCTCCACCATCATCCTCATCATCCTCACTTCTGCCATCACGACTTTCATCTTCATTGTCATATCGTTGTCATAATCCTCATTCCTTCCATCACCACCATTATCTTCATCATAGTCATCATTACCATCCTTATCACTGCAACCATGAGATTTGGGGGATTGGGAGGAGGGAGTGTTTCTTCCTCACTCTTCTGGATTCCAAGGGGGAGGATTCATCACTCCATCCCAGGGAGAAGGCAGTACGTCTTCATTTTTGTTAACATCATTGTCATCATCCTCAGTACCACCACTACTGTGATCCTCCTCATCAGGCGATGTACAGAGTGCTTCATACACATTATTTAATCTTCACAACAGCCCTGTGAGTGACCATCATTCTTTTTGTTTATAGCTGAGGAAGTTGAGGCTCAATGAGTTTAAATGACTCTCCAATGACAAAAAGAATGATAATGGTGGTGATACTTGTAATTGTACTAGTAATGAATGTCATATGGAAAGAATAAGAGCTTTGGTATCTGCAGGCCTGGGATCAAGTCCCACCTCTACCGCTTCCAGAGCATCTTAATGATGTCAGTGGCTACTGTTCAGTGGATGTAGTCTGGCCAAGGGCTTTAAATGCATACTTTCCTATAATATTGACAACAGCCTCAGAACTTCTAGATGAAGATGAGAAGTGCCCAGAAATAGCAGCTGCTTTGGAGAGAAGCAGCATAGTGCGTGCAGTTAGAAGAGCGGGGCTCTGGAGTCAGTGAGCCTAAGGGGCCTAGCCTAGCACGCCACTTCCTACTGGGAGACTTTGGACGAAATATCTCAACGTCCCATAGATAAGATTCCTCATCTGGAAAAGAACCCTCATTTCTCTCTTGTAGAGACGCTGTGAGAATTAGAAGTCACATATGGCTTCTGCTTGGATAATCAATAATGGATTTGGACCCACACCAGTGTTGATTACATGTCAGGGAACATAGGTCTAGAGAAAACAGAACAGCCCAGAGAACAGAACAGAACAGAAAACAAACCCTCCACACTCCAGGTTGGGGTCTGAAGGACTCCATACATAGGGTTCCCCTTTTCCTTCTAAGTTCTGAGTTAATTAAGAGAAAGCGTTGGGGAGACAGAGAAATGTCAGCTTCATCACTGAAAGGGGCCAGCTTGGAAGACATAGCTTAGGTGCACAGCGATCATGGCTTGCTTCCTAACACTGAATCCCAGGATTAGCTAAATTGCTTACTGGCAAAGCTGGGCCACCTCAGGCCTCCCCACACAGAAGATGGACCTTTGCTGCCCAGCTCACTCTGGGCTGAGGCCGCACCAGAGCAGTGGCCTCCCCTGAATGGTCCATCCCAAAGAAGAAGAGGTTGGGCAAGCTAGGGGCTGTGCTCACTTCCTGCTTTGGAACCGCCAGTCAAATACATATCACTTCCTCCCTGGGGTGTACTAAGTAATCCTTCCCCATGGAAACCAGAGGAGTGGGGAGGAGACATTCCATCCCACACCCCAGATGTCATGACATGTTCCCGGACTTCACAAAGATAGGAAGATACTATTTCATTGTTTTTAAAATATGGCCTATTTTGGGGGGATGAGGGAAAAACTATAGAAGAAAATACGTAATCCATTATTCCCGAGGCCCTTTGATGATTTTTATCATCAATCCTTCAGTAGGACAACACCGAAAGCATTTAATTATGGTTAAGAAATATTTTATGATAATGGGGTGAAAATAAAAGCATTTCTTCTCTAGAATTTAAGATACATTAGGTTTTTTCTGTATTTACCTTTTTCTTTTTTTCTCCAGGATTTGGAGGAATTAGAAAAGAGACTTCAGGTCAGACTGTCAAACACGGAGATGTTGGGTGCTGGTGACTCTGAATACATCACCCTGGCAGATGTAGAAAAGAAAGAGAGAGAATATTCTGAGCATCTAATAGCTAATGTATGTGGTGGATTTTCTTTCCCATATAAAAAGCGTGGTTTCTGGGACAGTTCGTTTGGCGAGATTAAAGAGATGGTACCTAGAAGCATGTTTAATACTGGAATTCCCTGTTGCGTTCTGCTCTGGAGCCAGGGATCCAGTTTCTGAAGTTAGTGATAGAGAAGGTATAATTAAGGGGCCAAGATTTACTGAGGGAGTCTTTTTTTCCTCTTAATGAATTCTCCTTGTTTAAATTTTACATCGATCTTTTTATCATTCAAAGCAAAGATCACTCTAACCCTGTGTGTCCTTACCGCCCTGTGGCTTAGAGCAGATGCCAGCTGCTAACTTCTCAAACTCCAGGCATCACTCCTAAAAGCATGTTTTAAATTCTAGAGAGGATGGCTTCCCTCAAACTCTTTTTTGCTTTGAGGTTCTACTACCTGCTGTTCATATATTACAAATTAAACAAATATTTTCTTGGCACGCAGGTGTTGTGTTGGACTCTGGGAATTCAAAATGAACTTAGACCTGGCCCCGCCAGGGAGATGCCCAGGCCTGTCTGGTGGGGGGGGGGGGGGGGACTGACGGGTGAACGGATGAGGACTTTGTGGGTTACAAGTGCCATGATAGATAGAGGTATGGGAAGACTGAGGTACAGTGGGGAGAACGATTCATTTTACCCCAGGGTTGTGAAGGTCTTTGTAGAAGAAAGGGTCATCGAGAAGCTTTTGGAGAGAAGTGTGGATGGATGCTGTCCAGTGGGTGGGCAGAGAAGGGAGCCAGGGCTAGGAAGCAGGCTGAGCAGGATAAAGCCAGAGGTCTTCCCTGAGGGTTTTCGTCTCATGCCAAGGAGATGGGAGTCACTGAAGCAGCAGAGGGTGGCTTGGCCGTGTTTTAGAAGGACTGCCCAGGCTGCTGTGTGGAGGGTTGTTAGGGACTTTGGGGCTAATCCAGTAGGAATTTCAGGAAGGCAATTGCAGTGGGGATGGAGAGGTAAGAAAAAGTGGGAGAGCTGATAGGGTGGTGTCTAAGGAGGTGGTGGGAAGAGGAGGGTATAGAGGATCAGGTCTACAGAAATAAGGATCCCAGAAGGAGAACAAGTTGGGAGGGAAGATGGTGAGTGTGGCTTGACATCCTGAGTTGGAGATGCCTGGGGGTGGAGAGTCCCCACTAAGCTCAGGTAGGATCTCACGGAGAACGAGGATATTCTCGGGATGAGATGGCTAAGGGAGGGCACTCAGCCCGGATTCTGGTGGTGCAGGGACTCCCCAAAGCCGTGGAATATCTTGTCCGTGTCTGCACATTTCAGGCAGAGGATTGATCATTCTCATAAGATTCTCTGAAGTATTGGTGTCCTTCGCTAACTGAGATGCTTCTGGTCTAGGGGTGTGTGTGGAAGGGGTAAAGAAAGGAGCCTCATGCCAGATCTTGGATCTTGGCAGCACTGAAGGAGCCGGAATCAAGGAGAATCAAGACAAGAAGCAGAGTATGGACCTTTAAGAAGCAGGAGAAAGTCAGGTCATGGATGCCAGGGGCATCACGAGTTTTTCAGAAGAGCGGAGTGGGCATCCTCGTTCTCTGCGATGGGAAGAGAAGAGGCGAAGCTGCTTGGATGTAGAGCTCTGGTTCCGGGTGTGCAGGAATTCACGGATGATAGTCCACATTCTCTGATAGTTGGAAAGGAAGTCGTCTGATGGGGCGAGAGGGGGTGAGAGCAGGGTGTGAATGTGAGGGAGGAGGTGGCCAGGGAAGATAAAGGGTTTGCTGAGCTGCCACGAGGCCCTTGAGACAGGACAGCAAACTTACGAAGAGGTGCTGGTTCGCGCAGGTGTGGGTTTTCTGCTGACCCTGCCCAGCAAGCAACGTCCATCTCAGCATCTGAGAGGTGGAACCAAGATGGAGAAAATCACAGCTGTGGGACTTGAAGGGACCTGCATCAAATATGCCTCTGCTTCTTGTTGCCTCTGTGACCCTTGACGAGTGACCTAACTTCCTGAGCCTGTTCCCTGTACCTCCGATACATATTTTATCTAGAAATAAAATGCGTGAAGGACGGAGCCTGGCTTGTAACCTGCGTGCCGTAAAGGAAAGTTGCTATGACTATGGGCATCGTTGTTCTTAGAGTCTGGAAGGCTGCAGTGACAAAAATGTAGCCCCCAACATTCTAAACCACTTGGCGATTCCCTACTCTGCTCCTGATAAGATGGTGGAGAAAGGAAAAAGATTTGAAGGCAAAATGTTTTTATGGTCGTCGTCATCTCTGTCATATTGTTCTTTTATACTTTTAGGACAATAATCAATAATTAAATGGCCATTCGTGCTTTTATTTCCAGGATGCGTTTAATCCCCTTTAAAGATCTGGAAGCTTCCAGGAGCGCATTGTGGAATTTCATGCACCCGCCCCCCTCCCCACCCCACTGCCGGGCAGTCTTTCAGCTGTTTGAGAGATTCATGGTGCTTGCCTTTCTTATCAGCAGCCCGTTGGTGTTTGCTGAAAAGCCACCTCCAAACTGACTGGCACCTACAAAGAGAATGGAGAATGTGATCGTTGCCAAGATAACTTTCTCCAACTTGTAGAATTGTTTCTAATCTCAGTTTGTGATAAGGGGTGAATAGTAATGCCCAAGCCTGAGCCGGACAGCTTTAAAGCTTTCTTAAATAAGTTTTCTCCCCCCACCTCTTGCATCTCATTCTCATTTCACAGATGGAAGCTTTCTGGAAACAGATGGAAAACATCCAGCACTTTCTGGTGGACCAATTTAAGTGTTCCAGCTCCAAAGCCCGACAGCTCATGATGACTCTGACAGAAAGAATGATTGCAGCTGAAGGGCTATTGCGTGATTCTCAGGATTTGCAGGCTCTGGTAACGCTGGAGGGGGCAGGGAGGGAACGTGATAATCAAACTAGAGACGTGGAATCCGGAAGCTTGGAGCACCGTAGGGGTCATTAAGTTCAAAACTGCAGATTGTAGAAAGGGATATAGAGGCCAGAGAAAAGCAGTGTGTCCATCCATCCCTCCATCTATCCATCAGTCATTTATCTGTCCGTCCATCCATCTAACCATTCCTTTAGTGGAGAGACTGGCCCGCCCCACGTCACTACAGCATAGGACACTGGTGGTTCTCAATCCTGACTGCACGTTGAAGTTATCTGAGGAGGTTTAAATAGTACTGATGCTTGGGTCCAAGATGGGTCCCCACCCCAAAGATTCTTAGTCCGGATTTTTTAAGGTTCCAGGTGACCACAGTGAGTAGTCATAGTTGATGCTCACTGGTGTGGACGGAGCTTTGGTTAGCTCTCCTGGACGGCCCCATGTACCACCTAGGGGGCTTAAAATAATGCCCATGTCACAGGCCTCTTGCACAGAGATCCAATCTGATTGGTCTGAAGTGGAGGACCTGGCATTGCTGTTTTTAAAACTCCCCAAACAATTCTGATGTATAGCTAGGAATGCAAACCGCTGGCACATAAGAGGAATCCACAAATCCAAATCCGACTTTGAATCTAAGCTTAGCCACTTGAAGCTGTGTGATCTCGAAGAGGTTACTTAACCCCTCTGAGCTTCAATGACTGTACTTAAAAAAGGTGGTCCCAGGAGTTGCTGCAGGCAGGGCCCGGGGAAATGCTTGGTCACTGTCGGGTTTTGTTGTGGAGGTTTCGGTCTAGCCCTGCTGTGTGCAAAGGCCAGGGCACCTACCCACCCATTTCCCCTTCCTCTGACCTTGAGAACTCATGAATTACATTTCAGACCTGTGCACCTGCCCAGGGCACTCCTGACTCAGAAACCTGCAGCAGTCGCCCTGCCCTCAGCTCAGAGACTCAGCTCCTCAGACGTGAGGAGAAGGCGCTGCTGAGTGGAGCGGTCCCTGCTGCTTCTGCACAAACTGCTCTGCTTCTCAAAGTGTGGTCCGCAGACCAGTAGCATCAGCGTCACCTGAGAGCTGGTTAGAAATGCAGAATCTCGTCCCCCCTCCCGAATCAGGATCTGCATTTTTAACAAATTCCCAGGTGCACACAGCTGTTTGAGAACTTTCTTTGCTTTTCCTTGTCACGTACACGTATAGTTTCCTTTCCCTCCTCCGCACTGCTGAAAGACACACAAATATTTCATTCCCGAAAAGCAGAGGAGCCAGCTAAGCGACTCACCTAGGACTCCCATGTTGCCTAATGATATCGCTCAGCCTGTGCCCCAGGCTTCCTGGTTTGCCGTCCAAGCCCTTTGAATTGGATTTTGATTTGATAAGGCTTCCGATATGAATGCATATCAAAGAGAAAGATCTTTTTCCTTTTATTCTTTTTTTCTTTGTATTTAATTATTATTCCATCAGCAGGATATTGATGCAGAAGAAAAACATATCCTTAGCTGACTCTGGCCCGAGTGTTAGCCGGTCACTTCCACATAGGAAGAAGGGAAATAATTTTCTCCAGGTTATCTGTAGGCCTTTTCCTTCTGTCAGCATTTCATGAGCACCTGCCGTGTGCCACATCCTGTTACAGGAACAGTGTTGCAGACTGGAGCTAGAAACCTGAGCTCATCCCACAGTTGCCTTTTATTAGCTGTATGACGTTGAACAGGTTACTTAACCTCTGTGACTCAGTTTCATCATCTGTAAAATGGGAATCTGAATAGCATCAGCTCTGAGAGTGTTAGAAAGTGGACAACATGTAGGACCTTTAGAACAGAGCCTGGCCCAGGGGAAGTGCTCAGTATGTGATACGGATTAGACAATGGCAGGCCAAGTGTCAGCAAACAAAATAGACGTAAACAAGTCATCGTAATGATGTGTGGAAAGAGCTACAGTCTGTGTTTGTACAGAGAGGGACGGGTTGGCTCTGTCAGAGTATGTTGTTGATAAACTCCAGAAGAATTCAAATTCTCAGGCTGCAGACATCTGAGAACTCTGGCCTGGGCGGTCGGAATGTGTCGCATGGAGTTGCTGAATATCAGAACTGGAAGAACCCTGGGAAGGGCCCCAGAGGTCATCAGAATCAGCTTCTAGGGATGCTCGAGAGAAAGAGGATGGTAGGAGGGATGTGGGGACCTGCTGTACATACTTATGACGACAGCTTGCATTCATGAGCACCTACTGTCTTCTGGTTGCTATTTTAATTGCATTACCTATTTTAACTTATTTAATGCTCACATCCACTCTGTAAGTCAGGCGTAGGTGAGGACTCTGTGCCCAAGGTCATGCAGGTCTGGAGCCAAGTTTGAGCCCGGGCACGTCTGAGGACTGGCTACAGCTCTCAGAGCCAGCAGTGGCCCCCTCGCCTCCCACGCAAGTCCCTTTACTCCTCCCACCTTCCATCTGATGCCCCTCTGCTCATGTTCGCCTCTCGACTCTACTCCCGTCTTTCCTTGAATATAAATCCAGAGGCTGAGCTGTCACTCTCCAGCCGGGTGGCGTGACCGTGATGCCTTAGAGGTGGCTGCTCTGGGCACTGGGCGCTGTCCCCCACGCCCTGAGCCTCGCTGGATCCCTTGCCGTCCACACCTGCACCGAGCGCTTATCCTCTTGCGCCCTCTAGCGGTCATGGGCCCGCTGACGGCCGTCGGGCTCATATAGTTGGCGGAGAGGAAGGTTCAGAGCTGCTGTCCCTGGGCTATTTGGGTGGCGTTCCAGAATAAACCTCAGTGCTCTTGTCCATAACTGGGGGATCATTGTCCTTGCCCTGTTCACAGGTTGCTCAAACACAGACCGTTGCAGTTCAGCAAACAGTGAGCCCCAGGGCTGGTTACCGGGTGTTGCAGGTATGGCCGCTGTCTCAAGGGCTCTCAGTCCAGCCTGGGACTGTCCCTATGCTTAGACAGAGGCACAGGAGCAGCAGAGACGGGAGGAGGGGGCCGTGGAGGTGGAGGGGGTCAGGGAAGGTGCCACACAGCGCGTAAGGACGAGCAGGACCTGGCCAGGCAGGGGAGTGAGAGGAGGCCGGGAGGGTGTTGCAGGTGGAGGCCTGTGTGTGCAAAGGCTGGGTGTGCTGGGCAGCCAGGAGCAAGGAGGTGTGTGGGACGAGGCTGGAGACTCAGCCAGGCTTGGTCCTGAAGGGCCTCGTGCACCGTGCCCAGGAGTTTAGACTTGGTTTGAAGGCAGTGACTGCAGGGTTTGGGCCCCAGGATGGCAGAGCCACGTTTGCACCTCAGAAAGGCCCCCTGCCTGCCGTGCGGGGCGGGGCGGGGTGGAGCGGAGCGGGCAGGTGGGAGGCTGGCAGAGCAGGGACGGCCCTGGGCAGTAGCCCAGGGCGGAAGTGACCTGGGCCTGAGCTGGCCGTGGCTCTGGGCCAGCTGGAAGGAGACGGAGCGGAGGGGTGTGAAGGAGGCAAGGGTGCCAGCGTGGTGGGGAAGAAGGGCGGAGGCGAACTCAGGCTGCCGTGCCGGGGGTCCTGGGGGCCCACCCCTAGGTGGGAAAGGTGTCCTTCGGAGGCGCAGGGCGTGAAGCTTTAACGTGGTGCACGTGCTCTCCTTCTACAAGGTTCCTGGAGCGGCTGCTCTCTGAGACGCGAGGACAGGAGACGCAGACCTGCAGGGTCCGCCCCCGCCTCTGGTGGACATGTCCTCCATGGGGGAGGCGTCCTGTCCGAGAGCCGTGTCCTAAGTGAAGGACAGCGTGGTAGGGCAAGCAGGCCTGTTCTAAAGTCTGACGGCTGGGGCCCCCCTCCAGGTCAGGCTTACCTGGCAAATCTCTTTAATCCCCAGCACTCAGGTTCCCGGAGGTTAGAAAGCCAAAAGTCCCGCGACCTTTATTGTTTCTCTAATGTCTCTCCTCCAGGGCTGTGGAGGCCCGAGGCCCCGTCGACTGGGGAGGGATGACAATGGGAAAGGGGGACTTCCCTCTTTGGTCGTGTGCATTTATTAAATTTCTCCCCAGAAGTGTGGGCCACTCACCGAGTACCCAGCGCTTTCCTTGTGTTATGAGGCGTCAGCCTCACCACGTCCCCGTGCGGGACCATTTTGTCCCCATCTGAGGCACACACACACGAAGCTCGTGAGAGCGGTTTGGCCTGTGCTCTGCTCCTAGGGAGGTGGGGCCCCAGGACCAAACCCGTGACTGTTTACAGACCCTCAAGGCCAAGGACTGACCCAGGGCGTTCCAGCCCCTTGTCGCCTGTGTTTCTCTTCTTAGGACACCCTGGAGAGGACAATGGGGCGGGCACACGTGGCCAAAACCATTGAGTTCCTGAAGCTGCAGATCCGGGAGGAGACCAGATGCCGCCTGGCCGCCATCTCCCACAGCCTGGAGCTGCTGACCGTCGAGGGGAAGCTGTCGGGGCGGCAGAGGGAGGAGTTGCTGACCCAGCAGCACAAGGCCTTCTGGGAGGAGGCGGAGCGCTTCGGCAGGGGTGAGCGAGTGGGCCAGGCCCGGGCGCCCGGCGCCCCGTGTGTGCTGCAGGCTGTGTGGGCCAGGGCTGGTGGCGGCACCTGCAGGCGTCGGGAGCAGCTCCCGTGAGGCTAGCACAGGCTGCCATCCCAGGTCACCTGCTCGGGCCCGGGATTGCCTGTTGCACATCGCCATCGGTGATTCAGGCTGCCAGAGGAGCACCCGGAACATGCAGAGGGCGAAGGAGGCGGGAACGCCCGGAAGCCCTGCATGTGGCCCGGGGCCCGGCTCAGCGGCAGGTGGGTGAGCGTGGACAGGGGTCAGTCACGTGGGGCAGGAGAGGGAACCCAGCGTGGCTGTTTCCCACACGTGCTGCTGCTCCCGGGCCGACCCTGGGAGATGGGCAGATCAGGGCTCAAGACATCAAGGGCACCTGGGAATTAGTCCAGGTCACACCGCTGGTGGGACCTGCAAGAGGAAACCCAGGTGTTTCACCTGCAGGAGGTGACCACGTGGAAAACTTTCTGTTGGCTGGAACTTTGGACCATGTAGAATCTGAATGCATCTGGCCTTGGGGGTCACCACACACAGTGGTCTGGGCTTTATCAGTGGGAAGCGAGTGGCTGGGATGGGATGGTGAAGCAGCCCCCTAGGTGGGGCTCTGTTGAACTTGGACAAGATGGGGGAGACAAGGAGACAGTCAGGGGTGGAGGGAGGACCCTAGGCAGAGGGGGGACTCCGGTCTCTCCTGGCCACCTGGCCACACTCTTTTCTTTGGTGCCAGAGGCTAAACAGATTCTCAGGTGAAACCTAAGGAAGTGTGCCTGCCTTAGGGCAAGTGCAGAAGGAGGTATGACGCGTGTGTGTGTGTGTGTGTGTGTGTGTGTGTGTGTGTGTGGCGGGGGGGATGGTGTGAGGTGCTGAAACCAACGCTTCCAAGGACTGCAGACCTCTCGTCGCCAGGCCCTCACTTGCTTCAGCAGCTTCTTGCTCAGCATCTCCCCCAAAACCCAAGTGGACAGAATCTGACCAACCTCTTCCTTGGCGCTACTCCCAGGAGCCTTCTCTGGGGTCCCACACTGCGTGTGCCCCCTCTTCCGCCCACCCCCCCGCCCTGCCACCGCCCCGGCCCTCATGCAGCATAATTTCTTCTCCTGCATTCCATGAACATCTTGAGAGCTGGGCTGGGTCCTGCTCACTGGTAGACCCCAGTTCCTGGCCCTGTACTTGGCGCACTGCTGGGGCCGAAAGACGCAGGTGGGCTGAAGGGTGGTTTTAGGCCCCGCCCCCCTCCCCAAGTTCACCTTCCCCTGCCACAGGGGGCCTTGCCCTTGGGTTCACCCTGCTTCTCTTCTGCTGATCTAATAACTCACCCTGGCAGTTTTTGAATCTCGACTCCAGTCTGACATGTCACTATCTTCCTGAAGACTCAGGCTCTCTGTACCTTGTGTCACCTGTCCCTCCCTCTGCCACCTACCTCTCCCTCACACTCTTTTCTCCGGGAAAATACCCCTTTGTTTACTTCTTGGTCAGGTTGGCCGGCTGCCCTGCACAGCACAGCAATTACATGAAACCTCTTATGTCGCTCTGAGTCCTGGACCCCAGGGAGAGGGCCCTGAATGATAAAACCAGAATAAAAAGGGGACTTGCCCCAGAGTTTCTGACCCTCCACGTGCTGGCAGAAGCAGTCAGTGGAGGTTTCGCCAGGGGAGCAACCTTGTTTTATTTCAATTTCAGAGTTTGTCCAGCGAGGCAGAGACCTGGTCAAAGCGTCACTGGTTCACCAGGCGGAGGGGATGGCAAGGCTCACGCTGGCCCAGCAGAAGGAACAGAGGAGCTTCCTGGCCACGGCGCCGCAGACCGCCGACCCCGAGGAGTTCCTCCAGGTGACCTGCTCCTGACTCGCTCCCACGTCCGCGGGCACAGCCGTCCCGGGGAGCCACGCGGGTTGATCAGGGTGGCAGGAGGGGGCTCGGCCCCCCGCTACTGCGCTTGGGAAGCCAGAGGCCTTGGCATTTGCCAGACGGGAGGTCTCTCCTTGCCTCCCACCTGTCAGCCCAGTGACCTTAGCCAGCTCCCTTGGGCTCTGCATCCCTAGCTTCCTGGTCTGTAAGCCAGTGGCTCGAGCAGCACCGCCCTCACTGGGACGATGGAAAGACGGTGGGAGGGGCCGTGGAGAGGGCTTCACACAGATGGCGCAGGGCAAGGGCCCAACCTGCGATGCAGACCAGCGTGCGATGTCCCCAGAGGGGACAGGCGTGTCCTGGACGTAAGGCAGGCTGCCACACAGGGATGGGCCCCCTCGCTGGGTCAGGTGGCAAGTCAGGGGAGGACCCTGCATGGGGGGCTGAGCAGGTGGGACCAGCGAGGTGGCCAAGGTAGCCAACGCTCGTGGTCTTGACTGGGAAAAAGACAAGGAGACTGGCTGGAGGGCAGGAAGCAAGGTGTCACCCTGCTTGAGGGATAGCAAGTGAGCTGGCGCCAGCACAGGCTGGAAGGACCAGGGCTTGCAGTTCGCAGAGAGAGAGCAGGACTCTGCCTCAGCTTCCCTGTTGGTGGAGGGGGGCGGGGATAGGCAGGGCTGCTTGTCAGTGGCGTCCCCCAGGGTTGGTAAGCATTGGCGCCAGCACAGGCTGGAAGGACCAGGGCTTGCAGTTCACAGGGGGAGAGCAGGACTCTGCCTCCGAGTTTCCCTGTTGGCG
This sequence comes from Orcinus orca, assembly GCF_937001465.1. Lineage (NCBI taxonomy): Eukaryota > Metazoa > Chordata > Mammalia > Artiodactyla > Delphinidae > Orcinus > Orcinus orca. Next base: position 118,497,816 of record NC_064562.1, read on the forward strand.
GAGGGGGGCGGGGATAGGCAGGGCTGCTTGTCAGTGGCGTCCCCCAGGGTTGGTAAGCATTGGCGCCAGCACAGGCTGGAAGGACCAGGGCTTGCAGTTCGCAGGGAGAGAGCAGGACTCTGCCTCAGAGTTTCCCTGTCGGTGGAGGGGGGCGGGGATAGGCAGGGCTGCTTGTCAGTGGCGTCCCCCAGGGTCGGTAAGCATTTGGGCGCTGAGGCAGCAGGACCTGGGTTTAGATGCTGACTCTGCCGCTGTGTCTGAGCGACCTTGCTAACCCTCTGGCTTCCTCATCTGTGCAATGGGAATCATAGCACCGCCTTGCTGGGTTGTTAAGACTCAGACAGACCAGTAAGGGGCAGCCACGGCCTGACTGTGTCTCTGGGTCCTTCTCTCTTCACTAGCATTGCTTGTCTCAGCTCTGCCGAGGGGATGGCAGGACTGTAGCTGGGTCCAGGCTCAGGCCAGAGCCCAGACACGTGCCCTCCTTGGGGGCCGGCATGGTGGCGGCGGCTATACCCGAGTGAGAAGCCAGCGGCCAGAACAGAGGAGAGGTCTTCACGTCCCTGGTTCCCTGGTCCAGTGCCCTTCCCCACCCACAGAGCCTCCTCCCAGGGCCCACGCCTGGGGTTTCTGGGGTTTGTCATACCGTGGGGTGGGGGGCTGTTTCTGTCTTTAAGAAGATCCATTTGAAATGAGAGTGAAAAGATACGATTATACAGCAGTTTGTTACTCTGAGATTTCTAGGCCCTTCTCTCTGACATCACATTGCTCCGTGCAAGTCCTGAGTGTGGAGACGGTGGCAGCGTCAGCTCTGCAACCCAGGACTTCAGCACAGCCGGGACCTGGTGCCCAGGAAACCTGGTGCTCAGGAAACATGGGACCACGGAGGGAAGGGTTGAGTGCACGCATGCATGCGTGCATGAAGGAATGAGGGAATAACTGAATGGACAAATGAATCAATGAATGATGGCTGGAAGAACAAAGGAACACATAATTGAATGCACAAAGAAATGAATGAAGAACCAACAAATGAAAGAAAAGTCAAACAAATGAATGAAAGAAAGAATGAATGAACACGTGAACGAATGGATGGATGGATGGATGATGGATACAAAAGAACAAATAATTGAATGAATGAACAAACAACAAAAAAGTGATTGAATGAACAAGGAACTGATGAATGAGCACGGCCTTTGGCACCACGTGCAGCCCCTCCCTCTCAGCTCCCCTCCCACTCTGCCCCCACCAAGGCCAGAGGGTTCTAACTGCCTGGTCTCTGTTGCTGTAGCTCCTTGAGCTGGGACTGTGTTGGCCCCCCACCTTCCTTCCAAGGACCCCTCCTTGTCCTTCAAGACTCAGCTTACTCATTTCCCCCATGGGGCCTCTTCCCCTACAGCTGCCCCCTAAGAGGAGTCCACCGTCTGTGGTTTCGCCTTGCGGTGCCTTCTGCCTGTGTCTGGGGCACCTGGCGCACGCCTCCCTGTCACTCTGCTGGGCTCCTTGAGGTCCATTGGTCAGAGCGGAGTCTGGCTAGCCACTGACCGCGCTGACCTCCAGTGGCCCTGCTTGGCCTCGGGCTCCACTGGGTGGGCCTCCCAGGGCCTGGATGGTGGCCCCCAGCAACTGAAATCAGAAAATGATGTCTGGGTGGCCAGGAGAGAAGGGTGACGGGGATGCTGGTCGCACCTTCTCCTGCTGGGTACACAGACAGAATCACAGTCTGTGGTTTTCCTGGAGGTCGAATTCACTGGTCCCGGCCTCAGCCACAACTCACAAGCCATGAAAGTCACATACATCCCTGTGCCTCAGTTTCCTTGTGTATAAGTTGGGGTGAACATCCTTCCAACCTGAGAGGCGGGGTCCGTTGAGGATTTTCTGGGAAGAACATCAGCATTTTCCTTCCAGATTCAGCTCCCGTTTTACTCACAGGGTTTTCACGAGGTCCTGGAGAGGCAAAGGCTGAGTCGGAGTGACCTGGAGGAAGAGGAGGATGTCAGAGCCACCAAGGCCGTGGCCACGCTCTGCCAGGTATGTGGTTTCCAAGTGGGACTGGCAGGAAAACCTCAGGATCCGGGCATGTGTGAGAACCTCACGTCCTCCTGGGCAGGGGACCCCGAGACCCTCTTTGGCAGAAACCAGGGAGGGAGGTTGGCCCAGGTCACATCTGAGGCCCTTTCCATTTCTGAGGTGCTCGGGACCCTCACCTCCAAATGTCCCTAGAGGCAAAGGTCTTTGGAAGTCAGCTCATCCAGGATGAAAATAGGCCAGTGTTTGTGGGCGTCATGAGTGTGGAGCGGTGATGAGGAAGGAGGGTTGGGCTTGAAACGGAGGCCTGAGTTCCAGTGCTGGTGCCACCTCTTTCTCCCTGGGCAACCTCGTGCAGCTCTGGAATGACGGCTGGCTTTGAGATAACAGGAAGAGAGCACCCGAGCCCTCCAAAGCCAGAGGGGCTCCCGGGATATGGCAGTGACCGAGACAGGCAGAGCTCCTTGCCCCGGGCAGGACCCAGAGCTGCTGGGAAGGTGGAATGTGGCCCCGGTCAAGAAGGAAGGTCACAAGTGCCACCGTGGTGGGGAGCACCCTGGAGAAGGTTCACCTGGACCCAGAGTGCTTGTGTCTGCGTCCTGGCTCTCCTCCCTCCTCGCTGTGTGGCCTCCAGAACATTACTTGGCCTCTCTAGTTCTCAGTTTGCCCATCTGTGAAATGGGGCCAGTGATGCCCATCTTCATGGTTGTGGTGTGAACACCAAATGCACGTGAGGCCCTTGGACAGCAGCTTGCACCTGGGACATGCCCAGTCCAAATTGGCTGCCCTTACAACATCCCTGCTGACGGGTGCAAAGAGGAGGGTTGAGAGACATAGGGGTGAAGGTGAGGTCAAGGACGGCCATCTGCTGGAGGTGATGCCTGAGATGGGCTTTGAATCAGGAGGTGAGCTCCAAGTGGACCAGGAGTCAGGGGGCAGCCCAGACAGGACATGAGGAAGGACAGGGAGTGCAGCCCCGCGTCATGATGGCGACTGTGCGGGGTTCAGTGGTGTCTGAGTTTTCAGAGGCTGCCATAGCAAGTACCCCAGCCTGTGCCTTAAACACAGACATTTATTTTCTCACTGCTCTGGAGGCTGGAAGTCCAAGGTCAAGGTATCATCTAGGTTGGGTTCTAGTGAGGCCTCTCTTCCTGGCTTGCAAATGGCTGCCTTCTCACTGTGTCCTCGCGTGGCAGAGAGAGAGCTTGGGTGTCTCTTCCTCTTACAAGGACACCAGTCCTATCAGGTTAGGACCTCACCCTGTGACCTTTCTTAAGCTTCATTATCTCCTTAAAGGCCCTATCTCCAGATATAGTCACATTGGGGATTAAGGCTTTAGCATATGAATTTTGGAGGGACATAATTCAGTCCATAATAGTGTACCTCAAATTTCATGTCCACCAGGAACCTCAGAATGTGAACTTATGTGGAAATAGGGGGGCTTTGCAGATGTGATTAGTTAAGAAGAGATCATTCTGGATTAGCATGGGCCCTATATCTAATGACTGGTGTCCTTATGAGAAAGTCATTGTGGAGACAGACACACAGGTAGGTGGCCGTGTGAAGACAGGCAGAGACTGGAGTGATGTGGCCACAAGCCAAGGAACACCTGGGGCCTCCAGAAGCCAGAAGGGGCAGGAAGGGTCCCTCCAGAACCTCCAGAGGTAGCTGACACATTGATTTCTGACTTCTGGCCTCTATAGCTGTGAGAGAATAGACTTCTGTAGTCTTGGCTACCCAGGAAACTGATACCGGAGCCAGTCTTGTTCAGAGCCAGCCACTGTTGTAAGTGCTTTCTGAGTATTTGATCATTTTATCCTCATGAGAATCCTGTGAGGCAGAAACTGCATTTTCCTTCCTTCACAGATAAGGAACCAGGAAGGATTTTCTTGGGAAAAGTGCAGGGTGGGATTCAACTTGTCAAAGCCCCAGGCTCCCAGGCAGGAAAGGAACACCACCATGCCTGGGGGGAGTCAGGACTCAAATCCCTGGGCTGGGAGTGAGCACACTGAATTCCAGTCCCCTTCTGGGTACTAACATGCTGTGTGACCTTGAATTGGTTACATAACCTCTCTGTGCTGGCCCAACCATCCTGCTCAAGTCCTACAGCCAACAAGCAGAGAGATGGGATCTAAAGTAAGTCTCTCTAACCTCAGTGCTGATGTCCTCGCCGGGACCCGTGCTGCTGAGCGTGGGCTGTGAATCCCACAGTGAGGACAGGCTCTGGACTCAGATGGCCTGGGGTCCAGTCCCAGCCCAGCCATTGACCAGCTGTGTGGTCGACAGCAGGTTATCTAACTTGTACCTCAATTTCCTCTGATGCACAGCAGAGTCTGAGGACCGCTGCCTTGGGGGGATGGAGTGAGAGTCCAATGGACTTAAGACTCATGGGCAGATGCCATTGATGATGTGCCCACCTGAGCTCTTGTCCGGCAGGGGACAGTGTGTCCAGCAGGCTGACACTTCCTCCTTTGAGCTGCAGTTAGAAGCTAAAGTCTTGGTCGACCAAATGCCACTTTCGTCCTCCACAAAGCAAGGATAAAACACTGAGCACTGCTACAGGGAGGAAATACATGTGGAAGCGCCGCGCCAGTCTCAGTGGGTGGCAGTGAATACATCACTTTCAGTAAAGAGTTGATGATGCTGATGTGACCACAGCCTCACGCCCCAGCAACGTCCTTAGGATATTGTACGCTTGGCTTACTGTTGCCAGCCCATTGAAGTTTGGGCCGAGGAAGTAAAGACGCCCTTGTTTCTAGCATCAGGAGAGCCCAGCAGGTGTGCGTGAGGGGTGATGGCGCTGCTGGAGTCTCTGTCTTGGAAGCAGGCACTTGGAAATGCCCTGCATGAGGAGGGGTCAGCGGCAAGGTGAAGGGGGGCCAGCAGTTCTGTGCATCTGTGCAGGTCCTTCTGAAAGCAATGGCCCAAGGCCTGTGCCAGCTTCTCTCCCAGCGTCAGTGCAGAGCTCTTTCCTATGATTCACGTCGTCATTGCACATCAGGCCCTCTGGTACCAGATAACTTTGGTTTATTTTACATCCCTTAATTGTGGAAATCATTGCTTTGGGTATTGGAAACTGCTTTATCTGATATTTCCAAAAGGTGGAGGTTGAAATCCTCTGGTGTGGTGGAAAGAAGCCAATTGGAAGATTGGAATGCTTGGCAAGGACATTCCCCGGTGGGCGCCCAACATTCCTGGGTGGGCGACCTTGGGCAAGAGCCTTAACTGCTCCAAGCCCATTTCCTTATCTGCGAGATGGAGACAGAGAGCCTGGTGACCATTATGGCGGCGCAGGAGGGCAGGGCTGAGGGCCTCACCTGGCAGGTGCTCAGTTAACACCTTCCCTTCTGCCCCATCACTGAGCGTGTTGAGCAGGAAGCCTTGAGCCCAGGGTTGGTGAGCATGACTCTGGACCCGGGGCCTGGGGGAGAGTGTGGCTTCCTCGCCGACCGGCTGTAAGCTTGCGAGCCTGTTGGTTCATTCATTCAGTGAATATTATCGAACACTGCTTTGTGCAACCCACAGTCTCAGCACCGGGGCCTCAGCAGTGAACCAAACAGATAAAGGGCTTATTTTTGTGGAGCTGGAGAGGCAGCAGCACATGTGGGGTTCCAGCAGCCGCCGCAGCAAGGAGGCCAGTGTGGCAGCTCTGGGGGAAGGGGAGACAGGTACGGGCTAAGGTCAGAGTCTTGTAGGGCCTTGCAGTCCATCCGAAGACGTTTGCATTGACTTCTGAGGGAGATGGGAAATTGCCGGCCTGTTTTGAGTAGGGACATGACTTGCCTTATGTTCCCAAGGATCCCTCTGGATTCCGTATGGCGGATGGACTGTAGGGGGCAAAAGTGGAAGCAGGGAGGCCTGGGGAGGCATCGCAGAGGTCCAGGCAAGAGATGCTGGGGGCCTGGGCCAGGATGGTGCGGGTGAGGATGGTGAGGAGGCCTGGGGTTGGGGTCCGTTTTGATGGTCAGTATCTGGGTCTCCTCTTAAAATGGGGATGGTCACTATCTGGGTCTTCATATAGCTCTTCAGAGGTTTGAATACGTTCACACATGCTAAGCATATAGAAGAGTGTGAGGCCCACAGTGAGCACTTAAATCTGTTATCATGGTCCTGGTTAGTATCACTCACCGTCTAAGCAGGTGTGTCTGCACATAATTCCCCCCTTTCTTTGGGCACTGATCATGATATTGTAGGCACGGCGGCTGTGAGATAAATTTGATCACCACCTAACGGTTCTCAGGCTGTAGAGAAAAGTGCATTTTTCTAAACTCCCACTGTCTCTTGGCCTCAAAACACACAGTGAATTCTCATTTTGACTGAGATGGATGCCACTAAATTACACGTCTCGGTGCCTTGTAGAGAGATTCCTGAAATGAGCCCAGAGTCTTCCTGATAACGACAGGCGCAGAGCTGAGTTTGCCACGGTTGCATCACAGGGTGCCCCGGAGACCTGCTTGTTTATTTGTTCATTTCTGACTGTCCTCCCCCTACTGTTTCTCCTGAAGGGCTCCTGGGGGAGTAGGGTGATAACAGCCCTGCCAAGGTCAGCCGTCTCAGCTTCAGAGTCTCATGGGAAGTTAGGGCTGAGGAAACTAAGAGGAAAAGTGAAGCTCTGTCCTCAAAGAAGACAGGAATAATAATGGTAAGCACTCATGAAGTGTTTGGGAGTAGACCACCCTCGCTTCTGATACCAAATGCAAGTCTAGAGGTCCCCAAGACCACCCTCAGGTTCTTCATGTCTCTAGAAGGACTCACACTGAAAGCTGTTCTGCTCACGGTTATGGTTTATTACAGCAAAAGGATACAGATTTAAGTCAGCCACGAGAAGAGGCACATGGGCAGAGTCTAAAGTTCTAAATGCAAAGCTCCCAGGTATCCTGTCCTGGTGGCGTCGTGGACAGTGCTCACTTCTCCTGGGAATAGTGTGTGGCATTACACACGGAGCATTGCCATCCAGGGAAGCTCACCCAAGCCTTAGCGTCCACAGTTCTTGCTGGGGCTCAGTCACATAGATGTGGTTGACCACCAACGTGGCTGACCTTAAGCCCCAGCCCCTCTAGAGGTGGAGCTGATGCCACATGGCCCAAGGGCCCCACCCTAAATCGCATCACTGTCATAGATTGTCTGAAGCTGCCCAAGGTTCCCAGGTAAATAGAGACCCTCTTATCAGGCAGGACATTCCAAGAACTTACAAGTCAAGGCCAGGCCTCTCTTTCAGCAAGGTCAGTTCTTCACTGCACAGCACTGAAAGGTTAAAGTATTTTGTTCAAGGTCACACAGCTGGGGGCCTGGGTTACAGGCCCAGGGCTGTAACCTTCAGGTGGGGAGAAGTGATTTGGTGGACAAGAGGAAGGCGGGGGTGTGGAGTCCTTGCTGGGAGGGCTGCGGTGTGTTCTGCAGAATCCAGCTGGGGATGACACATTACAGGCAATCAGGCAACACTGATGAGTAAATGAATGGGTGAATCAATGCATCAGTGAATATATCAATCAGCTGAAACATTGGCATCCTGAAGATGGTGTGTTATTGCTGATAGAACAAACTACCACAACTTAAACTTAAAAACAACTTAAAAACAACGAAAGTTATTACCTTACGTTTCTGGAGGTCAGAAGCCCAAAATGGGTTTTAGTGGGCTGACATGAAGGTATCGGCAGGGCTGGTTCCTTCTGGAGGCTCCAGGGAAGAATTCATGTCCTTGCCTTCTCCAGCTTCTAGAGGTGCCAGCATTGCTTGGCTTGTGGCCTCTTCCTCCATCTCCAGGCCACAGCCATACTCTTCCTGCCTCTGCTTCCATCCTACATCTCCTTTCACTCTGACTGCCTGCCTCTCTCTTTCATTTACAAGGACCCTTATAATTATGTGGGACCCACCGAGATAACCCTGGATAATCTCATCTCAGGATCCTTGCTTTTCACTTAGTCCTTTCATCACATCCACAAAATCTCTGACTGTGTGGCACATTCAGAGGTTTCAGGGATTAGAACATGGACATCTTGGGGAGCCATTATTTTGCCTATCACAGGTAGGAAACAGTAAGTTTCCAAAGAGTAGAAGAAACTAGGTTTGGGAGAAATACCAAAACAATGATTTGGGGGCAGTGTTCTACTGGAAGTAGATCTTGAGAAGGAAGTTGACAAGTGTAGGCACCATACAGCTCCTGTCACTGGAAAGAGGATTTCCGTAGGTGCTACAGAGGGTGAGTCAATTCCATGGTCCTTTATCAAGGTTAAAGTGTGATAAATCATCACTAAGTATGACAAGTCTGAGAAAAATAGACTGGCATGCTTGTATCTACTTTACTGTAGCAAGCTACGGGAACGTGGCTTTTTGTTTTATTTTAGCAAGGCTAGTAGAGTAATTCATTTATGTTTTCTTCATGTACAGAAGTAAAACTTGCCGGTGCCCTCAGGGTACCACATGCTACCTGATTATACCTCTCCCTCCTTTTAGTAATTTTCACAGTCAGCTCACCTCCCTGCAAAGAGTTGCAAAATTGCAAAGGAGAGAAGAGTCACCCAGGAATCAGACAGGCCAGGTTGTGGGCCTGATTCAGCTCTGTACCAGCTATGCGGCCTGGTCCATATCATTTAACCTCTCTGATGTAGGAATTCTTAGCTGCCTTCTTTTGTAGATTGACCATATGAAAGAACCCACTTAATACCCCAGAATGCCACCCATAGCTCTCAGGATAAAGTCCAACATCCTTAACCTGGCCATGGTGACCACCCAGCCTGGCCAATGAAGTGCTCACGTGGCCTGACCCTTGAGACCCATCTGACTTGGTCCAAAGGCCAACCTAGTCTGGTCCATGAGACCCACCCAACCTGGCCCATAAGGTCCCCTGACCTAGCCCACAAGGCTCATGTGACACAGCCCACTCACCACTTGTTTGGAGGCATGTCCCTTGCTCCCTGCCTTCCAGCCAACCTCAGACATCCCTCAGCTCCCCAAAGGTGGCCCAGTTCCTCCTGCCCCAGTGCCTTTGCATGTGCTCTTCTGCGGCCTGAAATACCATTCCCTCCATCCCCTCAGTTTGGCTTGTTCTCATCTTATCTCAGCTTCCATGTCACTTCTTCGGGGAGCCCTTCTCCGACTCCCCCTCAGATCGGTTAGATTCCCTGGTCTGTCCCTAGGGCTCCCAGCCTCCCTGCCATCACACTTGCCATAGGATATCGTGAGTTCCTGTGCGATGTCTGCCCCCTCCCTGGGGGTGCGTTCTCTAAAGTCAGGGTCCACGTCAGCTTTGTTCACCCAGCGGCCCTGGCACAGAGCCTTCCTGCAGTAGGTGCTCAAGAGACATTTGCAGGATGAACCCGTGAAGGCTGTGAGGATATGACACCTTGACTCCAGAGCTTTGACCTTTAGGGCCCCTTCTGTCCGGTGTGGTATCACGTGATTATGACCACAGTAACGCTGTGCAACGAGATACCTCAAAACCCTGTGGCTGAAAATGGCAGTGATTTATCCCCAGGGTCTGTGCGTCAGCTGGTGGTTGGCTGATCTAGGCGTGACTAACACAACTTGGCCCCGCACACAACTGTCTCTACTCTTCCTAGGACCAGTGGGCTGGCCTGGGAATGTTCTCATAGCTATGACAGGGGTCTAGCCTCCAAACTAGCCCATTTCACCTCCACCTCATTCTGTTGACCAACGCAAGTCGCATGACTGACCCGAAGTTAAAGGGTTGGGGAGGCGCTTCCCACTCCCTGTGCAAGGTTATGTGCAAAGGTTATGTGCAAGGTTATGTGGCAAAGGGCATGGCTCTGGGGGAGAGGAAGATCTGGAGCCACTGTGCCCATCCACGCACACGTCTCCTGTGTCGCATGTCCTTAGGGAGCAGGTATCATTTTCCTCCTCTGTTGGGTGAAGCCCCAGAGAGGAAGAGAGTCGCCCCTTGTCACACTGCTGGCAAGTGACCCAGTGCAGGTGGGTTCCCAGGCTCCTGACCCTTGATCCAACCTACTTCCAGTTTTGTGGGTTTTTTAACATCTTTATTGGAGTATAATTGCTTTACAATGGTGTGTTCGTTTCTGCTTTATAACAAAGTGAATCAGCTATACATATACATATATCCCCATATCCCCTCCCTCTTGTGTCTCTCTCGCTCCCTCCCTATCCCACCCTCTAGGTGGTCACAAAGCCCCGAGCTGATCTCCCTGTGCTATGCGGCTGCTTCCCACTAGCTATCTATGGACTTATATATAAGTCCATGCCACTCTCTCACTTCATCCCAGCTTCCCCTTCCCGTTTTTAAGAGACCCAGTTTCACCTGTGCTCTCAGCACTGCTCTGTCCCAGGATCCTGTGCACACCTCACTCTGAAGTAGTTAACTGTGCATCTTCAAAACTGTCAGGGTGTGGTCCCTGCAGAGGAACATTTCTGGTTCCTGTGATGAACCGGAAACTCACAGGGAGCCGGGCCACGTCCATGGGATCCTGGAAGTACATGTTTTATTCCCTCAGTCAGCACTCACCCTCATCAGTACATCTTCAGACCTGGCCACATCCGTGCCTTGTGTGAGCTCCTTCACGGGTGCAGGCTGCCAGGTCTTGACTCCTCCGCGTGGCATTGAGCTCCCTGCCCCCCGGAAGGCTGACCCCCTGCTGCTTCTCTGCTTCCACACATCCTGTGCTTCCGCCCACTGGTCCACCTGGCTTTCTCCCAAGGGCACCTGCCCACCTCTGCTGGGAACGCCCCCTTCCCTTCCCTCTCTCCTCCCCACCCTGCAAGCAAATGGAAACACACACTGCCTTTTCTCCAAAATGCTCTGTTCTGGGAATGAAAATAGCAACAGGTAACATTTATTGAGAGCCACACGCCAACTTTCCCAACCTCTCTGGAATGAGAATAGCCGGCGTTTATGAAGCGTTTGCTCTGTGCTGTGTGCTGTATCTAATCCCTGACAATCAGCCCTCAAGGCAGGTGCTGTCTTTACAGATGTAGTTCGCATCTTATTCCTTTTGCAGGTACGAAAACTGAGACTCCTTTTCAAAGGTTTCAGAACGTGTGCCCTTCCCCTGCCCCAGTCCTTTCTCTGCAAGAAGACTGGAGAGGACGCTGGATCCTCTGGGTCAGGCTGCAGAGGTGGAAACCTCAGTGAAGGACGAGTCAGGGTGAAATGCCACCCTAGCTTGGGTTCTGTGTGCTTCTATTTGAGGAAAAGTGCAGGGCTGAGGCCCAGGGCCAGCCTCTCCCCTGACCAGTGTCCCCTGCTGTCCGACCCCTCACACACGCTGAGAGAGAAGAACACGGATTCATTCCTGTTCTATTTCAGGCACAGGATAAATCATCATCTCCCAAACGAAACGTGTCAGCGTTAAGTGGGAAGCCACGTGTTTCATGGCCTATCAGAGCACGTGCGATGACGCAGATGTGTCTGTCCAGGGAGCAGACAGAATCCAGCACATTTTTTATTAGAAAGAGCCTCGACTAATGGACCATGTAGCTTTTACAAAGTTCACCTTTCTTGAATTTGCAAACCGTGTATTTTTGCAGTTTGACCATCATGAACACAAAAGAAAAAGGTGTGTCTTAATATCCCCAACTGCTGCTATGGAAGGATAGATTCCAACATAGGAGAATCAATTTTTAAAATCTGTCTCCTAGCAGAAAATTGGGATTTCCAGAGGCTGGAAGAAAATGTAAATCACTCTCATATTATTAAACCATTTTTATTGTGAAATGTAATAGACACAAATAAATGGATAACACGTAACCTTATGGATTAACAAATGACTATTAAAAACACCCATCTATGTAACACATAACCTTACGGATTAACAAATGACTATTAAAAACACCCATCTATGTAACCCCCATCCAGATCAAGAAAGAGATCATAACCAGGGCCTCTGAAGCCCCCTCACACCTCCTCCCAATCCCAATCCACTCCCTGCTCACAAAACAATATTAAGAAAAATTAATAAGACCTAAATAAATGTAAAGATATACCATGTTTCTGGATTGGAAGATTTGATATTGTCAAGATGTTCATCCTCACCAAGTTGATCTATAAATTCAAAATGTTAATCAAATTGGTGGCTACTAGTTATGGAGGATATGGACTGAAGCTACACACACACATAGCCCAACAATTCCACTCCTTGGCATATGCCCAAGAGAAACAAGCGCACATGTGTATCAAACGGCATCCACGAGAAAGTTCATGTCAGCAGAATGTGTGATAGTCTAAAATAAGACTAAAATAAGACACTCAAATGTCCCTCAACAGTAGAACGGATAAATGGTGGTGTATTTATACAGTGAAATACTGCAGACCAGTAAGGAAGAATGAACTACTGCTACACACGACAGCACAGAGGAATCTCACAAGGACATATAAAGTTGAGATACACAAACCTAACATGCTATATGATTCCATTTACATAAAATCAGGACCTTTGTAGTTTCCACCCTCAGGTATAATGTTTGCTATAGTTTTTTTCTTTTTTCAGATTGAGGAAGTTTCCTTCCATTTCCTATTTTGCTAAGAGTGTTTCTTCTGCATGGAAATTAAATTTTGTGAAGTACTTTTTTCTTCATTTATTCACATAATCATCTTGATGCTTTTCAGCTTTATTTTGTTAATGTGACAAATTGCATCGATTTGGGTAATGCCATTAAGTGCATACAAATTTAGAACCTTTACATCTTTCTGGTGAATTAAAGCTTTTGGTGCTATGAGCTGATCCCCTTTCTCTCTAGAAGAGCTTTTTTTCTTAAAAACTATTTCATCTACTTTTTAAAAAAAATTTATTTGTTTTTATTTTTGGCTGTGTTGGGTCTTCATTGCTGTGCACGGGCTTTCTCTAGTTGCGGCGAGCGGGGGCTACTCTTCGTTGCGATGCACAGGCTTCTCATTGTGGTGGCTTCTCTTGCTGCGGAGCACGGGCTCTAGGTGCACAGGCTTCAGTAGTCGTGGCACGTGGGCTCTAGAGCACAGGCTTAGTATTTATAGCACGCGGGCTTAGTTGCTCTGTGGTATGCGGGATCCTCCAGGGCCAGGGATCGAACTCGTGTCCCCTGCATTGGCAGGCAGATTCTTAACCACTGTGCTACCAGGGAAGCCCTTTATCTACTATTAATGTCACAAAAAGTGACCCTGTGTTTATTAGGTGCTGCTTATTCTCTCATCCATTCTTTGTTAAAAAAAATTACCTAAGAGCATCATGGTTAGATCATGGGTGCAGGAGCCTGACCATCGGGGCCCTGTGTGTGAACTTATGCAATTTATTTAACCTCTCTTTTACATGTACAGATAAAGCCTCAGTTTCCTCATCTGTAAATTTCTTTCATCAGTTTTGAGAGATTTCTCAGCCATTATCACTTCAAATATGACTACTGCCTGGACTCTCCCTTCTTTCCTTTGGGGACTCCAATTAAACATTTTGGACTTTCTCACTGTATCTTTTAGCCTTTATCTTCTCCTCCATATTTTCCATCCCTTAGTCTCTCTTTACTTTGTTCTGGATTTTCTCCTGATCTTTCTTCCAGTACTAATTCTCTCTCCAGCTGCATCTAAACTGCAATGAAACCTATACATTGGGTTCATATTATTGAGCAGTGTTTGTCAATTCTAGAAGTTCTGACTTTTTTTTAAACTAAGTAACGTTACTTTTTATAATTTCTAGCTCTTTGCTTTAAGGTTTAAGAGTGGCTTTTAACGTCATGAGCACGGTAAGCATCAATCCTTTAAAGTCCTTGTCTTCTAATTACACTCTCTGGACTACCCGTGGGTTTGTTTTTCATGTCTGTAGTTTGTATAGGTCTTTGGTCATATTCTTATCTCCTTGTGTACCTGTTTATTTTTTCTACATATGCCTTGTCTCAGATTTGTACATATATTGGTAAAAATATTTTCAAGCATGCAGTGAGGCTCTCCTCCCGCAGAGAGGATTTTCCTTTGCTTCTGCCCAATGACTGGGCCTCTGATGATTCAGAGTCATGTTAATTCAAGGTCTGGACTTGAAATATGCTGGGTCACCCACATGACCAGACTGCAGGTTGCCATCTGTTTAAACCAGTCAGATCTGGTTTCCTTCCATTTCAATCATGTATCTCTGGTGCTGCTTTTTGGGTTCCAGCCCTAGGTGTGGAATGGTTTACGAGGCCCCAACCCATATGAGCTGTGAACTCCACCTTCTGTCCCTTCGACTGCTTGAGGCTGTCATAGGTCCATCAGCTGTGCAGCCATCTCCCCTGGATTGACCTACACCCCTTATGTAAACACAGCCCAAGGGCTGGGCACACTTCTCTGACTGCATCTTCGCCCGACCTTGGGCACCACACCCTTCACTACCTTGTTAGCTCTTTTGGACTTCTATGATGATTTAATAAACATTTTGTCCTGCTTTTTAAAAAAATTCATCTTCAGTGGGAGAAATTGGTTTAAGTTACCTGGTTGGCCACTCTCGGAAGCAGGATCTCTAAATCTTTTAAAAAGGTGTGGGTCCCTTGTGCCCCTGTCATGGTCACTTTATTACAAACAAAGTTCAGCTTAGCCATGAACTTTTTAAAACATGGCATTCATTGGGTTTCGTTAACACTGATTTGAGTTAAATTTAACTTATATTCATTGAGCACACCAAGTATGACTTCAGTACACCAGAGGAGGTGCTGAGAATTTTTTTTTCCAAAAATAACCAATTATCCTTGTAGCATACAGGTTAAGAGCATGAGTCCAATAGTCCAACAGCCAGGACCCAACCTCTACAAATGTCCAGTTACTTATCTTCTCTGGGTCTTAGTTTCCTCATCTGTAAAATAATGGTAATTATAATAACATCTTCATTGGACTGTTAGAAGGATGAATGGGATTATACAAGAAAAGCGTTTATGACACTCTCTGGCACATGGTAAGAATTCATAATTATTAACAATTATTATTACCTGATATTTGCCAGGTGCTTTTCTAGGCCCTATAGATGCTAAAGTAATAAGACTTTATTCGTAAAAAACCCTGTGGTCGGCATACATATGGAATCTAAAAGAAAAAAAAAGTTTCTGAAGAACGTAGGGGCAGGACAGGAATAAAGATGCAGATGTAGAGAATGGACTTGAGGACACAGGGAGGGGAAGGGTAAGCTGGGATGAAGTGAGAGAGTGGCATGGACTTATATATATTACCTAATGTAAAAGAGATAGCTAGTGGGAAGCAGCCACATAGCACAGGGAGATCAGCTCAGTGCTTTGTGACCACCTAGAGGGGTGGGATAGGGCGGGTGGGAGGGAGACGCAAGAGGGAGGAGATATGGAGATATATGTATATGTATAACTGATTCACTTTGTTATAAAGCAGAAACTAACACACCATTGTAAAGCAATTATACTCTAATAAAGATATTAAAAAAACAAACAAACAAAAAAAACAACCCTGTGGTCGGGAGGCCTTCCCAGAAGAGGAGACCTCAAATTGAGTTTGGAACATGTGAGGGGAGTTTCTAGATGGAGAAGGGGAAATGGGCATTCTGCATCATGTTGGTGTGTGATGCATTCAGAAACTGAAGTCAGGTGCTTAGTCTAGGAGGGTGTGAGATGTGGGTGCAGATCTGAGTATGATGCAGCCTCTGCTCTTGGGAAGTTGTGGCCCAAGAAGGATGACAGATAAACTGTAGTTTTGATGCCCTGGTGGGGCTAACCAAAGAGCTGCAGGAGCCCAGGGTGAGAAATGTCCATGTTAGTCTGAGTGGCCCAGGCAAGGCTTCACAGCGAAGGGATTATTTTGCAGGGGTTTTGCAGGGTGAAGAGGAGTCCATTTCAGATGTGAAAGTGCCTGGAGGTGGGGAGAAGGGGAGAGGCTTTAAAAAGCATCCATATAATGAAACATGCAATGAGATGCCATTTATGTGAAGTAACACACACACCAAAAGCCACATTTATGGGCATCATATATAGTGAAAGTATAGAAATATAAATTGGAGACAGAGATGCTGAATTCATGGGGATGGCTATCTCTGAGGACACTGGGAGGGAGGGGAAAAGAATTGCAGAGCGAACTTAAAGGATTCCAACTTAACCTGTAAGGTTTAGTGTTTTTAGTCTGAAACAAAAAGGAAAACTGAGTGGTGGATTCAGAGATGTTTAATGTATTATTATCTACAGGTTTTTGTTTTTCACAATTAAAAAGAGTTTTAGAAAGAGAATGGAGTGGGGGAGGTGGGATGAAGGTAACAGAATGGTGAGAAATGAGGCAGCCCCTGAAGCCCTGCTAGGCAGGTCTGATTGCGATGGGAAGAGAGGTCTTCCAGGTTATTTGAGCTGGAATTGAAGGATCTATGCTTGTGCAAATAACTCGCCTAAGTGTGGAGGGTGGAGGGAGGCAGGGAGACCAGTGAGGGGTCATGAAAATAATCCGGATGGAGGTTTAGAGGAAACGCCAGTGATTAAGGGCTCATTGGGTCAAAAGCGCAGGTCTGGTACTTGACTGGGTGAGGGTGAGAGGGCTGGAAGGCAGTGGGCGTTTCCCAAGACCGAGTGTGTTTGTGTGCATGTGTGTGCGTGCACGCGCCTGTGTGTGATTTGAGAGCTCCCTTCGCTGGATTTCCTCTGTGTCCTGCGTGAAACACTCGGCCCTGCCCTGGGTGAGAGCCTGACACGTAGCTGCGTCGTGTGGCTCTCGGCTTCAGGAGCTGTATCGCAGCACCATGGAAACGTTCCAGAAGTTTGTGGACGTCCTGTTCCTCCAGACGCTCCCCTGTGTGACTGACCTCTCCCAGGCAGAGTGTGAATACCTGAGGCAGGAGGCCCAGGAGAACGCGGCCCAGCAGCTGGAGAAGTTGGATCGCTTCCGGAGTCAGCAATGGAAACTCTTCCAAGATCTCCTGGAGCAAGAAAAGCAGGTGCAGCATTTTGTAAAACTGGGTCTGGAGTCTGCCTTTTTTTTAAACTTCTGAAGAATAATGAGGGATTTCCATCTCTGAGCATCCCCTAGTGCCTATGCTAGATGCTTTACCAAGATTCTGGTTGCCAACCTTTCACAATGGGGAGAGGGGGAGAAGACAGCAAGAGCCCTCCTCTCCCAGGATAGGAGGTCAGTAGATGATGCCTTCGGTTAATCCGACAAGAAGGGCAGCAAAGCCTTCTTTAGAATAATAGAAATAAATGACAGAGAGCGGTTCTTCAAGGGAGTGGACTGGTTGGGGGGAGGAGCTGCACACACGAGACTCCTGTTTTTCAGTGAAAGTCTATTTCATTATTAAAACCATGTATATATGTGGTAGACAGAATAATGTCGCCACGTCCTCATCCCCAGGACCTGTGAATATGTTACCTAACAGGGCAAAGGGACCTGATTGCGTGCTATCAAATTAAGGATCTGGGGATGTGAAGATTATTCTGGATTATCTGAGTGGCCCAGTGTGATCACAAGGGTCCTTTTAAAAGGGAAGGAGGAGGGTCAGAGTCAGAGGGGATGTGAGGACCTAAGCAGAGGCTAGAGTGATGTGCGCATCGGCCAAGGAATGCGAGAGGCCTCGAGAAGCTGGAAGAGGCAAGGAACAGATTCCCCCCAGGGTCTCCAGAAGGAACTCAGCCCTGTTCCCTTCATTTCAGACTTCTGACCTCCAGAAATGTAAGATACTAAATTTGTGTCATTTGAGGCCACAGCGTTTGTGGCCATGTGTTACGACAGTTAATAGTTATGTAAGCTAATATACCTCAATTTTATTTTTAAAGAATTAAGTTTTTTTTTTTTTTTTTTTTTTTTTTTTTTTGGCGGTACGCGGGCCTCTCACTGTTGTGGCCTCTCCCGTTGCGGAGCACAGGCTCCGGACACGCAGGCTCAGCGGCCATGGCTCACGGGCCCAGCTGCTCCATGGCATGTGGGATCCTCCCGGACTGGGGCACAAACCCGTGTCCCCTGCATCGGCAGGCGGACTCTCAACCACTGCGCCACCAGGGAAGCCCTCAAATTTCTAAATGAAAACGCCCACATTTCCTTTCTCTCTTGCTTTCCTGCATGCTAGAGGCTGTAAAACTAACATGCTCAATATCCCAGCATCTAGAAGTGGCCGCGTGCAGTTCTAGCCTATGAGAGAAGGTATGGTACCTGCACAAGGCTTCTGTTCCCTAATACAGAGGCCAAGTGTTGCTAGGAGACATCCTCCTCTTCAGTGTTCCCTGTTCTTTGTGCCCAGAGCAGGTACAGGAGGACTGGAGGTATGCTGGCCTTCCTCTGACTTAGAGGCAGGATTCAGGAGGGTGGGGCAGAAAGGCGGACTGTCTCAGCCCTGGACTGCCTACCCCAAGGTGCTTGTTATGAGAAACACCCTGTCTTTTTACATTGAGTGTTCAGTTAGGTACAAAAGAGCGCTCAACTGATGCAACCAACAGAGGTTTTCTAAAGCAACTAACGGGAGCTGTCCAAAATACCAATAAATAAAGGGAAGCATCATGGGGCCATTTCCAGCCAGGGACGAGCATAGGGCCTAGTTTCCTGCCTGTCCAATTTATTAGACCTCCTTCTAATTAATTTCAATCCGCCGTCAGCTGCATTGTGTTGTCCTGTCACTGGTACCTTGCAGTCTCCTCCATATGGCTGTAGGCTCCTGGAGGACAGCAACCCTGCTTTTCATATTTCACTTCCTTAATCAAAGCCCAGTAGCTGGGATATAGCAAATGCTCAGGAAAACTTGGCTGCATTTCCAGCAACAATAGTGCAGCTTTGGAAATTATCACAGGGTCACCAAGGGTAAATAAAGCTGAATTCCTCTGATTCTTAACCAATCCTGGGCCCCAGACCATATAATTTACCATCTCCAGGGAAAGAGGGGAGAAACCTGGGCCTCAGCAGTTTGGTAAGATCACCAGATAAGTCTGATGTGCCTCTGATGTCGGCTCCCAAATGGGGATCAGGCCTTGTAGAGACAGTTGTGGTCTGAAGACAGGCTTCTAATGTTGGAAGCTGAATGCCTGGGTTTGAACCAGAGCAAGCCCGTTAATGGGCTGGGTGACTCTTGCCGGTCACCTGGCAGATTTCCCACAACTCTGCTTTTGCACAGCTCGCTAAATTTCTCTGAACCTCAGCTTTCATGTGAAAAATAGGGATCAAAACACCCAACAGGGTTGCTGCGAGATAATGCAGGTTAAGACCCTTCAAGCAGTATCTGTTCAATTGCTTAATGACTGACACTGAAAAAAATCTAGAACTTCATTTCTGATAAATTATTAGGCAAACAGCCATGATTCATCTAAAAACCTCTAGTTATGAGTCTTAAGTTACTTTACGCAGATGTCAGACAATGCATCGCTTCTGGTTTTTATTTTTTATTTATTTACTTTGTGAGCATATACATGCGTGTGAGTATTCCTTTGCTTGTGCAGAAGTATTTCAAGAGGAGTTCTGCATGCAAGAAGCAAGCAGAAGTTAATGACCTCATCAACTGATGAAATAAGTATGACCCAAGTCTGTTTTCTCGAAGTTTGGATGTCAAAATTAATTTACTGATTGATTGTTTAATTGCCTTAAATTACCACATTTAGAGATCCAGATTCTCTCTCACTTGCCATATTTCCTTGTTGATGACAAAAATGAGATGAACTTTCTGTGGTCAAGATGAATATTTAGTCATGAGATGAAAAGGCCAACAAAACTATTCCTGGAAAATCTAACACACACCCAGACTATGAAATGCATTTTCCACTTATTTGCTATCCAAAAGGCCTTGGTGATTTCATATCCTGTTACTCAGAGAAGTTGTTAAATGTTGTGGAGTTTGTCAGTCACACAATTGGAACAGGTTGTAGAATGGTGGTTCTCAAAATGTGATCCGTTCTAATGCAGGTTTGTGGGCTTCTCCCCAGTCTGCTGAGAGCAAGCCCTCTGGTCTCCCTGAATCTACGGCCCCTTGTGGTCTATTCTCAACCTCCAACCAGAGTGATACTTTCACTTAAAACTTTTTTTTCTCTTCCATTTTATTAAAAAAAATTTTTTTCTCTTCCATTTTATTAAAAAAAATTTTTTCTCTTCCATTTTTACCGAGATGTAATTGACATTATAGCACTGTGTAAGTTTAAGGTGTACAGCATAATGATTTGACTTCCATTCATCATGAAATGATGACCACAGTAGGTTTAGTGAACACCCATCATCTCCTATAGATACAAATTCAAAGAAATAGAAAAAAATATTTTTTCCTTGTGGTGTGAGGATTTACTCTCTTAGCAATTTTCATACAGAACATAGAGCAGTGTTCATTATACTTGCCATGTTGTACATTACATCCCTGGTACTTATTTATCTTACAAGTGGAAGTTTATACCTTTTGACTATTTTTATCCAATTCCTCCTCCTCCTTCTCCGGTAACCACAAATCTGATCTCTTTTTCTATGGGTTTGTTTGTTTCTTGTTTGTTTTTGAAATATAAATGACCTCAACACTACGTTCGTTCCTGTTACACAACACAGTGATTCAATGTGTCTATACATTTCAAAATTATCACCATGATATGTCTAGTTATGACATGTCACCATACAAAGATATTAAATAATTATTGACTGTATTACCCACAATTCATACCCC
Organism: Orcinus orca; assembly: GCF_937001465.1. Taxonomy (NCBI): domain Eukaryota; kingdom Metazoa; phylum Chordata; class Mammalia; order Artiodactyla; family Delphinidae; genus Orcinus; species Orcinus orca. The sequence goes on from NC_064562.1 coordinate 118,518,362, forward strand.
TGACTCATTTATTTTGTAACTGAAGTTTGTGTCTCTTAACCTCCCTCACCTATTTCTCTCCTCCCCCCTCCCCCCTCCCCTCTGGCAAGCACCTGTTTGTTCTCTGTGTCTCTCTCTTTTGTTACGTTTGTTCATTTGTTTTGTTTTTAAAAATCCACATAGACGTGAAATCATACAGTATTTGTGTTTCTCTGTCTGACTTACTTCACTTAGCATAATAGCCTCTAGGTCTGTCCATATTGTCACAAATGGCAAGATTGCATTCTTTTTTATGGCTGGGTAGTATTCCATTGTATATACCACATCTTCTTTATCCATTCATCTATCAACGGGCACGAGTTTGCTCCCATATCTTGACTATTGTAAATAATTCTGCAATGAACATAGAGGTGTGGATATCTTTTCTAATTAGTGTTTTAATTTTCTTCGAATAAACACCCAGGAGTGGTATTGCTGCCTTATATGGTAGTTCTGTTTTTAATATTTTGAGGAATTTCCATATTGTCTTCCATATTGGCTGCACCAATTTACATTCCCACCAACAGTATATAAGGGTTCCCTTTTCTTCACATCCTCGTCAAAACTTATTTGTTGTCTTTTTGATAATAGCATTCTGACAGACATAAGATGATACCTTATTGTGGTTTTGATTTGCATTTCCCTGACGACTGATGATGTTGAGCATCTTTTCATGTGCCTGTTGGCCATCTGTATGTCTTCTTTGGGAAAACGTCTATTCAGATCCTCTGCCCAACTTTTAATTGGGTTGTTTGTGTTTTTGATGTTGAGTTGTATGAGTTCTTTGTATATTTTGGATATGAACCCCTTAGAGGATACATCATTTGCAAATATCTTCTCCCTTTCAATAGGCAGCCTTTCCGTTTTGTTGATAGTTTCCTTCACTGTGCAAAATCTTTTCAGTTTGATTTAGTCCTGTTTGTTTATTTTTGCTTTTGTTTCCCTTGCCTGAGGAGACATATCCAAAAAAATCTTACTAAGACCACTGGAAGGTGAGGCTGGCCTTGGGGCTAGTGCTGGCCCACCGGTGGGCGGAGCCAGGTCCCGGGACCTCTGGCTGCAGGGTCCTGGGGGGTCCTAGAGTTGGTGTTGGACCACTGGTGGGCAGGGTAGGGTCCTGGGCCAGCTGGAGGCTCTCAGGGGTCCTAAGGCCGTTGGCCTACTGGTGGGTAGGACTGTGTCCCTGCCTGGTTAGCTGCTTGGCTTGAGGTGTCCCAGTACTGGTGCCAGCAGGCTGGTGGGTAGGCTGGATCCCTGCGCGAATGAACCAGAGGGAGGCTTCCGAAAGGACGCTTACCAGCACCAGTGTCCTTGTGGTAGAATGAGCTCCCCGAAATGGCTGCTGCCGGCATCTGTGCCCCCAGGGGGAGCGCCAATTGCCTCCTGCCTCTCTGGGAGGCTCTCCAAGATCAGCAGGTGGGTCTGACCCAGCCTTCTTTCAAATTACTGCTTCTGCCCTGGGTCCTGGACCTTGTGAGATTTTGTGCGCACCCTTTAAGGATGGCTCTCTATTTCCCATGGTCCTTTGGCTCTCCCGAAAACATAAGCCCCACTGACCTTCAAAGCCAAATGCTCTGGGGGTTCATCTTCCCAATGCAGGACCCCTGGGCTGGGGAGCCTGATGGGCCTCGGACCCCTTACTCCTTGGGGAGAACCACTGAAGTTGGAATTATTCTACTGTTTGTGGGTCACCCACCTGGAATTATGGAACTTGACTTTACCGTGACTCTGTCCCTCCTACCCATCTCCTTGTGGTCCCTTCTTTATACCTCTAGTTGTAATTTTTTTTCTGCTAGTCTTCAGGTCTTTCTCATCAATAGTTGCTCTGTAAATAGTCATTTTGATGTGCCGTGGGAGGAGGTGAGCTCAGGGTCTTCCTATTCTGCCATCTTGGCCAGTCACTGCTCCATAGGGAGCATATCATATACCACTCTTTTTTTTTTTTTTTTTTGCGGTACGCGGGCCTCTCACTGTTGTGGCCTCTCCCGTTGCGGAGCACAGGCTCCGGACACGCAGGCTCAGCGGCCATGGCTCACGGGCCCAGCCGCTCCACGGCATGCGGGATCCTTCCGGACCAGGGCATGAACCCGTGTCCCCTGCATCGGCAGGCGGACTCCCAACCACTGCGCCACCAGGGAAGCCACCACTCATTTTTAAGATGCAGATTTTAATACCATTTTAACATCTCTGAGATTGAGGTGCATCTTAATGTAATTACCAGTGATTTTTCTCTCTGTGTGGTACCTCAAATAACTGCATCTCATAATTACTGGCACATTAGATTTGATAAAAGACACTGTGTCACATCGTGTCATTTCTCAGCTCTAAACCCCCTTCTCATTTTATGCAGCGGAAAAGCCAGAGTCCTCACCATGCCCTACACAGCCCTGCCTGTCAGGACCTGGTTACCCTCTCACCCCCTCCCTGTCTCCCCCTCTCACCCCATTCCAGCCTCCCTGGCATCCTTGTGTCCCTCCAGCTCCCTGGGCGCTCCTGCCTCACTCGTCCTGCATCAGGTCTTTATCCTGAAGCCACCTTCACCTTGAGGCCTCCTCTGACTATGCTTTTAAAACTGCAGTGCCTCCCTCCTCCCAGCACTCCAGTGTCTGCCTTAGGTGTTGACTTTTCCACCGGCCCTACCTCTAAACCCACCCCTTTTATAGGAGCATGTACCGGGCATGCACTGCCTGTTGGTTCCTTTTCCCTTTCTCTCCTTAGTAAATGAAAATTTGAAACAAAGAGTAAACATATGGGAAACCACAGAATAACCTGAACAGGGTCAGCGCTCTAGCCCACGGAAGCAGCTTTTTGCGTCGGAATTTAAACATTCATGAACCTGCGTTCGATAACGTTGAAGAGGGTGGTGTGACCATTGCAGGCACCATCTGATCCTATGATCTCCGTCCTCTTGATCGGCCTTGGATCCCGTTGCTAGTCTTATCTGCCTTCTCAAAACGCACACCAAAGACCCCCATGTTCTTAGTGACGATGTTAATTTACCTTTTAGAGAATCTGCACTGTGTAGAATTTTCTAGAATGTTCTGGTTTCCCAAGCACTTTGACAGGTTATTGTAGACCCCTCACAAGAGGAGTCAGAGACTGACTTAAAGGAAGAGTTCTGAGTCACACAGTGTGATTTTGTGAGATTAAGTATGAGCTATGAATCTAGAAGGAGAGAATGAAGGAGAGATAAAATTCAAAGTGATAACAGATAAGAAATTTTCAGAAGTGCTGACTGTCATGAATTCTAAGGTAAAAGAAATGTTGATTAACTTAAGATTTCTGGAGGTGGGAATGTACATTAAAAATTTTAAACCACTGAAGAAATAGAAACAGAATAGGTAACTTTCAAAGCAGTAGAGGAGAACAGTGATAACATAAAGATCCTCTTCAGAATAAAAGCTACAGGGAGCCTAAAAGATCCCCTTCAGTATATAAGCTACAGGGTGCCTAAAAATAAATCTGACCAATGTTTATAAGAGCTTAACAGAGAAGTTTATAAAATGTTGTTGAAAGGGTAAAGCAAGAATTGAGAGAAGGCCTTGTTTTTGGATAGGACAACTCAATTTTGGAAAAACAGTGATTCTCTACAAATTAATCTGTAAATTCAATCCAATTAGAAGAAAATCTAAAAAAAAGCTGTTTTCCCAAACTTGATAAACTGATCCTAAAATTCATATGTAAAGAAAAGCAACCAGGGCTTCCCTGGTGGCGCAGTGGTTGAGAGTCTGCCTGCCGATGCAGGGGACGCGGATTCGTGCCCCGGTCCAGGAAGATCCCACATGCCGCGGAGTGGCTGGGCCTGTGGGCCATGGCCGCTGAGCCTGCGCGTCCGGAGCCTGTGCTCCGCAACGGGAGAGGCCACAACAGTGAGAGGCCCACGTACCGCAAAAAAAAAAAAAAAAAAAAAAAAAAGCAACCAAGCATAGTTAAAACAGTTTTGTACAAAAGAATATGGAAGACTTGCCCTAGCAGCTATGAAGTCTTCCTATAAACTACAGGAATTAAAGCAGTGAGGCATTTATATAGAAATAAACAGACAGATCCACAGAATAAAAGAAGGAGCCTGGAATGAAATTCATATATATATGGAAACTACATCAGACAAGGTGGCATGACAGGCCCATCATAAAAAGATAAATTATCTAATAAATGGTGCTAGGACAATTAGTATCAATTTATCCAAAGAAAATTAGATCCCTTCCTCATGCCACAGAAAATACGTATTAAATGCCTTAAGATGTACGTGCAAATAGGAAACATTTTTAAACTTTAGCCGAAAATATAAGAGAAAAACGTAATTAAATCAAGGGAGAAAGGGATTTTTAAAAAATAAGAAACGAAAGATATGATCCAACAAAGCAATGATGGATGAAATGAACTTGAGTTGACCCCTGTCCCTCTGTCCTGGGGTTTAGGTATGGATGGAGGAGGGACTTTTAAAAAAATCCCTTAAGAAAGGGATTTAAAAAAAATAAGAAACAAAAGGTATGATCCAACAAAGCAATGATGGATGACATGAACTTGAGTTGACCCCTGTCCCTCTGTCCCGGGGTTTAGGTGTGGATGGAGGAGCACACACTGTCCACTGTGCTGCAGACACACCTGCGGGATGACCAGGACAGCATCGTCCACCGAGTCTTGGGCCAACTTGGCGGCCTCAGTGAAGAGTGAGTACAGCCTTCTGGAGGGTGGGGGCCTGTGTCCTGTGTGATACTCCGTGCTAACCTCAGAGTCCTCATCCGTAAGGTTAACCATACCCCGGCCTCCCTTACAGTGTGATCTCGAGACCACATTGTGAATATAAATGTGAAATAGAGCGATAGCAGAGTGCCGCAGATGAAAGCTCGGAGTCAGAATTGATGTGGGTACATGACTTACTGGATATTTTACATGTGTATATATTTTCAACCCCATGAGATACTAGTTCTGGTTTCTGCAGTGAGTATTCATTTAGATTTACCCTTTCCGTTGCTCTGATTGTTTCCTGTATCATTAAGTTTCCATCTAGGAGTATTTTCTTTGGCATGAAGGTTCTCATTATTTTAGATGTGCTGGTGACAAATTCTCTTAGGTTTTGTTTGTCTGAAAATGTCTATCTCATCTTCATTTTTGAGGAATGTTTTCATTGGGTATAGAATCCTAGTTTGGTTGGTTTTTTTTAAATACTTTTGAAGGTAATATTTTGTCTTCTGATTTCAATTGTTTCTGGTTGCTTTTAAGATTTTCTTTTGTTCTTTGGTTTTCATCAGTTTATTATAATATGCCTAAACATGGATGTGGTTTTTTGTGAATCTCTTGTTTGCTTGTTTTAAATAAATCTGTAGTGCTTCTTGAACCTGTGATTTGCTATATTCCATCAGTTTTTGAAAATTCTGAGCCTCTATCTCTTTAAATATTCCTTCTGCCTATTCTGTCCCTATTTTTCCTGGGGCTGCAGTTACACGTTTATTAGATTATTTTCACCTTATGTCCTTTGCCTCTTAGAAGCTATTCTGTATTTTTGTTCCCTGTGGTTCAGTCTAGATACTCATTTTGAACTATCTTCCAGTTCATGCTCTCTTCAGCTGTGTCTTATCTGCTGTTAAACCCATGTACTGAATTCTTAATGTTGGTTACTATGTTTTCAGTTCTAAAATTTCCATTTTATTTTTGTCATAGTTTCCAGTTATCTGCTAAAGTTCATCTTATCATTTAATTTCCTAAACATGTTCATCATAGCTGATTATTCTAATGTCCAATATCTTGTGGGTATGTTTCTATTATCCATTTTTTCTTGTTATTTTTGGTCACTTCTTATCTGTTTGCAAGTCTGGTTATTTTTACTGAATGCTGGACAGTGTTATTAAAAATTGTAGAGATAATTTGAGACTTTGAATGATGGGATCATCCTCCAGAGAGGATTTATCTTACTTCTAGCAGGGATTTCAGAAAGTGACAAATCAACCACTCCATTGGTGAATTTAGCTGATTCAAAATTAGGTCTTTACAAGGGATGATTCCTTATTCTTAGGATGAGGGCCCCCGGCTGGAAGCCTGGAGTGTTTGCCAGGTCTCTTCTCCTTGGTAAACTGACTGACAGTGCCTTGTTCAACTTCTCAGGCTGTCAGAAAATACCTCAAGTTATAAAGCCAAATGTCAAGCCTGCTGGGTAGACCGAGGTTTTCTACTTGACTCATTGGGATAGGAACTCAAAAATAGCTCATCATTTCAGTTTTGGATGTGTTAATTTTGAGAGCTATGTAAGAAATTTGAGTGGATATGTACTGAAGGCAGCTGCATATATGCACCTGAAACTTGGGGCAGAACGTGATAAAGTTAAAAAGATTAGTAAAAGAACAGTTGGCTGAATATAACCCAGGTCAGCACCACGTCTAAGAGGATGGGCAGCAGGGGATGGGATAATTCCAACCTACGACCTCTGTAAAGGCTCCCTGTGGGGCATGACTATTGGGGGCATTTCTTGGTGGGTCAGTGTACTAGGATTCTCCAGAGAAACAGAACCTATAGATATAGATATAGATATACAGAGAGAAGCTGAGATGTCCCAAGATCTGCAGCTGACAAGCTGGGGACTCAGGAGAACCAATATGTAGTTTCAGTCCCAAGTCCAAAGGCCTAAGAACCAGGAGGGCTAATGGTGTAAGAGCCAGTCTGAAGGCAGCAGTCTCAAGACCCAGGAAAAGCCAGTGTTTCAGTTTGAGTCCAAAACGAGAAACCTATATCCCACTCAAGGCCTTCAGGCAGGAGGAGTTCCCTCTTACTCATGGGTAAGTCAGCCTTTTCCTCTCTTCAGACCTTCAACTGATTGGATGAGGCCCACCCACATTAGGGAGGACAGTCTGCTTTACACAGTCTACCAATTCAAATGTTAACCTCATACAGAAACACCCTCACAGAAGTTCTCAGAATGATGTTTGATCACATGTCCAGGCACCCCATGGCCCAGTCGAGCTGTCACATAACATTAACCAGTCACACTCAGTGGAGCCGAGAATATTGACCCCTCAGCCCGGCCCCCACTTTCTCCAAAGGTCCACGCAGTGCATCCTGCAAGGGCATGACCTGCTCTTACGCTCAGCTCTCCGGAGGCTGGCTCTCCGCAGCAGCGCCATCACCACCCTGACCCAGATGAGGCTGTCAGGGAAGAAGAGCCTTCTCCAGGAGTTGCGCGAACAGCACGCCCTGGAGCAGGACTCCTCCCAGTGTCTGGACGAGCACCAGTGGCAGCTGCTCAGAGCCTTGGTAAGACTGTGCGTCAGCCCCCTGCCCCGCAGACAGGAGTGCTGCTTCCTCAGCTTCCAGGTTCCAGCCCGGTTTAGCCAAAACCCCAATCCTGCCCCAGCATCATTGTGGGGTCAGGACAATGGCAGCCCCCCCTGTAGTGGGGCACTCAGTATGCCCAAAGTTTCTGGTGTACATTATAATTATACTAAAAACGCACGTGAAATCAGAGCACGGATAGGTACAGTCGTCACCGGGCGTAGGGAGAAAAGGGCTCTGTAGTCTGTGTTAAGGTTTTAACAAATCAAAAGAAAGACTGTAAATTGTGGGACTGGGATTTAAACCCAAACAAGCTGACTCCAGGTCTCCTGTAGCCACTGAGCTATAGGAGCAGCTGACGTTTTCTGACCCCTTCGCGAGGGACAAGCTCACAGTCTCTTTTGCTCGGCCCAGGAGGGCTTGGTGGGAAGCAGGCAGGACTTACTGCCCTACCTCTGATTCCCCCACCTCCTTCTCCAGCTCTTATTCCTTCAGGGAAAGGAATCCCCATAGGCCTTGTGTTGGCCTCCACGATGTCCCAGACGACTCGCGGACTCAGACGTGACTTTAGAACCCGCTCTGCTGGGGGACTTATAGAAAGTTACTTAGCCTCTCTGAGCCTGTGTCCTCATCGCTGCTAGTGTTCAGGCCTCACGGTGTTTGGGATGAATGAGGAAGTGCTTGGATATGTGTGAAGCCACATGGCACTGGGCACGTGGTTGGTGCTCAATAAATGCCTTGGGGGATCCTCAATATACCCAGGCCCATCAAGTGATATAGAGGTCCCCACTTTCCACCCCTTCTCCATCCCTTCTCCAACCTTCCTGGGACCCCGGGCAGGGCCGACCGTACATCCTGGTCCTGGCCCTGACCGGAGCATCCGTGCAGGGCAGCAGTGGGGCTCCAACCCCTCCCCGCCCGTCCTTTTCAGGAGGCGCGTGTCCTGGAGGAGGCTGGCCGGCTGGAGGAGGAGACGCAGCAGACGCGGCTGCAGCTTCGGCAGCAGCTCCTGGCCGAGGCCCAGGAAGTCGGGCAGCTCCTACAGCAGCACACAGAGCGCGCCATCGGGCAGACGCTGCTGGGCCACGCGCGGAACATGGCCTCCAAAAGCCGGGCCAAGGACAGGGATGACTTCAAGGTGCGAGGCCACCCCGGCCCCAGGGAGCCCGAGGCACTTTGGGCTGGGGTGGGGGGCGGGGGCGGACAAGAGGCAGGATTTGGGCAGAGCAGCAGCCGGGGCCTGCCCAGGGGCTTCTGGCCTCGCAGGGCTGACCTGGCTCCCTGAGCCTCCTTTTCCTCACCTGTAAGAGGGAAGGCCTCCCCCGTGGAGCAGTGAGGACTTGTGCCTGCTGCCTGGCCCCGTGTCGCACCGTTCTGAGCCCTGGCTCGGTCCTTGCAGCAGCTCCGAGAGGGACGTGGTTTCACTCAGAGCCGCCCCGCCCAGCCGGTCCGTGGCTGACGCAGAATTCGAACCGAAGCCCCTCTCCCGGGGAGAGACATGGACACTCCCTGCCTCTGGCCGCCTCTGCGGAGACCTGAGGGTTGGTGGCGTTGGCCCTGACAGCTGAGCAATGCAGCTAAAATCAGTCTGACTTGAGTAAGCAGTGGTTTACTCCTTGTACTGACGGTGATGACAAACCCCAGGTGTGCAAATAGCCGTGTAAGAAGTGACGTGAGCGTCGCCCTCCTACGTCTGCAGGAGGGCTTTGCCTGCCTCGTCTCACTGGGCTCTCACCACAGCCCTTGCACGGAAAGGATGATTTTTCTTTCCATCATTCGGGTGGGAAGACTGAGGCTTATCGTTGGGCAAAAGACATGTTTAAAGCCTCCCAGCCTCCGTGAGTGGCTGGGACCGGAGGTGGCCTTGCCCTGCATGACCGACCCCTTGGCTGCCTCCTCACTCGAGCCATAAGAAAAGGCAAGGCACCCCGTGTATGGCAGACCACGGCAGAGAGAGTCCGTGGCCGGCACCCACGGGAGGTGGCGCAGATCTGCGGCTAGCAGCAGACCCACATCAGGGTATGCCAGGACGCTTGCGGGCACCTTCCATGAGTCCTTTCATTTACGTAAAGTCACACATCTGCACAGTAAAGAGGTTGGACCCACATTTCTGAGACACCCCTTGTCGTTCTAAATCTCTCACGTCTGCGGCACATGATCCAGACGTCAGGGCTAGCGATGCTGGACGGGTCTCTTCCTTCCCCTAAAATTCTATAACTCTGACCTAATCAACGGTCGTTACAGGAAAACAGAATGAAGTATGAGTTTGGCATATTTTGTCCTCACCTTCCCCAAGGGACTCTGATTCAGAATTAGATGATGATGAACACCCCTCCCCGCCCCCAGTACACACACGCACCAGAAAGAACATGGGCTCAGTATCTGGAAGGATGTTCATTTCACAGGGCTCCTTGGCCCCAGGCCCTGCGGCAGGTGCTGGGATAGAGAGTAGCCAGGTGGCAGCATTCCTGCCTTCAAGGAGCTTACGATCTACTAGGAGAGGACACGCTAACCCTTGAGAAGTTTTACAGAAACTGAGACAACAGGCAGTGCCTGAGGGGGATCGAGAGAGGGCTGAAAAGTTGGAGCTACTCAAGCAAATGTGTTTGCTGATTCGAATGGTACACCAGCTGGAAAAACTAACGAGGAGGAGAGAATGGTGGAGGCCCTGGAGAGGGGGGAAGGGGTGGGATGCAGAGGGGGTAGACAACACTTCCCTGTGGCAGGAAGACAGACGGACAGAAGGCGTGATGTGCAGGTGGGTTTGCTGACTTGAGAGGGGAGAAGAGGGACTTCCTGTCTTCTGCCTTCCATGTGCTAAATGAAATTCAAGGAAGGCCACTGGCCGTCAGTGGGAGCTCCTGACCGGAAGTGCAAGGCCAGAGCCCAGAGTCCTCGTGGGGGGTGGAATCAGATGTAGATGTCTGACAGAGAGGGAGAGAGAACCGGCCACAGTAAGGGAGGAGCAGGGCCCGGGAGTGCGAAGGTGGGCTCTCACCTGCTCTGCACCCTGAGCTGCAACCCTCCTCACCTCCATAGCTTCCGTCCACACCTGCAAATCAGGGAACATTTCTTAGGCCTTGGAACATAACCAATCACTCAACAATAATAAATGGGTATTTTTTTCTTGCCCAAAGCTTGGAACCATTCAATAAATGCTGAAATGGGGGCTCTGGAACCTGACTTTTGCCCATTATCTTATGAAGTAAAAGACGGTGGTTTTGCCAGTGCACAACCAACATGTCCCTGATGATGGGACATCTCAGCATTTCCTTTCTGTTCTGCTTTGGGTCTGAAAGTATATCATTGAGGAATGCATGTAACTGCAAGGGACAAAAATAAATAGAAGTTACTGATCTCACATAACAAGAAATGTGGAAGTAGGTGGTTCCAGGCTGGCACAGAGGCTCTGTGATAGGACCAAGGACCAGACTCTCTCTTTCTGATCCATCATTCTTGGTGTTGGTTGGTTGCCTCATAGTCTCAAAATGGCCACTGCCACTCCAGACATCAAGTTTGCATTCTAGGCAGGAAGAGGGAAACAGCAAAGTCTTTCACCCCCACCAAGGCTTTGCCTTAATGTTTGGAAAGGGTTGGCCCTCAGCAGACTTTCCCTAATATTTCATCTCATTGACCAGAACTGGGTCATACAGTCAGTCTCAGACCATCCCTGACAAAGGAAAATAAGGTTATCGAAACTGGTTTAAACCAGCCACGCACTGTCTGCCTGCTCCTGACCAGCCAAGGTTGGCAGTGGGTGGAAGATGGGAGCCAGGACCATGTCGGCCATGGCTGGCTCCGAGTGTGCCCTCTGCCGAGACTTGTCCCTCCTGCCCACAGAGAACACTGATGGAGGCGGCTGTGGAAAGCATCTACGTGACCAGCGCTGGTGTCGGCCGGCTCGTGCACGCGTATTACCAGCAGATCAGGAGGGCCATGCAGGACCACGAGGAAAGAAAGCGGCATCACCTGAAGACCCTACAGGGTATAGCGCCCTTCCTTCCACCGGGAAGCCCTGCCAACCACGAGCCAAACATGCTCTTAGCTGGGGACAGGGCAAGATGTCAGGTCTTTCAAATTTTATTTTGGGAGATTTAACTTTTTAAATGTTTTATGTATTTATTTATCTCCTGCTCTGTCCCCAAAAGGCTTTTGAAAAAGCACTTAAAGAAATATATCCATACAGTACAGTAGGATTTTTTTTTTAAAGTAGGCTAATCAGAACAAGGACAGGACAGTGAGGTGGAGTTGGGGCTACGCCATCATCTGGGACGTATGTCATCAGATCCCTACTTAGAGGTGACATGGGTTTGGCTCTGGACGTCCTGGTGGCCAAAGAGATAGAAATTTCCTCAAGTAAAGCTGTCACAGTGTCCATAAGAAAAGGCTAGTGGGGGCTTCCCTGGTGGCGCGGTGGTTGAGAGTCCGCCTGCTGATGCAAGGGACACGGGTTCGTGTCCCGGTCCGGGAAGATCCCACATGCCGCAGAGCGGCTGGACCTGTGAGCCGTGGCCGCTGAGCCTGTGCGTCCTGAGCCTGTGCTCCGCAACGGGAGAGGCCGCAACAGTGAGAGGCCCGCGTACTGGAAAAAAAAAAAAAAAAAAAAAAAGAAAAGGCTAGTGGCTCATAAATGTGCCTGAGGCCCAGACAGTTTTCCCCTGTGGGCTCTTGTAAGAGGCCACCCAGGGGATGGAATGGACAAGATCCCCAAGGCCAGCAAGAACGTGGTGTAGTAACAGACATAATCCAGTTCCTTAAGGCCTGTTCTTGTACCATCCCTCCCTGCATCCAGGGCTTCAGAACAAAGTAGAATCCCATGTTCTCTGACGGATGCTTCCTGGACGGTCCAAGATCCCCAGACGAAGGACCGGCAGCGGGTCCTGGGGTCAGGTCTCCTGTGAATATTATGTTTCTCAATAAGCTCAGCTGCCACTTTTGTCTTCCCCTCGCCCTGGGGAATTTGAGCCCTACATTCAGATCAAATCTGGGACACGCCCAGAAATCTACCAGCTGGCTACAGATCCCTCCTGCTGTTTTTCCAAAGTAAGGGTTGGTCTCCTTCGGCAGGGGACAGATGAGGCTGATCGCCTCTGCAGAACGTTCAGGGACCAGGGTGCTCACATCCCCTCTCTAGGCCTCGGTTTCTGCATCTGCAGGGCTACGGTTGGGCTCCCCCTTCATACATCCTCTCATTATAACTACGGTCCAATAAATAGGCAGTTAATTCAGGTGGTAGTAAGAATCCAGTAGAAAATAATTTTAGGCTTCATCATCTGTTTCAAAATATACCATTGTTTTAAATTTAAAGAAAAAAGAATAAGCAGGTTCTGATACGCAGACCAGTGCACCTCGGACTCAGAGGCTAAACCTCCCGGCTCCTTGGAAAGCACCCAGTTCAGCACCCACGTCTGTAAGGCTAACTGCACCCCTACAGCTCTGATTGGGGTTTGAATGGTTTTTCCTTCCTGGTGTGGATTTTTATCCATTTGTGGTGGCCCTTTAGCGTTAACTCTTTCCTATTCGGCTCCCCTTTCTCCTGATACTTACAAGAAAGCCGGGCCTGAGCAGTTGCAGGGAGAGCCGGGGTGCTGTCCTCCCGGGTTCGCAGGGTGTGACGGAAGCTGCAGCATCCTCACGCACACGAAGTCCTTCCCAGGGTGAACTGTGGCGCTGGTGGAGGCACACCTGAGAGCACGTGTGACCTGCTGATCCCTGCACCTCAGCGCCCGGGCCAGACCTGGCAGTGTCAGTCCTTCAGACATGCACCCTGACCGTTGTGTGTATGTTAAATGCTCTAGGTGAGAGAATGGAACATTTCAAGCTGCGGAAAAAGCAGGAACTCGGTGATCCTTCGTCAGGGGCCGAGGTAGCGGGTGGAGCTCAGGAAGCCTCCGGAGCTGTGCACCAGAGGTGAGGCCTCACTGCTGTCTGCGGGTCCCCACGCGGGCCATCCCGGCCCCTGTGCATTGCACGTGTCTCTCGGCACTGACCTTACACTCAGTGCAAGTGACACTGACACTCTCGGCAGCCGACCTCCCACACATTCGCCTGCGGACCCGGGTCTCCTCTGCCTCTCCCGCTGCGTGGAAGCCCGTGAGCCCCTGTCTGGCTCTCCCTTCTACGCACGGCCCCTGCAAGGGACCTGGCACAAGGGTGGAAGTCAAGGTGTGGCGGGAGCTTCCTTTCCAGGTCTGAGCGGTCTTCACAGCCCTGAACTGGCATCTCCTCTCTGATCCGTGCTGAGGGTTCCCCCAGAAGCAGACCCTGAGCCAAGGACCTGGGGGGCAGGTGAGCCCAGGAAGCACAGGGAGGGAGCAGGGGAATGAGGACGAAGGCTGTTTGCCATAACATGGACCCACCGCCAATCACACGCTGTGTTATCTCAGGGATCCAGAGGTCAGAAGTCGGGCGGGCGCCGCCGGTTTCTCTGGGCCTCACAGGCCGAAATCAAGGTGTTGCTGGCCAGGCTCTCATCGGAGGCTCTGGAAGCTTCCACGCTTCTTCAGGTGTCGGCAGAATCCAGTTCCTTGTAGAACGGAGGTCCCATTTCCTTGTGGCTACCGGCTGGCCCTCCCGACGTCCCATCGGCCACGCTCTGGTCTTTGCACGTGGCCCCTGCATCTCGGAGCATTAAGTCCTGCCTACACTTGGAATCTCTTCTGCTGCATCTCTCTGACCCCAGCTGGGGAAGCTTCTCTGCTTTTATGGGCTCTGGTGATTGAGACCCACCAAGATAATCCAGGATCATCTCCAAGTTTAAATCAGGAACCTTAATCACGCCTATGAAGTCCCGATTGCCGTGTAACAGAACATCTTCACACATTCCAGGGATGAGGGCGTGGACACCTTTGGGGGCCGCTGAGCAGCCTGCCACATGGGAGGAAAGCCAGTAAGGCCTGTGATGATGAGGGGTTTCCATGGCAACTGAGGCCCAGCCCTGGTCTGGACCTCCTGAGAGATTGTGCAGAACTCAACTTCCAGTTACGCCAGCAAGGGGCAAGGAAGATAGGGGATTTGTCTACCAACCCCCTTTCACATTGGTTGAGGGTCTGCCCTGGAGATGTTACCTCTCCAGCCTTCCCAGGCATCCCTGAGCTGGCCAAGCCCCCCGCCCCCTTCACAGCCGGAGGAAGCCCCGGTACCTGGTCGCAGGTGCTTGTAAGATGCCGTTGGTGCGTGCGGGAACTGTCCACTGAAGGGCAGCCGGCCACCAGGTGGGCTGAGGAGATGTGGGCTCCGCACCGACAAGTCCATGTAAGCACATACTTAGGTCCTGAGCTAGGCACGGGGGACAGCGCCTCCCACCCGACTGCTCACAGCCTGCAGGGAGAGACGGACAAGTAAAGAGACGGCAGTAAGTTGGTGCGGGCACTATGATGAGGGGAGGGGGCAGAGGAGAGGCATCCCGCCGGCTGGAAGCAGCAGCAGGACCACCGCTCTGCAGGGTAAAGGAGAGCAGGTCCGTGCCATGCCATGAGTAAATCCCAGCCCTCATCTCACGCTCATTTAGGAAACAGGAACCACGGCGTCCCCTGGGTCAGAGTGAGTCGAGCATCCCCTCTGTAAATCCTCTGGCCATTAACAGCGGTCAGTAAATGCCCTGCCATTGGGTTGAGGCTGGGGCTTGCTCTGACTGTCGCACATCCATCAAACTACAGTCCAGCGGTTCTCAGATCTGGGGGACGTCCGTCTCACTTGGCTTTCTGCTGAACATGCAGGGCCGCCGCACACCTGGAGACCCAGACTCAGGGACTTGGAGGGAGGCCCAGGCATCTAATTGCTGACACACTCCCTCCCTCCAGGGATTCTGACGGATGTGGTGCAAGGGCTCCACTTTGACCCCAGTAACCCAAGAGGAGGGGCCTTGGCCACCACCTGGTCCAGCCCTGCTGGGTTTATGGAAAATAAAAGCAAAGCCCAGTGCAGGTGTGGGTGCATGACCCAGTCTCACTGATTTACAGGCTCATACATGGCCGTTGATGCCCTTCCCTCCATGCCCATCTCCTTGAGTTCATAAGTGCAGTTTCTAGTGAAAGTCAGCCAGAGCTCCTAGGGACAGAGCAGTGTGGTGATGACAGGTATTGACTTTAAAAAACGAGATGTCAATAAGCACAATTCTCAGTCAGATGGTAAATTTCAAATTGCATCTCTGGCAAGGGGTGGGATTGTGAGTGAGCTTGCCTAGGGATACCAGGTGACGCGGTGGCGACCCCTCCCGTCAGCCACATAGTGGCTGGGTCCCTTCACGCCCCGAGCCCCAGGTTCCCCATCTGTAAAATGGGGTTGCAGTATATGTTTCATGTGTCATGGCTGTATAACTGTGCAGATGAGCCATGCAAAGCCTGCACGACGCTCACACACAGGCCAGCACGTGGCCAGGGCGCTGATGTCCATCATTGCCGTCAGTGCTGTCATTGCCGAGCCGTCGGGCACTGCACAGTGCAATGTGAACTTCAAATAGTTCTGGAATCAGAACTCCTTCAGAATGGATTTTTTTTTTTTAATGTTCATTTCCATAGTCAAATCTGAGTCCAAACACAAGAAGTCGATGAACTTACGCATCTAACTGGGTGACTCAGATCCCACAGCCAGGCCTACAGTCAGGCCGTTTCCTCCCTTCAGGACGTGCCAGGGGTCAGCAGTCCTGAAGGGGCTCCTGCTCCCAAGCTCGGGCACCACCTGGCTGTCCCAGCACAGCCTCTGTCCTCTGTGGGCTCTCTTGTCCGGGGCCCTTGTTGCTCCCCTCCTGGCTTAGAGCTGTGGCCTCTAAGCTGTGACCAGAATCCTGCTCGTCCTCCCTGCTTCCCGTGCTGCAACCAGGGCATCGCAGAAAACACGAGGCAGCCCATGTCTCAGATGCTCCTGGACCCTCGCGTGGCTCCCCAGGCCTCGAGCATGAAGCCCTGCTCCTAACCCGGGCACAGGGGCAGGCCTGTCACTTCCCTGCGTTCCCAAGAGCAAGGTCCATGGGGGAGCAGACAAGCCAGCAGGATGATGGTCGAGAGTGGCCAGGACTGGTGACAGAGCGGGTCTGGGGAGGAGGCTGCTCACAGAAAGAAGGCACCCAGCTTCTGTAGTGAGCTGAACGGGGCCCGCAGAAGATATGTCCGTGTCCCTAATTCCTGAACCTATGCATGTGACCTTATTTAGAGAAAGGTCTTTGCAGATGTCATTTATGTAAAAGACGTTGAGATGAGGACATCACCCTGGGTTATCCCAGCGGGTCCTACATCCAATGGCAAGGGAAGCAGAGGGACATTTGATCACACACAGAGAAGATGATGTGACGACAGAGGCAGAGATTGGAGTGACACAGCCACAAGCCAAGGGGTGCCAGCGGCCACCAGAAGAGGCAAGGAACATGTTCATCTCTAGAACCTCCAGAGGAAGGACGGCCCTGTCAACTCCTTGACTGAAGATTTCTGGGATCTTCTGTGAGAGGACAGATTTCTGTTTTTTTAAGCCCCCTAGTTCGTGGTCATTTGTTAGAGCAGTCCCACGAAAGTAATGCATCCTCCTTGAGGGTGTGAGAGAGAACCACACTGCAGAGCACTGACCTCAGCCGTATCACAGTTATTTGTTCGATATCTATCTCCCTCCCCAGCTCAAAGTGGGGCCCCATGAGGGCAGAGGCTATGAGTCTCTTATTCACAACTGTGTCTTCAAAACCCAGCATAGCACCTGGAAGCCCAGAAATACTTTTATGAATAAAGGAATGAACGGATAGATGGATGGATGACGGATGATGGGGTCTTGTAGGATGAATAGGAGTTTGCCAGACAAAGACAATGAAGAGGGGAAAGGCATTACTGGTAGAAGGAAGAGCAGAAGCAAAAGCAGGTGGAATTTTGTGCCTTCAGATATATTCCATGGACACCTGCCTATTGATGCTAAAAGTGATTTCTGCCTTCAGGTCTAGAAATTCAGCCCCTTTCAGAAAATCAACCACAAAATTGAAAGGAAGAAGGCAGAGAACGATTACAGAAACAGAGTGGGTGGTATTGAATGTTCCTGTTTGCTGAGGACTAGAGGAAGGTCAGCCAAGGAGGGGAGGGTATTCAAAGCAGGAGGGGAGGGGTCTCTGCTGCTGAAAGGGAGGTGGGGCCTCTCTCCAGGTCAGGGACCCTGCTTCAGCCCCAGCTCTGTCCTCTGCCACTAGCAGTAATGAGGCTGCTGTAGGCAGGGTTTCTCAGACTCTGCATCCTAGGAAACGAGCCTTCTGTTTTACAAGGGAGGAGCTAGGGCAATTCTGAGATTTTAAATAAAGACAGGTGCTATCAGGGGACCATCTCCCTGCTCCCTGCCACACCCTGGGGTTAAAATGATTTTCTCATATGAAGATGCCACTTGCAGCCCAGCCGCTTTGCCGCTGTGGGACCTCAGGGTTGCCCCTGCCCCTCTGAGCTTCTCCCGAGCTTTTCTCCTCTCTGTCCTGCTGATGTCACCAACGGCCTTCCTTCCTTCCCCCAGGATGCTGGCGCAGCAGAAAAAGTTCCTGGCCCAGTTCACGGCACACCAGCGGACCCGCCAGGACGCGTGGAAGCAGAGCGCGAGGGTCATGGACCATCTGGAAGCCCAGCTTGAGACCCAGCTACAGGTACAGCTTCTGAAAATGGGCCTTTGCAAAGTGGGCAGTGGTTTACAGGGGAGTGGAAATAGTAAAAGGCTAAGCTCATGATCGCAGGTCAGCACTGGAGCCTTTGTGAGGACCACACGCCCTGCTCGGGACCCCCTCAGCCCCCGCTAGTCTCACAGGCTGATGACACATCAGCCTCGCTGCTCAACTGTGAACTTTGATTCCCCCGGGTCTGCAGCACCCAGCTCCGGGCCAGGCCCTGACCACTCGTCAGTTTTGTCTGTTGAGCTGAAAGGAATGAGCGTCTCCCTGTGTGTGAATCGCCACCATGTGGGCCTCTTGGTGTCACGGCAAACATCGGTATCATTCAGGCAGTGCTGCTGTGACCAAGGTTTGCACTTTACCTAGAACATACAGGAAGCTCAGCTTTCGTGATATCCTGTGGATATCTCATCCCAGAAAAATCTCATCAGCGTGAGATTATAAGGTGCGGCTTGAAAGCAAAGTGGCTGCCTGTAAAAACATCAAATATTCAGAATGGCAGGGCTGAGCGGAGTGCTGGCGCCCTCTGAGTGTTCGCCGCCAGTGTGGCAGCGACATCTGAGACGATGATGAGAAAGACGTTCATGGTGGTTCACGTCTATTCCCTGAGGGTCTCTTGTAGACAGTCACTGAGCAGAGAGCTTTACATCCACCACCTAAAGTCCTACTCCGACAGCCAAGGTGCGGGTTACACCCAGTCTCCCATTTACAGATGAGGAAACTGAGGCCCCGAGAGGTAAGTCACCTCCCAGTGCCCCACAGTTAATAAGCCACGGACTCCGGGTCTGGCTGATAATCAATGGTGTTGGCAGTTAAGGACTCAGACTCGAGTCACCAGGGGTTCGCTTGCTCCTGGTTCTGCTGCCCTCGCCGAGCCCCTCGCGCCTCAGTGTTCTCATCTGTAAAGTGGGATCCGTGGCTGGTGTGAGCGAGGATGGGTGGTTAGCTCCCCCCGCATCACACGTGCGTCTGCCTGCTCCTGGCGTTTCTGGACGCCTCTTGGAGAGTCCTCCTCCACATGGGGACGCGGTCCTGTCCCCACTCTCAGAGCGCCCCCTCGTGCTGATGGAAGGCGATGTAGAGGCGGAGCAGGGCAGAGGCAGGCCCAGCTGACCCTCTCTCTCTGCATCCAGGAAGCTGAGCAGAGCTTCATCTCAGAGTTGGCGGCGTTGGCCCGGGTGCCCCTTGCCGAAAGCAAACCGTTTTCCAATAAGCATGGGCTGTCAGGTGAGTCATAGAAGGCGATGCCCTGCAGGCTCTCTGGGCTGGGAGTATAGGTTCTAGCACCGGGTCTACCACTAACTGGCGTGTGGCCCCAGGCACCGCACTTACCCTCTCTGGGCTTCTGTGTCCTGTCTGTAGATGAGCGGCTAGGCTAGGATGCCCCTGTGTCCCTGGCCCTTCAAAATACAATAATTCCGATTCCTGGGTCTGCTGCTCAGTAGCTGACTCTCATCTCTGACTCTGTTTCCCCATCTGTAAAGTGGGGATAATTAGCCCTCCTCCTTTGGCCAGCAGAACTTCAGGGACATCATAGAGTGTTGTAACCTCTAACGGGATAGCAAGGGGAAGGTGTGTAAAGTCACGGAGGGCTATTAAAGTAAAAGCTATGGTACTGGAGCTGTGTTCTAGGTTCTTAACTGCTTCGGAAGGGAAGGCTGCCCGTCCGCTGGGTGTGGCAGAAACACAGCAGGAGCCTGGCCGACTGAGTTTGAATCCTAGCTCTGCCACCTTTCAGCCTTGTGGGCTTGGGATAGCTTTCACCCCCCGCGAGGTCTCAGTCTCCTCACAAGTTAAACGGGTCTAAGAGCAGTAGCTACCGAGTGCATACTCGGCCCCCAGAGGTACTTAAACAATGCTGGGGTGGCGTGAGGCCAAGAGATGCTGTCACCTACCCAGAGTCACACAGCCAGTTTCTGGGTTCACGTGTCTCCTGCAGAGAAACCCCTAAGGACCAAAAGGAAGAAGCCGGCACCCCGGGACAGAGGAGACTTTGGGGGGCCCAAGGACGACGACCCTGCCTCAGGGGGCCCTCCCCCAGGATCGCTCAGGTACACCGGGGCCCTTGTTGATCTCCTAAACCTGGGCAGGATATCCAGCGCCTCTCAGAGGCGTTGACTCGGGTCCGAGAAATGATGGGTGATAATGGGAAGTGTTGGTATTACTGTTACTGCTATCATTAGTGTCCCATTTGGCGGGTCAGCCACGACCCACCCCCCAGCCCGTCAGCATCCAGCCTGAATAGCTGGCAATCCCAGGCCTCAGCAGGGCGCTGCCAGCTACAGATGCTTCCGCATTTGTGGTAGGGTGCCTCAGTCATCTGAGCATGGGTCGGACCTCCCACCAAAGAGAGGGAAACTGGGAGTTTCTTTTGTTTCTTAACAGCCCATGTCAAAATGCAGATTGTGTTGATGGCCTGTCACCGCCTTTTCATGGGATCAGATTGGATGCATTGGTATTGCATCTAGACAGACCTGGAATCAAAGCTCTGACCAACTGCCTTTCTTCCATATTTTAAGCAGCAAAAGGCTGAGCCAGCAAGAAAGTGAGGTTGGTGACGGTGAGAATTCCAAGAAGATGCTAAAGAGAAGAAGCAATCTGTAGCTTAAGGCTGGTCAGGGGGACGGAACCTGAAGACCCCGTCTGTATGCCACCTGCCTCTCCCCCAGGCAGTGAGGAGGGACTGGCCACCCCGGGGTGGGGGACAGTGGGGTCTCCCCTCTGCCCACAGGCTTGCTGTGCAGGGATGGAGAATGGGTATCAAAGTGCCAGAAAAAGGCCTAAACGAGCAGGGCGGACCCTACCGCCTGTGAAGATGATACCCACCCCCACCCCTGTGTTGGAAACACGTCTGCTCCAGTTTTTCAGTGTCGCCTTGGCTTCGAGATGTGGCTCCGTTCCTTGGGAAGCCCCTCCTTCCTGGCTCCCTGTGCTTCCCAACCCCGTGTCCCAATGTCACCCCGAATCAGCGTTCCGCGAGCGCTAAATGGTCTCATTCCCGCCCTGGGGGCCCTCTGCTCGCCAGCCGCCCGGTGGAGTTCCACCTACATTAAAGGGTGTTTTCTGGGTCCGAGGCCTTTTCTCCTCCGTTCCCATCACCCCCGCTCTCTCTGTCCCCTGCACCGTGGGCACTGGCCAACATGGATTCTCCTCAGGACCCATTCCCTTCTTTGGTTCAGCCAGCAGCGACGGCCTGGTCTCAGTGAGGGCATCTGAGGAGTCTCAGGGCTCCATGACATAGACCATGGAATCCCTGGCCGGCAGGCCTATCCTCACCCACCCTGGGGACCTAAGGACCCACAGATACATGACACCTGCGTTAGGGTCTTCTGTTGGAGACAGTTAAAGCGCTAAGAAGGAGGCCCTGCCCAGGAGGACTTCCCCTGGGAGGGATGAGTTCTTCTGCCAGACAGCAACCCTCCCCTAAGGAGAAATGCTTCTCGCAGTGGATGCTGAGAATATCCAGCTTTCAGACCAGCCAGTGCCTTTCCCACCCGGAAAGAAAATTGCCCTTTTCATCGAAATCAGGGATTCTCAGTCTTGGCACTGTGGATACGTGGAGTGAGAAAATTTCTTTTTTGGGGGGTGGGGCTGACCTGTGCGTTACAGGATGGTTAGCAGCTTCCCTGGCCTCTTCCCACCAGATGCTGGAAGCACTTCCCAGTTGTGTCAACCAAAAATGTCTCCAGACATGGCCGGATGTTCCCTTGGGGGCATCACCCACTGATGTAAGTCAGAGCATGCTGACCCCGGGCAGGTCTGGGATGGGGAGTACAGGGTTTCCACAAATTCCCAGTACAGAGTGGGCTGCAGGTTATAGAAGCTTCTGTCTCAGGGATTTTCTGGACCATTTGTGGTCTGAATTTTTATTTCTTACAACCTAGATTAGTCTCTCTTATTCAGGAAAGCGAGGTTCCTTAACAAAAGAAGTAATCCATACTAGTTACATCGTTTGTCAAGGATACTAACCATCGGAGATCCTCAAATCCTGACTGGTCACCAGGCGAATTTCCGAAGTTAGCCAACAGCCCCCTCTAGTGGCTAAATAAAATATTTCCTTATTCTGCAGAGTCTTGTAACAAGTTTTGACTTCCTGCGATATTTTGAGAACCTGTTTTATATAGCAATTGCTTTTGTCCCATGGGTCCTGTGCACAGAGGCATTCTGAAGGCAGATGCCTCCTATGCTGGTAACGTCTGAGTTGGTGACGTGAGTTTGGTAAATGGAGATGCCCTGGCAGCACCAGGATCTCTGGAAGATCCGAGCAGTATAGGTTCAGCCTCCACGGATCTTGCATGGGTGACGCTTTTGCTTAAGTGTAGCTTCCTTAGTCCAGGGGACATGTCACCTGTCACCTGTCACATGCTGGACTGCTTGGCACAGTGTGGGGTGCATAGCTCTCCATAAAGGCGTGTGGACTGCGTCTGTTTCCATCACATCAAAAATCGACTCTAGAGGTGCCTTTCATAATGGAATTGCATCCTTGTTCAAAACAAAATGCGACTCGCTCAGAAAGAGAGAGACAAATACCGTATGCTAACACATATATATGGAGTTTAAGGGGAAAAAAATGTCATGAAGAACCTAGGGGTAAGACAGGAATAAAGACACAGACCTACTAGAGAATGGACTTGAGGATATGGGGAGGGGGAAGGGGAAGCTGTGACAAAGTGAGAGAGTGGCATGGGCATATATACACTACCAAACGTAAGGTAGATAGCTAGTGGGAAGCAGCCGCATAGCACAGGGAGATCAGCTCGGTGCTTTGTGACCACCTAGAGGGATGGGATAGGGAGGGTGGGAGGGAGGGAGACGCAAGAGGGAAGAGATATGGGAACATATGTATATGTATAGCTGATTCATTTTGTTATAAAGCAGAAACTAACACACCATTGTAAAGCAATTATACTCCAATAAAGCTGTTAAAAAAGAAAACGCGACTCTCACATCTGGAAGGACTCTCCACTGTGTTGGGCGCAGGCTCTGGGACACCGGGGTGTGGAGGAGGACTTTCAGGCCTGATACTGAGCTGCATGAACACAGCACACCGAGGGCCGGGGAGAGAGAAGGAACAGCAAGAAGACCCCGAGGACACATCTCAGCCGCCCTCCCTCCATCTGGGTTGTGTCCCCAGTTCTTATTATGGGCTGTGATGGAAGGAGGTAAAAATAGAAGGGGTTCATGAATGATGATATATTGAAGAGTTTAATGGACTAACTTTTATGCAGAGTTAGCCTCTCTGATCTGGTCTGAGCTGCTAGGATGAAGCCAGTGTGGTATGTAAGGTCAGCAGAGTCTCCAGCCGACCTGGGCTTTGTCTTGCCGTCATCACTCGGGGGCTGATATTGCTGCTGCTGCAGAAGCCTCCTAACTGCTCCTGCTCCTGCCCTGCCCCACCCTCCTCTTATCTGTCCACACTTCTTAAAACACAGATCTGACTGCTGCTCTTTAGTGGCGTTCCCTTGCTCTTAGGAGAAAAAGCAAACTCTTTAACATGGACCACGGGGCCTTGCGAGGTCTGGTATCCGCCACCCCTCCAGCCCAGCTGATGCCGCTGCCCCCACCCAGCCTCTGTCTCCTCTCACGGCCTCATATGTGCCACACCCCCTGCCTACCACAGGGCCTTGGCACATGACAGTCTTCTGTCTGGAACCCTTCTGCCTCCTCCCATCCCCTTTGCCTCATTAGCTCCTAGCCATTGTTCACATCTCAACAGGGCTCACTCACGACTTCAAGAGCCACCCCTGCCCACCTTGATAAGATCAGACTCCCCTTTTTCGCTCTTAAAAACTGTCTGTATAGGGCTTCCCTGGTGGCGCAGTGGTTGAGAGTCCGCCTGCCGATGCAAGGGAAACGGGTTTGTGCCCCGGTCCGGGAAGATCCCACATGCCGCGGAGCGGCTGGGCCCGTGAGCCATGGCCGCTGAGCCTGCGCATCCGGAGCCTGTGCTCCGCAACGGGAGAGGCCACAACGGTGAGAGGCCTGCGTACCGCAAAAAAAAAAAAAAAAAGAACTGTCTGTATATTTTGTTGCTGGGATGGGGGAGGGGATGGTAGATACATTCCTTTATTTCTCATCCAAGTTTGGAACCGGTTGAGATAGAGGCAGAGCAGCCACAGAGATCTGCATATCAGCTCTATAACTGATGAGGCCAAACTGGGGGACTCTGTGTCCACAAAGAGCCTGCTCATACTTACCCCTGAACTAGACTTGCCCGCCCCCAACACAGACATAGACGTAGCCCCAGTCACAGGCTTCTACCATGGGGACACCCCCAAAACACATTGAGAGGAGTGGCGAGGGGGCCCAGATTTGGTGGGGGGGTTAGGGTGGGGTGGGAGGATGGGAGGGTGTCTGGAACTTGTACATTTGGGCAAGGAGAGTTTCATAAAAAGCCAATAAAGTTACAAAGGTATAAAAGAGAATATATGTTTAGAATGAGAGAGGAGAGCAGAACAAATATTTTTAGAACCTGATGAATTCCACAAAATCACAAATACAAAAATATAATTTTTTAAGTCAATGAATTGCCTAACCCACTTCTGTAATACTTTGTTCTAACATTTCTCCACTCACTGTTGTGTGCATCGGATGGCTAGATTTCCATGGACCGGTTTCTGGCTCTGCACACTTGCCTCAGTGCTCCCTCTCCTCGTTGCTGGGCACACTTCCGGTCTGGGCGCACTTCCGGTCTGGGCGCACTTCTGGTGCCAGGTGCCACGGGATGCATTTGTGTCGTGTCCCCTGGCCTGCGCTCCGTGTCACGATGCAGGGGAGTTGGCACAGGGGGTGGCCATTTGTGCCCGGGCTGGCTGGAATTACGTCCACTTGACACGTGCCCATCCCCACTGAACCCAACTCAGTCTGCCCTAACCCAGATCCCAGATACCCCCATGGCCTCCCAGTGTCAGCTGACGAGCATCACTAACTTCATGGTAAATTTGCATCCGAGGAAGTGTGTCCTGAGGCCGGTCATCTCCGTGGAGGGAGGAAGGGAGCTACTTAGCACTCTCAGTTCTGAAAAATCAGGTGGTTTCCCTCTGCTGGGGAAGAATGAGTGAGACAGAGGCCAGGAGAGCCTCCACATTTCTCCCCCGGAGAGCGGACGCCTCTCTCTGGGGGACATGAAGAATGGGAGATAAGCATTCTCCACTCCCTGCAAAATGCTTCCTTTATAGCATTTAGCATGGTGTGTAATTAGATGCTTTGGGTAATAATTTGGTTAATATCTGACCTTCCCCCTGGAATATATACCCATTGCTTTCCCCTCCTAGGACGATGCCTAGTACTAAACAGGCACTCCTCGTACACTGGTGGAAGGAAAAATGTAGGGAAGGAGGGAGGAGGGAAATTTCATTTTGGTAGAAGCCCTTTTGGTTCAGGAATTCTCTTGCTCTCTTGCTCCATGAATTGACGTCACTGAAGGAAACCTTGAAGCCAATGACACCAAATGTACTGGCATTTACTGGGACACCAGACCCGACTTACATTGCATGGATTGAAAGCTCCCTGGCTTCATGTTGGTAGCTTGAAATTGGCTACAGTGAGAGTATTGGCACCATAGAAGTTAGCAGACACTACAAACTGGGGCTCCCACCCCAGTCCAGCCAAGCTCAGTGTCCAATGTTTATTTAGCAGTGCACCTCAGGACCACTGGGTTAGAAGCCCATGCACTATGGTCACCCTGGTCTACAACCAAGGCTCTGCTGCAGCTTAATGAGGGAAAGGATGGTCTTTTCAATAAATGGCACTGGGTCGATAGGATTCTATATGGAAAAAGAGCAAGCCTTGAGCCTTGTTTTACACTGTGTACAAAGATGAATGAGAGATGGGTCATAGATCTAAATGTGAAAGATAAAACTTCTAGAAGGAAACTCAGAAGACTATTGTGGTAGCAGAACAGTGCCCCCTCCCCAAGACTTCCACATGCTAATTCCTGGAAACTGTGACTGTGCTATGCTCTCTGCAAAGGGGAAGTAAGGGTGCAGATGAATGAACAGGAGAATAGACAGCCTTCCCCTAAAGTTCCCCACCTCCTCCTACCATTTCAAGAGATGAATGAAAAGAACGTTACTTAAAAGGAATGCTGCAGGGCTTCCCTGGTGGCGCAATGGTTGAGAGTCCACCTGCCGATGCCAGGGGACACAGGTTCGTGCCCCGGTCCGGGAAGATCCCATGTACCGCGGAGGGGCTGGGCCCATGAGCCATGGCCGCTAAGCCTGCGTGTCCGGAGCCTGTGCTCCACAACGGGAGAGGCCACAACAGTGGGAGGCCCGCGTACCGCAAAAAAAAAAAAAAAGGAATGCTGCAGCTCAGCCTCCTAGAATTAAGGCTTGTCTGTCTTGCAGCTGCCAGGACCCCTGTGTCTGTGCCTCTTGGGAAGCTAATGTAGGACAGGGGTGCTGGCAACCTCAGCAGGTGATGCTGACTGGGCAGTGGTCTGGTGACTTGGCAGCCGGGCAAACGCCCCATCAGAGTCGGTCCTAGAGGGAGGATGTTAAGGCTGCTTCCACTTCAGCTTCTGCTCCCTGATAGGCTGGGGGAGGTGATGCGGGAGAGAGGAAGTGCTTTCCAGAGAGCAGGGTGGGTAACTTATTGTTGCCAACTTTACTCTTCTGGAAGTTTCTGTGATGTCCTCTAGTAGTCCCAATGGGCCAAGGCCAAATATCAAGTCATTACCCTCCATTCTTGATCTTTCTTAGTATTTAGCTTTGTTTCAAGAAAATCCGTAACTGACCCTAAGCCACCACCTCTCTGGACCTTAAAGTATCCTAACCCAGTGAGGGTGGGGGGAGAAGACACTAAAAGCATAAAGTAGACGTATACCCATCCAAAGCCATCCTGCCTCAAATGACGAAGCTTAGCAGTTAGAAGCAAGGAGCTTTGGACATGTGGGTCCCGGATTTAAATACTGGCTGTGCCACTTCCTGTGTGATCTTAGATGAATTATTGACCTCTCTAGGACTCATCTGTAAATGATGTTAATAATAGTGCCTACCTTACAGAGCACCTGACATGTAGCATGTGCTGTACAGATAATGCCGCCATCATTATCACCACGACCACCACCACCATCATCACCATCACCATCATCACCATCACGTGACATCACCATCAGCATCATCACCACCATCAGCATCAGCATCACCATCATCACCAGCAGCAGCATCACGTGACATCACCATCAGCATCATCACCACCATCACCAACAGCATCAGCATCATCAGCATCATCATCACCATCATCACCACCATCACCATCAGCATCAGCATCAGCAGCATCACCATCACTACTAACTGGTAATCAAGACATACAACTTTGAGGTTTTACTCCTCCTTAGAATGTATACCTCCCGTGGGACTGGAGGTCAGAAATGTGAAGCTCAGGAGCTGGTCACTTCCAATCTGAGGCAGTCTGACCCACATAACACACAGGAAGAGACAGCACACCAAGGAAATGCTGGGCAGGAGGGAAGGGACATGATGTGATTTCAACCTATTTCACAGAAGCCCTTGGCCAGCCATCGTCCTCTTCTCATCCTTGTTCTCATGACCTAACACTCCCCAAATCATGACTGGCTCCCTCTTCTCCCTTCTCCGCTCCCCCGGCTACCTAACAAGAGCGGGTCCTGTGGAAGCAAGCACCGCTGTCCCGTTACTACAAAGGGGAGCACAAAGCATGAGCATCTGAGCAGCCATCCCTTAAACGCAAACACCCCAGTCAGGGAGTGGGCCATTTATTTTCTTTATTTTTTCACAAGCTTTGAATTCAGAAATAAGAGTCACAATAAGTCAGTTGTTAAGTAAAAATGAGGGTGATTACAAAGGAAAACTATGTACAAAACTTTAAAAATCTGACGGCCTCGTCATCCACCTGGGAGGGACCAGGACATGGGCGCCGGGAGCAGCTGTGGCCACACCGTGGTCAGCCCTGAATGAGAGTGGGAGACCCCTTTCTGAGTGTGAACCTGGCTAGGCCTGCAGTCTGGAGCGGGATGGAAGGACACACACAGACCGGAAAGACGTCATGGCGAGTTACAGGTGCCACGGAGACCAGGGTTCCTGACACAGGACGAGAGTGATGCTTCTCTGGCGGTGGGGCGGGCTTCCTTCTCGTGTAGACCTGGGGGAGGAGACGATGAGGACACATCTTCCTGCTGTGAGTTTTGGAGCTGCCCCCGAGGGCTTGAGGTCTGGCCTTTGTGTCTATGTAGGGCCTCGGCTGTCTTCTGTCGGACGCACTCACAGACTCGCAGACATAACTTAGTAACATGCATCAACTATCCTAGAACAGCTACAGGGGTGCAAGGGAACCACTCAGAGAATCGTGGAGCCCGTGGCGTCAGAAGTGGGAGGGACAGTACAAGACGAGGCTGGAACCTGTGTTCACTAAGGAGGGGCCTGGAGACACCATGCTCTGAGGTGGACTCAGATGAACACACGACTGTGGGCAAGGGATTTCCAAGCAAACACACCACACTAGTACCACTTCTTCCTAAACCAAAAAGGAAAGAACATCATTCCATTTTCCCCCCATCAGTACCAAACGATACTGTGGGTTTCCAAACACTGACAGGGCAAGGGATGGACATCCTTCCCAGAATCCTTCACGCTTGCTCATCCACGAGTTGCCTTCACCCGAGGCTGGTGATGTTGGAGCGGCCACCAGGGGGCGCCACGATGCGGTGGCCGGTGCGCCGGGGGTTGTTGTCATCTATCTGGGCACCTGGAAGAGACAGAGCCAGTCACTCCAGCGAGATCTGCTGACACCAGCTCCATGTGCTGCTCCTGCGGGCTGGGTGCCCTCTCATGTCATGTCCCCCAGCCTCTGGGACGCCGAGCCCTCGTCTCAACACGCCTTCCTTCCTCACCATCCTTCAGTCCAGGCTGACCTCTGGGAAGGCTCCCTGACCTCCACGGGGTCCGTTGCTCCCTCTTCTATGCCCCCCAGGCCCCGGGGCCACCCTCCTGCAGCCCTGACCACGCTGTGCTCCTTCTTGTCTGGCTTCATGTTCTTGAGACGAGTGGGCAAACACTTATTGAGTGCCTACTGCGTGCAGACACAGACTTGGTGCTTTAACATATGCTGTCGAATTCAGGGCTCACAGCAACCCTATGAAGGGAGCGTTGTTTTAGCCCCAGTTTACAGATGAGGAATTTGAGGCCTGGGTCACGCATTTTAGGGGGCACCACTAGAGGGCAGGGAAGCCAGGATCGTAGCCCCACTGGTTTGTCCCCAAAGCCCCAGCTCCTACCACACACTCACAACAACACTTGGCAGTGTCCATTGTTCCCAGGGTGTTTTATGCGCTATGCACCGGAGCACACGTATGTGCATTTGTATATTGCGTGCATGCACGTGTGTATCTGTGCATGTGTGTGCATGCGTGCACGCTGTGTGTGAACACTTGGAGCTGGGTTTACCCACCCTGTTTGCAGTGGGCAGGTCTGCATGGGCGGGGGTGGGGGGCGGCCTTTTTTGTTTTAAATCTGCAAAGCCAGCCATCCACGCCAACCTCACGCATTCTCTTGCAGTTAAAGAAAGATTTAAAATTGGAGCACTAAGCTCAGTGCCTGGCGCTCAGTGAATATGTATTAAACGAAGACTGAATGACGGATAATGCTGGGAAGGAGGGATGTTGTGGAGACGGGTCCAGTCGGGAGACTTCACTTCCAGCACAAAGGGTGCCTGGAATTTGGGTAAGTTGGAATCAGACACTCCCCTCTCCCGGCCTCATTTCCTTTTCTGTAAAATAAAAGCCAACTCCGATCCACGGTATTGTGTACTCTATTGCCTCAAACCACAGGATCAATTTTAGGGCAAAGCAGGTGTAACAATGAGCACACGACAACAGGATTCACTGGATTCACCGTGAACCTCATTGATCGGAAGATGCTGGCCTGATACGAAGTTGGGATGGTCTACATTGAGAGCTCTGCTAGGCTGCCCGCTAGGGTCAGGCGCTGCCTCCCAGGGTACAATATGTGTACTGAACCAATGCCCGATATTCGATGTCTTGTTCCCAGGAACCAGGAGGTGGAAACTGGGTTATCCCCTCTCACCATCACTCCCAATGATTTCACCAAAGAGGAAATTTAAAATAAACACATGAAAAACGCTGACCCTCATAAGGAATCAAAGATTTACCAATTAAGACTTCAATGAAAATGACGACAAAAATAACTAGATGAGGTCTTTCTACCTCTGACTTTATACGATCTGTGTAAGCCACAACGAATTTGGTTTAGAGTACTGACTGATTTTCTCTCATTGTTTCATTGATAGACAGTGTGTCTTCCTAGACCCAGAAATCAGGCCAAGTGCTTAATATCTTTCTACCTCATAAGCATCTGTACCTTGCTTGGTTACATGCCAGGTACTTTGAAAATACCTGTTGTACAAAAGGACAGTACTTCAATAAACCATGCTATGTCTTTATGATGTAACCTCACTCAGATATTTAAAAGGACATCTGTGGGGCTTCCCTGGTGGCGCAGTGGTTGAGAATCTGCCTGCCAATGCAGGGGACACGGGTTCGAGCCCTGCTCTGGGAAGATCCCACATGCTGCAGAGCAACTAGGCCCGTGAGCCATGGCCGCTGAGCCTGCGCATCCGGAGCCTGTGCTCTGCAACGGGAGAGGCCACAGCAGTGAGAGGCCCGCACACCGCAATGAAGAGTGGCCCCCGCTCACCGCAACTAGAGAAAGCCCACGCACAGAAACAAAGACCCAACACAGCCAAAAATAAATAAATAAATAAATTAATTAATTAAAAGGACATCTGTGAAGTCCATCCTGATGTTTGAAAGTGTCTGTGCGGTTGGTATCCAATGGAGTCACCTGTGAAACTGCTGAGGGGCTGGTCAAAGGCAGTGCTGGGGCTTTAGAGAGAAGTGGGTGCTGAGCAGGGAGAAGAAGGATGGTTGGGGGACACTTCCTGCAGACTTTCCATTTCATTGTTTTTTTGTTGTTCTAAAAGGGAGGGAATGTCTCTCAGCATTTAATTGCAATCGTGAATTGCATAACATGAGACCAGAGATCCAGTGTGCAAACTCCCTGAGAGGTTGTGTGTTGTCACACACAGACAGTTTTCCAAGCATTGCAACCAATCCCTGTTCTGCTGACTGAGCATCAGAGGAAATATTCCAGTTGTGTTTAGGGTCCACCTGTGCAAAAATATTAGTTTTCTTTAGACACTGGATCACACGGTGTGGGAGAAACTCTTCCATGACAGGCTCAGGGAAAGTGAGATGGACTGGACTGGGGGACCCTCTGATTCATGCTCCCCACTGCGTAATCCCTGAACGGATGGTAGGTTGTCACCCCTGCAATTTAAACTAGTATTTCATCTTCTCTCTGCCCCTTTCATTCTCTCTTTTGCCAACTACATCGCCTTTTCTGTTTAAATGTCCTTCACTCCTGCTGGACCACAAGTCAGCCCGTTGAGAAAACTCAGCCCTGTTTTTTTTTTGTTTGTTTGTTTTTGCGGTACGTGGGCCTCTCACTGTTGTGGCCTCTCCCGTTGCAGAGCACAGGCTCCGGACGTGCAGGCTCAGTGGCCATGGCTCACGGGCCCAGCCGCTCCGTGGCATGTGGGATCTTCCCGGACCGGGGCACGAACCCATGTCCCCTGCATCGGCAGGCGGACTCTCAACCACTGCGCCACCAGGGAAGCCCTCAGCCCTGTTTTTACAGCCCATGAGCTAAGAATAGTTTTTTGCGTTTTTAAATGGTTCCATTTCAAATGGTCTTAGATATTGCCTCTTGGCTCACAAAGCTTAAAATTACTACCTGGCCTTTTAAGAAAAAGTTTGCTGACCTCTAGAATAGACTGAGCCTGCCCAGCTGTGTCTTATTCATCGCCGTATTCCTGGCACCTAGCACAGCATACAACTCATGCTAACACCTCAAATATTCGAAATTCCAAGGCAATGTCCCAACATGTGCACACCTGCCCTTGTGTGGCGATCTGATGAAACTGCAGACACATGGCCCAGGAGCCTTCAGAAAGTCTGAAGGAGCACGTGACTTTTGATTTTGTCTGCACACATTTGTTGAGCACCAAGTCCTGGCATTTTGACGCTGAATGTCTTAGAGCCTTAAGAATAACACCACTCTACACACAGGGCTGTTGTGAAGATGGAACAGTCATGAGTTATGAGAATGTGTGCTGTACTGCCATGGATGGCTGAAGACCCGACCCAGAACGTACATCCAGCAAAGGCAGCTACTCTGATTCCCCTCTCCACACTTAGCTTCATGGGTAAGAGTGTAAAATGTCCCCAAGAGTGTTAAGGAAGAGCATAAGGCCAATTTTCAGGCAGACTCTTCATAAATCAGGGTCAGGTATCTCTGTGCTGCTCCCTCTCTGCTCTCTGACCTCCCCCAGCCCTCTCTGCCCAACCCCGGGAGGGGAGGGGAACCCACACTCCCATCTTCGGCTCCTGATCGAGTGCCGGAGGCCGTGGATTCATTTCTCAGGAGTTCAGGGCTCCGGGAGCCGCTGTGGGGTGGGGAACCTTGGCCGCTGTAGTTTCGTACCTGATAAACTGAAGTTGGACTGGTGGAGGTTTCTGATTGGTGGAGGCTGGTGTTTGGAAGGCGAAGATTTGACAGAAGGAGCAGGGGTTGCATATTTGGGTGTGGCTGGCACCTCGTACACAGGACCGTCATACATGCCCCTGGGAACCCCCTGCAACCCAGAAACCTAAACAGAGGACAAGAAGAGCAACTGATTGACAAGATGCATGTACGCATTCCCGTGTGCAGGAGAGTGACCATGGTCTCCTCGGGGATACACACACGTATGCACAAACATGCACACATGTGCTCGTACACACACCACACAAGGCACCCGCTCACACACGTGCACAGGCATACATATATGCATGCGCACAAACATGCACACACACATACATATGCATGCACACCCCACACACTCCACATACACATAATTCACACATGTGCGTGCACACACATGCCTGCACACACTAATATGCAGAGTACACAATCACATGCATACACACAATTCATACATGTACGTGCACATACATGCCTGCATACACACCGTTTGATATACACACTAACGTATATAACACACACATCACACACACATACAATCCAACACACATTCATAAAAAGGCAAGTGCACACTCACATGCACACACACATATACATACACACACAAGCACAGACACATACACAGCTTCGTGCAGGAGGACTCCAAAGCTATTTCCAAGAGGAAAACACTTCCCTGACACCCTGACAAGGACTCGGGGACTGGTGGCATCAGGGGGTCGTCTTCATCGTGGATTTGGGGGCAGGGATTTTGGAAGGTGATCCCGCAAAGGAGGAGGGAGAGAAGAGGGAGAACACCCACCACAGGGAGAGAGAACGAGAAGGCCGCCTCTGAGGGCACCTGGCTCAGGGCTACTGCAGGGGGCAAACCTCCTGGACGGGACACAGCGCACAGCCTCCATCCCCGTGGGTGGAGAGTTGTCCTGGGAGAGAGAGCCATGAGGTAGAGAAGCCAAAAGCTACAGGGGCTCCGGTGGGAGGCTGGGAGCCTGCTGGTGAGCTCTGAGCCGGCCAGGGGAGTGTGGGCGTCCGTCCCAGGCCCTGGGAGACAGAGTGTGGCCAGGAACACGTGCAGGTTCCCACTGTGAGTCAGTGACAGTGCCCTGACCCCAGCTTCACGTCCCTCTTCCCCTGCACAGGTGACAGCGCCCGACCCCAGCCCTAGGCTCCCTCCTCTACAACAAAGGGGTCCTTTTTCAGCACCAATATCAAGGGCCCAGCACTGCTTGGTGATAACCCATCCTCCGCCCCCAGGAGCCCTGCTCCCCTGACGCCCTGGGACCTCATTGTCTCTGCCCCATCCCTCTCAATACCTGCTTCCTGCGCCTCTGGGCTTCCCTGGTTCCAGCCCGTTCCAGGCCTGTGTTCCTGCCCCCCAGTTCCCTTCAGTGACCTCTGAACTCAGCTTGGCCAGACATAGGTTCTGGGGCAGGGCCCGTCCCCCACCTGGCCTGGCCTCCATGCTCTGCCCTCAGGTATGCGGGGAGGGTGGCCCTGTGCCAGGGGACCTGTCCGCCTGGCCACTGCAGATCACGTCTTGGCATCGAGGTCAGGCATCCACCTCTCACAGATGCTGACTGTTAACCACAGACCTCAGGTTCAAACTGATTTAGAGGGAATGAAGCCAGCCAAGGTGTGTTTCTGCCCCCTTGGTGGGTGTCCCAAACAGGAGTTTACACGAGTCCCTTTGTCTTTCAGCCTGCTGTGGCCACATCGCTATCCCTGGCCATCTTTCGGATCTAACTTGCCAATTCTCCATGTCCATCATTTCCCCATCTGACGCATAACATCTGTGCAATTTGGTATCCTTGACCTGGGATGCTACACTTTAAGGCGTGGAGAGGGACAGTAAACAGACATAGAGCATTCTGATGGTTGGCCTGGGAGTCTGGGAATGCCAGGAGCCCTCTGGGCTCTTGCATCTAAATTGGAAGCACAGGAAGAGTGGGACCATACACAGGTGGGCACACATGCACACATATACAAACACATACAAACACATAAGCGAGCACAGGAGCACATACACACAGGAGCACCCCATGCATATACACATACACCCGTGCACATACACAAATAAAGCTGGGCTTTCTGGCAGACATGAGCCGTTTTAGTGCGGGAAGCAGGTTGTCATGGTGATGGGAGGGACCTAATTAGGGAAGATGATTGATCACAGATGGGAGTCTTTCTGAAGCACGAGCAAACTTCCTCCTCTGAACTGGACTGGGGACGGGACAGAGCCTGTGCCTACTCCATGCCCTTTGACCTCCTGAGTCCATGCTAAGACTCCTCAAGAAAAAGGGGGGAAGGAGGATGCAGAATGGAAGGGGAGCAAGGAGAAGGAGAAAAGAGGGCAGATTGAAGGGAGTCTAGAGGCAGTTCTGCCACCCCTCAAGTGGGCTAGGGAGGTTTATTTTTACCAAACGGTACTAAGGGCTTCAGAGCTCTCCCAGCTGTGTGATGCTGGGCAGTCCTGCACTGCCTTGAGCGCCAGGGTTCTGATCTACAGAAGGAAGGTCATGACACCTAAAAGAGGGGGTGGTGAAGACCCCCCCAGGATGATGCAGGATGTGCGTCCTGGCTGGTGTACTCCCAGGACTCCTCCCATCGCCCCACATGCACAGCCCTTTACAGTTGGCACATCCCTGGCACCTCGTCGGTCTCGTCTGGTCCTCACTCCAGCCTGAGACGCAGGCGGGTCACGTCCCAGCTCATCTGACACGTGAGGAAGGGGGGGCTCGTGCAGCTGTGACATTTGCTCGCTCTGTACACGACAGACCCTGGCTCCACATACCTTGTTCCTGATCCTGACGCGCTGGTAGAGGTACTCGGGGAAGGGCTTCCTCGGGATGAAGCGGCCTGCGCCCTTGTTGACGTTGATGCTGCCGTCCTCAAAGACGATCTTGCCCTGGCTGATGACCACCAGCGGGGAGCCGTGGCACTCCATGCCTTCGAAGATGTTGTACTCCACAGCCTGCACAGCGAGAACCACGGGCTTCTATCCAGCTTCCGGGGCTTTTCTCCGCATCAGCCCTGGCATCCTAATGGTGATCCTGCTACACATCCTATCACAGGCACTTTCCAATGCTTGCTCTGTCTGGAAAACACCTTTAGGACTGTGTAATGTTCCTGTGTACACTTTCATTTGCATAATCAGCCCCTCACTGTCGGGCGTTTACGTGGCTGGTGGTTTTATATAATCTAACTAATATCGTCTGGGGCATCGTGAAAGTGAATGGGGCTCCTGGAGTTAGGCAATGAAGCCCCTCTGACTATAACTGAACATTTTTGGTCTTCTTTTAAAAACATTTTCTTTCATTTTTCCTAAAACTAAATTACTGGGTCAAAGGATATGAGCTTTTGAAAGACTGCCAAATTATTTTCTGAAGGCATCGGACCAATTGACGCGACATGGGCAGCGGGGGAATATTTCGTAATTTCATGTCTATGAAATGACCTCCAGCACCAGGTAAGGTCATATTTATTTATTTACTCATTTGAAAGACAAAACATTTCCTAGAAAATATGCATTCCTTTCATTAGTCCTAAAGTGAATATAACTACCACCAGCCAAACTCTTTGATTATTCAAAAAGTAGGGTAAAAATACGGTAAAAATTCAAACGGTACAAAAGATATGTAACTTTTTTTTGCGGTACGCGGGCCTCTCACTGCTGTGGCCTCTCCCGTTGCGGATCACAGGCTCCGGACGCGCAGGCTCAACGGCCATGGCTCACGGGCCCAGCCGCTCCGCGGCATGTGGGATCTTCCCGGACCGGGGCATGAACCCGTGTCCTCTGCATCCGCAGGCGGACTCTCAACCACTGCGCCACCAGGGAAGCCCAAGATACGTAACTTTAAAAAGCAGGTCTCTCTTTGACCTCAGACCGAGATGTCTGCCCCACAGTGACCTTTCTGGAGCCCCATATATTTTCTGTGCGTGAGTAACTTTCTCATGTTCCAAGCGCTCTGGACAGTTTCACCTTTGTTTTTCTCCTTACCTCACAGAATGCTCCCCATCAGCGAATGTTCCCATGTCGTGGGTTAAAAATGTTTTGATATTCCTTAAACTGCTGCACTGGATTCCACCCCAGGGACATACTATCATTTACTCATCCAATTCTCAAGGACAAGCATGTGGGTCTTTGCCCTGCTTTTGCAAAATAAACACACTTGAGTGTCCACACCGGCACGTGTGAGTATCTTCGTAGATGTGGACTTTGGGCCAAAGCGTAAACAAATTTTAACTTTGACAGATTTGCCTTCCAAAAAAGGCAGCGCTGATTTCCATTCCCGACAAAACTCCATGAGTTTGTCGGCATGCTAGTCCCACCTCAGCTCCATCCTATTAAACCCCGGCATCTCAGACACTGGCACAAGTAAAAACAGCATCTCACTGCAGTGATTTGTATTTGAGATCAGATCTGTTTTTAAATGAATAGAAACCCTTTGTATATTTTTTCTTCTGTCACTGTGTTTCTGCACCCTGTTCTATTAGGTTCTTGGTATTTTCCTTAATGGTTTCTAAGGACATATTCAATGTTAAAAAATCTCTCCCTTTGTTTGTCCTGTGTATTGCCAATACTGTGTATTACCAAACTTCCCTGTCTGTCCTCTGCCTTTTGATCTCATAAAGTATTAATTATCATTTGCTGCAATGTAGAGGGGTTTTTTTTTCTTGGTTTAATTTGTATGTAGTCAGTGGTCAAACAGACCAATCTTCTCCTTTGTATTTTCTAGGTTTTGTGTCTTGCTCAGAAAGGTCTTCTCCCCTTCAAAATGATCATTTTAAAAAATGTGTTTTATTCTAGTCCTTTTATAACTTTATTTTATTTCAATCTTCAACCCATTTTGAATTAGTTTTGAATTAGTTTTGTGGTCAAGAGTACAGCAGCCGCCTAGCCCTATGAGCCGGGTATTCAAACACAATTGGTTGAATAACTGTCTGTGTAATTTTAACAGTCTCCTTTGTTGAAACCAAACTCTCATATATGCGGTCGGTCTATTGCCTGGCTCTCTTTTCTCTTCTGCTAATACCAATCTGCCTCAATCATTGTAGCTTTATAATATGCTTTAATAACTGGGATGATTAGCGCTCTCTTTAGTTTTCGTTTTCTTAGAAATGTTTTGGCTATTCTCAAATTGTCTATCTAGGAACTCTGTTTTTCTAGTTAAAAAACAATTCCATTCCATTTTCTGATGCGATGACTTCAACTTTATAAATTAGAAAGAACTGATATTTTTACTCTGTTGAATGTTTTTAGCATAAAAGGACTTGCGCTTATGGAACTCTTTAGTTTTGATTGTTATTAGAAACAGGGTTTTGATTTCCATTCTGTTTTTCAAAGTGCTCTTTAATTATCTCATAGAAAAGGTATCAATTCTTTATATTGATTTGGAATCAGCTGATGGATTCTCTTATTGTTTTTGATGGTTTTTAGGTGCGTACTCAGGGCTTCGATGCTGATTTTTTACAAACAGCTGCTAATACCATGCTTTAGACTCTTTGTGGCCGCTGCCTCCCAGGCCCCAGGCAGAAGATCTGTTTTCAGTTTTAACATCTGCTCATCTAGCACTTCCTGAGTCACCCTGAAGTGACCCCGCTAGGCAGTAATTTACAATTTTGCTGAAGCCCAAGTGTCCACTGTAAATACTGAAAGGCAGTACAAGAAGCAAATCACCTACCTCGCAGTCAAAACTAGACAACTGCCCCTCATTCAGCCCAGCATGGTCTGTTAGTTGTCTTCTTAGAGGAAGGACACATTACACGCCACAGTGGCATTCCTCAATTGGGGAATTCTTATGAGGCTCAGCTTATACTACCCACACATGTCACATTCTACATTTCACAACTACATGGAGTTTTTGGCTGTTGTTGTTTGTTTAATTTTTCTATTTCTGTCCACACCGCATGGCTTGTGGGATCTCAGTTCCCCGACCAGGGTCCTACCAGGGATCGAACCCGCACCCTTGGCAGTGAGAGCACAGAGTCCTAACCACTGGACTGCCAGGGAAGTCCCACAACCACATAGAGTTTTAAAAGCGAATTGTTTCTTGCGTCTCCCTCCCACCCTCCCTATCCCACGGGGATATATGTACATGTATAGCTGATTCACTTTGTTATAAAGCAGAAACTAACACACCATTGTAAAGCAATTATACTCCAATAAAAATGTAAAAAAAAATAAATAAAAGCTAATTGGTTTATTTCTAAAGGTACTTACGAACAATGTAAAAACTCAAATAATACAAAAGACTATGATTTAAAAAACTGTTGTGTCTCCCATCCTGGAGCCCCAGTTCCCCAGTACCTCTCCCAGGAAGCAACTACTGTTCCTCAGTCTTTTATGTCCTATAAAAGATAGCCTGGGGCTTCCCTGGTGGCACAGGGGTTGAGAGTCCGCCTGCTGATGCAGGGGACGCGGGTTCGTGCCCCGGTCCGGGAAGATCCCACATGCCGCGGAGCGGCTGGGCCCGTGAGCCATGGCCGCTGAGCCTGCGCATCCGGAGCCTGTGCTCCGCAACGGGAGAGGCCATAACAGCGAGAGGCCCGCGTACCACAAAAAAAAAAAAAAACAAAAAAAAAACTGAAAAAATAAAACCAACCTCTAAGACAGCATTTTTCGATCCACGTTCTGAAAAACATTTGTTTCTTGTACTATGTGAATTGCATTGCTTTAAACAGAGAAAATGGAACAGAAAAAATGCTGTGGCCAACTGGTCTCATGGCATCCTGAATTGTCCTCTTCTTATTATGAAAATAATTCAAATCTGGCTTGGGACAGAGAGGGCACGCTTTTCAAGTATAACGAATCTGAAACATTCCTTCTCACATGGGTAATCTCAGGTCTGTGACTTATTATTATAGGTTCAATTGTCCCCAAAAAGGTATGTTGAAGTCTTCACCCCCAGTACTTCAGAATGTGACTGTATTTGGAAATAGGGTCATTGCAGATGTAATTAGTTAAGATGAGGTCACACTGGGGTAGAGTGGGCGCTAAATCCAATGACTGGTGTCCTTATAAGATGATAAGACATAGGGAGACAGCCAGAGATCGGAGTGACGCATCTACAGACCAAGGATGGCCAGCGACACCAAAAGCCAGGAGAAGGGCATGGAACAGATTCTCTCCAAGAGCCTTCAGGGGAGCCCGGCCCTGCGGACATCTTGATTTCAGACTTCAGGCCTCCGGAACTGTGAGAAAGTCAATTTCTGTTGTTTCAAGCCACCAGTTTGTGGTACTTTGTGACAGCAGCCCCAGGAGACTCATACATGTATCCTCTCTCTGTCCATTTTCTTACTTATTCATAAATAATAACATACCTAAGTTAGAAGGTTATTGTATTAAGTGAGATGATGTGTGGAAAATGTAAGCACAGAGTAACTACAAGATAATATTTGATAATATTTGGAATTTGATAACAATTGGAACCCCTGCTCCTTGACCCAGTGTCCTCTTCTTCCCTGGACCACAACGGCCTTGTGAGCTGACACCACTGGGGGGCAGCGTGCCTCTCCTGCCTTCCCAGAGCCCACCTGGTCTGTGCACATCACCGCGTCCATAGTAATTAAAACGGAGTCGTGTGTCTGCTGGGCGGTGAGTGTGGAGAACAGCATACACCTTTCTCCAGGGGAGGCTACCTCAGGCTCATTTCCTCCTGACCTGTCCCCAGGGAGGGGGGTGAGGGAAGCCAGCCTGTCATCAGGGAGCTCTGGTTATGTTAAGAATGACCACTGGTTGATAAGCTGGACAGACCTCTCTGTCCCCAGGCCATGGGTCTTGTGGCCGAGGGGGACCTGGGGGCCACACTCATGAGCTGCTACAAGTGGTCCTTGTCACTTTCTCTTGAGGCTTCCTTGTGCCTGGTGTTCTGTCCCCATGCACGTGGTCTCGCCCCTCACCAGCAAGTGACCACTGGGCTGGGGAATGGCAGCCGAGGGGGGTGAGGACTCCCATCGCAGACTGATGCTGTGTGCACATGCTCTGCCTCCCAGCCCACGCCCTGTAACAGACTTTGGTGAACCAGGGACCAGGCTGAGGACTCTGTGTCTTGTGAGTGTGAACATTGATCTGGACCCAAGACTGCTGCTGACCATGCAGAGTGGGTCTGAAGCAAGCACTCAGGGAGGGAAAGATGTCCTGTGTCTCTCTGCATCCTTAGAGGTTTGATGGATGAGTGAAGAAATCAAGGGCATGTAAGACACGAAGGGCAGAGAAAACCCACACCCATAAGCTTGGGGCTTGGAGCCCGGGAGAGTGTGCACGAGTCAGTCCAATCCTTTCCTTTGATGACTGCGAGCCCGGCCCCAAACTGAAGTGGGTTTCTGATATAGCAGATCAGACCCTCTCCAGCTTGATAGGTAAATTGGAGAAAGAATCTTGGACCTTATGCGTCCCCTCTCTGAGCCTGATGGCTTGCTCCATGGAATTAGGAGCAGAGTCAGCTGTTTAAGAATGCATGCATCTGTACACAGGAGCCCCAGAGAGAGAGAGAGAGAGAGAGCGAGAGAGAGAGAGACGTGGGAGAGACACATGCAAGAACAGCTTAGTTGAGCCTGCTCCAAACCCTTCTCCCAATCTCTCCAACTGGAGGAGAAATCTGAAAGACCGAGTCATGCCAGATATCAGATTACATTCTAGTTGGAAAATTTGTTAAGTCATTTTTAACCAGAGGCTTCTAAAATGATTGCAGAGCAAGAATTGCTCACCCAAGCCAGGAGTGTCACTGATAAACCAGGACTTACCGACTTGTGACTCTTGGCCGTTATGGTCTTCACCTTGTCAGGGTCCCAGATGACCACGTCGGCGTCTGAGCCCACGGCAATCCGCCCTTTTCTGGGGTACAGGTTAAAGATCTTGGCTGCATTCGTGCTGGTAACAGCAACAAACTGGTTCTCATCCATCTT
The DNA here is from genome assembly GCF_937001465.1 of Orcinus orca. NCBI lineage: Eukaryota > Metazoa > Chordata > Mammalia > Artiodactyla > Delphinidae > Orcinus > Orcinus orca. The sequence continues at coordinate 118,559,741 of NC_064562.1, forward strand.
GCCAGTAGCCTGAAGACAAGATCCATTGGTGAAAAGAGCATCTCATAACAGGACCAGAAGGGGCAGACAGGCACAGATCGAAACCAGCCAACAGGAGTCCTTACAAGGACTCTGGAGTTTTCTCCTCTCCCTGCTGAAACCAGGCCACCCTGAAAGAGTGCCAGAGGCCTGGCTTCATCAGAGCGGAAACGTAATTAACCGTTCAGAGGTGTGATGACATTTCCACAACGGCCACCCTGACATCTGGTCGGTTTCATTGGGCCCAAGTTTAACAGAAAATAAAAATCTACTGTTTCCAAGTGAGTGATCAAGGTGTGACCTGGGGATTCCTTACGCAACAGGAAGCCTCCATACCCACTCTCAACCCTAAACCCGAACACACACAGTTTACAAAGTCATCTTTACGTGGACAAAGATGTGGTTCAAAACAAAACAGAACACTTTCATCCTCAAAGACTAAAGGACAGCTGCTGTCACATCTGCAAATGCAAAGGACACCACAGGACTCGCGCTGCGTTCTTAAGGGTCACGTGTTTTCCGTGTGCCCTCCTAGTGCATTCTGCTTCTGCCTCAAAGTAAGAAGGGAATTTTAAGAACCAGAAGTGCATAATGCATGGCTTTGATGGGCAGGAGGGGTGTTTCTAGAATATTCCAGGAGGGAGACGGCGCCACCTTACCACTGCCTTGTCCCAGACCACGGTCATCCGCTCCTCTATCCCGTTGACGCCCTCAGGGATCAGAGTGAAGTTGTCCTTGCCCACCGCCTTCTGGGCAGTGCTGTAGGGACAGTGGCCGCTGCCTGTGACCTGCAGGTCTCCACTGGCAAAGACAGAACAGGGTGGGGTTCAGACCTGAGCTCATGGTGAGGAGCGGACCCTGACTTCAGACGCCCAAGGAGGCTGTGAAACTCAAACCCCACAGAGATCTGGGGCACATCACAGGCCTTACTGAGTGACACCGGAAGGCCCTGTGGCCTTTGGTGTCTTGTTGAAGACGGGAAAGAGGCCTGTGCATCGGGAGAGGGTTCTGTTCGAGTGTGGGCTCCAGCTGGTCCAGGTAAGGCTCTCCGGGTCAGCCTCCTCCTGCCCTAAAACGCTCTGATCCTGGGGCAGTGGGTCTGTTCTTTCACCCCCCAGAGAGCCCACAAGGCCTCAAGATGCTGCAGGCATCTGTGAGGAGAGACTTGCTGAGAACAGAAGATGCTAGAGGCCAACAGAGTGACTCTGCTTCCATGCATCTCACTAGACCCGTGAACAGCCCCTGATGCAATCTGACTTTGCAAATCCAGCAGGTCTGCTTTTAAATCCCAGAACTGCCACCTCCTGGCCCGGCTAGTCACTCCTTTTCTTCATGCGTAAAATGGAAAAGAGAATGGAACCTTCCATCCCGGATCACCCTGAGGAGACAATGAGCTACTTGCCTGGCGCACGGCAGGCGCCAAAGATGCCAACTCCCTCGCTCCTCTCTCCATCCTCCACCTCTTCTCTTTAAAATCGAGTGCTCGGTGAATTTTATGCTACGTGAATTTTATCTCAATGTTTAAAAAAGAAGAAAAAAAGCTGAGTGGAGCCAATGAATGAATGGATGAGTGACTGAATGAATATATAAATAAGTGAGTGAATAAAACCCAGCCTCCAGCACGTGCCTGTGTGTCTCACAGAGTCATGGATGTTCGTGCTGGAAGGATGGTCATGTCCCTGGCCTCGTGTCTCCGCCAGGTCACATGGGAAACCATAATGTGCTGACCTTGGTCTCCCTCTGTAAGGCTGTTGATGTAAGGTCTGGCTAATGTTTCTGTGCTGTGCCGGGAGGACAAAATGCTATTCATTGGTTGTAGCAAAGTGATACAAGCTCACTGGGTTTGCTTTTCTGTCACTCAGGCTTTGGAGAGAAAATACTCTGGGGCTATATGATGAGCCCCTAACTGGCATCTGAATTAATGGAATAAGTGGAGCTTTATTTTGTGATTTTCAACGAGGGGCCAGCCTCCATTTCGGGGCCCCAGGGCATGTTAGCAATCATGTAGACGTACAGAAATATATTTGGATGTGACATTCACTCATTTATTCAACAAAGGTGTGTTGCACACTTCCTGTGTCTGCCATGGTCTTAGGCAATGGGGATGCATCTATAAGCAGAAAGAGACAAATTCCTGTGTTCATTAGCTGACATTCCAGTGCAGGGTGAGCGGGGGGTGGGAGTCAGGAACATACAGTCAGGAGAATGAGAGTGCAGGGTGAGTTGGGGGGGTGATGGGGTAGCGCTGGGACTGCCGTTTTTAAGAAGATGATCAGAACTATCTCACTGAGAAGAAATCTTCCCGCAAAGATCTGAAGTTGGCAAAGAGCAAACCGCAAGATGACAAAGAAAAGTGCTAGGCAGGGGTAGGGTGAGTGCAAAGGCCCTGTGGCACCATCCTGCCTGGGGTCTAGTTAGCACGACACCAGTGGGATGGACCGAGGGAGCCAAGGGGGGAAGAGGACCAGGCGAGGTTAGTGAGGAGCGAGGGCAAGATCAGGCTCAGCCTTGAGGGACATTGTGGGAACTTGTGTTTCTCTTTGAGAGGAAAGGACCCTGGAGGTCTCCTGGCAGAGGGCTGGCTTGGTCTGGTTTCGGTTTTAAAATATCTGAGTGTCTTTTGAGAACAGATTGTGATGCGATAAGGGTGTGGAAGGGGCAGTATGGAAATAGAGAGCCTTGTCAGGAGGTGAGAAATGATGGCCCCTGAGCCAGGATGGCTGCAGCCAAGGGGGCGAGAAGCGGCCAGATGCCAGGGCCTTTGGTCCGTGTCCTGCCGTCTCCCGAGATGGGCAAGACTGTGGGAGCAGCAGCTTCATGGGGGAAGATGGGGGGTTTGTTTTGGACTTGGAGCTGCCCACCAGCCATCGGGCTGCAGACGCCAGGTGTGTCATGAGCTGCTGCAGCATTTAGGGAAAAGGAGAACACACCCTCACCCCCTTACAGTTCTTTCTGATTAGAAGTCCCACCTTATTCTCGCCCCTCAGGAAAACTCTTATGCATCCCCTGGCTCTGGGCCTGATGTCACTTCCTCCAGAAAGCCTTCCAAGCTTGCATCTCCGCTTCCAGAGCAGCCTGCACACCTCACCGCTTAGCCTTCTCCCATGGCCTTAAGTGTTCTTCCCTCACACTGGCTGATGGCAGAGAAGGGGTTAAAGTAGCTGTGCGTCTACTGTGTGCAGGAAGCAGAGTGTAATGCAGTGGCCGCCGTGAGCCCTGAATTCCAGGCCTTTTACCTACGCCGTCTCACACCCGCCTCTGCAGTAGGTACTGTATTCTCCCCACTTTGCCGATGCGTCAACTGAGGCAGAGACATTACAGGTTATGTGACATGGCTAGGGTGACACAGCCCATTAGGGGTTGAGGCAGGATTGGATCCTGGTCTCACATTCCTAATTCTGGGTGTTTCCCAACACACCACAGTGCCAGGCACACAGAAGGTGCTTAAATACCGCTGAATGAATGGGAGGTGACCTATAGACATGAATGGAGCGGTTACTGACTCAAAGGCCCAAAGGCCTGCTGTAAGCAACCCGGGGTTTTGTCCTGAGGTCTCCCGGGCGCCAACCCAAGGCCCCTTCCCAAGTGTGTCTGAACCAGCTGCGATTTCCTATCCTTCAACCCTCCGCTCCCAAAAGTCCTGCCCCGCTGCCCAGGCCCACGAGCCCGTCACCCCCGGGGCTCTCACCAGGCCAGCAGGGAGGTCAGGTAGTCGGGCGTGGTAGGGTCCGGGCTCAGGGGAGGGGAGGTCACGAAGGCCGCCGCCTTGGCCCAGTTCTTGCTCCAGTAATGGGTACCATCCGTCCCCAGACTGGCAGCGATGGGCTCGCCGAAAACGATGGGGCCTTGGGAGGCAAACACAAACACGCGTGGTTGAGACCGAATGGTCTCTCATGGGAGATGCGGGCGCAGGAAAGTAGAATCTCGAGGCTGGAGAATGAGACTGGGGATAAGTCGCCCATCCTTCCCCCAGGCTCCACCACACACACCCCCCCCCAGAGCCCCAGCTCCTCGGCCACCAGGCACTCAGCGCCCCGCTGTCCTGCTCAGCAACCTTCTGGACTGTGAATGCTTGTAGCATTTGGATTTGACTGTTTTTGACTATATTATCTCTTTTTACGATGCTCAACCAAAGCACAGAGACCTGATGTCTCAGTTTGGATTCCGCCAAAAGCAGATCTTCAAATGAAAAATCGCGTTCAAGAGTTTTATTCGGAGGTGATTCCGGGAAACAACTCGGTGGGGACTGAGGAAGTGACACAAGGCAGAGACAGAAGCCAAGGAAAGATGAGTTATCACCGAGTCATGGCCTTGGGCACGCGCAGCTCAGTGCACTGGGGACCCCGGGAGCCTCAGAGCCATCCCACGCCACAGGAGCGAAGGGGCCAGGACGTGCGGCCACCAACCCACTACGGGAGGGCTCCTTTCTGAGCATTCGCTTTCATGAAAGTCCAGTTTGCCTTCCAGGGAGTGGGCCACATGTGTTTCTGCCGGAACAAAACCCCAGGGGCAAAGTCCCAAGTGAGAATCCCCGCAGCAGAGAGAGTGCCAAGGGGACGACGTGGGCCCAGGGTTCTGTGGCATCGGTCCGAGGCCACCCTGCTGACAAGCGAGAGGTAGGCTTTGGGTTCCAGCAGCCTGGCTCTGGGACGGCAACTCCCAACAGCACAGCGGTGCTGGGACTGCTCTGGACGGTTCTGCCCAAGACAGCAGCCACCAGCCTCACGTGGCCCTGGAGCGTAAGAAACAGGGCTAACGCGACTGAGGAGCCAACTGAAAAAGTGTACTTAACTTTACTTAAATTGAAATAGCCACTAGAGGGTGGTGGTCGCTTTATTTCTCGGCAGCTCCAGGACCTGCAGGCTTAGCTCGCCGGCACGCTTACCGCTGCTTCCAGATTCTTGTTACCTCTCTGAGCGGCAGTTTCCTCATCTGTAACCTGGGGCTGGTCCTCAGCAAGCTGTGCTAACCTAGATCACTCTCTGTACAATGCCTCTACTCGTCAGCTTGCCCTCAAAAATACTACAACTAGGTGTTTGGGGTTCACCGCTGCTCTGTCCCACACGGAAACCACCTGCCACGTGTGGCTTTCAGGCATTTGGTCTGAGTCGAGATGTGCTGTAAGGGTGAAATACACACTGGATTTCAAGGACAGTACAGAAAAATAATGCAAAATATCTTAATCCGTTTACACTGATTACACTTGGAATGAATATTCTGGATATATTAGGTGAAATAAAATACATAATTAAAGATTTTTAAGAATAGAGCCACTTACACTTCCCATAAAGGGTTCCTGTAAGAAAGGAGGGGCATCTTGCATGAGGGTGGTGGATGCAGTCAGGGCTGTGTGGCTGTTGTGGATTTCCACCCGGCTGCCCCCTCCGACCCAAAGCTGCCGGTCAACCTCATACGACTCCCAGAAAGTAGACGGGTGGACCTTGTCCGGGTGGTGAACATCCTTGGTGAATGTCCACAGGACGAAAGGATTCTAGCGACTGTCTTCGTGTGACGTGTGCTACCCGCTCTGTCATTCTCTCTCTCTCTCTCACCCTGAATTAGGGAAGGAAGGCTGCTTTGGGCAACCTTCATTCTCTATCTGGTGGGTGCTGGGGACTGTGGGCCTCAGTCAAGAAGGCCTGGGGACCACACTCGGGCGGTTCCTCTGAGTCTCCTGGGGAATGGCCACCACACAGGTCAGAGCCGCTCAGAGCACCAGTGGCGCCTGTGCCCCAGGGTCCTCAGGAGCCCTCGGGACCCGCCAAGGACTTGGCTGGAACTTCACACCTGTGAGCCCATCGGGTCCGTTTCGAGATGAAACAACAGTAGCTCAGAGAGGTTAAGTAGTGCGTCCAAGTCTTAGAGCTGGAGGCTGCCTTCCTGCCACACTCCCTTGATGTCCAGCACGGGGCTGTCCCCAGACCCTCTGGCTCTGGAAGAACACCTTCCTCCTTCCCAACCTGCAGCTGAGACTCTGTGTGGGCCCCACAGTGGAGCCTGGGTGCAGGCACCCGCTAAGAGGCCCCGGATAGGGGACCCAGGATGAAGGGCCCAGAGAGAGGACCAGAAAGGGGGCGGGCAGGGACCAAGAGCTGATGCAGCCCTGGCTCCATCACTTCTTTGATGTGAAACCCAGGGGAGAACTTGGAACTCTTCACAGATTTTTAAGATACACGGTCTCATGTGACCCACAAGGAGGGGATAATTACCTTAGCTACAAATGGGGAAACCGAAGCTCAGACCACTTACCCAAGGTCACACCCGGGGCCCATGGCACCCCAGGAATCAAACCTGAAAACGCCTGCACATCTTGTGCCTGCCCACCATCCCAAGCTCCCTTTTCAACCTGGTCTACTGGGCCCAGGCTGCAGGCAACTGGCAGAATGTCTCTGCCCCGGGGAGTGGCTCCGTCAGTGAACTTGAGCCTGTTGGACACGCCCCTTCCTCACCCCGCAGCTTCCCACAGGAGGCCCACGCGCTGGGCTGCATACCCTTCTTCCTGGCCAGGGTGATGATGTCCGCCGCACTCCTGCTCATCACCTTGGTGATGTACACAGGGCAGTTGATCCGACCCGCGATGGTGATGGCTCGGAACACGGCCTCGGCCTCCAGCTGCAGACACAGCAAATACATGGGTCACAGGAGGAAGAGGTGGGAGGCAGCACCCACCCTGAGTTCCTAGGGCCTCTCCCTGACCAGGCTTCTGTGATTCTCCTTAAGTGTGGTCAGAGGGAAATCTACTGCATCAGGAGAGGAAAATACTTAGATTTTTCAAAAGGAAGGAAAAACTAAGAATGTATCTGGCTAGAGGGCTGGAAGGCAGAATTATGTTTTTCCTTTGCTTGGAAGTATTCTGCACGCTCTGTTAGAAGGAGATCGCCTGGGCAGTAGAGTCATCAAAAGGCCCATAAAGTGGTCGGTTACCTATAAAATGCCTGACATCAGGGAATACAGGTGTCCAACATGCATTCCTTCCTTCATTTGTTCAATAACCAAGTGAAACCACCTGCTGCTGGGTTTGGCCTCTGCCCCCGCTAGAGCAGACAGTAGGACCTGTGAGGTATTGTTTTAATTTCCGGTCTGCCGAGCTGCTAGTGGCTGGCAGGAAGCCACAGCCACGTGCCAGGAGTCCAGCCACACCCAGAAGGGTCCCTAGGCTGCTCACATGCCTGAAGGTGGTGGCAACGTCCACGTGCTATAAGGGTTTGTAGACACTGTCTCAGGTCTGTCCTGGTCTCACCAGGGACTGGGAACCCAGCTCGTGGGTGTGGAGCTCACGTCTGGAGCACTGGGCCCGATTGGGAACCTGCGGGTAAGGAGTCTGTGTACTCGTGTGTTGGGTCCCATGTCCGGCACAGGCTGGCCTAGAGCGGAGGTCCGGGAAGACTACTAATGATCTCATGAGACACCAGAAAATACTGGATGTCCGTCCTGTTCCATGCCCAACCTGCTTGCCTTCCTTCTACCCGCCGTGTCCCACCACACATGTGCCGTATCACTCCCAGGGGATTCGTCCCTTGTCGAGTCTTAGAGCACAGCGGATAGGAGGTCCGCGCAAGGGCAGTTGTTTTGAAGTCCTCTGCCTGGGACGTGGGGCTCCACTTTCCTGTCATCAAATACACCTTGTCCTCAGTAGGGATTCTGAAGTGTCTATAGGACTATGGTGTGAAGTTCCCGGGCCCTGGGAGAGGCAGAACCTTTCCCCGCTCCTCTGATCGACCTGCAGGCCCCAGGGCTCCCAAGCCCGAGGGCAGACCCGGAGAGGACCACACATGCTGGGGTGCTCACGCAGGGGAAATGAGACGGAGACGGGGGCTCTAGCCGGGCTGTTCCAGGTGGAACAGCATCGGGGTGAGCTCTCAGCTATGTCAGAGTCACACCCAGTGGAGGCTCCTTTACCTCTTCAGGTCTGCTCAGAGCGTGGCCCTCAGGACCCGTGATGCCCATCTCTAAGATCCGCTTTTGTTCCTACAAGACAAGAACGAATGAGTCAGTGATTACGGAATGTCAGAGCCGGGAGAGGCCAATCCTCCAGCCCCGTTAGACAGATGGGGCAGCTGAGCCCAGGACAGCGAGTGGTCTGCATGGGGTCTAACGGGCTGCGGCGATCCACAGCTTCTTTGCTCCCTCCACTACCCCTGCCCCGCTTCCCCCTTTGCAACCCTGGATATCCCCGTCCACACCTGCTCTATTCAACACCACGGGACCAGTGAGAGGAAGTAGGGTTATACGAAATTAGCCTTAAAGGCCACCCAGCGCTCTTCCAACTTCCAAGTCTCTGCTGCAGGGTAAGAGAGAAGGAAGATGAGTGGTGTTTCGGTATGACATGGATGCAGAAATCAAACTGGGCATCCAGCTCCGGAACCGACCGTCTCTGTCGGTTCTGAGCCTCAAGGTTCTCTTCTTTTTTTTAAAATTGAAGTGTAGCTGACCTACAATGTTGTGTTAGTTTCAGGTGTGCAGCAAAGTGATTCAGTTATACACACACACTCATATATATATTCCTTTCAGATATTTTTCCCTTACAGGTTTACAAAATATTGAGTAGTTCCCTGTGCTATACAGTTGGTCCTTGTTGGTTCTCTATTTTATATATAGTAGTGTGTATATGTTAATCCCAAACTCCTAATTTATCCCTCCTCCGCTTCTCCTGTGGTAACCATAAGTTTGTTTTCTATGCCTGTGAGTCTGTTTCTGTTTTGTAAATAAGCTCATTTGTATCATTTTTTTAGATTCCACATATAAGCGATATCACATATTTGTCTCTGTCTCAGTATGATAATCTCTAGGTCCATCCATGTCGCTGCAAATGGCATTATTTCATTAATCTTCTCTTCTTTACATTGGAAACAACAGCACCTACACACCGGAGTTGCTATAATACATCACTGAGGTGGCAGATGTGAAATGCTCGCACGATACCTGGTGTATAGTAAGGGCTCGTTGATGGTCAGCCAGCTCTCATTTTCTCTACTGTAGTTTCCTCTTCCTGGTACCTGTCTTTCTAGCAGGACAACTCTACCTGAAGCTTATCATATAAATGAAATGGTTCCCTGAGCCATTGTAGCCCAGATACAAATCCATTTGCTCCAAGGCTCCAAGGTGCCCCCTCCTTAGGAATACTGTAGTATCTCAAAACTAATATTTTTACGTTGCCCAGGTGTCAGCTGTGCTGCTAATTTTAACTTCCGCAGTTTCTGTAACATCATTCTGGAACACAGCCCTACGAGGAGCCCCAGGCCCTATCAACCATAAAACAATCATAATTTCAACTGTGCATTTATGGTTATTAAGCTCGAGTTTATTATAAGAACATAAGCTGGAAACAGTTTCAAGATCTAACAGCTGGGGTGGATTTAAGTAAAGAATGGAATAATGTCAGCTCTTGAAGAGGGTGTTTACAAGGCATTTTTGTAAACTGTTTACAACAAGATTTATGATAGGGAGACATCCCTCTGGAAGATTATTTAAATGTCAGTTACTATTTCTGTTGGAAGGAAGGAAGGAAGGAGGAGAAAAAAGGAGGGAGGACAAAAGATGATGTAGTGGGGGAAAAACACAGATCACAAAAGACTAGAGTAGGGTTTCTAGTCAAAATTCATGGGCTGAGCACACACATTATTTTTACTCCACCCTGAAACTCTGCTAAAGTGACAGAAATGGTACACAAGAACCAAGAGAATGCAGAGAAGATAACAGAAACAAAATTTTGGAAGCTGGGAAGCAGATGTACAAAAGGTAACAGATTTATTGGAGCTGAGAAAACTTAATCTTAAGTTGGCAGCGAGGAAAGCTAAGAATTCTCTGATGTAAAGCTTAAGAACTGGGGACTCCAAACTCAACTTTTCACACACATTTGGTGGGATATAGGTTGGTACACCCTGGAAAACAGGGTAGCAGTAACTGTAAGACCTGAATATGTGCACACCCACGACCCAGAAATCCCCCTCCTACGTACTTACCAACAGAAATGGGAACATATGTTTAACAAAAGACTGAACAAGAATGTTTAAGGATACTTTATACACAGTAATCCTAAATTTGAAACTATCCAAACATCTATCAACTGAAGAACAAATTGTGACCTATCCCTGCAGTGGAATTCTACACCATGATGACAGAGAGAATACTATTGCTTCAGGTAACAATAGGGATGAATCTCACAAACTTAGTTTTGATCAAAAGAAGCCAGATGTAGGGCTTCCCTGGTGGCGCAGTGGTTGAGAGTCCGCCTGCCGATGCAGGGGACACGGGTTCGTGCCCCGGTCCGGGAAGATCCCACATGCCGCGGAGCGGCTAGGCCCGTGAGCCATGGCCGCTGAGCCTGCGCGTCCGGAACCTGTGCTCCGCAACGGGAGAGGCCACAACAGTGAGAGGTCCGCGTACCGCAGGAAAAAAAAAAAAAAAGAAGCCGGATGTAAAAGAGTACCTACTGTGTGGTTTCATGTTTATGAAGTTCAAAACCAGGCAAACCTATGATACATGTGTTGGGCAGCTTTTGAGAGGTTCGCAGTGAGCCTGCCTCTGCTTGCACATGCGCTGGACCTGGCACCCTGCTTCCAATGAGCAGAACGCAAGGAAAGAGATGGGATGTCATTTCTGAGGTTAGGTTACAAAGGGACTCCCGCTTCTCCCTTGCTCACCCTCTCCTGCTCTCTCACTTGGAAGGAAACAGGTCACCATGCTGTAGCTGCCCATGTGGCAGAGGACCAAGGGGGCCTCTGTCTAACAGCCATCAAAGAATAAAGGACAACAGTGTGATAGCGTGCAAGGAACTGAATCCTAGAAGCAACCCTCTGAGTGGGAATCCTGCAACCCTCTGGAAAGGAATCCTGCCCCAGACCAGCCCTGAGATGACTGCAGCCCTGCCTGACACCTTCACGGCAGCCAGCGAGAGACCCTGAGCCCGAAAACCCAGCCAAGCCACACCTGGACTCCGGACCCACAGGACCATGACGCGGAAAACGTTTTTTGTTTGACGATGCTAAATTTAGGGGGTAATTTGTTATGCAGCCACAGAGAACTGAAACAGATTTTGGTATTCAGAAGTAGGGTGCTGCCACAGCAATTAACTAAAAATGTGGGAGTGGCTTTGGGAGCGGGCAGTGAATGGAGGCTGGAAGAATTTCAAGGCATGTCTTAGAGAAAGCTGGTCTCAAATGGACTGTTAGTAGAAATATGGACTTTGAGGACCTTGCTAGTGAGAGCTCTAAAGGAAATGAGGCGTCTGTTATTGAAAACTGGAGGAAGGGGAATCTTGTTATGTAGTAGCAGAAAGCTTGGCAACACTGTCACCTGTAGTGATGTGGCAAGGGGCAAATGTGTCTAATGAACTCGGGGATCTAGCTGAGGAGAGTCCCCAGCAAATTGTCAAGGTACCGCCTGGCTTCTTCTTGCTGCTCATAGTAAATAGTAAAATGTGAGAGGGACAGATAATTGAGGGTGTGCCCACAGATCCTCTCAATCAAGTTAAGGCCTCTAGGAAACTCAAGGATGTACCTCTTGGCTGTCTGACCAGGAGGAGGAGGGCTTATTGAAAAGAAATCTGTGGGTATCTTTTGTCTCATGGGGTGAATTCCAGTGAGATTCAGAGGAGGCCCACAAAGGTTTTGGGAAGATTATCTTAGCAAAACACCAGCAGCCTGGACTGGACGGGATAAGACATACAAAATGAATGGAGGCAGTTGGACTCCTAAAATTCTACTGTGCAGGAAGCAGGCTGAGAAAACTCCTCAGCTGCAAGCATGGGCTACCTTTCATGAAAAGGAAGGATGGGACCAATAGCCCAGAAGGTGGAGCCAAGAGCCATGGAGAATTATTCTCAGGCTTCAAGACCTAATCAAGGAACTGCCAACACTTGTCTAACTGGATTTCAGAACTGCTATGGACCAATGACTCCTGGTGTTTTCCACTGTCCCTTTTTCAATAGGAATGCCCACTCCACCACTATATGTTGTGTCTTGAGGGGGGGGGGGGGCCGGGGAGAGATAACTTGCCTATTTTCTTCAAAGACCTACAGATTGTAGGGACTAGACCCAAGAAGCCTCATCCACACCTAGACCTGGCTTAGATGATTCCAGTCTTTGATGGTGTAATGAGGTGAGAGTTTGGAGGACCCTGGAAAGGAATGAATGCGTTTTGCATGTGAGAGGGTCATCAATCACTGGGGGGCCAGAGGAGAGGCTGGCAGACAACCTCTGATACGGCTCCCAGTGACCCTCATTTCCCAGCATTCATACCTTTGTACCATCCCATCTTTTGGGGTGAGGGCTGGATTTAGTGACCTCTTGCCAATGACCAGAATACTGCTGTGTGATGGTACTGAGTTGTTGTTTTTTTTATTTTGAATTTGAAAGAATTTCAATTTTACAGAAAAACTGCAAGAACACAAATAGTAAGAAATAAAGACAATAGCTGACCTTAAGAGTGAAGCTTCAGATCTCATGCCCTTAACCGTCATGCTGCAATTCCACTGGGCTTTGGAACCAGATGGAACTGTATTCACATCCTGGCTCCGATGCCCCATATAACAGTGGGCAAGTTATTACTATCTAAGCCTCAGTTTCCCTACCTATGAAATGAGGATGTACATACTCCTTAGCGTCACGCACGGCATTAACTACTTTCATTGGATGCATCCAAACCTATATGCCTGATCTTGATTCGTGGCATCGTGATCCACCCTGCACAGGGACCAAGCAGCCATCCTTGACTTCCTCTCCTTCTTCCCCCATCCAATCAATCGAGGAGTCCTGTAGATTGTGCACCTTCCCTATCATATTCTCGCCTCTTCCACCTCCGCTCTGTCTCCTCTCTCCATTTCCTATGAGAATTGCTGGAGCAAAACCTAGCTGACTTTATTCTATTCCCATCAAATTATCCACCCTATAGCCAGAATGATCAAAATGGGTTCACGTCTCACGCTACCCAAAACTTCTGAATGGCTACAGCCTGTTACATGTCCGACATTGCTCGACACATACAAGATATCATTTAATCCTCACAACCACACTGCAAGGCAGACGCTTCTAAATGAAGCACAGGAGGCTTCGTGGGGTAGAGTTCCTCGCCCAATGTCAGGAGGCCAGACTGGAACACCTGCTCCCGGCCTGAGCTCTGTCCATTAGCCCCGCTCTCAAGTCGTGGAGGATGATGAGCAACCCCAGCTTCCAAGCATTTTCTTTCAGATCCTTATTTGTTGCTCATGCAAACCCGCCATGGTTCACAGGGCAGTAATAGTACCCCCATTGTACAGGTGAGAAAATCAAGGTTCGCAAGGAGGAGGCAATTATGACCTGCCAAAGGCCACGCTGCAGATAGTGTGTGCGTGACTCACACCTGGAGCGCCTGACATGCCATCCGGTTCTTGGCTTGACCCTTCATTGTCTGGTGAGCTGGCTGACCAATGCCTCCACCCCCTTTTCTCGTATCTTTTACAAGGAGAAGGAGACTGAGGCGGAAGGGGTGGAAACTCACACCACTCACCTGAGCTATCAAATCTCCATTTTCTGCGTGGACCAAGATCACAGCTCCCAGCCCCTTAAGGAAGGTGAAGGCTTCGTAGAGCTAAGGAGGGATAAAGGGGGGTTGGGGTGAGATAAAGATATCACAGCACGAGCATTTGCAAAGACTGCTCTTACTACTAACACACAGTCATCCGCCTGCCAGGATGCTCCATCCACATCAACGGAATGCGTCGCTCAACAAGTAAGAACTGGAAAAGATTTTCCCTTGACCCTGACACCCTCCAGATCCAAGAGCAGAAAGTCTGGGTTGGGGAGAGGCGCATAGCTGATAGAAGTGACACCAAGGCGTGATTATACCCACAGTTATACCCACGCGAGCCTTTGCTTTCTTTGTGGCTTTGCTCCCCTGGAGCGTGACGTTGTTAATGGTGACAACTGCAGCTGAGAAGCTGTCTTCGGTTTTACTGAAATTGTATAACTAAACCTGCTATGCCTGTACCTTAGCCACCACCAATCATAGGACATGTGTACATCTTTACAAAAATTCCAACTCCTGTCATTTTATAGACCAATTGGGGTCGAGAGACCAAGTCCTCCAATAACTTTAATACTCAGATAACATGTATCCTGCCAAGCATCACCTTATTTCGCCAATCCAGGCCCTGTCCACTGTCCAGTGCCCTCTTCCCACCTGTAAAGGATCTGCAATCAGACACTTGCACCTGCTGAGGACCAAAGCCACAGGTTCCCTCCCCGGGGACTCCTGAATCTCAACTTTGCCCTCCTTGCATATAAGATAACGCCTCCCTTGTCCAGGATGTGTGCTTTTAGATGTAGACAGCAGGTGGGGGAGGCACTTGGAGGCATGAAGCCCTTTTGAGGACCCACACCCAGAGTCTGCTCAACTCCGACTCTAACCAGGGCTTCAGTGAAACAGACATTAGAATGAAACAGGTGAAAATTTCAATCACACTAGAGAGACACATGCTATTGTTTCCATGAAACTGAACAAACTTTCAGCTTTTGGTTTCCAGGCCATCTCGGGGTAAGTTATATTATGTAACTCCAAGGGTCTATTTTGAAAGGTAAGACATGGGTGCTTCTTCCATTGCACATGAGACCCCACGGGGATAATGAAAACCAGCTTATTAACACTCGTATGCCTGCTGTGTGCCAGGCACTGCCCTAGAGCTTTACTTGTATTAAATCACTTAATCCTCCGACATCTTCTCGGAGGCAAGTGCCATGAAGGGCCCAAAGCACAGAGAGGTTAGGAAATCTGCCCCAGGCTGCACAGCAAAGTCAGGGCTTGCTGCCAAGCAGCCTGGCTCCAGCAGCCGTGCCCTTTGCCACCACACTGTCCCACCTTTTTAACAAGCAGAGGGCAGGGCAATAATAATAAAACCAAACCAAGAGTCCCAGTGGTGTTAAGAAGGCCAAGTGCCTGATAAATTGTACCCCCTACACCTGTACTCCTTAGACCACCTTCTTCCTTGACTCATCTCATCCACAGAACAGCTGTTTGAGGTTGTCAGGGCCAGAGATGATCACGTCGTATAGATGAGAAAACTGAGAAAGGACGTGACTTGCAATTGGCTGGAGGGACAGCCAGGGCTCTCCTCCAGGTCAGAGCTAAGGTAATGGTCCCCAAACTCGCTTGAGCCCCAGAATCAGCTGCAGAGGTTTAAGAAAGTTCAGACTCCTGAACCTTACCCCCGAGCATATGTGATGGAATATGAGTCTGTGTATTTAGTGAGCTCTTTAGATGAGGCTGAAGATGAGCCGAGTTCGGGAACCACCAAGCAGGGGATCCCTGCTCCACGCCACTCGTACAGGCAGAAAGGAATGCAGGTCCAGGGAAGGGCGATGACTGACAGCTCAGCGTCAGAACCAGGACTTGAACCCAGAGCCCTCCCTGGCCCGCTCTGACATCTCCCCTGCCCTGTGCCGCTTTGCCTGACAAGGCAGGCCTATTCCTGCCCAGGGGAGGTGGGGGGTGTGCAAGGACCTACCTGGCTGTCGGACATTTGGTAGAGATCCTTATAGGCCATGTAGACTTGGAAGGAATTGACACCTGTTTCAAGATAAAAAAGAGAGTAGAAAAATGCGTTTAAGAGGAAAGGACATGTCTTTCCAGTAAATCGATAAGCACTGCACAGGGTGGTAACAACCAAGACAGAAGGGTGCCACCAGAATTCACAGCAGGGGCACCTAAGCCAGCCTGGGGGTGTGGGTGAGGGTCCGAGGAGGCCTCCAGGGAAGGTGACATGTCAGCTGAGTCTGAAGGAGAAGGAAGAGGAGAGGAGAAAGGAAGAAGGGGTGGGGGAGGAGCCGGGGGAAGGCAATTATCTGGGCTGAGAGGGATGGGTATGCATGGCAAGGACAGCAAGGAGGATAAAAAGACATTAGGATGCGGGTACTGGAAAGTGTCCTGTGGCTGAAGCAAAAAGGAGCATGTGCTTAAAAAAAAAAAAATCACTTTTTTTTATTACGGTAAAATACACATAACAAAATTTACCATCACAACCGTTTTTAAAGTGTACAATTCAGTGGCATTTAGAGCATTCACCATGTTGTGCAGCCATCACTACTATCTCGTAGAACACGTGCTTTTAAAGCAAGGGAATGACACGATCAGACTTTGTCTCAGAAGGACAGTTCTGGAAGGAGGATGGGTGTGCAGAACAGCAGGGAGAAATGGAGAAATAGAGTTGGAGGATGCTGAAGGCAAAAGAGACGGGTGGGCTGAGGCTCTGAGCGGGAGGATGCAAAAAGGTTGAAATGACAGGGCTTATTGTGCAGCCAGCGGGGAGCAGAGGAGGTGGGGGGAGGACTGTTTCTTAATATGCCTTCAAGTGGTTGAGGACAGGGACCACATCTTATGTATTATTTCATCTTGCACATCCACAACATGTGCTGTGCCATTAATGTTTGTGGATGGAATCAGGAATCCTTTGGATAAGAAAAAGAAGAAATTCAGGCAAAAGTACTAAATGAGATTGAGACTTCTTTTCCACTAAGCAACAGTGAAGACAAGCCAAAAATCGTTTCTGGTCTAGAAAACCTTGGCAACAAAAATTTCTTTTCCCAAAAGATTAAGAAAAATTAAAAGAAAAAATAATATTCAGAGATTAACATAAAAGTATCAGTCTCTATTTAATCAAGTATACTTACATACAAAAACAAAAACCCAGTTATATACACAGACGCAGAAGAACCATCACTGGGTAAAACAGGTAAATCCACAGTGAGAGGTAAATTCATAGCCTTAAATGCCTCATTATTTTTTGAAGGAGAGAGGGAGCATACATCAACTGAGTAAGCTTCTATGATAAGAATCTTTAAAAGAAGAAAATGGAAATTCACCAGAAATTAGAAGTAAACAATACAAATAAAAGCAGAAATAATGAATTGGCAGAATTGATAAATATGCCCTAGAACTGGTTCTTGTGGGTGGGTGGATGGGGTAAAGCTATCTCAGATTAGAAGCTTTCCTCCAAATCATGATAGATTTGACTTGTTATAAATGGAAACTTTCTGTAAGTTATTTCTTAAAAATTCAAAATAAAAAGCAAACAACCAACATGGTGAACATATCTGCAACAAATTTAACAAAGGTTTTTTTAAAAAAACCTCTTATTTAGGGCTTCCCTGGTGGCACAGTGGTTGAGAGTCCGCCTGCCGATGCAGGGGACACAGGTTCGTGCCCCGGTCCGGGAGGATCCCACATGCCGCGGAGCGGCTAGGCCCGTGAGCCATGGCCGCTGAGCCTGTGTGTCCGGAGCCTGTGCTCCGCAATAGGAGAGGCCACAACAATGAGAGGTCCGCATACCGCAAAAAAACAAAACAAAAAACAAACAAAAAAAACCCCCCAAAAACCTCTTATTTAAAAAACACCAGACAGTGGTTACTTTTGGGGGGAGGAAGGAGTTGTGGCTACAATGGGGGGCCATGAGGCGTTTGTTGGGGGTCTTTGTTTGGGGCAAAGTTCTATTTCTTACCTGGAAAGGGTAATCTCATAATTCACAAAGCCACATTTTTTCCTTGTGTGGTTTTCTGTATGTTTTGTTTTATATTTAAAAATGCTTAAAATAAAAACAATGAAGCAAAAAAGGCAAACAGAATTTTTAGCCAGTTTTTTTTAAATGCCTAACAAATAAAGGTGAGAATAAGATTTGGTCTCATTTGGAATCAAAGTAATTCAGATGAAAACCTCAGTACTGTACCACTACCATACGACCCAGCAATTCCACTACTGGGCATATACTCTGAGAAAACCATAATTCAAAAAGAGTCAAGTACCACAATGTTCATTGCAGCTCTATTTACAATATCCAGGACATGGAAGCAACCGAAGTGTCCATCGACAGATGAATGGATAAAGAAAATGTGGAACATATATACAATGGAATATTACTCAGCCATAAAAAGAAACGAAATCGAGTTATTTGTAGTGAGGTGGATGGACCTACAGTCTGTCATACAGAGTGAAGTAAGTCGGAAAGAGAAAAACAAATACCGTATGCTAACACATACATATGAAATCTAAAAAAAAAGGTCATGAAGAACCTAGGGGCAAGACGGGAATAAAGATGCAGACCTAGACCTACTAGAGAGTGGACTTGAGGGCACAGGGAGGGGGAAGGGTAAGCTGGGACGAAGTGAGAGAGTGGCATGGACAGATATACACTACCAAATGTAAAATAGATAGCTAGTGGGAAGCAGCCGCATAGCACAGGGAGATCAGCTCGGTGCTTTGTGACGACCTAGAGGGGTAGGATAGGGAGGGTGGGAGGGAGGGATACGCAAGAGGGAGATATGGGGATATATGTATACGTATAGCTGATTCACTTTGTGATACAGCAGAAACTAACACACCATTGTAAAGCAATTATACTCCAATAAAGATGTTAAAAAGTAAATAAAAGAATATTCAAGAATAGAATAAACAGGGAGCATTTCCAAAACTTATGAGACCCCAGAAGTCCTTTTTCATGGAATATTTATTTTCTCACTCATCAAATATTCACTGAGTACTTACTATGTACAAGCACCTTTCTAGAAGCTAGAGATACAGCTGTGAACGAGGTAGGAAGGATACCTGTCTACATTCTAGTGGAAATAAGCAATGAATAAACAAACAAATAAGATAATTTCATGTAGAAGTAGGAGGCAGAAAGAGACTAAACTGGCTGATAATAGTTTACAGTTTCACAAAACATTTGCAGTGACCCTTCTCAAGAGGTAGAACCTATTTCTTCACTCCTTGAGCGTGGGCTGCTCTCAAGACTGGCTCCGCCCAGCAGAACGAAGCGGAAGTGTCAATGGACACATTCCAAGCCTGGGCCTCAGAGGGCTTGCAGCTCCACTCACCCTTGCGGAGCCACCAAGGGAAGAAGCCCACGAGAGCCTGCTGGGGAAGGGAGGGTGTAGAGAGCGGTCGCACCTGCCCCATCCTCCCAGCTGGGGCGCAAGGCATGAGTGAGCCACGGTGGGCAGAACCGCCCAGCTGAGCCCAAACCAAAGTGCCTTTCCACAGAGCTGTGAGCAAAGAAATAACTGCTGCTTTTCATTAGTTGTGGTAAAATATACCTCACATGAAATTTACCATTGGAGCCATTTGCAAGTGCAGGGGCATTAAGTACGTTCACATTGTTGTGCTTCCATCTCCAGAACGCTTCACCTTGGCAAAACTGAACTCTGTCCCCATTAAACACTAATTCCACGTTGCCCCTCCCCCAGCCCCTGGCAACCACCATTCTACTCTGTGTCGCTCTATGAACTGGACAATTCTAGGCATCTCACATGAGCACAGTCGTACAGCATTTGTCTTTTCTGTGACTGGCTTATTTCACTTGATGTAATGTTCTCAAGGTTCATCCGTGTCGTAGCAGGTGTCAGAATTTCCTTCCTTTTCAAAGCTGAATGACATTCCACTGTAAGGATGGACCACATTTTGTTTATCCAATCATCCTTTAATGGACATATGGGTTGTTTCCTTCTTTTGACTGGAGAATTAACACTGAGTTCAGACCAGGAGTCTCACGCCTGGTACCAGAGCTCTGACACTATGTATGGGGAGTCAGTGGGCGAGCCTCAGAGAGGTCAGCTTGGTGACTTGCCCAGTGTCACAAGGCCAAGAAGTGTGAGGGCAGGATTCAGATTCAGGCAGCACAACTGCTGGGATCTTTCTACAACCTGGACTATGATTCTGTACAAAACAAGAGTGTGATTCACAGCAACTTCAATAAAGGGATAAAACCATCTGGATATAGAAGCTCAGACTTACGAGACCCAAACTGGTAAATGGGCAAAGAACACAATCGGACATTCACACAAAGGCAAAATGTAAGCAAAATGTTTAAGGTAATTAACAGTTAAAGAACTGCAATGTTCAATGGTAGACTGACTTTTATTCATCAAATTAGCAAGGATTTCATACAATAACACCCAATGGTGCAAACATGCACGGAGTGAGAGACATGGGCTGTGGGCATGCAAGTGGGTGCATTTCTGGGGAAAGCAATTTGGCGGTAAGTGTCATGATTTTGAAAAATGTTAAAACCTTGACCCCCGTAATGCCATCTCTGGATGGCATTACAAAGATGTTCACCAAACACGATTTACAGTAAACCAAACAGAAAACCTAAATGCCCAATAAAAAGGAAATAGCTACGCAAATTAACCATTACATTGTGTATTACGAGCCATTAAAAAGTAATTAATGAAGAGTAATGATTACTCATAAAACGTTAGGTGAAAAACGGATTCCAAATAACTGCTATCGTATAACTATATATGGAGAAAACTGTCTAAATAGATGGGGAACAGAAAGCAATAATCCTTAATATTAATGGTAAGTGGCAACTGGGGGGTAAGACCAGAGGGAAAAACTTTTTCCTTCTCTTGATTTTCTGACTTTTTTTTGTATTTGGGCGATGATACTTTTACGAGAAAACACAGTATATATATTTAAAAACTTGAAAACACCCCCCATCTCTCCGTGAAGCATCTCATTCATTCGATGGTGCTTCCTCAGAGAGCCTCAGAACGGCCTCTTTCCGAGGGACCCCTCACGCCTGGTTTATTCTGTTCTCTTGCTCTGTGTTTCTGTGGGTGTTCAGTTCAATTCACCTCCATCTGGTGTAAGGCACACAGTAAAGTACCCACACTGTGCAGAGATGTCTGGTTTGAGCTCACACAGAGGGGAGAGAGGGTGGGATACAGAGATGCACAGACATAATCCCCTCCCTCGTAAGCTCAGGGTTTAACAGAAGAGCCAGACAGACCACCAGTGTCCCGTAATCCAAAAATAATGGAGAAGGTGACCCCAAAGAGGCCCAAGTAACCTCCTATGGATAATCAAGGGATGAAGCAGTTCTGAAGTTCTGATTGGGGAAACTGGGATAATTGAGCTGGGAAGCAGAGTAGAAGAAAGGGCATCCCTGGTAGTGGGTGTGGAGAATGCAACAGCAAAGGCCCAGCGGAGCAGCAGGTTTCAGGGGATGGTGTCCAGGATAATAAGCGCCCAGATGAGTTTATGGCAGAGAAAGAAAAGTGAGGCTAGATCAGTGGGGGCCTTGTGCGCCAGGCTAAGGAAATCGGGCTCTCTTCTATAAACAGGGGGAACCTCCAAAGGGCCTGAAGGAGAGGAAGACAGACTCCTTAAGGAGGGTCCAATTTTTCCACTGTTTATGGGGCAGGGCACAGCTCACAGTTGGGCTCGTAACAGATGCAGATAAAGGGATTCTAACTCCACAAATCAGACCCACAAACAAAACGGGGATTCCAGAACTGTGCCCCCTTTCTGGGGCTTTAACTGACCTTTGTCCTGCACCAGCACCTCGAGCTCTTCCCTAACACCGTCATGCCAGCTGGTGATGTCCACGTGCAGGGAGTAGTCGCAGCAGGATTTAGTGTCTGCCGCTTCATGCCATTTCTCGAAGGAGGTCAGCAGGCTGGACCCAGGTTCAGGGACAACATGGTCAACTGGGACAGAAACATATGTGTCACATTCCAAGATGCTGAGGACCCAAGTCAACCCAGCGGTAGCCTCTTCACTGCCGTCATCACCATCATTATCTCCAATGTTAGCGTAATCGTCGTGACCTTCCCTATCCCCCCCATCACCACCATCACCGTGACCATTATCATCATCACCACCACTTACATCATCAAGATGAGCATCCTCGTCATCACCATCCTTTTCATCATCATTCCCACCATCATCAACATCAATACTGCCATCGCTGTCACCATCATCATAGCCATCAGCAGTGACGTGGTCACCACCATCTTTAGTCTTCATTACCACCACTGTCCCCACCACTGTTACTGTCGTTTCATCCTCCTCCTCGTCGTCACCATCGCCATCATCATCATGACTGTTTATTGAATGTTTCTGATGTGTCAGATACCGCCACAAGGGCTTTATATAAATTATCTCATTAAATCCTCGCAACTACCCTGTGAGGAGAATAAAAATATCCCCTTCTGACAGATGAGGAAACTTAGGCTCAAAGAGGGTGAAAAACTTGTCCAGGGTCACACAACTAGTAAGCAGTACGGAGAAGATTCCCAGAGTCCTGTCAGCTGCAGAGTCTGGACCCTTTCCCGCTACTCCATGCTGCCTTCATGGGCACAGAACGCCAAGGCGAAAAGGACCTAAAAGAATATGAACTTCATCATCCCCTTTTCCAATAAAGTCTTAAATGTAAAGCAGATCAAAGGGGAGACAACTGTCTTTTAAACCTCACCGGGCTTCGCACATCCCTCTAGCTCCCACACTTTTTCTAACATCCACCCTTCACGGCCAGATGTCTGTAAAGAGCAGTCTCTGCCCCCCACTCCCGCTCACTCCTCCACCCACCGAGAGCATCAGCCTTTGCTAATTCGACCTTCCAGTCCTCACTCTACTTGACCTCTCAGAAACCAGTGAATCACTCCCTCCTTCTTTAAACTCGCTCCTCCCTGGCTTCCATGGCAACGGCTTTCTGGCTTTTTGTCCCACTTCTGTGGCCATTTTTTCCTTGAAGACTCTTCCTCCTCTGCTTGACCATTAAGTGATCAAACTCCTTACGACTGGGCCCTAGAACTTTCTTTCTACGTGGCTGCTCATTCAAATGTATCCCCCCCTCTCAGCCACAGCATTCTGAACTCTCCACTAGGATGACTCAAGAGCTCCTCAAGATGAGAACGTCCAGGACCTCATGCCACATCGTCCCCGCCCCGACCCCACTGGCAAAGCTGGTCCCCCACCCCCGCCCCATTCCAAAAGCTAGAAGCCAAGGGGTTACTCTTGACCCTTCGCTTCCCTCACGCACCTCCATTGCGGATCCATCACCACTGCTGATTTCCCTCTGATATGTCACCGGAGCTGCCCACATCTGTCCACCTCCTGGTCACACTCCTAGTCCAAGCCACCCTCAACTCTCAGCTGAAAGACTGCAACCACCTCCCACTGGTCTAGTCACATTCAACCTAGGCCACTCTACTCAGGTCTCTTTAAAACAGATCACATCACTCCCTTGCTTAACATCCCTCAATGGCCGCTCATCACCCATATGAAAAAGACCAAAATCCTGACCTTGGCCATCAAGGCCCAGTACCATCCTCTCCTCCCAGCCGTATCTCACAGGATTCCAGCCCTCAATCTCCGCACCTTTGCCTCCTAGGCCTTCTTTCAATTTCTTAAACACAAGATGTGTTCCCCCACCACAGGGCCTTTGCATGTGCTGTTCCCTCTTCCTGGAGCTCTGCTCCCCTACACCCTCTTCACCCAGTTAACTCCCACTCATCCTTCAGATCGATGCACAAATGCCACTTCTTCAGGGAAGCCTCCCCGAGCACAGCTCAAAGCACTGTGCCCCTTTCTTCTGTAGAACTAATCCGCGTATAGTCATTTGTGTGGGTGGTTAGTGACTCCCCATGGACTGCGAGGCCCTGGAGAATAAGCATCATGGCTGCTTTGTTCCTTCTCTTCCCCACCACCTAGCACAGTGCCTGGTGCGGAGCAAGCCTCAATAAATATCTGTTAAATGAAGAAATGGGGTGGGGACTCAGAACCTCCCTGCCACCCCCCACACCTCCTAACTGTGGTTCTCACGGTGACTTCATAGGCTCTTGGTGCTCCATGAAACATACTTTGAAAACCACTCTTGTGTAGATGGGGAAGATGAGGCCCATGGGGTTGGTGGAGGGGTCCCCCAGGGGTTTCACAGCTGGTGATGGGAAAAGAGCCAAGGGGAACTCCAGGGATCCCGATTCTTCATCCAGGGCTCTGTCCTCTACCTCACACAGGTCCCCTGAGCCTGGAGCTTCCATCTCCAGCTCTCAGAATATCCCAGCTCCTGTTCCCAAAGCACTTACCACCATATGCCATGCACCATGTTAAGGAGCCACATGTATGGGCTGGGGGCACATTACAAAGTCCATGTTACTGACGAGGAAGCTGAGGCTCACAGAGGCTTAATACTGCCCAGTGGTGCAGCTGCTGAGTGGCCGTGACCAGTGCAAACCCTGGCAGCTAGGATCCAAGTCCCAAATCTGGGCTCCTCCCACGTTCCTAACCAGCAGACACAGGGCTGCTTTTTGGAAAAGGGATCAGAACGGTGCTTGAGCTGGGCCATACCCTCCTGGCTCAGGGGGACGGGAACTCTGATACATGAGCTCCGCTCACAGTGGCCAACTCCAGTCAGCGTGCACCTCCAGAGGAACTCTTTGATGGGGAGAGATGGGCAGGGTTGGGACCAGCTCAGGGACAAGCCACCTAGATGTGGAGTCTAACTATTGAAAGAATATTTCAAATACACTGCTACCTATTTAATCAAAATTGCTCATTAAAATGGAATCCAAACAAAAGCTCTGTTGGATTAAAAAAAAAAATACAACAATCTGGCTGCAAAGGGCAGTAGAGGAAGAGTCCAGCAACCCAGACAGACCACTGTGGTAGATGGCGTTATTTGTCCACAATTCTTTCCCTTCCCACCCTCACCATGGTTCACTGTGGACAGAATGCAATTTCAGGGACTTTGCGCTTGGCCGTGTGATTTGCTTTGGCCAACAGAACAGAGGGCTGAAGTCACAGTGTGTAGGTGAAGAAATGAGGTGGTAAGAGGAGGAGCAAGTTTCTGCCAGACACTGCCTGCACTTCTGCCTTCCACTTGGAGAAGAGCACGGTTGAGTTGATCATTGGTTCCAGAATGGGAGAGCCATGGTACCCCCACCCCAAAGCCAACCCACAGCCTAAAGCAGACCCACACCAGTCCTGCTCCTATTCCTGTGGACCCTTGAATAAGAAAAACAAGTGTTTGCTTGAAGTTTGGGGACTGTTTGTTATGCAGCATTATCATAGCATTACAGCAGCAACACTGTCTAACACAACCACTTCCCAGCTGCGTAACCTTCAGCAACTTATCTCACTTCTCTGAGCCCTTACAGCCCCATCTGTCATAACAACATCTACATCACTGGTTCCAAAACTTTAGCCACCTGCACACCAGGTACCCTGAGCAAAGTGCCTGGTGTTACTCAAGATGCTGAGGATGCATTAGAGCTGTCACAGCCTATGCCCTAAGGCAGGGGTACGACTCACTGATCATCGTGGTCCCTCCTGCCAGTGCTGCCTTGGTCCCTTGGAAGAAGTCATCAGCGGCCGTCATCCCCTGGGAGGGCTTCTGCAGGTACGTGTTGACATCGATACCTCCGGGAATAACCATCCGCCCATTGGCCTCAATGGTCTTCACTCCACCGGGAACAATTAAGTTCTCTCCTATTTGCCTGGGCACAAACAACAGAGACGGACTTTGGTTCTTAAAAGAAAAACAAAATGGCTGTCAACCGTGCAGCTTCAGTTCCATTAGATAAACATTTCTGAGGCAGGTCCTATGCAGGCCACTGGGTGAACAGAGATAACTGAGGCAGGGTCCCTGCCCTCCAGGGGCTCACAGCCTAACGAGGAGGAAAGGCATGTAAAGCAGATGGTTACAATCCAGTTCATACAGGGTGTGGGGAGCGCAAGGTGGGCCATTTCACCAGCCTGGTTATCTGGGAGGGCTTCCAGGGGGAGGCAGTGGCAGAGCTGAATCCAACAGCAGTGAGACCAGCATCGGGTTCTCTGAACAGCCCGACACTCCAGAGCACTTCACACACTTTTGGCAACTGCTTCGGGGACACAGAGGTGAGCGATGGGGGGAAAGCAGTGAAAAGTCCCCTTAGCTCTGCAAGTCTTCAGAGACAGGGCCGTGAAGTGAACTGTGACGCCCCAAAGTCTATATTTTGAAGTCCTAACCCCCTAGCCCTTCACAATGTGACTGAATTTGGAGAGAAGGCCTTTAAAGGGGTCATTACCTTAAAACGAGGCTGCTAGGGTGGACCCTGACCCAATCTGACTGGTGTCTTTATGAGGAGAGGAGATTAGGACACAGACATGCAGAGAGAGGACCATGTGAGGACACAGGGAGAAGACGGCCGTCTATAAGCCAAGGAGAGAGGCCTCAGAAGAAACCAACCTGCCCACACCCTGACCTCAGACATCCAGCCTTCAGAACTGTGAGAAACAAGTATCTGTTGTTTAAACCTCCGAGTCTGTGGACTTTGTTATGTCAGCCCCCGCAAACTGATACTGACAGGCAACCTGGGTTCTCATTTGCAACAGTCACGAGCACCAGCCTCGGGAAAGCTTCTTAAGTCCCCGTAAAACCTGCCACGAGGGAATCACACGGCGGGTGGCAGAGCTCTCCTAGGCAGGCTGACCAACACTTTTGTTTCCCTACGTGCTTGGTGCCTGGAAACTTCCTCTAGAAGGAGGGCAAATTCCAAAAGCTGGGAAACGAGGAAGAAGAGCCTGGGAATTTCAAAGCCTTGCCCCTGCGGTGTCCACTGTGTCTTATGTGTTGGAACCAGAGTCAGGTGACGTATCCCTCACCAGGGTGGGGTGAGGGAGGCTGAGCCAGACCAGGACAGATTCAACAGCTCCACGGTCAGTGCCCGGCTGACAGCACTACATCTGACCACGAGCAATTTTTATTTAAAAAAGAAATCCAGTTGTTCTAAACTCTTGGGATGTGGCCCCAATATTGGTTTTTCTAAGTTACCTAAAAACACCAGTAATGAAGACATAGGAAAATATTCCTTCAGTGACCGCAATGTCAGGCCCCAAACAGAATCCACTTGCAGGTGCGAAAGCTCCTTGCTTTTCTGGACTCCTGGGCCGGCTGGTCCAGGCACATCGGGGCACAGAAGTGACGGGGCTCTACCTGGGGCTCTTCCACAGAACTGGAGCATCGCACACTGTCTACCCTGAAACCAGAAACTGGTCTAGTCCAAGCGCAGTGCCAGGGCCATGGCGAGCCCCAGGAAATGTCAGCATTTCTGCCAATTCCACCAGCACTACAACTGCGGCCGCTGCTGCTTCTAATCGCCACCCCACTCCCTCCGTAATTCCCATCGTCATGTACAGAATCCTGCCTGGTCCAATCTTCTCACCGTCCATCTCCAAGCTCACGGCCATGTGCCAGGAGCTGAAGGGAATGGGGTTCAGAGAAGTCACCCCCAAGCTTTACACCAAGAGCAGTGACCCGCTATTGAGCACCAACTATAGGATTCTCTTCTAATAAGCCCTTCACCGACGGTCTCACTTGCGCTCACACTAGCTTCTAAAGAAGACGGGGTGATGTTCAGAATGCGTAGCACTGGCAAAGGAACGGGCTCAGCCCAATGAGAATGGGCATGCGCAGACACTCGGCACAGCCCAATCCGATCCCGGTCTGTGACTCAGCCGCCACACCGCGGTGCCAAAAGCTCTACGGCTCAGGGCCGCTCTTAGCAGGCAGATCATCGCCTACTAACAAACCCTCTCTAATCCCCTGCCAACAACCTGTGGGGGAGGAAGAATTCACATTCTGCAAAAGAGGAAAACGGAAGCCGGGGCGGGGCGGTGACTTACCGAAGGCCACGCAGCAAGTCAGCGCTGGATCTGGATTCAAGCCCATTGTCCCCAAGTCTAGTATCAGGCTCTGCCCACCAAGCTCGGCTGTCTCCTTGCTTCCCTTCTGCAGAAGCAGCAGATTCTCCCCGAACTGGGAGTAAACCAAATGGAACCCCGCCCCCCATGAATTAGGAGGAAGACTCCCGGAATGGTTCTCAGCGGCAGTGTGCATGGAAGGAAAGGGAAGAGAGGAAGGAAGCCGGAGAAGCAGACCCCTGCCCTTACCCCAGCGTCACCCTCACCATCACTCAGAAAAAAGTCCTGCGCCATC
The DNA here is from genome assembly GCF_937001465.1 of Orcinus orca. NCBI lineage: Eukaryota > Metazoa > Chordata > Mammalia > Artiodactyla > Delphinidae > Orcinus > Orcinus orca. Next base: position 118,587,483 of record NC_064562.1, read on the forward strand.
AGCATCTGATTCTCCAATGCTTAGCCAATTGGATGGAGCCCTCGATGAATCATAACGGATTCTGCACAAACCCGGCTGAACAGCTTTCAGTAAAACTTGGCGAATGGCCGCAAAATGAAAGGATTCTTGGGGTTTAATCAAAGTGAAGGGAAATAACCGAGCCTCCTCATGCCAAGCGGTCCCTCAGGCTCTCCCCCCTTCCACACCTCCTTCTCAGTCAGCGGGGACCCGTGCCCCACGTGACCATCTGAAGACCCTGCAAGACATTCAGACACAGACACTCGCTCTGCTTAATAAGGCAGGAAAAGCAGCCCCAGTGCTTAGAAAGCTTTTCAGCAACAAGGTTAAAAGTAAAAAGCATCTCCCACTAAGAGGAGCGGACAAATATTGAATTTACGGAAACCGCCTATTTCCTGAATACCCTGGGTGGCCTAAGTCCTAAGTCTCCAGGTGTTCACACAGCCTTCCAACCTCCAACTCTGTGTCGCTGCTGGGAATGGTGGTCCCATGACAGGGTTCTCCGCGTCTCTTTGTCCCCAGGACTCCAGAGGCCCCGCGTAAGTGGGGAACTCGGTGCCGACTGGTTGTGCCTTATCTAAGCAGTGGTGACTTAGAAACCTCACTTTATCATGCATCTCACCACACCCCACCCCACCCCCTGCCTTTATCTCCTTTCTGGTTCCAGGCTGTACCCTGGCTGAGATCGAGGTCCCCACCATCTGATGTGTCAGTGTTTGTATGTTACACTCACTTCAACACTCCAGGGTCCCATCCATCCTTGGCATTGTGCCAGGTCCCTGGCTGGGAGGCAATAAGGCAAGACCCCTCGTCAGGGGCAAATGCACAACCAGCGGGGACAGGGGGCCAGCACAGGGGGAGCGGTAGCCAGTACAGAGGAAGAGCCTGGGCTCCGGAAGGCTTCCTGGAGGAGGAGCCACACAAGCTGGGCCCATAGGACAAACAGGCCTTGTGGGGCAGGGGCATGAAACGAGAATGGGGGGAGGGGCAAGGCATTTCAGGCAGAGAATTTATGGGTGCAAGGTTGTTCCCAGGCGAGAGTGCTTGGCAAGTTCTGCAAACATCAAGTTTTCAGTGGGGCTGGAAAGAGTGAGCTGGGCAGCGGCGGGAATGAACTGGAGGAGGTGAGGCCTGAGCTGGCCCAGAAATGGTCAGATCCATCCAGGACTAGGGGTGGGGGCAGGCAGAGGGAGGCAGGGGAGGGCTCAATGCTGCCCTGAGCACCTACTCTTCACAGGGTCTTTGCACAGACGGTCTCTTAATGATCATGACAACCCACAGCCTCCTTCTCTCCCCTCCTCACCATAATCATCATCGTCATCAGCGCATACATGGCCCCAGGATGGGCCCACCAACAGACCCCACTCCTGTTTGAGCGTGGCCTTCCTCACACCCCCTCTGCCTTTCCTTCCAGTGCCAGCTGCCCAAACTGGATCCTGAGATGGTCTCTGACTCTACCTTCCCAGACTCCAGAAGAAGAGGCCGAGCAGCAGATGGTAAAATGTGGAAACCACGTAAAAACCACTGTCTGGTGTTTAATGGACTGAACTGTGTCCCCCAAATCCACATACTGAAGCCCCAATACCTCCGAATGTGACTGTGCTTGGAAATAAGGTGTTTGAACAGGTAATTAAGTTAAAATGAGGCTGCTAGGTCGGGGGTCCTAATGCAATAGGGCTGATGTCCTTACAAGAGGAAGAGAAGAGCAAAGGCCACGTGAGCACACAGCAAGAAGACGGCTGTCTGCAAGCCAGGGAGAGAGGCCTCAGGAGGAACCATCCTGCTGGCACCTTGATCCTGGCCTTCAGCCTCCAGAACTGGGAGAAATAAATTTCTGTTGTGTAGGCCATGCCATCTGGGGTATTGTGTTATGGCAGCCCAGACAGACTAACACACTTGGGAGGTCCTAGCAGGGCTGAAGGGGCAGCCAATGGGGAGGAGGCAAAGGAGAGCTCCAGTCCCAAGGCATGTCTTCCCTTTAAATGCCAAGGCTCTGCCTGGGGGCTAAACATGACTCCTTCTCTCCCAGCCCCCTCCACCCAATTCCAGAAATTCTGGGCAGGGAGAAAAAAGAGCTGTGAATCAGTCAGATGAGCTACGTTGGATTCGAGGCCTTGACCCTAACTCATTCTGCAACGTGGGGCAGCCACTTAACCCCATGGCCCCCCCTCCCTAGAACAGAAGAGGGGCCAGCGTGTGTACTTCACAGCCTCTGTGGGCATCGTGGCCTGCGTGAGCGCCGTGGCAGGGAGCCTGGTGCGGTCACGGGGCGCTCAACAAACACGAGCCCCTTCTACAGCCATGGTTTGCACCTCCCCACATCTCTCCATCCCTGAGAGTCACAAGAGCTCGCACATTCATTCTGGGGCGGAACACCAGCCTTCCAGTCCCTCTAAGGGCCAGGCAGCCTAGGGAGACGGGCTTCTTAAAAGGTCTGTTTGGTCAACCCACTTTATGAGTCCATCTTCCAGGTAGACATCGGCATAGAAGGACTGGTCATCGTTGATGATTCGTCCACCCTTGATGAGGAGTCGGTCACTCTGAAAAGCCAAGCAAAGTAGTAAATGTTATTAGAGAAGAGCCAGGAAATGTTTTTTTTCTTTCTAACTTTTAACATAAAAATTTTCAACTCTTTTCTAAAGTAATGGTATTAAAAAGCCCCCTGTGAACCTTCACCCAGATTCTTTAAATGCTTCACCATTCTCCTTTCACCTCTTTCCCCTCCAAACACTTTGGCTTTGTTTTTGCTGAGGTATTATAAAGCAAATCCCAAATATCATATAATTTCACCTATAAATACTTTAGTCCATAATCTCTAACTGTTGAATATAATAAAACTCAATTTAGAGGCATTTTAAGAGACAGTGAAATGATCAAAAAATGAATGCAACTCCCCCAGAAAAACTCCAATCAACGTTCTGATGTTTTTCTCCCATTTCCCTCTACTTTCCATACTTGTGATTCTGGCACACACAGCCATTCACTCAGCCATGCACCCATTAGATACCAGCCGATTGCCTCGGCTCCAAGCCCGGGGCCAGGCCCTGATGAGCCAGGGTAGAATGAGCTCTCGTGGAGCTGATGAGGGAGAGACAGAAGTTTAACAAATCCTGGGAGCAGGTGGGGTTCCAAAAGGGGAGAAGTATAGGGTGCCCACCGTGGCCACAAAGTAAAAGGGCTGCCAACCTTATTAAAGGTCAGGTAAGGCAAGCTCAGATCGAGAAAATAATTCTAGATAAGCTGAACCAAACAAAGGGTGGGGGAGAAGGCCAGTACGGTGAGTGCTGGGTGTCTGGGCAGAGAAATGGTGTGCCAGGTCCCAGAGGCAGCAAGGGAGGTAGCAAATTCTAGGAGCTAAAAAGAAAACAGGATCGTGTCCTTTTTGCATTTTACCATAACCATAGTTTTTAAGTGGCTGCAAAAGATTCCATTTTGTGGATGCACAATAGATGGTTAATTTCCCCCATTGTTCTTTCTAATGTTTCACAATGATACATATTGCTATAATGAACATCTTTATGCACAAAGCTTTTCCCTGAATTTGTACTATTTGTTAGGCTAAATTCTCAGAAATGTAACAACTGAGTCAAACAGTATAAACCTTGCGCTCAGCCCTTGATAAATATGACCAGATTGCTTTCCAAAAGTACCTCCCCAATTTGCCATCCCAAGACCACCAAAACACCCTTGGTTATCATTAATATTTGTTAATCTGCATTTCTTGGAGGCTGAGAATTTTTTTTGCCACGTGCATATTTACTATTTGTATTATCTCCTAGCGGGAGATGGGGTGATGGATAAAACACAGCTTCTGCCCTTAAGCCCCACCCTTTGGTCAGGAAGACAGACAGGAAACAGACAGCAACGATTCAGGGTAGCCACCTCAGAAGGAGTGTCTTGCATGGGTTCCCCTGGAGGCAGAACCTGAGACAAGGATTGAGAGGCAAGCAGTGATTCTGGGAGGTTACTCCACGAAGCGGAGTGAGGGAGGCAGGCACTGATCTGGCTAACACTGTGAGCAACTGGGGCTCGATCCCGCCGGGACACTCTTAGGAACCCTCTATCACAGAATGTGCCTCAGATCCGTGCCGGTGGTCCCAAAGCATTGACCACGAGAGGAAGGCAGAGGATGCTGCGCAAGCCTGGAAAAGGAGGGCTTCACCCAAACTCAGGAGTCAGGCAAGGCTTGCTGAGCAGACACAGAGCACGCAGCCTGCTGCGCAGAGCCCTCCAGTGGGTTCTTGTCGCGGTATATTTTCCCCCAGAGTGAAAGCCAGGTCAGCCAGACCCTATTTAACCTGGAATCCTACTATGTAGGCAAAATTCACTCTCTCATTTGATTCAGGTCTGTGCTCAGTGTCACTTACCTGACAGCCCTCCCCTTGGCTGCCCTGTTTGGAACACCTTACACCGCTGCCCTGCCTGCAGACCCCTCACCTCTTACCCACTTTATGTTTACATGGTACTTAATATAGTATATCTGACATAGTCTCTATTTACATGTTTGTTTAAAAATGTGACTTGTCCCACTGACATCAGAACTGTGGTGTGTTACCCCACTGGCTGTGTCAGGCACAACTCACAGGGGGCCAATCATAGACACGTTGCTGTGGATGGATGGTACCACCTAGAGTTGCCCCTGCAGTTTCTTAAGAGACTTAGCTCCATGGGGGCAGAGATTTCATCTATTTTCTTCATTGTTGCATCTCTGATACTTTGGACACAGCCTGGCAGGATGGATGGATGGATGGATGGATGGATGGATGGATGGATGCCTGAACTGATTCTTGAAGGATGAATGGGTGAAGATGGAGAGAAAAGGCATCACAGCCGTAAGACAAAGAACTATGAGCCGCGAGCCAAGCAAGAGAAGTATGTCCTGTTCTCGAGGAGAGGGGTCTCTGGAGGAAGGGGCTTCAAGCTCAGTCACTCCCAGGGCCGACAACCTCCCTCTTAGCCGTAAGACTGAAGCCAGGACCTAGGGAAAGAGGCATGGGCCCTGCATATCCAGAAGCAGAGACACGCTGGTGTGCAGGTTTCCCCGGACACCAGAAAGCAGGAAACCGTGATTCATCGGCAGCTGGTGCTTGGCTTCTGGAACATGGCCTCCCACAGGCAGCCTTCTGCCTTGTCACATTTAATAGAGGGCTTTTCAGGCTAGTCCTGAAAGGTGGTATTTAATGCGCTGCACGCCAGAAGATCAGCCCCGCCTTGCTCTGCCCTTCCCAGAATCAGACGTTCAAATCCACGCCCCCTCCCTACCAACTACCAGCAGATACTGTGGGCAGCTACCACCGGGGTCCCGGCTCTTTCTGTTCTCAGGGGCCAGCATGTTTCTAAAAAATAAGCCCACCAGAAGGCAAGAGCTGATGTGACTTTTTTCTTTTCTTCCTTACAGTTAGTACTGTGTTTGCCTTTTAACTGGCACTTTCAAAACCGTGTTCTTTGGAACTCCAGCCCAGAGGGGTTTTGTTAGAGGCTGAGCCCAAAGGAGATTCCCAGGTGTAGTGAGTTTAGAAAATTCTGGGTTAAACAGAAGCAAAGATCGTTTTTATGTCAGGAATTCCCAGATCCTTTACTCTGCTGATGTGTAATGTGAACATTCAAGAGGGGAACTGAGTTTGATCTCTTCCAAATTTAGACCCTTCATTTTGCGAGACATTTGACAAAGGGACTCCTCCTCAGAAGACACCCTAAGAAATGTGATTTACGACAGTGACGCTCTCCACGCCTGGTTGTGCTGAGTGGTTCTTGTGGAATGTGAGGTCTAGTCAACCTCAGATGGAAATGGGGCTCGAGATGAGCTGAACTCTCAAATTCACACAACCAACAGGCGTGGAGGTTAGACCCAAGGTTTCCTGACTTCCTGTCCAGCATTCGCTCCAGCAAACACACTTCTGTCACGTTTTTAAACACGTTCACCCTGTAGAATCCATGACACCCCATAATCAGATGCAATTTAGAAAGAACCTGAGGACCTAGCTCTCCAGGATTCCCTTTCTTCATGCAGGAAGTGTGAGTGTGAAAGCCTAAAGAACCATCCCCTCCCCAAACAGTGAATTTTATGATACATAACTTTTAAGAATTTAATAAAAGTCACACCTTTAAAAGAAAAAAGACAATACCCTGCCTCTCCCAGGATTACCAAGAGGAGCAAATAGTCGACAGATATGAACAGTGACGAACTCCGTACAAAATTCATCGTTTAAATACCTTGAAAGAAAATGAACTACCGCATTAAAAACTCAACAGAAATCAAACAGCAAGGGTAGGCCAGAGACCGCCCGTTCCTTCCAGGGTGACAGCAGTGACCTAAAGAGACTTATGCTCAGCATGGCTCACGTCCTCGGATCAGTGCTGTACAACAATAAAATGCCCAGAGTCAGACAGATGCAGCTTCCGATTCTTGCCCATTTGCTAGCCACATGACTTAACCTCTCCAAGCCTCAGTTTCCTCATCTATAAATTGGGGATAACTGTCCCTGCCTCGCAGGGCTGTGGGAGAACCCCACGGGGTACATATATAAAGCACTTTGCCCACGCCCACCAGTGGTGACCACTCAGCAGAGTTACACGTTGTTTATTCTGTGCCATTTTCTGTAGCAGGAACTACAATCAATATTTGCTTAAGGAAAGAATATGTGCAGCTAAAAGAAATAGGCCAGTGGGGGAGACTGAGTCATAACCAGACCTTTGCACTCCAGTGTGGGAAGGGCTGGGACAGAGGGGTGGTGGGAGCAGAGGAGGCCTCCACTCCAGCCCTTCCAGGGGAATCATGCCTATTCTGAGCTTGAAGAATGAGTAGGAATTAGCCACATGGCAAAGGAGAGAAGAGACTGCAGAGAGAGGGAATGGTGGGGCAAAGGTACGGGGTTCAGGGGAGCCTGGTGTGCTTGGGGGTCTGTAAGTGGTTTCCCTGGCTGAAGTACGACCTCAGGGTGGGCAGGCTGGAGGGGCAAGCAGGTGCTGGCTCATGGGGACTCTAATGCCACGAGCTGGGGCAAGGCTAGGCTGGTGTCGATGCTAATGAAAGGGCTTTCATCACGGAAGAACTCAAACCTACAAAAGTTTCTGAACTGAAGCATCGTCCAAAAACTGGGCAGAAGTGGAACAAGAGACACTGATAACCTTTACATTTTCCTCCAAGCGGGGATTTCTCAATAAGAGTAGGCGCCAGCCGCGTTTACAAAATGTATGAAGAGTCTTAAAATTGTTCACGACTTTTTTTTTTTTTTTTTTTTTTTCGGTACGCGGGCCTCTCACTGTCGCGGCCTCTCCCGCTGCAGAGCACAGGCTCCGGACGCGCAGGCTCAGCGGCCATGGCTTACGGGCCCAGCCACTCCGTGGCATGTGGGATCTTCCCGGACCGGGGCACGAACCCGTGTCCCCTGCATCGGCAGGCGGACTCTCAACCACTGCGCCACCAGGGAAGCTCTTGTTCACGACTTTTGACCTAGAAATCTAATGCTGAAAATTTGTCTTCAGGAAAATATCCCAAACAGAGTCAAAGAATTATACACAAAGAGGTGAACCAGAATTACGGACCATCTTGCAACCACACCACTAATGGGGTGACATACAGCTACTAAAATATTCTCCAGGAATATTTAAGGATAAATAACAGAACTAGACAATAAAATGTTAGGTGGGAAAGCAAAATACCAAACTCTCCACAAGGTAGATCTTTCTGGTAGTTCTTGACCTGAGGTGCCTCCCTATGTCCCCGTGGCCCCTTGCACACACCTCCCCAACAATACTCATCACACCATGGTCACTGTTCAAGTGCCCATCTCCTGCTGGGCTGGACACCCCTCCACGGCCAGGACAGCCCTGTGTGAGTCATCTCCAAATCCCCAGGGACCAGGCATAAACCTTACACAGTGTTTAGCAAGTGTTTGCTGAGTGGAAGGAGAGCGGGTGATAGCCAGGAGGCAAGGAGAGAGGGAGGGAGAAAAAGAGTGTTTGAAATGACAGAGGGAGTGAGGGTAGAAGAGGAAAGTGAGATAAAGGAGTGATAAAAGGGAAGGGAATATGAAGGAAAGAGGGAAGAACGAAAGGGAGGAAAGGGGGAGGGGAGAAATAAAGGAAGAAGGAGGAAAGAGTAGACTGACAGATCAGAAACCTCTCTTCTCTGCTTTTAGAATTCCCTGAAAGCCTAACCCTGTGGCTTGGGAACAGAAGCCTGCTTAATGCAAAGCCTGTCTAATACAGATGAGGCTGGAAGGCCTTCTCACAAGGGGCCCACCTAAACCTCACCACTTCTCTATTGCCAAATATCCTGGGAGTCAGAGGAGTATCCCAGAGAAGGGAAGGCCTTCTCCAAACCTACCGTTAATCTCCACTCCAGCCCAACCGGGAGGAAAGAGCTGGTGTTGGCGGGATGCCTTTGCTCTCTTCACAAACATTAACTGCTATGTTGAGTGCCGCTTACAAAAATGAACCTTTAAAGCTTCAGACATTCTTACCCACACAACAGCAAAATAAACAACAGTCAGCCTCAACCAGGAGGGGAGGTCTGGATCACAGTGCACCTTTTGCATCACTGTCTGTCCCTGAGCGAAGCATGACGCCTCCCTGCATTCTGTTCTCCCTCCTTTCCTGCATGGTGGGAATAAAGTCGGTCGTTTCCAATCCAAAGTCAGAGGAGTAGAAAACTCATTACGGTCTGCGGAGCCTCGGAAGAAAAAAGAGGTGCTACTCTCATCAAACCAACAACTTACCCCCAAGTCACTAGTTTAGCAACCTTGGCTCTCTGAAAAACTGTAGAGAACAAAAGCTGTTATTACAGAGACAGAGAAAGGCAGTAACTTTATCATCAAGGAGAAGATGTTTGATCTGGGTTCTGAAATAGGAGAAGTTCATGAAGCCGAAAAATGGAGGAGAAGGAGAACAGTCCAGCAAAATAAATAGTATATACACAGCAGTGTTCTGCAGTTTCCAGGTTCCACGCTGTAAACGAGGAAAGCAAAGGGGAATGTCGTGCTGTCCGTGGTCCTGAAACACCACTGGGCACTGGGACAGCGAGGTTTCTCCAAACCCTGGGACCCTGTCCCTCTCCCTCCTACCTCACCCAGGCTTGGAGTCCCTCACTGCTTTTCTTTCTCAGCTCACAGGCATATCTGTAATCTTTACATTGCCACGGAACAAAAACAATCATAGATTATGTTTCACAAGGTATGTAGTTGGTTTCAAATACATTTCACTCTGAGTGCCACCCTATCAATACTTTAATTATCCCACCCAGAAAGTTGCGGGGAGGGCATGTGACACTCCCATGTCCCCTCTCCTACAATTCTTCACTAATACACACATCGGAATCTGGGGTCAGTGAATGAATGAGTGCCAAAAACGGATCTCAGAGGTCTGGCTTTCACACGAAAAGGGCAGCTCCATCCCGGGGCTGCAGGGGCACACAGATTCTCATGAGGCTGCCTGATGTATCCGTGGGAAGGGGCTCAGAGAAATTAAATGAAAAGTTACTCCTGGAAAGATGAAGAATATCTTCCTCTCCAAAGGGCAAGTGTGAAAACGAGTCTCAAAAAGATAAGGGAAGCCGCATTTGGTAGAAATGTGCTTGCCCATGCATTGAGTGCAGGTGAAACGGTTTTCTCGTAAGGCAAGGAGATGTCAAGGTGAGTTCTGAAAGTTATTAGTCCTTCAGACTCTACAAGTCACTGACACTAAGGCTCACGCTGCAACTCAAACATTCAATAGGACAGGTAGGCACACCCCTCACTCATGCAAGTACAACTCACAACATGTCACCAGAGCCTAGATTAATCCTGAAAATCCACTGGGATTGTCTGCTAAAAACTCCAATCCAGGTGTTTTTGTCAAGATTTTCATTTGCCAGGTCTAGTTTATGGGCCAGGAATTTGTTATTAACAAACATGTAGGATAATCTTGATGGAGACCCTCGGTGGTAGATTGTGTTATTTCTTTCACAATCCTTCCTGCCTTCCCACACTTGCCATGCTCCAATGTGGGTGCAGGGCTCTCCCCGCCGCACTGACTGCGGGTGTGCCTACCTGAGTTGCTTTGACCAACAGAATGAGAGTGGATGTGACTGCACCAGTCTGAGCACGAGCTTTTAAGAGGCACGTGGGTTCCAGCTCCATTTCTTGAGAGTCCATCCTCCACCATGAAAACCACAAGACCCAAGGAATGGTGTCTCCTTCAGTCTGAGTCCCAGTATGAGATGCTATGAGGAGCATGCCTGACCCAAAAAGAAGCCTGAAGATAAATCTAGCTAAGCCCTCCTAAGTCTCTGCCACCCGCAGACCTGCGAAAAACAAACAACTATTTGTTACTGTAAGCCACAGAACTACAAGGTTGTTTGTTACGTGGCATTATTGCATCAAAACGAATTGATACACCATCCAAAATCTGTGCTGGGAGTCACAGCCACAGTGATCGCTGTCTGAGAGATTTTCCAGCTCAAATACTTCATAAACCCAGGACTCTGTTCCTTCCTTTCATGACCAGAGCCCCCTTCCTCCCTGGCTCCGCTCACAGATCGCCCAACCAGACTCCTTGCGGTGGCAAGTGCTGCCTGCAGTGCAGCTGCACACTCTTATTATTTATTCACAGAAACCCAGTCCATTTGCCTTTGATTCTGCCTCAGGGGACGGCCTGTCAGCCGGTGGTGCTTTGCCACACTTTTCAGGAAAGCAACCCTGGAAGCAGCAACAGGCCTGAGATTGAATATAACGAGCACACATTTGTTCCCACCCGCATGGGTCAAGGACACAGTGGCATTTTCCTCCTTCATGAATCAGAAATACAGGAGGTCGGGCTTCCCTGGTGGCGCAGTGGTTGGGAGTCCGCCTGCCGATGCAGGGGACACGGGTTCGTGCCCCGGTCCGGGAACATCCCACGTGCCGCAGAGCGGCTGGACCCGTGAGCCATGGCCGCTGAGCCTGCGCGTCCGGAGCCTGTGCTCCGCAGCGGGAGAGGCCACAACGGTGAGAGGCCCGCGTACAGCAAAAAACAACAACAACAAAAAAAAACAAAGAAATACAGGAGGTCTCCATGGATTGCAGGCCTTTTCTGTGAGCTGAGGCCCATTTCCATGACAACTGCAATTTTAACAGCGAGATTTCAAGCTCCATTGTACCTGACAGACATTCAGGAAATATTCCCTGATGGAGTATCTGGCATTAACATAACACACCTCTGTCATGACCCCAGGAGTGGGCAAGGTCTTCAGGCTCCCTATAGAAGGATGATGCTAGCTAAATCTGTATATACGTGTAGACCCATTTCTGCATTTTTTCATCTCTGCCTTTTACCTTATATAAAGCAATCTGAACAGGAATCCTTGGCCTTCAAGAAAACCACATTCCTGAGTACACACTAAGTATCACTTCTGCATTACATGGGTTTTCATGTTTAATTCTGAAGTCACCTTAAGAAGTGGGTATTATTGCTACAAATAAGGAAACTCAGAGAAGGGAAGTGATTCTGCCCAAGGTCACACAGCCAGGAGACGGTGGAGTCAGATGTGAACCTAGTCACCTGGTACCTACAAAGTGACGGCCCAGCATCCCGTGGTAGTTATCCCGGTGTTCTCCTCACTCTACCTAGTTAAGATGTCTGAGCCTCAGTTCCTTCCTTTGAAAAACGGGAATAAGCAGGAATAGACCATACATCTCAAGCCCATTCCCAATGCCATGCACCTCACCGGTCCTTCTGACAGGATTGTTGTGACTGTGGCCAAAAGGGAGTAAGGCAGATTAAAGGGCTCTGGAAGTTGGAAAGGGCTCTCCAGTATTAAGACATTCAAGGCAGAGCCCTGTTCACCTGATAAACACTGACAACGCCTCCTGTAAGCCAGATGCTTCTACAACTATTATCTCATTCAATACTCATTTAACAAAGAGGCAGCGCTGTCTGCTGGTTAAGGACATGGCAGTAGAGGCCAGAACACCTGAGCTCTAATCGGGTCCCGCACTTACTACCCTTGTGCCTTAGGCACGTTGACCTCTCTGTGCTTCAGTGTTCCATCTATAATGCAGAGCGTGGTTTTGAAAGTAAAATGAATTAATGCGTGGACAGAGCTCAGTGCCTGATTTTTAAAGTCTCCCCATTGTGGGGAGATAAATCTCATTCAAATGCCCAGTTCCATCTTCAGCTTCTCTCTAACCTCTCACACCCCAAACCCAACTCTTTTGTAGACCTTGCTGCATCTGCTCCATTGTTCTCATACCCCCCTGCTGATTTCCACCTCCCACAGCACCTGCTCCAGGTCAGCCCTCCCCACCTGTCTCCCTGCTGCCTGCCTTGTCCCCTCCACACGACAGCCAGTGACCTTTCTGGTCACAAATGCAACTATGGCGTGCCTCTCCTTAAACCCTTCACCAGCTTGTCCTCACATGCAGGACAAAGTATGCCCTCCCAGGCTCTGGCCTGACCCCTGCCCTCTCCTGGCCTTGTGCTATACTCGTATACTCACACTATATGCTGGCTCTCTGAGCTGCACTTTCACACCCTGTGCCTTTGTCTGTGGCATCTGCTACCTGGATTTCTTGCAACTCACCTTGTCAGGGGCAGTGTCCAGCTTCCAGGAACATGTGCTTACCTCCTGGAGTTCCTAAAGTGTAAGGCTTGCACCCTTATTAGCATTGTTTCCCAACTGCACAGAACTTCGCCTATTGGCTCATCTTTATATGTCCATTTCCCGCATGAGACTATGAGATCCTTCACACCAGAGACTACAGCTTGTTCCCACACAGCTTCTTAGCTGGGTGACCTGCGGCAATAACTTAATCTCTGTGTTTCCGTTGTTTTTTGTTTTTTTTCTATTAGTGGAGCTAATCAAAGTACCCAACTCACAGGATTACTTAAGATAAGTAAAAGTTCACGACACAATGAATACCAGGCTATGAAGCCCAGTGCTCTATGCTGAATGTTGTGTGGCTGTGCATTTGAGGAAGCTGGGAAAAGCTTCCATTGCTTTTATCAGTTTCTCAAAGGAGTCTATGGACCCTGAAAGTATTTAAACCAGTTTAAAAAGTGCCCAATAATTAAAGTTTTATTTTGGATCCATTTTGTTCTACATGCTCAGAAATAAAGGACAGCAAAAAGAAAAAAAGCAGAAAAGAAGGGAAAAAAGGAGAGAAAAATCCAAACACTGTACTTGGAAATTGCAGTAAAGAACTGGGGCTATTTTGGAAAAGAGAAGGTCCTAAGTAACTGAGAAATATTGTCCAGAGCCTCTAGGAATATCCGTGTGGAAGAGGAAGAAACCTGTGGAAAATTCTGAGGGCAAAAGGTAGACTCTCCCTTCTACATGCAAAAGACTTTCCAACAACACAGCTGTCCAAGAGTAAAGCAGGCTGCTGTGTGAAGTGGTGAGATCTCCCTGCCACTGGAGGTGGGCAAGGAGTGGGTACTTGCAATTCCTACACTAGAGGGGAGACTGGGGGTGGGGAAGAAGCAATGGACACTCCTTTCTGCCGCCTCAAATGCACAAACACAGAAAAATTTACATAATTTAAAAGGTTCCTTTCAACTTCGAGGTTGTATAAGTCAAATATTTGCTTCGGATTTAAACCCTAAGGGGCTATGAATATGGTCTGATATAAAGTACACGGCAGCATAATTTGGGGACAGGTACAAAATCTCGAACAGCCACCTCTTTGCTTTATGCAATTCTGCATCAGAACCATGGAGTTTTCCCATGGAATTGACCCCAAGTTCTAACGCCAAGCAGTTATTCGGTCAAGACCCTGGGGAAATGTGTACTTTAATGATTCAACATATATATATGGAAGATTCCTCTTGTAAAAGCTTGCTTTCAGTGTGAAATGCAGTGAAGCCCATTAATATGCCAGGCCTGCCTTCTCCCCACTGCCAAAGTACCACTTGGGAAGTCTTTATTTTTTACCTCCAAAAACCCTTCACGCCACCCTCATCTCCTTCTGGATGGTAACTACCTAAATGCTAAATCCGTGGATAGGACATTTGTTAAGGTCAAATGCAAGAGTGTCTTAAGACCTCACTCAGCAAAGATGCAAAGCTTGCAATCTAGTGGTTTTTGTTTGTTTGTTTTGCGGTACGCGGGCCTCTCACTGTTGTAGCCTCTCCCGTCGCGGAGCACAGGCTCCGGACACGCAGGCCCAGCGGCCACGGCTCACGGGCCCAGCCGCTCCGCGGCCATGTGGGATCCTCCCGGACCAGGGCACGAACCCGCGTCCCCCGCATCGGCAGGCGGACTCCCAACCACTGCGCCACCAGGGAAGCCCTGCAATCTAGTTTTTATTCATCCACTCACAGAATATGGAGTCCCTGCTATGAGTCACCAATGCATAAGAGTGCTCCTGAGGAGATGCTGAGGAAAAGTAGATGTTGTCCCGATCCTCCAAGTGTGCACAGTCAAGTGGACAAACCAAAGTTACCCAAGTGGGAGTGCACCTGGGGCACAGGCCCAAGGAAGGAGTAGGAAGCTGAAACTTCATACGTCCATAGCCATCACTTCCCTCCTATTACCTGTTTACTCTTGTTTTCTAGACCAGCCTCTCTGTGAAGTATCCTAGATCCCATTCCATTTCCTAAGCCACCCATTCAGAGTTGTCTTTTCTCACTAAGAGCAAACTTAGAATTTGGTCTTTGCATCTCTCTACGGCAATGAATCTCAACCTTCCTGTGTTCAGGACATAGTTACAAATGGTATAAAAATTTGCAGCAGTCTTGAAGGGATTAAAGACATAAAACACCACCAAATGAGTCAGCAGCAATCACTACCATGTCATCCCAACTACAGTGTGACTGTGTCCATCTCAGAGGGCCTTTCGTGTCTCCTTAATTGAACTTGCTTACTCTTCAGCACCATGGTGCTGCGCTGTCCACTGCCCTGACCCTATTCTCTTATATGCTCAAGGGGCAAAGTCTTCTGATGTCCCCTTTCCATTACAAGAGCTTCCTTTTCCTCACAAAAAAATTAGACACTATTCCATACTGTTCCGTTCGTGAGTGCTCAGGGATCTACCTGATAGATGTTACTAGAACAATTTTTAGACTTGGTTGTAGTAAACATAAACTTTAAATGCTGATCAAAATTTAGCAGCACATCTACACAGGATTTTTTCAGTACACCACTGTGCTCACAGCACATGGGCTGAGAACCACTGGTTGCTGGAATATCTTGCATGTTCCTATCTTCCACCAGCGCCTCTTGTACATGGGTCCTTAATCTCTATTTCTGGGCCTTGCCTCTCACCCCCATGCCGTTCTGTGTTTCTAATTGCCCAGTGAGACGCCTCACTTTGGTGATCATTCCTAACTCTAATTCAGCCTAGGAAACGATGCAGGCCTTTTCTTTCAAACTCACCCCTTAAACTTCCTGACCACCTCGGTATCAGCTCCAACAGGTGTTTATTAGCATCTCCGATGGGCCACGATGTTCACATTTAATCCTCATATATCTGCTCTAGAAAGACTAACACTGGGCTCTTTGCCATCAGTTTAGGCCTTGATCATGCAACTTGCTTTGGCCAATGGTTATGAGCAGATATGAAATGCACCATAGCTGAGCAGGACTTCTTAAAGGTATTTGTGCTTCAAGCCTCTGCTCCTTCAGCCTGTGTCTCAAGGTGAGGAGATCCAAGGGGCAGACCCATTGCTCGCAACAGCCAGGGGCAAAGCCACAGCCAATCCAGGTCCTCATGTAACATGGGCAAGAAATAAATGTATGTTGCTGAAAACCACTGAGACTTCGGATTGTTTGCTATGGAACAAAGCTAACTAATACACCATCTTGCAGTAAGAATAATAACCGCTAACCCATTGAGCATGTACTATGTGCAGGTACTATTCCAAATATCTCACATATATTAAGTCATTTAATTCTCAAGGGAAAAAAACCCCTATGGAGTATTACTATTATTACCACTTTACAAATTAGAAAATGGCTGCATAGAGAACATAAGTGATTCGCCAAAATTACACAGCAAGTAAGTGGAGCAGCTAGGATTCAAATCCCAATAGTCTGGCTTCAGAATCCACATTCTTCCATGTTGCCTTCATTATACCATCCTCCCAGTTCAAGAACTTCCAGAGGCCTCCTATTACCCACAGAATCAAGTCAGAATATCCTATAACTAGGAGCTGAATTATCTAATCTAACTCTGTAAAGAAAAGGAATCTGAGACCTAGAGAACTGACTTGTCCAAGATCAAACACCCCATTTGCATTTAAGCCAGACTTAGAACCCATGGGCTATTTCCATCACTTTGGGTGCATTCTGCCTGACTTCCAAAGCCTTGTAGAATTCCCCAATCCCCCAGCCATTCAAATTTATTTCAAGATCCTCACCCTCGGATTTAGCTATGTAAAACTCTTATTCTCTTCTGACAACATTCACTCCCCAGCCCAGGTCTCGACCCTGCTGTTCCACCTGCCTTGCATGTTCTTCCTTTGTCTCCACCAATCAAATCCCTCAACACCTAGCTCATGCCATCCCCTAAGCCCCAAGAGGGCACCTCTTCTTGCTTCTGCCAATGCTGAGCCCTCCCTTCCCTGAACTTCTCTAACACCTGTGCTCTATTCCACACTTACCCTTTGGTCATTTTTAAGTCGTTCCATGTATGTGCAATTTTTCACTTAGATGGAAAGGTCAGGATCATGAAATACTTTTTTTTTTTTTTTTTTTGCGGTACGCGGGCCTCTCACTGTTGTGGCCTCTCCCGTTGCGGAGCACAGGCTCCGGACACGCAGGCTCAGCGGCCATGGCTCGCGGGCCCAGCCGCTCCGCGGCATGTGGGATCCTCCCGGACCGGGGCACGAACCCATGTCCCCTGCATCAGCAGGCAGACTCCCAACCACTGCGCCACCAGGGAAGCCTGAAATACGTATTTTTTAACTGCTCATGACACCTTGCACAGCTCAAGGAACAAAACGGTTAAGATATGCAGTTAACAGTCGTTGATTACCTGCCATTCTGAATTTTCATCTCCTCAAAGAGAGCCTAAGTTCGGGGAAGGGAACTATCGTCTATCTGTTAGCCGCTTACTATGTGCCTGGTACATTCACATATGTCATATCATGTGTTTCTGGGTATTCAGTCTTGGCCAAGTTCATTACAAGACACAGGCAATCAGGGCTCAGTTGGCATCGTTATGTTATAGAAGATGTCACAACTCAGTATCACTTGTATGCTCACAAACACTTTTTAAGAATGTAATTTAAAATAATTCTTCCCCAAAGAAAATGGCCCACTTCTTTCTGTCTGATCATGAACTTGACCTGAGAATGTCTGCTTCTCTGCCCTGGATGACAGAAGCTCTGAATCAGGACCATATGTCCAGAAGCACAGCCCCAGTGGTCCAAATCACTGGCAGGTTTGGTCTCTGCTTTTCCTTGAGCCTCAGTCTTGCTATTCTACTTCCCTCTGATTTCACTATATGCAGGATAAATCACTCTAGGCATCTCAAATCCTTTGCATAAAAATGCAATGAGGGCTTCCCTGGTGGCGCAGTGGTTGAGAGTCCGCCTGCCGATGCAGGGGACACGGGTTCGTGCCCCGGTCCGGGAAGATCCCACATGCCGCGGAGCGGCTAAGCCCATGAGCCATGGCCGCTGGGCCTGCACGTCTGGAGCCTGTGCTCCGCAATGGGAGAGGCCACAGCGGTGAGAAGCCAGCGTACCGAGAAAAAAAAAAAAAAAAAAAGGCGATGAGATAAACTAGATACTTATAAGGTAGGCTGAATGCTATCCTCAGGAAGAAGCAAGTTTTTTGCATATTTGTCCATTAGAATAACTAATTCAGTCCGATGTAATTTTTATTTAATAATCTCTTCTCTGCTCATCTTTACTGTTTTACTGTTTGATCTAACACACACACACACACACACACACACACACACACACACACACACGCAAACACACAGATTTCAATCAGTGACTCTCTTACCAGGCAGACCAGCCCATCTACCCTCCCTGCTTGAACAGGACCTCTTCATTCCTCCACAAGCCATTGAAGAAGCTTCCAAGTCTCTATAATCCTGTTTACTCTTTGGGAAACAGGCTGCCTTCCTCACAGGACTGTTCTGAAAACCCAATGAAAGATCACGGAAATCCTTCTGAATGCTGTAATGGTCTGCAAACTCATGATGTCTTCTCTGTAATAACAATACTTCATAACCATGGTGGTGGACACTCCTGCCTCCCCCTTCAGTGGCTCCGTTGGGACAGCTGCTTCTGCAGGGCCACGAGCCCTGTGCCTTTGTTTGCTCAGAGCCACGCCCAGGATGCCCCTACTCACTTAACCACCGCAGTGGGCACCGAAAAACCATTTTAACTAAATTAATCCCGGCTATGCCATTAGTTTTTGAAAAAAAAGCCATACATGAAAGAGAGCTTTATTAATGTTTTAAACAATCCTTGGGGGCTGAAGCCAAGTGTTTTGGCTTCTTCCCTCTTCTCTAGCAGGCTATTCTAGCATCTCAGAAAAAGGCTGAGGCAGAGAAAAGAGGAAAAGACACCATAGTCAACATGAGTAGAGCATTTTTGTGATTCAGCCGTGCCCCTGCCTCTGTCCACACTGTGCCCTGTCTGGAGTGTCCCTTTTCCTCCTCTGCTCACATACTCTCTCTCCTATCTCTAATTTCACTGCTGAATCTGAGACCTTACCCCCTTTGTTCAGATGAGCAAACTGAGGCTCACAGGAGGAGTGACCCAACATCAAGCAGGTGGGGACCCGGAGATGCAGCTGACAGCTGTATCTTGGTCCTTTCTTAAGCCCCACTGGGTCCCTCCACAGGCCACACATACCGTGGCTGCCAAAAACATCTTAACCGTCTCCAGGATTTGCTCTAACTGCACAGAGAAGCCACACTTGGTCACAGAGGTCAGGCTCCTGCAATGCTGACTTTCCTTCAGTTTCCCCAACGGGCCACACTCTTTTGCCACAGAACCCCTCCCTCCTCACCCACCAGGACTAGGCTGGGTGTCCCTGCTGTGGTCTCCTCAGCCTCCTGTACTTCTCCTTATAACACCCCCCCCACCAACATTTTGTGGCTATTTCAGGCTGAAATGTCAGTCTTTGCTAAACTCTGTGAAGGCAAAGGGCATGCCCATCTCATGCCCACTTTCCTTAGCACCCAGACAGTGGCAGGCACAGACCAGGTGCTTATTATTAACTTACCAAATGAGTTCCATTGATTGAACAGGTTAAGGGTGCAGCATGTGGAAAGCCACAATGCCTATCCATTCATTTAATGGCGTTCTGGTTCCTGTCAGACCACGTACATTATCAGCAAAAGGTCCTCAGGAAGCTGTGGGTCCTACAAAGGAGCTCCATCCAAGTCCATCCTCTCTGGCTTCTCCCTTAAACCACACATTTTTCTAGCTGGAGCGGACTATGTGGGCCAAATTAAACACAAATGTTTCATCAAGGACAGCTTTCCCAGGAAATAAGGGGCATTTTCAGCATCTCTCCTCCCCATGCTATTGAAGCTGTGGGATCCACTCCATGTGATTCTCTTTTTTTGTGTGTGTGGTACACGCGCCTCTCACTGTGTGTGGCCTCTCCCGTTGCGGAGCACAGGCTCCGGACACGCAGGCTCAGCGGCCATGGCTCACGGGCCCAGCCGCTCCGCGGCATGTGGGATCCTCCCGGACCGGGGCACGAACCCGTGTCCCCTGCATCGGCAGGTGGACTCTCAACCACTGCGCCACCAGGGAAGCCCCCATGTGATTCTCTTTTACACATGCGTTGACTACCTGCTTCGTACAAAGGACTAAAGCAGAAGGATCAGCCAGCAGTTCTGAAGCCCTTACTGTGTGCCTACGAAACACTAAGCACTTTGCCAGTGTCCTCTCAGATGCTCAAGGGTCCTGTGAAATGGCCAGTGCTAAGCCCACTTTGGATATAAGAGCACGGAGGCTCAGAAAGGAGGCAGAGCAGAGATGCACACCCAGATCCGTCTGCTGCAAAAGCCTGAGCAGTTTATCTCCACTCCAGAGGGCCACAGCCTGCAGGCAGGGTGACCGCTGCGGCTGTGCAGGCAGAACTACACAACTCCGGAGGCACTGTTCCCATACACCTGCCTCAAAGACCATCTGGCTAAACATGCTTCTTGGAAACCAGGATCCTGAATGGGGCACAGACCTGCTATGGGCAATAGTCACAAAGGTACCCTGGGTTTCTGACTCATCAGTCACTGCATCCCCTCTACCTCCATCTCCTGCCTCAGTTCCCCTGGGGTCAGGGTTGGAGAGGAGGAAAGCCCGAACCGGCTAGTGCAAATATCCAGTTCGTTCCTCCCACACTGCCTAGCCCAGGGCAACCACATCCCTTCCATTGATTCTTAGCCGACTACAGTGTTAAGGG
The DNA here is from genome assembly GCF_937001465.1 of Orcinus orca. NCBI lineage: Eukaryota > Metazoa > Chordata > Mammalia > Artiodactyla > Delphinidae > Orcinus > Orcinus orca. The sequence continues at coordinate 118,607,833 of NC_064562.1, forward strand.
ATTGGTCACTTATACTGCTGTGTCTCAGACGGCAAGGATTAGGGATGGGCAAGAGGTGGTCCCCACCCTCAGGGGGCACGTCTCTGGACGGTAACTCAGCAAAGGTCTGCTGACAAGACCTGAAGCTGGGCGGAAGAGTTTTCTAAGAGAGACTCAATCCAGAATTGGGCAGAATGCAGGGCTGTTCTGGGGAGGCAAGGGGTCCCAGTTCTTTCCCAACCTTCCTCTCAATTGCCGCCCCAACCAGTGCTCCAGCCTCTGAGAACTTTATGTGGACAATGCCTCCTTCAAAAGATTTATTGAGAAGATTCAAGAAAACAAGATCCACAATACACTGGGCAGGCAAGTGGGAAATGTCAGCTTCTTCACCCCTACCCACGGCTGCCCTCGCCAAGGTGTTCTGGGACCATCCTTGAGCCTGGATTCTGGATAAAGGAGGATGCTAGGTCTCCTGCCCTCAAACCTCAAGCATCGCCCTGGAGGATTCCATCATGCCTTCCAGCACCTGGCTGCTCAGATATCAGCCACCCAAGGCCCATGGGTTTCACCAGCACCTGTGGTCCACATCCCTCAGGAATGGTTTGGTTCAACTCTGGTGCCAGACAGGGAATGAGGCGGAGGCCAGGTCTCTGGACCCGCTGTGTCCTCAGCTCCCCACCCTGAGACAAAGCATAAAGACCAGGGATCCTTTGTTTCCGGCCACACCCAGAGACACCGAGAACTGCTCAGCCACCGCCACCATTCCCACCCCCCAGTGTTAACCCTTCCCGGGACACAGCCGCCAGGGCCGCCCCATCAGGTTATTTTTAGCTGCAGTGAGGAATGGGAGGGGCTCCTCCATCATGGCGCTGTCTCTAGGTCCAGACTTCCACTTCATCGGTTTGGGCGGGGAGTGGCGGGGGGGAGTGGGGGAGGGGCGGTGGTCGATCATTTTCCTTACTCTGGCGGGGAAGAAACGCTGCCGCGAGGTGCAACAGCTAGACTGTGCAAAGGGCGCCCGCTGGAGGCTCAGCTCCAGGGCCGGAGGGAGGGGGTTCGGACACCGAGCCCCTCCCTCTTTTGTTCAGCTCCGCATCCTCCGGGTCCAAGCCATCCGCTGCAAGCCCGCGGGGAGAGGGACCCGAGGCTCCCGCCCCGCCCCGCCACGCCGGCCTGCCCTCCCCCGCATTGTCCCCAGAGGCTGGGGGGAGGAGGCTGCAAGGCCGAGACCGGCCCCGCCCCACCCGCCGCGACGCAGGAAAGCCCCTCGGGGGCCGCCCGTTAGGTCCCCCTGCGGATCCCGACCCCGGCGGCGACCACCACCACCTCGCCAAGAGCGGCGGGGCCAGGGCGGGGGCCCAGCTTACCGTGATATGCGGAATGCTCTTCTTGCCCTGGTAAGACATGGCCCCCCTCTGGCGCCCTCCGCCCGGCCGGTGGACCTGTGGGGCTGGCTTTCGCCCTGTCTGGCTGTCTCTCGGTCCCGCTCCCCGCGGGCGCGGTGACAAAGGCCCGGGATCAGTGAAGAGAGGGACGGAGGCTCGGCGCCCGCGGCTGCCCACGCGCCCGGCTGCCCCGGCTGCTCGGCCCGCCCGCCGCCGCTGCCGCTCCGGCTGCCAGCACCGCCCGGCTCCGCGAGGAGGGCGGGAGGAGGAGGGAGAGGCGAGGGCGGGAGGAGGGGGCTGCAGACAGACAGCTCCTCCCGGCGGCGCGCAGCCGAGCCCGATTCGCCCCTCTCGGCTCGAACCAGGAAGCGCTTCCCTTCAGATCTCCCCCACTCCGCCCCCCGTCCCCGCCCCTCCCCGAACGCCCAGCCCCGCCGACCCCCACCCCGCGCACACGCCCTCTGCTGGGCCCCGGCCTCGCTCTCGGATTGGGTAGGTCTGGTTTTCAGGGCTCCTTTAAAAGCCAGAGATGAACTTCGGGTGCGCAGGCAGAGGCCGTGGGCAGCGCCACAGGTGTGCAGCAGTGCATCTGCAGGCCTCCCCGAACATCTGCGTGGGGGAGGGAGTGTGGGCCGGGTGCCCAGAACCCGCCCCGGCTGCTGGTGCGCTCGAGGCCCTCCAGGATCCAGCCCAGGCCTCTCGTTCCACAGCCTGCGTTAGTCCCTCCGCTGCGCCACTCCCTGAATAGACCGAGCACATCTCCAGCCCCAAGTCCAAGCCTTTATTCAAACTGTGTCCTCTCTCTGAATATCTTACCTCAGACAGAAGTCTATCTATTCTCCCAGACTCACCTCCTAGGGCTTCTCCATGAAACCTTTCCCTGCCACTCCTCCCACCCCCTTCATTGAACCAGCCTCCCTCCCTCCCTGCTGCAGGGACCCCAGAGACAAAGGCCTAATTAGTGACTGACCTGCTCTACTGCCTGCAGCCCCTCTCTCATCACAGGGCCCCCTGCCATTGGGGCCACCGGCTTATCCCCAGAGCCTTGTCTACCAGACAGTGATTGCTGATTGCAGAGCCAGACCGTTGGCACTAAGGAGCCCAGAGCCCCTAGGACAGGCTAGCGGTCAGGAGGGGGAAAAGGATGTCCTGGTTCCCAGTGGAGAGTGGACACCAGCCCCAGCGCCCATAATCCAGGTGTTGCTTTGGGGAGAGGTGGGCAGGAGTCCTGGGCTAGCTTGATTAACTTCTTGACAGAAGAGGAAAGAGGGAAGAGGGGGAAAGCGGGGGAGCCCTAGTAAGCCCCCATAGGGCTAGACAGGTGCCTCCCAAATCCAGGCAGATTAAAATGCCAACCTTCTACTTTCTGCCTATAAAACCCAAACCCACAGGCTCGGTCAAAAGACCCCACCTTCTTTACTTCCAGCTGCCACACAGAGGGCGGGGTGCCAGCCCTGGTGAAGCTCCCGCCACTCAGGTTAGGGCCTGAAGCCTTTACCTCCACTGCCACCTGGAGGCCAGTCCTCCAGTCCAGGACAGAAGGCCAGAGACGCCTGGGCCTTAAAGTGGAGATAGGGTTTTATGTTCACAAAATAGAAACGGCTTAGTATTCCAGGAACACTAGGCCATAAGTTTCCCATTTCACAGGGGCGAAATTGAGGCTTACAGAGATAGAATGAAATCTTAGATACAAAGCATGTGAGCTGCAGCAGAGCAGTATCTGGAAGCCAGGTTCCTGCACAACTTGTCTAGAGCTCACTCTTGGCTCTGAGTTGGGTCCTAAATTCTTGTTGCTGACCGGAAATTGCAGGTCTCCCTCTCTCTGACACTACATCCCCTTCCTCAGCGTTGCTAAGGGCTAGGTTCCACGAACCAGGGCCCCGCCCAGGCTTCAGTTTGGGCAGGGAAGCTCCAGGATTGGAGAGGAGACCTCCTGCGTATAGGGGGAGGGGCACTCGTCTGCTATTGGCCAAACAGACCACCGCTCCCAAGTGGACTTCCCGGGTACAAAGCGCCGCAGTCGCACAGCCTCGGGCCTCGGCAAACGCTGCGCCTGCGCCGCAGAAACCCCTCCTCCCTCCCCGGGAAAGAGCTTTACGGGCGCGGGGGAAGGGCCCCGGCACCCTCTGCAAAGCTCAGGAGCAGCGAGGCCCGCCGGCCCCCGAACCCGAACCCCGTGGCTGCTCGGTCAGCAGAAAGTAAAACTCTCCCCCACAAGGGAGACCGCGAGCACCTAGGCTCCACAGTTCCGAACCTCGCGTGCTCCTGGAGCCCTTGGCGCGCCGGAGGCGCTGCCTTTTGTCCAGTACCCGAGAAGCCATGGAGAAAGGGGAGAAGGCTAGAGGGGGAGAAGAAAGAGGAGTGGGAGAGGTGAAGGGATCAGCGTCCCCAAGGGCCGAGGCGCGGCTGCGGAGCCGTCCCAGACAGAGCCCAGGGGCGATGCTGGCTTTGGTGACATTGACTGCAGGTCCATCAGGGACGCTCTTGCACAGCTCCCGGCCGTGCACAAAGCTCTCTCGCCTCCCTGATACTCCACCACGCCTTGAGAGAGGCTGGGAGATGCCACCCCCATTTCACAGATGAAGAAGCTGAGGCTCAAGAGGACGCAGAGCCTTGACTGGAAACTAGGATTCTCCGGTATTGGCCCCGGCTTCTTGGTCCGCGGCCCCGAAGCCTCCCGCTCGGGCTGTGAAGCCTGGATCCCAAGCGAGGTCGGACACTAGGGAAGGAGGTGGGCAGGGCAAGATATAGAAGGGATAGGGACAAGGAGACGGGATCCTCTCGATATCTCCATTCCTTGCACACACACCCCCACAGACACACACACCCTCACTGTAGACTTTCATCTCGCGAGGCTCAGGATTCAGGACCACGGAGAGTTCCCGAGCTACCGAGACTGAAGACCCGGGGCGTGGGGGTGGGGGCAGGAGGAGACCCACTATTGGGTCGTAGCAGCCACAGGCCAGCCCAGCCCCCCCCCACTCCTCCAGGAAGCCCTCCCAGATTTCTGTCCAGATCAAACTCTGCCTCCTCCGGGCCCACTGTATGCCTCTCAGAGCATTTAAGGGGAGAAGGGTTAATAAAAATGATGATAAGGATCAAACTCAAATAAACAACAAACACTTATTGTATGCTCACTACCTAGCGGCATTAACTGATTTAATTTTCACAATGAATTTGTTACCCACCCTGACCTAGGGTGGGGCCGGAGTGCTAAACAGGGAACCCAGCACCTATCAGGGGCCTGGGACCTGAGCTGTGCTCAGACATGGAGTTCTGGGGTAAGGCTACAGCTCGTCGGCCCTCAGGTGCTCCAACTTCCGTTTTCCAAGCACCTCACCCATATATCCCAAAGCTGGGTCGTCTACCCATCTTCCCCCAATGCTCTGGCGACCCCAGCTAAAGGGAGATGAGCCATAGGGCCCACGGTCTGGCGTTCCCTCTCCCTGATGTTTCCCCACTTTCGTGGGGGGGGGGGGAACCTCCAAGTCTAGGAGGCTACTGACCCCGGTTCAAACCCCCTCTCTGCCTCCAACTTGCTCTGTGAAGTGAGCACAGAGGCGTTGTGCTGTGGGACTCAGGAGCATCCTCTGAAGATGGTGATTGCGGCTGGCGGTTTCCAGTTCTGTCTGCCCCACGATCTAAATCTTTAACCAAATCCTTGCCCCGGAAAATACAGAGGGAGCACTCAGGAATGGCTTAAGCTTTAAGCCATGTGACCACAGGCATTTCACTGAACCTCTCCCAGCGCCTGGTACATAGTAGGTGCTCTATAATTCCTCATGAGTGAGTGAATACATGAAGGGATGAATGCGGAACAGAGCTCCCTGTCTTTTCGTAAAGCAGAAAATGAGGATCCTTGGATGAAATTAACCCCAGAGGTCCCTCTGCGCTTTAAGGGACCATGTGGCGGCTTTAGCCAACTTACTTCCCTCTCAGAACCTCGCTCTCCCTTTCTGCAGTGGAGGAGCGGGGGTGCTGGATCTCGAAAGACCCTTTGGAGTCTCACGGACTATGCTGGCCAACACTGACCGAGTCGCACAACCTCTCCGAACCTCCTGAATGATGGGGTGGGGGAGGGGCGTTCCGTAGCTCTCCCAAGCCTGGCCGCAGTGGCCCCAGCACTCCTGCCCGGGCACTGCCCTCGGGCGGCCCCACGCCCAGCGACCCGAGGGTCCCGTCCCCTCCGTCCGGCCCACGCGCGCCCCGAGGGTACCTGGCCATTGTCCCGGCCGAGTGGCAGGTCGCGGGGCGCGGGGCAGCGGATGCGCAGCGCAGTTGGTCGCTCGTTGCGCTCGCCCGGCGAACTGACTGCCGAGCCCGAGGGATCGCTCACGTCGCTGGCCGTGTCCTCGCTGCCTCCGGGCCCCGGCAGGCCGACCGCGTCGAGCCGGCCAGCACTGCGCGGTGTGCGCGCGGAGCCTCGGCGGCCCACGCTGTACGCGTCGAAGTCGATGGTCTTATTCTCGTAGGCGCCCTCCACCGCCGCGAACATGCCGCCGTACTTCTGGCGCGGGGTCTGCGCCGCGCTGCCCGGCCGCGCCAGGTACACGGGCAGGTCGTCCTCCGTGTTCCACGCGCGCCGCCGATCCGCCATACCGGTCCAAGGCCGGCAGCCCGCCCGCGCTCCCGCCCACCCGCGGCCCTAGCCACCGCTGTGTGCCGAGCTCAGCGTTCCGTGAGGGCCGAGTCTGCCCAGGCGAGACTGCGGCCCGAGGAGGGGAGGGGCGGGGCGGGGCGGGACGCGAGGCGGGGCGGGGCAGGGGCGGGGCCTCCGGGCGGCTGTCTGAGAGCGCAGCGGCAGGCTACAAAGGACCGGGAGGCGGGGACCGCAGCGAGGGCGGGGAGGGACCGTGACGAGCCCTCGCCGCAGCGCCGAGGGCGGGCAGCAGAACCGCAGTGCCCTCGCCGCCCACCCCGCTCCCCGCCCCCAGGCTGAGCGCGGGACGCGAGGAGTGCGAGGGTTGCTCACCGCGAGCACGCACACACACACGCTCCCGGGGCACACACAGGTTGGTACTAGCACACCAGACAATTATGCCATACAAACACGTGAGAATTGCACAAACATGCTGGCACACACAAGAGTCGATTACACTACACACTCCCTAGACATATGTAGGCTCTTTCACGCACATCAGAGACAATTTTGCACACACATACATGCTTGTACATATTCCTAGTCAGACACACACAAACACACACACACACACACACACTAGAAATTCTCAGTCACGCAACCCAACGCATAGACAGAAACACACTGAGATTGATTGCACAGCCAGAGAGAGACTCTCACACACTGGACACTGCATTCATTCACTCAGCACTATTACATTGAGTGCTCTGCTGGTGCCTGGCACGTTGTTGGCACTGGGGACAGTACTGTGAACAAAATAGACCGAGTTCTGCCCTCTGGGAGCTGACATCCTAAGGAGGAAAGAGACAAACAGACACATAGTGTACCGGGCAGTGCTGCACACCAGGAAGGATGAAACAGCAAAGAAAGAGGGATTCTTTCCTGTGCTGGGTCCACATTCACACTGACAGACAACAGAAGAACACACTTACATGTGAACCAACGACTCACACATGTACACGAGGCTCATGCCTGCAACATCCACACAACAAAGAGATTTTCACGCCGAAGGCAAACTCACAAGATGACTCCACACGCATAAACCCCGACAGGACGCCCACACACAAATCCACACCAGAAATATGGGCAGTCGGGAGCTTAAATAGAAACGCTCCAGAAAAAGACACACAAAGAGATAGATCATCTCACACACGTGCACACACTCCTGTCAGTCACCCAGACAAATATTCCCCATTCCAGGGTCACTTCCCATGACCCATGATGCAGCATACCCCTGCTGAGCTAGGAGCTTGCAGCCTGGGAGTCCCAGGCTTCCTCTGACTAGGGCCAGGGTGAAGGGCGAGGGGCCTGGGGGTCACTCTGCTGGGGCTCCCCTCTACCCCTCTTCAAAGCCAGGTGCCATGTGCCTTCCCTAGATACCCTTGCTCATTTCTCCCTGATCATTATCAGGCAGAGAGTCCTAAGAGTCTCCAGGGACATGGTGGTCCCAGCTGCTCTTTCTGGATGGGTGGAATCACCAGCTGCCGACCCACTCCTCGAGCAAGTTCAGACATGCGGCAACAGGCTGGGTGGGGACCCAGCTGGAAACTTCAGTGCCTTGTGCTGCACCCCACCTCTCACCCTGCCAGCTTCCCGTGCTGGGAACTGTCCCTTCAGTACCCGGCCTCACCGGTTCCAGGAGTCCCAGACTCTGCAAGACTCTGGGGTGCAGGGCAAGTGTGTTTTTAATGAAACCTTCTATCTGTCCTGTGAAATACTGTTCCCAGCACATTCCAGGCAAGGAAATTTCCTGTTGAAGACCACATAGAAACTTCTAAAGCTCCAAAACTATTTGTGGTGACCAAACTCATAGAAACATCAGAGAAACCAAGAATCTGAGTTAGATGAAACTTTTGAGGTCAATCCTCGTACTGGGTTGCCTGAATCTGCTCTCACATCTTGAGGAGACTGTCTCTCCAGCTTTGCTTAAATACCGCTGGTGATGGAGATCTCACTACTTTCCAGGAAAACCCTTTTCATTGGGAGAAAGGGCTAGGCAGTTGTCAAGATTAGGAGGGAGTAACACAGAGGGAGGAGAGAAAGAGTTGTCTTTGTGCAGAAGCAAGAAAGTATAAGAATAATTCCCACCTACAGAGTTTACTACATGCCAAGGACCATTGTAGACTTTTTACATACAGTTACTCTTTTAAGGCTCACAGCGACCTTTGAGATATGTACCGTTTTAGCCACCTTTAACAAATGAGAAAACTGAGTCTCAGGGAGATAAGTACCTTGTCTAGGGTCACAGCTGGTAAATGATGCCACTTTGAATTGAAACACAGTAGTCTGGTCCCAGAGTCTGCATCTTAACCAGTATCATTTTCCCTCCCCCAAGAAGCCTGGCTGAAGAGCTCCCACTGGGAAAGGGGAGACAAAGGCATGAACCTGGCATAGTTAGAAGAGACTAGATTTTTGAGTTTGAATCTTGTCCTCCATGCAACCTTGGGCAACTAATGATTCCACATTCATCCAACACACATCTTGGGCACCCACTGTGTCACTGCCTTTATTTTCCTCCTGACTTTACTAGAGAAGGGGGATCTGACTTTTATTGAGCTCCTACCATAGGTCAGGGTCTATGAACACACTGTTTATTTCCACACATTACATCGTGCTTTCAGCAGCCCCCTTGGGAGATGTTGTCCCCTCCGTTTCTAGGCTGGAATGCTGGGGATGACAAAGCTTCAACCTACTTCTCAAGTTAACCTCCAGGAAGTGACCATGCTGGGATTCCAACTCAGGCTTGTCTGAGTTCTTTCTACAACATCTCCTCATCTCAAGACCAGTAAACCCAGTGTAACAGAAGAAGGGAGGCAGGAAAAAAAGCCAGGGTATAAGTTAGGAAATGCACCCACCAGCCTGCAGGGAGACCAAGGGGAGCAGCGTCTGTCAGAGGCCAATAGAGGAAAGCCCAGGAGACCTGAGCAAACTGCACTTGGTCCAGAGGATGGCTGTCACCTTCCCCTCCTGCCCTCTGATGGCTCTCAGTCCTCCAGGGAAGGAGTGCTCATAAGTGGATTAAACCATGACATCTGGTGAAGGACAGGCCTCCGGCTCATCCTGTCAGATCAGGAAGGCTTCGGGGTGAGGGCAGCGAACAGAGTGGGCAGGGAGAGGACAGGAGATGCCACTCAGCTCTGATCCGTCAGGACTTTTTTGGCAAGCACACACACAAAAAAAGATTTTTTAAAAAACCTCATAAGTTATAAAAATGAGAAAAAGGGAATTGTAGTTTATTGTTAGGTGCATAACACTCAGCAAATCTGTGAGGCAAGTAATGGATTAGCGCACTCATTGTGGAAATAAGGAAAAAGGTTCAGAGAAGTAAAGCAACCTCCCTAAAGTTATATGGCCAGAAAGTGGCAGGGATCCAGTTCAAATGCAGGCCTGTCTGATTCTAAAATGTTTGTTTTCCTCTGCTGCCTCCAAATCAGTTCATAGGGGATTGTGGTGGGCAGAATAATGATGCCCTTTTCACAAAGACGTTTACCTCCTAATCCCAGAACCTGTATATATGTTACCTTACATTGCAAAAGGTAACTTGCAGATGTGATAAAGTTCAGGATCTTGAGATGGGGAGATTATCCTGGTTTATCCAGGTTGGCCTAATGTAATCACAAGAGTCCGTAATAAGTGAAAGAGGGAAGGAGACAGGAGGGTCAGAGTCAGAGAAGGAGATGTGACAACAGAAGCAGGTGCCACAGCCACAGCAAGATTTGCAGATGCAATGCTGTTGGCTTTGAAGACGGAGGAAGGGAGCCCGAGCCCCAGAATGCTGGCAGCTTACAGAATCTGGAAAAGACAAGGAAGCCAATTCTTCCCTACAGTCTCCAGTAAGAACACAGCCTGCCAATACCTTGATTTATAACCCAGTGAGACCCATTCCGGACCTCTCTTCTCCATAACTGTAAGATATTAAATATGTGTTGTTTTAAGCCCCTAGGTTCATGGAAATTTGTTACAGCAAAAATGGTAAACCAATGCAGGCATATAACGGATCGTACAGGACATCCCTCGATTACTTGTGAGAAGTGGATTTGACTTCTGGGAAGATCATTTATTCCCCACCAAAAATGAAGAGTCTTGGGTTCGTTGCCTTTTTGTATTGTGTTAGGGTCGACAACACTATGTAAGGAACCATCAATAAGTTAAACATTCAAAAAAGAAAAAAACAACTTTAACTGTGAAAAAGGATACATTTTAATGTACAAAATTACACAAATTATACATTTAACTAACATAGAAAAATACATCTTGGTAACAAGAGAAAATGCCAGCCTATTTTACACAAGATTGAGCAATCATTACAAATCTTGAAAACACAGAAATGGGTATTGAGTCCGATTCACAACTGGTCAGGAATCTGATGGGCATCTCCGAGGACTGATTGCTCTGTTCATTTCACTGCAGGCAGGAGTTTGGGGACAGCCACTGCTCCAGGACCCAAGGGAGGGTCCCACGGCAGAACATCCAAAAGGAAGTGGGGTCCGCCTATGTTGCCAGACCACTTCCATGTGAACCAATGCTTCTAACCGAGGGGAGGGGCAGAGCATGGACTGCCAAAATTCTGACCCGGTGTTGAGTAATAGAGATGTATAATATAGGAGTCCTTTTAGATTCATGCAATTGCAAGGTGTCTAGTTATTGTGCATTTGGGATCCAGGAGGAAAGTACACAGTTTCCAAACTGATGTCTGTGCTTCACAGCTTTCATGTGATATCTGCCCAGGATTCAACCTGGAAGAGTGAGGAGACCGGGGAGGTTCTGCCAGAATGAACTCACGAGCCACATTCGTCACCTTTGCCAGTGACACCCAAGTCCCTTTCCTGCTTCACCAGAAAAGTTGGTTGTGCAAATCTGAACGTTGGGAGATCATCTCAGACACCCAGCTGAGGTTGGTGGTGCATGTCCCACCGTGGCACTGAAATGTGTCTGGACCATTTTCAAAATGTTGAGGGAAGGTTCTCAATGTTCACAGAGCACTAATATGTGCTGAGTGCTTTTAAAAAAAAACCTGTGCTCTCTCATTAAGGCTCACACCTTCCCTAATGTTTCCCTGGAGGACATTGAGACTGCGAGAGGTAAGTATTCCATTCAAGCTTGCACAACCAGTTGGTGGCAGAGTCATAGTTCGAACCCCAGGTATCTGGCCCATAACCCATTCTCCAATGTCTGTGACAGGCAGAACTTGTCCTTGTCCCGATGTAAAGTCTAAGAGTTAATAGTTATAACATTGCTGCATAGATATTTATTGTCCCCATCACTTTCAATGTCCTATTTGCAAACAATGTGTTATATCACTTTACTTTAAAAAGAAAATATTGATAGAGTTGATACCGAGTTTTCAGCACATTCGTCTTTCTCTTCCCTTATTCTACCACCATATAAAGGTATCATCAGTCTACCTTTGGGCATAGCCTGATGATGTTTTTCAAAGACAAAAAAAATCGTTATTAAAGCAAACCTTATTTTGATGGTGTCAATTCCCGCATTAGTCTTCCCACGACTCTATGTAATACCTTTATGCCAAGGATGCAGACGTCAGATTGGACGGGAGCTGTGCTTGCTGAAACCAGAGTAGGATTTAGAGAAACGGGATAAAGCAAGCCCAATCCTTCCATCCTAAGCCTACTGACTTTTTAAAAGCAGTTTTAGATCCAAGGCATATACTATCTTTTTCTAGAAACTCTCACAAAACAGGAAAGAGGACCTAATACATCCACAAACCCCAGGGCTTTCTTCTTCTCTGCCCATTAAAGTACCAGAGAATTTCCAAAAAATTTATTTCAGAGCCAGGTAGGAACCCAGCTGGCCATTGGTGCAAACGCCGAATAGAAATCTGTTTCTATTTGCTTACACAACTGGTCAATTTATATATCACACTGGACTTAGAATATCTACTTCTGGAAGATTTCAGGATTCAAGCAACTGTACCCAAGAAATCTCCTTTGTGTACCTATTGCATCGCTCAATTGTATAATCTGAACTTTCGCGTAACCATGCCCTGATCAGCCCCCAAGTGCTTGGCATCCAGCTCTGCTCTCAGTGGAGTTGAATGCTACAGCATGCTACGCATTTCATTTTCATAGGTCCGCTAGCTGCTTAAAAGGTGAAGTTACCACGCTGACGCATGGTCCAAAATATTCCAAAGATGAGAACTATCTTCCTGTCAACTCTGAGGATACATCTCTTTCCTAGCAAGGAACAAAAATAAATGAGTCTGACACAAAAGAAACACACGATGGCATCTGGGAATTTAATTAACACACGGGATGGGAGAACGAAAAGGGACTGTGAGGCTATAGCGTTGTGGTTCTCTCCCTGGCTGCCCATTAGAATCACTGGGGGGCTCTTTAAAGATCTCTGCCTGGGACCCACGCAAGACAACCTGACTTAGGTGGCCTGGAGAGGGAGCTGGGTATCGGACTTCTAACTGCTCTCCAGGTGAGTCCAACATGCAACCAGGGTGAAGAATGATCACTACAGAGGGCAATCTTCTACTGGTAGCCTAGAGAGGGGGCGTGGCAGGGTTCATGCCACACCTGTCCCCTGACTCCCAGCCCAGAGCCCCTCCATCTGCAAGGCACTGTCTGAATACAGAAAAAGAGGCTGATGTCTAAAATATGTCAGAAATGTCTAGCACCCTATTTTCCGATGTGGACTGAGTTCTCAAGAAGTTTCTCATTCCAGACCTGGAACTTCACCCTGGAATTAAACAAGAGCTGTGAATCTCTTAAAAAATAGCTTACCAGCCTGAATGTAAAAAGCCACACTCGAGTCTGGAAGTTTACTCAACAAATTGCTGAGTAACACAAATAGAAAGAAAGAAACTCATCTTTTAAAGGATTTGGGCTCCCCGTCCTCTGCAATGATGGATGAGTAAGCTCATACAGTAATCTCATCACAGAGAGATTCATAAACTTTTGATCAACGATGCTGCTTCATTTTCACACTGGGAAACTAAGGTAGGGAAGGCTGTGAAGGGGTGGATTTAAACTACAATCATCTCAGCCTAGCTAAGAAGTAAGTGAGTTTTCGTGATATCTTGGGATTCAGGGCTTCCCCAGGGTGAAACATGGGGAAAATTCTTTGATAGAATAAATGTTGGTAAGTGATGACATGTGGATTGTAATCATTAGAAAATTAGTTGCATCAGACCCAGATCTAAAATTCCAAATCAGAAGAACGGGCATCATGGCACAGCTGGAGAACCCTGTATGAAATATCACAACCAGATTCGGCTCCATATGCCATCAAGAGACTGTGTGACTATGGGTGTTCACTTAACCTCTCTGGGCTTCAGTTTCCTCACCTATCAAATGGGAAAAGGCAAGGTGCTACTGCTAAAGTCTCTAGCTCTAACAATGGACGCTTCCAGATCTGTTATTTTAATTACTGCACTACTGGCCTGCCTGGGAAGGGCAGAGCCATCAGACCACGTGGACTCTGTGTGTCTTCGCTTCTGCCACACCTCTAGTGAACCTATTTTAAGTACACTGCCTAGCAGTTCATGGGGAAATGTTGCCATGCCAACTCGCTGGCTGTTGCTAATCACGATCTATGAATGTGCAGTACAACCATCTGACAAGCAATTCTCTTCTTCCTTAGCCTGGATACCTCTTCCAAACTGTCATAAGACAGACCACCTTGTTCATAATAGCACACAGTAGGTACATAATGGGTGTGCATTTAACTAATGATGTGAATTAATGACATGAAAGTGTATGCACCACACTGAAGTCTGCAAAGTGCTTTCCCATAATGCAGTGTATCTATTAACGCTCCCAGCAGGTGCTAAGGCAGGTATTTTATTGCTCCATTTGCCAAGTGAGTAAACTGAGGAGGGGAAGTGAAGTTCCCATGATCTCGGAGCTAAGAGGTTGCAGAACCCTGACTCCAGACCAGTGATTCTGTTTTAAACCCGAATCTCTCTCCTACACCAGGTAGTCTCTCATCTCTCCATCACGTGAAGGTCAAATCCTATATATTTATGCAGAACTTAAGAGCTGACCAAGGGCTTTTTCCATCCACCTTCCCGTTTCACCCATCCAAAGCCTAAAGGTAAATAGGTGAGGCTCTGCCGGGGCCACACCTGGCCTCTTAGGTTTCCCAGGTACAGTGGGATGGACGGCTCCCCTCAGGAGGGTCTCACTGGCCCTGAAGTGACTCAGAGGCCCCTGGCAGGGACTCTGAGATGGACCGAGGTAACAGAAACAGCACGGTGGGTAGAAAGACCCAGTAGTGGGTGACAGTAGGGGCTCAGGACAAGCATGCCTTCTGGGGCAAAGCACATGCAGCAACAGAGATGAGCCTTGAGGGTGAAGCCAGGGCCCCTCGTAAAGCCAGCTCAGAAGAAGCACTTCATGAGCGATGATCGGCCAACTAACCTATTGACTGATATAAAACCTGCCCACGGGAACAGGAATTCGGTCTGTTTGTTCCCTGCTGTAACTCCAGGTCTGTAGCGGTCCCTGGCACTTATGCTGGTTGGATGAAGGAAGGAGCCCCAGTGAGCGACACACCTCAACCCCAAGAACACACGAACCCGGGAGAGCTCCAGTGGGAGGCTAGAAACTACACTTCTTCCTCTTTTTTTTTTTGGAAATATTCGGAAAACATGCCATACTTTTCACCTGAGAGAGAGACTTCTGCTTGGGAAGGGAAGGAGGGAAACTAAACTCTATTGAGCATCGACTCTGTGCCAAGCACCTTACGTTTCTCACCCACCTTGTGCTGGGGGTCTGCAGCTCAGAGAGGCGGCTGACCTGCCAGGGCCCCCAGAAGGTAAAAGGCAGAGGGTAGGCTCTGAAATCAGGCTGAAGGACTCGGCAGCCAGGCTGTCCCGGTGACACCAGGACATCACATCTCTTGCTGGGTGTTGCTCTGCTGCCGTGGGGATTTGGAGCCCTTGAACGCAGCCCTCACCTGTTCCAAAGTAACCCGTGTGAAGCACCTGCTGTGTGCCAAGCCCTCTGCTGGGGCTCTAACCTTCCCTGTCTCAGTTACTCCTCAGAATAAGCCCGTGGGGGAGGCATGGTCCCTTTTCCCATTTTGCAGATGAAGAAACAGACCCCCAAACCCTAAGCTGCCTGCCCCGTCTGTGCTGTTAATAAGCCCCTCATATCCCAACCCCACATTCCAGTCACCACGCATCCCCTTCTTTCTGTCTCAACGATCCCGTAAGGATGTCGGAGAAGGTTCCGTCTCTCCCATTTCCCTCCGAAAGAGGAATCTTAGGCTCAGAAAGGTCAAGGTCACAGGGGCAGGCAAGTGGCAGAGCTGGAACCAGACTCCAGTCCAAGCCTTCCTGGATGACAGCAGTCACATCACAATCCCACCCATGAGACCTTGGGCACAGCTCACTGTGCCTCTCTGGTCTCTGTTTCTACCCATAACTGGAGGGTGCTGGGCAGACCAGGCAGGTGAGGTGGGGAGCGAGGAGGAGACCAGGAGGGATTGGGGACCTGAGGCACCCCAGGCTGTGTGCCTGTCGGTAGGGGAGGGAGTGGCTGGCCTCATTCAGCTCTGAGTGTGGCCAGGAAGCTAGAAGCCCTGAGTTGCCATTCACTATTTTTCCAAAAGAAGCCAGAAATCCAGATATTAATGAGAAATCTCTTGGCTTTTACATGTTATTTGCTAATTCCAATATTAACAAATACAACATAGGTATTTGTACCCCCATGTTCATGGCATTATTCACAATAGCCAAGAGAGGGAAGCAACCCAATTGTCCACCAACAGGTAGATGGATAAGCAAAATGTGATCTACCCACACAATGGAGTATTACTTAGCCTTGAAAAGGAAGGAAATTCTGACACATGCTACCACGTGGATGAAACCTGAGGACATTACGCTGAGTGAAATAAATCAGCCCCAGAAGAAAAAATTCTGTGTGATTCCACTTATATGAGGTCCCTGGAGTCAACAAACTCATAGAGACAGAAAGTAGAAGGGAGCTTGCTAGGGGTTGGGGAAGGGGAAAATAGGGGATCAGTGTTTAATGGGGACAGAGTTTCAAACTGGGGAGATGGAAATCTTCTGGAGACGGATGGTGGTGATGGTTACACAATGACGTGAATGCATTTAATGCCAGTGAACTGGGCACTTAAAAATGGTTAAGACAGTAAATTTTATGCTACACATGTTTTAACCTCAATTAAAAAACAAAACAAAAAACATAAGCTAAACAAGACATGTCTGTGAGCCAGATCTGGCCTGAGGACTATAGACTAGGAACTCTCTGAGGTCTGTCCTATGGGTCGTGGGAGCTGTGTGAGCCCAGCCGTGGTTCTGCTGAGGTCCCAGACGTGAGGGCAGACCCCACCCCCACCAGCTGCCTTCCTGCCGTCAACCTCTGCCTCAAGAAAGAACTCAGCCAATCAGGTTGCACCATGCACAGCCTGCTTTTCATTCGGCCTTTCTCGGGGTGCTAAGGTTTCAGCTGTCCCTGTTAGCCCCTTGGTTGCTGGATGAGGTGACCTCACAGCCCTGCAGTTTACAGGGAAGTCTTTAAGAAGGGGCAAACCCTCTCGGTCTGAGCACAGCCACTGGGCCACAATGCTCTTTAACTGCTGGGCCAGACGAGCAGAAACAGGGCTGCAGTACTTCGGGCACTTTGGGGTGCTTTGGTTATTTGTGGGGAGTGGGAAATTCATGGACACAGTGGCCTGAAGTGACTTATGTTTAGGAAAGAAGAAATCTCCGCTTATTCTGGAAGCAAAGAGGCGGGGTTCAGGACCTTCCCAGCTGACCAGAGGCTACCCCACAGAAAGGACCCAGATGATGTTTGCTGCAGCGGGACGAGCCTCCTCTGACGGAGGACTCAACGCACGGAGGGCCTACAGACTCATCAGAGGTCCAAGCAGGGAGGGATGCTAGAGGGCACGCGGTCATACCCATTTCACAGATGAGGAACTGAGGCCCAGAGATGCCAAGGGATGGCCTCAAAGTCACTGGCCAGTTAGAGGCAGAGCTGGGTCTCCAGGTTCCTTAATAAGAGTCCTTCCCCCCTAGACTAGCAGTGCTTGACGCTTGGGGGTCCCAGTCTCATTTGAGAATCTAGTGAAATCCATGGCCTCTCTCCCTAGGAAAGTGCTCACACACATACAATGTTTTGCACAGGCTAGCCCAGCAGGAGCTCTAGAATAGCAAGATGACTACTCAGATGTCTCTTAAACCATCATGCTGCCAGGCCTCACATCACCCATCTTGGGTGGCAGCTACGTAGAACTGTGATGAGTACTTACGGCAGACAGCCCTCCTGAGCAGACGTCAGTGCATGAGTGAGAGAGGATGGAATCACACTTTACCAACGACAATGATCCCTGACACATGGGAAGCACCTTAGTGTTCAGGGCACTGTCGCAGCCACGAGCTCATTAGGTTGTCGGAACAAAACTCTCAAGTAGGCTTTAGGCCCCTCAAACCGATGAAGAAGTGGAAATTCTAAGAAGGTTAGTAATCCGTGCAGGAACAAAGCTTAGGAGTGGCTGAGCCAGCCAGGACCTTGGGACTCCAGCCCCCGGCTCCTTCCGCCACTCTGTGCCAATACGTACGGGCTTCTGACAGTTAACAGCCATCTCTTTGGTTCCCTGGTTGGTATTATACAGAGTAGAGACGTTGTCAAGAGTGACTTGAAATAGGAAGATGGTCATTTGGCTTGTAGCTCAGCTCCCTGGAAGGGATCGCAAATCATGGGGCCACCTCGGCTCCGCTAGTCAGTTGGGAGGGATGTAAATATTTTCCAGTTTGGTGTGCTTGCCTCTGTGCTGTCTTCTTTCCTGCAACAACAACAACAAAAAAAACCCCCAGGGAGATGAGTTCTTAAAGGGAACACACCAACCAGCATGGTATCTACATGAAGCCATCTGAACACATAAGCTTTTAAGATGCTGGGAGTCTCACATTCATCTCAAGTTGTATTGGGTTTAAATCATGATACGTGTATACAATTCATAAGCTGCTCTCTCTAGAAAAGTACCTTAGCTTGGAATTAATAAACAATGCCCTCTTTATCTGGAATTTTAAAAATATTTTATTGAAGTATAGTTGCTTTACAATGTTGTGTTAATTTCTGCCATACAGCAAAGTGATTCAGTTACACATATATACACATTTTCATATTCTTTTCCATTATGGTTTATCACAGGATACTGAATATAGTTTCCTGTGCTATACAGTAGGGCCTTGTTGTTTATCCATCCTATGTATAATAGTTTGTTTCTGCTAATCCCAAACAGAAATATGGAACACTTCATTAATTTGCATGTCATCTCTGTGCAGGGGCCATGCTAATCTACTCTGTATTGTTCCAATTTTAGTATATGTGCTGCCGAAGCAAGCACTTAATCTGGGGTGTTTTTGAACCTTGAAACAATATGGGAGTTTTATGTGAAGAAGTATTCATGTATATCTGTACAGAGAGGGTTTCTAGGTTTCGTGAGACTCTCAAAGGGGCCAATGGCCAAAAGAAGTTTAAGAACGACTTGATCCAAAGGAAGAGAGAGATTGAGGTTCTCAAGGCTGCCTTCCTTCACCCATTTCACAAAGTTATCAGGCACCTGCTGTATGTCAGGCTCGGTGCTAGGCATTGAGGTTACAGTGCTTGCTCTCTTGTGGTCAAGGAGACAGAGGGCAACCTAGGAATCACAAAAGAAATGTTATGTCCCAGATGTGAAGGAGGGCCGAGTAAGACAACTGCAGGGTGCCAGGAAGGAACAATTTAGGTGGGGGACAGCAGGAATGTGAGGGGAGAGGAGCATTCCAGGCAGAAGACTGACACAGCCTGTGCAAAGGTCCTGCAGAGAGAGGAAGGGAGCACAGGAAGCCAGCGTGGACAGACCAGGGAAGTGAGGGGAAGCATCACAGGAGATGAGGCTGGGAAGGTCTGCAGTGTGGCAGACACTGGGATGGAGGGAAGTTGGGGGGCTCCGGTGTAGTGCTGGGACATGATAAGGGCTTAATTAATGAAGGACAAAAGGAAGGAAGGAAATGAAGAAGGTGGAGGAGGACTGCCTCTGGGCAGAGGAAACAGCTTGGGCAGAAGCCAAGAGGTGTCTTGGCTTCTGGGTGAACATGGGCTGGGAGGACTCAGCAAGGCAGATCAGTTTGCCAGGAGGAGTCTTCTTGGGTGTTGCCAGACCAATAGGTGTATTTGAGCAATCTGACAGTTTGCAGAAGGGGACCCCAGAAACATTAAAACCCTATCAAAGAGCAGCATCCCTTTGCAGTTCTATTGTTACTTCCATAATTGATTTCACTGAGTTGGGCTTTTAATGTTGAGGGTCTCTAGAGATGGATAATAATGGCTCACACATCGCTCACAGCCACATCCAAGATGAGGATGTTGGTGAGGACGCCAACCACAGCGTTACCCTGTGTGTCTCCGGTCTTGGGGCAAAGTCAGATCTCACTTGCTTAGGTTATTTTTTTGTGTAGGTGGTTTTTAAGTCTGCTTTTCAAAATGTATTTACATATATCTTGTAAGCTGCTTTCAATCCTTTTATTTAAAGGAAATAAACAAGACAAAAATAAATTCAACTACAATCCTTAAAGCTTATAGGACCACTGGTACCGAAACTTCACTATACCTCAGAATCATATGGAAAGCTGTATAAAAATTCATATTCCCAGGCTCAAGCCCAGAATTATGTAATCAGTACCCAGGAAATGAATCTCAGAAATCTGTGTTTTCACTGAGTCCCATGCTCATGCATTTAGCTGGGTGGTTTTTATACAGTAAGTACATGCATTAAGAACTGGCATCTGGGTATCACTGAACTGGGTGATGCTCCAGTCTGAGGACAAAGCAGACATGTAAAGTTAATGTCGCTGGAATCAGGTGACGGAGACCAAACATAAGAAATCATCATCTCTTACCTACATCATGCACAAGGTTGGTGCCCAAATTCTTGCACTGATCTTGCATTCATCAAGAAATTAATGTAGGGCTTCCTCGGTGGCTCAGTGGTTAAGAATCCGCCTGCCAGTGCAGGGGACATGGGTTCGAGCCCTGGTCCCTGAAGATCCCACATGCCTCAGAGCAACAAAGCCCGTGTGCCACAGCTAATGAGCCTGCACCCTAGAGCCCATGAGCCACAACTACTGAGCCTGCGTGCCACAACTACTGAAGCTCATGCACCTAGAGCCTGTGATCCACAACAAGAGAAGCCACCGCAGTGAGAAGCCCACGCACCACAACAAAGAGTAGCTCTGCTCACTGCAACTAGAGAAAGCCCATGCACAGCAACGAAGACTCAACACAGCCAAAAATTAAATAAATAAATAAAAAGAAATTAACAACTCTTCCAGGATTCATGAACATGGTAGGTCGCCTCTGTAACACATGTGGCTCACTCATAGATGATAATTCCTGATAAAGTTACATCTTAAAAATTACAACAATTACAAAAATACTCAACTCCTGAGAGATGATCAGATACAATAAATTGGAGAAATCTCTATTGGGGCATTACACAGAGATTCTAAAAAGGATTTTAAAATAAGAATGCTTACAATATTCACATATACGTTCTATGAATGAAAGTAGAGTAACTGATATAAGACCTCAATCAGCAGGTTAGACAGACACAGATGAAGAGAGATTTAGTGAACTGGAAGATGAATCAGAGGAAATCACCCCAAATTCAGCACAGAGAGATAAAGAGGTGAAGGGGCAAAGGGAGTTACTCTAGATTGAGTGGTTAGAAATGGTCTTTTTGAGGAGGTGATATTTGAGCTAAGACCCAAATGACAAGAAGGCCATTAAAGAAATGAGAGTCAAGTGTCCTAGGCAGAAAGGGCAGATGTATAAAATGCTTAAAGTGGGGAAAAAGCTTATCAGGAAGAGGTTGGTATGTTTGAAGAACATAAGCAGGTTGCTGTGGTTCCACCAGGTGAGAAGCCACCATGGGGAAGAGGAAAGTGTGATCCTGTGTGGCACGAACTTCAGCTCAGAAAGTGGTGGTTAGCAGGAAACCTGTTTCAGCTGAGGGTAAAGAAGAACTTTCTAACACTGAAAGCTAACCACTCACTCACTCGTTCATTTACTCATTTGTCCATTCATTCAGTCATTTACTTGTTATCAGTACCTACTCTATGCCAGACACTGTGTACAAGGCTATGGGGAATGTTGAGATGAATAAAACACATGCATCTTAGTCCTCAAAGGCCTCACAGTTGAGTGAGCAAAACAGACAGGTAAACTGTAAGGTCAGACAGAATGAAATGCTGGCTTCACAGAAATATCAGTGGCTGTGGAGAGTCAGAGAAAGGAGTCACAAAGGTGATCCACCTGAGATGCCAGGACTGCCTCTTGGGGGAAGAGTGTGCTCAATGCACTGCAGATGTGTGGATATCAGAGGGAACTACTGCACTTGGAGGAACACTTAACCAGCAGACTCTAAGTTCCCTTCCAATCCTAGAATCGATGATTCTATAAAACAACAGCAGGCATTTACATGCCCAGAGGAGTTGGAGAGGACTAGGCTGCAGCTTCACCTCCTAGTCCGTTGGGGGAAGCAAATGTCTGAGCAGATAATGGTGGAGATCCCAGGCAGGGAGACAACCACATGATGGGGAGAGGGGAAGCCCTTGGGTATAAGAAAATGAGGGCAAAAATGGGGACACTAGTCCATGCCCTACTTAGTTCCAGACCTTTGTGAAGACAAGAGCTCCTCAATGAGAGAATGCACTCTGACAAGAGGGGCCCACACAGACATGACTGTCCTTGACACCATTCACTTAACACCCAAGGTCATGCAGCCTTTTTTAGGGGGATGTATAGATGAGATGAGAAAGTCATACTCAGGGACCACTGTGTCACTGCCCTTTCTCTTGCTGTGATCTGTAAATAAAAGCAGTGCTGAATTGACCTACTTCACAGGTTAAAGACACTTGGAAAGTACAGAACTGGTATTCGCTGTTCCCTCTCCTCCTCTCCCCCAGCCCAGACCACCACCATCTCTTACCTGAATCACTGAAACAGCTTCCTAACCAGGCTCCCTGCCGCCAGGCTGGCCCCACCCCAATCCACTCTCTAAACAGCAGCCAGAATTACTAGAAAGCTGGTCACATCACTCCCTTGCTTCCACTCCCTGTCTTTCTCTGCTCTTAGGATAAAACCAAGCTCCTTAGCAAGACTTCCAGGACACTGTAATGTCGAGCCCCACCTGTCTTAGCTCATCTGTCGAAAGGCAAACCCTTCCACTTCACCCAGCAGCCACACAAACTCTTTGCACACCGAGTGTGCTTGTCTCAGTGTTAGGTGCCTAGGGTTTGAACGAATGAGTAGGTGCTTGATGGCAAGTGCTCCTGGCACTGATGGGCACGTTCAGTGGGTTCTCCCTTCAACTCTATTCTCCTCTGGGTATTTGGGGAATAGGAGCTTCCATTCCACCAACGCTTCATCAGGAGGAGTTCCTGGGCCAGAAATCGCTTCCCTTTTTCTAGTGTCTCTCATCTGAATGTCAAGTCCAGCTTGGTCAATTAAGCAGGTGCTCAGCTCCCTGGACATGCTAGACAGTGGGTTGAATGCTCTAGATTTCCACAAATGCAAAGTTTGTGCTCTCAGGAGCTTGCAGGACAAGACAGAAGGAACTGCAGCCCCTACAAGACAGTCAGGACCAGGAAGGAGGGAGTCTGTGGAAATGGAGGTGAGGAGGGTTTTGTGGGGGCCTCTTCCCTGGGGAGCCAGTGCTCCAGGTAGGAGGACCAGCAGGGACAGAACTTGATAATCCAAGAGTTACAAGGAGAGCAATCCTGGATCACACCTACTATGTGTCAGCTACTGCCCTGAGCCCTTGACAGGTATCACCACACTGAATCCTCACAACTCCCCATGATCCATGTTTATCATTTTCCCCATTTACAGAGGAGGACATCGAGAGGCTTAGAGAGAAATTTCCCCAAGATTCTATAGCAGGTAAGTGGTGGGGCTGGGATTTTAAACAAGACCTATCAGACTCCAGGGCCCACAGAGAAAGGCATGTGAAATGGCCCAAGCAGATAAGAAACTGTGGCTGAACAGAGCAGATGCTGACAAGGAACAGATTAAATGTGGATCAACTTAATGTGATTCTCATTGAATGCAAACCGGTTCCAACATATTTCCTCAGGGAATATTCAGCATTTTCTTGCAGGTAAATGGAATTGAATGCAAAATTCATGATTTTTTTTTCAAACAGAAGTCTTCAACATTTAAGAACCTTCTCAATCTGCTCCAGCTGGCCGTTAATTTTTGTACTTTAAATGATGTCTGTTTGTGATACACATTATGCTATAAACAGGTTTGGTGTGAATCATGGTGTTTTAGTTAGAATACTAGTTATTCTCAAGAAGTCATCTAAAATAAGCCTTGTATAATTACTTGAGGAAACAGACCTCCAGAGACAAAGTGACCCCGCAGTAATCACGCAACTTGATCGATAAGGGTGAGCTTGCACTAGCTTCCCAGTCCCCTAACTAATGCCCTCGTTGATCCAGAAACTTCTAGGTGCCTGGCACTGGGCAAGAACCTATTGTGGTGTCAGAGGAAAAATGAAATAAAGTCCCTTCCCTCAAGCTGCTCACATTATTTTTTTCTTTTTTGGTGCCTCCTTATTGAACTTGAAAGCAGTACCACGTCCCTTAACCCTTAACATAGCATCAGATCCCACATGTTAAGGGCTTAGTCCCACAGTACTGCTCCCACTTCAGATGCCAATTGCAAATCTATGTCGTTACCTGTGCTTCTGACCAATTGGCTATAAATTGGAAGTTCCTATGACCCCTTCCTTATGTTTGATTAATTTGCCAGAGGGGCTCACAGAACTCAGAGAAACATTTACTTATGTTTACCAGTTTATTATAAAGGGTGTTGTAAAGGATACAGATGAAGGGGTACATAGGGCTGGGTTCAGAAGGGTCCCCAGTGTAGGAGCGTCTGTCCCCATGGAGTTTGGTGTGCACAGTCCTCCAGGCACATGGATGAGTTCTGGTTCACCAACCTGGAAGCTCTGTGAACCCATCTTTTTTTTTATAAAGCCTTGTTATAAAGAAACAACAGGCCCCAAATGGAGTCACTTGTGCTAAGCCCCATGTCAGCAAACCAAGACAACATACCTAGCCTGACTGCAGTCTCAGCCTCTCCCAGTAATGTAGTCTTAACCAGTCAGTCTGGAATTTCCTGATCAGCAGTAGTGAGGTAATCCCCCTGATAGACCCCTTCATCCCTCCCCCAAAAGATGAGGCAATCCAGTTTTTCCTTGCCCTTGCCCCCTCTGTCTGTAAAAGCCTTCTACTTTGTATAGCTCCTTGGAGCTCATTTCTACTTGCTAGATGTGATGCTGCCTGATTCATGAATCCTTGAATAAAGCCAATTGGATCTTTAACTTTACTCAGTCGAATTGTGTTTTTTAACAGGCTTATTTTATAGGCATGATTGATTAAATCATTGGCCCTTGGTGATAGAACTGAATCTCCAGGCCCTCT
The DNA here is from genome assembly GCF_937001465.1 of Orcinus orca. Classification (NCBI taxonomy): domain Eukaryota; kingdom Metazoa; phylum Chordata; class Mammalia; order Artiodactyla; family Delphinidae; genus Orcinus; species Orcinus orca. Next base: position 118,632,305 of record NC_064562.1, read on the forward strand.
CTCCTCCCCAGGTCTCTGGGGTGGGACTGAAAGTTCCAACCCTCTAATCACGTGGTTGCTTCCCCTGGCAACCAGCCCCCACCTTCAGGTTACCTGGGGGCTTCCCCCAAATCATTTCATTAACATAACACAACCATCTTTATCTTAACAGTTAGGAAATTTCAAGCGTTTTAGGAGCTATGTGCCAGGAACAGTGGATGGAGATGAAATATACATTTCTTTTTATAAATCATAATGTCACTGAGGAGTTGGTAGACAATGTTCACAAGCAGCTCTGGCCAGCCAGGAGGAGCCAGCGCCAGCACACCACTGTGTGTGTGTGTGTGTGTATTTGGGGAGAGTGGATGCATAAAGAATGCATGAATGAATGAAACAGCGAGAGATACCAATTCTGCAAAAGTGATAGGAGAGAACTGGAATGAATGGGATGTTTTTATAACTGCAGTAAATAGACTTTACAAATAAAATAGGCCAGGATCAGTGTAAAAAGCATCTTAAACAGCTTTTCCAAATTACTTTCAAAGAATCATGCCTGTTTTTTCATAAAGGGCCATGATGACAAAGTGCAGAGGTCACTACCTCTGTGACCTTGGGCACGATACTTAACCTCTCTCTAAGTCTCCCCATCTGTAAATGAGGGCAATAATACCCATCACAGGGCTAGTATGACGAGGGCACCAAGCAGAGGCCTTACCAAACGGCAGAGCTAGCATCTGAGCCTGGGCAAAGAACTGAGGTGCAGGCTACATCCTAGAGGATGAGTATACCCCCCGCAGCCTGCACAATTCCTGGAAAATGGCAGATGTGCAATGATTCTTCTTGAAATAAATTTGGAGTAAGGGTAGTGGGGGTCAGCATGCTAGTGTGTAATGTGGAAAGAGCATACACTATGAAACAACCTCTATTCATTTTCCATGAGCTTCCTAATTGTACGGGATACAAAAAATATAGATAAAGATAAAATGCTTTTTTCCCCCCAAAATGCCCTAATCTGTGCTTCAATATCAAGATTCACTGGGACTATTTTCACTTTCACTGTTCTTAGCATTCTGATCTCATTGATGGATTCCTACATGAGCTGAGACCCTGCTGAATTTCATTATACTAGGTCTTCTGGGCATATTGATTCTTTTTAGAAATAAGGCAATAAATTGTCCACAGACATAATGACCAAACCCACTGCCAAGGGAGAGAATACAGAGGCAGGTTTCCTCACTGCATCATCTGTCTTTAACTGAACTTTTATCACGAGTTTGAATTTCTGAATCAGCAGTAGGTATCAATGGCTTTAAAAATATTTGTTCCCTTTGAGATAGTAATCCCATTTCCGAGAATCAATATCCAAGAAATAGTTTTCTATGAAGACAAAATTTTATACACAATCATAAGCATCACATTATTTATTATGAAGAGAAAAGGAAGCCACTCAAATGATCAATAACAGGGTCAAGAAAGTTTCGTGTTATGTAACCATGAGAAGTGAAGTTTACAAAAACTATGTTAGCACGGGGAAAAAGCCTACAAGAGGAGATTAGATAAAAGCAGCATAGGGCTTCCCTGGTGGCATGGTGGCTGGGAGTCTGCCTGCCGATGCAGGGGACACGGGTTCGTGCCCCGGTCCGAGAGGATCCCACATGCCGTGGAGTGGCTGGGCCCGTGAGCCATGGCCACTGAGCCTGCGCGTCCGGAGCCTGTGCTCCACAGCGGGAGAGGCCACAACAGTGAGAGCCCTGCGTACCGCGAAAAAACAAACGAAAAAAGCAGCATATAAAATTGTACATTGATTATGATTATGAATATCGTAGGGAAACTTACCCATAGGGATAGAAAAGACATGGGCCAAAATAGCAACAGTGATTTGTTTTTATGGTTTTTGATGTTTTCTTCTTAACAATTTTTCTCCATTTAATACATTTTTTGTAATAAGCGTACATCACTTGAAATTAATCTTTACAATTTGAATTTTTTAATAGTACATGTAAGTACACTATAGCCTTTCTAATGCGGCCAGCAGATCTATATGAAGGAACATGTACAACAGTATTTTCCATTTTTCGCTTGTTGGAAATACTTAGTCTAACGTCCTATTCTATAGTGTTAATGTGATTTGCACTCACTCTCCCATGGATGCAACCTTGAGTTCGTTTTATGTGGCAGAGTCAGTAACTTAATGTGGCCTGGAATTTGCTTACGCACACAGAAATGCAAAGAAGAGCCACTTCCATCATCTGAAAAATCAGATGTAGGCGCCAGATCATAGTCTCTTTCTCCACTAGGATAAATTCTTCTGTATTTCTCAAGAGTTTTTGTTTAGTCTCATTTTTCTGTCCAGTCACTTCCTTGATCCAATAAATAGCTCAGGAAGGAGTTACTCTAAATTCTATGCCTGTAAATACTATGTTCAATCCACAGGATGGGCACTGGGAACACCTCTAACGTGCTTTCAGTCCAATTCCCCTCCAAGCCACCGTCCAGGTAATAGCCAGGGTGATCTTTCTAGAATGTAACTCTGGTCCTGACACTTCTCCACCTGGCTTAAGCATCTTCAGTGGCTCCCATGGGCATGTCAGGTCCTCCTCCATCTTGCCTGTTAGCATCCTTTCCCCCCACCCTCTAAGGGCCACTCACATCCAGTTCCTACCATTCCGAGACACAGCATATTATTGGTGCTCATACTACTAGGGAAAGACACAAGTTGTTGGCCAACCCACAGCTTTTCCCAAACCCTTTTTCTTTTGTCACCTCCCAGCCTAGAGGTGGGAAAGGTGGAAATTGGCTCTCAGGTAGGAATGGCCATGGGACATATTTATGGGCAGATTTGGCCAATGAAGTACAAAACAAAGTCTGCTGGAGGCATCTGGGAAAGGTTTGCCTTCCCCTTTCCTCTTAGGACATAGATGTGAAGCCTGAAGCTGGAGCAGTCCCGCTGTGACCATGAGGCAATTATCAGCAGGAAGAAACACCAACAAGCAGCAGACAGTGGATCTGAAGGAGGGAAAGCAGCTGAGTGGTTACTGGTATCACTGAGATGCCAGACCAGCCTTGAGGCCATGCAGCTCTGACTCCTTGAAGAGTGAATAAGGGGTTCTGTTGCTTGCAGCTACATTTCTCCTACCAGACTCACTCTTGCCTCACATTAGGAAATGTACACAAAGTGGTGACTTCAGTGCCTGGAACATTCTAGAAGGTCAATCCATGTTATTCTCCTCTCTCTTCCTCCTTAGTATCCCTTTTGGGCCAACTTACTCACCTGTTGGGAATACACTGTACCCCAAATTGTAAATTTTACTGAGAAATACCAGGTTGTGTATCTGTATACATGATTTGACTGCCTGTGACAGAAATGAAGTTGAAGTGGCTGAGGCAAAAATGGGACCTCATGGAAAGGATCCCTCCCATCTGCAGGGACGTAGTGGTTTCCACACACAGCTGTCACCAGCAACACAGGCATCGCCAGGAAGCTCTCACCACCTTTCTGTTTCTCCTTGGCTGTGACTTTTTTCTTTCTTACTCTGCAATGGCTTCCTTCACGGTGACAGGGAACTGACACACTGACAACTCCTGAAGTTACTGTGGAACCCGTACCCGGAGAGAATGGTTCTCAGTTTCAGAGTGAAAAATCCTAGAATTCTGATTGGTCTGCTTGGGTCAGGTGTCTAGCTGTGGGCCAATCAACAATGAGGGGGTGGAGCAAAGCCACATACGTTCTACCCACTGCAGGGCTGGTGTGGAGCAGGCTCTGTGCTCAGCTGGACCCCGGGTGATAGGTTGGTGTCCCTCACACCACAGCCCCTGCCCACCTTCCCCAGTACACAGAACCGGTCACCCTAAAGCAGCATAAGTTACCCAAGGGCAAAAGCCATTATTCGGCATGTTCATAAAAACCGTCTTGGTTTGGGTGTCCCCAAAAGCACAGCCTGAGGCTTCTAAGAAGCACACAGAAGTCCCTTTCCTGCTTAGAGGATGGGAGCCCGTGCTTGAGGTGGGCACAACGTGGTCTGAGCGCCCTGGAATGAGTCACTGCAGCTGAGAGAAGAGACAGGCTTGGAGATGTCATATCAGGGCCCAAACATGTCTGCTACACAGACAGAGGAGGGTGTAATTCCAGAGCTGCCTTTTCTTAGACGTTAGAAGGGTCCTTGGTTCAGTACAGAGCTAGCCTGACCTAAGTAAAGATTTGGCCAAAAAAAGTGGACCCAGACAACAAGGTCCTCCTGTATAGCACAGGGAACTATGTTCAATATCCTGTGATAAACCATAGTGAAAAATAATATGAAAAAGAATACACATATATGTATAACTGAATCACTTGGCTGTAGAGCAGAAATGAACACACTGTAGATAAACTATACTTCAATAAAATTTTTTAAAAAGTGGACCCAAGATTTCCAGACCACCTACATGGTGCCTACCCTACCAGATGCCCCAAACATTATTTTGGATGAAATTCTGTAATCCTAACGTTACTGTCTCCTCGTCCCCATGTTAAAGAAGACAGAACTAAGACTCAGAGATGTCAAGTAACTTGTCCAAAGCCACCCAGCTGGAAAGTGGCAAAACTGGCGTTCGAATCCAGAGCTGCCTTAGTCCACGAAGCCCAGATTCTCACACAGCACCTTGCTGTCCCCAGAAAGGTTCAGCGCAAAGGGAAAGCCAGTGCCTGAGAGTCTCTGAGACGGTGACCTCATTCACACAGCCCTGCTCAGCTAGCCTGGGTTGCAAAAGCTGGACATTTTTAGCACGTACCCAAAAGAAAATTAAAACATGCAGAAATGTACAACCGAAAAATCTCAGTGATCTTAACAACAAAAAGTAATAGGAATAACAACGGTGGGCCAGGATGCAGGGAAGTTTGTGGGTTTCAGTTCCTCTGTTTCTACCTTGAGTCTTGGGGCACAACCCCAACCCCAGAGGACATTTCCTTGTCGAGCTCTCTAGTGCTGCAGTGGTCGCCTCAGGTCTCAGTATGCACAGGTCATCCGGAGACATCCAGCCTCGGATGCCTGTAACTCATCGTGAGCCAAGCAGAGGCCCAGGGCCAGGAGGTGCAATCAGCTCAGAGTGCAATGAGATGCCGCAGTCATTCATCAGAGATCCAGGGACTGGATGGACGCAAATGATGACTCAGAAAAATGATGATGCCAGGGCCGAGGGTGAGGCATGGAGTGAAAGGGCAACGTTAGACAAAGAAACCACAGTGTCACTTCTGTCTTCAGGAAGCTCCAAGAAGAAACCCCCAGAGACAGGAGACCCCAAAAATTCAACAGCAAGAAGCAAAAGATGAGGAGGGGTTCCCTGGCACGACCCCCTCCACCACAGCAAGGGTGTCAATCATCGGGTATCACAGAGCAGAAAGGGTGGTCGGCTCTGGGTTAGAATCTTTTTCATGTCTTGTGTGAAAATTCACATGAAGCAACGCAGGTGACCCTGACACACAGCATGTGTCCAATCACTGGTGGCTTCTTTCTCGTCCCTCCTTCCCCAACCATCGCCCCGAGCCCCAATTCTGTCTGAAGGTGATGATTTTGTCATTTGAACTTTTCAGCTCATCATGATGCTCAGCTCCCTGGGGCCCCCTCACTGGTCTTTCTCCCCTTCACCTGTGACCCTGCAATCAACCTTCCAAACCAGCAGAGACAGTGAACCAATGCCAGGGCAGGTCACACCCCTGCTTAAAGACTCTCCAGCAGCACTCAGAAGAAAATGCAAAGTGCCCCCCCTTCCAGCCTCCTGAATGGCCAGCCTCCCTGACCACATCTCCCAACACTGATTCCCGTACTCAGTGCCCTCCAGGGACGCTGGCCTTCACGCCGTCCCTTGAGTCTCCAGGTTCTTTCTTGCCTCAGGACTTACACATGCTGTTCCCTCTGCTGTGATGCTCTTCCCCACAATACCTAGAGGGCCTCCACTCATCCTCCAGATCTTAGCTTAGCTGTTACTTCCTCTGGAAGTTTCCCCACCCAGAGGCCCCTGTCATGGCCCCCATGTCCCTCTTCATAGCGATTATAAGAATTGAAACTGATTTATTTCTCATGTAAGAAATGAATCATTTATGTACCATTTCAGTCTGCTTTAAGTTGTGTGTGGCTAGGATGGTGTGTCTGTCTCACTCCTGGCTGAAGCTCCCACACCAAGCCCTGGCACATCAGAGGTATTTAATAAATATTTGATAAATAAAATGTTTAATAAAGAGATAAATGTCACCTATCCTGGACAGATAACATGTTATCCTGGGTTAAAAGACCTTCAAAGGAGTTGCCTATTCTTCATTCACATTTGGGCTTTAATGTTTAGTCATCTTTCTTTTCAGAGAAACCAAAAAGCCGAAACAAAATAAAATAAAAAGAATTTTGCACCCTTCACTGACAATGAACACCAGTGTTTCTCTCTCCTTTAAGAAATGATCTAGGGCTTCCCTGGTGGTGCAGTGGTTGAGAGTCCGCCTGCCGATGCAGGGGACACGGGTTCGTGCCCCGGTCCGGGAAGATCCCACATGCCGTGGAGCGGCTGGGCCCGTGAGCCATGGCCGCTGAGCCTGTGTGTCCGGAGCCTGTGCTCCGCAACGGGAGAGGCCACAAGAGTGAGAGGCCCACGTACAGCAAAAAAAAAAAAAAAAACAAGAAATGATCTTATAATCATAATGGTCATCATCACGCAGTATTTAGGGTGTGCTGTGTTGAGAGCTGGACTCAGCTCATCCTCACAGCCACCCCAGGGTGGAGCACTGCCCTCACCTCCCTCCCATGTCACGGATGAGCAAAGGGAGTCATGGGTGCTGAATGCCTTGCCCAAGGTGACCCGCCTAGAAAGCAGTGTTCTGGAGGCCAAATCTGGGCAGTTTGGGTCCTGAGCCACGTTCCTGACCACTCACATCACCACCTTTGGAAAGAAAAAAAGCAACCCAATCTCTTTGCGCAGCCAAGTCTTTACCAGCAGTCAAGGTCATCGGTAATGAACTTGTCTCCTGCTTCGTGCTGGGCCCCCAGAGGCTGGCGCCGCAAAGAGGAGGCGAGTCAGGGCTGGGCCTGGCCTGGACACAGCACGTGATCTCAGAAGGAAGCTTCAGGGGAACGTGAGAGCAAATCACATCTTAGCTGCTTGCTGGTAAATCGACTTTCCCCTCAGCCACCTCTCAAAGGCATTTTAGGGAAAATGACCGCGTCTGTGGCCCTTCTGAATTTAGTTAGTCTCTTCTGCAAGCAGCCCTAGAAGCTCCTGCCTGGCCAAGTGGGCCACCCCGGGGGTCTCCTGGGCCCGGACTTCATGTCAAAACCGGCTGGAAGCTTTCAGAAGTGTCAATCCCTGGACCCCTCCCAAACCAAGTGGAGGGAGTCTCTGGGCCTGGGGACCAGGCATCACAGTCATTCAAAACTCCTCTGGGTGTCTCTAATGTGCAGCCATGGCTGGAATCCTGACCCAGACCACATTCCTCTCCAGGCAGATGGAGAGACTGGGGCCTGGAGATGCCGAGGGCTAACTCAAGGGCCCATGGGGCCTGGTGGTTTCCTTCTTTAAAATTTTTACATTTATTTTTATTTTTGGCTACGTTGGGTCTTCGTCGCTGTGCCCGGGCTTTTCTCTAGTTGCCGCGGGCGGAGTCTACTCTTCGCTGCAGTGCGCGGGCTTTTTATTGCCGTGGCTTCTCTTGTTGCAGAGCACGGGTTCTAGGTGCTCAGGCTTCAATAGTTCTGGCGCACAGGCTCAGTAGTTTTGGCTTGCAGGCTCTAGAGTGCAGGCTCAGTAGTTGTGATGCACGGGCTTAGTTGCTCCGCAGCATATGGGATCTTCCCGGACCAGGGCTCAAACCCATGTCCCCTGCATTGGAAGGCGGATTCTTAACCACTGCGCCACCAGGGAAGCCCTGGCCTGGTGGTTTTCAAAGAGAACTTGTTAATACGGCCTCTGTCGGAACAGCTAATAGTCTGTGTTTCTCAGGTGAGGACGTTGCCAGTGAGCTGCAGGGCGGGGCTGATGGCAGCTCTCAGGGCTCCTCTTTCTCGTTCGGGTCCCTTGGCTGTGCCTTTTCCAGAGCTGGAGGTGCTGCTGCCGACTCTGGGGCCTATTTTCAGCTCAGAGGAAGCCCTAGCTCTTCAAGTTAGCAGATCTAGTGTGCAGTTTTGGTGGATATCGCAGCTCAGGCAGGTTCTGGAAGTCTGGCTGGGCTAACTGGGGATGACACATCAAGTCTGCCCTGCTCACTCCTCATAAGTTGTGGACTGAGGCAGGTGCAGATGGGGTAGGGGTGGGGGGCATATCCCTTCTTGGGGGGGCTTATCTGCCTCAGTTCCTCCAGCAGCCCTACTGAGCCCCTGCCAGGCGGCTGGGCTCAGGACGTTCCCTGGAACATTCCCTGGGGACAAGTCACAGAAGCATGGACAGTGAGGATGGCTGCTCTGTCTCCAAGAGCCTCCTTTGTATCTTTCCTGAAACCAGGGTCAGTGAACACAGCGCTGAGCAGAAGCCCCTTTGCAGGGTTTGCTGCTGTGAGCAAGACGGGGACACTGCTTGGTGCTCAGGGGACTCCAGAAGGACCACAGCAGGTGAAATCGCTGCTGGAATGGAGGTGGGTAGAGAAGGAATGCTCACGCCCTAGTCATCACCATGTGTTGCAGAGCTGTTAGAAGCTTGGCCACGGAGCCAGCCTTACCAGTTCGCTTCCCGCCTCTGCACTCACTGCACTGTGATCATGGGCAAATCAGTTAACCTCTCTGTTTCCACATCTATAAAGAGGCATGATAATAATATCTACTTCACAGCCTTGGCTGTGATGATGGAGTGAGTTGATGTGTGCAAAATGCTTCTAAAACAGCCTGGAGCATTATAAGCACTTATGTGTTAGCTGCTGTCTTAATCCATTCAGGCTGCTATAAAAAGTAGCATAGGCTGGGTGGCTTATAAACCACAGAAATGTACTGCTTGCAATTCTGGAGGCTGGAGGCCCAAGATCAGGATGCCAGCATGATCGTGTTCTGCTTAGAGCCCTCTTCCAGCTTGCAGACTTCCAACTTTTCTCTGTGTCCTCACAGGGCAGAAGAGGTGAGGGAGCTCTCTGAGGCTTCTTTAATCAGGGCGCTAATCCTGTTCGTGAGGGTCCCACCCTCATGACCTAAACACCTCCCAAAGGCTCCACCTCCTAATACCATCACATTGGGGGTTAGGGCTTCAACATATGAATTTGCAGGGGTACAAACACTCAGTCTATAACAGTTGTGACCATTGTTTCAGCTTGTGTGATGAGGGCAGGCGAATAAATAGTGAATTTGAGTTTTAATTGCAAGTACTATGATAGTAGAGCAAAAGTAGACAACTTTGTTCTGATCAGCAAGAAAGATGTGATGTTAGTTCTGCAGGTGAGTAAAAATTGGTCCCTGTGGGCAGAGAGGCTGAACCACTAGGAAGTCTCAGTTTGTGCCCCATGACCACGAGTGACCCTTGGACCACAAGTCAGGGTAACTGTGGGATGTGGCCTGCTGATTTGGCTCATACCTCTAGCCCTGGGCTAGCTGCTGGGGTGGGGGTCAAAAGGACCCCATCCATCCATTTCTGGTCTCTTCCATCTTGGGGGGATCCCAGGAGAAGAGAAATGTCCCGGTGGGGCTGTGAGATTGCTTGCTGTAGAGTAGGTGATGGAGGTAAGTAGGCTCCTGTACTTACTCTTCAGGCAGTTCTGCATTGCTCAGTACTGCCTGGGTAAGGGGATTCTTTGGGGTCTCAGAGAGAAGCCAAGGGCTCATCCCAGTTGAGCAGTGAGCTGGGGAAATAAAATATGGCTCCCATGGACACAGGAGCCTGAGCCCTGGGATACATGCCATCTGGGAAATATACATACGTGTGTGTCTGTGTAATGTATATGAAGGTACGTGTCTTCATGTGCACACACAGGGAAAGGGATGAATGCCGTAAGACGGTGCAGATCAAGTGGAATGTGGGTTAGAGGTTGCTTCCAGCTGATGGAAACTGCCGAAGCCTTCGAGGAAGAAGTTGCTTTTGAGGCAGCGTCCAAGGGCGGGAGGGTTTAGGTGTGGCATAAGCTGTGAGAAGGACATGGGGTGGGGAAAGGCAGCATGTGTCTCTCGAGGAGCCATAGGGTTGGGTGTGTTGGCAGGTGGGGCTGGAGATAGAGGAGCAGGAGGGAGAACTGGGGAGAGTGGCAAAGGCTACCAATGCCGAGTTTAGGAATTTGGACTTTTCCCTGCAGATAACAGTGAGATAGATTCAAGAACTATTTTTGCACACTGGAGTGATATAAAAAGTGCTGCTCTTTGAAAGAAAGAGCAGTCTGTTGGCTGGTACAGAGAGGTGAGAAAATGGGGACGGGGGAGCTGGTCTGAGGGTGCTGGTGGTGGAAGGCGGAGAAGAGCTCAGCTCCTCCATCAGACACAAAAGGCAACTGAGCAGCTCTCTGATCCCACTTGGACGTCCCTGTAGGAACCGGTAACTGGAGCAGCGATAGCCCAGCGCTTGATCCCCAGCGCACTGGTTTCTGCAAAGGGCGGAAGTGACAGGAACCCAGAGAAAATGCAAATAGAAAGATCTCAGGGTGACTGCCCAGCTCAGACGTGAGCACTGTCGGAAGACAAATGAATAACCTTGTGGGTCGGAGTAATGCATGTCTGGTCCCTGAGTGCCTAGAGACTGTCTTTTATGAAGTTAGTTCAACTCAACACTCATCCATCCACATCTTCCAGATGCCTGGTCCTGTGCTGGGTGTTGGGGAAACGCAGGGGACAAGACAAGAGTCCTTGGCCTCAAGGAACTTATAGTCTGGGGGCCGGGGTGAGGGGAATGAACCCACAAAAGGACTGGCACTGCACATGACGGGTAACTCCATAGAAGAGGTCACAGGGGGAGAGTTCTGACTTACACATCACTTTCCTGGCTCACGCGTGGACTGTTGGCACTTGAGGGCAGGAGCAGGGCTGTCTGCCAGCGCCAGTACCCACGGCAGTTCCGGGCACAGGGTGGATCTATCATGTGTTTATTGAATGGAGGGAGGGATGGATACACAGGAGCTGAAGGTGTGGAGGGACCCAGGGAGTTTGGTGGTCATCAGTCTCCACGCTCCAAGTAACACGCCCCTCACAAGCTCTTAATTGGTTATGTTTTCTCACTGAGTCTCTAAACGACCCCCTGAAGGCAGGAGGATAGAGTTTCATCACACACCATGCGTCTCTCCTGGCTGCCCTAAATTTTAATCAGTCCTAATCATTATCAACATGTTTATAGCACTTTAGCATTTCCAAACCACTCTCCACACATTATTCTCCCTGGGATCTCATGCAGCTCTGAAGGGCTGGACAATGATCAACTTTACCGAGGGTGTTCGTGATTTTCCGTGTCACGGGAGAGAAGGGAAGCGATGTTTTACCTGTGTCCTCATGCGCTGCTTGCCTTCCACATGCTGTTATTATCTTTTCTTTTACACATGTAGCTTATTTAATTATCTCAGCAACAATGCCAGGCAATTATAATTCCTATTTTGCACATGAGAAACTGATACTCAGAGAAGTCAAGCATTGTCCCCAAGGGTGCACAGCAAGCGAGTTGGGATTCAAACCTGGTTCTGTCTGATTCCAAGTCTAGAAATAATGACAACAAACATGACGAGGATGATGATGATGATGATGGTGGTGGTGGTGGGCGTTTGCTGAGTGCTAACTCTGGGCCAAGCACTGAGCCTGGCACGTCATGTGTTTTATTAAATTAATAGTCAATTTAATACTCATTGAGTGTTAACTTAATACTCAACACTAATTTAATACTCCTGACAATCCCATAGGGTAGCTACTATTGTTATCCGTGGTGCTTCTTTCAGCGGGTCAGATGCACTGCGGATTGTGTATTTCAGGGAAGGTGATGGGGGCCATTACCTGATGCTTCACAGGCATTGAGTAGCTCCAGGTTAAATGCTTTGTGCTACCAGTTTAGGGCTCAGTATGCAGCACGGCGACAATGTATGGAAAATACAAATGAACCGGACATCGGGAGACTTCCTCCCAAGAAGCATAAATGAAATGTACCTTTAGACTTGATAGTATTTGAATTTTGTTTTAAAATACTTATTCTCATGGACCCTAAAAAGGATGACTTCAGCTCTGAAGAATGAAGATTTTTCTAAGAATTCAAGATGGACTAGGCAGCCTGGGGCAATACTGAGCTCCCTGTTGCCAGAGATGTCCAGGTTAAAGGGGCAAAAAGCTAAACATCCAGGATATAACAGTTCCGTGCTGGGGCGGGCGGGGGTGGGGTCGGTCTCTCCACAGAAAGGGGCGCACCAAAGCAAGTAAACAGGCATATAAATATTTACAAGGCAGTGAGGAAGAGAAGGGCGTCCCTGGGAGCTGGAGCTGGCCAGGGGCTGTCAGTGGCTGGTGCCGGCAGCTGGCAACACTCACAGCCCAGGTGTCCTCCGCCTTGGTGGAGGTGAATTCCACCTTGCGGAACATCAATATCAGACCAGGCCTCTCTGGGCCTGAGAGGAAGTGAGACCCAAAACAAGAACATTCTGCTACCTTCCTTAAGAACAGGCTAAACAGGGTAGGTGCAAAGCACAGAAATGACCAAACACCCCCTACGCTGGCTGCCTTTATTTCCTACGGCTGCTCCAACAAATTACCGCAAACATAGTGCCTTGACACAACACTACTGTGTTCTCCTACTGTTCTGAAGGTCAGAAGCCTGAAATGGGCCTCAGTGGCTAAAATTAAGTGTCTGCAGGGATGTGTTCCATCCTGGAGGCTCCAGGGGAGAACCCATTCCCTTGCCTTTTCCAGCTCCTAAAAGCTGCCACATTCCTTGGCTTGTGGCCCCTTCCTCCATCTTCAAAGCCAGCCATGGTGGGTTGAGTCCTTCTCATTCTGTCTCACTCTGACACGTGTATTCTTCTGCCTTCCTTGTCTACTTTTAAGGACCTCGTGATGACACTGGGCCCACCTGGATAACCCAGGGTGGCCTCTGTATCCGAAGGTCAGCTGATTTGCCACGTTCGTTCCCCTTGCCGTGGACCATAATATGTTCACAGGTGCTGGGACGTGTTTGGGGAACATTATTCTGCCTGCACACTGGCTAATATGAGTGAGGGCTGTTGCTCCACCCGTGCATCTGTGCCTTTGCTCAATCGAGGCTTCCCTGCTTTGAGACGAGATTTAACGCGACGCCAAGTTGCAGGATGAGCCCTGCTTCCTGACAGCATCCAATGCAGAACAAAGCCCTTCCTCCCTGAAACCTGCCCCAATCCACGTCCTAGAAGCCCACGTCTTGCAATCAGGCCTCTCTAGCATGTTCTAACTGGACGCCCCACATTCCCAGTGGTGTGTGTCCTTTCATCTCACCAAGCAATGGACCCAACTTGGTCAGCGGCTGGGGAGTTCTTGGTGGTCTTTGGTGGGGACCCTGGGAACAGCTGGGGTGAGAGGATGGAGTGTGCATGGCCGTGGAGGCAGAGGCTGGAGTGGCCCGCTTGGCATGCGGCAGGGTTAAGAAGAAAGTTCCAGGAGGCCATGACTTTCCAGCTAAGTATAAATGGAAAGAAGGAGCTTCTGGATGAGAAGCCCAAGGCGGAGAAACTGCGCTGCAGAGGCTGGGGGCACACCGGTGGGTGCTCCTGGGTTTGGTAGGGTCTGGAGTTTCAGGGGGGCTATGATGACGAGCCAGGGGCTGCCCAGCTCCTCGGCAGCCCAACGGTGGAGATTAATTGTCACCCCTTTGGGATAGAGGAGGAAACGGCCTCCGAGGGTCACAGGACCCAGGGCCAGTAAGAGGGGCATGTGGGAAAGGCGAGCAAGAACCCACCGCAGGGCCTAAAGGGGCGTCCACCAGCACGAGGGCAGGCCCTGGCCCCCAAACCACAGCCCATCTGACTGGCCGGGTCTCCTCCCTCAGGGAGGAAAGGCAGAGGCTGCGTCCAGCCAGCAATCTGGAACCAGAGGTTCTGTGTAAACGTGAGGTGGGAGGCAGGGACGGGGGTGTCCGCTTGCCACAGTTTAAACAGCGTCAGAGGGGCAGCGTTACTGATGAGGATAACACGCTCCCCCCACCTTGGACCCGCTTGAGTTTCAGGTGCTGTGGGTCATCTGAGCGGGATTAGGAAGGAGGTTGATGAAGGAACAGGAAGGTTGTAAGGTCCGGAGGGAGGTCTGGGCTGGAGCCAGACGCCAGGCCAAGGAGCATACCCTGGGGAAGAGAGCATCAGCGGGCAGGAAGAGGCTGGGGATTCCACAGGCAGGAAGGAGAGCGGGAGAGGGCGGCGCCCGGGCCCAGGGAGAGAATTCTGCGCAGAGTGGGCTGAGAGATCAAGTACACAAAGACCAGCAGGTGGCCTCGGAGCTGCCCAGATGGAGACCTGGGGGCAGTGGTGTCTGATGAGTGGGGCAGGGAGCGGCGTGGGGTGGGCAGCAGCCGGGCAGAGTGAGTGGAGGGCCGGGCGAGCCAGGAAGCGGCAGGAGCTGCAAACACAGACTGGGGAGCGGCAGAGAGGACACGCGGAGGAAAGCAGGGACTTGTCAGTTTCGTCTGTGCTTAGCCTGAGGCAAAAAACCAGGGGTTTGGGGGTGCTTGACAGGAACAGCTGATGGCGGGCATTCTAAGAGGAGGCACAGGGCAGGGGCAGAAGTGGCAGAGAGGGAGCCCCCTTCCTTTGGAACTGCAAGAAAATGAAGTACATTGGGGAGGGGTGTTGGTGACCTCCAAGACTCAGGGTCCCATATTCTTTGTGGAGAACTATTCCAGGCAGAGAGGGTCTGGGGAGCACAGGGGATTGTGTAGGAAGTGGTCACCATTTCTTCTGCAGCCTGAGAGCTAGAATATAAACAAACTTGACCCAAAGCTACAGGGCCAGGCAGGCCAATGGTCACCCCGTGGGGTGGGCTGTAACCACGGAGGTTCTGGAAGGGCCGAGTGACCCCGTAGGCAACCAGTCTGTCACTGGAAACATTGACAGATGGGTGGCTGCATCAGAGATGGGTCCCTCTCCTAGGCATCCCCAAATTGGGTTTCTATGGCAACCTGCCTCCGACCTGCATATCCCTCAAACATTTAGCTCCAGCAAAGCACTTTCTGAGCACGGGCTCTGCATTCTCAGAGACAAGGAGGTGTGGTCTCGGCCCTGGAAAGCCGTGGTCTTGTCGGGGAGGCTGAAGAGAGACAGACACTCCACCTGGGTTTAGGATGAGGACGGCGCTGGGGAAACTGAGGCCAACACCGGACTCCTCCTCGGGAACCAGGGATGACTTCCAGAGGTGGCAATACCTAATAAGAGTTGAAAGTGAGCTGGAGTTAGTGAGGCAAAGGAAGCTGGGGCCTGAGGGAGCTGGGAAGAGGGGCAGCCCAGGGAAAGTTCTCAGCAATAGAGAGAAGAACTCGAAGAGGAGACAGGGAAGACGGTAAGGTGATGGTGTGGTTGTGGTGATGTGGGCCTCAAGGAAAATTTCCCTTTACCATATGTATGTATTTCTGTCAGGTTTACACTTTTATAAGGAACCTGTATTAATTTGGTAACTTAAATATTCATAAGAGTCAAAAAATGGGAACCTCCCAAATGCCCATCAACTGATGACTGGATAAGCAAAGGGTGGCACAGCCACACAGTGGATTATTATCCAGCCGTAAAGAGGAAGGAAGTGCTGATGCTACAACGTGGAGGAACCTTGAAACCACATGCTGAGTGAAAGAAGCCGGACACGAAAGGCCAAATACGCTACGATTCCATTTACATGAATTGTCCGGAAGCGGCAAATCCATAGAGACGGTAAGATGAGTGGTTACCGGGAGCTGGGAGGGGAGGGAATGGGGATTGTCTGCTTACTGGGTATGGAGTTTGTTTCTTGGATGATGAAAATGTTCTGAAATCAGAGAGTGGTGTTGGCTGTTCGATATTGGGAATGCACTAAAAGCCACTGAATTGTAAACGTTAAAATGATTAGAAAGATGAATTTTACATTATTTACCTCCATTTAAAAAAAAAAAAAGGATGACCCAGCAGAGCACCTGTACCCTTTGACCTGGAGACCACATGTCTGATCCAGAGGAAGAGCTAAATATGCTGATGGAAATAAACCAGTTTAGGGACTTCCCTGGTGGTCCAGCGGTAAAGAATCCAACTTCCAATGCAGGGGATGCGGGTCCGATCCCTGGGCGGGGAACTAAGATCCCACATGCCTCAGGGCAACTAAGCCCGCAAGCCACAACTACTAAGCTCGCGCACCTCAGTGAGAGAGCCTGCGTGCCACTAACTACAGAGCCCACGTGCCCTGGAGCCCGCGCACCACAACTAGAGAGAGAAAATCTGCATATCACAACTAGAGAGAAGCCGGCGAGCCACAACAAAGAGCCCACGCCACAATGAAAGATCCCTCAGGCCTCCACTAAGACCCGACACAGCCAAAAAATAAAGAAAATAAATAAATTAAAAAAAAGAAATAAACTGATTTATAAGTAGCAAATGTCACACACTCACACCCCATGACCATTCATTCCCTGTTTCCCACCCTGCCAGGATGCCTGCTCACGGGCCTTAGGAAGAACCACAGTGCCTCCATCGCCCATTCAGTTTCACTCATTTACCCACTCATTCATTCAGTAAGTATTTTATGGGCGCTCTCCCTGTGCCCACATTTCAGGTGAAATGCATGGCGGTGCCGCCCTCTCAGATCTCAGCTGTGGAGGGGAAGGCAGCCCAGGAGCCGATGCACATGGTCAATGGCCATGAGCGCTGTGAAGCCACCCAGGAGGGTCAGGGGTGGGGAGAGGACTGGTGTGCAGCCTCTCCTGCAGCCAGCTGTGCCTTGGAGCCAAAGGACGGGTCATTCAGAGGTGACTTGGTAACAGGGCCTCAAAAGCAGGTCTCGTGGCAACAGATGAGTTGGCTGCACGTGTCTAGGGTCACCACTGGGCCTCCCGTGCCTCAAGGGCCGGGAGTCCCTCCAGACCCTGTCGCCTTCTCCAGCCCATCACTGACCACGCCCCCCTGCAGCCACACTCAACGCCTCGCCGTTGTTCTAGCTTCTGGCCCTTGTCCATTTTGTTTCCTTTGCCTAGAACTTTCCTGCTTTCTACGCCTGCCCTCTGCCTGGTAACTTTTCCGATCTTCGTGTTTCAGCTTAGACGTGGCCTCCTCCAGGAAGCCTTCCTCAACTATACTGCCGATCCAGGGTCAGGCACCACCTCTGGCTCTCAGCACTGATCACACAGCGTCACTATTGTTTGATTTCAGCCGTGTGTCCCTGAATGGACCCTGAGCTCTGCCAGGACCAGAGACCTGACTGTCATCTCTGTGACCCAGTTCCAGCTAGGTGGAGAGGTCTGCAAATATGGAACGAAATTAATACACAGAACTTGCAATATTAAGGAACATAAAGTTTATAGTCTTCTATAAACATTAAATGTTCATAATACACCTGATAATTTCATTGAGATAGAGCTTATTAAGTCAAAAGTAGAAATAAAAATCTTTCACAAAATTTCCCTGAACAATGTGTCTTAATTCATTTCATATTCATTGAGTGAAGGAATAAGAACTGTAGAGTATTTAATCTTACAAGGTCAAAGACAAAAGCAGTAAACAATAAACAAAGCTCTTTGGCAGGTGGGCTGGCTCTCTCTCCCTTTCATAGACACACACACACACACACACACACACACACACACACACACACGTGCGCGCGCGCGCGCGCACACACACACACGGACAGCTACCTGAGACAGCAGCAGTTCTCAGTCACCAGGGAGTGCAGGGAGCCTATGATAAAGTACCTTTGTTTGTTCTCACTGGGAGCTGTAGGGAAGCAGCCGGCAGGTCCACGGGGACAGGACAAAAATGGAGAAGGTGAGATTCTCCATGAGCTTCTGGAGGAAGAGGTGTGGGCATAGCATTAACTGGAGGCACAAACACCCCGCACCTCCCAGTGATAAAACATCTCCCAGGGGCTATGAGCTGTTCTTACCATGGAGGACACCTCCTGTCATTTCCAAAGGGGCAGTGACTTCTGACATACAATTCCTAAGAGTGACACCTCCAAATTAATATGTCAAAATGCTTTTTAAAAATTTCTTTTTCCCTACTCTATAATTTTTATGTGCATCTTAGTGCTTTTTGGGAAAATAGATAAAAAACAAATGTATTTGGGGAAATAAACACAAAAAATTAGTCAGCTTCCCAGAAAATACATTTGTGTGTGTTTTCAACAGAATCAAGATTATAAAATTTCACAAGCATTCTGACTTAGCATTATAAGATTTCCTCAAAGCATAATGTTTGTAGCAGCTGTTGTAAACAGCTGTAAATCTGCCGTTTTATCTTTGTATACCCACCTCCTAACCCTGTCCTTGGTACACAGTAGGCACTTAATAAGTATCGCTATGTGTCACAGGAAGGCTAAATGGCCAATATTTCATTGATGGGATATACTGCCATTTACTTAACCATTTCCTGCCGTTGGACGTTGAGGTTGTTTCTACAGACCGGCTGTTATAAATCATTCTGTGATAAATTGTGCATATTATATCTGTGTGTCAATGATCAACCAAGTAGAGAATGCCCTAAAAGGGGTTTACCCAGTCAAAGGGTGTGAATAATTTTCAGGCTGCTGGCTCATCTGCCAGCAGACATTTTTTTCAAGCCAATATCTGCCTTATATTAAAGATTGGAAGTTGGGTAAATATTCCTTTATCCCAAACCCAACACCAAGGTAGCTAGAATTTACATTTTGTTTTGCAAAAGCAAGTGCATTCTCCTTTAGGAATAACATTGCATTTTCTTGACATGAATGCCAATATGAAATACATACTTTCGAGAAGTCCAAGAGAACTGACTCTGATGGGAATTGTATTTTAATAACAGTGACTTGCATTGAAAGCCAAAGGATGGAAGGAAAGGAGATGGGAAATTTACAAGTTACTTCTCATAAACAGAAAAAATAAAAGGGAGAAACTCAGGGAAATGAATCCTCTGTCCCTTAAGCACGTCTTGAATAAATACAGTGGCAGCAAAAAGCCAGAAGCTGCCCGGAGCTCTGTTTGAGCCAAACCCAGAGCCTCCATCAGGAGAGACCACTGTAAAATTGGGAGAGAGTTAAAAGTTCAAGTGCCTGATCCAGCTACCTAATTCTGCTATCATCTAATAAAATGTGATGAAGTGTTGAAGACACTAGATCATTAAGGGCTGTTGTGATAACAAGCAGCTTCAAATATCAGACATCCCACAGCCACTGAAGTTTACTGAGCGCTGTTTACTGTGGTTTTCACAGGAGAGGTTTATAGCCTCATGAATGTGTATGACCTTTAACATCTGCTCCTGTGTTCATAGACTCAGATGACACCTCCAGGCATGATGACAACCAGGTGTTGTATGGATATCACTAGGTCCTGGCAGAGGCTGTCTGTATTGGGGGATGGGTGCAGGACTGAAAATCTGGGAACCTGGGCTCTGAATGCTGTGACACTCTAGCACTGACTTGCTTTGGGTCCTTGGTCAAGGCGCTGCCTCTCCCTGGCCCCAGATTCATCCCCCTTCAGTGAGGACCTTAGATTGGATGGTCTCTGTGCGCCTTCCATTTCTTTGAAAATATCAACTAGTGATAAGAGCCAACATTATTGGGTGTTTACTACGTGCCAAGGGTCTCAAAAGCTCTACGGGACCAACCCTTGCCACCCCGGTCCCATCCCAAGCTCTCCTTTCTATCACCTCAGACTGACTCTGGCTTCAAGTGTTAGCTCAAACCATCTTCAAATTCCTCTGACCATTTTTTTTTTCAGTTGACCACCTCCTAGGGCTACCCGAGAGGCAAAACATTGAGGTTTCATAAACTGTGAAATAATAGACAATTTTAATCATTTTAATCAGCGCATACGTATCTGAGTGGCCTGTCCCCAGTGTCACACTGTGTGGACAGGTGTGGCAGCTTTGTAATGGGGTGCACGGAGCCCCCCAAGCCCAGACCACCTGAGGAGGTCAGATCTCTCCTCCAGAGCCTGGGTCACCCTTCCAATAGGGGTGCAATCAGCTCCAGTTTCCGTCTCCCCTGGGAGCACGTGAGTCCCCTGAGGGCAGGGACCACGTTTAGATTCAAACCTGCCATTCATGGTGCTGGGTCCAGGCCTGGGAGATGCTCCAAAAAATGTTGAAACGCATAGGTGGAAGGAGAGAGGTGGGGAGGGGACAAAGGAAGGAAAGGGGGATGGGGGACTGCCCCGGGCAGGATGGCATCAATGCCTCATGCTTAGTGAGCAAACAGTTCAGCCCGACTGGCAACCTCGCAATGAAGTGAGATCTGTTCTCCTGGGTCTGTTCCAAGGAGACTAGGATGAAAGCACGGTGCCCGGGATTTCACAGGTCACTGGAATCCGTCTCTGTCAGGCCCAGCTGAAAAGACATTCCCAGAGTCTGGGACTGAGCTGGTAACACCCCACAATGAACCCCCAGGGCCTCACCATCCAGGCACTTGGCTGGTGTGTTCCCATGACCTCGGGGGTTTGTAGCCAGGGCAAAGGAAGGAGAAAAACAGAAGCGGCTCTAAGAGGGTTTCCAGGAGGAGGCATATTTGGTCTCCTGCGTAGAAGAACACACCCTCACGTTGGTGAAGATTTTCCACTGTTAATCTCCCAATGGAGAGATAGAATAATTGACCAGGATTCTTACTTCATGGAGGAGAAAAAAGACTTAGGAACAAAGAGCTATTTACCCTGCAGCTCTTAAGAGGCCAAGCAGAACTAAAAACCTGCCCATTTTGACCCTGAGTCCACTCTCCAAACACCATGCTCTGGCTTTGCCCTTATTCTCTCCATCCTAACACAGAAGGCCTCCCCTGCTCCTAAGATGACCCTGCTCCACTTTCTCAGCAGGAGGATTCCTCGTATCCACCTCCTCCAGGAAGTCTTCTCCGATTAGGCATGCCTGCTCCCCCCATCCACCCACTCATCCCCTGGCCGGACCAGGTCTCTTCCTTTGGGCTTTAACACAGAATTCACCACCCTGTGTTGTACTTGTCTTCGATGTCATTTCCTCCCTCTATTCATTTATTCAAGAAAATTTACAGAGCGCCTAGAGGAAAGGAGACTGAGGCTGGGAAGTCCAATTGTGCAAAGCCATACAGAAAGCTAGATCAGAAGCCATGTGACTGTATGTTCACTCAGTGAATTTAGAGAGAGTTGCCACATGACTCCCAGACACTCAGCTCTTTCTAACACCTGCCGCTTTATGGGGCCTCATTTCTGCACAATATTTGGATTTCGGCCCATCCTCCTGGTCAGGACGGCAGGTGTAACTTAGTAACAGGAATTAGCCCAGTGGCCACCTGTCTACACAGGCACGTGGACCACGCCCACAGGACTTGACTGAACGCCCCGTAGAGCAGAGAGGGTATCATTTTCACTCTAGCACCTTCCGTCCTTGGTCCATTTATGGAGCCCCCACATGAGCAGTGAAGCTGGGCTCCTTTAGAGAATCCAACCATCGAAGAGCAGCGTTTAACTCCCAGATCTGCCACCAGATAGAGAGTAACTCTTTGGAACCTCAGTTTCCTTTGCTGCAAGATGAGAATATCACTAGTTCACAGACTGGTATAGATGATGCATTAATGATGACATGCAGCCCAGCTCCTCCTGGGCACTCAATAAACGGCGCACACATCATTATCATTATTGTTAAATGTTACCATCTCTGCCCTACAGCTTTTGTAGATAAGTCTCCTTTTAGAAGAGCTACCCCACAAACCAGGGATCTGGAGGAACACTGGGGTGAGAAGAGCTCGGGTTTGCTGCACGGATTGTAAGCAACCCAGCACGTTCTTGAGACCATTAGTCCTTCTGCTGCTCAGTTTTCCCATCTGTAAAATGGAGATTGTCGGACCTGCCCTCCTCTCTCACAGAGGGCGGAGGAAGGGTCCGATGCAGTGAGGCACATGAAAACGCTTTTTAAAAGTGTTCTTTAAAATTCACTTCGCAGAATACAAATATATGCTGTGACTGCCCCACTGAAAAACTCCGGATGGCTCCCTACTGATTCTGGGAGGAGATCCAAATTCCCGAGGCTACCATTCCCAGAACTTTGTGACTGGGGCTTTTTCTACTTCTCCAGCCTCTCTGAATGGCAGTTCCTGCCTGCCTCCTCCCATTCCCACCCCCATATCCTCCATCTGTCGCGGGCGGGAACCTCCCTGACCTCTCCCGACGAGCATCCATCACATCAGGCTACACTCCAATTACTTGCTCATGTGACCAGAGTCCCCGAGGGCAGGCGCTGTCTCGCTCAACGCCGTGTCCCCAACACCAGCACTCGGCCAGCCCAGACTTGCTAAATGTCTGCTGCAGGAAAGAAGCGGGTAGAGGGCTGTCTGAGGCACGGGCTGTTTTTGTCCTGTCCTATGGTGGCTTCTCCCTGCAGTGCTTAGCCGCTTGTGGGAAACAGGCCGGGGCAGCAGCAAGGTCCTCTCTGGCCTGGGCCCACACGGAGGACCCATTCTTGAGGCCGGTGCTCAGGCAGCCCTGGGAGGCATGGAGGTCAGCCCCCTTCAGGACAGAGAAAAGCCAAAGCACTGGATCCTGGCGATGTGGCTGCAGTGGGGAGGGGTGGGAGGAGCAGGTCAGAGGAGAAGGAGAGGGGAGAGAAAGGGGGAGCAGAGGAGGACAGGGAACAGGCCTGCCTCCCCCTCTTTCTTTTAAAACTGGACAGGGGGCTTCCCTGGTGGCGCAGTGGTTGGGAGTCCGCCTGTGGATGCAGGGGACACGGGTTCGTGCCCCGGTCCGGGAAGATCCCACATGCCACGGAGCGGCTGGGCCTGTGAGCCATGGTCGCTGAGCCTGCGCGTCCGGAGCCTGTGTTCCGCAGCGGGAGAGGCCACAACAGTGAGAGGCCCGCGTACCGCAAAAAAACAAAAATAAAAACAAAAACAAAATAACTGGAGAGGTCAAGTGGTATACAGGTTGAAAGCGGACTCCAGGACCAGCCACTCACCACCTGAGCCACCACTTAACCGCTCCATGCCTCAGTTTCCTCATTTGTAAGAAGGGATAATCAAACAAAAATCTACACATGACAAATGCTGGAGAGGGTGTGGAGAAAAGGGCACCCTCCTACACTGTTGATGGGAATGTAAGTTGGTGCAGCCACTATGGAGAACAGTATGGAAGTTCCTCAGAAAACTAAAAACAGAATTACCATATGATCCAGCAATCCCACTCCTGGGCATATATCCAGACAAAACTATAATTCAAAAGATACATGCACCTCCTATGTTCATAGCAGCACTCTTTGCAACAGCCAAGACATGGAAACAACCTAAATGTCCATCAACAGCGGAATGGATAAAGAAGATGTGGTACATGTATACAATGGAATACTACTCAACCGTAAGAAAAGCATGAAATAATGCCACTTGAAGCAACATGGATGGATCTAAAGATTATCATACTAAGTGAAGTGAGTCAGAAAGACAAATACCATATGATATCACTTATATGTGGAATCTAAAATATGACACAAAAGAACCTATGTATGAAACAGAAACAGACTCAGGGACGTAGAGAACAGACTGGTGGTTGCTAAGGGGGAGGCGGTTAAGAGAGGGATGGAGTGGGAGGTTTGGGTTAGCACATGTAAACTTTTATATATGGAATGGATAAACAACAAGGCCTACTGCATAGCACAGAGAACTATATTAAATATCCTATGATAAACCATAGTGGAAAACCATTTTTTTACATATTTAAAAAAATGTATATATATGTTCAACTGAATCACTTTGCTGTATAGCAGTAATTAACACAACATTGTAAATCAACTATACTTCAATTAAAATTTTTTTTTTTTTTTTTTCTGCGGTACGTGGGCCTCTCACTGTTGTGGCCTCTCCCGTTGCGGAGCACAGGCTCCGGACGCGCAGGCTCAGCGGCCATGGCTCACGGGCACAGCCGCTCCGCGGCATGTGGGATCCTCCCGGACCGGGGCACGAACCCGCGTCCCCTGCATCGGCAGGCGGACTCTCAACCACTGCACCATGACGGAAGCCCCCTCAATTTTTTTTAATTAAATAAAGCGCAGGACTCCACAGGGTGGCTGTGAAGATTAAAAGACTGAATAGTAATGAGTGCCTGGCACCTAGTGAGCGCACAGGAAGTCTCAGCTGTTATTCTTAAAAATCAGGCATCATTCAAACGTATTGATCCTTTCCACTCCACCACTGTCTTTATTATCTTTCTGTCCAAATATCATCAATTCAAAATTTTCAGCAAGTTTCCTTTTATGGGAAAACTCAACACAGAATTGAACTTAAAAAAAAAAATCATTTGCCACTCCCCTACACAAGAACTTTCTCAGCTCTTCATTTCCTACAGGAGAATTCCTCTTCCTTGTCTGGCCTCCAGCATCCTCTGAGATCTGGTCCAATCAGCCTTTGCTCTGTGTCCTGCTGCTGCTCTGTGAAAGCTCATCCCAGCCACACCGATCACTGGCACATGCCTTGCCCATGCCTTAGCTTCAAATCACCTGCCACATCTCAGCCACCCAACCTCCCAAATTCTAAACTCATCCTCATCTCATATGTCACTTCTGCAGCCAGGCTGGGAGAAGCAAGCATTCCTTCCATATGTGGATCTGGGGGTCCCGGGCCATGAGATCCTAGGGCCTGGGAACAGGATTTACTTGTAAATAATAACAATAACAATAATAGTGGTAGTAATAACAATAATACATTTATAATAATAATGCTAATGGCCACTGTTGTATAACCATGTTTATGGACCAAAGACCATGCAAAGCATCTTCTCATAGCCTGGGAGGCAGCACAGTGTCAGCTTAATAGCCTGCATTTGGACCTAGACCACCTAGGTTCAGATCTAGCTCCCCACTTTCTGGCTGGATGACCAGAGCTGTGCCCCGGGTGACAGTGCTGTGCCTCATTTTCCCAGCTGTAACACAGGGTTAGTAATTGTGTGCGTATATGACTGCTGTGATGCCTGAGTTAATACACATGAATGCTGAAAGCAGTGCTTGGCACAGAGAAGCTCTAGACTCATGACTGCTGTTATTAAAGGTCGTTATTTTTTTCCACCCAGCAGCTCTATAAGGAAAGCGTTTTGCAGAAGAGGGAGCCAAGGCTCACGGAGGTGAGAAACAATCTGGAATGGGGGGAAAGAGCCACACGGGATTCAGATTCGACCCGTTTGTTTAACCCTGAGGCCTGAGCTCACGTCTTCTCCGCATTGCCAGCATTGACTGGAGTTTTGCTGTCATGTTTCCACAGGATCAATTTGTGATCACTGGAACTTGCTGGAAACGCAGAATCAGACCCATACCTATGGCCTTGACTGCTTGTTGACAAGACCCCCAGGTGATCGTGTGCACTCTGACCTCTGAGTGCCCAGCGGGACACGCATTCACTGTCCTGTAAGGCAATGGCTACCTTAGTTACTGCTGTGCTCGGGGCATGGAGAGCATCAGGCTGAACAAGAAACATTTGTTAACTGACCTCAGGAAGAATATCATACCCTCCAATTAAATTCCTGCTGTCCTCCTCCCAGGCATGGTCTCCTGTGCTTAGGACCAGATTCCTGAGCGGATGGAGATGTGGTTCCAGGTGGTGGCCAAGGCCTGGGCTCTTAGGTGTCCAGTCATCCAGTCTGTCCATTCGACAAATATTTCTTGAGTCCAAGCTTGATCTGGGCTCCATGCAAGGTGTGAGGTTGTGAAGTTGTGAAGAAGACCAAGGAAGACTTTGGTCTCCCCCAGTATGGCAGATGGCCTAATTTCCTGCTGGATAAAGCACTTAAGGCATCTTCTGCATGAAGGGTTGAACTCACAAGCCCGGAAATCTACCTGATAGATGCTGCCCTGGGAAGGCTGTGCTGTTCTCTGTAAATTAGGGGAATGGGATTTAACACTTATGCAGAGACAGTCATGACCCTGGAACTGAGACCACCACATAAGCTAGGACCCTTGAAGGAATGGTCCCTCAGCAAAAGAATAGATCAGATGGAGAAATTCTACCTTTAGCACAAAAGATCACAGGAATGCTTGTCTTTCTCAGCCAGAGCTCTAGGTGAGGAAAAAATATCTCCCTTGAGAACATGTGACCACAGGCCTGTATCTCATGGGAATGTGGGGTTGAACTCATACCGTCCAAATGGCCCATAAATCTCCAGTGAGCAAATAAACAGGAAAAGGTTTTCTGAGCCAGTGAAACTCTGGTTATTATTCTCCTAATATTCCTAACACCCACAGGCCAGTGATATTCCAGAAATTCCTGGGCCAGTAATGCCCCTGATATCGTTGAGCCTATAATACTGTTATGGCTGCAGCTGAGACACCCAGGACTCACACCAGTAAAGCCCCACAGACCAAGATTACAGAACACCCAAGAAAGCAAGTTTTTCATGAATGGAGACCTAAGACATAATCAGCAGAGTTAAGTTCCCCAAGATCATCAAATAGTAGAACTATTGGATAGAGACCATAAAGTAGATCCTAAAAATAACGTCTAACTTTTATATAGCACTTATTATGGGTCAGGTACTGCTCTAAGAGTTTTTGTTAATATATTGACTCATTTAACCTCAAAATAATTTTAGGGAGTTAGGTGTTATTGTAACTTCCACTTTAAAGATGATAACACTGACGTACAGAAAGATCACAGGATCTAAATTTGAACCCCAGTAGTCTGAATACAGAGACTTCCTGCTGCAGAAAAATACAGCAACCTTGAAGATTCATCTGAGGAAATTAACTAGAATGTTACTTAGAGAGATAGACTTAGAAAACATGAAAGAGAGGTTATGAGCTGAGGAAAAATAAGGTAGTCCAACAATACTAATATGAGTTCCAGAAGGAAAGAAAGGAAAAAGGAAGGAGGGTAATAGTCAAATACATAATGACAGAATTTTACAGAAATACTGAAAAATATAAATTCTCAGATTCAAGAGTTATGTTCCAAGTGGGATAGATAAAAATAAATGTCTTACAGCAGAACTTTATAATCCCAAGAGAAAGAGAAGATCCTAAAAGCAACCAGAGAGAAAGTGACAGATTACCTAAAAATATACAGCAATTACACCAATAGCAGGTGTTTTGACAGAAACCAGAAGACAATGGAATAACATCGTCATATTACCAAGAAGAAATAACTGAGGATCTAGAATTCTATATCCAGCTAAATGATCACTCAATAGTGAAAGCAAAATAAAGACATTTTCAGGCAAAAACTGAGAAGGCTAACTGCTAAGGTGCCTTGTTGATAAAATGCTAGCAATCAACAGGCTCCTGGGAGAACTAAACTGAACCCAAAAGGAAAACATAAAATACAAGAGGGAATGGTAGGCAAAGAAATTGGTAAATCTAAACAAGTAATGACTATATAAACTAATAATGACTAATTTGAGATGTATAAAAACAGAGTGGAAATATATTATTGGACAATATGAAAGATGCAAAAAGATATATCATAATTAAAGTCTTCTAAGATCCTGTGTACAGGTGGAAGATAGAGATATTAATCCAAAGACGCACATTGAAACATTAAAGAGTAGTCACTAAAAGAGTAGAAATATAATGTATACCTGGGGTAAAATGTGAAACAAAGAAAACAATCAGTTTTACAGAAAGCAAGAAAGGAGAAAAATAAGAATCATAGCAAAGACAGGGTAAATAATAGGCACAAAACAAGATGATGGAAATCAAATGTATATATCAGTTATTATAATAATTATAAATGGACTAAACTCTCCATTAGAGATCAGGGAACATCCATTGGATTTCTAAAATAAAGCTACATGCTGTTACCAGAGACACACCTAAAATATATGGACAGAGAAAGATTGACTTTTAAAAGAATAGGAAAAGTTGTACCAAGCAAATACTAACCACCAAAAGAAACTCAATATAGCTATTTAACTTTAAACAAAATAGACCTGAAAACACAAAATGTTATAAGGATAAGGAGGGTCACTACCTAACTGTAAAACAAAGATTGATAGCATGCTAGAAAAATATTAGACTTAAATGCATTGAATAATATAGCCTCAAAATACGCAAAGCAAAACTTAAGAAAATTAGAAAGAGAAATCGCTAAATCTACACAATAGTTGGATGTTTAAACACACCTTCCTCAGACCTTGACAGATCAAGCATACAAAAGCACCAGTCAGGACAAATCACATTTGAAGAACACAGTTAACAAGCTTGATACAATGATATATATAGGAGTCTGAAAGTAATAATAACTCAATACATTTCATTTTCAAACACACGTGGAACATTTGCAAGAAGTAATCATAATCTTGGAAATAGAGCAAGTCCCCACAAGTAAAAAAGATATTAGGGGGGTTTTGTAATCCATTTACTGGGTCCCCTAAGCAAGCCATTTTTCTCCCTGGGCTTCAGTTTCCTCAGATGAGATAGTTGAACCGATTTATCCCCAAGTCTCAGATAACTGCTTTATTTTTTAAGCTTAATTTAGATTATCCCCAGTTTCACTACTGCTAAATATCACACGGATCAAGACAAATTCTTTCTCACTGTAAAAACCTGTCAAATCCCTTTCACAATATAATGTCAGTTTTCTTCTCTTTCTTATCATTTCAGACAAATGACGCCTCTTTCGGCTTGCCTTCACCTTAACCTTCCCAAGTTGGCTGTTGAGACAGACGGCCCATTCATGTTTATCTGCTTCATTGATTCATGAAAGAAATAGACCAAACCAGTCATCACGCAGCCCCTCAGTCATCGTCCACAGCCAGGCAGCATCCTCACACCGTCCTGTCTCCACGGTTCTCTCCCCTCCGATCTTTTCTCCACACTGGGTCCAGAATGGTCTTCCTAAACACACAAAGTCATCCCCCTGCTGGAAGCTCCCCTATGGCTGCAAGGGAGCCACAAGCTCAAATCCCTACAGCAGCCCAGCAGCATGCTCAATGGGTCCCTTCCCTGGCAAAGCCTGAATGGGGATCCTTTTCTTCTGAGGATCTAGACTATGGAAAACTCTGCTCTATTGTTCAAAGGCTTTCTTCTTGGTTTATCTACTCCCCGCCCTGCACAGCTTTAGAATCTGGCAAATGTCTGGAGGAGAAAATGAACCGGGTATTTGACTCCCCTACCCCCGTCTCTAATTCTGTCTATCTGGCCCCATGAGTGGGCATCTCTCTGTACCTAGCAGCAGCACCCAATCTACCAGGCCTGGGCTCATGGCCTTGCCCCCAGGTAGCAAAAGACCCCAGAGAAAAAGCAGCAGCTGGCCCTCCACGGTTCTCCCCTCTCCAGAGCCTGGCTGCCTCTAGTTCTCACTGTTTCAGCGGCTCCCTGAGGATTTAAACGGATAACTTTTATATTTTATATAAAACAGACTTTCTCATTGTTCTTGGCAGGAGTGGTTGTCTGCTAACAACTCCATCCTATCCAGGACTGCAGCTCATTTTTTAACCCCGAACTTGCTGGCTTCAGAAGTCCAGAGGCAGGAGCAATGAGCTTGTGGAAGAAGTGCTGTGTCCAAAGTACCCTGAACTATGTGTCCAGGACATCGGAAAGTGACCTGACCAAGAGCTCCCGCAAGACAGATTGTGGCTAGGTCATTCTATTCCCCCTGTCAATTCAGGCCCCTCAAAAACCATGCACCTCTCTCTTCCTTAGTGCCTAGGGAGAACTACACACCTCTGCTGATATTAACATGTTTCTCATCAACAAAATCAACATGACTTTGCCATCTGACCCCTCAAAAGAAATCTTACCTCTCATCTGTAACTCAGTTGGCTATTCTGCATTTTATTCAACTCCTGCATTTCTCAGTGACAGAAAAAGCCCTAGTGCCCTCCTCCCAGCTCCTAGTCTGCAGCCTGGATCCCAACATCTCAGTCATTTTAAGGGGTCTGCAGACGTGGCTGGAATGTTCCTAGTATAGTGAAGTCCTTGAAGCTAATTTTCCTGTGTGGATAATGGCTATGGAAGCCAATGCACCTGGCCTCAAAAATGTTAGCTGCTTCTGTGGAGGACTGTTTGCAAAGCTGGTCAAAAGAATCCCTCCCTCCTCTGTGTGCATATGCATTTGTAATGTGATTCCCCCGCCTTGTCACATGGTTGGAGCAATAGAGAGGGGCAGAAGTGACCGTTGTGGGTTTTCTGAGCCTGGGTCTCTGAAACTCTTAAAGCACCTGCTCTCTCTCTTTTGGAACGCTGCCTTGGGACCACCAGGTGCAGGAGCTTGAGCTAGCCTCCTGGAGGATGAGAAGCCTCCTGGAGCAGAGATGAGCATCCTACCCGAACAGAACAGCTGACTGCTGGCTGGAGCCAACCACCAGGTTTGAGGCCATCTTAGACAACCCAACCCCACTCAAACTGTCGGATGAGCATGGCCACATGAATGACCCAGGTGAGATAAGCAAAAAAACTACCTGTCACGCCAATCCAAACTCCTCAGCAATATAGGTGAACAAATGAAACAGTAATGGTTTTAATCAGTAAGCTTTGGGAGTGGTTTATTACTCAACAATATCTAACTAATGAGCCTTCCTTCTGCCAATTATATGAAGTGTTCTGATGACGATGATGATTTATGTTAACTGGGTGCTTCCTCTGTGCTGGGCTCTAAGTGTTTTACAAGTTTAAAGCTCTTATGTTCTTACAACAATGCTATGAGTTAAGGACTCTCATTGCTAACAAGGAGACTGAGGCCCCAAGAGATGAGGCAATTTGCATAAGGCCGCAGAGCAAGCAGGTAGTGGAGTGGGAACCGGAACTCCGGTATGCTGGCCCCAATTCCTACATCCTTTGCCACTGCCCACACTACTTCTCTCTCATCCTGAAATTCTCCCCCCCGCCCGGCAACCCCCCATTCCCTCCCCACCTCCTGGTAACTTCCCTCTGGGGCCTGCATAGAATGACACGGAAGGAAGAACTCACATTTGTCTACTGAGTATTCATTTACACAATAACATGCACCACACCTGCTGGGCGCCCAATACTCTTCTAGAAATTAAGGATACCGATTTCTAGAACACAGTAGACCAGACCTCTGCTCTTAAAGTCTAAACCCGTGCCTAGCACATACAACCACTCTTAGCACATTCCCTCAGGGGATCCTCACAGCAGCATCATGAGATAGACAGCACCATCCCCCTCTTACAGATGAGGCTGAGGGGAATAAGGACACTCACTCAAGGTCACCTAGGGCTTGGGACCCAGGGTGTCCTGACCCCAGACCTAGGCTTTCCCCAATTCACCATGAGACCTTCTGCCACCCACAGCTCCTTGAGGATGGATGTCCTCCAAGTCTTCTCCAAACTAAAGACCCCATTTCCCTTCTTTGTCCTTCTTATGTTTTGGTTTCAATCCCAAGAACCTCTTGTTCACCAATGTTTATTTTTAAGACTTGATTTCAGCTCAATTGTGTGCACATTTATGGAGTGCGGGGCATCTGCCAGGCACTGGGTAAGGGGATGGAGCTCAGGGGGAATCCCGGTCCAGCTGCTTAAGAAAACTGCAGAAGAGGTGGCTGCTGGCTTGAAATAATATGGGGTGGAGCGTGGGTTCCATATGGACTGAAAAGGTCTCCCTTTCCACACACCCCACCCCAGGGAGCAGCAACAACCAATGCCAGCCAAATCAATAATAGCATCTATTGCACCCATCTGGTTTGCTCAGAGCTAAGATCAGGCACGGGGCGGTCCGAGAACAGACCAGGGGCTTGAGGGTCCTATTGGACCCAAAGCAGTTGGAATCTCGCCTGTGCCGATCGCTGTACGACTTGGACAGTGACTTGTCTGCTCCAAGTCTCAGTTTCAACATCTGCAAAATGGGAGACAATACCGATTTCTTGGCATCATTACACAAATTAAATGTAGCAACATGTGTGAAAAGGCCTTGAAAGATGCCCAGCATAAATTTAGTAGCATGTGGGGCTTCAATAATTTTACCCAAAATAATAATACTATCCAATATTTAGTGAGGACTTGTATGCCAATCCCTGTTTTAAGCACATTACATATTTGGTTCAGTTCCTCCTACAAATATATGACAGGTGCTATGCTCACTGCTTTTCATTTGAGGCAATGGAGGCACAGAGGGATTAAGTCCATTTACCCACAGCTAATAAGTGGCCTGAGAGGCCAGCTCCAGAATCCACAATCTTAACCAACACGCTCTCCAGCCCCAATAAAATAATATGATGACAGTGCAAGGCTGAATGGGAGATACTAGTAAATATAATACACAATATGATCTCAGGTTGAAAAAAGTCTGGCTGCATCCGATGAACGTCAAAATGTTGAAAGTGAACATCTCCTAATGGTGGGATTCCATGTGTTTTTGTTTATTTATTTTTTGTATTTTCCAAACTTACTGAAATAAACATAATCAATTTTTAGAAGCAGGGAAAAAATCGTTATTTAAAATGTTTCTTAGTAGCTACTATGCCAGGCTTGGTTAGGCACTGTGCATATCTTTAAGGATATTATATTATCCTGGGTTTTCAGGCACTATCTGGAAAGTTTCTAGCTTGACACAGAATAGATACTCAATACATGTTTATCCTCTTTCCTCTCAGGAGCAACAGCTATTTCTAGTGTCCCACAAAGCACCCATGGCATGCTTCTTCCTAAAGTGGGCCCTAAAACTGTTATGAAGGCAACAGAACCAAACAATAGCTTACTGATTTTGTTTCTTTACATTCACTCTGAAGATAAGCTCCCAAGTTTTCCCAGTTCATATTTTGGATCCCTGAACTTAATTTTGGGATTTTACTGTGGGGGCACCTCTGGGTTGATGTCCAGGCACCAGCAGGTGGAATCTGGGGTAATATGGAGGTATATGCGGTGTTCTTTCCATTCCATGGGAAGCAGGGAGGTAGGAGTAAAGCCACCCTCTGCCCTTCACCCCAGCTCTGTGACCTTGAGCAGATGCATAAAAACTTCAGTTTCCTGATCTGTAAAATGCTATCCTCTTCTTTATCCCTGGTATGGTTGTCAGGAGACTCAAACAAGAGCACACACAAGGAAATACTTTGAAAACTTTAAAGTTCCATCCAGAAACAAGAGGTGGGAAATACCTAGAGGAAGCCACGCAGCCTCTAAGCCACTTGCTATGGTCTGAACATTTGTGTCCCCCCAAATTTTATATGTTGAAATCCTAATGCTCAATGTGACAGTATTAGGAGGTGGGGTCTTTGAGAAGTGCTTAGGTCATGAGGGTGGAGTCCCCATGAATGGGATTAGTGGCCTCGTAAAAGGACGCCACAGAGCTTCCTTCTGCCATGTGAGGACACAACAAGGAGTCAGCTGTCTGTAACCCAGAAGAAGATGTCCCGCCTTCCAGAACCCAACCATGCTGGCACCCTGAACTCAGACTTCCAGAACTGTGAGAAATAAATTTATGCTGTTTATAAGACCCCAGTTTGTGGGATTTTATTTTAGCCACCTGGATGGACTGAGACAACACTGAGCACACAGTGGATGGAAAACAGACAGGAAATTGAGAACCTGACAATAATCCCTGGCAACTCAGGTAATTACGTTTCATTCAAGTTCACTTCCCTATATAATATTACACTATCAGAAGTTTATTTCTCAGACTGTGGATTTTTTTTTAATTTTTAGTGGAGTATAGTTGCTTTACAATATTGTGTTAGTTTATACTGTACAGCAAAGTGAATCAGCTATATGTATACATATATCACCTCTTTTTTGGATTTCCTTCTCATTTAGGTCACCAAAGAGTATTGAGTAGAGTTCCCTCTACTATACAGAGGGTCCTCATTAGTTATCTATTTTATACATAGTATCAATAGTCTGTATATGTCAATCCCAATCTCCCAATTCATCCTACCCCCGCTTCCCCCTTGGTATTCATACATTTGTTCTCTACATCTGTGTCTCTATTTCTGCTTTGTAAATAAGATCGTCTGTACCAATTTTTAGATGCAGAAAAAGCTTTCGACAAAATTCAACACCAATTTATGATAAAATACTCTCCAGAAGGTAGGTATTGAGGGAATATACCTCAACATAATAAAGGCCATATATGACAAACGCACAACAAACATCATTCTCAATGGTGAAAAACTGAAAGCATTTCCTTTAAGATCAGGAAGAAGACAAGGTTGCCCACTGTCACCACTATTATTCAACATAGTTTTGGAAGTCCTAGACATGGCAATCAGAGAAGAAAAAGAAATAAAAGGAATACAAGTTGGAAAAGAAGAAGTAAAACTATCACTGTTTGCTGATGACATGATACTCTACATAGAAAATCCTAAAGATGCCACCAGAAAACTACTAGAGCTAATCAATGAATTTAGTAAAGTTGCAGGATACAAAATTAATGCACAGAAATCTCTTGCATTCCTATGCACTAACAGCGAAAGATCAGAAACAGAAATTAAGGAAACAATCCCATTTACCACTGCAACAAAAAGAATAAAATACCTAGGAATAAACCTACCTAAGGAGGCAAAAGACCTGTACGTAGAAAACTATAAGATACCAATGCAAGAAAGCAAGGCAACACAAGCAGATGGCGAGATATACCATGTTCTTGGATTGGAAGAATCAACATTGTGAAAATGACTATACTACCCAAAGCAATCTACAGATTCAATGCAATCCCTATCAAATTACCAACGGCATTTTTCACAGAACTAGAACAAAACATTTTATAATTTGTATGGAAACACAAAAGACCTCGAATAGCCAAAGCCATCTTGAGAAACAAAAATGGAGGTGGAGGAATCAGGCTTCCCGTGAGTTCTTTTTGAAAGTGAAGGTATTTAGATATTTAGATGTTATGTAGACCCTATAGCGGTCTAAATATGAAAGTGGATTCTCAGAGGACACGGTTAGACAGCGGGTCAGAGACTCCCCCGCCACGCACCCGACAGCCCCGGGGAGGGTGAGAACAGCTGTCTCTTCCGGAGGCCTCTGCAAGCAGCTCTTTGAACTCCATATCTCTCCTGCCAGCATCTCTGACAGACTGTGTCTTGGCCGATGGGACACAGCCCTGGACAGGAAGGCACAAGACCCACACTCTGGTCACCGCACGTCACTGGTTCTTAGGTCCCTCCCCTGCCTCCTGGACGGTCACAGGGCACAGCCTCCGAGTTCCCTTCAGCTCTGAGACTGGGTTCTCAGCCTGTCCTGGGCTCTCCCTGGGGAGCTCCTCCCTGACCCCCAGTGGGGTCGGACCCCCTGCTGCCCCCACGGCTCACTGCAGGGGGATAGCCTGTTTACAGGGCCGTCTCTCTCTCCTCCAGGAGTTCTTTCTCCTCTTCTCTGCTCCCCGGCACCTCGGAGATGCTAGGTGAACCTCTATGGAATGAAGGAGTGACTGAACAAAGGGGTGGAGTGGAAGACAGAGCAGCAAGACAGAAAGCATGACCCGGAGCAGCCCCACACAGCCTCCGCTCAGACCCGTGAGCAGAGCTCATATCCTGGAGAACCTTCTGGAGCCTCCGCCCTCCCAGGCTGTGCTGGGCTGGAGGAGAGAGATGAGAAGGCAGGTCTGTCTTTGAGGAGCACAGAGCTTGGCGGGGAGACAGGCAAGTGACAAGACAGCAAAGAGCAAGGCATCTGGGACAGGGCTGCTGGGTGCAGTGGGAAATGGGAGTCTGGGAAGCCCAGGGGCAGGGGGTCCAGGGTCTGGGAAGACTTCTAGGGACTGGGAGGTAAGAAAGGGGAGGGCTAACACTTTCTAAGAACTGAATATAGGCCAGGCACCCTGCCCTGATTCACTCATGCCTCATAAAAATGTCTTACAGGGAGGGAAACTGAAGTACAGCTCCTAGAGAACACCTGTCCAAGGCCCCGTAGTTGGTAAGAGGTGTGGCTGGAATTCACACTGAGAGAGGCTGGGGCCTGGGCCCCTTTGCTGCAGTGCTTGCACCTGAACAAACATCTCTTCAAGCAACAGAACACAAAGAAACTATCAGGGACTAAAAATAACCGCACACATGGACAATTGCGAACAAGGCACCAGAAAGCCAAAACCCAACTGCCACTTCCAAGGTGCCGGGAGCGAAAGCAGGGTCCCGCGCACGATCCCTGCACACAGCACCACGCAGGTGGAGGCAGGGGGCAGACCCCCTAAGCCACCCCTCAGGCCGGACCCACCAGTCCACCCCCAGCCTCACCCCATTTAAGGAACCAGCTTATCCCCCTTCAGGGAGTGAGCAAGGGAAGCTGTTACTTGTTTTCGTCCCTCCTGCGACAGCCCGAGCCCCAGTAAAGCCTTGCCTGGATTTCTCATCTGGTCTCCTATCAATTTCTATTGATTAAAGAGTCCAGGAACCCAGGTCGGTAACAGCACCTGGCACATCTGGCCCCATGGCGTGTCCTCGGATTTATAGAATAAATCTTGATAAAAGACTCCATCACTTGATCTGCACAGGGAGGTGCTCTGCGATGAGAATTCTAAAGCCCTTCCGGTGAAGCAGAGGATCTGGCTGGGTCCTCAGAGCCCCAGCTCCCACTGCATTAGGGGAGCCCAGGCAGAGAGCGGAGGGTCTCCCTTAGCAAGCAGCATTCTGATTAGACAGCCCGGCAACAGCACGACATCTTCATCAATCCTCCTTGAGGGGCTGTTCCCGACTCAGCCTGGCGCACGGATTTCCCAGGGGCTGAGCGGCTGCTGCTTCCAGGTCCCCCTAAGGCCAGACCTCGGGGACTCACTTCATTTTCCTCCATGTCCTCTTCCGCAGCACTGATTAGCCTGCTGGAGCTCCAGGGGAGGGAAAGCCCTACATTGTATTCCCGGCCGTGCTTCGTGATCATGAGCTCCGAGCATCTGTGCATCAGTGATTCACTGGGGGGCCCCGGTGAGCAGGACTGGGGGTGCTTCGGAGCTGCCGCCCTAGGAGACACAGCTCAGACTTGCCTGGCCTCCTGACTCCTTAAGAAGCCTCTTGCTCTCCATCTCAGCGGCTTCTGTTCATCATTTGAGGGAGACTTGAATTTTTCTTGAGTGTCCGCCATGTGCTGGGCCCTGAGCTAGGCTCTGATTGACAGTTGCCAGCTGAGTTTCCTCTCTGTTTTCATACACCTTGCTGTCCTCCAGGCCACGAGCTCTGTCCGTTTTCTGGGCCCCAAGAAGCCTGACCCCTAAGGACAACCCCAGGAAGCTGACCCCAAGGCTGACCTCTCGTTTGATCTCTGGC
This sequence comes from Orcinus orca, assembly GCF_937001465.1. Lineage (NCBI taxonomy): Eukaryota > Metazoa > Chordata > Mammalia > Artiodactyla > Delphinidae > Orcinus > Orcinus orca. The sequence goes on from NC_064562.1 coordinate 118,669,417, forward strand.
TTCCAGTTTGGTTCAGCCAATTAGAGGCACGAGGAGGAGTCTGGAGGGAGGCGGGATAGAAGGTTCTAGAATTTGTTCTCCACTCCATTGAGAGCAGGTCTGCAGTGGCTGAGTGTCTCTACTACGGCCCAGCTCTCGGCAGCCTCGGGGGTAGCAGCGCCCTCTCCTGGCCCTGCAGCCCGGGGCAGGCACCTGCTTCCCTTCTGGCCATCCTCTGTCCCCTCCTCACCCTGCCCCCCCCATAGCAAGTACACCCTCTTCAGTCACCCTTTTTTGGGGGTGTCTCCTCTCTCCTGCCAGGACCTGGTTTGTGGGATGAGGAAGCAGCTCTATCCAACCTCCAGACATGAACCTTGAGGACAGTACGCTGAGTGAAGTAAGTCAGTCACAGTAGCACAGACGTTGTACAATTCCGTTTCAATGAGGTACTTAGAGACAGAAAGTAGAATGGTGGTCGCCAGGGGCTGGGCGGGGTGTTTAATGGGGACAGAGTTTCAGTTTGGGAAGATGAAGACGTTCTGGAGATGATGGTGGTGATGGCTGCATAACAATGTGAACATACATATTGGTTAAAAAGGTACATTTTATGATATGTACCTGGCCATATGTAGCTGGCCACCAAGAAAGACACACCAGTCAATCACGGTGTGAAGACCTTATTTAGATCCTGATTCAAACAGACTGCAAAAAAAGTTAACTCTAAATTTATAAGATAATGAGAAACTGGAACACGGATTGGATATTTGATGAAATTAAGGAATTGCTTGAGGTATGGTGATGGTATGATGGCTTCAAAAACTATGTACGAATTAAGCGATGAGTTGTCTAGTTTTACTTCAAAATAATATGTGTGGGGGGAAGGGTGTTGTACAGATGAAACAAGATTGTCCTTGAATTGGTAATTTTTGAAGCTGAGTGACATCTACATGGGGACTTCTATTATTCTGTCTACTTTTGTAACTGTTTGAATTCGTTCACAGTAAAATGTTTTCCAAGACGAGGTTAAATCTCAGTCCTGTCTTTTACTAGCTGGGTCCTCTTGGGCACGCTACTTCACCTCTCTCCTGCATTCCTTCTTCAAGAAGTTTTCTCCTCAAAGCATCACCTGCTCTGAGCAGCCTGGGAGGATATTATGTATAAGAGCACCCTCCTCCTTTCCTACCCCCTTCTCCCCCTCTTCTTCCACTTCATCAATCATGACTTGAAATTACACCACGCATGAGTCTGGGTATAGCCTTCCTCTCCCCTCTGACTTGTTCATAGCTGCATCTCCTACATCAAGGAGCATGCCCGGCACATAAGAGATGATCGGTAAGGATTGCTCGAATGAGTGAATGCATGAATCATCTGTAGAATTAAGGAGATAACAACAGCCCCGCCAGGTCAGTATGAGCATGAGTGAGATGAAGCTTTCAGCCCAAGACCCAGAGGAGAATAGATGCTCACTGATCACTGCATATTTCCCTTTTCTTCTCTCCATCTTAAAAGCAACACCTGCCTTTCTTGCACTTTATCTTCCTGAACCCACAACTCCTGGGTGAATGATTCTGTGTGTGTGTATGTGTGTGATAAAAAAACACATAACATAATATTTACCATCTTAACCATCTATAGACTTGTATACTGTTGTACAACAGCTCTCTAGGACTTCTTCAACTTGCAAAACTGAAACTTCCATCCAATGAACAGCCATCCCCTGTCCCCACCAACCACCATTCTACTCCCTGTCTCTATGAATTTGTCTCCTCTACTTACCCCATATAAGTAGTACCTAAATCACACAGTATTTGTGCTGTTGTGACTGCCTTATTTCACTTAACACAATGTCCTCAAGATTCATTCACATTATAGCATGTGTCAGAATGTCCTTCCTTTTGAGGCTGAATCCTATCCCATCGTAGGGATAGACGGCTCTTTCTTTTCCATTCATCCGTTGATGGACACCTGGGCTGCTTCCACATCTTGGCTATGGAGAATAATGCTGCAGTGAACATGGGAGTGAAGATCTCTCTTTGAGATGGTGATCTCAGTTCTTTTGGACGTATACCCAGAGATGGGATGGCTGGATTATATGATGGTTCTATTTTCAACTTTTTGAGGAAACTGGCTGTCTTTTGACTAGAACTAGAGAGCCCCTCTAGAGTTCTGGTTCTTTGGGACTATGACATGGACAAAACATTTGATCCTACAGTACAACAGTGTGGGGAGGCCACTCGCAACCCCCCCAGTGAGAAATGTGATGCTAGAGGAGGCTGACGATTAAAGCAGCTCAGAAGAAAGGTGGGGGATGACTTAGTAAGAAATGAAATTAATCCTATTGGACGACGTGGTAAAAGCCTTAGGGTTTAAATGAGAGCAGGCTACACCTTGGATGAGAGCAGACGCAGGGGCCCCTCTTCACCTGAAAGGGTCAGGCTCCTAACAGTGGCCCAGGTGAGAAGATCGGTGGTGGAAGAATTTGAGGCTTCACAGGAGAAAAAAGGTTGTGAGTGAACCTATAAAGGTCCATAGACAGAGTTCTCAGAGAATAAAGAGAATGGTGAGGAAATATGATATGCAGAAAACACTGATGAAACATCGGGGGGAAGGATGGAGAGCATTTTATCCCCTTGTTCAACAGAAACTTTTCAGGTTCTTTCTTCCTTAAATTTTCATCAAGATGCCAATGAATTTGCTCTGTTTTGCTAATAGCATGAATGGTGAGGCCATGCCTGGTGTATTCGATTTTGAATCCAAAGGCTCAATGCCTTCCTGGTTTTATAACTGAAGAGTTGATGCTAGTTGAGGCCGAGCCCATAGAGGCCAATCTCATGATCATCTTCCACTTGCTTTTTATAACGGTACACTGATTTCGGTTGGGGTTGCCATGTGTCCAACTAACAGTCTATATTCCCAATTTCCTTTGCAGCTAAGTATGGCCATATGACTAGGTTCTAGACTTTGGAAAATATCAGTGGAAAATGCCTAAAGGGTTCCTTAGGGGGTCAGTTCTCCCACCACTCCACTACCAACAATAACATTTTCTGTTTCCTGGAACTTGGACTTGATGGCTGACACTTCTGCAGCCATCTTGGATCATGAGGTGACTTTGAGAATGGAAGTTTTGAGCTGAGATCTTACAGAATAAAGAAGGAGCATGATGCCATGGCTCCCCCATGAGATGCCTGGATGCTCAGCCCTGAGGTACATAAAGAAACTTCTATTTCATTTAAGCCATTATTATTTGGGACTTCATTAGATGCAGCCAGATCCATTTTTAATTGAAACAGCCTCCCCTGCATGTTAGGACCCACTGGTCTCAGGGTCACAGGGGGACTTGGAAGCTTGAAGTGGAAAAAAATCTGAGTTCCTTTTATATCAACTACCCTGATTTTTTTTCTCCCCCCGTCCTCCCAGTACTCAGTGCTTACAGTTCAGGCCCTGCCCCTGAAAACTTCCTGTCAAATCAAGCCTTTCTTATACTCATCCAGCCCATCCTTCCTCTCAGGGGCAGGAAGAGGGGCTGTCTCTGGCCTCCAGAAGCTTCCATGTAACGAATGATATCATTTCCATCCCCTTATTCCTGCTGCTGGTCCCTCAGACTCCCTCTTTTTGAAAACCCCTGATCACTCATTTTCTCATTATTCCCAAGAGGAGTGATTTGTTGTTTGGGTTGAATAAGACTCAAATTAACATGGCTGACAAAATAAAAAATAAGACTGCACATGCTAAGGGATCATTGTTGGAGGAGGAATTATGATGTTCTCTCCATGTTGTATCAATGCAGACATACAGTTTACATGACACAGGCCCATACCCCATGGAAAACTTTCCCCTGCATTCAATGCATAGAAAGAGTACCAGACAGTGTGGGAATCAGAAGTCCCAGGCCCCATGCTCAGCTCTATCTCTGACTTCCTGTGTGACAAAGGGAGCCATTCTCCTCTTCTCTGAGCCTTGATACCCTCATCTATAAAGCAAGGGCACTCTAAGGCATCAGTTCATTCTATCTCTCTGCCCCCAGATCTGCCAACTGAAATTTCCCCTGTGCTAGTGAGTATCTTCTTCACAAAATACAAATGTCCCTAGAAACTATCAGTCATTCATCACATAGTATGAAATAGTTAAACAAGATGACTTTCCTAATAACAGGACGGTAAAGCCACCTGTACTGAATGCATTGGAAGGATTGTTCTGATGGAGGGAGGAGGGTTATGGTTATGAAGCAAGGGAAACTGTGGAATGAGAAACTGAGACTCAAAGAGAATATGTCTCTGTAGGTCCCATCGCTAGCTAGTGACAGATCCGGTACTGGTATTCCAGTCTGTGTCATTCCAAGTTGCTGTCCACTACCCTGCAAACCAACACTTGGAGAAACTCTTCATGATACAAGAAATACAAATATAAAGCTGAGAAAAGATGTCACCTTATCTATAAGGTGACATTTATGGTCCTAATATTTACAATAGCCAGGACATGGAAGCCACTTAAATGTCCATCAACAGAGGAATGGATAAAGAAGATGTGGTACATATATACAATGGAATATTACTCAGCCATAAAAAGGAATGAAATTGGGTCATCTGTAGAGACCTGGATGGACCTAGTGAGTGTCATACAGAGTGAAGTAACTCAGAAAGAGAAAAGCAAATATCGTATAATAACGCATTTATGTGGAATCTAGAAAAATGGTATAGATGATCTTATTTGCAAAGCAGAAATAGAGACACAGATGTAGAGAACAAATGTATGGATACCAAGGGGGAAAGGGGTGGGGTGGGAGGAACTGGGAGACTGGGATTGACACATATACACTATTGATACTATGTATAAAATAGACAACTGAGCACACTGTACAGCACAGGGAACTCTACCTAATGCACAGTGGTGACCTAAATGGGAGGGATGTCCAAAAGGGAGGGGATATCTGTATGTGTATGGAGGATTCATTTTGTTGCAGCGGAGGCTAACACAACATTGTAAAGCAACGATACTCCAATAAAAAGTAAAAGAAAAATTCATGGTCCTAATAATAATGGCACAGATAAAGCATCTGTATCAAATGGAGTAAGACAGACAGTGCATAATAAATACCAGTCCTTCCAAGGGAAAAATTCCAAGGATGAGGAGTGAGTCTGAAATCTCCCTTCTTTCCCACCCTCCCAACCTCCACCTCCTTCTCAATCCCTGCCTGTGACGTCTCCACTCTCTGACCCACCTTCCTTGCATCCCAGACCCCTAGCAATGCCTGGGCCCTTGACTCCTTCAGCAGCTGATGGCAAAACTCTCGGTGCAGGAGGAATGGGGTGGGGAGGGGAGCTGGGTTAGAATTCAGCTCTCCCTTCTGCTGAATCACTTCCTTCCTGTCCCCCCAAGCAAAAATGAAAAGGATAGTAATATTTTCTCATCCAGCAGGATCTGTACTAGAGACAACCAGATATAGTAAAATGGGAGCTTGGAGCACCATTAAAAGAAAATTGAGCAACTAACCTATGCATTCATTCAACAAACATTTATTGAGCCCCTCGTGGAAACCAGGCACAGTTCTAGGCACTGGGGATGGGGCTGAAAAAAAAAAGTGTTGGGGGCCATAAGAAGTGGACAGATCTTGGATATATTCTAACGGTAGAGCTGAGGATTTGCTGACCTGCGGACGGACACACACACACAGGGCAAGAGAAGGAGGAGGAAGAAGAGAAGAAAGAGAGCATAGAAGTTAAGCTCACTTTGCAGCTTTCTTTGCTCTACTGAATTCCTGCAGGAAGCAGCAAAATCACACCTCAGAATACTGAAAAGGCTGGCAACGGGCCCGGGACACCTCTGAGTGTGGAAAGGCAGAGCAGGACTAAATACAGGAGGACTGAAATCTGTACAGAAAGCAGCTGGGTGCTGGGGTCACTGCCCCCGGGGCTGCTCAGCCAGGAGACCACCTCCCAGCCCCTGGCTGCCAGTGGGAAGCAGGTCCCAGGCCTGGGACTTCAGGAAGCCATCTGTTCGCACTCCACTTCCCTTCCTTGAGGGAACTTTGGGGAAAATATTCCAAACTTCCTGCGTAATCAGGGGCTGAAGGAAAAAGTAGTGCCTGGCCCCTTTGAGGATGGACTTGATTTGATCACTCTTTTCTGGATGTCTTGGTTTAGATGTGTTTGGAGAAGTCAGAAGGAAAGCCAGGTGTTTCCAGGAGGCAGAGTGGGGAGGAAGGAGATGTCAGAGGAGCCGGAAAACTGAGCGGGCCCTTCAGCTGGGTGCTCTGACCGTGAAGGGTGACCGTGCTCTGCGCCACCGGGCCCTTGGCCCCTTACTCTGCTGAGAGCACGTGAATTTTCTTTTTAAAATTTTTTAAAACTTATTTATTTATTTTAATTTTGGCTGCATTGGGTCTTTGCTGCTGCACGCGGGCTTTCTCTAGTTGCGGCGAGCGGGGGCTACTCTTTGTTGCGGCGTGCGGGCTTCTCATTGTGGTGGCATCCCTTGTTGCGGAGCACGGGCTCTAGGCACGCGGGCTTCAGTAGTTGTGGCACGCAGGTTCCGTAGCTGTGGCTTGCGGGCTCTAGAGCGCAGGCTCGGTAGTTATTGTGCACGGGCTTAGTTGCTTATTTGTCCAGCCCTTGGCAAACAGGAGGGCCGCACTGGGAAGGCCTTGGGGGCTCCCTGACTCCTCTAAGACCTGCTGACCTCAGCCTGCTGACTTGGCACTTCTGGGTCTGAGTCGGCAAAAATAAGGTGCTGAAGCTAGTCTGGAGCGTTTGTGTGGAATCACAGAAAGATGCCCACTCCAGGTGGCTGCAGCCCACAGGTCTCTGGGTGAACTTGTAAAAGGCACCACCTCCTCCAGCCAGGCACGGTCTCCCGGCAAGGACAGAGCTGGGGGATTTAACCCCCTTTTGCCTCTGGACCATATACTTTGTTCAGTACACAATGTGAACAACCAGACCGGCAGCCCTGGAAGAGCGAGGAGGTTGTCTGTTCGCCTCCTGCTGCCTGACCACGGACCCGACTACCCCACGCACACCCTCAGCAGGTGTGCTCAGATCCTGCTCTGCTGATCGCACCCAGGATAGCACCGGGGCACAGCAGGCCCTCAGTGTGGACCTGTGTCTCATGAATAAACCGTCAGGAACAATAGGGAGTTGTCCATTGAGGCCACTAGGACTTAACCCATCAGCTTCTGTCTGCAGTCTTCCCCTTGTGTGTGTGGTAGAGGATATTGACTCTGGGGTCTGGTCTGGTGTGAGGCAAACACCAGGGTGTCCCAGTCCCAGGGATGGAGATGGGGATGGCGGAAGCAACAGCAGCTGGAGGCAGTGAGACCCAGCCCCGCCCCCCCTCCAGCCTCACACCTGCTTCCCGTTGCTAAATTACTCTCAGCTGCCAGCAGACAGAGCTGCTAGTCTTGGAGCTGAGCCCTGGAAGGCTTGGGGGCCGTAGGGAGCATTTGGCTGAGATTTTAGCAAAGGGGAGAATTGATGTGCGCTGGGGAGGCATGCAGAGGGATGGGGGAGGGGTGTGTGAGGGGAGAGCAGGAAGGGGAAGGGGAAGGGCTTGGGAGGAGTAATGGGGGGGGATTAGCTCTGGGCAATAATCCAAGCGGCAGGGCCTCCCTGAGCTGGGCAGTGCAGCAGAGGGGAAAGAGCTTAGGAGCACGGCAGGCCTGCGCCGGTTCTGAGATTCCTGTCCCCCACAAACCAAGAAAACTTACGTGGGAGTCGAGGCCTCTCTATGCGTTCTTGTCTGTAAAGGACAAGTAATGATGCTGAGCCCAAGGAGCTGTGAGAACCCCATGAAGGCAGGTGTGGACCCCTGGCACAGGCAGAGGCAGGAAGCAGCTTCTATCAGATGTTCCTTCCCACTTTCAAGGTTGGGGAGCTGTGCTACCAGGGACACAAGTCACCATTTATCCCCCATTCACTGTACAGAAACCTGCAGGATGATTCCCCTCAGAGCTCAGAGCTGGAGGAAAAGATCTCCAGAGCTGCTTCCTTTTATTGGCAATTCAATGCCGTCAAACCCATGTTATTCCCCTTTTTGCCTTGACTACCAGGAAGCTCAGACCTCATTTTTCCATTCAACTGTCATAGCTGCCCATAGCCTTAGTGCCGGGTATAATTATTCTCTCCTACCATCAGTTATTATCTGACCCTAAGTTTTCACTCTCTGTAATACAGATTCTTTTTATTGTATCCATGTCTTTTATTTTAAGTCTCTTTAACTCCTTCTTGGAAGTAGGTAGGGACATATATAGCATGCCTGGGGGGTGGATTACACGGGTACAGGTGTGAGGACCCGTGTGTCAGGTACTGGGATCTGAGCTCCAATGGAGGAAAAATTGATTTCAGAGTCAGAGCCAGAGAGACTGGGGCTCAAATCCTGGCTCTATCAGTCTGGGCATCTGTGAGCCTCAGTTTTCTCAGCTGTAAAATGGGATAAACCCCCACCCCTCACAGGCTAGTCAGCGAGGAATTTCAGAGACACACTGTGATAAAGCCATGCATGCCCAATGCCTGGGGCGACGACGGCTGTTATTTGGCCAGTGGGGGCACTATATTTTATACAACTCCGGAAATGGGAAGACATGCTGAGCCCTGACTTTAGCAGGTGGCGAATGTAACAGCAACAACAACAATAATAATAGCTTGCACGGTGAGCCAGGCTCCGTGCTCCATGCCTCACTGAATTGTCTTCCTAAGATATGAGGTCGTGTCCCCATTTTACAGATGAGAACACCGAGGCCCAGAGGGGGTCCAGTGTCATACGGAAAGGAAATGGCGGGCAGAATTTGAGGCCAGAGCCTGCTTTGTTGCATCCTGTAACTGCTCTCAAGGTCGACAGGCCAGGCAGAGGGGACAGAAGAGGCCGGGCCCCGTGGCCGTGCTTGGTCACCCTGTGGCTAGAGTAGGGGTGGGGGGGATGAAGCTGGAGGGGCTTGTCCGTCAGATCCCTGAGGGGCTGAAGGCCAGTGCCTGGGGCTGGGCTGCATCCTGTAGACTTGAACTCAAAGGGAGGAGGAAGTAGCTCAGGAAATTATTTTCCATGCCTAACAGTAATTTCTGTGTTTTTGAAAACGCTTTTTCTGGATGGCAGGGGATACTGGCTTTCTACTTGAAGGCATGGTGGCAAGTTGTACTTGAAGCTAACATCAACACTGCAAATGGCCAAGAGGCAGGCATTTAGCCTCTCCTTAACCCTTCTGAGATAGATACACTTTGGGAGGTGGGTCTGTTATTTGCATCATTTTTCCAGGGGAGGAAACTGAGGCACAGAGAGGGTAAGCAGCTTGCTCAAGGTCACACAGCTGATGGTGGCAGAGCTGGATGTTAGAGCAGCTGCACAGCGTATACTCTACCACCTGTGTTAGGTTTGTTCATTTTAACAAGGGTCAAATGAAGTGAGAAGGCCTGGCCCAAGCAGTGGAAACGAGCATCCTCATGGATGTTAAACAGGGGCTTTTAGGAAATGGGAGACACCAGCCCAGACCACCTCCTGAAGGCCTAGACACTCTTGAATCCGTGGGAAGGCTTTCCAGGAAGAGGCAGACCAAGGAAGAGGACCAAAGACCCTGGAGGGAACTGCAGCAGTTTGAGCCGGGTGGGGAGGGTCAGCGCAAAGCTGCACAGGGATTGAGCTCCTGTGACTGTTAAGTGTTGAAAAGCCCTGGATGAGCTTGGCTGCATCATCACCCACAGACCCGACACAGCACCATCACTTCCCCCAATATCTTTACACCTGCCTCTCCTCAGGGAGGCTTTTTGGTCCTAAGCTCTGTCTCCATCTGTACCACCAGCGATCCGCGCCCTCTCCTTACACCCTGGACTTCACCGATTCTTCATCTTCTGCTTTTTAACATCACATGCGTCAAGAGGAAACAATGGCAGCATTCCCACAGCTCTCATCATATCCCAGGGCCTCTCTTTAGTGCTTTTACTCACTCACTCCTCACAAACCACCCTAGGCTGTAGGCACCCCCATTGTACAGATTAAAAAACTGAGGCACAGAGAGGAGAGGTGAGGAGAGGAGCCAGAGCCCAAACCCAGGCAGGGCATGTGTGCTCAGCTCCTGGGCCACCTGCCTCCCAGCATTAGAGGGAAAGAAGGAGGAATGCGCACCTGGGCTGGGAGGGCCATGGGCGAGGTGCTGGTCATGGGGCATCTCCTGTGAGATGCCAGTGAGGTAAGACGAGGTTATGATGCTGTTATTTCCATTTTCTCAGGAGGAAGCCAAGCCTGCAGGGGCCTTGGCTCAAGGCCCACAGGTGGGGAGCATGGTGGGGCTGGGATGTGAAGGCAGGACTCTGTGTTCAGGGTCCACACCCCATCCACCTGCTCGGGAGAGCCGGCCCGGGTACCAACTGCCACGTGGGACCGTCCGCCCGTGCCTCCTCTGCCCTGGCCCCTGCCAGCCCTCCTCCGGCTTCCTCTGCCCTAGCCAGGCTTCTACATCTGGGGGAAACCCGGGCTGGAGTGTCCACCACTGAGCACAGTGTCTGGCATAAGCGTAGCTCAGAAGCCCTAGGTCCCTTCCTGACTGGCCTCCACCCAGGCCACCACTTCTGCTCTCAGGACAATATCGCCCATCATGGCTCAGCCCAGACGCGACCTTCTCTCCTCCCCCTTGGCCTCCAAATTCCTCAGAGCCTTATCAGCTGTCCGTTCCTGGTGGCCAGATCCCAGCTTCCCTGCACTGAGGTCACTTATGCCCACGCATCACCCTCCTGTCCAGGCGGTCAGTGCCTGCAGGATGGAAACACGGACGGTCCCTCGCTGGGGTCCTGTTCACTGAGCCGTCTCCCCAGTCTGATGTATCCCCTCCTCCTGAGGGCAGGGCCCCATATGTCTAGTTCACCGCTTCAAACCACGCTGGTCCATGGGTGAGGCTCAAAAAATAAATGTTGAATTGAATCAGCACATCCTAGGGTGCATGATGGCGGGGACCCCCAAGCATCGTGAGGGGGAGCGAAAACTGTACAGTCTCAAAGTGGGGCGGGGAGTGGGTGTGGACAGGGCTCTCAAAGTGACAAAGGCTTCTGTGCTCTGACCCAGAAATTCCTCTTCTAGGAATCTGCCCTCAGATGAATTCACACGTGAGTGAAGGGATGTATGTACAAGCATCTTCATGACAGCACCGGTTTTAACAGCAAAAGATCAGAAACAATGCGAACGTCTGTTGAAAGGGAGCTAGTAAAACCCACACAATGGAAAACAGTGCAAGTGTTTAAAAACGGAATGAACAAAATTTATGTTCTGATGGGGAATGATCACCGAGATAAATGAACTGAAAAAACCAGAGCACAGGCATCGAGGTAAAACGGGTGTGTGTGTGTGCGGGTGTGTGACTGCTTAGAATACACAGGGTATCTCTGGAAGGAGTCATAAGGAACTGGGGTCATGTTTGCCTCTGGGGAGGGGAACCGGGAACAGGGCTGGGAAGGAGGCTTGCACCATATAGATTTCTGTGCCTTCTGAATCTTGAAGCATGAAAATGTCTTCCCTACACTAAAGACACATGTAAAATCAAACAGGAAAGTCACGGTGGGATTGCACAAAAAGGCAGCACCTTCCACCGGGGGATTATAGAACCACATGTGTATCCATCCACCTCTGGTTTCCTACCCCCAACACCACCCCAAGCCTGTGCCTGTGTTTTTGCCCCCGCCCGCAAGGACTCTCTCCCTGGCTGAGCCCTGCTCATCTGTGGGGCCCACCTCAGTCACCACTGACCCCTCCCTGACGCCTCCCTCGCTGGTCAGCCACTGCTTTGTGCCCCTGGACCCTGCATTCTCCCTGCTGCACCCTGCTTATGCCACTCGGTCTCCAGCTATCTGCACATCCGTCCCCGCAGGAGCCTGGAGGTTGGGGACCTGGAGTGAGACCCCTGAGACCCAGCCCCCCAGTGCCTCATCTGCCCCGGCAGGTTCTCAGGGAAATTTTTGCTGAACAGACCGCTTTGCTGTAGGAGCAAAATGCCTCCCAGAAGGGCATGGCAGTGAATGGCAGTGAATCAGGCGCAGGGAGAGGCTGCACTGAGCACCTGAACCGCTTGGCCAGGGGTTAAGCCAGCCCTCTCATCCGATTTGCCTAAAAGCCCAGGTGGTTCGCAGCAGCGGGGGCGGGGGGTGCATTTACCTCACTGTGTTCAGGGCTCCTTCTCTGCGTAGCTCGGCCAGGCGCCCCCAAGAAGGCGTCCACTGCTGCTTGCTGACAGCCCCGTGTGACAAATTGTTTTCTGCAGAGGCAGCTGGGCTGGTCCATCTGGCTGATCTCCAGAGGCCTTGGGTCACTCGTGGTGGGAGGGGCGGCCCGAGCCAGCTCCTGCGGGCTGGGTTCCTGCCTGTCGCCACTCGGTCGCCCGAGCAGGTCCTGTCCCTCGCCTGGGAGCATCTGACCAGGCTGGGCCCTGGCCCCATCAGGCCCACCAAGGGGGCAGCAGGGGAACACGGGGCCCCTTCCAAGGATGGGAGTCTTCGGTCGAGGCAAGGAAAGTGCCGCAGTCTACCATCCACCATCGCAAACGTGTCACCAGGAGGAATCACAGCACAAAGCAGTGACCCAGCTTGAGGAAATCCAAAGTGCCGCCCCAGGCGGATTCACGGCTCAGGTTAATAAGAAGTGGCTCCTGGCTTCAGAACGTGATTTATTATGGAATCATCGGGCCACGCTGCAAAGATTGCCGCGGCTTCTTTAATGGATTTTCCCCGGTGGCCTTTCTGCTGAAGCCCAGCATGTGAGCAGAGGCGGGAGGGAGAATTTAAGGGACAGAACACGGATGTCTGAACCTGGTGGGAGAATCTGGGGACCAGAAATGGCTTTGACTGCCTCCGGCAGGCTCAGCCCTGTGGCTTAGCTGGCCGCTCACCCTGACATCAGCTGGTTCATAGCCTGTCTTCCGCGTAGTCCCGGTGCTCAAAGCTGATGGCATTGTCCCAGGAAAAAGGGAGGAGAGGGCAGAAGAGGTGAGCGCAAACCAGCGTACAGATCAGCTCTGCAGGACACCGCACAATGGCAGTTATGGGGTGGCGGTGCTGATTCAAACCGTGAAAGTGATGACTGCATTGGTTTCCAACCTGGGGACTCCTTGGTGTGTGATGGGGCCACAGGGCTCACAGGTTCTGGAGGATGGAGATGGGCATCTTCTGGATTCTTGTTTCCCAGCACCTACCCGAGGTTCCGGAGCTCACATGGCAGTTAAATTAAATGCTTAATGAACAAATGAATGGGTGGGTCCATTGGTAACCTAATCCAGGGGACTGTGGACGGACGTGATGACCCATGACAGTCCCATGGGCTAATGAAGATGGTGGCGGCTTGATGAGCTGATGCTCGCTCATGGATGTGCTTTTCTTATGCCTTGTTTCCCACCCCCCCACAGTTTTCCTCAAAATAAATGCATTCATTTCTGTCCTTGGGCTATGGTTAGGTACGTAAGGTGTTAACGTCAGGGGAAGCTGGGTGAGGGTGTGTGGGAACTCTTTGCGCTTTTCATTTCCACATACAAAGCTAAAATACATTAAAATAAAATCAATATGCTTTGCCTACTGCCCCGGGAGCCCTCGGTTTCTTGTCCTGGTCCTTCCTTGTCCTTATGTGACAAGCCCGTCACCAGCCCCTCCTAAGGAGAGAGATGATGTCTCTGATCGGTGAGCCCGGGCACAGGATCTGGGCACCTGTGGCCCAAGCCCCCTTGACTCTTCTTCTACCTCTGGGTCCCACACCTGGGTCAGGGCAGGGTCCTGTTCCCGGAGGAAGTAAGTGGTGCTGGGTAGGGATGAGGCAGTGACTCTTTGCACCTGGCTTGGCAAAGGGCTACTCTGCACAGCCCCCCTCTGGTGGCACACCGAAGTTCAGTTTCATCCTCAGAGCCTTTGCCCACGCTGTTCCCTCCTTCCCCACCTCACCCATGTACTGAACACCTTACCTCGTTGGGTCTATGGGCTCTGCTCAGCCATTCCTTCTGGAATGACCTCCCATTCCCCAAAGCCAGGCAGAACTGGCTTCAAAGCCCTTTGTCTCACATCTCACGGCACACTTAACCATGACGGCACGGTCAGTTGTTTACCTGTGTGCCTCTGCTGCCCTGTGAGCCCCTGGGGCAGGGGCCAATGTGGACTCACCTCTTTCTCCCTCATATCATATTGCCTGGTGTATATTAGATGTCCACAAATGTCTGTTGAATGAATGGACTTATCAGAAAGTTCTGACTGGTTTTAAGGTTTTAAAATGTGAAAGAGATAATTACTTAAATTGTCTCCTTTGGTAGAAAAAAAATCTTTTAAAACATGGGGAAGGGCCCCAGGCAGGAAAATAACAAAACAGTTCTCTGCAGCTGACAATGTTAGGAGCTATTAGATCAGGGCAGAGTCTCCCAACCCCGGCACTGCTGACATTTGGGCTGGACAATTTTTTGTTCTAGAAGGTTGTCCTGTGCACTGTAGGTGTTTAGCAGCATCCCTGGCCTCTACCCACTAGATGCCAGTGGCAGCTTCCCAGCTGTGACAACAAATAATTTCTCCAGACGTTGTCAAATTTTGCCCTGCGGGATGGGGGGATCGTACCCAGTGGAGAGCCACTGGGCCGGTCACTCGGTAGGTTTTGGAACAGAAAATATTCCCTTTGCCGCCTAGATATTTGCAAAGCTGGACTCCTAAGAATTTGCAAGTCCAGTATTTCTCTTGAGCTCTGACAATCAACACAGATCCCCAAGCCACAGGCAAAGCCACTTGCCACTGAATGAGGGTTTTGATTGCCACCAATTTCTTAAGACGTTCTCTGAAAGTTCTGCTTCAGATATTTACGGAGTCTAGGAAATGGCCCCAGAGAGTAAGTGGTCCTATTCCATTTATAACTCCAACGGTGACTTATTGACCTGGGAAGTGCTGCAGATGCTTTGTCGAAGTTCTTGATGCAAAGCCAGGATCCTTGCGGGGCTCAGGAGCTCGGGGGATGGCAGGAGGTGCTCAGCTTGGAGGCCAGGCCAGGACATTCCACCTTTTTCTTGCAGACGTTGTACAGGGAGCCCTGGTTCCACAGCGATGGAAGCCTGGCACATTCCAGGGTCGGGCATCGGCCCCGAGGGCCAGGGAAGCTGGAGGCAAGAGCACAACGAAATGGTCTCTACTTTCACACGTCCATAAAAGCCCCTTTGGTCCCACAGTTTATCCAAGGAAGAGATGGCAACAATAACAAACATTTATTGAGCACTTTCTGTGCCAAGCTGCTATTACATGTCAGTGAGGCACACGCCATCAGCACTGAGTTATAGACGAGGCAGTGGGGATTGGGGTGGGGAAGGCTCGAAGCCCAGGCCATCTAAAGGCCTGACAAGAGACGATCACTGACGGTATCTCCATAGAGTCATGTCCTCTGTAAATTTTGTTGTTTACGGTGACAAGAGATGATGACCTTTCCATTAAAAGGAAAGCAATATCCACTAGATGCCAACCTCCTACTCCCCTGTTTTTGTTTTTTTTTCCCTCTAAGCTCAACCATAAAATAATTGTGACATATGACAAATCTGGTTACTTCCCTTCAAAAATGACCTCATTTTCCTTCTAGGTCACTAATGCCCTGGTGTCGTTTAGAGTTCGTTTTCACCATAGGAAGCTCGTACCAAAAGCCAGCCCAGAGAGACGGCTTGCAATCTGTTTTTCCTAGGGCAGAGAGCTCTGCTCCCCAATGCCTGTTACAGCTGAACAGAACCAAGGCTGTGGGCAAAATGCAATACTGGGGCTAAGGACAAGGTGCCTGCATGAGCTTCTAGAGAAAGAGCCCAACAGCCTCCTCCCACCGCCTCACTCTTCATCCAAATCTACCCAACAAGGCCTCCTGTGGACCGGGTACTGTGTAAAGCACTCGAACAAAGACATTTACATGGACTATTCTGTCCTCTGGCTATAAAGAAACAAAATTATCCTGTGGCCTTGAAATTATGTCCAATAAAGGAGGAGATTTTATCCAGCAGCATTCTACAGTGTGGTGAGAACTCTGAAGAAGGTTGAGGAACACTTGAGAAACTTGGAACCATAAGAGTATTAAGATGCTCTTGGGTTCATGCATTCATTCAATTTATGCTCCAACTATTTCCTCCAAAGCTTTGCTATCAGTTTCTGGCCAGTATCACTGAGTGCAGACATTGGAGGGTTTTTTTCTCACATGGAACTCCAGATTGTAACCTCAAGGGGGGGCAGGAGAGACAACTCTCATCCCCCCAGTGAAGGCCCAGCACAATCTGGATACATAATGACCAGAGCATCAGCTCTAGAGCCAGACTGCCTGTGTTGGAACCCCAACTCTTTAGCTGTGTGACCTGGGGCTGGCTACTTACCCTCTCTGTGCCTCACCTTTTCTCACAGGTGAAGTGGAGTGAATGTCAAGATCTATTTTGTGGGCCTATAGTGAGTACTGGAAAAGCTGATGCATTGCACATAGTAACCATTCAAGAGATGGAAGCAGGGGTTTTCTTTCTCATTGTTGTTCTTATCAACATCGTCATTATGATCTCCTAGACTCCTCTCTCCTTTATGCTGCGGCCTCATTTAATTGCTTACCAATCCCCCAATGCTTCAGGAGCATTCGCCCCTCTGTCTTTGCAGGTATCATTCCCTTTGCCTAAAATGCCTTCTACCTGCTTGTAATAAGGTAGGTCAAAGATCAAAAGTCAGATGTAATTTTCCTAGAAAAAGATCAAAGCTGGAAAGAAGTTCTCATTACTAGATAATAAGCCTGCAGATAAGTAATTTGAAATGAAAGTCACCAGTTAGAAAAAAAAAGTTTAAGGTCAATCAATAACACCAGCTGTCTTTTATTGAACACCGCCCTGTGGCAGGCAGTACAATAATTATGTTATGTGCATGATTTCATTGAATTGTCCCAAAGACCCCGAGAAGTAAATATTAGCTCCATTTGTTAGATTAAAAAAATTAATATGAGCATGAAGGCAAGAGAGAAGCCACAGGAATAAAAGGAAGAAGAAAAACAATAATAATAAGTTGAAATAAAATGCCAAGAATAAGATCAGTTTCCTCCTAAGTAATGGCTGCTTTTTTTTTTCTTTTTTGAGCATCTCTTATTTTCCAGAGACATATTCAACTCTGCTTATCTGATTTTATCCTCACATCAGCAGTAGGCAGCATTATCCCCATTTTACAGATGAGGAGATTTAAGCACAGACAAAGTAAGTAATCCGCCCAACATCACACTGAATTATAGCTGAGATTTGAACTCAGGCCTGTCAGACTCCAAATATCATAAGTAAAGTAGGTTTTCTCTGGGAAAACAGAGTGCTTCTCTGGTTCTGACTGATGAGGACATTTTGGACCAAACCTCCAGTAAGAGCATCTAGGAAAGCTGGACAAAATATAGCAAAAGATCTATTTGAAACCATCTGAGAGCTACAAAGACTGTGAGGATTTGTGGGACTAAAATTCAAGATAGGACAGAAGCCAAGAGTAGTTGGCCCAGACTGAAGGCTGTATTTCCCTCCAAGTGAAGGTGAAGCCTGTGTGTGATTGTGATGGCTGAGAGATAGAAAGCTAAGTAGAGATTTTGACAGCCTCATGGAGTGGGAAGTGGCTGGGGAAGGACACTGATAAACATTACAGGTTTTTGCTTGGAACCATGAAAGGCTATGCCCTGAGAGTAAGAGTGAGCAAGAAATAAAACAGATCTCATAAGTACTAAAATTATCTCTGAATCGGTTCTGATGTGCAGAACAAAGGAAGTCCTGTCTGGATGAAGACACTATTAAATTACATCTTCACATTTTCACACATGATGTCTAGCACTCAGTGAAAAATAACAAGACACAGAACACATGATATGACCCAAAACACAAAATTTAAAAACAGATAATAAAAAGAGACTAGAAGGGGAAAACAGAGGGGTGCTTTGTGGTCACTTTCTAGTTCTGGACCTGGTGATGGCTTTATGGGCACATACCACTCCATGACAATTCATTGAGCTGTACATTTCCAAGTTGTACCCTTTCCTGTATGTGAGTTATACTTTCAATAAAAACATTTATTTGAGAAATTAAGTGACTGACATCCTCTCACCTTCAAAGAACCCAGTTGAGCTGTCTGTGCTGGCCACTCAGCCTCTGGAATAGGCCAGGACTCTGAATGCAAAGGTCTTTGGAGGACACTGTCCATTTCAGGATTCAGGAGGTATTTCTGAGCTAGAAGAGAATGTTCTCAGTCAAGCCTCAGTTCAGAAGTCTATTCTAAAAATCAACAAGTCAGACTTCCCTGGTGGCGCAGTGATTAAGAATCCGCCTCCCAGTGCAGGGGACACGGGTTTAAGCCCTGGTCCGGGAAGATCCCACATGCCCCAGAGCAACTAAGCCCATGCACCACAACTACTGAGTCTGTGCTCTAGAGCCTGCAAGCCACAACTACTGAGCCTGCGTGCCACAACTACTGAAGCCTGCGTGCCTAGAGCCCGTGATCTGCCACAAAGAGAAGACTGAGCACCGCAACAAAGAGTAGCCCCTGCGCACCGCAACTAGAGAAAGCCCACGCGCAGCAACAAAGACCCAACGCAGCCAAAAATGAATAAACAAATGAATAAATTAAGAAACACCCTATATGTCATAAAATAACCTTAAAAAAAAATCAACAAGTCTCTGAGCTTTTTCATTGTCTTTCATTCCCAGATTCCTTCACCCCACAACAGAGGCCCTCTTGGGTGCATTTGAACTCTGAGTGCCACATTCACAGCCCTCTGATGGTACTGCCACGGTCTTGGGATATCCTAGAAAATTGCCTGCCTGCTTCACTGTCCACTACCAGGCTGTAAGCTCCTTCAGCACAAGGATCACCGCCTTTGAAGCTGACTCATTTTTGTAAGCCCTACAACACCTATCAGAGATCTGGCACACGGCAGCCTTCTAGATATGCTGAATGAATAAGTAACTAAATTAATCTAGTATATTTCCTTCTTTTAAAGGTGAGGAACCGAGCCCAGAGAAGGGACGACACTTGCATAAACTAGTGGCAGAAGCAGGACCAGCTAGAATTTATGCGCCTCCAACTGTGAAAACAGATGCCAACTCAGACTATAGGGATAGAAGACAAAGGTACAGAAGGGCAGGCCCATCCTGACCAGCTAAAAACTGAAGCCAGGTACCTCTTCTTGTTTGTTGGTGCCCTGCAGTGTGTCAGGCACTAACACTTCTAAAAAAGATCATGTTATCCTCCTTTTAAAGATAGGCGTCTGGGGCTCAGAGAGGTTAATTAACTCATCCAAGATCACACAGCTTTAAGAACAGCATCTAGTAATAAGAATTGCTAAGTGAACAGTTATCAAGAGCAGCTCAGTTGCCTAAAGGGTAACTCTATCCATACTTTCTTCACTTTTATATTGAGCACCTGAAAACAAAGTAACCCTAAACAAACCCTTAGGAACACCCCTCCCCCAGTGCCGATAGTACACTGCACTTGTAAAACAAGGCCCAGGGAAATTCTCTCTGGCCAGATAGCATCTTAATTTTCTTGTTAACAATAAGAATAACCCCACCCATGTTACCATCTAAGTAACCACTGTTGGTATTTTAGTTTATCTTCTAGCCTAAGTTGCCAATCATTCACAGATGTTCACGTACAATTGTATCATTGTAGTCATCCGATACATTCCATTTTGTATCCTTTTTGAACTTAGTAGGATATCCTAATTCCCATGCTATCCCATGGTCCTTATCAGCACCACTTTAGTGACTAGCACTTCATACTCAGTGAATATGGGTTAATTAACAATACTGGAGTTTTTCTCCACAGTTTTTCACTGTTCTAAATACCCTGGCATGAATATGCCTGTCCATTGAGCTTTTCCACATATAGAATTATTTACTTAGGATAAATTTCCGGGACTGAAACTACAGGGCTGCAGAATTTGCCCAAGTGGCAGTATTTTTCTAATGCGTTCTCCTTAAGTAGTGAAATGAAAAGGCAGAGTCAGTAGGGAAGAGAGTGCAAGATAGTGGGGTCGGGTTTCCTTTAGTCGTCTGCACTTGACCGTGGGCTTTTCTCCACCCTGGCCCACCTGTCAGATTGTCCTGCCGGTGTGGACTGTGTCTGAGCCTGCAGACTATTCCTAACTGAAAATCACACTGACCTCTGACAACTGTTGTCTTCTCAGACTCGACGTCCAGGTGATGGCTCGTCTGCAAGAAAAGACATCTCAGCAGTTATTCTTCATGACACAGCTGGAAAAGCCTTCTACAGACAACTGCAACTGGAAAAATCAGCCCCCTCACCGCTGCAGAAAGTGCATTCTATGACCAGATCCACTCCTCCCTGTGTGAGCAAAAGTACAGGCGGGACCTCCCTTCTGCCTACAATCCTCAGAGGGGTCCAGGATTTGCTCCCAGGGATACAGGTGCAAGGAAAAGCTTCCGCTTCCTTTACTCAAATTGAATCTCCAGAGGGAAACTGATGACCGCATTTTAAAAGCTGTTAAAAGGGAGAAAATGAGGACAGCCGGACGGCAGAGTCTCCAGGAGAAATACTCTCTCTGCGTGGAAGTCCCTTCGACACCTTGTGAGAGCTGATTGCTGAGCTGCACGGGGGACTCCTGACTGAGTCACCCAGGAAACCAGGTCGGGCTGGACCTGAGTCCCTGCACCACCCCCTGGTGGACTAGTCCTCCTGGACCCCACATGCACACAGGAAGAGGTGAAGCGGCAATGGGAACTCTGCTCTGAGAGCACTTCACTTACATCCCCTAAAACTGTGTGTCTTTGAGTACCATGACCCTTCACACCCCAGTGCCTTTGCTCACGCAGGTCTCCCAGCCTAGAGGGCCTTCCCTCCATCCTTCCAGCTACTAAAACTCTTCTTTTTTTAATCCTTCAAGGCCTATTTTGTGTGCTTCCTTCTCCAGGGATTATATTCCCAAATAAGTCTCCTTCTCTCTGCTCACTGCTGTGTTGCAAGTGAATGCTTTTGTTCACACTTGGGTTTGGAGCTAGTCTTACTAGACACAGACTTCTTCAAAGTGATACTGAGGTTTCATTGACTTCTGTGTCCACAGAGTAGCCTCACAGGCACTGAACTGCTTCTGCAGCCACTGCATTCAGTACCTGATCAGAGATCTATAGATCTTTCCCCTGCTCTCTGCTCCTCATTTATCCCATAGGCCTGGCGAGGCTTAGAGCCAGGCAGCCTCAGGTTGAATCCTGGCTCTGCTGCTTACGGGCTCCATGGTCTTGGCCAAGTCAGCTGAACTCTCTGAGCCTTGTCCTCTCCATCTGCAGAGTGGAGCCACTAATATGGTACTTGCAGGGTTTTGTCGGAGTGAAATAAGAATGAACATCTGCTAAATGTTCCACATACAGTAGCAGACAGATAAAGACTCACCCTACACACTCCACTCCCCCACCTCTCTCCCCAGGTAAACTTTTGGGGGAATATTCTCAACTTCATAAAAGGTAGGACATCAAGAGAAAATAATTGCCTGGATCCTTGGGGGCCCAGGCTCGGGGGGTCATTGATTTAATGAATTAAGGGAGTTTAGGACTCTCAGTCTCACTGCTTCTTTCAAGATGAGATTCCATTTCCAAAGGCCCATATATAGATCTTGTTGACCAATGCCCAGAGGAGAGCAAGATGTTTCCAGGACATGGAAAAAAGAGGAAAAAGCAGGGCAGGAGGAAGTGGAATTAGCAGCCTCCTTGCCAGGTGGCTTGCATCTCTCCGAGGCTGGGGTCTCCATGACCCTCAGGTGTTAGTACACCAATCCCCTGACCTCCCCCAGTGGAGCAATACTTTGGTTCTGCTTGAAGGGACCCTACATCCTCTGTGAGTGTCTTTATGTGACAGCACTGTGAGGGGAATTTCAGGTAGGATCTTGTTCAACCCTCACAGAGCCTTACAAGAAGTCAGCAACCCCTGCCCCTTGCTTCCAAGGCCTAAGAGAGCAGGCGGCTTGGGGAGGTGAAGGACGAGCACCGAGTGGCTTGGCACAGAGGACTGTCACAGAGTGGCAGTTCTTCCGGATCTGGGGTGTCTTTATCTGCCAGGTGAAACTTGGTGTCTGAAGAGAGGGCAATAATCCTCACGTCCCAGGAACTGCAGGGAGTCAGGTAGGGCGAACCCATCCAGGTCTCTGATGGACCTTCCATTTGTTGAGCTGACCCCAGGCTGGACCCTGCAAGCATGGGCAGGAGGGCACCCCTGAACCACTTCCCCCTGGCACCCAGGCATCTGCCTCCAAGAAGGGGATGACACCTGAGTACAAGCAACAAAGAAGGTGTCTCACTCTTGGCTTGGGAATGTCAATAGCCTAGGTCCTGGTGAAATCCAGAAAAAATAGGTGGCCTGGGACTGGAGAGGGGGGTAGGAACTTAAGGGGCCCTGAGAAGGTGCCCTGAGCCCTGCCCAGTCAAACCAGTTTGGGGGATGGGGTGGAACTGAGAACCCCCTGTTTCCATTTAGGAGTCCAAGAATGGAAGAACCCGCCCTCCCCGTGCTCCCATCTCAGCTAAAGCCAGGGAGGTGGCAAGATCCCATGTTCCCAGATGGAAGACAGTAGGAGAGCTGGCCAAGCTAGCCTCATGGAATCCTCCTGCTTCAGGACCAATGCCCGAGCTGAAGAGAACCAGCAGAGCTAGAAGAAGGACACCAGGGCGGATGCAAGGCCAACCTGTGGACAGTGGTAGCCGAGATTCTAAGGGATGGACAATACACCAGCTCAGGGAGATGGCAGCTCTGAGCGCCGGGTAGCCCCCATCCACCCATGCACCTGTCCTGGTCCCTCAGTGGGTATTTGGAGGTGGGGTCTTGGGGAGGTTATCAGGTCATAAAGACAGAGTCCTCAGGATGGAATCGGTACCCTTATAAGAAAAGGTGTGAGAGAGCCGGCCTCTCTGTTCACCATGTGAGGACACAGTGAGAAGGTGGCCATCTGCTCCCCCAGGAAGAGAGCCCCCACCACCGTGCAGCACCTTGATCCCCAGCTTTCAGTCTCCAGAACCATGAGAAATGAATGTTTGCTGTTTAAGCTGCCCAGTCTGTGGTATTTTTGTTAAATTAGTCCCAACAGACTAAGATACTTAGATGCAGCCCCGAAGAAAGGACACAGATGCTGAGCCGGCCGAGGCTCAATTTCTATCTCCCACCCAACCAGGGCAAGAAAAGGAAGTCAATGGGAGGCGGTGAACGACCCTGAGCCACCGCTGTGGGGTGAGCACCCTCTTCCTGAAAGGGTAGGAGCTCAGACGGACCCCAGCTCTGAACCCCCAGCCCGCCACCCCTGCTTGTGACCTCGACCGGCTCTCTGACCACCCTGGGCCTCAGTCTCCTCCTTGACAAAGTGGGATGTTGGGAGGATGAGGTGAGTGAACCACAGAAAGTGCTGGCTCAGAGGAGGCTCTGTGGGTCTCAGCCGTCATCACCGCTTCCAGGGAATAAATGAACGGCAGCCTGTCCGGGTGGGCTCCCCACACCCCGTCCTCTCTCAGGTGTCTGTGGTTAGTGTGGGCTCCCTCCCAAGGGCAGGGGCCAGTGCACATGAGCTTCCCGGGGCCCAAGTGCTTCTGGGGCTCCCCTGCTTCTCCGCTCTGGCACATCCCCTCCGCAAGCCCGTGAGTGTCCCCCCCACCCCAGCCAGCCGGGCAGCCCTCCCGGGCTCTGAGCCCAATGTCCCCAGCAGGAATTCCATCTGTGTTCTCTGAAACGAGAATCGGCACCCGTAAAACCCACGTCCTGCCCAGCTGCCAGCAGGAGGAGCTGCCACCGCAGCCACCAGGGTCTCTGTGCCCCCAGAGCTCTGCTCGGCTGCCTGGGCCTTGGGTGTTCCCGGCCGGAGCCAACTGGCTGCCGTGTGCATGGCCTGCCTGGGACTCGGCAGCTCAGTCCAGCCCACAGGCCTGCAGGGTTCCTCTTCCCGAAGCACAGCGATCCTGTTCCACCCCTTCAGCAGCTCCCCATTCACTGAAGAACCAAATGCAAACACCCCTGCGGGCAGTCAGGTGTCCGTGACCTCCCATCCAGCCTCTCAGAACTCCTCCACTTGGGATCCCTCACTCCAGCCAGCCTGGAGCCCTCTTTGCTTCTCAAACACATCACAGGGTTTTTTTTCCCACTGCCTTTTATCTGTGCACTGAGGATTGGCCTTCCAGCGACAAGAGGGACAGACTCGCTGAAGGCCTAGTCTGTATGTGCCAGAGCCCGTGCTGCTGCCCACATGCCCCACAGCCCTGCAAGACACCCAACACATCCCCCTTCGCATAGGGGTCGCAGCTTCAGTGCACAGAATCCCACGGCCAGGTTCAAATCCCAGCTGCTCTCAGGCAAACGATTTAACACACAAAAAGGTGAGCTAGAAAGCTGCTATAGATGTGTGTCTTTTTTTTTTTTTTTTTTTTTTTTGCGGTACATGGGCCTCTCACTGTTGTGGCCTCTCCCGTTGCGGAGCACAGGCTCCGGACGCGCAGGCTCAGCAGCCATGGCTCACGGGCCCAGCCGCTCCGCGGCATGTGGGATCTTCCCAGACCGGGGCACGAACCCGTGTCCCCTGCATCGGCAGGCGGACTCTCAACCACTGCGCCACCAGGGAAGCCCTAGATGTGTGTCTTTGGGCACGACTTGTAACCCCTTTGAGCCTCAGTTTTCCAGTCTGGAAAGGGGGATAATAATAGCACCTCCCCCGCGGAAGGACTACCTGAGTCAGTTACATAAAGCCCCCACAGTAAGTGATACACGTCAGTGTCCCCTCCTAAGCCCACAGAGCTAGACAGCGGCAGAGCTAAGATTTGAAGCCAGGGCTCCTGGGTGCCAGAACCCGCCCCCTTGGCAACTGCCCACCCGAAGACCAGGTTCCTAACTCGTGGGACATCCCTGCACCAGGTGCTTCATGATCTCCATCTGTCTTCATGTCCATTCTGCCAAGTAGGTCGTAATATTCCCATTTTACAGATGAGCAAACTGAGGCTCAGAGCAATTAAGGTCTTTTCCAAAGACACACACACAGTCTCTGTCTAAGCCCTTCCTTCTTGACACTTGCTATAATTTATGATTATTTCTCTCCTTGACTGCATGCACGTTTTGGCCTGTTTGGTTCACCATTTCTCCCCAACCCCAAGCACCATGCCTGACTTGTGGCAACAGGTGCTCAATAAATATTTGTGGAATAAAATGGCAGAGCCAGGCTTTTGTGGTTTGTGGAGGGATCAGTGAGCCACCCCCCAGATCACGAAAGTGGGGGTGTTCTTGGTGAGCTGAACTGCAAAATAATGCAAAATGGAGGATTCAAAGTCACCTTAAAAGGAGGAAGTAGAAGCTTATTATTGCCCATAGTCTTTCAAAAGGTCTGGGTGGGGAGACACCCTGGCCCCAGGGGAGGCATGCAGAGCACATCCTTCAGGAAACTAACGCATCAGGCTGATGACACCATTAACACTCTCTGTTCTCATTGAATAACCTTCTGACTATAAATATATATTGACTTACAAATGAACAAATGAATGAATGAACTTGACTTTCTAGATAACTCCACTATAGGGAGAGAATATGCTGATTATTTTTTCATCCAT
This sequence comes from Orcinus orca, assembly GCF_937001465.1. Lineage (NCBI taxonomy): Eukaryota > Metazoa > Chordata > Mammalia > Artiodactyla > Delphinidae > Orcinus > Orcinus orca. The sequence continues at coordinate 118,694,915 of NC_064562.1, forward strand.
CCAATATTTCATCCTGCACATAGTTCGATCTCTCATGGGAAATTATTAAGTTAGTGTTCAGGTTTATACCTCAGTCTCTGTGAATTTGGTCAATGTAAGTCAGCCTGTTTAATCCCAGGGAACAAATCAGGTCTAATTTCAGAGCCTGCCAGACTGAGAGCAGCCCTTGGAGGGTGGGGCCCTCACTGCAATGATGGCTTCTCAGCACACAGCCAGCCTCCCTCCCAGGTGACACCTGCCGCATCCAACATCTTCTCTGGAACTCTGCACACAGGGACTGTGCCTGGTCCCTTGACAAGATGCTGACGTCTCTCCCCATCCTTATTCTGCCTCTGAAGAGGCTTGAAACCCTCGGGCAAAGGGATGAGCACTGGACCGGGAGTCTGGGGCTCTGGATTCAAATTCTGGCTCTGAACCAAGTCGCCATGGCCCTGAGCAGGCTCCCTGGCCTCCTGGTGTCCATGTCCGCTGTGTGGCAATTTGGACGAGAGGACATCTAAAACCCTGAAGGCTGTGGGGGAAGGAAGGGACAGGGAGGGTCGGCCTGCAGAGGCTGGGCTGGGAAGGCTGAGGAAGGTGACGCAGGCCTGGGGCTACACTGCCCAAAGCAGGCCCCCCTGAGGGCAGATGGAAAACAGGGCTGGCTGTGTGCACAGCAGTAGCTGCATTTCGCCCTCGCATCATCAGGAGCTGTGCTAGTCTGGTGGGGGCACAGCTGGCTGGTCCCCAGGAATGGGGCTGTGCGCCTGAGTACGTATGCGCGCTTGCGTGTGTGTTTGTGCATGTGCGTGTGTGCACGCATGCTCATGGGCAGACTCAGCTGAGCACCTGAGGGTGCTGCACGCACACAGACACCCAGGTACCACTGTTGAGAGCCAGGCGGAGACCCGGGAGCATGTTTACTAGACCTGGGTCAGAACTGGTATCCATCACCATCTGCACTACCTCGTAGCTGTGTGACCTCAAGAGAGACTTCCAACCTCTCTGAGCCTGTTTCCTCCCTCTTCTGTAGACCATTAGGAGAGGAGATGCTCATTCATTTACTTCGTTGCTTCATTCATTCAACAAATATTACCTGAGCAGCTTTTCTGTGCCAGGCACTAGGGAGACAGAAATGGATATGAAGCAGCTCTGGTTTCAACAGAGAAACGCTGACAAAACTCCCCTAACAGTAGGGGGCAAATCCCTCGAATGTCCCAGGTCAGTCATATCCACGTACAATGAAGGACGGAGGGGCGTGTGGCTAATCCTGTGGCCCGTGGAATTTAGAGCAGACTCCTGGGCAAGGTCACACCCGAACTGTGCCCTGAAGGATGGATGGGAGGGCTACAGGACAGACAAAAAACTCTGCCAGAGGAAGCAGTAAGTGCTAAGGTCCTGAGGCACACGTGAAAGACCCATCTAGTGAAATAAACGCCACGGTGCTTGTCTGATGCTGAATTGACACAGGGCAGGGCAGGCAGGTGGAGGGTAGGTTGCTGAGCTCACAGCCCCAACGGGAAGAGGGCAGGGCTTTCTGTGGGAATCTACCTGTGGGACCCCCGGAGCCAGGAAGGTGGCCGCGTACTCAGCCAGCGCCGCGTCATTCACCATGTTGCTTGCCGTCTCGGAGAGCTGGTGGTTCTCCACCCCGTGTCTGTGCAGCTCCTGGAGCAGGTGTGTGATCAGGTGGTTCCTCTCCCGACACTTCTGGACCAGGGAAGCCAGCTTAGCCTGAAAGGGTGGGAGGGAAGACACAGTCAGGTGGGTCCATGCATGCAGGACTCCCAGGGGGGCTGGATGACTGAGCTGGGGGGCAGGGCATCGGCTCCCTGCTCTGCATCCCGCAGCCCTGCCTTAGCTCAGCCTCCTCCCTGCAATCCCTCCCTCCACCCCGAAGCTAGAGGCAGCTTTGAAAACAATGGGCTGCACTGCTGCCCACCACCCAGGGGCCCTTCACTGCTGTCTGGATGTCTTCTGGGTGGGTAGGCGGCGTGGGCTTCAGCCAGCTATGAGACAAACTCCTCTCTAGCCCTCGACTTGCTCATCTGTACCCTGGGCATCATCAGGGCACCAGGACCAAAGGAGATGGTGCAGGCAAAGCACGCACACGGGGCCAGCCCAGCCAGGCCCTCATGCACAAAAGGTCAGACCTGTCCCTGTGCCTCTCCAGCCCGATCACGACCACCCTCCTTCTCACTCCTCTTTTTCCGGACACACTGGTCCACTCCCCAACCCTGGTGCCCCAGAACTTCCTCATCACTCCTTTTTAGCTCATGTCCCGAGCCCAGAAAAGCCTTGCACAGATCCATTCAGAGGCCAGACTGGGCATCGTCTCCCCAGGCAGGCTTCCCTCATGCTCAGGACTTGGGTCTCTCTGTGCCCAGGCTCCTGGCTTCCTTCTGTCCCAGCAGTTAATCTTTGTATCTCTGGGTCTGTCTCCCACATAGCCTGGGGGATCCTCAAGGTCAAGACTGACACTCCCCTGGATCGCCGGCACCATCCCTACGCCGTGGCTGGGCACAGCATGGCCCATGGGAGAGATGTGTTACATGAGTGATGCGAGTTCGTGACCCTCCCACCATGAAATGACCTCCCACATTTGTGCATGTCTGGAGGGACTGATAGACTCTCGCCATCTCCTGCTCCATCGGAGGAGGTGATGACCCCTTCTTGCCAGAACTCCCTTCTAAGCCCATCCCAGAGGGTCATGGACCTTTGCACATCAGTTTCTAGGCAGTGATGTCTGGGTGCCCAGTACTGCAGGCAGGCAGCACAGGAGGGTGGTCTGACGTGGACGCTGGGGTGCCCCAGGCCCCCTGAATCACATCCTTAAAACATCGGGGCCTCTTCATTCAGTCAGCATCAGCTGAACACCTACTATGTGCAGCTCTCCCAAGAAAGAGGCCATTGTTGATGGTGACAATGACTCCACTGGGCTCTTGGAGAGACAGCGAGGCCAAGGGGAAGGTTGCAGCCTTTGGCATCAGACAGAAGTGGGTTAAATCTTGGTTCTGCCACTGAGTAGCTCTGTGTGACTATGGGAAAGGCACTGCATCTCTCTGAGCCTCAGTTTCCCTATCCATAGAGTAGCGTTCGTGTTCCTGACACGTTCCTGACATGCTGAGAAACTGTGCTATTGAGAAAATATGTCTGGAGTACCTGGCACATGGCAAGCATTCAACAGAGAGTGGCCATCGTCATTAGAATCCTTACAAAACCTCCCACGCCAGGTTACGAATCACAGTTCCCATCTGCAGATGAGAAAACTGAGCCCCCAGCGGGGAACGCCGCCCCTGGGGAGGGGCTGGATCTTGAACCCAGATCGCTATGGCTCCTCCCTCCAGTCTGACCTCTTCTGCTTAGGCCTTGCCTCGTGTGAATGACGTGGTGCTGATACCGTTTCCCTTTCCACCTTGAGTTTGTAAAGCGCTTTGTCGTGTACAAGGGGTTACGGTCCTCATTTAAGTAAATGGCATATAGCAAATGATGAAAATAATGAAGGAGCAAGAAAGCCTCCCATTTCCAAGAGCTTTACACTTTGTTCTCCATTTTTCCATGGACACCATCCATGGAGGGTCTGAAGAAGCTGTGAGAGCAGCCGAGCAGAATTACTGTTATTTCAGAGTGAGTGGGATTTGGCAAGTCAGTGGGGTCCCGGGGCTCAACCATGTCCTTCTAACTCCCAGCCAGAGCCCCTCCTAGCCCACCCTGCCCAGAGAGTGGAAAGAAAAAGCAGCCCTCCAGGTCCACTGCCCAAATCCAAGGGTCATATTTGAGGTGACATGTGTCACCTCAACCAAACCACACTTTCAATGAGCACGTTAAACCCTGTGAGCCAGTCACGTCATTTCTGGGAATCTGTCCTCAAGAAACGTCCAGATGTGTGGGGAAAACGTTTCTAATAAAAAATGTGCACCATGGTGTTTACGTGCAATTAATGCAAAAGAGAGAGGGAGGGAGGGAGGGAGGGAAGGAGAGTGGACAGAGGGATTTGAACACCCGAAAGGGTCTGGCAGCTTAAGAACTGCGGTGGCTCCTGCTTTAGACTGCGGCATGAACAGCAGCTTCAAAGGCTGGTGAAGACAAGGACAGCCCCTATATGGGTTATACTCCCAAGTGGAAAAAGCCAGACACAGACGTACAGGTATGGTAGGACCTCAGACGCATGGAAAATATACGGGAAGAAAATACATGCAAATGCTAGATTCAGATAGGGACTTGGGGTGCCACTTGCCCCTTTCCTTCTTCTTTCCAGTGTTTTTACACAATAGAAATGGACTACCTCCTAATGGGAAAAATACTAAGCTCTTTTTTCTTTTGAAAGGGACGTTTCATACTGATTTCACACACGTATTACCTTCAGAGGAGTCACAGCCAAATTTGCTTCCTGGTGCTTTTTCTGAAGTGCATCAAGCTGAAAGAGAACCGAGATCTTTGAAAACGTTGAGCCGTGGATTACACAGCTCGGTGCGTCCACAGGCGAGCCATGCTCAGAGAGGTTGGCTCTTATGCCCCTCTTTCCCCACAGGAGCTCTCGGTGGGAACAGGGACCTTTCCCATCAGCTCCTAGGCCGGATCCGAGGAGGAAGGATGCTCTGAGCACTGGAGAATGAGCTCTGCCAGACTGCAGTTGCCAGGGCCAGTTCTGTTGCTTCGTACTTCAGGAGGGAAGCCTTCCCCATTCCCCATGCAGAGGGGCCAGCGTTCTTTGGTGTGGTGTTAAACCTGTAGGTTCCCTAGCCAGACACCCTAACCCCAGCCCAGCCACTCACTAGAACTGTGACCCCGTGCAACTCAAGTCTTCCTCTGCCTCAGCTTTCTCATCTGTAAAGTGGGGTTAGTACTAGTGTCCACCTAACGGTGAGGATTGGATAAGGACTCTGTGAATCGATTCCTGTAAAGTGCTTAGACAAGGCCTGGCATCTGGTCAACATTTGATGAATATACATCATTATTACTCTCTGTGGCAGGCACATGTGTGAAGCCACCTTGTACCTTCCAGCCCAGCCCAGCATCCAGCTGACTACCACCAAGGGATCCCCACTGATGCTTTGCAGAGCAGAATTGCCCAGCCAAGTCCTGCTTAAATTCCTGTTCCACAAAATGAACATGTCTATGCATCTATTTCGGCACACATTTCTGAATATATTTGAAGAGTAAAAGGCCGGCTCCAAGCAGACTGTCTTCTATTCAAAAGGCACACAGTAATAAGCTACAATACGACAGGGGCTCTGTGAATTCTTCTCACTCACTCTCTGATTCCCTCTGTAGTCAGTACAAGAAAGCTAGATAAATAAATGTACTTCTTCCTCTCCCCTTGAGCTCTTCTGACCTCTAATACTATTTTCAACCTTACATACCCATAATCAGAATTCACATGTGTATATACACACACACACACATACACACATGAAACTATACTATACAAAATGTATTACAGCTTGCTTTTGTCATTTAATATAAAATCGTGGTGTTAATTCCATGTTATTACATACAAACCGATCACATTCTTTTAAAATCTTGCATATTAGTTAATCATGAGGTTGAAACAAAATTTATTTAACCAATTCTTTGTTTATGAAAATGTATATTGTTTCCGTTTTTTTGCTTTACAAAAAGGCTTTAATGAACATTTCTATATTCCTATTTTGGCACACGTTTCTGAATATATTTGAAGAGTAAAACGCCAGCTCCAAGCAGACTGTCCTCTATTTGGAAGGTACACGATAATATTTGCAGGCTTGGGTGAAATCTTCTCTCTACTTCAGTTTAAGAAATAGCATGAATATGTTTCTGTGAGCTGTGTATTGGGGCATTTGCAATTAAAAAACAGACGAGAAGAAAGTGAAAAGACAACAGAATGGGAGAAAATTTTGCACACCCTATAGCTAGTAAGGGACTGTATCTAGAATATATATCAAATTCTTACAACTCAACAACAAAAAAAGAAACGACCCAATCACAAAGTGGACAAAGGATCTGAATAGACATTTCTCCAAAAAAGATATATGAATTGCAAATAAACACATGAAAAGATGCTCAACACTATTAGCCATTAAGGAAATGCAAGTCAAAACCACAGTGAGAATAACCACTTCACACCCACTAGGATGGTTAGCAACAGAAAGACAGACAGTAGCAAATGTGAGAATGTGGAGAAGTTGGGACCTTCATCCATTGTTAGTGGGAATAAAATGGAGCTATCAGAGACAGACCTGAAAATAACTTTGATTGAAATGTTTAATAATTATATTACAAGAATTTCATCAGAGAACTGGAAGCTATAAAAAATTAGTCAAATGGAAATTCTAAGACTGCAAAATACAATACCTGAAATGAAGAACTAAAATAATGAGTTTAAGAGCAAATTCGACTCACCTAAAGAGTATTACATAACTGGAAGATGGATTAGAAAGAAATATCCAAACTGAAGCAGAGAAAGACAAAAAGAATGAAAAGAATAAAAAATAGACTTAAACATATATTGGATAGGGTAAAAAGGTCTAACGTGTGTAACTGGAGTTCTATTTTTCACAGGTCAGTGACAGACAGGACAAAAACGTCATCATACCTCCTACGCTGGTTGAGGGCACAGTGACAAATATACCTTCATTAATTGCCTTGGCTTTGGAGGTAGGTGCCAATACTTTGGAAAGCAAATTTGCAATATGTATTTAGAATGAACACTGTTTCTTCTCCTTAAACCAGTAATCCCAGTTCTCTGAACTATTGTATATAAACAACGATATATAAATTAATGGAAATAACTATAGATCCAACAGTAGGGGAACAGAAATCACATCCACCCCATAGATTACTGCACAGTCCAAAAAATAAGGGACAAAAAGGCTATGAAGCAACATGGACAGAGGACATAAAACTCCATGTACAGTGTATTCGATTATACAAAGAATGCATAAGAAGGAGTCGGAAATCACTCCAAAATGTTGATAGTGTATTTTCACCCATCGCTTTGCCAAAAACATGTAAAGTGTGATATGATTCAGGGTAACAAGTTGTAGCCAAACAAATACACTCATTTATTTATGGTGGGAGTATACATGATGCAACATTTTGGAGGGTTATTTGCCATTATCGATCAAAGTTAATTATGTACATAGCCTTTGACCCAGTAACTCTTTCACTAGGATGTAGCAGAAACATATCCCAAGACAGATGTATAAAATGTTCGTTTGTAAAGGAAAGTAACAGAAACAATTTAGATTTCCATAAACCAAGAATTGGTTAAGGAAGTTATGGTTTGGTCTCTTGAAAAATAATATGCAAGAGTTTAAAATAATGAAGTTCAGTTTGCATGTATTGATACGGAAATATCACCAAAATTTTTTATTAAATGATAATAGCAAGATGCAGAATGTTTCTTATGGTATGATTTCATATATGTACACACACGTACTGAATGTGGGTAGATAGGGTTAAAATAAAGGAAGTTAGAAGGAGTTGGGGTTGAGGGGGAGAAAGGACTATATTTTTCTGCATTTTTTAAAGGTTGAGATAATTTTAGATTTACATACAGTTTAAAAAAATAATACAGAGAGATCCCTTGTGTACTTTGCCTGGTTTCCTCTAATGGGAACATTGTGCAAAACTATAGAATATTACAACAAGGTATTGATGTGGATACAATCCACCATTCTTTTTTTTTTTTTTTTTTTTTTTTTTTTTGTGGTATGCGGGCCTCTCACTGTTGCGGCCTCTCCCGTTGCGGAGCACAGGCTCCGGACGCGCAGGCCCAGCGGCCATGGCTTACGGGCCCAGCCATTCCGCGGCATGCGGGATCTTCCCGGACCAGGGCACGAACCCGTGTCCCCTGCATCGGCAGGCGGACTCTCAACCACTGCGCCACCAGGGAAGCCCCACCATTCTTTTTTTAAAGGTTTATTTTATTGAAGTATAGTTGATTTACAATGTTGTGTTAATTTCTGCTATACAGCAAAGTGATGCAGATATATATATATATATATGTGTATATATATATATATTATTTTTTGTATTCTTTTCCATTATGGTTTATCACAGGATATTGAATATAGTTCCCTGAGCTATACAGGAGGACCTTGTTTATCCATCCTATATATAATGGTTTGCATCTGCTAATCCCAATCCACCATTCTTACTCGGATCTCTCCTGTGTACGTTTGTGTGTGTGTGTGTGTGTGTGTGTGTGTGTGTGTGTGTGTGTGTGTTCCAAGTTCTGTACAATTTTATCACCTGTGTAGGCTTGTGTCTCCACCACCACAGACAAGATACTGAACCGTTCCAACTCCACAAGGACCTCTCCTGTTGCTCTTTTATATTCACACGCACTTCCTCCTTACAGAGAAAGGACTTTTATTTATGTAACATTTAAAAAACTGTTTGACAAAAAGGAGGACATGTCAATCCATGGAGGAAATATGCCTTCTGAAAAGAATGAAGTTATATTTGGTTATCTACTTGGAGAAAAAGGTAATCAAATGCCTTCCTCATAATCTATCCCCAAATAAAATGCAGATGGACTTATTTAAAAAAAAAACTGTTTGATTTTTTAAAAAGCCATACACATGTATTATTATTTTTAGACCTAACAAAGGTTACCTGGATGGAGGGATTACAGGCTGGTTTTTCTTCCCTATACTGCTCTGCACTTTCAAAATCTAATAAATACTTACAAACTGCGGGAAAGGGCCAGTGAGATCTTACCTACTTCTTTTTTCTACTCTCAAAACTTTCCCAAGTGAGGGAACCTTGGTTTTCAGGAGGGAAAGGGAAGCGTTGGCCCAGCCTACCTTGTCCTTGAGCTCACACCGGAGACGGGCAGCCTCATCCCGAGAAGCCTGCAGCTCCTGGTGTGCAGACCCTTGGTCTCGGAGCTGGCACTGCAGGGTCAGCACTTGGTGACGCAGTTGTCTGACGCACAGCCTGAGGTCCTCCTTGGAAGCCTCAGCTTCAGGGTCCTGGAGCTGTAGAATCACAGATTTGACTGTAATTCTTAGGTAATCTTCCAAGTAATTGGCCTTAGCCAACAGACAGTACCCGTTTTCCTTCTTAATTTGTTCTCCTGCTTACAATAAATTCCACAAAATAAAGTAACAGAGATCACTCCAAAAACTATTAGCCAGCATAAACATCATTATTATCCATATATTATCTTATATTTTCAGTCTTTCTGCTATGCCCTTACCCAGGTGCCCTTACCCTTGAATGGGAGAGTTGGAGAGGGTCTAGGGAATCACAGAATAGCATTCTAGAGCGTTATTTAAAAAAAAATATTTTTTTCACACATGAAAAATATGTGAAATGGCATGGTATTCCAGAGTCTGTTTTAATAGACATCAGTCACCATTATACTGAAACACAGTATGATGAATGAAATTTAGTGTTCAAGTCCAATTATGAGATGCTTATTACACTAAACCTTCATGTATTTCTATGGAACAGAATATACTGCACTTTCCCAAAACACTCTTCTTAAATCAGTACAAAATAGCCTCTCACCCTTCTTGGGTCAAACACGAGTGGGTTTCATATGAACATCAAATAGGGAATTTCTGGGAGGGCAGAAAGTGAGAAAAAAGGGGCTGATGTATCATCATGGGAAGTGTGGTCAAATGGCAGTGATGCCACTGCCCCCACTGGTTCTGGACTCTAAATTTTTATTTTTTAATAACGTATACATACATATACATAAACATGCATATATATGCATATATGCGTATATATATACACACACACACACACACACACATACATCCCCACATATTTTTTTCTATATACGTTTATATGCCATAGATATCTTTTGTATTCTGTTTTCCTCCCTTAATACCATGTCATGGTCATTTTTCCATATCATTAAATAATGTCGAAAACCCTGTTGCTAGTATCTATGCAGTATTCTGTGGCATGGTGAACGCTCAGATTATTCTAATATACTGATGCTATAATTGGGGCTGAGATAGAAAGCCTTATCTGACACACCTCTGTTTCTTCCCCTGAGATCATCAGAGGGGAATTTCTATGTCAAGGCCCTGAGCATCATTAAGCTCTTGATTCATGCTACTAAGGTGGCCTTGGGCAAGAGCAGCCCTGCTAATAGTAAACGTTCCAATTGCAATGTGTCCAGGGTCCCAGAAACTCAGAGATGTCTCAAATGCCTTTGCTCCCGGCCCTGGCAGTCTAGCTTTCATTGAAAGCAGCCACCCCGGGAATGGAAAGCCCACAGAGATCATCTCTTCCACGTGTTCCTGACCTGGGTGTGAGATGGCAGGAGGGGCAGGAGAGAGAGGATGGAAGGGAGACAGAGACAGCAGAGTCAAGGCGACTCGGTGGCCCATCAGGCCTCTCCGTTGTAAGCAAGGAATACGAAAGCAGAATGTGTTGTTTTGTTTTTCTTAGTTAATAGAAATTCACAGATTGTGGGCCTGAGATTCACAGGCTGGGCCCTGTCAAAAACAGATGGGTGCTCCGAATGGTTCCGTAAGATCCAGCTCCAAGATTTGCAAAACGACTTGGCCTTTCCGGGAAGTTTGGTGCCTTTGCTGCCTCTCTCCTTTGTGGTGATTTGGGCTTCATCCCCAGGGTCCTAAGACAGCATCCACAGGACATTATTCTAAAGAGAATAAAAGTGTGGGGTGGAGGCCGGCCCTGCCTGCCACGTGGGACCGCCCCACTCAGTGACCCTTGTGAACGACCCATGACTCACTTGCTCCCTAAGAGACCTCAGAGGCACGTGCTCCAGCCACAGGCTGCACTTGGGCTGGGAGCCCTGGGGAACACGGCCCTCGGGGAGCTCTGTCCGGTGGGGGAGGTTGACGCAGAGATAAGCCACTAGCACAGGGCGGTGAGGAGAAGCCAGGAGGCCGCCGGAGCCCCAGGGAAGCACTAAATCAAAGGCGTCCACTGCCACCCAGCAGTGTGTGGTGAATGCGTAACAACCGCTCTCCAGGGAGGGAGAGGCACACGGATGTGTAGCATGTGCTGATTTCCGTGGTTTAAATACCATCGTGGCCAACTGCAAGCTACCAAAATGGCACCATGGAAAGCAGAGCTGGGGAGAGACGTGCCTGAGTTGCCTCTGCACCGAATCCATCCCGGGAGATTGGGAGGAGATGCCCTAAAATGAGACCTAGATGGTGAGCAGCAGTTCTCAGGAGAAAGCTGGGGTGTGGGAGGGCCGGGTTGAGGAACTAGGAGCGCAGAGACTAGGGAATGTATCTAGCAACGGCTGAAGCTCCCCAGGGGCCAGTTTATAACTCACCAAAAGGAGTTTGGACTTCATACCAAGTGTGACAGGAAGACCCAGAGGGTTTAAGGTTTTTATTTTAAGCAAATAAAAACAAGATCAGGTTTGTAACCTGGGACGAGGGAAACAGGAAGCTTTCTTCACCCTCTGCCTCCTGCCCATCAACAAATCCCATTGATTCTAACTCTAGTTTTTACCTGGACTCCTCTCTTTTTTTTAAAAAAAATCCTCTATTCTAGCATCATCTCTTGGCAAAAATCCTCTTGACTCTTCTCCCTGTGTCTTCTCTGTGTCTTTACAGCATCAAAGATCACATCATTTTACGACAGAAATTTAATCATGTTGTCCTGCTGAAAACCCTCCAATAGTCTCCCACTGCATTTGGAAGTGATCATAACCAGAGCCTACAAGGCCTCCCGTGACCTTTCTCATGACAACTTTTCCATCCTCATCTCATACCACGCCGCACCCATGCCCACCGTGATCCAGCCACACTGGCTACTTTCTGCTTTTCAGCAAGCTAGGCTCATTCCTGCCTCAGGGGCTGGCCACTTGCTTCTCCCTCTGCCTGGAATGTTCTTCCTTCGCTGCTCCTTTCAAACCTTGAGACTCTCAGCTTGAAATTCACCTTCTCAGAGTTTTAGTTCCCACCAGGTCTTACTAGGTGGGATTTGACAAGATATGAGGGAACTACATAAAAACAATTCTTTGCAGGCATTAAATGGCAGCCAATGCAGGGCTACAATCCCTGAGAAAAAGGAAGCACAACAAGGTGAGCTCTACATCGTCCCTGAACATTTTCCAAACCATGGTTCAGGGAAATAGATCCCATGCTGAGCACGGTGGTCCTGCTAAGTGGAATCAGAGACTGGGGTTCAGGGATGCTATGACAGCTGGGGTTTGTGGGACAAAGCAGCAGAGAGAGGTGAGCCGCAGAGAAGAAATCCAGACACTGTCCTAGAAATACCCTTGGGTCCTGGGCTGAATCATACGTGGTGCAACATAGTGTAAGACTCTGAGGCCTAGCAGAGAACAGCAGCTGGGAGATCAATTGCTAAAGAGGTTTTGGAGGTCACGCACTGCTACAAAGATAGCAAAGTTCTGGCGTAGCCGAAGTGGAGAGTCTTTGGTGAATGCTCTGGGAACTCAGTTGATACCACTGAAAGGCCATGCCCTAGAAGCAAGGACCACCCTTGAGGAGTAAAATCAAGCCCTGGTACTGAGGGGAAAACTGAAGTAGACCTGCACAGGAATAATGGTCTGCTGATCATTCAGCTACCTACCAGAGCAAAACTTACAACATGCTTTAGAGGAAGCTAATAAGCAGGAATCTCTACATGTTCCACATAACGTCCAACATTTAAAAAAAAATTACTAGTCACATGAAGAAGCAGAAAAGTGGGCCTTAACCAAGAAATAAAATAGCCAATAGAAATAGACTCAGAGATAATCTAGATATTGGGGTTAGAAGACAAGACCTTCAAAATAACTATGATTCTATTTTTTAACAACATAGGAAAAGACAGACAAAATGAATGAAAATGTGGAGTATTTCAACAGAGAATCAGAATCTCTTTAAAAAGGATAAAATGGATATGCTACTGCAAAATACAGTAAATGAAATTAAGAACTAATGGATGGGTGTATTAGAAGACAGGACACAGCAGAACTGAACAGCAGAACTTTTAGTGAACTAAAAGACAGGTCAATAGAAAATTCAAACTGATAACACAAAGAGAAAAAAATAGAACAGTTCCAAAAGATGTGGGATAAAGTGAAAAAACAGTCTAGGTTTTTAGGAGAGGAGAGGAAAATAGAAAGGAACAAAATATTTGAAGAACTAATGGCCAAGAATTTTCCAAATCTGATTAAAGGTATGACTCCACAGTTTCAAGAGGCTCAGAAAAACCAAGCAGGATAAACATAAATAACACTTCATGTAAGCACATCATAGTCTAACTGCCAGAACCCAAAGATGAAAAGCAAACCTTTAAAATAGTCTGAGGTAAAATGACGCATTTCTTTCAGGGGAAAAAAGATAAATTATTCCATTTCTGAACAGAAACTGTGGGAGCCAGAAGACAATGAAATGAGATCTTTAAAGTGTCAAAAGAGGGAAACATATCTTCCTATCTAAAATTGTGAATCCAGAGTGAAAAAAATCTTTTAAAAGTGGAATTGAAAAATTGTTTTCATAAAAAGAAATTTGAGGGGATTCATCACCAGCGAAAAATAACAAAGTTCTTCAGGTGGGTGTAAAACAGACCCACACAAGTAGAAGACAGAATGAACAGCACAAGAATGTAGAGAGATATGAATAAACATAAAAGATTATTGAGTGTTTAAAACAACAACAGTAATAGCACTTTGTAAGGTATATATACGTAGAAGTAACATAGTTGACAAAAATAAACAATGAAAAGGATGAAAAGGAATAAATGGAGTAAACTATTAAAAGATTTTTGAATTATTTGAGACATGGTAAAAGTACTAATTTAAAGTAAATTTTAATAATTAATACCTACAATTTGAAATTTCTAGGGTAACCACTAAAAGAATGACACTAAAATGTGTATCAAAATAAGCTAATAGAGAAGAAAATGGAATAATAGAAAATAGTTTACTAATACCAAAAACAAAGGCAGAAAGAAGGAATAAAAGAAAAGAGAACAGAACAGTCAAACAGAAGAAACAGCAAGAAGGTAAACATAGAGCCAATTACACAATTATGTATGTGAAATGTAAATGGACCAAACACTCCAACTAAAAAGCAGAGGATGTCAAACTGAACTAAGTTTAAAAAAAAAACAAAAACAGCCATATGTTGTTTCTAAGAAACATATTTTAAAGATACTGATAGCTCAAAAGCAAAAAGATGGATGGTGTAAAAAATTTATATACCATGAAAATACTAATGAAAAGAAACTGATGTTGTACTTTAATATCAGACAAAGTCAACCTTAGGGCAAGAAATGTGAGAGATAATGACAGATATTTCATCATGATAAGAGTCAATTCACCAGGAATACATCATAATCCTACATCAATGCGTATCTAATAAATAATTTCAAAACATATGAATTAAAACTAACATAACAAAAATAGGAAATAAACAAATGCACACTCAGAGTTGGAGATTTCAAAAGCCATCTCAGGGCTTCCCTGGTGGCGCAGTGGTTGAGAGTCCGCCTGCCGATGCAGGGGACACGGGTTCGTGCCCCGGTCTGGGAAGATCCCACATGCTGCGGAGTGGCTAGGCTCGTGAGCTATGGCCACTGAGCCTGTGCGTCCGGAGGCTGTGCTCCACAACGGGAGAGGCCACAACAGTGAGAGGCCCGCGTACCGCAAAAAAAAAAAAAAAAAAAAAAAAAAAAGCCATCTCGGTAGATGACAAAACGAATAGACCATACATCAGTAATGATACTGAAGATTTGATCAGCATAATTAATCTGCTTGGGCTAATTAATACCCAGCAACTGCAGAATATTCATTCTTTGCAAGGGCACATAGAATATTTACCAAAATAGACCATAACATGGTCAATGAAAAAAATCTCAACAAATTTCAAGATTAAAATAATATAGTGGGGCTTCCCTGGTGGCGCAGTGGTTGAGAGTTCTCCTGCCAATGCGGGGGACACGGGTTCATGCCCCGGTCCGGGAAGATCCCACATGCCGCGGAGCGGCTGGGCCCGTGAGCCATGACCGCTGGGCCTGCGCGTCTGGAGCCTGTGCTCCGCAGAGGGAGAGGCCACAACAGTAGAGGCCCCCATACAGAAAAAAACAATAATAATAAAAAAAATAAAAAATAAAATAATATAGTGTATGTTTTCTGACAACAATGAAATAAAACTAGACATCAATAGCAAAAATATAACTAAAAAATTCTACAGATGCTTGGAAATTCAACAACACACTTCTAGATGACCCATGGGTCAAGGAAGAAATTACAATAGAAATTAAAAGCTAAACTTTGAACTGAACAGACATAAAAAGTACAACTTATCAAAATGTGTGGGTTGTACTTGAAACAGTGCTTAGAGAGAAATGCATAGATTTAAATGCATAAATCACAAAAGAAGAACAGTTGAAAATCAATGATCCAAACTTTCAACACAGGAAGCCTGAAAAAGAACAGCCAATGAAACCAAAAGAAAGTAGAAGAAAGGAAACCATGAAGATATTAGAAGAAACCAATGAAATAAAATACAGACATACAATAAAGAACATCAATAAAACCAAAAAATGATCCTGTGAAATGACTGATAAAATTGGAGAGAAAGAGAGAGCGACAGAGACAGAGAGACAGAGACAGAGACGCAGAGAGATCGGATATGAATATATACAAAGGACTCAACACTAAATATCCTACAGACACATTCAAGACCACTGGAAAAATAAATTTCATCCTAGCAGTCCTGAATGTCGAATACTGTCCACAGATGAGGAAAACAACTCAGAGAAGTCACGGATGTAGTCAGCACAGACCTGGGTTTGAACCCTGTTTGACTGAATTCTAAAGCCCACTGCTCTCTCCTTTCAAGACCCAGTGTTCAGTGTGACAGAGGTGTTGGCTAAAGCTATGGTGGTAATCAGATTGCAATATAGAAATGTATCAACTCAACACATTGCACATCTTAAACTTACACAGTGTTAGATATCAATTATGTCTCAATATAAATACATAAATACCAACAAAAAAAAAAAGACTCAATGTGCAGAATTATAACTTGAGGTGCTTGAAAAACTCCTTGGTCTGAAAGTAAAATCTCTAATATTGAAGTGTAAACACCCACTGCATGTCCCACCAGATACCAATTTGAACAGCCTGAGCAGAGGGGCAGACTCGCATTATCTTGTCCAGGGTAAGAATAAAGACTCTGGAGCCTGACTGCCCAGGTGGAGTCTGGGCTCAACCCCTCCTAGCTGTGTGACTCTGGGCAAGTCACTTAACTTCTCTGTGCCTATGTTTTCTCATCTGGGAAATGGGGGTGGTGACTGTTCCTCCCTCCCAGGGCTGCTGGAGGACACGGTAGTAAAGGGTGTGGTCAGTGCTATAAGTCAGCAAGATGATTAAACAACCATGCAGAGTCAACCTACCCGGGGGCCACTGCGTGGGGACTTCAGAGCTCGCCCTTGGTCTGCAGAACACCGTGGTCTTTTGTCGTCCTTCTCCAAATGTGCTTCGTTCACTCCTGCCCCATCGGTGTTTCCTTGCAGGGCACTGGATCCTGCGGCGTTTCCCCAGACCAGTGATGTAGCAGGAGAATCAGCACTGCACCTGGAATTCTCCAGGCCTAAACAAGGTTCCGTCCACACTCCAGCCAGACCCATTTCCTGCTCCGAGGGTGGCCTAGGGCCTCTTGCAGTCAGTTGCCCTGGAAGCTCAGTCACCTGCACCCCCCTTTCTACAGCGTTCACCTGGTCCACCGCCATCATGTTTTTTCCCTGGAGATACTCCTCTGCTCTCACCAAAGGTCCCACATCTGTGCTGCTCCCCCACACGACTTCCCCCTCCAGGACTTGGATCCTTTGTAGAAGGTGTTCATTCTCCCCCCTGAAGGCTTGGATCATGTCTTCTATTCCCAGCACTATATCCTTTATCAGCTCTTTATAACTGACCCCAAGCTCCGAAATCAGTGCACTGAGCTCCCAGTTTTCCAGGGTGATGCACTCCATCACGCCTTTGGATTTTCGGATGCTCGCAGACATGGCTTTCCGGAGCTGCCCAAGGTGCCCTTTCAATCTCTCGTTTTCCTCTTCGAGCTCAGAAATTTTGCAGTAACTTTTCCTGTTACAGTCTTCAAGGTCAGAAATGACCTGCACGTACTGGTCCAGCTCCCTCTTTACGTGAGAGATGTCTCCTAACAGCACGCCGTTATCCTGTTTGAGCGCAGATATTTTTTTCACATTTCTCTCCCTCTCTTTTTCCAGGACACGCAGTTTTCTGTGGCATCGTTCCTGATCTACCTGAAGCTTGGCGTTGTCACGTAAAACTCTGCTTCTCTCCGTCTTCAATCCAGAAATGAGCTGACGAAACCTCGTCCTCGCTCTCTCGAGGGCCCTCGGCTGCTGAGAGAGCTGGTTCCGACCCCACTCAGAGGGCCCCTCTGGCGGGCCCGGGCTCAGGCTGACCAAATCCAGCACCGGCCCTGGAAGAACTTCGCCAGTGCCTACGGCCTCATTCTCTCCCCGCTTAACGTCTTCATCAGGCTCCTCGGGGTTCGCTTCCTTGGCATAACAAATATCGAGATCCTGGTTTGCCAAAGCCTGCTGAGGATACGCGTCCTCCTGGCAGCTGTACCATCTCCGAGCAAAGCTCCAGTTCTCTCCTGCCAACGAGGAAGCTTTCCGGCCATGCCCCCCACTCCCAGGCTTCAGGATGGAGAGTTGCTGGAAACAAGCCTCCATCTCCTCTTCAAATTCCTCTATTTTTAACGCAGATCCCTCACGGCCTTTGCTCGGAGCCCAGGGGTGACTGGTAGGTCGGGCCCCCTCGGGCCATAAAGCCAATCCAGGAGATGGTGGCAAACCTCCCTCCTGCAGTAGGAAAAGCATTTCCTTGGCTTCACAGTCCTCGGAGCCAGGCTCCTCCCGGACATCCCTGTGGCCCGGGCTGGACCCTTGGAGATGCGACAATTCCACCTCCTCTTCCTGTCCTTTGTCCTCAGGGCTTTCCTCTGGGAGAAGCAGAGCATTTCCAGACCACACGCAGTCTTCCTCCTTGCCCAGAACTCTCCTGATGGCTCTGCCCTGCTCTGCAAGGGTTGGAGCACCTGCCGGAGGCGGCCCATTGGTGCCGTGGGCCCTGGAGAAGGCGGCTGTGGGGGCCTCTTCCTCCTCTGATGATGAAAGCCCTCCTCCCCCTTCTCCCCCTTCTCCTCCTTCTTGGGGGCTCCAGACATGCCTTACCCCCCACCCCCTCCTGCTCAGGGATTCAGGACCCTCCGTTGACACTGAGGCCTCCCCCTGAAGAAGGGGCCGTGGAAGCTCCCGCCTGGGCCCAGGGCAGGAGGTTGCAGCCGGGGGTTCGGAAGCCCCGTGCTCATTCCATACACCCTCTGGGGCCCTGACACCAGCCTCCAGGCTCAGGTTCTCACGGCTTTCCTGACTTGACTGAGCCCTGGCACCGAGGTCGTCCTCCTTCCTGCCGCCGGTCCTCCTCGCCTCCCGCATCTCCGGTCTCCGCCCTGGGGTTCCTCCTCCCTCCTTGCAAGAGTCTTTTAGGTCCTTGGGGCCTCTCCTGGGAAATCGGTGATTTGAAATGCATGGGGACTCCCGGCAGAGGGAGGCATCGTGGCTCCTTGCCGGGCGATGATCCCGGCTGGGGTGTCCTACAGCGGAGGAAGCAGGCGGAGGCCTGGCCTCCAGCAGCTGTTGGGCTTGCAGTTCTTCTGGGGAATCTTCCAGGAGCAGCTGCAGTAGTGGCAGGGGAGCCGAGTCCCCAGCCTGCCCCCAGGGAGGGCGTGTGCATGTCTGCACTGGGAGGAAGGACACCTGGGCCAGGGTGGCTGCTAGGTTCTGCTCTGAAATCCAGGCCAGCTCCACCGGGAGGAGTGAGCCGTCCATGTCCTGCCCCGGGGGGCAGCCACAGATGAGAAGGAGAGTCTGTTCGCCCAAGCTGGGCTCAGCCGGAGTAAACTAGGGGAGGGAAGAGAAGAGAAGGGGTGAAGCAGCCCCTTCCCCCATAGAGCCTCTCCCCGTCTCTCTGAGTTCATCTCCTCACCCAGCCATACCGGTCTTCCAAATACCCCGGGTCTGTTAGCACTCCAGGGCCTCTGCCCCTGCCCTTCCCTCTGCCCGCCCCCCACCCCCCCTGCCATGGCTCACCCTCTGGCTTCATCGACATCTCAGCTCAAACGTTACTTCCTCAAAAAGGCCTTGCTGACCACTTCCACCACTGTCTGTCCATTCACCCCCTTTCCCTCGCTCTGTGGCGCCCTCCCCTCACTCACATCATGCAGGATATGTGTGTGTGTAATTGTTTAACTCCTCCCATAGCCCTGCACTGTCCAATACGGTAGCCGCACAGGCCACACGGGGCTCTTCCAATTTAAAGCAATTCAGTGAAAGTTAACACTCAGTTCTGCAGTCACACCAGCCACGTTTCAAGTGCTCAGAAACCACGCGTGGTTCACAGCTCCTACACTGGACCGCACAGGTGCGGAATATTGCCAGCGCTGTGGAAGGCTCTAGTGGACAGCACGGTGTAGACCATCTGCCTAGAATAGTCCCGGGCACACAGGAGGGGTTTCATAGATATTTTTGAATATCTTTTTATATTTACTTATTCAATGAGCTTAACCAGAGAGGAGGACTGGCCTGACTCAGAACAAACCCGGGCTGGGCTGAGGCCCGGGAGAGGAAACTTGGCTTCATCCAGGCTCAGAGGAGCCCTCGGCTCACATGCGACCACGACCCCACTCGCACCTCGCAGCGCTCCCAGCCTCACCACCTTTACCTGCCGGGTCTTCCTACCTGGCCTGCCCTTTCGCTGTCCATCCCTGGTTTCCTGTCTGTCTAACTACTTCCCCAGCTTCTCTGTGAAGCTCTCCCCACCCCAGGGGCTGCTCTGCTCTTTTCCCACTTTGGGTGTGACACAGCACACCACGCAGTGGCTCAGAGCAGGAGGTGAATGAATGAAAGTAGGTGAGCAAGGAAGGCCCCCTCTTTAGAACCACAGAACCGCATCAGGGCCGGCTGGAGCCAGGCTCCTGAACCGTAGGGCAGAGTGTGGTGCAGAGTGTGGGCTATGGAGACGTGAGGACCCCAGTCCCCTAGAGGGCTGTGAAGCCTTGGGAAATCACGACTTCCTCATATGCAGAAGCGGGGGGGTCATGGCTCCTGCCCCATCGCTGGCGGGGAGGTTTCAATGAGATGAAGTTTGCTACGTGGCAGCTGGGTCTGGGCACACAGCTGGGGCACACAGCCTTCCTGCCCACTCCCCACTCAGGGCTCAAATCTCCCTCTCAATTATTTCCAGGAGGTTCTTCCAAACCCCAAGCTTCTTTACCTTCTTCTCCCCTCTTCTGCGTGGTGGCCACACTGTGCAGCACACACAGTAGGGCTGATCAGACCCAGCTGGCACCCCAGGCACGCAGAAAGCCTCTGGCCTCACCTGTCCACGGGCAGATCCTGCGAGGTCTCCTGGGAGCTTGTCCGTGGTCTCCGGGCCTGGGATCAAGACAGCAGTGCTTTGTCCAGCCCCGATGCAGTCCCAGGCGCGGGGCCCCTCGGAGGGCTGGCCTGGGAAATGACAGGACCGGAGAGTTAAGAAGACCCTCCTAGGAGCTTTCCCATGATTGCCGCCAGCAGTGCCATCTGCTGTTAGGATGAGACAGCACTTCTCATGACTCAGGGCCTTTGAGCCTCCACAAGTGGCCTGCTGGCCACCACTGCCTGTCAGGTGAGAAACCAAGGCTCAGGGATGGGGAATGACATTCACTGATGAGCAGCAGAATCGGGTCTGGAAGCCACCTCTTCTGACCACAAAGCCCACGACATCTCCCTGGCCCCACACCGTCATGGTCACACAGGGTCATGATCCCTGGCCCCCAGCCCCTCATGGTCAGCACGTAGACAGGGGAGTTGATGCCCAGGCTTTGCCAGACACGCCCTGCCCCCTTCCCCAAGGACAAACCTGACCTCGTTTGACCTGTCAGCTCTGTTCCCCAGAAATGGGATGGAGGGGAAAGGTCAGCTTTGCTGGTCAACAGCCCCGCTGGGTATAACTGACCCCCTCATCCTTAAGTTGAATTTCACCTTGGAAAACTACATAAACCACAGATGGCCAGTTGGACACCATGGCTTTGGGGCTCCCTGCGTGCAGTGGCTTTTGCAGCAGGGACCCTGGAAGCTGCACCCGAGAATATTAGCAGAGATATTGGTTCCCGTTAGGGACAACTTAGGGATAAGGGGGTCCCAGCAACTCCCAGGCTGCACACTTGTCTCACACCTGAGCTGTCACTGGGGCGGGGGCGGGGAATAGAACAGCTCCCGGTCATGACACGGTCTTCTGCGAAGACAAATCCCCCTGAAGGGACCCCTGCTGCCCGAGGCTGGCACGGGCGTCGCCTGGTTGGCACCTTCTGAGGGCTGAGGGCTGAGCCTGAATGTCGGGCTGGGCCTAGGTCACAGACCTTGCCGTGGGCATTGTGGACTCTGATCCTACCTCTCCCAGCTGTGTGGCAACAAGCAAGCAACACTACCTCTCTGAGCCTCAGCTTCCTGACTGTAGAGCAGGGACCGCCACCCTGCTGCGTCATCAGGATGTCGTAAGAGAGCTGGCCCATCAGCGGATGTCCACGCGGGGCCCCCCACGCACCTGCCGAGCCCCTTGGTCCAGGGGCCCCGTCAGGGCCTCGGTTTCCGCAGGCATCCGGAGCCTCCTCCCAGGGCAGGGGCAGCGATTCATCCTGAACACAGCCCAGGGCCTCCTTGAGGAAAAAAACACAAGAAGACAAGACAGCTGTGAGTGTCCCTGGTTGCAAGGGACCCTCCAAGCCTGTCCCAGCCAAGTCCCTCCCAAGGACCCCTGGAGGGAGTTGCATCCCCTCCCCAGGTGAGGACAGCAGAGGGCAGTGGCCTGGCCATAGGGCCCTGGTCCTGCGTTCTCGGTCCTGCCAACCAAACTGCCTCCTGTGAGCACCCAGCAAGCATTTAGCAGACAATGGGGGGCTTGTCCCTTCAGCCAAGATTTTTCTGGGCCCCCCAAGGTGGCACCAAAGGCTCCAGTCCCCTTTCCTTCCGGTGCGGAAGTTCCCTCTGTATCCACCCGAGGTGGGAGCCTGTCCCTCTGGGCAGTCCTGTCCCTCAACTGTCCACAGGCCCCAAACGCCGCAGCCAGGCATCTCCGGGCGGCACCCTCCTCCTCTGGATCTCACCCCAAAAGGCAAGCTGGGCTGCAGCAAGGAGCTTCCCTAACCCAACGCCCACCCCCCGCCCCGCAGAGCACGTTAGAGGCAGCACCTTGACTGCGGCTCCAGCCACCACCCATGAGGGGCCAGGGCACAAGTGTCCTGCAGGTTCCCACTGCCCCGGGTACGCCTAGCCCGGTTCTAAGGGGCGCTGTTTGCTTCCCACCTGCTCCCACACTAGACCTGAGGTCGTTCAGGAAGGAAACTGGCCTTCATTCGGTCCGCACTGACACTCCAGCCTGGCACACAGTAGGTGCTTAATAAAGGTTTGACAGTTGGATGGATAGACAGAGCCTGCAGAAAGGCAGACATTTCGGACTCGCCGTGCATTAATTCAGCAAACGTTTATTAAGCTCCTACTGTGGGTCAGGTGCTCTTCTAGGGGAGGGAGAAACGGAAATGGACAGGTCATGCCCCGTGCCCGTCCCCAGGTCCTCACCTGCTCTCAGCAGACCCCTGCGTTGGCCACTAACTGGGCCTCCTGCTTCCCCTCCCGTCCTGCCCGCAGCTGCCAGGGACCCTCTGACCTGCAAGTCCGCCCTCACCTCCCCCACTCAGTCCACGGGATCAGCTCCTGGGCTGCGGTCAGGCACGGAGGCCGTCCAGGGCTGTCACCGCAGCCCCTGACGCTCCTGGTCCTGGCTTCCTCTCACAGTGCCTCCCTGTTCCCCCACGCTGGCTCCTGCTGGCCTCCGCACGTGCGGTTCTTCCTGCCTGCCTGGTGCACCCTCCTGGGAAGGGTACTGGTTGCAGGCTGCTTCTTGCAAAGCCCTCCCTGCCCCTGGCTCTCTGCCCCTCCTTTCCACACCCTTTGGCAGCCGAGCAATTGCACTGAAATGGAAACAGGCTCAGGTTGCCCTCCTGTTTCCAACCCTTTCATGCTTCCCACTGCCCTGAAAGATAAAACCCCTGCCTGTGCGGCCTCACCACACCCATCTCTGCTCTTTGGATGGACCCTTCTCCCTCCTGCCTTGGGGCCTCGCACCCCTTGTGCCTGCTGCCTACACCTCTCCTCCCCACCCTTCTGCCTGGCCCAGCTGCTCCCTTCTGGGCTTAACTTAAAGGCCAGATCCTTAATGAGGCCTCCCTGAGCCTCCCCCAAATGAAGCCCCTCCCTCACTGCAGCATCTTCTCCTCATACCCCAAGGTTGTGACCTTCCAGTTACTGTGCGACAGTTTGTGTCTTGTCCAGTTCTCCTCAGAGACCAGGGGAGACCAGGCCCTGGCCACACCTTAGGATCACCCAGAAGCTTTTAACAAGTACCAGAACAGGGCCCCAGCCAAGACCAGTGAAAACCAGAGGGGTCTGGGCACAGCCCTGCTCTGCATCCAGATGGGCCCGGACAACCTGCCACAGGTGCCTTCTGCCCACAGACCTTGGGGTACCTCACGGTTTTCTCCACTAGCTTCCCACTCGATCAGAATTAAACACTCTTGTCAAGAACTTAAAATCACTATTGGAAGGAGGTGGAGATGAGAAAATGGAGAGAGAGAGAAGGCACAAGAGAAAGGAAGAGAGAGAAGGCAAATGAGAAAGAAAAAAAAGAGAGGAAATAGGATGCAAGAAGGGAGACAGAAATTCAAAGACATGAGAGCAAGCAAGAGAGAGAAGCAGAAGGAAGGAGGAGGGAACAGATGAAGGGGAGGCGGAGGGCAGTGTCGAAGGCCACCACTGTTCTGCTGTTCATTTCTATTTGGATTTTGCTCCAGTACCAAGTTTACTTCCATTCAGTTCAACAAATACTTTCTGAGCACCTACTATGTGGCAGGCTTTGTCCTGGGGCTGGGACACAGCCATGGGTGACACACACAGACCCCTGCCTCGAGGAGCTAACATCCAGGGGAGGACTTCCAAGATGATGCTATACCCGCTTCATGTCACAAGTGATGAAATCAATACTCAGAGAGGGACAGTGACTTGTCCAAGGTCACACAGCACACACAGTGGGAGAACAGGACCTGAACTCAGGTCTCCGAACTTGATCCGGGCCTTCTCTCCCGCTTCCTGCCCCCCTCTGCTCAGTGTTGCCAGCCCTCCCTGCTTTTCAACACTCACAGGAGCATTTGCCTGTAACTTTACTTGGCTTTAGTTTTAACGTGTAATTATTTTGAAAGAAGAAAATGAGGAATACAGTGATATCCAAACACAAATATTACGAATGTATGAGAATATATCCCTCTGGGCTTTTTTTCTGTGCAGAGACATTTAAATTCTTCCAAAAGTCTGTTTCTACAAAATGTTGACTTTCGCTTTGTGCATTTTTCATGTGATGGTATCGAAGGATCATTTCTCCACAACTTCTTCTGTAATGTGGTGTTTTAGGGCTGCCGAATGATCTCTGACGTAAGGAATGCCTTCACTTACCAAATCAGGTCCCTCTGATCAGACATTTAGGTTGTTTCCAATTTTTACCAACTATAAACAGTATTGAGGTACCTTTAATATATGACAAATATTCAGAATAGAGTGGAATCGTGAGGTTTTGCTCATTCGTATTTTGTTTTTAAGTAATGGACCTTTTTTGTAAGACCACGGGCCATCTGTATTTCCTTTTTACGTTATTTGTATGTTCGTGGCTTTTGCCTATGTTTTGTTTTTTGACATTATCGAAACTGTTTTAAAGCCCTTGCTCGCTTGCAGGAGTGAGTGACAAGTTACAAAAAAGTAACGGGCACTTCTGCTCAGGTGCAAGCTGTGAGCAGGAACGGGCTGCCTGGACTCAGGAAACAATCAAGACATTCTCATACTCGCCACCAGGCGTCGCTCTACTCAGATCGCCGGGGTCGAGAAGCTGGCCTGAGCAGCCCGCATTCCTGAGGCCACTGTCACAAGGAGCGGGGTCGCAGCTCTGGGATGACAGCCTGACACTGACATCATAAGACAGTGACTTTTAATCTCTTTATACGAGCCTCCTTGATACCCTCCAGGCCAGGCCACTGCCCCAGGGTGTCCCCTGCTGTAGTGGTCATCACCCAAATTGCCCTTTCTGCCCCTGTGTCTATCTCCCCTATAAACTTTTGAAGAGAAGGATCGCCTCCCCAGCCCCAGTGGTCGGCACGGTGCCTGGAACATACAGGATGCCCAGTGCACGCTTGCTAAAAAGCATCTGGACACATCTGCAGAGAGGCTTTGCTTCTCTTGCAAACCAGAGTCCTCTTAAATTTTCTTTCACCTGGGATTCTGACCAGAAACCCCCTCCCCAAACTCCTCCCCAAGCTGGGCGCTTGTCCTCGCAATGGCTATTCCTGTGGGGACCTGGGCTCCAAGCAACTTGTTCTCGAAACTATAAACTGTGTGATCCTGGGCAAGGCATGTGCCTCCTCTGTGGGGCTGGGGACAAAATCACTGATCTCTGCCTGGCTACCTCCCAGCATCAAGGAGATCCTGTTTGGGGAAGCGCTGTGTAAATAAGAATCAAAATATCTTCTCATAACGATTACCCTCACCATAAATCACACCATGACACACATCAGATGTAACCAAGGGGCTGGTTTGGGTTGGAGGCACCCTAATAATTTGCAATGATTTTCAATGTGATACACACTTCCCTGGGGCTAGACCTCCCTCTCGTTTCCCAATTTCTACACCTCACTTCCCAGCATTGCCATCTCAGGCTGGTCCCTTCGTCTGGAAGTTTCCATTTCCCATGGGCAATGGAGCAAATACCTTCTTTTGGCCATTTATTCACTGAGTCACTTCCTCACCAAGTATTCCACAGCCTGTGGACAGGGGCTGGGATTTATGGCTGAATCAGACCCAGTTGGTGATGACGATGAAGGAACAGCTACGGGGGGGTGGGCAGCCAGGCCCAGCACAGTGAGAATTAGGGTCGCCAGAGGTGGGTCATATCATAATGGGGGCACCAAGGAGGGAAGGAGCTGGCGTAAAATCAGGAAAGTCTTCTTGGAGGAAGAGACATTCTCACCAAATGGAGAGAAAGAAGCAGGGGTTTACCAAGGGGCCATGGGGAGCAGACGGTAGAAGTCTCTAGACACAGGAAAGGTAAGCAGGCTGGAGGAGTCTGGCATATTTAGGGACCTGCAGGACCACAGGGTGGGAGGAAGGGGTGGGCAGTGAGCCTGGAGGCAGCGGCTAGAGCAGCTGGGGCCTTGAATGCCGAGGTTAGGAAGTGGAGCTGGATCCCAAGGCGATGGAGCTGCTGGGGGCTTATGAAAAGAGATCATTTGGGGGTTACACCGCTATCCAGAGAAGGGTGCTGAAGATCTGCCGCGTGGCTCTTAACCATTCTGGGTCCTGCCCCTTTGGAAATGCACTGTCAGCCTTGGGAAATCATGCATGCATGCATGCAATGCTCTCAGAACACTGAGTACAATCTCATACGTGCACAGCCATGGCCACAGGCCAGACCAAGACCTGAGGGACACCATCTGGCTTTACAGTGTTGTTATCAATAGATTCTAGCATTTTAACTTTAAAATTGCAAGCCATGCTGCCCCGTGACCTGGTGACTGGCTGGCATTTCCCATCTCTCCAGCGCGCTCTCCGGAGGATTTCTTCCTTTCAAGGTGGCCCTTTTCGACTCCAAGGTGCTCAGAGTCAGGGCTGTCAGTGCCCGCTGAGAGTAGGACAGTTTGGAAGACTCTGACATACCCTGTGGCCCTGTCATGGGGAATGGTCCATTCCCCATTCCAAACACCAAGATCCCCAACAGTGACCCACAGATTGTCAGGCCCCTTCCCCCTTCCTCTGTCTGCACCCTCTTTCTCCAGGCAGTCTTGTCATCCCGTGCAGGCAGGGGTCTTGTCTTATTTCCCAGCCGGGACGCAAATCCTGCCCCACCACTTACTATCTGTGGGACCCTGGGACTCTCCGGGCCTTCACTTCCTCATCTGTAAAATGGGGGTAAAATAGTGCCTCCCTTGAAGGTCGTTGAGGGACAAAATGAGTGGACAACAGATGCAGAGCACGAGGGATGGCGTCTAGTGCAAAGACTCCCTCATAAATATAGGAATCGTTTTGTACCCCCATGAAGCCGGCGAAGAAGCACATCAAGGAATTAGAACCGACAGTTCTACTGTTTCACGGGGCCTCATAACGGTGCATCCAGGAGGGCACTTGTTATGAGTTCAATTGTGTCCCCCCCGCAAACTTCCTAAGTTGACTCTTAACCCCCAGGACCTCAGAACGTGACCTGATTTGGAAATAGAGACACAACTGATTCAATTAAGATGGGGTCATTCGGGTGGGCCCTAATCCAACATGACTGGTGTCCTTATAAAAGGGGGACGTTTGGACACAGAGATGCATAGAAGGAAGACAATGAGACACAGGGAGAAGACAGCCGCCCACAAGCTAAGGAGAGAGGCCCGGAACAGATCTTCATTCACAGGCCTTGGAAGGAACGACCCTGCCGACACCTCGATCTCGGGCTTCCAGCCTCCAGGACTATTGTTGAAACCACACAGTTTGTGGTTCTTTGCTAGGGTAGCCCCAGGAAACTCTCTGAGTACCTACATTTCTATTTGCTCAATAAAGATATTAAGGCATAGAAATAAGATGACTGGCAAGGCTCCCGGGGCTCCTAGAAGGCAGGGCCAGGCTCCAGGCCCACCAGCTGGGGGGACTCGGCCCTGCTTGTCTCCATCTGGGAGAACTGCTAACATCTGGCTGGAGCAAGAAGCTGGTCGCCCTGGTGCCGAGCCCCCCGTGGAGAGATCATGAGCAAGGGGATGGGAGCCACTTCCCGGAAGTGAGAGCAAGCCACACAGGAAATGCACAAACCACGATGACATGGACGCCGACGGCCAAAGCAAGCCCTTGCTAATATCACTCTCCCAGCCCGGATGCTCCCAGGCCGCCATTTAGATTGCTAAAAGCCAGGATCAGTGACCGTCCCATGACACTCTATGCTGAAACGGTAACTGACATTTGTTCCATCTTTAAAGGGCTCTTGCATTCACGCTCCCATGGGCTCTTCACTCTGACACACTCAGAAGACAGCAAGTGCTACTACCCCTTCACCCAGCGGAATCCACCGCCTCTGTCCACTCCGGGTCCCACCTGCCATCTTAGAGCATGAGCATGTCACCCCAGTGTGTATGGCTCCCATGTTTAAGGATCAACATTTTCTATTCCACGGGCCCCTGCTTCCTCTGCTACTCATCTGATAACAGGCTGGCTTCTCCGGATGCTATAGAGGCAGAATTGGCTGGGGACCACACTTTATGGGAAATTTAGGGAATTTTTGAGAGACTTTTGACTGTGCACAGCAGCCTCCAGGAAGGTCTTGAGAGCATGCAGTTCTCCTTGGGCACTGGGTCTTTTAAATGATAAGACATGAAACATCGAGAAGGTCACAGATGCATGTCAACAAGGGGCTTATAACTGATCACACAAGCCGCCAAACGCAGCCACTGACACTGCCCCAAACTCCGCAAGAACCAACGCTGGCCCCAGCATCTTAAGGTAAGGACAGCCTCTTGGAGTCACAGCCTTGATCTGGCCCATGTCCCCTTGCTGGCCCTAATACTTTGGAGCTGCATGCCTGTGGTCAAGTCACTTAACCTCCTGGGTCTCAGTTTCTCCATCTAGTCAGTGGGATAATAGCACCTGGCTTGCAAGGCTGTACTAAAGATTAAATGAGAGAACACAAAACGTACAAAACATTAGGAGGCATCTCTAAAATATTTAGGTATCCACCCTTTTCCTTAGATAAAAGAAAGAGTAGCAGTGCACGGGAAGGCAGAAAGATTGGGAGAATAAGGATGTAAGCCGACAGCCTAAATTAAAATCTTACGTTTAGAAAAATTACAGAAAGGATTCTAAATGACAATTTCCATCTCTGCACGATTTATTTTCTGAAATTACAACAAGGTGCCAATATTAAAGGTACACTGTATTCCTTTTACCTGATGAACATAATGGAGGAAGAACGAACAGGACACGCAGAAGTAACATGAGTAGAATGAAGTACTAAAAAGATAAAATATAACCACAGATAAACTCAGTATTAAAATGATCTAGGCAGGATACACTTCATTATCTTGAGAAGACTAAAGTTCCAGTTAATTTGAAATAGGTTGTCCAGGTCCAAAGATAAATTTAATTTTTTTTTTAATGAGTCATCTTCTTTGGGCTAAAGTGTCTCCCTTATTTTTCCTTAAATGCAAATTAACCCAGTGGGATCTTGATGTCTTGGAGGGAGCTGAGTTAACTCTCCCTTTTCAGGGAGGCAGCTTGGTGCAGGAGACACAAAGTACTCTGGACTCACATCCAATTTGGATCCAATTCTACTTCTGCCTCTTCTGAGCTGTGTGACAACAGGTCAGTGCACTGCCTCTCTGAGCCTCAGCCTCCTCTCTGTGGAGTGCGGACATTAATAGTACCTGCTTTACAGTTTTATGAGCATTAAATGATGCCTTTGAAAACACCGTAGGGTGCCAAGCACATGGCAGGAGTATATTAAACATTAAGTTTTTGCTCGTCTATCAGTTAGGTGATAACATCAGTGCCCAGCCTGCTCTCGGCTCCAGAACTTAAGAAACTTGCTTGGGGTCACAGCTAGCAAATAGGAGAACTGGAAAGGAGCTGAACCCTGCATGTGCTCTACTGCACAGTCCTGAGGGCCTCCTGTGTGCTGCTGCTGGGGCAGCTGCTACAGAAGCCATCTGACCTGCCCTCAAGGGGCTCACAGTCTAAAGAAGGAGAAATGAAGATGCACGTACAGCACCGGCACGCTGGGGACCGTGGTCACCTTTGGAGCTGTGAGGGAGGTTGGAAAGGGTGATGGCTTTCCCAGGGAGGGGCGGATCGGGGTGGAAGTCACGAGACCATGACAGTTAATGTCATACTGCACGTGGAGGAGCTCGCCCAGCACGGGGCCTGGCACAGGCAGGGACCCATCAAATGTCAGATAGATGGACGGACAGGAGGAAACAGACGAGGAGGGGTGAAGGGTAACTGGATGGCTGCCTGGAGAGTGGCTGCAAGGAGAGATGGACAAGCAGATGGTCGGGTGAAAGAGATGATGGAGTGTGGGTAGAGGGGTGGGTGGGTGGGTAGACAAGACGGTGCATGAGGGCATGGACAGGTGGCTGAGCAGGTGGACAGGTGGTGGGGAGGTGGCTGGCTTGGTGAACGGGTGAGTGAAGCTGTAGGGGTGGATGGGCACCACCAGGTGGGTAGATGCGCGGATGGAATGAAGGGTGGGTGAAGGGGGCTGGTGGGTTGCAGGGGTGGTTGAAGAGGAAAACGGGGGAATGACGGAGCCCGTGACTTGACCAAGCGGCAGAAAGTTAGAGAAAAGCAGAAAATCACTCGTGCTCTGGGTTGCGGCCACTTACCAGGCTACCGTGACCAGCAGGAGCCGTGCTGAGCGCTCTCTCTCGGGGGGCCTGGGCTCCCAGCTCCTCTCGCAGGCACCTGTTTTGCTGGGCGAGCTCCTCCACCTGGCCCTGCAGGCCGATCTCCGACAGCTTCAGCCCATAGATGCAGCAGCGCAGTTCCTCCAGCTGCCCGCGGAGCAGCCGCTCGGTGGCGCGCTGCTCCCGCAGCCGGCGCGCCGCCTGGTCCCGCTCGCGCTCGCCGCGCTCGGCCCTGGCCCGCAGCGCGCGCGGCTCCGCGGCCTCCTCGGGAGCGCCTCGGGGACTGGTCGGGCCCGGGGGTCGGGGGCCACCCTGGTTCGGGGCGTCCAGTTCGGCCAGCAGGAGGCCCGCGGCGTGGCAGAGGCGCCGCACGTCCAACTCCAGCCGCTGCACCTGCGCTCGCAGGATGCGCTCCTGCTCGCGCACCAGTCGCAGCTGGCGCCGCTGGAGCCGCCGGCCGCGCTCCAGGGCCGCCGCCTGCAGCCCCAGCGCCTCGTCTTTGCGCCGCAGCCGCTCCCGCAGCCGCCGCAGCCACCACCGCTGCCGCCGGGCCGCGCGCTCCTTCTCCTGAACCTACGGGTTGGCGGTGGAGGAGGGCGTCAGGAAGGCGGCCGGGGACGCACCGTAGCTCGCATTGAGCCTGTCTTTATTTGAAACTTCGATATTTTGTTGTTAAGCGCGCCTTTTCTTTTTGCATTAATTTTTGCATTAAAACATTGCTGCAAAATATTATTGATCTCGATGACTGTTTTTTGGCGCCCCCTTAAAGTT
The DNA here is from genome assembly GCF_937001465.1 of Orcinus orca. NCBI lineage: Eukaryota > Metazoa > Chordata > Mammalia > Artiodactyla > Delphinidae > Orcinus > Orcinus orca. Next base: position 118,726,150 of record NC_064562.1, read on the forward strand.
TGCCCAGGAGACGAGCACCTTACCTCCCCCTAGTGTGGGCCCTGCACACCCGTGAGCTCCCCGAGTTCTTGGAAGGAAACTGTGCAACGGGCAGGAGGGGGATGGGCTGGTGCACACTGGGAGAGCCAGTGGTTCCAACATGTGATTCCCCCACACCAGTTTGTAAAGAGCTGCCACCTGGAACCCCCTGAGTGTCCCCACTTCCTCACTTGCAGAACTTCCCAGACCTCTCCATTTCCCAGTGCCTACAGGGTTAATGCCTGAACCAATAAGGATCAGCTGACCATGGCTTCTGGCTGGTGAGACAGGACCACCAGTGTCACAGCAGTTGTTCCTTCCTGTGAATACGCCCTGTGGAGCTACTCAGAAGTGACCTGCACAATGTCACACGACTAAAAGTCACTGAACCGCCATGTACTTGACTCAAGACCTTTCCTTTTTCCGCTTGGCCCGCTGCCTGTCCAAGGAACACATCTCCCTGTTCTTAAACCTTGCCCTCCCCCCACGCATGAGCTGTAGGCTGGACTGGGGTGACCCATGCACTGCAAAAATGGGCGTCCTTGCCCAATTTTCAGAATTAATTGATGCAAATGGATAGAACTGCCTTCATGTTAAGCTCTCTGTCAACTGCTAGTCCCTGCTGCTCATACTCAGTCACAGCCACGAGAGCTTGCAGAAGACAAAACAAACAAGCAAGAGCAAATGTGAAAGAGGAAACTTGGGAACAGCCCGGCAGGCTTTGTTTGACAGCGTGTTTTGGGGGGAATTTGGGCAGATAAAACCGGAGTTAGATTCCCTGCGAGGAAAATTGCTCGGGGTCTTCCCGATGGTATGAATCCTGTACTCGGTGATGCTAGGTGGACGGTGCCCCATCACCTGGATGGGTCTACATTTATCACCTTTGGGAATGACCACGGGTCACCACAGAAGTGAGGTGTCTTTGTATGCAAATGCTTACTGCAAATATTGACAACAATGGGGCAAATTGCCATTTGGCAGATATCAGGTACAAAGGGCAGAGTTCATGCACTCCTGCAAAATATGCTCTGAAATGCAGATAGCTCCGGGGAGAGATCGAGGGTTAGTGTCTGGGCTGGGTTGAAGCTGGGCCAAGTGGTCTCCGAGGGGACCCAAGCCAGACCCCTCACCTCTCTGAAATCTTGCCCTTCATCTGGAAATGCGGTTTTGTGACAGGACATTCCCAGGAGCATACAGACTACAAGAGAATGCAATGAAGAAATGTGTGTGGGCCACATAACTGCGGGTCCTGCAGTGCCCCGAGCTCGCTCATGTCATTTCGCTTGCTTGTCACCCTCATCCTCTGTCTCCCCATCATACTAGGAACCTCTGGTGATTGCAGGACTGTGTCTATTCACTTGGGAAACCCTATATGTATATAAGGCATGACAAAAAATATTAATTTCAGGATTTTCCATGGAGAGATTATATTCTTGATGGTGGGATCCCACGTAACACTACTATACCTCGGGTTAAAAACTCCCGGACCCTGACAATGATGTGCTGTGAACCAAGGAGGATGAACTCAACTTTCTGCACCTGAAGTTCAATGCAAAGGGGAAAAGTGGCACTTGCATGTCTCCCTGGCATCTCAGAGACTAATTTCAATTTAATGGAACTTCTTAGCTTTCCATGCTTCACTTCTATTTCAGTTGAAAGTTAATCAATCTGGTGTTTTTCAAACATTCTGGACTACTTCCCATGGTAAAAAATACATTTAAGAACGTGCCCCGTTATACATATGCACGTGTTGACAACTGAAACAGAAGTTTCAGGAAACAGCACTCCCCTTCGTACACGTGATGCCCTTTCATAATTCCTAGTCAATTCCATTTTTAAAATTGCTGGTTGTGAGTTACGGAATTGATTTCACAACCCACTTACGGGTGTCAACCTGCAATTTAACAGTCGCTGTGCTGCCCCGTGAGTAGCAATTTACTGAAACCGATGCCTCTCGGGATCTTTGGGTCTCTGCCTGCCAAGTCTCTGCCCTCCAGCCTTCGTCATCTCTCCCCTGGAATATTTCAGTAAAGACTAGTAATTACAAAGGCAGCTAGGGCTATCCAAATGCCTACCGTTGTGAGTGTTTTACACGTATTACCTTCCTTTACCCACACAACAATTGAACAGGGTTGGTACTGTATCATTCCCATTTCACAGATGAGGAAACTGAGGTCCAGAGAGGTTAAGTCATTTGGCCTAGATCACACAGCTCATGAGTAGCAGAGCCAGGGTTTGGCTCCAGGCATCTGCTTCCAGAGCCTATCCTCTTAACCACCCACTCCCTCTCCAATCACGCTCTAACTTGCCCCCTGCCCCTGCCGCCTCTCTCTCCCATGCAGTTAGAGTGATATCCCCCAAAACCCTGACTATGAGCCTCTCCTGCTAAGGCCCCCCTAAGTCCTGCTCCCCCTTGCCTCCAGAATTTGGGTCATGCCAGGGCCCTGGCGACCTGTCCTCCCTGCAACCCTCTTGCCTCACCAACTCTGTCTCCCCACCACACACCACATTCCCCACGGCTCCCAGCATCCAGCTTTGGAGTTACTTGTTTCCCATCTGTGTCCCTGCCCGCAAGCCAGCTCCTGAGGGCAGAGACCCCGCATCAGTCCTCTCCTTGTCCTTAGGCCAGAGCCGGCTCCCCTGACAGGCACCAAGTCCACAGAAAGGAACCTCTGGCCAGAGCTCCCAGCAAGTGCACAGCCCCCGCATGCCACCCAGTGGATCCCAGCCAGAGCCCTGTGAGGCAGGCAGGACAGGATGGGAGCCCCGTTTTACAGATGGGGCAGCCGAGGCCCAGGGAGGCCACGTGACCGTGCCCAGGTCCAGCGGCCCCTGCCTGCACTGTTAGAATTGGGACCTCTCTTACCCCTCCTGTCTAGGCTCTCCAGGCCCGCCCCACTGTCTATGTTCAAGGGCAGCTGCTACCACGTCCAAACCTATGGGGTGACTCTGCTGGGACAAGAAACAAGTACTGGAAAGAAGGAGGAGGGACTCGGTACCTGGCTGGCGAGCTCCCCCTGCAGCGCCTCCAGCTGCTCCTGGGCCCGGAGAGAGGCACTTCTCTCCTGGAACACGAGGGCGCTCAGCTGGTCCACCTTCTGGAGGAGTTTCCTCTCCGACAGCTCCAGCTCCTGAATTCTGCGCATTGAAGCAGTAAGGCGTTTACTCAGGATGCTGTAAGCGTGGCCTAAGCTTTTCACAGACACCAGGATCTTCTTTGTTTCTTCTGTTATTTGGCCAATTTGATATTCTGACAAAATGACATTTTGTAAAACATTCATACCTATCTTTTTGAAGATGATCTAAAATACTTCAGAGACCTCTTTTGCATAGTAAGTCACTGGGAATCTTAACAATGTTCTCATCCCTAAACCAGTAATCCCCAGTTCAGGTCATACCAATGAAAAAGGACTGAACCAAACATCTGAACCATACATCTGCATTGTCTCAATTAATCCTTACAGGTGGATTCCCTTCCCCCTACTTCGCACATGAGAAAACAGGATCAGAGAGGCCGGGCAACTTGCCCCAGGTCACAGAGCATTATAGAGTCCAGGCTGCATGGCTCCCAAACTCATGCTTTAACCCTGTGCTCTGTTGCCTCCTATTTAAGCTAAATTATTGCAAATCTTTTCTAAGGAAATGACTGAAATGCAGAAAAAAGGTTTCTGCAATTTAAAAAATTAATCTCTGGATTACAAAAGTGAGACGTTGGAAATGACCAACCAGTTAGGGATGGCTAAGCCACCTGAAGTCTTCAGCACTTCAGCAAGTGCTGAAGTTGTGCAATATGCAAAGTAATACCCGGGCTGGAAGCGAACCCTGACCTCAGCTACATAGAAAGGAGGAGCACGTGTGAATGGAGGGAAGCCAGAAGGAACATCTGCCTAGTGGTCCCATGAGGGGCGGAGGAGCCACATAGACTCACTTGTCTGTCTCCTGCTCGTACCTAGTATCCAAGTCCCCTCAATGTGCCAATCTTACTTCTATAATAGAAGACCATGAAACACGTGGCAAGTGCATTCTCAGCCTACATGGACAAGCTCTGCACAGCCTCACTCCTTTACCCAGCTCCACACCAGGTGACCTGCTCATCCAGGACAGACTCTGCTTCCCTGGGTGAGGACTTAGCTTTGCCTCCTGGCTCTGCCACTTACCTGCCATGAGGTCTTAACTGGGCTCATTCACCACTATGACCCTCAGTATCTTCATCCGTAAAACAGGTAATTGCACCTTACTCAGAGGGTTATTGTGAAGATTAAATAAAGTGAGTTACTCTTATTAATAATAGGGCCAAGAGTCCCCTCTCCTGCTCTAGTTTTGAGGCCCTGGGGGAGGGTCTCTAAAGTGACAGAAGGGAGGGGGCCCTCTTGTGTAGATTAAAATTAAGTTCCTTCCAAAATGAACCAGAGGAGTGGCCGCACATTCATCAGTCAGAGGCTTGGGTGGAGTGCCTTCTGATTGATTATAAAACGTGGTGATATCTGAATGGGAAAAGAAAAGTTTAACTTTTTAGTTTTTGAGACCAATCTGAAACGTTAAATCTGGGACAATATTTAATTCTGGTATTATCCCTATACTTAAACTAGGCAGAAAATGACTACTTTCATGGTGGCAGGCTGAATAAGAGCCCCCAAATATATCCATGCCCTGCTTCCCAAAACTTAATGAATGTTACCTTAAGATGCAAAAGAGACTGCAGATGTGGTTCAGTTAAGGAGTTTGAGACGGAGAGATTATCCTGGATTATCTGGGTGGGCTTAACCGCAATTACGACTGTCCTCATGAGAGGGGGGCAGAAGGGGAGGCCATGTGACCACTGAAGCAAGATGCTACCCTGCTGGCTTGAAGACGGGGAGGGGCTAGAAGCCAAGGAATGCAGCTATAGATGCTGGAAAAGGCAGACACAGGTTTCCCCTACAGCTTCTGGAGAGAGCACAGCCCTGCGGACACCATGACTGTAGCCCAGTGAGACTGCTTTAGGACTTCTGCCTCCAGAGCTGAAAGGCAATGAATGTGTGTTGTTTGAAGGCAGCACGTTTGCAGTAATTTGTTTTAGCAGCCATAGGAAACATATACACACATAAACAGGAACTAGGCAATGAAGTACCATTTTCCACTGATTAATGACAAGTTAAAAATATACATATTACAGTGTAGAGCTGCAAAGAGTGCTACGGAACTGGGAGACTCCATCAGGGAATATCCACCAGGATAAATCGGGCAGGCAGCCTGGGTGGTCCCAGCGCCCGCATGTAGCCGGGTGTGTGACCACGGAGAAGTTACTTAAGCCAGCACCTTAATTTCCCCATCTAGAAATTGAAGATATTGCTATTACTTCATTTCTAGTAATTTATTTTTAGGGATTAAGTCTGTTAATACGCGTCAAGCATGTAAATAGTGCCTAGCCCAGAGGAAACACTCAACAAGTGTTCAGCTATTATTAATTTTGTTGCATTTAGATTGTAAATGAATTTGCAGCAATGATAGTGTTACAGAGGTGGGAGTGGGGTTCTCGTTCTCAAATTTCTAACATCGTGGTTGCATTAGTTTTGCAATAAATACTTTTAAATATTAACTCTTTAACTGAAGTGAAATCCAATGTACATTATCAATCTTTTACTATCCCCTACTTAGAGCAAACCCATGGTGAAATTAGCCTGAAATCTATATTCACAGTTGTGCATTCAGACCCTGGCTTCAGCTCTCCATGACACTGAGTAATGTATTTCATCCACTGAGCCTCAGTTTCCTCATCTGGAAAAGGGGATCATATCACTCTATGTGCCACAGGGTTCAAGGGAGCAGCGAGGGAGGCATGGTGGGGGGAGGTCAGCCCTGTGCCCTGCACCACAGGCTCTTGGTAAGCCTTAACTCTTTTTTCTCCCAACCCCTGCTGCAGATCGGGCCTCCCCTCCCGAAGCCCTGCTTCTACAGGATGGTGCATCCCACCTTCAGAGAACTAAGGACACAGCCCACATTTCCCCACAGGCAGGTCCAGGACACCGCCTCCAGGATGGCTTCACCCCCGGCCCCAGCCACAGAGGCCCCTCCTCTCCGCCACTCATGGTGCCTCCAGGCTGCCTGTCTCTCCCTCACATAGAGGCGTCTCCTCTGGCAGAGGTTTCCCACCCATCTTTCCCAGGCCTTGTGACCATCTGGTTTTCACTGCCATGTACAACCTTGCGTGAGCTATACTTCTATCTCTCCAGGGCTGGGGCCCTGCCTTTCCAGCTCTCAACCCCTAGAACTCATGTTTTGGGCTGAATATGTCCTCCCAAATTCATATGTTGAAGTTAGCTAACCCTAGTACCTCAGAATGTGACTGTATTTGGAGATAGGGTTTTTAAAGAGGTAATTTAGTTAAAATGAGGTCATTAGGGTGGGCCCTGATCCACTATGACTGGTGTCCTTATAAGAAGAGGAGATTAGGACACAGACACGCACAGAAGGAAGACCACAGGAAGACACAGAGAGAAGGCAGATATCACCAAGCCAAGGAGAGAGGTCTCAGAAGGAAACAACCTTGTCCACACTTTGATCTTTTACTTCCATCCACCAGGACTATGAGAAAATAAAGCCCCCCAGTCTGTGGTGCTTTGTTTAAGCCCCCCAGTTTAAGCCCCCCAGTCTGTGGTGCTGTTATGGCAGCCCCAGCAGACTCATACAACAAACAGTATGTGATTCCCGAGGGCTGAGTGCACGTTGTAGAATGAGGAAATGAATGAGGGAATGAATGAATAAATGGATGAATGAGTGAATGGACAATCACATAGACTGATACTGAAGGTGACAGAATAATTTTTCTCATATGTGAATTTTTTCACGTGAAAAGTTTTACAAAGAGGAGAAAAAGTAAAGATCATGTAAATACACGTTTACTGACTTGCCCTTACTAAAATGAAGGAAAACACACCAAAAGCGTGAAGTCAGACAAATTTAAGACACTTGGCTGTTGACATATTGGTAAACCTGTCAGACCCCAGCCATAACCGTACTGCATTTCCATGCTGGTTTCTCCTTTGATATGTATGCAAGACCCCAGCTCATTCTACTGGCCTAGGTATCAAAACAGAGCATGGGCTTTGGAGAAAGACCTGGATTCAAATGCCCCACCTCTGGACCATGTCGGTTCCATCAGGAAAACAGAGTCTACACCAGAAGGTTCAGCAGCGAGAATCAAACAAACATAGGGATGGAAGAGACGAAAGGCCAGACAGAGATGACAGGCAACCCAGAGGTTAGCAGCTGCTGGGAGCCACTTCTGCCCCTGGGGCTGGAGGGGTAGACAGGGAGGAGGTGATGATACTGGGGCCCAGAAGCAGGACCACAGAGGAAGCCGAAAGCATGACTGAATGGCAGCCATAGTGAGAGACGTCACCCAGAGCAGAAGAGAAGGGGAGAACACCCTGGCTTCTCCCGTCGTCCTCCCTTCAGCGTCTCCCATTGGCTGGACCCAGATGGAAGCCAGTGAGCGAGGGAGCCTGGGAAATAGGCTCAGCCCCTATGATACGGAGCAGAGGAAGGGAAAGACAGAGAAGGAGCAGGGACTGCTGTGGCGGGTTATGGAACACTGACTGTTTTGCCTGCATCCTCAGTCACAGAAATGATTCAACACTCCATCCTGACACAATTAGGATGCCCCAGGATTCAGACATACACAAAGAAGAGGTCCAAATGGTATATTTACCTGCTCCTCAGCCCAGACTCTGACATCACGTACTTGTCCACAGCTACCAACAGCTTCTGTTCTGAGGATTCCAGTTGCTTCCTGAGTGTTCCCGTGTCCATGTCTGGGCTTCTAGCTGCTTCTTCTGGAAGACATCCCGGCTCCTCACCAGTCTCCTCTACATCCTGGAAGATCCAGGACGTGTCAATCTTCACATTGACGTTCATTATATCAAACCCATCGCTGCTGGGGGCTCTGACAACGTAGCTGAAACTTTTTTCGGTCCGTCCTTTAGCTGTCGGCTCCGTCCCAGACATAGTTCATGGGCCAAGACTTAATACAATTAAGTGAATCTGCAACATGGACTTTCTGTAGATTTCAAGGTGGCTGCGGTGCCTTCAGATTGTGCAGGAAAATACCCTTTGAGGAGGGCAAGAACAGGTGGATTATTTATGAGTGGGGGACTTGGGTTACACCTGCAGAAATGTCATACAATATGAATGAAAGCCTCTCGTTTTACAAGCCAGCATGCCGGCAGTCACCCAAAGCAGAAAAGCCACTTGGAACTAAAAACTTAATAATGTGTACAAAGAGCGAAAATAAGATTTCTAGGCAGGACCATCAGAATGTTATAAATTCTCAGCAGTGAGGCTCAGGTTTTCACCAGGTAATACATGAAGTTCTAAACCTCCTTTCTGAGTCCAGCAAACATTTATCACAGGCTTGGAGTTTACTAGGGGAAGGGGAAGGGAAACTAGCACTGCACTGGGTCATCTCACCTTACCTAGTCCGATTCTCCTGGAAACCCCAGGAGATGGGCATTTTCATAACCATTTTACAAATGCTGAAGCAGAGGCTCTGGAAGCTGGGGGAGCTGGCCAGGCCCCACAGATGGGCAGTGGCAGAGTCAGGATTCAAATCCAAGTCTGACTCCAAAACTCATGGGGTAAGGGATGAACCCAGACCCCGAACAGGAGGAAACACATCCTGCTGTGGAGGAGACTGAGGCTGTATAGGTGGCCAAGGAATGACCCATCGCAGATGGCAGAGGTGGGAAGAAGGCTCCTCCAGGTGGAGGGAGTCTCAGGACATTAGCCCAAGGACAGAGTCAGGACAGGTGAGGGAGTGGGAGTGGTCAGGTGTGGCTGGCCCAGTGCACACCCTGAAGGGGGAAGTGAGGACCCAGGACAGAAGGTGACTTGAAGCCATATCCCTGTGGGCCTTGGACTCCAGGACGTGGCATCTCTGTGTGGGAAGTGAGGGGGTCCCTGGAGTGTTTAGAGCCAAGGAGGGTCCTGGTCAGATCTCTGAGGATGGGGTACCGAGGGGGCTGCAGGAGGCGAGAACGGAAGGAGCTGGCCAGGGAAGAGTGCAATAAATAGGCCTGATGCAGAGTGGTGCAGGAATAAGTAGAAACTTAAACTACAGGACTTAATCCTCCCTGTGAAAAATGATGGAAGAGACTTCCCCCACCCTTTTCTGAGAGCTCCTACTTTAGAAAACTTGTCATTCTTTCTTCATCTCTTTGAAATATATGTTGATTCTTTTAAAAGCTATGTAGGCCCTTTGCTGCTTTTTGACCCAGGAACGTGTTTCTGAAGATCCTGGGAGCCATCTCTTTGGCATGCAAACACCCAAGGAAAATAGAACCCTGTCTCCCAGTTCCTGTGGGAGGGTCGGAGCCTAACTTCCTGGTCTCCCGGCTCCAAGTTGCAAAACCACCTCCTGTCATAGAGATAGGAGAAATTCCACCTTTCTTTGTACGAAACAAATGAACAAACACAGAGGGTCACTCCAATGGCCAGGTGGATTTAGGGTGACCTATATGTAATAAATAGTGCTGCCAAGTTCTCTTACGTGACAACAAATTATTGTTTATCCCAAGGACCTGTACGAATTGGGCTGTATCTCCTTGGCTAACAAGAAGTGAGATTCTTTTCTGTCTTTGCAAATCTCTTAGCGGATGGTCTGTGATGCACATCACATTCTGGTTTGATGCTCTTTCGATAATAAAATTGTTTTCTTTCTTGTCTACCTTAGTGAAGAGATTGTCTCGGTCGGGAGAAAATTTTGTTTTAGAGTGTATTTCCCAACCATAATGGAAAAAAGATTTTTTTAAACCCAACGAGGTCCTATTATAGACTACAGGGAACTATATTGAATATCCTGTAATAAGCCATAATGCAAAGGAAAAAAATTAAAATCTACTTCCTCAAAAGTGGCTGTGTAGGGTGGTGCAGGGGGCTTGCAATAGACACAGAGCGGTCAGAGGCAGCAGGGCGGGGTATCGGCCAAGAGGGGGCGCAGTGGGGCAACTCAGATCTCTGGTGTTTCTTAGATGGAATCTTGGACAAATCACTTAACTTCTCATAAAAGGTGGGCGTGGGTAGTGAAAATAGTACCCATATCAAGAGCTGTTTAGGCATAAATTAGTGGCTGTAGGGTAGGCAGTGCACAGCGCCGGGCACACAGTGAATGCAGCGTGCAGGCGGTGCGTGACAGGCAGAAGCAACATGTAGTTCAGATCACCTGCCTGGGCTGTGTCCAGCTCTGCCTCTTATGCGCCAAGATCTAGGCACTTAACCCAGCTCCCTGCGAAATGAGATGAACAGCAGTCCCCTCCCTGCTGTTGCACGAGTCACTTAGCTCTCAAGTGCCTGGTGCTCTGCCTGGCACAGCGAGCCCACAGGGACCTTAGCTGCCAGGAGCATCCTCGAGCAGAAGGATTAATTGATAGCCGACGGGGGCCAAGTGACCACCTGAAAAATCATGTGCCAGGCCTGCAAGGAGGAGGAAGCCAGTATTCTAGACCTTTCTTAGGGGAGCAGCCTAGAGGAAAGGTGCAGCCGGGACAGGTAAAGGGCATTTGAGCCCCAGGGCCTCTGCCTGGGGAAGTGTCTTCAGACTTTTTTTGGATAAATGACTAAGACTGTGGGCTTCATTTGGAATGAACCGTCTGCGTCTGAGGGAGAAGGACAGGAACGCAGCTTGCCCGTACATTATCACCCCTGCGGGCTTCTCAGGGCTGGAGACCTGAGGAAAGGGGACAGATGGCCGTGGAACTGCTGTAAGGACGTGGCCCTGCATCGTTCGCAGCCTGGGTGAGGTTCCCCAAGGCAGACGGCGACCACAGGAAGGACACAGAGCTTGGCTGAGGGCAGGACGCAGGGGTCCCCACTTCAGATGAAATGGCAGCCCCAGAGAGATGGTGGGGAGGGGGCGGGAGGAGGCCAGGCTTCTGGGGACCGGCAGCTCTGCCCCTCAGCTGGAACCAGGGTCACGGTGCGGGATCTGCAGGAGTCCCCAAGGCTTCTCAGACAACCTGGAGGGCACCCCAAATCGGCTGGTTGGGATCCCCAATTTGGCAGGCCTCTATCAGGTCCTGGTTAAATGTGAGAAAAGAGAAACAAACGTGCTTTTCTGTACTGGAAGCGGCAGGTGGGATTCCCGCTTATCAGCTCTTCACAAGCAGGTTCTGGAAGGTGAGGGGAGAGCGGGAGACCCGGACCCTGAGGCTCAACTCTCGCGGAACGCGAGAATCCAGAAAGAGGGAAGGAGGGCTGGCCAATGGAAGGAGAGAGAATGATGAATTCACCGAGAAAGGTGCTGAGTGGGCGCTAAATCGCAGAGTCCAGCTCTCCAGGTGACCAGGGCCCCTGACCAGGGCCTGCGCGTGCGCAGTGCACCTGCGGTGCCTCCACCCTCCCCCCGCCCCCGCCCCCTCCAGCCCCGCCCCACCCTCCGCCCACAGGGCCCTGGGCACCGAGTCAGTGCGCCTGGGACCTCTAGGGTGAGCAGACTCTAGAAGCTTCAGCTACCGCACACGCCCGCCTGTTGCATTTCACCCGACTCCAACTCAGTACGTGCAGCGGGGGGGAAAGTGCCCAGTGTGCCCGGGACTTCCCCATTTTAGAACTGGAAGTCCTGACCTGGGCAAACCGGATGGCTGGTCACCCGCAGGGCTGGTCTCCGGGCCCACACCGCGGCCAGACGGTGGCGGCGGGGCACGGTCTGCCCCCTGGACTTTTCTACCCTGCCCCTCACTGGTTTCCACTGCCTGTAGAGGGCTGAGGGATATGATGGGGGGGGGGGAGGGAGGGGAGGGGAGGAATGAAGTATGAGGTGTGAGGGGAGGGGAGGGGTGAGATGTGAGGGGAGTGGGAAACAGCACATTTAAGTGGCATAGCATGGCGTCCCTGTGTCAGGAACTTGACCTGGGCTCTCCCTTCACCCCCCAAGTAGATCTGTGAGGAGGCTGGTGGTAAAGGGTGGACCCAACCCTTCTCCTTTCTGTGTGAGAAACTGACTTGGGTTCCCTTGTGTCTGTAGCTCTACCACCTGGAAACCTCATCTGGGCAGAAGGTCAGTTGCATTACTAGGTGACAAGCACAACGGCAGCTCTGAGCTGTGTGTCTCATCTGGGCGCAGAGGGCAGAGGATGACGTATGAGTACACGAGTACGCACCTGGTGGGCCGCCAGAACTCGGAGGCCCCCTGTGGCTCTTGTGACTGGGCCTGTCCCTGGCAGGAGCCTTGGAAGCGATGCCTGGGACCGTCACAAGAAATGCCGACCCATTGTTGGCTCCCTGCACCTGCCTGTATGAGCCTCACTGGCTCGCACCTGAACTGTCTCCTGGGGGCCAAAGAGACTGGCCCCTGGTCCCCTGTGGGCCGTATGGTCTCCTTGGAGGACGACTTCCACAGGGGTGCATCAGATGCTGCCTGCTGCATCTCCTGCCAGTATCGGAGAGTCTTTGGGTCTAACTGTCTAGCTGTGCCCAAAGAAGACCTCTTGTGAGGTGCTATGTGGGAACTATCACCCACCATTCCACAGATGAAGAAATTAAGACTCTGAGTGGCAAGTACTTTGCCAGTGTCCACTGCAGGGGAGTGGCTGGTCTAGGAGTGGACCTGGATGGGTCTGACTTCAAAGCCACTGCCATTGGCATCCTGTTGTCCGAGTGGGAGAGCTGAGAAGACAGAAGCGCGGGGCAGTAGGGCATGAGGCCCACACTCCTGCAGCAGGGAGGGATGGACACTCTGTGCTGTGGGACTAGCTTCCCAGAGACCTTGCACACCTCCTGGACTTCTGCCACTAAGTTAGCAAAGCAAGGCTTCTCTGTGTTTCTCTGGCCCCAGAGAAAGCAGACGTGCTTTTCATTTTCAGTTGCTGCATGGTTCCACATTCCCATTGCTGCCTGGAGTTCTCAGATGCCTGCTTTTTTCAAGCAAAGACATCAGTTCATTTGCTTTTGGTTATCAGATGTGGGAAAGTCATGGGGGCTGCTGTGGTGGTGCTTTGGGTTTAGATTTCAAAAGAGAATGATCACTTCTCGGCTATCTTGGGTGTGTGTTTTCTTAGAGCCCCCTAATCCTTTGGTTTGGTTTGAGTATCCCTCTCCATCTGGTTGGGTGCCCCTTCTGTGCTGAGCTCCATGTCCTTCTCCATCCTTGGGTTTATCCTTCTGAGAACTTTCAGCTCCTCTGTTGGATTCCCTGCCCTCCTTGACTCCTTTGGTAGCCTGCATTTCAGTCATTTTAGTTTTCTCCAAAGGTTATTCTCACTAGAAATTATAGGATTGCTCTTGCAGCCCAACAAACACAGAGCAATGAATCTTTCCATCCTTGGGATCAACCCATCCTTGCCTTCAGCTGCTCCTTCCAACAAGATGCAGCTGTCCTTTGCTTCACATTCACTACCTTCCATTTCACTTGATCTACTTTGATTCCCAACGTCTTCCTTCCAAAAGTTTGGGAGGGATCAGTCATATGAGCAGGTGCCTTTTCCTGGAGATGCTCCCCCACCCACCTGCTCACCCTAGAATAACAACAGCAACAACATCCGAAAGTAACTTCTCTTCTCCAGGATTTGCTCCTGGGCTTGACTTCCACCAGCTGGTGTCCTGGCCTCCTCGGCAGCCCCACCCAATCCATCGTTCTCCTGGGAGGCGTGGTGCAGAGGCAGGTCTGCTGGGATCAGGAATGGCTGAGGTTGTAAGAAAGTGGACCTGGTCTCAGACCACTGCGGAAGGAGCCTCATTTCCTGCGGGTGCTCCAGGGATCACTCCACAACCCAGCATTTCTTCCTGGCCAGCCCCTTGCAAATTACCACCCAGATGTGAGACAGCCCGAGTGTGGTCTAGGCGGGGATGCTGTCCACCTCTCAATCCTTGATCTACAATGGCCCAGGTGCAGTCAAGCTCTGGAACTTTCACCCTCAAGAGTGATGGAGCCTGTGGCCTCCCCCTTGTAAATCCGAGGTCCTGGGGTCCACCGTCCACAGTGGGCAAGGCTCCAGTCCTCTCTCTCTGGCCAACAGCTGCTGATTTCAGCTGCACACAGATCTGGAGGGTTTTGTTGACTGGGGCTTGACTTTGGGTTCAGATCACAGGGACATTTGCAAGTCACTCTGGCTGATAGACTCCAGGATTCACATGGCACAGTTCATGGAGACATATGTACACAGTCAGTGTCTAGCCGGGCACACACACCACAGCTAGGGGAGGCATGCTGTGCAGGGACAAGGATGCAGTCTGTCCCCAGACAGTGCAGTGGCTCTCCAATCAATCCATTTCTAGTAATTGCACTTGGTTTCCTGGTATTCAGGTCTCTGCCCCTCGGGCTCTTGAAGGTGCCACAGTGGGGACTTGGATGTGGCCCTGAGCTTGACAAATTCCCCATCATCCTTGCAGAGCTCCTACAGCTTGGCCCAGCCAGGACCCAGCCATAGATCCTAAATGCCTCCCGTTCAAGCTGTCGTGTAGTATCTGTGAATTCTGGTTTCAGTTTCTGGGCTTGGAATAGCTTGTTTTGCTGTTGAATTTTGGTTTGAGTGGGGTTGGGTTTGCCATAGGACTCAGTTTATTCCATAAGCTCTTTTTCTATCCTGGAAAATTAAAAAATAATTTGACATGACACAAGAACCAAGGGGGAGAATGGCTGGGGAAGCCCCTGGCTATCTGCCCTCACCTGTTCCCATCACTGTCCTGAACTCTCCAGCTGAGCCCACTGAGGGACCTTCCCCGACAATCCAGGGAGCGAGGAAATAGGGTTCAGATGGCCTGTCTCCCAGCACCCACCCCCAACCCGCTATGGCAACCCCCACTCCCAGTCTGCTCAGACCTGGGATCATTCCTTTATTTGCTGCACAAGCACGGCATGAGCATCAACCATGTGCCAAGCGCTGTCCTAGGACCAGGGCACAGAGGGTCCAAGGAAGAGCCCTGTGTGCAGGGATTGGGCTCAGGGTATCCACAGTATCAGGCAGGGACAGGTGTCAGAGCTCAGCCTGGGGGTCCAGGCGGCTAGTAGGCTGTGGGCATCCTCAGAATTCACAGGGCCCTCACCTGGGCTGGATTCAGCAGCGGAATTCTAGACTCTAGGGGCCCTGGCAGACCCCAGTCCATGGTGGACACTCAGAACAGGGAGAACGGGGGAGGCCTGGGTGCCAAAGAAGGAACTCAGGATGAGACACACTCAGGGTCCAACGATCAGAGAAGGACCAGCTGCCGGGATGGCATCAAAACCAGGCCTGGGGTCCAGGGCAGGTGGTGGGGGAGAGGCAAGGAGCTTGGGCTCTTTACACAGGCTTCCTGGGCATTTTGTATGCAGGTCATGGACTTGCCCATCAGCCTCCTACTCCTGCAGACCCCTGATCCCAGAAGCCCACCCTGGTCTGGACCCTACGGTGAATTTACTGTCCCACAGGCAATAGAGAGCACCCAAAACCAAAGCCAAAATAGAAAGAACCTTGGGGAAAAGCCACAACCGCCTTCTCAAGATAAAATACAACAGGGGGACAACCAGGTCCCCATTGTCCAATCCTATTCACAGAGCGCTCCCTGATCTTCCTCTCAGGGGTGGAACTCGCCAGTGACCCCTGGATGCCCCGGGGCCAGTGAGCCTGACCAGGGGCAATCTACCACAAGGCCACTTTCCATGGCACCTAAAGGAATGTTACAGTCAGAGCTGGGAGGAAATCTCCTTTTTAGAAAAATCATTTTTATCAGTGAAAATGAAAGGATACCAACCCGAGTTCCTGGCTCACTGACGTCATCAAGGCCACAGAATGAATGCTAGTGAGAAAAACAAAAAAAGGAACAAAAACTATAAAATAAGACCAAAAGAAAATGAGGGGGAAAAAAAGAAAAGAAAAAAAGATGTAAGATATGTAGTATGGAACTCAATGACAGCATTTCACAAGAACTACACCACCGGGGTTGGGTTTGGAAAGAGAAACAGGAAGTCAGTGGGCTGTAGGAATGGATTTCACCGGAGAAACCCATCCTGTGGGATGTGTCACCCAGGGTGGGTTGTCCCTACACAGTCCCCAAACATCTGGCTAATTTAGACAGGGGAGATGTACACCATGGACCAGGGCTTTTTGGTGCAGAGGTGTGACTTTCTTGAAGAACCTGGCAGGACAGCATATATAGAGGAAGACCTCTCCAATAGTCCTAGCTGATGGTCCCACCAAAGGCCAGGCATGACATGTGTACAAGGATCAAGGAAGATTCCACCCAGGTCACAGGTCATCCAGTCCGACCTGCGGACCGGCCCCTATACCATCCCTGCCAGGGCCCCCTCTCCCAAGAGATTCCACTGTTTAAAATCTTTTTACCATTTGATTAGTCTACTTTAAAAAGAAAAAATTTGCAGAAAAAAATGACTTTAAGGGAATGAAAAATTATACAGGTCAGTTTGAGAGTAGAGTTTTTTCCCTTAGTTTATTTATTACTTGCGTTATTCAAAAAGAATTGCTGGTGAGTAGGTGAAACGTCTGAACATTATCCAGGGCTTTTGAAAAGAATTCATTATTTTTTTCCTAAATTGTTATTGAAAAAATGAAAATCCAAACAGACAGCCAACAAATTTTAAACAAAATTTAGAATCACTGGAAGTTAGAGCTAGAAGGGGCATTTAGAATCACCTAGCTCTTCATATTCTACATGAGGAAACTGAGGCCCGGGGTAGGGGAGGTCCTTGCCAAGACCAGCCTGCGGAGTATGGCAGGGACAGAGTTCCTGACCACTGACCATGGTGGCTGGAGTTATTTTTCTACCAGCCCAGGCCAGTAGTGCCCGTGGGGAAATCCTTGAAGTATCCTTGAGATCCCCTCAGCTCCTCAAAATAACCTTGGAAGCTGGGGAGGGGGGATGGCACGCAGCAGATGGGGACTCTAGGAATCTGCTTAAATTGAATTTCCATGGGATTTCCAGGGCGCCGACAGGAGAACTGGCCCAAATCCTCCAGCCATGACCCTCTGCTGCCCCGCTGCTGGTTGTGCAGGCTGGTAGGCCCCAGGGCTCCAGGTGCAGATGGGAAGATGCCAAGAAGGTGAATTAACCTGTGTAATAGCTGACTCCCAGGAGAGAAGCTGGTGTACCATCTGAAGAGCTGTTCTGTCTCTTTGGGCCATTGTATTTGATTCCCTCTAGACAGAGCGGGCTGTCATCCCATTTGTAGATAGCCCTGAATCTGCTCTCTGGTGGCTTTCGTGACTTTGGCCTCACTCTGTCCATGGAATGAGACGGCTTCCTCTCTCCAAAGGCCAGCCTCAGATACCCGAAGCCCAGAAATGCCCTTTCTCCAACTGCTTCCCCGGGGTGACGGCACATCACCCTTCAAGCTTCCTGGGGCACATTGTCCCCAACGGACCAGCCCGATGGGGTCAGAGCCCTTCACCTGTTCCCACATGTGAGCATACCTCTGCGATATAAAATGTGCAGTTGTAGGTTTTCTCTCTACTCATCTATTACTCATTCTGCAAACACTTGATGATGCCCTATTCTGTGGCAAGAACTGTCTTGGATAAAGAGATGAATAAAAGCTAGTGGATGGACAGGAAGTGGTAAGTGCCCTGACAAAGATGCCGCATGTGTGGACTCATTTGTCCGTCTGGACCAACAACGTGTGGCGGGGGCACTGGTGTGACATCCCTGGAGACCCCGGGTATCACTTTCCAGCTGTGGGATCATGGACAAGTGTCTGAATCTTTCTCAGGCTCAACGTTCTCACTCTTAAAATGGTGATAGCCGTAGGGAGACAATGGGGCTGGGTGTCAGCCATACTTTCTGCTGGAGGGAGGAGACTTCTAAGAACGCTCACTGGTTTTTGGCATATATGTCGTTCAAGGTGAATGAGTCCAACGTCTGTGGCTGGTTTACGGCTCACAAAAGAAGGTGAGGTAGTGTCAGAGGGGTTCACCTGAAGGTCTTTGGTGGAAAAAAAAATAGACACCCTCCTCCTCCCTCACACAAAGTTGATCCCAGACTGTACTTTTCTTTTTTTTCTTTTTTTGCGGTACGCGGGCCTCTCACTGTTGTGGCCTCTCCCGTTGCGGAGCACAGGCTCCGGATGCGCAGGCTCAGCGGCCATGGCTCATGGGCCCAGCCGCTACGTGTCATGTGGGATCTTCCCGGACCGGGGCCCAAACCCATGTCCCCTGCATCGGCAGGTGGACTCTCAACCACTGCGCCACCAGGGAAGCCCCCGGACTGTGCTTTTCTTCCCTAGAAAAGTACTTGATGGGGCTACCTACTTCTTGGACTGCCAGTTTGGGGGACATGGGCAGAGAAGGGAGGGCTGGAGACAGAGCCCATTCCTTGGGTTTCATGAAACTGACAGGAGAAGAGAATATTCCATGTGAACGACTCATGGAGAGAAGCCCAGGGGGTGGTCTGAGCTCACACCACTCACCTTTTCCTCCAGCTCTTTCAGATGTCGCTTCTGGACCTCCAGTTTATCCTCCAATTCTCGGATTCTCTGCAACACATTAAGTTCTGTATCAGAAAAAGTAAAATTTCCAGGTTCAAACCTTACTGTTCGTTGTTTATCGTGGTGTGGCGTATAAGCAGTGACACATACAAATAATAAGTGGGCAGCTCGACTAACTTTTATACGTGTGCAGGCCTGTCTCTCCACCCCGTGAATCAAGACTGAGGGCTTCCCCAGCACCCAGGAGGCTCCCTCAGGCCCCCAGGGGACTCCATTCTGACCTCTGTCCCTAAAAGTAGATTTTGCCTCTTCTTGAAATGCACCGTAATGGAATTATACAGCGCGTACTCTTCTCAAAACATAAACATCAAGACTAGACCAGGACATGGAGGTGCCTTGGGCAGGTTAATAGAGATCACGGATTTGAAGTAGCACCAAATGACTTGTCCAAGATTCATTTAGCTGGAGCCTCAGAGCTGGTGCAGAGATGAGTGCCAGTGGTAGGCGTGGCTGTAGCGTCCACTCAGATTCTCAGAAGCCCACGTAGTGCTAGGTTTTAGGATGACAAACTGTCCCATTTGCCTGGGACTTTCCTGGTTTTAGCACTGAAAGTCCAGAGTCCTGAGAAACTCATCAGTCCCGGGGAGACAGGGACAGTTGGTCACCTACCTGGCTCTGCGCCTGCTGAATGCCCCTAGGGGTGCACGCCAAGCCTCGGTGGTTTATCCATCTGTTCCTTCCAGTTCCACACAGCATCCCACCCAGGGGGTCTGGCAAGTACAGCCTTTTCCAGATTGTCATGTGTCCAGTAGCACTTCAATACCCCTCAAGGGCTGATACCCCCGGACAGCTGCTTAGCTGGCTACAGCCTTGCCAACCCTGAATGTACACGGAGACCTCACTCCTCTGGAGAACGCTGTCGGGCTGAAGGGCGGCGACTCAGGTCAGCCCGAATTAAGCATGTGGACCATCATCAGTCCGTAGAAGCCTTCTGTCCAGATTCTCAAACTCAGATCGGCATCACCTGGAGGCCCTGTGGGTCCCAGGAGCCCTTCCCCAGGGTTTCTGACTCAGCAGTTCAAGGTGGGACCTGAGAAGCTGTATTCCTCACAGGTCCCCAGGTGATGCGGTTGCTGCTGGTCGGGGGACCCCACTCTGAGAACCACCACTGTGGGCACATTCACCCACTCGGCCAATATGGCTCAGTATGCCCGGGGCCTCGAGTTTGTGGTCCCGTCAGGTTCAGACGATGGTGTTACGCAAATACATAGATGGTGCCCTGGATGAATACAGATGTCATGGAGAAAGTCGAGCAGAGGTAAGGAAGGAATGGGGTGCTATTTCATAGGGGTGCTCAGGGAAGATCACACTTGAGCAGAGGTGAGGGGTGTAAGGAGTTGAAGTGTGGGCTGGGGGGTCCAGAGGAAACACAAAAGCCAGCCCACTGTGGTTTTCCAGACGCCAAAGAGGGAAGGGAACTCCAGGCAGAAGGAATGTTGTGTGTGTGTGCAGGGAGCTGGGAGTGCTGGGGGGCAGAGCTCAGAGGGTCTGGAATGTCCCGATGAGGAACTTGAAGATTTGGGGGTGTCATGGAGAACTCATGAAGGATTTCAAGTAAGGAAATAATGAGATTTTGATTCTGGAAAGATCACACTGGCAGCAAAACAGAAGATGGATTGGCACGGAAGAGAGATGAAAAATACTTCTGCTCTCAGATATGTGACCTTGGGCAAGTAGTTCAGCCTCTCTGGCCTTGGTTTCCTTATCTGTAAATTGGGGGTAATAGTGCTGCCCACATCTGAGGATTTAGCAAGTGAATCTGTGCAAAGTACTTATAGCAAAGTCAGCAGAGAGTACCTGCTCTATAAAGGACGAGAAACCCAGTATGTTTCTAATTCTCTTCCACCTGAGGGAGACTGTGACCGCCCTCCAGAGACCCCCTTGCAAGGCGGGCAGGCAGAGAGCATCTGAGAATGAGCACAGAACTCAGCTAGACCCTTGCTTGGATCCCGGGTCCCCAATTTACCAGAGGGTGGACTTTGGAGAGTCATGTAATCAAACAATCTCTCTGTGTGGAACACCTCTTCTGTAATAACTGCACAGTGACCCTGTAATCCTGGGGGTGAAATGGGGACCTGGGGTAAAGTGCCTTGCAAATCACAATGCCACGTGGAGGGAGGACAATGCTTTACAGCTTTCGAAGGATTTGCAAAAATCTCCCAGGAACAACTTCTGGGCTTTAAAAATCAGCCTGAGTTCATTTGTATCATTTTTTAGATTCCAAATATAAGTGATATCATATAATATTTGTTTTTCTCTGACTGACATAGTATGATAATCTCTAGGTTCATCCTTCTTGCTGCAAATGGCATTATTTCATTCTTTTTTATGGCTGAGTAATATTCCATTGTACATATGTACCACATCTTCTTTATCCATTCATCAGTTGATGGACATTTAGGTTGCTTCCATGTCTTGGCTATTGTAAACAGTGCTTCTATGAATAGACACTGGGGTGCATGTATCTTTTCAAAGTATGGTTTTCTCTGGATATATGCCCAGGAGTGGGATTGCTGGATCATATGGTAGCTCTCTTTTTAGTTTTTTTGAGGAACCTCCATACTGTTCTCCATAGTGGCTGTACAATTTACATTCCCACTAACAGTGCAGGAGGGCTCCCTTTTCTCCACACCCTCTCCAGCATTTACTGTTTGTAGACTTTTTAATGATGGCCATTCTGACCAGTGTGAGGTGATACCTCATTGTAGTTTTGATTTGCATTTCTCTAATAATTAGTGATGTTAAGCATCTTTTCATGTGCTTTTTGACCATCTGTATGTCTTCTTTGGAGAAATGTCTATTTAGATCTTCTGCCCATTTTTTGCACTTATTTACAAAAGAGAAACAGATTCACAGACTTTGAAAACAAACTTACGGTTACCAAAAGGGAAAGATGGGGGGGGGATAAATTAGGAGTTTGGGATTAACATATACACACTAATATATATGTAATAGATCATCAACAAGGATCTACTGTATAGCACAGGGAACTCTACTCAATATTCTGTAATAACCTATATGGGAAAAGAATCTGAAAAAAATGGATATATGCATATGTATAATTGAATCACTTTGCTGTACACCTGAAACTAATACAACATTGTAAATCAACTATGCCCCAATATAAATTTTTTTTTAAAAAGATTAAGTGAAAAAAAAGTAAATAAATATTTTTATTTAAAAAAACTCAGCCTGAGAAGCTGATTCTCATTCTAGTCTTTCCTGAATTTTTTTAATAACTAGGGTCAGTCTCTCATCCAGGCATGGGAGGCTGGAAGGGGCAGTGCTTAAGAGCTTTGTCATCTCATGACATGGGTTCACATTGCAGCTCTGCTACTTCCTGGCTGTGTGACCTTGGGCAAGTTGCTTACCCTCTCTGAGAACTCACTCACCTCACCTGTGAAACTGCATCAGTGGTTCCCACTCAGAGGGTTGGTGTGACCATCAGTGAACCAACATTTATGGAGCCCCTTCTATGTGCCATCACTGATCTGTCTCCCTGCACTGGAATATAAGCTTCATGAGAGCAAGTGCTCTATCCCCAGCACCTAGAACAGAGCCTGGTATGTAGACGTTAGAAAAATTGCAAATGAAAATGGTGTGACATGGAGCAGGAGAAGCTCATGAGAGAGGCAGCCAGTGCATTTGTAGAGGTGAGCACAGGGCCCAGGGGCTCAGGGTGCGAGGCTAAGCAACCCAGACTTCATCTTCTGGCCACGGGGGAGCCAGGGAGGGTCTTTGGGGAGGGGTGGCGCTATGCCGTGTTAGGAAGGCTTCTGCGGTGCAGTGGATGGATTGGCAGGGAGGGGCAGTGAGGGGTGAGGGTGGTACTGCAATTGCTTGTGGTCCCAGCAGGTATCTGTGGTGCAGGCCAGCTGGTGCTGGGGAGTAAAGCCTGGGGAGGGAGAGGACAAAGCAAGTTTATATGAGTGGATCGACTCCAATCTTCACGCCGAGAGAACATTTTGCAAATATGCAGAATCGTTCTGTTGGGAAAGGTACCATGGGCTGATTGATTTTTTTCCTGCACCCACTTTTCCCCTTACTTAATAGGGCTTGAAAACTGAAATGTCCGCTGGGGCCAGGCTGATGATGTCACATCACTGCATCCCATGGGCCAAATGCAGGCAAAACGGACAGGGGCCATCCAGGGCAAACTGGGACGCATTCTTCCCATCAACGCAGGCAGCTGGTGCTCCAGGCCGGGTCAGATGCAGCTCAGTGCTGCCAGAATGCCTGGCAGTGCTGTGCTGTGTTGTGTTGTGTGTGTGTTGTACTATGTTGTGTTGTGTGTGCTGTACTGTGTTGTGTTGTGTGTGTTGTGCTGTGTGTGCTGTGTTGTGTGTGCTGTGCTGTGTTCTGAAAGTTGTGTGTTGTGTTGTGTTGTGTGTGCTGTGTGTTATATGTACTGTGTTGTGCATTGTGTGTGCTGTGCCGTGTTGTGTTGTGTGTGCTGTGTTGTGTTGTGTGTGCCATATGTACTGTGTTGTGCATTGTGTGTGCTGTGCCATGTTGTGTGTGCTGTGAGTTGTGTGTTATATTTACTGTGTTGTGCATTGTGTGTGCTGTGCTGTGTGTGCTGTGTGTTGTGCGTGCTGTGTTGTGCCTCTGTGCTGTGCTTGCACTCAGCATTGTTCTGGGCACTGGGACATGGCAGCTCCCCTGCCCTCAGAGCCTCGTGGGGAGACAGTCAGCAAAGACCAAGTAGTGAGAAGTGACAGGAAGAAAAGTCAATCAGGGGAGCAGCTGGTTAAGCAAGACCATGGGGCAGCCGCTCTCGGGTGACATTTGAGGAATGTGTCCCCAGCAGGGGGACAGCAGATGCAAGGCTGGATCTGGGCACAAGGGCTGGGGTGACACGGGGCCAGAGCGCACGCACCTGGGATCTTCTTCCAAGAATGAAGGGAAGACTTGGGGGGTTTTGGGCAGGGCCCATTCCTTCCTACCCTCAGGTGTACATGTCGAGGTCCCCCCCCACCAGCAGGTCTCTCCCTGGCTCCCAGCACCCCCCAACCCCCGTCACGGCCACCCCCTGCCCAGGGCCTGCCTCTGTGTTCACTATACCAGATGTGAGCTCTACAAGGCCAAGGGCATCTCACTCTCCCTCTTCCCAGTCCTGGAGCACAGCCTGGACCGCACTTGCCTGATCAGCATGTGCTGGGGACTCCAGCAGGGGTCTTGTTACTGTGAGTGACAGAACCTACAGTGGAGGCCAGGCTGGGTGGGAAAGGCCCAGGGCAGCGGGTAGGAGCTGACACCTGTCCAGGGCTTAATTCATGGTGGGTTCTCTTCCAAATGCTTCACAGAAATTCTCCATTGACCTCAACCCTTGAGATGTGTGCTGGCAGTGTCCCCATTCTGCAGATGAGGACACCCACGAGAGGATCACAGAGCTGAAGTACCTTGTCTCAGGTTACGCTGGGCGGGGCCGGGGGGATTTGAATCCAGACCTGTCTGACCCAAGACCCTGTGCTACTAATGCCACATCGTAGCTCTCCATTCGAAGCTTTAAAATGCTGTTTTTTATGTTCCTGGAGGGAAAAAAAAATCACTGGGATGCACGTTTGAAATTCTCAGGCTCCTAACGCCCTTCTCCCATTGGAAATGTGGCTTCTTCTAAACTATTTTTTTTTAATGCCAGATTTCTGGAGACTCTATCAAATTCAGGACAAACACTTGCCAAAAACAAGTAGTAAACCTCAGGGAATTAGTATGATGTGAACTCAGAACTGGCCCCTAGCGCAATGGCCACTGCTTCCTAAAGGTGGGTTGGCCTTAATCAAGTTGTTTTGGCCCCTGGGCCTCTGTTTCCCATCAATTAAACTGGGTCAAACACTTAGATAGCCAAGAGTTTTACAAGTCATGTGATACTCTACAAACTGGGGTTTTAACAATGCTCATTACAACTATTGTTTCGGGTTGATGGTCTCTTTTAAAAATTCTGTATGTGGTGGGAACTGCTTTTGAAAACTACAGCTGATGAACAATGTAAACATTTTCTCCAGCATAATAAGCCTGTTCCCACCTCAGGGTCTTTGTACTTGCTGTTCTCTCTTCAAATAGCTGAATGGCTCACCTCTCACATCATTTTAGCCTCAAGTCTCACCGTTTCTGATATCTACATGCATGTTGCCTGTTTCCCCTCAGTGAGATATGAAAAGACACCCCCCAGGAAAGCAGGAACTTTGCCCACTGCTGCATCTCCAGCGGCCAGACCTGTGCCCAGCACATGACTGGTGCCCAGTGATATGCTGTTGAATGAAAGCTTGAGACAGGAGGGTCTCTCTGTCCCCAGCATCACGCTGTCACGGGGCTGGTTGTAAGGAAAGTCTCTCTACCCAGGCATCACCTGGATGAACCAAATCCAGCCCATCCCTTTAAAGGAAACACCCAGTAAAACAGATGTACTCTGAACTCTGAGCATCTTTTGCAAAGGCCCTGAGATGCTGCCTGGGCTCCTGCTTCCTGCTGCTATTACACGTGTGATGCTGGGCTGGGAGAGGGGGGAGCAAGAATCTGTGAATGTCATGGCATCATCGGTTACATCTGTGCCACACTGGGAGAGTTTGGCCAAGCATTTCTGCCTACAGGGTGACACAGGACCCTTAAGACAAAGCCTGGAGCTAGAGTTGCTCCGAACCACCCACGAAGAACAGGAGGTCAGGAGGGCGTAGCCTTGCTGACAGTTCCGGAGCTGAGCCCAGAGAAGGGAGGAGGTGGAAGCTTTCCCCTGGATTCTGTGGCATGATGTGATGGAGGAGGGGCTCACCTGAGCTGAGTCAGGGAAGAAGGCATGAGAACTCATTTCCTTACAAAGCCAAAAATGTAACGGGAAACCTGCTATGGACAGAATTGTGACCCCTCTAAATTCTTATGTTGAAGCCCTAATAAGGTCATAGGTGGGACCCTAATCTGGTAGGATTGGTGGTCTTATAACAAAAGGACAATCTCTCTCCCTCTCATCTTTGCCCCAATCTGCCCCCCGCATCCCCCTTGCCATGTGGGGGTCACAGAGAGAAGGTGGCTGTCTGCAAACCAGGAAAAGAGCCTTCCCCAGCAACCCAATCAGCCAGGCCTTGATTTTGGACATCTAACCTCTGTTGTTTAAGCCATGCAGTCTGTAGTATTTTGTTATGGCAGCCCAAGTAAACTAATACAGACACTTACACCCCTCTCTAACTCACAGCCATGTATCTCTCAGACTAACTAGCATTTAACAACTTAACTTGCACAGAAATCTCCTGGGAATCTTGTAGACACAGAATCCTATTCAGTAGGTCTGGGGTGGGCACTGAGAGTCTGCATTTCTAAGAGCTCCCAGGAGATGCTCCACGGACCACACTTTGAGTAGCCAGGGTGGACAGAACAGAACGCGGCCTCGGGTGTCAACATCCATGTTTGTAATTATATAAAGAGAGTCCTCCTTTTACTAGACACCTCCCAGGCACCAGGCGCTCACTAACTGATTTGCATGTCCTACCTCACTAATGCCTCAGAGTGATATATCATCTGTCATTGGTATTGGCTGACAGACGCCTATCAGTGCATATTAATGAGAGTGAGGGCATTTTCGGTGGGAGGAAGGGTATCTACCATTTACCCTCAGCAGAATTCTCAACTGATTTGAAAATGTTCCAGAGATAAAGGAAAAGCAGCTCCCAGCCCTGGGTCAAGCTCTTAGTCAACTTTCCCCATGCTTAGGTACATGCAATTTACTAGGTAGGTCAAGAGAAATGTAAAATGAAGTGATTGGTCCCATACGATCTTACACAAACACTCCAAAACACTTGTATTTGAAATGATTTTCTTCTTTAAGGGAGACTAGTCCTCAATCGACCACACAGCCAGCATGGCTTGCTTTCTGCTGCTTTTTTTTTAATCACCTGAGTCCCTTTTTCTCTTAGTATGTGGGACATGGTGCTTTTCAGGGAGTCACGGCCACATGTGGCATTGCCCTTTGTGTTTTGGGTGTGCTCACTGGCCCCTCCATCACACTTTCTGGACTTAGACTGTAACCAGCACCTTCGTGAGATCTGGATCCTCAGGTGGGTAATGACTTTTTGGTTCAAATACACAAATGCTCTGCTTTGAGCTGGATTTGCTGAACATGAAATCAACCCCTTCATTCACACTCAGTTGACAAGTCCTGCAAACGACACCCAGTGCTGGGCATTAGCTAATCCAGCATCCAGCTCTTAGCCTGGTCTGGTCCTGGTCCTGCTACACCTACTCACAGCCTACACTTGGCAATAATAACGCTGCCTACACTTACTGAGAGCACTTTCCATGTAATAGTTCACTTAAACCTTACAGCATCCCAGTGAGTAGGCATTATTACCATCTCAGGAAAGTGAGACCCAGAGAGGTTAAGTCACTTGTCCAAAGCCACACAGCCAATAAGTGGGAAAACAGGGTTCAAAGCCAGGCTGTCTTGTCCCAGGGTCTGTTTTTTAAACCACTGCTACTCCAGCTGACCACCCCTGCTCTGCTGCTGCCTGAAACACTGCTCCCCCAATGGCCACCTGGCTTCTTCCTATTTACCTTCAAAACCTGGCTCAGCTGAGCCCTCCATCGGAACCTTCACAGCTTGCCCTGGGAAGGGACCTCCCCATACCCCCAGCACTCTGTGTGCACCGACTGAAGAGCCCCAGTCACGCTAGATGCTCGGGATCTGTCCCGCTGGGGTGCAGCCACCTCAGGGGACTTTTCACTAGCGATGTGACCATAACAGAGATGGTTCAGTGACAGTGTCCTTGTCACACCCCCTCCATGCTTTTCCCTTCTCTCCCCTCCATCTCCATCCTCTCCCTCCTGGTGTCCCCAGCATTCCTAGCATGTGCCAGACATCATACCAGCTCAGGAGCTATGCCCATCGGAGCCAGGTCACTCGGGAGCTGGCGAGCAGATCACACTGGCACAGACGGGGCAGTGCGGGAGCCCAGGTGGAGGGTCGTGGGGGATGCCCGAAGTCCTCTCACCCAAATCAAGTGTGGAATGAAGAGTTCGCCGTCATAACCTCCAGTTACCCTTTCCCCCTTCATCACGGACCTTTCAGTCCTCAACCGAATGCAGTCGGCTGTGCCCCCCACACCCCTTCCAAACCCACCGGGGATCTTGGCTTCTCAGTCCTAATGGGGGCTTCTGCTGCTTCGGACACAGCTCTCTACCTGCTCCTTCTTCCAATTCTCTGTCTCTGTCTCTCTCCTTCTGTGACACCGACCCCCACTGGTTATCTAGATCCTTCCTCACAGACAGGATTCCTTATGAGCTGTGTGACCTTTAGGCACGTGAGTAAACCTTCCTGAGCCTCAGTTTTCTCACCAGGAAAATGGACATAATCATCCCACCTGCAGGAGTGCCGTGAGGTAAAGGATCTAAAACAGTGCGTGCCCAATGAATGCCAGAGCGACGGCTGCATCCTCATCTTTGTCCCCCTCACGAGTCCCGGGAAGCTGGTCCCCGTGCGCTCGGCAGCACATAACGTTCGCACAGGACCCCAAACACATTTAGGAATACAGAGGTGACAACTAATACAGCCTACAGGTCCAGTCCTCAAAGTAGCCGTCATCACAAGATCAGCCCCAAAGCAAACCGTCCAGCCCGCGCCTCCTGGTTACAAGAACCTGAGTTTAAACAGAACACAAATGCCGGAGGAAGAGGGGATGCCTTGCTTTGGTTTGTGTTACCATTTAGCTGGGGCGGGGACTGTGTTGTTTAAGTGTGTGATCAGAAACAGTTGGCGGTATAGTGGGCCCGAGAGCCCCGCGTCTCCCCATCACTGAGGATTCACCTGTGGGCTATGAGGGCGTCCACGGGAAGACCTCCCTGCTTCACGGAAACTTGATTTCCTGCTAGCTCTCCAACGACTGTGCCCGTCAGAGGTGTCAGTGTGCCGACAGGGGACAGGAGGGGTGGAGGAGCGGGGATGGTGGCCAATGGTGGCCAGTGGCGCCCAGCTGGGCCCCTGCCCCTACCTGCTGGGCCTGCTGCAGCAGCTCCATGCGCTCCCGCAGGATCTGGCTGTCAAACTCCCGGCTCTGCCGCAGGATCTGCCTGCGCAGCTTCTCCACGGCGGCCTGCAGGTCCTCCCGCTGGCCCTCGCTCAGCGCCTCGCTGGCCCGCCGCCCCGGCTCCTGCTGCAGTGCATCGTACAGCGTGGCCTCCAGCTCCTGGATTTTCTGAGCGGCCCAAATCACACAGACAGTGGGAGGTCACAGGTGGGTGGACGGGAACCCCTAGGACACTGCAGCCGAGCGAGGCCCAGCTGGGGGATCTTGGGCAGGGAGGGGAGGAATGCAGGGGCCGAGCAGAGCGGCCAGCGGCCTCGGGGGTGGGCATGGGGGCGAGGGAGCCCCTTTCAGCCCTGTGCACACGGTTTTGAGAACATTTCTTAACTCTGTTCAATCAAGACACCGTGCTCTGTACAGGAGGGGACTAGGGCAATAAGAAGAAATAGTCATAACCGCCCCTTAAGATGTGTGATTCAAAGAGAGGTTTGACTCAACTGGTCTTTATTTTTGTCTTTGGCTTCCAATTTACTGTCCCCAGCTTGGGAACAAATCTCGCCTTTTATCTCGAGTAGCGTGGAAAATGTGTCCCAAATGGCACGCACTTGGCATTCAGCTGCCTAATTAGAAAAGCAATTTCAACCCCAAGCAAATGGGGACAGTGTCCTTATTGCTCTCTCCTCCCTCTGAAAAGCAAGACACCCCTGGTTAGCAGAGCACATGAGAGACTAGTAGCCAGGGGAGGAGATCCTTGTGAAAGCTCAGAGTTTTCATCATGAGAGGAAGTTATTTCTTTTCAGCCTCACGGCGAGACACTTAAATACATTTACCTCATGGGAATATGTAGGGACAGAAGAGAGAAGTATCTCCTTCTCTGCCATCCTAAATCCCCGCCCACGTCCCTTGCTAGGAACAGCTCTTTCTCTCCCAAAGACGCTATAGACCAATCGCCCATTTTAATGGTAATTGCTATGAAGCCGCAGGAGGAGGTTTGAAGCAGTGGGTCCACACGGGTGGCCCTCTGTGCCTGTGGCCACCTGCTCCTGCAGCCTCCCCGGCTTCAGCATGGCTGTGCTAACCTCCCCCGCAAGGGAATTCCAGGCCCATCAGACCGATCTTAGCCAGCAGGCATCAAATTCCCCTGTCCTGACCCTAGTCGTCGCCCCTGGGAAACTAGAAGGTGGGAATCTGTCCACTGACACAGCCAAGGGATCCACGTGGAGCCGGAGCTTGCCTGTGCCTGCTGGCCACCCCCTCCCCCTGCAGCAGCTGGGCTCCTAGGAGACCCGCATGTGGCCAGCTTCCAGCCAGGACCCCACCACCCAATTCTGGAAGCTCCACTGTGGCCTTGCACCATCTCACTCAGCTCAACGACAAAGGAACACAGGTGTGACTTTGGCACCTGCTGTCCTCCCTTCTGCCCGCGGCCACGGCACTGCCACCCTCTGGAGACTTTTCTTCCCTGACCGTTCAGATCAGCCGAGCACTGATCACAGCTCCAATCTCGTCATGTGCCTGAAAGCCCACTTGAGGCTTTGGAATATTCTTTGGGTAAGAATGTCATTTCTACCCAGTGGCAGGATCAGCACGCCCAGGGGCCTCCTCTGTGGAACCTGGACTCAGGGTCCCCAAGGGCCTTTCTGCACATGGCACTTAGAGAGCCAAAGGCGGACACCAAGTTTTCCAAAGTGCGTTGGGAAACACCCGTCTTGCGAGATGTCCCTTGAAAGAGGGCCCCAAGAACCACTGAACTTGGACATGGCTTGCTCTGTTCCTCTTGAAGTCTCAGCCCATCCTTTAGGACCCAAGAAGTCCTCAGAGTTTTCCAAACTTACTCTCCGGCAGCCTCTCCCTCCTTTTGGGGCCATGCGTTTCTACGTTATCTCCTGAAATCATATTCCTCAGAACTTTCTGGGGAAGGCCAGGGAAGGACAGAGGTGGTGTATAGTGCAGCGGCAAAGGGCACTTGCAAAAGGATGGAGAATGTACAGAATCAAGGAAAACCCAAAAAAGTGAAAGAGGGAAGAAAAGGATGAGTATGTTTTCATTTCTAAATTGCCCTTAACAGCACGTGCCCAGAAGTAAGAACTGAATGGGGAAATGCCACTTCTTGATGAGGCCCAAACCGTCCTGACCTTCTCCATCTGCTGCCCCCTGCCCTGGGGATTCAAGCCTCAGAGCCTGGATACAAAGGCTCGAGGGTCGCAGTGAGGTGGACCAGCCTTCAAGTCCAGAATCTCCCACCTGTGCTAAGCCCAGCGTCCTACTCTCTGTCTTCATGGAGACGGGGACTTTTAGTTATTGATTCTGCATTGCTTAGGTACAAACCCACTCTGTAAAATGATGTTAGCTACAAATGACCTGAGCAAAGCCTTGCTCCAGACTCTATATACTCACTGCTTCTTCCTGCAAGAGCGGTGTTGAACTCCAAGTGCGCTCTGCTGTGGGGACATCCTGGAAATGCCCCCTCAAAGCCATATGAACCTGAGCATGGTCCCACCTCATGTTCATCACCAGTAAGTCCAGAACCAGTTCTGTGACCCAGGCGCAATGCTGCACAGGACCTCACAACAAGTAATTCTTGTTCTGATCGTCACCCACCCTCCACTCATGGCTTTACCTTTGTTCCTCTGTGACTGTCTCTTTTTGCTATTTACGGGAAAACTTGCTCTGGGCTTTAAGCATAAATAAATATTAATAAGAAATATTAATAAGCAGAAAGTTTCTTTTCCTTCATCTCAAATGATTACTAGAACTGAATAAGTATGCCCAAAGAAACCACCAAGCTAACTAAATGCTTTTGAAAAATCATGACTGATTTGGAAAAAGTGACAATTCATCTGTATGGTCATTCGGGTTGAAACCAGTCGAAATGTGGAGATGGCATCGGTATCGCGCCACGCGGCATTTCAAGGACCCCAAATGTGCCGTCAGCCCCAAAAGGAAGAGCAGCCGGTAATGCTGAGTCTAAAGAATCAGAACATGCAACCCACTTCCGGTCCTACCAGGTAAGCCTGGTCGAGGGCTTGCTTCCGGTAGTCTAGCTCCTCCTCCAGGTAGCCCTTCTGCCTGCTGAATAGGTCCTGAAAAAGAGCAGGTGCCCAAGGTCGAGGTCAGTGTGAGAACCCATCACCGGGCAGCTCTTCAGAGCCAACCTTCTCACATTTGATGGACAGTGACGGTCCCACCGAGTTGGGGACCTGCCAGGTGCTTGGGTGAGAAGGGATGTCAGGTCTGCCCTGCTTGCTCCTGCGTGAATCCCCAGCAGGAGCCTCGCTGGCCCAGGAGCCTTGATCAAGCCTGTCCCAACTCCTCCCAGCTTCCTTCCTCTCAGGTGTCTGACCTGGTTCCCACGCCCCGGGCTACAGGAATCCTTCTCGATTCCTCTTGTCACATCCCGGGGGACCCTGGATGCGGCTGGTTCTCAGATGTGGCTCTTCCTCCCCACACCAGTGGCATCACCCACCTCCTGATTATTCTCACTGCTGCACGCATCCTCCCCACCCTCTGGTCACTCAGTCCCTGAAAGCGTGATCTCTCCGAAACCCAAATCCCTTTTTTATTACTGATCGGAGGGTTTCAGGTTTAGAGCTCAGCAGTTGCAGCCACTTGATTTTATAGAGGAGGAAACAGAGGGCCAGAGGGGACCAGAGCCTTGCCCTAGATGCCACAGTTCACTGGTGACAGAGGTGGGACTAGACACCCAGGCCTGGTGATTCAGCCCAGGGCTCTTCCCGCCCAACACGCTGCTTCCAGGCCTTAGGCTCTTCCTTGGTCCTTCCCCTCTCATTTCTACTTAGAAAACTCGATTTGGTCTTTGAAGGCTCAAGAACCATCTCTTCTGGGAAGACTTCTCTGACATCCCCAGGCTGGGGAAGATGGATCCCGCTGTACACTCACGGCACCTGGTGAAGAGCTGGCATCACTGTTTATCAGGTACCGCGTGTGCCAAGCACAGCGTGAAAACGGGCCATGTGTCCAGTATCTCTCATCCCTATGGCCCAGCGAGGCGGAGATAGGAAACCCCATTAGCAATGAGGAAGCAAAGTCTAGTGTGTCTCTCCCAAACTCATGGCCAAGACGGGGCAAGTGAAGCCTGGAGCTCCACCTTGGTGTGCCTGAGCCCCTGGTCCATGTGCCTGCCTACCACCAAAGTGCCTCCCCTAATGTTCCCACACGACGCTGCCGCTGCCAGCTCCCGCACATACACCCCCAAGGGCTTGCAGGCTAGACAAGGCAGGGACCCCGCTATTCATTACTGAACCCCTAATCCTGACATAGTGTCCAGGATAGCAGAGGCTCCAAAAATATGTATCAAGTGAATAACTGAGTGAATGGATGATACTTACACAGAACAGCCACGAGAGCAAAAGCGAAATTTAGAAATGCATTGCAAATCAATACGAAACACACGCCAAGCCTTCCTGGGAAGCGAATTCTCTGAGCTGCCAACCCCCCTCCCTCCTAGGGGGTTGCATCTCTTACCTTCTCTTTCTCCAAGTCTAGCATCTTCTGGGTCAGGGCCGCCTCCGTTCCCTCTATTTGCTTCAGCCACTGGAAAACAGCAGGGACAGAGCGCGCAGCTAGTGAGAACAAGAGCTCCCTGGGGGCCGTCCTCCAAGAGGAGGCTCCTGGCCCGGAGAGGGTCCCCGTCATGTCCCAAGGTGGTCCTCGAAATGGAATTTCCAAGTCCATCCCGATGTTTCAGCTTCGACAGATGTTAGCACAGGGATCGTGGGTACACACACGTGCGTACGTGCATGCAGGTAGGTGTGGGGTGTGAGCCCAGGCAAGCCTGTAAGTGGGGGAGGTTGTGGGTGTGCGTGGTGGATACATGTGGAAGGCTGCGAGTGTGTGCCCTGGGATCCCCGCAGCCGGGCGGGCGAGCCTCCCTGGGTTCTACCCTGCCGAGCGCTGTGCTGGCGGCTTCACGCCTGGGACCTCGTCCGGCCCCCTCGTGACCACCCCATGGAGAAGGCAGCATCTCCCCATTTAGCAGGTGAAGACATGGCAGCTGAGTTAAGTCACTTGTCCAAGGTCACACAGGTGAGAAGTGGGGATTTCGAACCCAGCCTGCGGGACTGCACCCCTGCAGCCACTGGGGCGTGTCTGAGCAGCTGGGGGCACCACGGGGTGCAGGCGTGAAAGGGGGTCTGGCCGTGCAGGGTGTGAGGGCCTGAGAGCACAGGCGGGGGCACCTGCCATGGGCTGGTGATGGGGGTCCGTCTGCCTGTCCTCAGGTCTGGGAGGGGGTGAGCAGGAGGCGAGCCGCTGTTCCTCAGGTGTAGGCACGTGGGTGTCTCTTTACGAGAAGCCCACCTGAGACACAGTGGGAGGTCCACACACCTGGCTAATGCCCTGTGGG
Source organism: Orcinus orca (assembly GCF_937001465.1). Taxonomy (NCBI): domain Eukaryota; kingdom Metazoa; phylum Chordata; class Mammalia; order Artiodactyla; family Delphinidae; genus Orcinus; species Orcinus orca. The sequence goes on from NC_064562.1 coordinate 118,759,985, forward strand.
GATGTTTTAGGTTTTAGGGGTGTCAGTTTGACAACATGTATAAATGTGTATATTCAACCTCCTCGTTGCTAAAGCCATCGGACGACCTCCCTGCCGTGGGCCTGCCTGCTGCCCACCTGTGGACGCGCCCCTTCCCGACGGCCCAGACCCTTCCTCCTCCTCCTCTGGCTGCGGCTGCCCGTCCTGGACTCTTGGCACCCTTTTCAAAGGCCCCACCCTTGCCCATCCCCTCTCCTCAGCACTCCCCTGGGGGTTCCACCCTCCCCTATGCTCTCTCCCTCTCTGAAATGTCCCCCTCCAGCCCAGATCTGCCCCCCACACCCCGATGCCTCAAGCTCCCTGAGAAAGGGCTTCCCTCGAATGGGAAAAGCCCCAGCTCACCCTGACTGGGGAACTGGGAGCAGCCACGGCTCCTCCCCCTTCACTTCCCAAACGTTGGTTCTACCCCCTCCCGTTTCAAAACCCCACCCACCACACTCCACCACCACCACCCAGCGCAGGCCCCCTCTCAGCCCTCAGGCTCACGTCGGACCCCAAATCCCCTTCTGCCTACCAGCCAGCGTGTTCTCTCCAAACACTTAGCATCTCTCATGGACCTTCCCTGCTCCCACTGAAAGCCTCCCCAAGGAGATCCCATCGCTCCTGACAATGGCTGGGGGACCAGCCATGCCTTCCCTCACCTCAGGGCCTTTGCACATGCTGCTCTCTCTGCCTGGAACATCACCACCTCTCCCATCCCCAGCTTCAGCCCCAGGCCTTTTTACCTACTCCGCCTCTGGACCTGAGTTAGCTGTCGCCTCCTCCAGGAAGCCTGCCCGGCTTCCTGAGTCTGTGGGGCCTGGTGCCCTCCATGGATCCCCTGTCACAGCACTCACCTGACAGATTGCTGTTTCCCTTTTCCCACGACATGGGATGTGTTCTGTTAAATTTCCTTACCCTGCACAGGGCCTGGCATGAGGCAAGCACCTAATAGATGTTTGCTTAGGGAAGGAGGATGCAGGGGTCTGGAGGTCTGTGGGGTGTGTTCTGGCTCCATAGTGGGAACAAGCCTAGATAAAGCTCCGCCCACAGAGCCTCCCCGCTAAAGTCCATGTTAGCATGGCCCCCAAGAGCGGCCCCAGAGCCAGCCGCAGAAGCAGGCACCCAATGCAGCATTGCTTTAGACGGTGCTGAGCCGGTGTGCAATGTCTTAGAGACAGGTAAGCATATTTTTGACAAGGAATGAAAAATATTTCATTTTTTACTATCCTAATGCAAGCAGTCATAAAATAAATAAAATAAAATGGAAAAAAAATTCCAGTTTTGAATCACTACAAGCTGCTCTTAGGTTTTGTAGAACAAAATGTCCAGTTTTTTCTCATTGTTAAAAAACAAAGATTTGACAGGCATATTATGCACATAAAGAAAAAACTTGACAGGTCCTCTTCAGCCACTGGGAGAGTAAAGTGAGAACAGAAAATGCTGGCCCTGGGCCTCCTGGGCGTGTGAGGGCATGGATTTCTTATCGGAGTCCGGCCAGATGTCTATGGGGCCTCGCTCCGGGGTGAGAACCTGGGGAGTGGAGACAGGGTGCCTGCCTGCCCCCAAACCCTCAGGGAGAAGTGAGTCAGCCCACAGGGCACGGGAAGAGGACTCTCGTGGGAGGTGTGGCGGGTGCACCTCCGCCCCAACCGGCACTTTGCCCACAGGTGCAGGACCCTGATCTCAGAGCTGGGGAATGGGGGACCTCCCCCCTCTAACACTCAACCCTCCCTTCAGAGAAGGGTCCTAAGGCCTTGACGCTGGGCCAACTATTAGAAAGCTTGCCTGTGGCCTAAGCTGCCTCTTCTCATCTGTTGTTACCAGTGAGAGCGTGGATTTTTAAAAACTTCCATCTTTCTGATTGATCGTGAACTCGAGGGAGCAGAGGCATGACTCGTGATCACTTGTAAGTCCCCCTGACGCCCCATGTTCTCTGCTCACCATGTGTGCTGTGTGTTTGGGTTGAGGCAGCAAGGCGACGTCCCCAATCTTGGACTCCGCTAACCAGAGGCGGGTCTGGAGGGCGCTGAGATGGGCCGGCATGTGTTTCTCTGAACCTTCCAGACAGAGCAGGGCTTCCCCAGGTGGCGATGGGAGGAGGGCAAGCGCCCAGGGCAAGATGCCATTTGCAGCAGGAATGCCAAGGGACATGCGAACTAGTTTGAGTCGCACTTCACTCACAGGCTGTGAAAGGAGCCTTGTGCTCCTAAATAGAAAATGGAAGTGGACCTCAGTACCGCCAGTCAGATACCAGTACTGAATCGCGATTTTTTAAATGAGGTATAACTTGGTTGAGGGGGGTTGACTGAGGACGTCGCAGGGGCCTCTGAGCCCCACTGCGAGATTTTCTTCGCACCCATCAGCCCCGGGGTGACCAACTCGCCCCCGTTTGCCTGGAACTGTCCCCGTTTCGGCACTGAAAGTCCCATGCATCCTGGGGAAACCGGACAGTCGGACACCCTGGCTGTCCTGTAGGTGCTCCCAGGGGAGTCCCGTTGACCCACTTTTCTTCCGGGAGTGCACTCAGCACCGAGTTCTCTCCATGGGGGAGACACAGCACCTCCCAAACACTGGGCCTTCACTCACAGACACGCGGCAGAGCTAGTGTCCCTGAGGATATGAGGCAACACCAGTCTAAGTCCAGTCCCCACAGACTGTCCCAAATGGGGAACTGGGCCCCTCTCACCTGGTCCAGAGTCGGGCCTCTAAAGGCCAGCGCCGGGCACCACCTCTCCTGCCACCACCCTTGTGGGATTTCGGGAGGAGCTGGCAGGCCAGGGCAGCCGGCACAGCTCTCTGCGTTTAGGGTGCAGAGCGTAGCGCCAGCCAGCCAGCTTGGCAGGGCTCTGTGGTCATTGGCAGACAGGCAGCAGCCGGCAGGGGCTGGTACAGGTGGGCACGGGGTGGGCGACAGGGTGAAAGCAGACAGCAGCCGCATGCCAGGCAGGCCCCGTGTCCTGTGTCCAGGGACCCGTGCTGCTAACCTTGCACAGTTGTGGAGAAGAAGAGGAGCCCTGAAAGCCTGAGCTGGGGCCAAGGCCGTGGGTCTGGAACCTGGTGTGGGGAGGAGAGTGTCGGGAAGGGCCCGGGGCGGGAGAACTTGGTAACTGGCAGAGGGCTGGGGATTCCCGACAGTCTGCCCCCCTCCAGGAGGCTCTGGGGGCAGGAGAGAGGGAGAGCCCCCTCCCCAGGCCCACTGCCCCAGCCCCACCCCGAGTCCCTGGCAGTCGCTGCTCTTTGCTCACTGACCACAACCATCGCTCAAACACCTCTCAGTCCCCAGCCTTGCCCCAGGTGCTCGGCAGCGAGGCTCGGTCCCATTTAGAAGTGCCGTGTCCTGGGGTCCTGACACTAACTCTCCAAGGCTCGCGGCTCAGAGGGATGAAGGCGCTGGCCTGCAGCAGCCCCTGCAGTTGGCGGGTTGCGGGGGGCTAAGAGCCAGCCCAGGAGGGGCCTCCGGGGGATAAGGAAGGAGGCCTGGGTCTGGCATCGCCACGTCCTCCGGGCGTGCTGGGCGCTGGGAGGCTCGTTCTCAGTGCACGTTGGCGTGAACGAGGAATAAACTGGAAGTGTCTGCTGGCTCTCTGCGTGACCCCCTGGAGGCTACACTGTCGCATTTGGCTCTCCTGGTGAGAGGGATGTTTACTAATGCACACTTACCATCACCTGTATCTGAGGGGCCACCAGCCAGCCAGGTATGAGTCATCCTCATCTCCCAGCCCACCTGAGGACACAGACTCAGCCAGGTGACAGTAGCAGTGATGTGGGTATCGCCACTTAACCACCTGTGTGACCTCAGCAAGGGTTTGCCATAAGTCTGTTACCAACGTCTAGTGCCCTGTACTCAGGGAAGGATGGACAGGTGCTCAGGGAAGAAAACTATATTTTAAATGCCCTTCCAAAGATTCTGGAAGGAATCCTGATTAAGATCATGAAGACTTCATCAAGATATAAGTAGCACTTTAAAGTTTAACTCAAGTGCTTTCAAAGAAAAAGATCTATAGACCAGACTACATTAACAAGTTGGATATGCCTAAAACACCCTAAATTAATGGAAAAGGCAAACCAGGATATATTTTTAATAAATACAGCAGTAAGTTATTATATTTAGTATGTAAAGCACATAGGTAAGTCGGTAAGAAAAACCATAGTTATGACCAAATACGTATTAAGTAAGTGAATAGATGAATGCATGATTGAATTAATGTATGAATGAATAAGTAACAAACAAGGGCAATGGAATGGAATTACGATTCACAAGAAAGAAGAAAATGGATAATACACAAAAATCCATTATCACTAGCACTCAAATAAATGAAAATTAAAATAATGACATCATATAATTTCTGCCTATCCTATCAGCAGAGTTCTTAGTGGTGATATATGCCTTGTTGAACAAGAAACCGGCAGCGGTAACACTCAGGTGGAGGGGAATTGGTACCACTTTTCTGGAAAACATTTGACAGCATGAAAGCTCTTAAAAACTCTCTTACCCATCAGCCCAGTGAGTCCACTTCTAGACTCTATCCTGTAGAAGTGTTTTAATATGTAGATAGAAACTTATGGGTAAAGACGCTCATCGCTGCATGATGGTAAATAGAAAAAAGAGCAGAAACGCCCTCAATATCTTAACAGAGAAAGAATCAGCACCGAGCGTGTGGCTACAGGTGGAATGATGCAGGGCCGTTCATTCTCATGGTGGAAGCTTATGAAGCAGGATTAAAAACTCAAGTATGATCCTGACCAAGTTTTTTAAAAGGGCGTGGGAAAAAACTGGAAGGAAATAGCCCAACTGTCGCAGATGGTTTCCTTGAAGGGGGTTTCGATTTCCTTCCACGGTCTCTAAGTTTTCTACCATAAGTATGAGTGACGTTCAATCAGAAAACAAAAAGGCATGCACGTGCGCATGCAGACACAGACGGACCAGAACCATGCTTCCAGAACAAAGCGAGACGCCAATGTACAGTTTCTTGTATGGTGCCGGGAAGCTCAGACACGGTGTATGGACAGAAATGCCGCTGGGCTCTACCTTTTCACACAGGGCAAGCACAGTTCCAGCCTGGATTATTGCAACCTGTTCTTCATTTCTCAAATTCTAAAACACAAAAATGGGCAAGGGCATTTTACACTGATCTCACATCACGTGCAGACAGTCAGCCCTACACAACGCTGACAGCGGCCTCCCCAGGGTCAGCCCCACTCACTGACGGGACCAGATGTGACATATCTGAGGACTGGCCCTCGGGGTGGGAATGTCTCATGTAGTGGCACTGAGCCTTTTAGAAATAGGGCCTTGCTCAAGCTGATCTTTTGAGAAGGCAGAAGTCTCACTTTCTGATTTCAGAAACCTCGACTGATTCCACTTTCTTCCTGGACATTCATTTTTAGGCTTTCTCCCCCCCTCATCACTCACGGGCTATTAGGACGATCTAACTTCAGAACCCCACTTCTGATGGATGTGGACCCAGCCACCCACGCAGGAATGTGGCCATACAAAAGCCTTACATTGTACTTAGTAGATCTCTTAAATTAGGAAGAAATTAAAACGAAACGAAACAAAAGCCACACAGAGTACACCCGAATCAAAACAAGAACACGAAACCGGAAACCGATCGCTCATAGTTACCCCATTATCGCCAAGGATATCTAATTTCTTCATAAGTTCAGAAATATTCACATCCTGGAAAAGATGTCCAACGTTCATTTTGTGTGAGCTACAAAGACCATGCACACCAACCTCTAGGGCCTCAGCCCTCAGTCCTCGATAAGACACCTCTCCCTTTCTCGTCTCTTAGAGCCTAAGGCCGGGCAGAGAGTTACTCTTAGCAGTTCCTTCAGGGAGGGAGGGAGGACTGGTAACTGCTGCGTATTGGCTGAGTTTTACGCCAGCACAAACACCGCTTTCTAGAAAGGCTCACGGAATCCTGTGGGTCAGAAGGACCCCTCTGTGCCCGCGGGCCTAGCGGGACTCCAGGGTCACGGCAAACACTGAGCTGCTAGAACGACCACAGCTACTGTCTCTAGAATACTCAGCACGCTCTGGGCACTGCACTGAGCCCTTCATGTTCACTATCTAATTTAACTGTCACACCCACTTCACGGTGTGGGTGTTGCCACTCAGCTCTCCTAGATGAAGAGACTGAGGGTCAGAGAGGTTACAGGCCAGAGCTGGGAAGTAGCCAAGCTGTTACCTTCAAGGCTGCATCCCAAGGCTCTGCTCTTTTAACATGAGTACAAGTAGAGTAACATTTGGTGACCCGCTGGAATAATGAACTCTGACTTTCAAAATATAGTGGAGGGACGGGGGTATCTTGTTAAAATCATTTCTACCCCTGGCACCGGCACACGATCCCCTTTCCAGCAGAGCCTAGCGTTTGAGCAGGCTGTGGCCGTAGTAGAGCGGGGGCACCCCCCAGGCACGCTACCTTAACTCCTTCCTGGTGACAGAACAGCTGGAGGGCGCTGCTGTTGTTCTCGGGGAAGGTGCTGATTTGGAGGTTAAATGCTGGCGACCTCCGCTCTCTCTCCTGGGGAAAAGATTTGGTTTAAAAACAGAACTTTATTGGATTATTTACCACTTGCCATTTTCCCACGTTACTCAGCAAAAACCAACGAATTCCAGTTGGCAAAGGTGTTACTAGAAAGCACGCATTCAGGCTACAATCTTGATGGAGACTGTGTCCTGTCTGCACCACAGTGGATCTCCTGTGGACACGGGGTTACTTCTTAATCTAATCAGCTGGGAAGAAGTGGTTAGCAGAGTGTCCTGAGTTAACCTGCTGATGGAAGCTCAGGAAGTCACACTATCATCATGAAATACTCGGGAAGAACAAGCGCGTGAAATTTCAGCAGAAATCATCGTTATCTCATTTCATCCTCACACAACCCCACGAGGCAGCCATGACTGCTTCCGTTTTGTGGAGAAAGAGAAGGAGGCTGGGGAGGCAGAGACCCCCCGAGGTCCCACATGAGTGAGTGGCAGGGCCAGGACCCTGACCCTGGCTTCACATCTTTTTCAATATAATCTGCTGACTTTGTTCACAATTTGTTTTTGAACCGCACTAACACTGCAATGATCATTCTACCTCTGCCTTAGATTAACAGTCAAATCTCAACTACTCAGGAAGGAGAGCAAGCATTTTCCCAGAAGCAGTACATTAATCATGTGTAAAGTGACAAGTTTTTAAAAAGGACAGGAGAAGCCCAATTACTTACAGAAATAAAATACAGCAGCAGAATAGTACTCTGGTCTCAAATGTGTTTTCTACACAGAGCTGCCTTTAAACCCTGAGCAATGGACAGGTCAGCCAGCAGAGAAGACCTTTCCCAAATGATACCTTGAAATCAAACTGCTTTTATTTTCTCAAAATTATGGTAAGTAAGCTTGCCTTGGACCATGCCTGCAGAACCTAGCTACAGAACCAATGGGCTTCTTTAGCCGTTCAGCTAAGAAATGTAGCCAAGATGAGCACCAGATGGCAGGTCTTAAGCAGATGCTCTAAAGGAGAGAGGAAGGGTGGGGCCATCAATTCAATTAATTTCCACCAAGCCCCAATCTGCCTAACCTGGTTTGAATCGGTTTAGATAGAAAACCTTATTAGACAAGAACACCACAATTCACAATGGTTCCATGCTACAGATGCCTTTCCTACCTGTAATGCTTACTTAAATGGGGTCTCCACAGAAAAGGTGACAAAAGAAAGCTCATGTTTTCTATGAACAAAAGGCAAAAGACTGGTTTCCAATGGCTCCAAAGGATGGTGGAGACACTCAAAGAAAGTTCTAGTAAAGCGACCGATGCTTATGGAATTCTCATGAGAAAGACACAAAGAGACGTGAAAGGTTTTCTAACAGTGGCAGTAGTATTAACCATGACCTTTCCTAACTTCTACTTCTGCTGCATGAACGAAGGAAGGACTCAGTTCAGGTTCAAGCAAGAGCTGAGTCGCACGGCAACACTTGGTTCTGAGATATTCAGGCCACGGTCCATGTCAGCACAACAAAGAACAAGATGGGAAGTTCCAGTGCAAGCAGAATTTTAACTGAGGCTGGGAGGAGAAAACAAAATCAGAGAAACACCAACATTGCCAAGGAGCTCGCTTTTACTGAGGGTTCTGGACATGCAAAGGCTTCAGCGGAGGGACAGCAGAGCCGTGTCACCACAGATGCTTAGAGAAAACTAGTCACAAACTCAGGTGATGTCTCACAGGTCGATGATTTTGAAATGGAAACAAACAAAAAAGGAGTATGAAGTGGTAGCAAGGCAATACAGTAACACACCCGAGGCAAGGCAAGTAGGAAGCAATAATCCCATCGATATCCCTCACACTGGGTCCAACTCCGTGTATGTGGGAAGTCACTGAAGATTTGGGACAAGATTTCTACCTGTGAACAACATTCAATCTCCCTTCACGCTAAAGAGTCATTCTGAGTTGCCATTTGAGTTACAAACAACAATTGTGTTAGTCCAATCCTGCTTGCCATGTCTGTATTCACTGCATCAAGGAGTTGGAACATTACAAGCTTTCTCAACCGCCTATGCAAATACCTCCTTTCACCCTGTTTACTTACCTTGTGTTTACCTTGGCAAATAGAAAATGGGCCAAACTAGCAGTAAACACATTATAGAGTCAGCTGCGGGCCAGGTCAGACCCCGCTCTCTCAAAAGGTGAGATTCATGCATGCAAGGTCACTTAAAAAGGTGTGTTATTAATTGCAACAGTGCTTCTGTCCGGGTTTGCAGAATGCATACCAGGTGACTATGCATGCAAGAAGGAAGTAGTTATGGAAATGAAACACAAATAAAAAAGGCAAAATATTGCAAAAACAAATTATTTTATTAAGTGCAAAAACAAGCCGTAGGCAATAAATATATTAGCTCTGGTACATGTCCAAAGACTTCGGTGAGCATTCTCTCCAGAACATATTAAGGCAGTGAAATTATTCTGAACATACAGATTTAAAAAAAAAAAGAAAAGAAAGCAAGTGTCACGCGTCCCCTTACACATGCTTGAAAACATCTGGGACTTTACATGAATTTCAGTTTGGGCTCAAAGAGAATGTCTGCTCCGTTTGAGAGTTTACAACAGATAGAGTCTCTTACTTCGAGCTCTAGCACTCTGAACTCTAACAGCTCATTCTGATCCTTCGCGTCTTGCATTTCGTTCTTCAGCTGGTTCTCTTCCATTTCCAGCCTGTAAATCTGGAGCAGAAATACCTGTGGGTTAACGGGTGGGAGAACCACTGTCTCTCACCAGGGGCCATGAGAATGTGTCCCTCGATCACAGACCCCCTCGGTGTTGGCCTGAGGACACAGGGGCTGTCACCAGGGGGCGGGTGGGAAGGGGAGGCTTTCAGCGAGTGGGTGAAGAAGGCCTTTTCTGCTCCGGGAGCTGGGGATGGCACAGACGGAGGCCGCGCCTGCTGCGCCCCTGCGGCCCCGAGCCTGGCCCAGCACGGGGGCCAGATGTTTGCTGAATACACGAATGGTAGGGAAACCGAGGCATGAAGCGATTAAGTCCCGTCCCCAAGGTCAGTCGTGGGGGAAGCAACAGTGATCCCTGAGCTTGTCTGAGTTCCTTCCGACCCGGCCCCCCAGTCAGCCCACCCAGAGTCCGGCAGGAAGGCACCCTGTACTCCCCAGAGTGCTCCTATGGGGAGCCCGAATGGTAGCAGATCTCCCCAAAGCACAGTCTGGGAGGGGGATGGCCTGGGTCCCAACCCCCCTGGGAGACCCTGGGCCAGCTACATAGCTGTCGGTACCTTAGAGGCAAACAGCAGCCCCCCCACCCCCACTAGGCTGCCTGCAATGAGACTACGACAATGCATGGAAACGAGGGCCCCGGTGCGTCACGGTCACCTTTACTCCCTCCTGTCTCTACTGGGGTGGTACCGCCCCACCCCCGGGAGACATTTGGAAACACTGTGAGAGCTTTCCGTGTCTCCCAATATAGCGAGCAGGACCAAGGATACAAAATCTCTCCCAACGCACGGGGCTGCCTCGCAGGACAATGACCAGTCCTGTCCCAATGCCCCAGATACTGTGGAGAGACATGGGACAATGGATGGCCACACAGCGGGCCAGTGCAGAGCTGGGACAGGGCCGCGGCCCCCCACCCAAGGGGGCAAGGCTGGGCTCATACAGTTGGGGCATTCTAGGATGCTTAGAAGCTACGGCCTAACCCAGGTCCAATTCCACTAGTACGGGAGGTGCAGAACAAGCAAATCTATCGGGACAGAAAGTAGGTTGCCAGGGACTGCAGGGTGAGAGATGGGGAGAGACTACAAATGAGCACGAGGGATCTTTACGGGAGGCTGAAAAAGTTCTAAAAATTGCATGGTGGCGGGACTTCCCTGGCGGTCCAGTGGTTAAGACTCCACACTTCCACTACAGGGGGCACGGGTTTGATCCCTGGTTGGGGAACTAAGATCCTGCATGCCGTGCAGCACAGCCAAAAAATTTTTTAAAAGATAAAAATGGCATTGAGGGGATGGTTGCATGACTCAGTAAATTTACTTAAAAAAAAAAAAGCACTAATTGTTCACAAATAAGAAAAAAATAAAGCTAAAGTCTTGTCCCGAAGCTATAGATCTACTCGCCAAGCTGACTCCTTGAGAGAGCTCTGGCAAGTTCCTTGACCAGAAAGTTCCATGACCAGAGAGGGAAGGCCAGGCTCAGCTCTGCCAGCGCCACGGCCTCCGGTCCATGAATTGGACTATGACCGCCAAGGGCCTGCTTGCCAACCAGTGCCTCGGGCCCATGCACGGGGAGCAGGCGGGGGAGGAGGTCTGGAACCCAGGGCAATGGCAGAGGTGGCCTGGAAGCCCAGCATCAGAAGAATGGGCAGCCCCAGTCATGTCTGCAGTGTGCTCTAACCCAGTTCTGTGCTCTAACCCAGGCCAGGGGCCCCCGGGAGGGGCGCGGGTCCGACCCCCGCAGCCAGAGCAGGGCTCTGAAGTCCATGGGGCTCCGTGACCCCCTGCGGAGGCGTCAGGGTGTCTGCGGCACATACCACGACCCCCTGCGGAGGCGTCAGGGTGACCCCCTGCGGAGGCGTCAGGGTGTCTGCGGCACATACCTTTTCCAGCAGGTCTTGGTTTGTCCTGATGAGCAGCTGCTTCTCTTCCACCCATTTGGAATCCTAAGGAAAAGTACTAAATATGTTCACACTCTTTGAAGCAAACAGACAGTTAAATAACAAATAAAGGGGCAGTGGGAAAGGTCACTTCGTATGAAACTTTCTATGAAAACGTCAGAGAAAAGGACAGCAGTTAGAACGATCGCTTCATCCCTCAAAACCTGAAAAAGAGAACCAGCGGGTCCGTGACGCATCCCTCCTCCACCTCTCACGTTCCTTAAAGCACAGGGAGCGCGTCTGTATCACTGACAGAAAAGCACCTGTACAGCGACTGAGCGGCCCCAACAGACCCTCCCCTGGCTTGTTCTCTGCGGCCCGCAGGCCAGCGTCCAGGCCGCACCCCAAGAGTCTGCCCACACTCAACACACCTGCAGTCATTACAGTAACACATTTCTGCTCATCCTAGACCCTCTGCCCGTGACGCCCTAAGCAAGTCTCTTTGCCTGGACAAGTCTTGTCCAGGAAAGTTCCAGGAGCACAAGGCGCTAAGTCTGTCTTTACACCAGCATCCTGAGTGCCTAGCATGGTGCTTGGCACACAGCTGGTGCTCAATAAACACCAGGGGATGGATGAAGGAGTACACGAGGGAACTTTCTTCCTCCCTTCCTTCTACCCAACGTTATCACCCTGCGCCATCCCTGGGTTGACACACGTGTAGGTCCCACGAGGCTGAGTCCCTGTGAGGACAGAGCCAGTTCCATTCATCTTTTTTCCTGTGGGAGGTTGTTGGCAACGTCCCTTCCATCTCTGTGCCCCTTTGCAACGTGACTCTGCAGCTCCTTCCATGGAGAGATGCATCTCTTCCTGCAACCTCGAGGCTGGGCGTGCCTGCAGCGTGCTTTGGTGACTGGGATATTAGTGAATGTGACACAGGCAGAGGCGTGGCATGTACTTGTGCTTTGGGGCCTGCCTTTTCTTCCTGCCCCCAGACCACCAGGTAAAGGAGCCAGGGTAGCTTCCTTAAGGATGAGAGACCATAAGAATCTGGCCAACAGCTGGCACCAATGCAAAGACAGGACAGAGAGGCCACTGGGGCCATCTATCCCCAATTGATCTACCAACAATGAAGCCTCTAGAATGACCCCAGGTGAGACCAGCAGCAGAACCACCAGCTGAGCCCAACCCAAACTGCTGACCCATAAAACTGTAGCCAAATAAAATTTTAGTTGTTGTAAACAACTAAGTTTGGGGGTGATTTGTTAGGCGGCGATAGCTAACTGATACATTATCCCACACACCAAGCCCAGAGCCTGGCGCAGGGCAAGGGCTCTGGTAAGTGCTCACCAAATGAATGGCCATGTGCTCTGTCCCAAACTGGCCTCTTCATTTAGTAGGAACTGAGGGCAGAGTGGGCCCGCAAACAGGGTCTAGCACCCTCAGGTAGGAGGTTAACTTATTCGTAGACTGTGGTCGGGTAAGTTACAATCTGTGAGCTCAGCCTGGAAGAGGGAAGCTGAGGTCAACGGCCGGTTAGGACAGGAGTCTGAAAACAGCTTCATCTCTCACCTGGACTCCGCCCAGCTGCTGCTGAGTCTCCCCTTCCCCTATGTGTTAAGTACTATTATTAGCCCCATTTTAAAGATGAGGAACCTGAGGCACAAGAGACCACGTAACTTCCCCAAGGCTGTGCAACAGGTCAGTGGTGGGGCTGGAATGTGGTGGGTTTGCTGCAGCGTGTGCCCTGCACTGCACTCCTGCCTCCGCAGAGGATTCTGGACCATGGTTACGTGACCAGCTCCCAAGGGCTGGCTGCTACCCTGTGCCCAGTCAGTCCTGCATAAATGCTGCCACAGTGAACTGCTCTGTGCAGGCTTGAGTTCTGGTTACTAGCCAGCTGCCTCCATTTGAATGTCAGTCACAACCTGAGCCCTCATCCCACTGACTGGACACCAGACTTAGTTCTAAGCCATCTGCTCTGTAGCTCTTCCTGAGCCCCCGTTAACCCTCCTGGAGCCTCTTACAACCCCTTCCCTTACACCCACCTCCCCACTCCCTTGTCCCACCGTAGGGCCTCTAGTAGCCCATGCCAGACCTCCTCATGTCACCTCCTGCCCTGGGGTTGGGGCAGTGGTGCCACCACACACTCCACCTGCCCACACACTCCCTGGCACCCTCACAAGAGGCAGGAAGTGTGCCTGTTTAGGCTGAGGCACTGAACAGCCTCTCCTGGCCCCTGTCGAGGAGGATGTGCTAGGGATAGGCCAGTACAAGATGGCGCTGCCTCCAGTGCTGGATCCCTGAGTGACCACATGGAGCGGAGACCCTCTGCCTACAGGAGGACATGCAGCGCGTCAAGCAGGACAGAAACCTCGTGGTAAGCCACTGAGAAGTCCCGGTTATCTCTTTCCACAGAGAGTTCTGACGTGGAGAGCATGGCCCACCCGTACTGACCCCTGGGTTCATGTTGCTTTTAGATGCTACCCTCTGAGAGGCTGGACCTCCACCCAGAGCCCCTCAGGGTCCCCCCACCCCAGGGGATGGGTCTGGGCCCAGGTTTTGCCTCTCGACTGTGTCCTGCTGTCAACATATGCAACGAATTCAAATTCAGAGAATTCATGCCTAACCAAATTCAGAGAAAGCGCAAACGGAGGTGACTTTAATCTGAGAAGCTCGGGGCCCAGGTCTTTATGTGGCAATCACCGCATGGAATCCCGAGGCCGCCTCTGCCTGCCATCACTCAGAGCTAGCTGCAGGTACCAGTTCTTTTCCACAACTGAATCCTCATAGGCAATGCCAGCTTTTCTTCCAGATTCAAGTCAGAAAAGATTTTGGTGACCACTTTACTTTTGGAATTGTCTCCTATTCTTGTGCATTTCACAAACAAACAAAGAAAAAGCCAAGTCAGGATCTCATAACGTGTCTGATTTTTAAAAACTTGGTAAAGAGGCACGTGAGCTGGGATATTCTCGCCTGGTCTCGGCTAGTGTTTTTTTCTCTTGTCTCCGCAGTGAACGATGCAGATCCACAGAATAGTCCCCTTGGCACCAAGGCCCCAGGGCCACCACCGAGGGAACAGAAATGTAAACAGCCACAGAACACATGACCGTTTCTGCTCACCTGTCCCTTCTCAACCAGTAACTTCTCCAGATCTTCGATTTTGGCCTGACACCTCAGCAGATCAGCTTGGAGCTGTTCCCGAGTCTGAAATGAAAAAGACCAGGAAGTGAGCATGTCACCCTGGATGGTGACAGGAGAGTGGAAAGGACCAGGCTGCAGGATCCAGTCCTAAGAAACGGGTCCTTTTTTAGGAGCACACGTGCAAACTGGCCTGCTTGGTTCCTCTGTCACCTACAGGTGTGACGTGTGTAAGAACTGCAAGGCCTTGAGAGGCTGTCAGTGCTACCGCCTCAGTTTAGAAATAAGTCTGCAGACTGGAGAAGGGGCCAGATTCTTCACTCACGTCAGGTCCCAGCCCAGCTGACCAAGTGCAGTGGCTGCATCACGAATGCCAGCAACACTTTCATGATTGCTTAGCCCGTCTCGTGGGCCTTTGCCACCTAGAACAAGGGCTGAATTCCAAAATACCCCAAGGACCAGGCAGCTACTATAAAGAACGAAGCCAACTGTGTGTGGGGTAATAGGGAGTGGTGGGGACTGTGGCAAACCAGAGGCACATGTCCCATCTCAGGGGGAGTGCCACCCAGTGGTTGCGGCCAAATGGGACTATGTGGAACGGGAAGCCCCGTTCTGCCAGGTGTTCTGAGGCCTCGAGAGAAGCCAGGAATTGGGATTTCTATGTGAAATCTCCTGACTTTTAAATGCTGCAAGTAGATGAAATTTTTAATGAAAACCACGATTCAGCCCAAACCACTTCCAGCAGTATACCTCCTCCAATCTATCGGTTACAGGTGGAACGCTACTGTAGCACTAGAAGCTTCCTTCCCCCAGCCTCACTCGCCACCTCCCATCTCACGGGGCTGTTGTGGGAATGAAACGGGGACGCGCTGGGGTGAAACGTTGGCCCCAGCGGGTGTGCTCCCTGGGAGTCCCCCTTGCCTTCAGAAGGAAGGGCCAGCAGACCCTGGTCTGTGTGACTCCTGAAGGTGGGGTGATGGCCAGTGAGTGGACATTACTACAAGGCAGAGCTCAGCCCAGCACGAGGGCTGGCGTGGCCCGGACCTGGGTGTCCAGCAGAGCGCCGTGTGGGCTGGGACACCCCGACCGTCTCTGCCTGGGCTCCTTACGGACAGGCTTGAGGGCTCCTCAGCCAGGAGAGAGGGAAGTCTGTTTAACAGTGAGCCTGATTTCATCACTGAGTCTTAAGTTCTGAAACCGTTCTTGCCAATGGACGGCGCACATGATACGTGTGCAACGGCAGCGTTTCTTCTGCGAGTTCCCCTGTCACACTGAGGATGGGCAGATAGTCCCCGTCCGGTTTGCTAAACACTGGAATGTTGCCACGGCGGAAGCTGTTAGGCGTCCCCATCCTCGCTCAGCACCCCTATGGAATCCCGATGCCGGAAAGGGCACGAGCCACCCGGCCTCTGCCCAGACGCTCGCCGCCCCGCCCGCCGCACCTACCCGGGCCTCTCGCTCGGCGTCCAGCGTCCCCCCCACCTGCTCCTGAAGGAGGGCGTAGGCTCGCTGCAGGGCCTGGTACTCCCTGGTCAGCTGGCAGAACCTCAGGTCAGCCTCTTCTCGGGTTGTAGTCTTAACGTCATGGAAAAGAAAAGCACAAGGAAGTGCGTGACTTGACGTGAACTGCGATGCCAGGGTCAAGTCAGGCAAAGCGCATGTCCAGATCTCACGACTGCTGCCAACAGTTACATAATGACCCGGTCACTGCCAGGACCTAACTGGAACTCTGGAGTGAAGGGCTCGGGGACAAGATGCCTTCTCTGCCGTCAGCGCCCTTCCCAGGAGCTCCCTGAACCCCGGGAATCACTCAGTCACGTGCAGGCGAGCAAGGGTGAGCCCGCCCCGACTGCACGACTGCTTGGGTGAGTATCTACGTTGTAAAGGGCGCCCCTCCCACCCAGCACAAGGAGCCCTCCTCATTCTGGGAGTTTCTCCTAAGGAAACAACCACTCAAAGAGCATCGCCGCAGTTGTGAGAAACTGGAATCCGTGTAACACCTCTCATCGAGGCCTGTTAGGTTAGAGGCACGTGCAGATCCATGAGGATCTGCTCGTGACAGAGGGTGATGTGCAACACAGTGTTTGGTGTCGAAAGATGCCTGTTACACATTCTTGGTGAAAAGAGCAAATCAAAAAGCATGTGTCTGACGTGATCATGTTTCATGGGGTTTCCTGAGTGAACCCCACCAGGTGGGGGAGGTGGGGGAAAGTGAAGCTGCTCTTCCCTCCCTTGTGGCTCCAGCTCACCAGAGCCACGGTCACGGACGCGGGCGTGCACAGATGGAGAGTCAGGAAAGCGTGAGGGCGCTGAGCCACGATGAGAGGATCCAGGTGGCTTTCACTCTGCTCTCTACCCTTCTCAGTGCTGCTTGGATCCTCTCCTACAATGATATGCCGTCTTCATATACATGGGTGGTGTGTGTGTCTGTGTGCGTGTGCACGCATGTGCGTGTGTGAGCACAGGGGGACGAGGAACAGCCCGGCACTCAGCAGTTTCAATGACAAAGGCTAAGCAACAACGCAGTGGCCAAGGATCTCCTGTGTGAAAGCCGTGCTGGGGAAGGAAGGGGCCCCCACGTGCTGCCAGTGCCCCCATCACCATTCTCGGAACCTGTGAAAGTGGGGACCACCTTTCCTGGACACTGGACTGTGATCACACAGGTCCTGCAGGGTTCGTGCCTCACAGTGAGGGAGCAATGCCTGCAGCGGCCAGAGGCGGGAGGCGCCGTACAAGCATCCCCAGGGTGAGGTCCGCTTACGTCGTCCAAGTCCTCCTCGGGCGTGGCCGGAGCCCTGTCCGTCCTGTCTGTGTTGCAGGACGTCTCTGACAATGTTTCCGAGTCCACAGACTCCTCGTCAAATCCAAAAAATGTCTCCACAACATGCTTCTGTAAAAGGCAATTTGCATGACATGAGGAGGGGACTCAATCACCTGGATCCTCCATCCCGTCTTCCCCGGGGCAGAGGGGGCTACGATGGGCATCTGGGCCAACGGGGCATCCCAGGAGGTGGGTCGTAGGGTCTGTCTGGGATTGGCTGGGGGAGAAAGGGGGCGCCAAAGGTGGTCAGAGGGTGGAGGGTTGCCGCAGAGCGTGCTGGCCCAACCCTGGCTCCAGGCGCATGAGCTGATGACCTTTTGCAAGTCAGCCCCTTGGCCCTTCTGAGCGCCAGCTACTTTCTCCATCGGACAGACATGGGACCCCCCACCTCACCTGTGGGCACAAAGTGAGGTCACCAAGCACCACGCCCAGGGCAGTATGAGTGAGCAGCATCCTTGCTGTACTGAGGAGGGGGAGGGGAGGGGAGCCACGTGAGACGTGGTGTTCTAGACCAGGCACAGGGGAAGGTGGTGAGGCAGACTGTCCACGGGTGGACCCTGGGACTCCAGCTGGACAAATGTGGGCCCCAGATCCTCACCAGACGTTCCCCGTGAGGCAATTTTAGTTTAACCGTCTGTCATGGAAAACTTGGAACACTTACAAAATGAGAAGGAAGAGCGTAACAGACCCACATACATCCAATATTCAGATTCAGAGGCAATTTTAAATGCTGTGTGTGCTGGCCTCCCGGTTACCCTGCCCAGCACTTCTCCCACCCCAAATATCACAGGAGATGGGGCTTCATTCACTCATTCACTCATTCATTCATTCAGCAAACACCTGACTGAGCGCCTTCTATGGGTCAGACACTAGGTTGGGCCTGGGGGCTACAACTAGACCAAAACCAGGCCTGGTCGCTACCACAAAGAGCTTCTGTCCCCTGGGGCTGCAGATGTCAACTCACAATCACCAGATCAACATCCCTTGTCCAGAAACACTGGCGCTTTTCTTCCCCAAAATAGCCTCAAAGAAGGATTTTCATTTGTTTTTACAATCAATGAATACTCTTGACCATGAAGAAAGAACTATAACTAAATCCAGAGCCAAGCCCAGGCTCCTACCCGTTCATCTGAACCGACTCCTCCCAGATCCCGCTCCCCGCCCGTCCCCCCGCAACACACAGAGGGAGGGGTCAGGGCGCTCCCCACATGCGCAGGGCGCCTCCCACTCTGTTGGAGCTAATGCTTGTGTACAATCTCATGTGCCCAGATGTAAGAAAAATGCGGTTGGTACCACAATCAATAACGTGATTAGGAAATAATTCAGAATCGGGAAGGGAGAAGAAGGGGCTCCTTTGTCATCTCGTGCGGTAAGTGTCTCTCAAGAGGCTGTGCTGGAGGCACCTGACCACCGCTGTCACCCACAATGGCTTTGCATTTGGCATTCGTGTTTCTGCAAACTGCTTTCACCCTGCGCTCCTTTTTGTTTATTTAATACAGGAGGGGCAGGTACTGCCCCGTGAACTCCCAAATAATCTCCTCAACAGCTCCATGGGTGGCTAGTGGGCACCCCCAAACCAACTGTTCCCACAGTCTAATGTGCTTGTCACCGGCAGCTCCATACTTTTAGTTCCTCAGGCCAAAAACCTAGGTTCCCCGCCCCGCCCCGCCCCCCATGTTCCACGCCTCTGGGAGAAATCCTGTTGGCTCCATCTTCAGCCCGGAATCCAATCCTCCAGGAACCAGCGCCTCCCTCCTGGCTCAAGCCACCATCGTCTCTCACTGAAATTTAAAAAACTGCCTCCTACTGTCCTTCCGGCTCCTGCCCTTGTCCCAAACCCTGGTGGTCAGATGAACTATTTTGAAATAAGAGTCAGGTCGTGTTGGTCCTTTGCTCAAAGCCCACCGGCTCTGCACCATACCTCAGTAAAAGTCAATCCACACTGCAGTCCACAGGCCCTGCAGGACCTGCCTCCTACTCTGCTCTGGCCTCATGCCCTTCACCACTGGGCTCCAGCCACACTGCCAAGCACACCCCTGCACCTTCCACATGCCTGCCACAGGGCCTTTGCACTGCCTAGATGCTTTTCACCAGAATGCACAAGGCTCTCTCCCTCCCTTCCCTCAAGTCTTTGCACAAATGTAACATTAAAAAAGACCTCCCTGACCACCACATCAAAGTCCTGACTAACCTATCCCCACCCCAACCTCTGTTCCCCTTCCTTTATTTTTCTCCATAGTGCTCATCGCTACCTAACATAAGACATATTTTGCTTATGTGTCTATTAGCTGTCTTTCTCCTCTAGAATATAGGCCCTATGAGGACAGGGATTTTGCTCCATGAGAGCAAGGATTTGGGCTCTTCTCTTCCCCACTGTAGCCCAGGACCTGACACACTCAAGAAATATCGGTTGTTCAATGAGTATTTGCAATGAACTCAATGCCAAACAAACCTGTTTACCCACAAATAGTGTCGGGTTTGCACGTGACCTCCCTTCCCTCATTCATACAGCCAGCATCAGCTGGGCCTCCACCTGACTGTGCACCCCAGGTGAGTCCACCAGGTAGGAATGTGAGACCCTATTAGGCTCCTTTCTGAGTGGAGGTTGGAGGAGACAATCCTACACTCAAATCCCCCCTGCCCCTGGGTTGAGAAACCCCACCTGAGTTCAAGTGTCAGCGATGTTCCAGACGTTCCATCTCCAGGGAGCTGTGGCTATGACATCTGATGGCGGAAGCATTTACAGCGCTCAGCTCCTCTGCGCACACGCAGTTCACCCGAGCCTCAGGCTCCGTATTTTTCTGGGCAGCCACTCAGCTGACCTCATTTCTTGTAAACACTGCTAATTGCTAGGCCTCTGGGGACAGGCCTGTTGTGCTGAGTGGCAGCGAGCCGTGATGCGGGGAGGGTCCTGCCTGGCACACCGATGGAGCCCCAGGAAACAGCAAGCCTCACTGTCTCCGCACGACCAGGACGCAATGCTGAGTGGTGGTCACTCACTGCAGGTGTCGTGGGCCATGCTGGGAGGTGATGACTCTGTGTTCCATTACCTAGGACAACCTGCTTTTTGAAAACTTGAGGCACTGCGAGTTAAGTACTCAATTACTGAGCCCTAGTACAGTGTATTAACTACAGACGCCGCAGCCGCGCATTTAAAGCAGACCTGCCCAGACTCAAGTGGAGCCCCTGAAGTATCATGTGGCCCCAGAGACCAAGAACCCTAGTTAGCATGCTGCAGTGAGGGAAGGAGGAAGCGGCTCTGAGAGTGGGGATCAAACACAAAAGGATCAAATTATACCCCCATAATCAGAAAGGAGATGAATCCGCAAATACACAGCACAGACAATTTCCAGGGCAGCAGTGAGCTGACTATGACCTGCCCCCCACCTTGTATAACTTATGGGTGAGGTTAGTTTGTTTCCTCTGAGGGTTAGTTTTTTTAAGTGACTGTATTATATGGGAAGCCAGAATGTACTATGTATATTTATGCCTTTATTAATAAAACAACAAGATAGAAAAAGACATTTTAATATTTCAAGTGAAAATCTGGTGGCTGTCTTCTTGGAGGCTAAGCAACACTGCCTTCCACTGCATTTTCATATACACAAAATACCACACCAGCCTCCAAGGAATGAGAGGAAAATCACCTGCAAATACTGTTTCCTCAAATGCTCGGCTCATAATGGGCTTTTAAAAAGTCAAGCATGAAAGAAACCATCGATTTTTTGGAGCCTCCATTGTTCAAAAATTCTCTGGGAATTTCTTATGAAAAGACACTTCAGGAGCATAAAATTTCCATCTTTGCCCATTCCAAGTGCATTTTCTGTATAAAAGGGGCGCACTCCTCCAGACTTCTATTTTCTTTACTACCAAAGTCTTGCCTTGCTGACACCTTTTTACTAACTAATCCAAATGCTTGAAATGCAGTTTGGGCAAAAACTGACAGAAAAATAAACATTTCTTCTCCATTTACGTGCTGAATAGACGCTCATTCTTAGCAGATCACATGGGATGGAGAGGAAAAGGCGAGGCACCCCCCAAATAAACAACCCTTCAACTGACTCCAGCCTCTCTCAGCCTCCTCTCTCCTCATCTGTGTCATTCCCAACAATCGTGGTCACAGGAAGGAGCTCCCCGATCATAGCCACTTACTTTCACATGGCCACAACCTATCCCCCAAAGCTGGCCACTCACCGTCATGCTTATAGGTCATCTCCTGGCAGCCAGAAAAGTAGAGGCACACCAGGGCGCAGAGACAGAGGAAAAAGGAGAAGTACAGCACAAAGAGGATATACTCCATGGTGGGGAGGGGCTGCAGGACCCACTAGCCGTGTGTGTCGAGGGAGCCGAAAGCCATATCATTGCCATCAATTTCTAGGTCTCTCTCAAGTCCTAGGAGGAAGCACCGATTCTTCCCCAGAGCATTCTCCTTCCCTCGACCACACAAGCCCACCGTCTTCCTTCTCTGCTGCAGAGCTCTGAGAATGAAGATACTCCGGAAGATGCACCTTTATTAAAAGGGATGCCAGCTCTGGGGCAGATCCGTGGGCTGAGAGGAGCCGGTTTCCAGGGGCCGGGCCTGGGCGTGTCAGTCACAGAGGACGGCCTCCAGTCTGGCTTATTCTCTGGGGGCTTTCCTCGCAGACCCCAGGTTCCCTGAGCCGCCCTGCTGTCGGGGCCATTCCATGGGCCCGGGTCCCTGGATGATCACAAGGGCCCCCGGGAACAGCGCTAGCAACCATGAAGCTGAGAGAGGCTTCTTCATGACCAGAGCCCAAAACGGGGAGGCTTGGGAAATTTCTCTATTGATCCCCGTCCACCCTGTACACGCCCCGGACTAGTTAAACTCATGGGTTCTCAGCAATTCTTCTGTAAGTATTTGCTTTTATCATTTATACGAACCGAAAGAAACCATCATCCAACAGAAAAACTGCAACTAGAGAGGTCTTCAGTTTCCCACCATGTGGCACCTACGAGGGCCTTGCGTTTCTTGCAGACTTCTCTAAGCATAAGATCAAAAGAAAAAAACCCTCCTAATGGAGGGTTTAAAAAAGGGCATCTTACCATTAAAAAGTAAAACTTCTGTAATTTGAAAGGTAGTAAAGCAACATTAAAAGGTAGTAAAGCAACATTAATTCACAAAAGAAAAAATATACATAGCCAAGTTCATACATATTTTAACTTCAATAATGTTTGATACTCTGCTCCTTTCAAAGTAGCCATGATATGAGCTACGTAACCATGTCATACTATGCAACTTAGTGCTAAGTCTTTAAGTCATCCTTCCAAATGAGCTGCCACCCAGGCAGAGTTGGGACTGGTTCAGGCATGGGCCTGTGACCAGGCTGAGCTAAGGAGCACCAGCTCTGGGACTTTTGCTGGAACCACTAAGGAGAGACACCCTCTGACCACAAAGGTTGCTAGACAGGTATAATGCCAGCCTGAAGCTGCTAAAGCTGTTTGGGCCACCACATGGGAGAGCCTGCTTGAGAAAGAGGCCAGTCCAGAGGAAAGTACATTTGAAAGATGGAGATAGGTACCTGGCAATATCGTGTGAGCATCTGGATCCAGCCGTGCCTGAAACCATTCTAAACTTCTCAGTTATACAAATTTTTTTCTTTGTTTAAATGACTTTGAGTTTTTGGCGCTAGCAATAGAAAAAATCTTGGCTAATGGGGAAGAGGGAGATAATCCTAGAAATCAAGTCATCTGCAAACTGTGGAGTTCTGCGATAAGCCTAAAGGCTGATTTCTCTCTGAGCTGCTCTACACCTGAACCCTCAAGAAAAATGAAAGACAACCTTTGCCTTGCAAGCAGATTCCTGGCTCTGTGGACACCATGACACATGTCCAGTGGGGCTGCCTCCTGGACCTACTTAGACCCACCTTTGCTGGAAGCTCCTCAAGAGCAGAGGCACCCCTCTGCACCCATCACCTGACACTGTGCTGTGCCCAAGGCAGGTGCTCCACGGATGATGGAGCAATGGCGAGAGAGATGGGGGGAGGGGAAGGGCTGAGAGCTGCACCACCTTGGCCTTCACCACCTAGCCCACTGAGGACACGAGCCACCATAGGCCTTGGGCAGGAGGCAAGCGCCCAGAAGAAATGGGGAACCAGTGGAGGGTTTCTAAGAAGAAGGTGGCAGGGTCAGACTTGTGCCATAAAAAGATCGTTCTGAACAGCTCTCGGGGGAGGAAGATGCTGGAAGCAGGGGAGCAGCCAGGGAGCTGTGGCAATAACCCCAGGACAGCAGATGAGGGCCCAAAGGAAGATGGTGGAGACAGATGAGGAAGCAGAGGCCTAGAGAGGAGGGTCTGGAATCAGGGAGCTTTGCCTCAAGCCCCTCAGCACTGGGTCTGGGATCCCCTCCTAACACCAGGCAGGAGGCCAGGAGCTGCAGACCCGCCTTTCAGTTGGCTCCTCTCCGAAGACTGAGGCTCACCCCCATGCTCACTCCCCGTGTTGGGGTTTCCTGCCCTGCTAGAATACATTGCCTAGAACCACCATCACCTCCTATCTATTCCAAAGTCTTCAGGTATGGCCTGGATGTCCCCATGGGCGTTGCTATGCGGGATGAGGTGCCCTGGGCAGGCTCTGCAGCCAGGTCAGGCCCGCAGCTCTGCTTTTTCTCCTCCCTCCATTGCCCAGCAACCTGCAATGCTGCCCCAGGTCGGGTGACAGGGGTGCTGCCCAGCCTGGAAGGGACAAGCCTTTGTCCCGTCCAGGGAAGGAAACACCCAGCGAAAGCCCTCGGCTGCACGTTGCCACGCGGGGAGCCTCACAGACCAGCAGGACTGAAAGGAAGTATAGCTCACTTAGTCCATGTGATCGAGCCCCACTGTGTGGGCCGGGTGCTGTGCTGGGAGCTGCTCATAACTGGACGAACGAGGCAGGATCCAGCCCTCTCCACACTCAAAGGCTGATGACAGAGCCATGGGGAAGGGTTGTACAGGAACAAAGTCAAGTGGAAACAACCAGAAAGGGGAAAAAAGATTCCTTTGGCTACTTAAAAATGGGAAATGTATTCACGTGATGGAAAGTGCCTGGCATCCAGCTAGGCTAAGGTGCGGCACCCTGGCTTCTGTGCCAGAGCAGCTGCTGGGACCCTGGTCCTTCCCTCCACAAGGCCGCAGGCTTGGTCTTGGAGGCACAAGCTCAAGTTTGGATAGGCCCTAGGTGTCCTATCAGAATGGATGCAGGAGCCACTGACCAGAAGTGACGTATCAGAAGCTCCCCAGGTGTGAACTGTGTCCTGGTGACAGCAGACCCCTGGTCCATTTGGGAGAAGGGACCACAGAACAGATGCTTGAACCCAAGGAAGGGCCTATTCTCAGGTGGTGCTTTGATGTTTCCCAACCTCCCCTCAAAGGATGGCTGCTGTCTACAGGGCATCGAGATGTCACCTCACTGCTACCTGAGACTGTCTCTATCTAAAAGATGGTGACGTGAATTAGAGTGGGGGGGAGAGGAGGGGCAGGGCCTGGGAACCTGCATCTAAAAGGCCCTCCAAAAGAAAGCTACTGATTTAAGATGAAGGGAGAAAGAGAAATTATAATTTACTGATCCCTGACGACACAACAGGCATGGAGCCAGAAGCTACCTTTAATCTCATGGGTGTGATGTTCATTGTAAGAACCAGGAAACCGAGGTTCCCAGAGTTCAAGGCCACACAGCTAGGAGCCGGTGTGACCCCCACGCTGTTCCAGGCTACGGTTTCTGAGCCTCATCCAAGATCCCAGCCCCCCTTTCAAGGTGCGTGAGCAAACTGTACTAATTTTAGCCATTCTTCACGCACCCAGCTCTCTCCTAAGACACAGCTCTCTGCTGCCAGGTCTCACGAGCTGACCCCCTACCACCCGCCACTCCATGGCGGGGCTCTGATTCCAGTTAGGCCCTGATCAGACCTTCTGCAGAGCAAGTCCCCCTCCCTGGCTAGGGCCCGAGGAACCGCTCAGGGTCATTCTCCTGCAACCTCCACCCGGGGCTGAACTAGCAGGGTCCCCGGGCAGGGACAGCCAACACCAGTCTTGTCCCCAGAAGACCCATGAGACAGGTCAGCAGCCCTCGGGGACAGGATGGCCCCCTGGAAGATGAGGGCTGGCATCACTGCTCTGCCCTCAGCACTTCTGCAGCAACTGGGCTGTGGGTGTGGAATTAGAGGAGCCCCTTCGGGGGAACTGCAGAGTCCAGGGAGGCTTGCAACAGCCAGAGAGCAGGGATGGCTGTCAGACTTCCAGAAAATTCTGGAAACTTCAATGCGCTCACCATGACACTGTGTCATGCAAGGACCCGGACAAAGCGGTAAAGTGCGTGGATGCATAAGGGACAGGGTGCGATGGAGGCATTTAAGGAGAGAAAAGAAAGTACTGAATCCCTGCGGCCTGTGGAGAGGAGGAAGGGAAGTTGCCCAGCTTGAGAGGCAGCCCTGCAGAATTAAAAACCTAACCGGGTCCCCGATGGACCCAGATAACATCCCATCCAGCCCCGACAAGCTGGGATTGAGCAGTAGCATAAGGGAAACAGCTGTACACTGAACCTTGAGAAAAAGAAAGATGCTGGTGGGTCATAGTAAGTGGGAAAGACCCTGAATCAGGTCAGGAAATTTCCCACAGAAGTTCCCAAACTCCACCTTCCAGTGGCATAAAACTATTGCAATTACAGTGACCAAACATCCCCATCCTGAGAAGACCCAGTGTCAGGCAAATGTATCATTCCAGTAAAAGCAATTTGTTTATTGAGTCAACAGCTATTTAGGGCCACCCACTCTGTGCCAGGCAGTGACCAGGACGTGGTGAGCAGGACACAGGTGCTGCCCTCCTTGCCGGCTGTACATGCAAGCCTAGCAAATCCCAAGCCCATTCTAGGCCCCTGTAAAGTTCCTTCCCATAGACACATTCAGAAACAGGAAAAGGGGAAACATAATCTTCTCTTATTCCAGGCATTCTGATAAGGTTTGAAAAATATAGTTACGGCTCCAAAGTGGGTTTCCTGAAAACCTTTCTGGGATATATGAGCCCGCAGCACATCCAGTTCGTGCAACAAACTGAACACCTTTAGATTGTTGCTTTTTAAACATATGTCCTGTGGTGAAAATGGCATTGGTGTACATTACTGGCAACTGTGCAAAATGACGCAACCCTTCTATAAAGCAGGGGTTGGGGGCTGGGGGCGAATGTTCTTGACTGAAGCCTTCACACCCTCTGACCCACGTTTTGACTTCTGGGAATCTACCCACGGGAACGATCCAGACTATGGACACAGTTTTCTGGACAAAAAGAGTTCGCTGTGGCGACATTTACAGAAGAAGGAAGTCCAGGAAGATGGAAAGGGTGGTCACCCAATGAGATGTTCAGCACTCAGGGAATCCAGCAGAACTGGCCCGTGAAGAGTGGTCTGCTCAGCATAGACACATTTATTGCAGCATTATTCACAACCGTGAGGAGCTGGAAGCAAACATGCCCGGCAGACACAGGACAGTAAACAGATCTATAGCCCATCCACTCCATGGATTATGTAGCCATGAACATTCACATTTATGATGACAGCATCATAACATGGATAAATGCTTTATAGCATAGTAGTAAGTAAACACCCAGGGTGCAAAAGTGTATTCTACAATTACAGTTACATTATTTATTTATTTATTTTGTGGTATATGGGCCTCTCACTGTTGTGGCCTCTCCCATTGCGGAGCACAGGCTCCGGACACGCAGGCTCAACGGCCATGGCTCACGGGCCCAGCCGCTCCGCGGCACGTGGGATCCTCCCGGACCAGGGCACTAACCCGTGTCCCCTGCATCGGCAGGCGGACTCTCAACCACTGCGCCACCAGGGAAGCCCTACAGTTACATTATTTAAAAAAATGGAAGCAGAATGAGGATGGGGGGAGCGGAGATTGTGTTAAAATGCCAACATTGATTGCACTGGGGAGGTACCGCTGTGATGGACCCCTTGTCTCCCAGATAGTCTACAATGTGGCTATACTACTTCCATAATAAAATATATATATTTAAAAATAACCAAGTTCTGCTGAACCACTTCCCTTTCCTGAGTTTCTAATGTCAGTGCATAGAGATTTGTATCTCATTCAACTTCACTTGGTGGCACGAGCTTGGGCCTTGGAGCCCAAGACTTGAGGCTGAAGGTCAGCCTTGTCAATTACTTTACCTCTTTGACTCATTTCTAAATTTTATATCTATATACTTCCTGTAACTTTAAAATGAAAAAAAATAACACCAGTCTCACAGGGTTGCTATGAAGATTAAATGAGATGGTATAAATAACCACTTATGCATGTGTCCAAATTCGGTCCACAGATATATTTTATTTGGCCCACAGAGTATACTATAAACAATTTGCACCAATATTTACAACCCTTAGATTTTACATAAAGGTGTTACGGGTTGAACTGAGTCCCCCAAAAAAGATATGTTAAAGTCCTAACCCCCCAGTACTTCAGAATGTGACTTCAATTGGAAATAAGGTCATTGCAATAATATGAGGGCACACTGTAGTGGCGTGGACCCCTATGTGACTGGTGTCCCTATAAGAAGATAGCCACGAGATACAGAGACATACAGGGAAAATGGCACGTGACAACAAAAGTAGAGATTGTGGTTATGCAGCTTTTAGACAAGGAAAGCCAAAGATTGCCAGTAAATCACCAGAAGCTCAGACGAGGCAAGGAAGGATCCCCTACAGGTTTCAGAGGGAGCACGGCACTAACACCTTGATTTTAGACTTTTAGACTCCAAAACCTTGAGATAACACATTTCTGTTGTTCTAAGCTACCCAGTTTGTGGTACTTTGTTACAAAAGCCCTAGGAAACTAATGCATAAGGAGTCCCACTTCTCTTGAATGACTGGAATATCTGATACCACCTGGCTCACTTTCTTATAGCAGCTGATAGTCTGGGCCCAGTTTTCCACAGTCCCCACCACTCCCTATTGTCACCCTGACACGAAAGCCATATATCTGTGATCATTCAGTAAGACATCTGCACTGCTGTTTTCTTTATAGGAGAGAAATATTTCTCTACAACCATATCTCTACCCAAAGATAAACCACGAGGGGCATCTGGTTCAATAAAAAGGAGAACAGGCCCACAGCTTCATGGAAGTGAAAAATGTTTACGGGTATTAATGCAAACTAAGTCCTTTTTAAATACCAATTTGTTCTTTTACTTTCCAGCTTGGTCCCTGTGGGCATCCGAGTTTTCCAAACCCAGCTCTGCTCTCTTCACTGGACGTTTGGACACCATCTCTATAAAATGGGCAAAACCACATTTTCCAAAAAGAACGCATCCTGTATCATTCCAAAAAAGCCCAAAGCTCCTGAGTTTTCAAAACAGGATATAGATGTTATACACCAAGACTAAGTGTCTTTTAAATCCTTCAAAAGGTCTAAGTATTTAAGTTTTTAATTTGGGGTGAGCGTCCCCTGAGGCCTAAATACAGAATTCATCTGTAAATTTTCCATGAATAAATTACAGTAAGCAGCCCCACGTTGCTTTGAGAGGTAGTTATAACAGGTTTTTCACCATCGAATATGCAGAGATGTGAGTGTGTCTGCCTTTAGGGCTCCTCTATGGATTGCTCGCTTCTCCCCCTATGCCTGGACCATCCGCCCTGCAGACGCTGGCATGGAGCCAAAGCAGGGCAGCTGCG
This sequence comes from Orcinus orca, assembly GCF_937001465.1. Taxonomy (NCBI): domain Eukaryota; kingdom Metazoa; phylum Chordata; class Mammalia; order Artiodactyla; family Delphinidae; genus Orcinus; species Orcinus orca. The sequence goes on from NC_064562.1 coordinate 118,788,706, forward strand.
CCCTCGCACGCTCACCTTGGGTGGCTTCAGGCCCTTCCCACGATGTCTTCTGGAGCGCAAGAGCCGTTCTCTCTCCTAGAAGGAAACACAACTGTTGGGATTTTCAGCCAGCCGCACATCACATCCACCAACCCAGCTGACTTCAGAGGGCATAACTTACAATGCTGCTGTGCCTACCTGTCTGCACCAGGCCTGGGTCAGTCCAGGTTCTGAACACCCAAGGCATGGCTGCTTCTCAGAACTGACAGCTACAGAGCCATGCCGTTAACTGGACTTGGACCATCCCAGAAAAAATGCCAAGATGTGCCAGTCTTGTAAAACTCCAGCCTGTCTGTCTCTGGGGCTGTAAGCTATAAAACTTTAGGCAGTGTTGACTAGACATCAGCTGTCAGTGATCCCAGCAGAAAATAAAAAAGCTTGCAGCTTTGATCTCAGACGGAGCTGGGGCCAAGTCCCCATGGGGCCTCCTCCTGGTCAGGTGACACACCTCATTTCTCTGACTCTCAGGTTCTTCCTTTGCTATATGGACTGGAACACGCCCTTCAGAGACTGTGGGTACCTGTGGTTCTTGTCAGTAGAAATGGCACCCATCGAGTAGTAGCAGGAGTAGCAGCATTCTGCCCCAGATAAAACCAGTAAATTCTCTCCTTCCTAATCAAATGTTCCTATTCTCTTTGGCTGCCAGGAAACCCAGAGACAAATCTGGTGCTTGGCCACAGCCCATATGGTCCACCCATGTGTCCCTGCTGATCTTAACTGATGCTGCTATCTTCATTTTCTCTAGTCTTATCTGTTAATCTTCCTCTTTCAACTCTATCATTGTTTTGTTGAGTGTGTTTTTTTCATCTTATGTGGCATAAAGACTTTCGTGTAATGAAGCAAAGATGAATGGAAGGATAAATGATTAGATGATGGTTGGAATGAAGGTGGGATGGAGGGAAGAAGGGATGGGTGGAGGAAGGGGACGATGGGAAGATGGATGGAGGGATGGGAGGGAGGATGGATGGGTGAGTGGAAGGAGAGAAGGAAGGAGTAGAGATAGAGAGATAGGAAAGCAAAATGAATTGGACAATTACAGTCAAAGCCTTTTCTATAATTTTGATCACTGGCTTTTCTACTTTTTGAAGATCCACTAACGGAAGCATCACATACCCCCTTGGGCAAGCAGAACACACTTTGCTTCTAAGATGCAACTAAAGCTCACTATAGATGCTCCCTTCCTGGTTCCTAAGCTCCTTCCACAAAGAGGTGCAGAATTCTCTGGGTGTAACACTCCACCTACTTAAGACATACAACCCCCTTAATGATGCCCCGCACACACACACACACACACACACACACACACACACACACAGAGTCTTAACAAGTCCTTCAAATTCTGCTCTGATCACAAGGTTCCAGTTTTCAAGTTCACAGTCTGCAACAACTAGGCTAGAAGAAAAGAAAATAGATTTCTTGGGGACAGATCATGCCCACTCTGTAGAGGCCAGAAGGCTCTTTTTAAAAAACTGATGCTGCTTCTCAATGGCAGCAAACTAGGGATAAGATTTGAGAAAAAGAGTAGCCATGAAAACCACTCCCAGATACCAGTGATGTCATATAAACAAGTGGAGGCTGCTTTCTGGAAGAACAAAGGGGGAAGGTGCCCATCACCAGGAGGAGCTCTGTGAGATCCCACCCTGCCAGCAGCATCGCCCTGCAGCCCTGCTGCCATTCCCGGGGCCTGGGTCTCATGCGCCCCACGGAGGGCTGTCGCTCACGCTCATGCAGACATACCAGCGAGAGATCGTCGATGACATGCTGCTGCTCCAGCACCTGCAGGCGCAGGAACTCGATTTCCTGCTCGTCCCTCGTCAAACTGAGGTCATTCAAGGAAGTGTGCCTCTTCAGGGACGCCTGTGCCGACAGCTTCTCTTTCTGCAGCCAAGGGAAGAGAGGGCACTGCAGGGCCACTCATCCACAACACTTGATAGGAAGCCACGGTGCGCGTCAGGGCATGGAGTGTGGGCTTGGGGATATGGGATGGAAGAATGGAGGGAGGGATGAGAGCCCCCAGGTCGTCAAGCTGGAGGAGTGGACAGCTGCAGACCAGAGTCAGGCCCGAGGTGTGGCTGACTGTGCCCGACGCTGACAGGAAGGGCTGGGTGGGCACTGGGGTGGGGAGAGGTGGGTGTCTGCACCAAGCCTGGAAAGCTTGGTCGCTGGGGAAAGAGAGCACGGAACACATGGTAACGACACACACTCACACCTGGACCTGCCAGGGCGAGGGAGAAGGGTGTTCTGTCTCCCGGAGCCTCAGTCTTCTCAGCTGTAAAATGGGCATGACTGACACTAGTTTAGACAATGAACCTCAGAGTATTCCTTAAACCATCAACTGCAAGACACCACCCTGACCACAAAGACCAGTCATTCTTGTTGGAGCAAATAAAAGGCCCAAATTCAAAGCACTCAGAGCAAAATTGTAATCATTCACGTACTGAGCTTCGTCAGTGCACCGGGTTTTCTGTGAGAATGTTTTACGCCATCACTCATCCTCTCCTTAAACCCACAGCACTGATATTTTCCTTCCCAGTTCACAGATGAGGAAGCTGAGAGAATGAGGGCTGGGCCTAAGGACCCTGGGTGGAGACCCACTGTCTGACTGCCCCGGGCTCTCTGTCAGGCACAGATGCCCACAGTGCTGTGAACTGTGGAGAACAGAGGCAGGAGGGACGGGTGCAGACTGAGACCGCTCGGCAGGCTTCCTGGGGAAGGTGGGTAGGAGGTGGCCCCAGGGAACGTGTACGGTGAGGGCCAGGAGCTGGAGGAGCCCGGGCAGAGACAAGGCCTCCAAGACGATGACTTACCATCTCCACGTTTTCCCGCGTGAGATTCTTGATCTTCTCCTCCATCCTCTGGATGCTCTGCAGCAAGTCCTCGTTCTTCTTGTTCATTCGCTTGTTCTTCTCCACCAGGGGCTTCAGCTGGACCTCGGTCTCACGGGAGCGTTTCAGCTGCGGCCAGACAGAGAGGGCAGCAGCTGTAAGAGCCAACCTCAGAGGCCAGTGGAGATGCCCCCTGGCCTGGAGCTGCCGCTGCTTGGGACCACATCTCCTGGGTGGTGCAAACACCACGAAGAGCCCACAGACACCTGGCTTCCAAATGCAGGCTCCCACCTGAGCCTGAGAGGGCCTCGGGCAGGGCAACAGGAGGGGGTGCAGCCCAACACGGAGGCCCAGAGACCTCCCTCAGGTCGTCCCCGCCGGCAAGCGGCCTGAGCCTCTTCCACACTTCCTTTACCTCTGGGCATAACCCCCAGAGGTCATGGGTCACATGCATAAAGGTCATTCCAGCTACCTAGCTCCTCCTGGCCACCATTCCTCTCCAGGTAGAGACCTAGCCGAAAGCTCAACACTTTTCAGACAACAGACGATCCCTTGGCCCTGCTCAATGCCAGCCTCAATGCTCAGGGCTCCATCCAGCCCTGGAGCCACGCCCTGAGTCCTCTGAGCACAGTCCCTATGACTGACGAGGTGTCCTTCCAGTCTCTCTCATCCCATCAGCATCTGAGGAGCCCCTCTTGGGCCCGGGCCCTGTGCTGGGAGCTGGGTCAAAGGGATGACACGATGGGGTGACCGTCCAACAGACGAGAGAAGAGGACAAAGACGGTAACAGAGGTAAGAACACAGTGAGACAGGCGCCGGTGGACACGCCAGGCCGGGGAACCACACATCCAGGGGTTCAGAACGGACAAGAAGACGGCGCGTCGCTGAGTGCAGCGGGAGCAAGGAGTTTGCGGGATGGGCAGAGAAGGGGCGGGCATGGTGAGGTCTGATTTAGGGAGCTGAGAGCTCTGCCATTTGTTTCCACCTGCAGCCACACTCCTGCCGCACCCAGGGCTTTGAGGCAGGAGCACTCTGTGGTCAGGAATGCCTTCTAGAACAATCCATCACTCTGACTGCTGTGTGGAGGCCAGTCCAGCGAGACAGAGACATGAGAGATGACAGGGGAGGGGGAGGGGGAGCTGGGACTGGGAGGCTGCTCCATTAGAGGCACCCACTCTTTTTCCTTCTGAGTACAGTGTCCTCCGTGACATACACACTAGCTGCATGACCACGGCCGAGTTTTCAGCCTCAGTTCCCTCTTCTATAAGATGGGAATAATGGTAGTATCTGCCTCAGAGACTTGTTATGAGAACTAAATGCATAGTGAGAGTCTTCGCAGGGTCATTTTAATGGATGAAAATTATAAACAATTTAAAATATTTATCAGTATCACGACAATCACAAGAACCACTGCATCTATCAAGTACTCGCCATGTGTCCAAAACGATGTTCGGACCTTCCAGGCATCCCCTCTCATTTAGCCCTCACCACCACCCTAGGAGGGGGCCCATCCCCATCCCCATTCCACAGACAAAGAACCTGGCTACAAAGAGGTGGGGTGATGTACCACGTAGAAAGTGCCAGGACCAAGAACCAAACACGAGGGACTGACTGCACACCCCTGCTTTTGGTTACCAGGCTGTGAAAGTTAAGATAAAACACTGATGGTAGCCATTAAAGTATAACATGTACCTTGACTCATACATTGTACCTCTAGAAATCTATCCTGCGGAAATAAAGGTTCAAGTCGGTAAAGACGGAAATGCATCTTCTGTGAGGCACTGTTTACAACAGCAAGGAAACGCGCAACGGCCTAAATCTGCACCAGTAGAGGAATGGTTGAATAACCCATGGTTTGGCTACACAACAGAGTATGATGCAGCTGTTACAAAGACAAAGGTGGATCTCACGCATCTGGGGAGCGAAAAAAGCAAGCTGCGGGACAATATTACACAGGGAAAACGTCCCGTTTGTAACCACAGAACAATAAAAAAAGGCTCTTCGTGGGTGCCAAAATATTTGCATAAGCGTTAAAAACACGTGAGAATCACCTCGAACTGTTACCAGAAGTCACCCCATGATTTTAAGGTCCCAGTGCTGGCCAGCTTATTGATTCTTACTTCAAACACTTCAGAAGGTTTGCATTGTTTCAAGCAAGATATTTTTTTTTCTAATCCACTTAGTAAACTATTTTGCCTCTCATGAGGGATTTTTTTTTTTAAGCTCATGAATATTTAAATGAAAAGTGGAGACATAATATTAGATGTACAGTCTGATGAACACTATATAAAAATATGCCTTTAAAAATACTGGAAGGAAATGAATTTATTCTGATCCTGTTAAAATTGTGAAGAGGTGACACTTTTTAACACTTTTCATCTCCCATGTTTTTCAAATATATTGATACACTTACTTTCATAATAAAATTTAGAATAAAGAGAAATATTACGAGACACTTGTCAAGACATTTGCACGTGTTGACTACCACTACATAAAAATTAGGTTAATTGTTTATCCAGCAAACTTAAACATATTCAAGAAATTGCTATTCTTACTAGAGATTTATTTTTTTTAACCAGAAGTTCACATTCACTACTTTTAAAATTAGAAATATGTGAACTTTTATGCAAAAGAAAGTAAATAGATAAGCAAAAAATAAAAATTATCCATAATCACACCACCTAAAACAACTTCCAAAATCCAGGATGATGACAATGTATTTTTGTTCTGTAGACTGCTTTTATCATTTAATTCATCGTGAACGAATTTCTATGGCAAATAAATGTGACCTATAACATCATTCTTAATGACTGCACGAAACTCACTGCATAGATGTTCCATAATTATTTTGATCAATACTTAGGTGGGGCTTGGTTTTGTTTTGGTTCGGTTTTGGTTGCTACTATAAACAACACTGCAGTGAAAACCCTGTCCACACCCCTCACTGAACTTCTCTGATTGTCAGCTCAGGATAAATTCCTACAGAATCAAGGGCACTAACAGGTTTCCTCAACAAGCGAGTGTTAGATTTTTAATCAGGAAGAAATGAGAAGGAAAGTAGAGAAAAGCAGATGGCCTGTGCGTTAACTTCCTGTTTAGGGCGTGGTTTGTGGCCCCGGGGCTGCTTTCCTGCATCCCAAGGCGCCATCTGCCTCTTGGGGGCTGATTACCAGTTCATTCCTCTCGTCTGCCAAGAGGGTATTTCTGTCTTCCAGCTTCCGTATCACCGAATTCAGTTCAGCAATTTTTAGCTGAAATCGCCGCACATCTCGCTCGTCCATATGCTGATCCTAAAAAAGAAGCAAGATACAAACATACTTTGAAAAAGCTTAACTGAGTCAAAGCGCTCTGTGGACCCTTTGTGGAAAACTCTGAGGGCAAAGGTGAGCTCCTCACTAGGAGGACCATGCGCCATGCTGGGGCTCCCCCAAATCAAGCAACATGTGGAAAGACTTCATCTCAAAGGCGACAAGACCTCAAACCCTCCAGAGGCTGCCTGACATCTGAACGTGGTATCTGGGGACCTTCCCGTCCCAACCCCTGCCCGCCAAGCATCTCTGACAAAGGCACAATCACAGAGTTCCAGGACGCTCCTCAAGGGCAGGCACTGTGCCCACCTCACTCACCGCTGAGACGCCAGCACCTCACGTGGTGTCTGCACACAGCACACTCAACAGACACTTGAGTATTTAGTGAATGAATGAATGAGGGAATGAATGAATGAATGCAGCTTTGGCCTCCTCTGTGCCTGATAAGTACCAAGCTGTGGCCCCAGGTGCCCTCTCTGCTGGCTGAGCTCTCCTCATGGGCAGAGCTCTGCCTTTAAGTCATGTACTGATCTGACTGGGTCCCTTTCTGAGCTCTCACTGTATACTCGGCACTCATGTTTTCATTTCTTTTCAACTGAGCTCCACGTTTGGGGAGGAAGGGGTAAGGGAGGGAAGGAAGGACGCACAGATGGATGGGAGGGAAGGGGGAGGGGTGGGGGAAAGGCAGGCAGGCAGGCAAGTTCGCCAGAAGAATGACCAGTAGGAGGAAGGACAGGTAGGTGGTCAGCTCTGAGGCCCCAGTGCTTGCATGAGCCCCTCACCTGGACACCCATGAGCTCGGTCATGTCCCCTATGCCAGGTGGGAGCTCTCTCTTTGGACTACCGTGGTACCGCTCAGCCTCTCTGACCTGAACCAACTGCTCATCCAAAGCCTCTTTCTGAAGAAGCAGCTTCTGGGTCTGCCCAGTCTGCACACCGAGTTCCTTCTCCAAGGCCAGAATCACACGATCTTTTCCCTTGATCTCATCCATCTGGAAAGAGAAAGAATAAGCATTCAACTGTAGGGGCTCGTGACCAGGGAAAGCTCTCTTTTGCTGGCCTTAGGCCCAGGGAAAGGTTCAGCAGGTCCATGGACCTGGGGCAGCTGAACTCAGCAACACAGGACAGAGAGACACCATAGTGCACAGCCCAGGCCCTGCTCCGCCGTCACCACCCCCAGCACAGAGGAGCACAGAGCTGTGGGTTCAACGATGGTCAACCCAGACACTTACCCTCGAAACTGATCAGTGCTCGTGTCTCTCTCCCCTTAATGAAATAAAGTCAAATCCTGACCTGCCAGGGCCCTCCAGCCATCACCCCCTGGCCCTCCAGCAGCTCAGCTTCTTCACAGAGTTGGTCGTCCTCTCTCCCACTCCTGTCTGGCCACGTCCCCACCCCTCCAGTAAACGGCTCTTGCTAACGTCTCCAACGCTCTCCTGGCCTGCAAACTCACTGAACAATTTTCCATCCTCTCTCCTTCTCACCCCGTCTGACACTGTCGCCCACTCCAGCTACGTGAACTGCTCCCACCCTCACGCCCTCTGTGGGACTTCACTGTTTCCATCTTCTTCTCGCCCTGCCCTGGTCACCATCGAAATCTGTAGTTTCCAAGGCTTGGCTCTCTTCCCAGTCTGTATCCTCTCCTCAGCCAGCCGCATCCTCACCCATGCTAACTCCCCGTGTGCAGCTGACACTCCAACCTCCTCCCTCCGCCCTGACGTCTCTCAGGGTCCCGCGGTCAGAGAGCCGACTGGATGCTTCTGGGGCCTCCAAAGCACCTCAGCCTCCCCACATTCGAGCCTCAGCGTGAGCCCCAGCTCCCCCAGCCCAGCCTCGCCCCACATTCCCTAGAGGAAACCAAGCAGAAAGAAACTTACGGAGGAGGGAGCTTCTGCCCCGGGCCATACACTTCGATTGTTTCTGAACACAAAGCCAACAGCTGGGAAACTGCCCCAGTAAGGGTGCTATACTGGGGTGCCCCTCCCCTAAATCCATGTCCTTCCTACAACCTGAGAATGTGACCTCATTTGGAAATAGGGTCTTTGCGGATATAATTAGTTAAGATGAGGTCACAGTGGAGTCGGGTGGGCCCTAACGACTGGTGTCCTTATAAGAGGAGAGACACACAGGGAGAAGATGGAGGCAGAGACTGGAGTGATGTGGTCACAAGCCAAGGAACGCCTGGAGCCTCCAGAAGCCGGAAGAAGCAGGAAGGATCCTCCCCTATAGCCTTCAGAAAACATGGTCCTCTGACACCTTGATTTCAGACCTCTAGCTTCCAAAACTCTGAGTGAATAAATTTCTGTTGTTTAAGCCACCCAGTTCATGGTACTTTGTAACAGCAGCCCTAGGAAACTAATACAGGTGTTAAAAGAGAAAATTTCCCAAGTACTAGAGTTTCATTAATTGACAAAAACCATAAGAGTTTCGGCTACAGTGATTACTATCATCATGGGACTTAGGAATAAATTCTATTTGAGATAAGGTACATTAAAAAGTTCTGAAAAGAATACTAATGCTTTAGTAAGGATGGTTTCAACGAAATCTGGATAAAGTCTATATGATGTGGCTTTATTTAACACATACCTGTGAGTGCCCGCCACGAGCGGGCCTGTATGTAAGGCAGTGTAACGTGGATACTACCTTGATTACCCAACGTAAAGGTTAAAGCCAACTGATATAAAACAACGTGGCACAGAGGAAAAAGCACTGTGCATGGAGTAAAAAAGTATTAACTGGAGACTAATCCCCACTGGCAAGCTGTGTGACCTCTGGCAAGTCACTCAACCTCTCTAAGCTTCAGGCTCCTCACCTGTAAAATGGGGATGTAGGAACATCCACCTGGAAGGGGAGCTGTGAGGGCTGAAGGGTACAGCAGAGACAGGCAGGCTGCTTAGGAGCAAGGCCACTGGGTCCAGACTGCCTGGGTTCTAGCCCTGATGCCACCACTTATTGGCTCTGTCACCTCGGTTTAGTTACTTGATTTCTTCCTAAGCCTCAGTTTTCCATCTGTGAAATGGGGCTAATAATAGGGATGTTTTGAGGATGAAATACATTAACACATAAAAACTGCCTGGCACGCAGTAGGCATAAAATAAACATTAGCTCTAATTATAATTGCTGCATGTACATAGTAGGTCTCAATAAATAGTAGTTCCTGTCTTTCCTAGACTTTTGTTTCCATTAGGTGTGCAAATATTGAGGAAATGAATGAATGAATATTGCAGTTGTTTGAATTGTGGTTCCTAAACAGACATGTCCACATCCTAACTTCAGATATCTGTGAATGGGACCTTTTTTGGGAAAACGGTCTTTGCAGGCGTAATTAAGGATCTTAAGATGAGGAAATCGTCCTGGATTAACTGGCTGGGTCCTAAATCCAATGACAAGTGTCTTCATAGGACAAAGAGAAGACGCAGACCAAAGAAAAAAAACAGAGGGGAGGCCATTGCTGACTTAAAAAAAAAAGCACAATGTGAGAGTTGCGAGTTAAGTTTTATTGGGGGCAAAATGAGGACCGCAGCCCAGGAGACAGCGTTTCAGGCAACTCTGAGAAACTGCTCGGAGGAGGCGAGGGGAGGAGCCAGGATATAGAGGAGTTTTTGCGACAAAGGCAAAGTAGTAGGGAACGTCAAAAGATGATTGTTAATTAAAGAAAACCAGATATCTCAAGTAAAGGAATTTAGTGCTTTCCTATGTATGGGAAGATGCAAGAGTCTGGGCTCACTGAAATCATTCCTTTGATATGCACCTCAGCTACCTGGGGCCAGTATCCTGTATTTTCACACCCTGAGTTTCCTCAGGGCTCACCGCTGCAGGGAGTGGCTGCAGTCTGAGGGCTGCTAGATGGCAGGTATTCTTGTCAGCCTTGAGTTTCCTCAGAGCTCACCGGCTCACGTTGAAGGGCTGCAGTCATTGATGACTGTGACATCCTTTGTTTATTGGTATGGCAGGAAATATTCCATTTATCACCATGTAAGAGGGAGGCAGAGATTGGAGTGGTGCAGCCACAGGCCCAGGAACTCTTGGAGCCATCAGAAGCTGTAAGGGCAAGGACGGGTCTTCCCCGAGAGCCTTCAGTGGGGCACAGCCCAGCTGACACCTTGAGTTTGGACTTCTGGAGTCCAGAGCAGTGAGAGAGTAAACTTCCGTTGTTTTAAGCCACTGAGTTTGTGGCCATTTGTTAAGGCAGCCCCAGGAAACTAATACAAATGCCCTTCTCACTCATCACACTCTCAGAGGGTAACAAACTAAAGCTGATTGTAACTTGAAACATCGCTACAGCAGAGAATGCTAGTTAGGAGCCCTGCCCTGAGGGCAGACAGAAGCTAGCTCAAATCCCCGCCCCTACCTGCTGTGTGACTCTGGGCAGACTGGGCCACCCCTCTTAGCCTCAGCTTCGGTAATGTGGGGACACTGAGAACACCCCGTCCAACTGGGGGGAGACTTCAACCACGGGAAGAATTTAGCACAGAGCCTGGCATCTTACAAGCACACAATCAATGTTAGCGGCCACTAGTAATCTACTTTAGCTCCTGCATAACAGAAGGCTATCTGATTTAAACAGCAGACCATGAAAAACTTACAAAATACAGTTTACAGAAGGCAGCAAATGGTACCCCCAACCTCCAGACTGAGGCTTTCAAGCAAAGTCCCAGAGCTCTGACAAGCTCTTTGAGTGGCCTTTCTTTAGAAGAAAAAAGGATACTCCCCAACCACCTCCCCATGACAGTTTCCTGGAACTCCAGCCAAGGGTGTGCCCGGTGCAGCTTCTCCTGCAGCAGCTGCAGAATGTGCCTGCTGCTCCCCCTGGTGGCGGTCACCCGCAGCTCCCCGCTCTTCAGAGCCGGAGGTGGGAACACCTCCCCGCTGTAGGGAAGAGCACTTGATGATGCAGAAAACACTGTTGCCACTGCAGGGTTCAATCCAGAAGCAATGTGAACCAGTGAAAGTTCATTAATTGAAACCACTTAAACATGCTTTAATTAATTCAACAAATACTGAATTGAGTGCCATCAGCAGGTGCTGGGAAACACTGATGAGCAAAACAGAGTCCCCGCCCTCAGAGCTTCCATTCCAGAGGGGAGGGTAGCTGAAAACAGAATAAAAAAGTCAACATGGAGTAGATCAGAGCATGATTAATGCTAGGAGAAAAAGATAAATCGAGGGGAATCAGTGGTGCCAGTTGGGGAGGTGTTACAAGTTAACAGGTAGGGCTCCAGTCCGTCCCCCTCAGCATCCCAGCTGCACACTCCTGGCTTTGCACTGGAGCCCAGAAGCGCTGTCTCCACCACTGCATTACACTAGTTCCTCCCACAAGAAAGAACAGCATCTTAAGCAAGACATCTCTGGAAATCCAAATTCTCAGCCTGGAAGAGCACAGATTCCCCATTTATCCTAGAAAATGAGCAGAGGACTTACACCCCATCATGTGGGAAAGGTTCCCAGAAAACAGTCTCCACTAGTGGAGATGGCATCCAGGAATGGATGGACAATGTGGAATAGATTGTGGAGCCAACATTTTCTAGGTTGTCACATTTCCCCAGCCAGAGTCCTGAGGCTGCAGAGGTCAGGAGACCTGCCAGCTCACACAGCTACTCTCACTATTTGTCGACTCTGGTCTGGCCCCCAGGCTGGGCCCTTAGTGATCTTGCCCCCTGCCCTGAGGACCTGAGGCAGTGTAAACCTCTGACAATGAGCTTCTCAAGCTTCCCCAAACCCCAACACCTGAGTGTGCTGGACATTCCTGGGTTGCCTCCCAGCATCCATTTCCCCTTCTCCCACACTCCCACTCTCACCATGTGGTTCAGGAGAGGGGTGGGGCTGAAATCACTCCAAGTTCCCAGGGCAGGCCCTGATTGGCTCACATCACCTGCATGGCTCTGCCACCTAATAGTAACTGGTTCAGGGGTGGATACATGACCCAATCAGAGCCAACAGGCCTGAAGAGGGTGTTGCTAGGCCCCTCCTGTTTCTCCTTAGGAGCTAAGAAAGAGCTTCTCTCACACCCCAGTGTTCACTGCAGCACTATTTACAATAGCTAGGACATGGAAGCAGCCTAAATGTCCTTTGACAGAGGTATGGATAAAGAAGATGTGGTACATATATACAATGGAATATTACTCAGCCATTAAAAGGAATGAAATAATGTCATTTGCAGTGACATGGATGGATCTAGAGATTGTCATACTGAGTGAAGTAAGTCAGACAGAGAAAGACAAATATATGATATCACTTATATGTGGAATCTAAAAAAAATGGTACAAATGATCTTATTTACAAAACAGAAATAGAGTCACAGATGTAGAAAATAAACTTATGGTTACCAAGGGGGAAAGGGGGGGAGGGATAACTTGGGAGATTGGGATTGACATATACACACTACTATATATAAAATAGATAACTAATAACAACCTACTGTATAGCACAGAGAACTCTACTCAATACTCTGTAATGACCTATATGGGAAAAGAATCTAAGAAAGAGTGGATATATGTATATGTATAACAGCTTCACTTTGCTGTAGAGCAGAAACTAACACAACATTGTAAATCAACTGGGCTGTTTCCTGTGAGGATGTGGGGTCTGGCACAGTGGTGGCATCTCACCAGCACACTGAGAGCTCAGAGCCTGAGAATGATGCATCAGGGGACACAGCAGAGCCTGGGAAACCTGGGTCCGGGGTGACATCATTAGTGCCACTGGGGCTATGCCTGAGGCTAGTCCTGCTACTTCAGTCATGAGAGCCGGCAGACTCATGGTTTAAGCTAGTGTGAGGTGGAATTTCTGTCCCTTGCAACCATAAGATTCTAGCTGACATACAGTTAGGGAAAGAACAACAGTCTGGATGACGTCTATCACTTTTTACTTACGTGCTAGTGTGAGCTCAGGACTACACTGGTACCTAAGAGACACTCTCTCTCTCAGTCTTCAAAAGACCCTCAAAGTAGACATTATTTACTCCATCTTACAGATAAGCTTGAGGCCCTGAGAGGTGAATGTGCCCACACACTAGTCAGAAGCAGATCCATGATTCAGACTCGGGTCAGCCCCTGCAAAGCCCTCACTATGCCCTTTCTCAGCCCCAGAGGCACAGAATCTAAGCATTTCTCAGCAGTCACATCCATCAGGACACTCGTCTCAGTGAAAACCTCAGTTTAGTCAGCTCCCAACGAACCCACCAATTTGTGAATAAATGTTAGTTCCACTTCATTTGCAAAGTTTGGAGCATCAAAGAATGAAAAAGAAGCTGCTACCCCAAGATCCATTCTCGTCTCCTCCTTGGTACCTGTAGTTGGGTGAATGGTGTCCCCCTCAAATTTCATGTCTATTAGGAAAATCAGAATGTGATCCTATTAGAAATAGGGTCTTTACAGATATAACTAAGATGAAATCATAACAGATGGCGGTGGGCCCTAGATCCAGTAACTGGTGTCCTTATAAGAAGACGACAAGACACAGCCACGTGGGGAAGAGAAGGCCATGTGGAGGCAGAGGCTGGAGTCATGCAGCTGCAAGCCGAGGAACACCAAGGATTCCCGGCAACCACCCAAGCCTGGAAGAGGCAAACAAAAGGTTCTTCCCTGGAGCCCTCAGAGGGGCACAGCCCTGCTGACACCTTGTTTTCAGACTTCTAGACTCCAGAGCTGCGAGAGAATAAATTCCTGTTGTTATAAGCCATGGAGTTTGTTATAGCAGCCCTAGGAAATGAACAGAGTGCCATACCAGGATTTATTAGGAGCTGCCATGCATTTCCCAGCTCCCCTTGCAGCTGGGTGAGGCTGAGCAAGTAACTTCCGGCCAAAGAGACGGAAGTGGAGGTATATAGAACCTCCAGAAAGAAAAGTGCTTTTAAATGAAGACCATACCCTCCTTCATCTGCCCTCCTATTGCCAACCTGGGATGCAGATGTGATGGCTGGCACTCCATGGCATGAGGGGCCATGAGGACCATGGCCACATCCCAGAGCCCCTTCTGAGAGAAGAGGTAAGAGGCCCTGTGGCCTACCCTACTCTGTGGAGCACTTTACAGATTTTGTATATGAAAGAGAAATAACTTCCAGATTTTAAGCCCCTGTGTATTGGGGGGAGTCTTCTCAGACCTAATCCTAACTGGTCTAAAGAATGTGTCCAATAGCCCCACGTTGACCATAATTGCCTTTTCTTCTTGACTGTTTCTTAAGAGGCATGTTAAATGTGTAAGTGGAAGCCTGGAAGCCTTTTGCATTTCTAATCCAATCCAGCTGACAAAGAAACAAAACGCAGGCCACTTTCTGAACACATTGCCAAGAGGCCTGTCTGACAAGGGACATTTATCAAATGCGTGGAGAACTGGAGAAATAGACATTTATTCTTTTCACTCTATTCTCCTAAGTGGCCCCCACACACTGAGACTACCTGAGCTGGGGATACTTCTGTTTGGCACTGAAATGGAAACAGACACCAAGTCCTTGGTTCGTTTTAAATTAAGCTCAGTCTGTCTCTTGTGCAAATACTTGTTTTTTCCCCATTTTATTTACCTTAAATATACATTTCCTGTAACAGAGGAACATATTTTACATGTCTCCTATTACACAATCTACAAGCTGCGGATAGATGCTTTAGTTAACTTAATTCTCGTAATGCGGTAACAGATACGTGATTATTTCTCCTTTTGTAGGTGAGGCACCAGAGGCTTAGGGACCGTAAGCAACTTGCTTGGGCTCACACAGCTAACGAGTGAGGGAGTCTGGATTCACACCCAGAAGAGACTTTCTCCAAAGCCTTCTCTTCCTATTATGTGATAACGCCGCCCCTACACACACAAAGGGAAAAGGGGCTGGGGAATACTTCTGAGAACTTAGTATCGGTATGTGCTTAGATTTTCTATACATTAGACATTTAAAATCAGTGCATCTCTTCTGCCATTCTCGGTACTGGCTTGTTAAGCTGTGAACTGATGCTCTGTCACTGACTGGTGACCAGTCTAGGATGGACAGCTGGACCAGGGCTCCAAAAAGAACACCTGGTCCTTCTGCCTCCAGTCCTTAAATTTCTTAGGTGTCTTCCAGAGACAGGAGAGACCTGTCAAAGCTTCCATTCCACGCCCAGGATGGCAGGGGCTTTGTTGGAACCCCAGGGTCTAGAACCATACCTGGAGCACAGTGGGTCCCCAAAACTCGGCATTTACTGCTCCGTGAGGGAGGACTGGGGCACTTGCTTGTGGAGAGGACACGGCGCATGCGTCATGGAAGGATGGGCTGCGTGTGTGCGGAAGGAGGGCTTGCATGTGTGCAGGGAGGACAAGTTGCTTGTGCGTAAGAGGGAGCAGGGTGCGTGTGTGCAGGGAGGATTGGCTGCGTGTGTGCAGGAGGGCTTGCATGTGTGCAGGGAGGATGGGCTGCGTGTGCGGAAGGTCAGGTACGCACTCGAGCCGGTGGGGGGGAGAGGGCAGCGCACTTACCAGCCGGCGGATGTCGCGCTCGCACTCGCGCTTGATGCGGTGCACCTCGTCCTGGTGCGCCTGGTAGGCAGCGCGCAGGTCGGCCGCCTTGGCCTTGTCGGCCTGCATGCAGTTGCTGAGTGCCTCCTCCGCCTGCTTGCGTGCCGCCTTGAGCTCCAGGATCTCCTGCTGCAGCCGCAGGCGCTCGCCGTCGAAGGCCCTGCGCGCCTCTTCACGCGCCTCGGCCAGCAGCGCCGTCTTGACCTTGTCGGCTGCACCATCGCGCAGCACGTTCAGCGTGGCCTGCAGCCGCTGCAGCTCACCCTCCTTGATCTTGGCCGTGCGCGCTGCCTCCTGCTCGTGCTGGCGGATAAGCACCTCGCGCAGCGCCTGCAGCTCCTTGGTCTTCTCCTCGTGCAGCTTGGCCCTGAGCTCCGAGATGTAGGCCGTGTGTCGCCGCTGCTCCTGCTCGCGCTCCAGCTTGGCCTCCTGCAGCCGCTCGCGCAGTTTGCCCACCTGCAGCCGTGGGGGGAGAGCCAGTCAGGGTCCGGGCTGGGGGAGCCAGCCAAGCCTGCCGCCACCTCCCCGTGTCCCTTCGTGTGTGACAGGCCCCTGAGACCCTCCCCCGGTCCCCGCTCTCCAGTTCCCCCTCCTGCCACCTCCATCAGTCCCACGCAGAGTCTTCCCTACTATTTTGTTGAGATGTTCCCAGCCGTGGAAAAACATCTGAGGGTGTTGGAGAGGAGAGTAAGGCTTTAACATCCCTTCCAATTTGGAGATTTACGAGGAAGGACAGTTTATCAGTCACAAAATATGCCACGCAGAAATCATCTGTCTCATCAGAGCAGAACAGATTGTAAACCAGAAACACATTTCCAGTGCCCATGCCCTGAACTCTGGAGTTAGAGGAGGCCGAGCAGGTGGACGTAGAGAGGGGCAGGGGTGGAGGTGCCCTCACTGCTGAGTGGCTCTCCTGCCCGGGCTGGGGGCTTCTGTGACCCTCCCCCCCACATGAAGCTCTCACAGCAGCCAGGAAGGAGGTAACTGCTTTGCCACAAGGCAGCCGAGCATCAGAGATGCGCCGCTGGTGACCTGCCTGGGATGAGGGGCTGCCAAGGGGCAGAGCCAGGCTTCACCCCCAGGAGCCCGGCCCCAGGGCCAGTGCTCTGCGGGTGCCAGGCTGCTAACCCCACCAGAAGGTATTCGTCTATTCAGCAAAAAAAAACATTATTTGTAAAATATGCCAAGGGAGTGTCTTCTTCAAACACTCCAAAAGGCTTTATTCGATCTTTTTATTTCAAATATCACACAATTACACACATTCCACAGGAACCCATTCGTTTTCTAAATTACAGCAATCTCCGAAGAACAGAAACCAATGTGTCTCTCATGGATGAGCTGCTTCCAAGGTGGCAACATTTCCCCCAGACCACAGTCTACAGAACACCAACATGCTGAAATTAATTTTAGGTGAGGAGTTTTACGATGTCACTCGGGTTGATAAATCCTTACTCATAACATCAGGGAAAGGAGCAAATAAACCTGGCCAGGCAAAGATACAAGATCAATGTCTCCTTACATCAAACACGCATAATCACAGAAATAAAACAAGGACCGGACCTGTCAGAGGGCTCATCTCACCCAAGAGCTAGAATTGGCCTCTTCCTAAGGGGTTGAGTGCCAGGAAGCCAGAACTTTAAATATTTAACATGATCTCCCCAGGGAGGAACTAAATGCTTTTGGCATTCTCCTTCTAAGGAGGCAACACTGTTCTAACTTTCTGGGATGCTGACGGTGATTTGAAGTCAAAGGGATGGGATCTTGTCGGAATCCGAATCTGCACTGACGAGTGCATTTCCCTCTGCAAACTACTTAACCTCGAGATGGTTAATGTTACGTGTCAACTGGGCAGGGCTGTGGCACCAGGTCATTCGGCCAAACACCAGTCTAGATGTTGCTGTGAAGGAATTTTTAAGGATGTGATTAACATTTAAATCAGTAGACCTGGAGTAAAGCAGATGACCCTGTATAATGTGGGTGGGCCTCACCAAGTCAGTTGAAGACCTTCAGAGAAAAGACTGAGGTCCCCCAATGAGGAAGGAATTCTGCCTCATCACTGTGAGATCAACGCTCCCTCGAATTTCCAGCCTATCTGCCCCGCCGATTTCAGATTTGTCAGCCTCCACGACCATGTGAGCCACCTTCTTGAAAAACACCGAATCCCCCTCCATCTCTCTCTCCTACTGGTTCTTCTTCTCTCTGAAGAACCCTGACTATACAGACCTCCCAGAGCTTCCTGACCCTTCCCTGGGAAACAAGGCTACCAACAGCTGCCCCTCAAAGACTGTTGGGAGGAGGAAAGCTGAAAGCGGATGAGCGGATAAAGGGGAGTTTGGTCCCAGGCAGTAAAGGAAGGAGGAATGTGGCCAGCGTGAGCAGAGGCGTGTGCAGGGCAGCCTGGGTGAGGCCGGGCCTGCCCCTGGGAGGGGCAGAGGGGGCCAGCTGAGATGGGCCAGGTGACACCCGTGTGTAGGGCAGGGAGGCTAACAGTGGATGGGCTGCGGGAGAAGGCCCTGCTGGGTCCCACCAGCTCTGCCTAGAAAAGCTGAGGGCCGAGCCCAGGCGCCATGAGCCAGGTGTGGCACAGTGAGGCGGGGGTGGCCCCTGGTGGGCACAGAGCACCCGCTCCTTACTCCATTGAGTGGAGCAGGTCTACGAAAGTCATGTGCCACTTGACTCGCCAGCTGCCTCCAAGCTGTGCCCCGCCCCCAAGTCCAGAGGTGCAGCAGGAGAGAGGGGCCCTTACCAGCCTTGCCTCAGCGCCTGGGCTCTAAATGTGGCAAGAGCAAAGTGACCAACAAAGGGCAGGCATCTAGGTGGGAGGGGCTGGCCTGGAGAACTCTGTGGCAGCACCGCCAGTGCCCGTGGGCACAGTGAAGTCAGCCTCCACTTGGCTCCTTCCCCAACTCCTCAGCCCATCTGTCAGCGCCGGGTCTCCACTTCCAGGCCTAGACCACTTTTCCCCGTTCCCTGCGACCACCCTGGTCCAAGCCAGAGGCAGCAGCCCTCTGCCAGACCGTGGCAGTCACCTTCTCACCCATCGCCCTGCCTCTGCCCCCGCACACTCGCCCTTTAGTCCTTCCCAGCAGCCAGCATAGGCCTCTGAACACACACGTTAGAAGGTTTCCCTCTACTTCCCTCTGAATCCACGGGGTGAGGGTTAACCGTTCTGAAACCACTAGAGTGCTGAATAACTAAGTAAATGGGTGGTGGGGTCAGGCCCTCCCCGCTGGAGGGAGGACGGATGAGCGAGGGGAGAAGGCCAGAGGATCCAGGTGCTAGTGGATTAGCCTGGGGACATCGGTAAGAACTCATGTTTAACTTAATATACATATAGATGCTACATTTAGAAATATTTTAGATATGTACACATACACGGTTAGTATATACGCATACACCTCCTTGCTCTGTCAGCTAAGCCTAGAAGCAACGACATGCCAGCAGTGGTGAGCACACCCAGTGCCCAGATCCTGGTTTCTCATGCCATTCTCTAATAAGTGGGACCAGGGCTCCTTGGAGAAATGAGTGGCTCTAGGACTGGGGCAGGGAATATACAAGACGAACCTGGAGCACCTTACAGGACTGGAAAGTAAGGGTGTACCCAAGAATAAATTAATAAATAAATGCCACAATGATGGGGTGCAAAGGAACACAGGGGTCAACTGAAAGAGATTCCCGTGGCCAAAGCTAGAACAGTCTGAGCAACAAAATAAAGTACTTTTGGATTATAAGCCGAAGTGTAAAATAGTGTTCATAGTGATATAAATGACTGAACTGATACACGTAAAAATACGAAAGAAAACCAAAAACACCCTCGAGGGCTCTGTGGCATCCAGCATACGAGCCCACGTCCTCCCCGGCCCACAGGACTGACCCCGGCTGATGGCTCTCCGGTCCTCCTCCCTGACCACCCAGCTCAAGCCACGTCCCTGGCTGCTGCACCTCAGACACGCAGGCACCTTCCCGCCTGCGGCCTTTCCCCAAGCCGGCCCTTCTGCCTGGAATGCTCCCAGCCAGGCCTCTGCAGGACCTGCCCTCCCACCCCCTGCAGCACCCCTTTGCTGACCACCTCCCAAAAGAGCCACCCCCACTGCAGCCCCACGACTCTCCACCAGCTTCTGCTGCCTTACTTTCTTGGCACTTTTCACTATGGAATAAATATTACACGTTAATCTCCTGGCCTTCGTTCCCTGCCTCCCCCATTAGATACTAGCTCCAGGAGAGGACCTCCAGGGCAACCCAGCTTCTGGGACACAACATGGCACACAGTAGGTGCTCAATAACTAGCCACGGACTGAGCAAAGGAAAGAATGAAAGGCTGAGGGGCCTGGCAGTTTTGTAAAGAATGAATGACAGCATCCACTCCCTGGGGCATGAGGGTGACCGCGGTTCTGGGGCACTGGCCTTCCCCCTGCCCCCACGTGGGTGCCGGCTCCTAGGCTAGCTGGTCCCTCTGCCTGGTCCCTGTGCCTCACCTTCCCTCCATTCTCCAGGAGACCTGGAAGGCTTCCCCGACTGGGTCAGGGCCTCCCCTGGGCTCCCAGAGCCCTGCATTATTCCCTCCATCACCACACACATCACACCCAAATTCCAACTCTCCCGGCCTACCCACTGCAGCCGGCAGCCCCTGCAGGGCAAGATGAAGCCTGATTCACTTCTGTAGCTGGACTAGTCCCTGGCCCAGTGTAGATCCAGACCAGGGTGGGCTGCTCATTGCAAGAACGAATGAATCACCAGCTCGGTGAGCGCTGGGCAGCAGCCGGAACCTTCATGGCCTGGCTTGGGCCCATGTGCTGACCACTGCCCTCTCTGCCCCCACCCACTCCAGGCCATGGGCCTCAACAAGTCAGGGTCTCTGCCCCAGTGGCCTTGGCACCCTGATTGGTGCTGCGCATACTCCCAGGTGATGCCAGACACTTGGAACGGTGTGAGCCCTGCTACCTTTTGGGCCAGCCAGCAAAATCCTTCAGAGCCAGCTCCAGACCACCCCTGCAAAGCTTTCTCGGGCCACTCTGACCATTGCATGGCTTCCTAAAATCTCTGGTGCAACATGCCAAGTACTGTCATCCGGCTAGCTCCCTGAGTATCTGAGCACCCAGCCTGCCTGAGGGCGGGCCGTTTCTGAGTCACTTCCAAACGCCCAGCACAGGCCCAGAGCACAGGCACGGGGCGGGGGGCTGGGGGCTCAATGAATGTGTGGATGAACCAACAGGTAAGTTCCCCACATGCCCTCGCCCTGCGGTGTTCAATGGGGACTCCTCTGCTAAAGTAACAACACTATAAATACATCAGCAACAGTTATCATGAGATCATATAGAAACAGCAGTTAAACGCAATCACAAAGTTTACACTTATGTTTCTCATACCAGCCAGTAAGCACATTGCTGAATTCTCTGAGAACAGAAACTCTCCCAGTGGCGGCCTGGATAAGCCCCCCGGCAGGGCCATGGGGTGGCTGGACTGAGCAAACGGGCAGCCAGGGCACGTAGAGGCAGGAGGTGCCTGGGGAGGCACAGACTGGGTTTCTTGTAGGCCTGGCTTCCAACCCAGTGCCAACACCTGTGTGATCTGTGACTGTGCACACCTGCTGTGATGGGCTGAACTGTGTCCCCCCAAATTCCTGAGTGGCCGTCCTAACCCCCAGACCCTCAGAATGTGACTGTATTTGGAGACAGTCTTAAAAGAGGTTACTAAGTTAAATGAGGTCATGGGGGTGGGTCCTGATTCAATACAACTGGTGCCCTGACAAGAAGAGATTAGGACACAGACACACACAGAGAAGAGCATGTGAGGACACAGGGAGAGGGCGGCCGTCTATAAGCCAAGGAGAGAGGCCTCAGGAAAAACCAACCCTGCCCACCCCTTGATCTCAGACTCCCAGCCTCCAGGACTGTGAGGAAATAAATCTCTGTTGTTGAACCCCTACCCTGGTCTGTGGTACTTTGTTACAGCAGCCCAGCCACCTCTCCTCTCCAACCCTCAGTTTGCCCACCTATAAAGTGGGGAAAGCCACATCTGACCTCACAGGTCACTATGAGGGTCAGGAGGCCCTCAAAGGTACCTGGTGTGGCCTGTGTAGCAGACACGTGTCTGCCAACCGCTGAGTAACTACATGTGACAGGCAGTGCCCAGGCTCCGGATATGACTCTCTCGTTTATTCCTTAAAGAACCCAGGGAAGCAGACACATCAGATGTTCCCATTTAACAGATAGGGAAACTGAGGCATAAGGCAGCTACCGGGCTTGCCCCAAGGCCTCAAGGCGAGTTAGGTGGTGGAGGTGGGACGGAGACCTGGCCGAATGACGTTGGCTGTGCGGCTTTCCCCATAACCACAGCTGCTGCTGCTACTGCCTGGTCAGCCCCTCTAGGCCCAGCTGTGCAGCTGACAACCCAGGGGATCCTGGCAGGCAAATCCTTCCTGAGCTGGACAGGATGTGGACAGGCTGGCACCACCAGCAACTGTGCTGAAACACCTTGGCTGCACTGGCCCTGGAACTCTGAGTGTCTGGGGATGGGAGGCAGCACATGTGTCCCCAAGCTCCAGGAGCCCAGTCTTCATCGCCCCAGGTCGGGGGCTCTGCCTCTGGTCTCCATGTAGCTGTCTTGAGCTGGGGTCAGAGCCAAGGACCAAGCCCCAGCCCCCTCCCCACCCGGGAGATGGACCCCGCTCAGCACTGCAGCTCTCAACCAGACACCTGCTGCCATCCCCCAAACAGTCCCTCCCCTCCCTCAGGTGCTCTGGGCAGGGCCGGAGGGTACCTGCACGGCTTGGGGTATAAGGCCAGCCCCTCCGTCGGGCCCCCCAGGAGCAAGCCCTAACCCCGTCCTCCTTCTCTTCTCACACGAATGGCGGCTCCATCCTGCTAGGAGAGCACCTCAACCCCGCCTGCTTCTGCCCTCAAACCACCCAGTCAGAACCACACCAACAAGGAGGACTGGGGCAGCGCCCAGGCACCGGATGGGCTTTTCTTGCTTACATTACCTAAGATCTTTAAGACAACCTTAAACTGGGTGGTTATCGTGATGCCATGTTACACGTGAGAAAACGGAGGTTCAGAGGCTTTATGTCACTTGTCTAAGATCGTGAAGCCAGTCGGGGGTCAAGGTGAGGTCTGAAGCCAGGTCTGCATGATTAGGAAGCCTGGGCTCCTCCCACTGTGACTGGCTCCATCACGCCGACACTTTGATTGGCACCCAACGGGGCATCGTACTGACTGGCTCCAAAGCTCATACCTGCCTTACGAGAGCAAAACAGCTCCCATCACAGAGCCAGGCTCCAAATCAAGCCCTTTATGTCAGGGGTCCCCAACCCCCAGGCCGTGGACCGGTACCGGTCCGCAGCCTGTTAGGAACCGGGCCGCACAGCAGGAGGTGAGCGGCGGGCGAGCGAGCGAAGCTTCAGCTGGCGCTCCCCGTGGCGGCTCCCCACTGCTCGCGTTACCGCCTGTACCCTACCCCTGACCCTGTCCATGCAAAACCCGTCTTCCACGAAACCGGTCCCTGGTGCCAGAAAGGTTGGGGACCGCTGCTTTACGTATTGATATACGTATTTACATCCTTACTCCTGCCCACTGGCCCATCAGGTAGTACTGTTATGATCCCATCTTGCAGGTGAGGGAAATTACGGTGTGGAGAGTGAAGTACCTTGTCCGAGATCAGAGCCAAATGTCGGGGAGGGTCGGTGGGGGATGGGTAGCGGACAGGATTCGCATCCAGGTGGTCTCTGTACCACCACTGATGTTATACCCATTTTAAAGTGAGGCAAGCTGAGGCTCAGAGAGGTGGAGCGCCCAACCCCACCCCAGCCCTGGGACACACCCTTCACACTTCCCTCGGGGGCAGTCTGTCCCCCGGGAGTTCACAGCCCACCCCTCACTTGAGCCAGGAGGCCCTTGTCCCTCCCACCTTGCTCTTTTCCTGCTGGAACTCGATCTGAACGCTGGTCAACTTGGCCCGCAGCTCCTCGTTGGCCATCTGCACCGCGTCCACCTCCATCTCAGGCTTCTCGCCCTTGCTCCGGCCTTTCTTAGACATGCTTCCTCTCAGGTTGAGACGCTGAGATCCTGTGTTCACTCCCGCCAGCCAGCAGGCGCCGCTCCCAGCTCCACCGCGCTAATCAGTCTCACAGGGCTCAGCTCCCCCTGTGCGTAAACCACCATCACTTGGGATCCTGGGGGAGGAAGGAAGCCAGGTCAGCAGAGAGAGAGGGGCCGGTGCCCCCTCGCCTGGGGCACGCAAACACGATGGCAGGCAGCGTTTGCTGAGGCCTCCCTCCCTGATCCGGGCACCTACTCACCCCGAAGATGCCCCACCATTCACAACACTGACCTAGGGCTTCTCCAACAGGGGCCGCATCAGAATCACTCGGAAGCTTGTTAAGACGGAGTCCTGGGCCCACCCCCAGGAATCTGATTTGCATGTCTCCCAGGTGACCACCCCTCATTGAGTGGCTCTGTCTGGTCCAGTCCTGGCCTCATCAAGATGAGACCATGCCATCTAAGCAACTATAGACCTCGATCTGCAAGTGTGACTGGGCCTCAGTCACCCTGGTGCTTGATTCAAAGGCAGGATTCTGGGGGACCACAGAGCTCAAAGCTTGAGGCCTGTGGGGAGGGGCCCGGGGGACCTGGATGTCTCATCCACACACCCAGGTGATTCAGGAGCAGAGTCTAAGGACCGCACTCTGAAAACTGGGCTTTTAGACTCCCTAAAGGTTAGTGGTTCCCTCCCCACCCCAAGGACTAGCACAGCACTGGTTGCCCAGAACTGCTAGCTCTGGGCCCAGTTTTGGTGCCCAAGCCAGCCTGGGGGAGTAGCACAGTCCCTGGAGGAGGTGACAGCCAAGCATGGTGCTCTGCAGTCCTCCAGGCCTCTGTGCCTGCCTGGCCAGGCCTGAGCTGGTCAGGGGGCCAACGGGATGCCCTGATAAGCTAACGGCCCCTCCCACACTCACATTTCCCTGGGGGACCCCAGACCTTCCATTTGGTAGGGCTGCCCTCACAGCCCACACGGTGTCAAAGCCAAAGCCATTAAAATCAGGCCCTAGTGACAGCTAGTAGCACTGTGTATTGTCACCCCACAGAACACGGCACAGCACAGTGTTGACAAAGAAGCCCGAGAGTCTCAGCAAGGAGATGTGACTGCTCGATGCCACACCACGGGGAGAGAAGAGCCGAGAAGGTGCGCTCCAGAAGTTATACTCAGCGCCGGCCCTGTGCTAGCCCTGGGATGCGATGGAGGGCCAGACAGCGTCCCAGCCATCATAGAACTTTCTAGCCAGGGAGACGACTACGGAAATGAATACATACAATAACTCTGGATTGGGATTGGCGTTGGAAAGAAATAGTAAACAGGGTATTTGAGACCTCTATCAAATATTACCCAAGTCACTGGCAGAGGGAGACAAGGGGAGTAAACTGCCCAACCACATGGGGCCTAGAGACATGGACAGAGTCAAGGCCAGGTACAGAATGTGCAGCCCAGTGCAAAATGGAAATGCGAGGGTCTTGTTTCAAAAGCTATTCAGCTTTTCATGACCACGACACTGAGCATTAAACCAAGAGTGAAGCCCCCTGACGGCCTCTACAACCATACCATGCACCGGCGATGCTGGCCCCGGACAGAATTTAAGCGCAACTCTGAGGATGCTTGGTTGGGCAGCAGGTCCCGAGCAACAGGGGTCAGCTTTTAGCTGATGAGGACCACAGTGGGCTGAATGATGGTCCCCAAAAGACATGTTCACATCCTATTCCCCGGAACCTGGGAATATGCCCTTATTTGGAAAAAGGGTCTTTGCAGATGTAATCAAGTTAAAGATCCCAAGATGAGATCATCCACGATGAGGGCGAGTCTTAAATTCAGTGACATGCGCCCTTGAAAGAGACACAGAGCAGAGAGCACGCAGAAGGGAAGGCCGTGTGAAGAGAGAGGGGGGATTGGAGTGATGCAGCTGGAGGAGGTCGGGGGGTCCTCTCCTAGAGCCTCCAGAATGAGCAGCACCCCGCCGACACCACTGACACCGCCAGATTTTGGACTCTGGCCTCCAAAGCTGTAAGAAAGTAAATTTCTGTCGTTTTAAGCCTCTCCACTTGTGGAAATTCTTTATGGCAGACACCGGAAAGGAATACACTGGGCATGAAGGGAAAAACGCTCGTGGGACACATTCAGCACTTTGTTGAATGACTTAAGATAGCCAGCTTCTCAGCACTGAGCCCTGCTTCTTTCCCTGCTTCCTTTCCCATCAGTAATAAGCCAGCTCACGCCACACCACAGGCAAATCCCCTGTCCCTCACTCAGAGCCTACTATCTCGTGATTTACACACAGTGCTAGCAAGCTGTGCTGTCTGTTCTCCCAGCCCAGAGCAGAAGGAAACTAAAAACCGGCAGACGGTGTTCTGCAAAAGGCAAACACGCAGATAGGAGAATGAAAAGAGAGCAAAGATTTTTCTACCATACCTTCCCCCCCAAAACTTAAGAGAGTAAAATAATAATTACTTTTATTACCTTCCGTATTACCTTTAATACGTAAAAAGCCTGCAAGGCCTAAAATATTAACATTCTTAGGACACCTCATTCTCCAATTACAGCAAATTAATAAGGTGCTACCTGTCCATACTCTTCTTATACAGTGTTGGTGCAAGAGAGTCAGTGGGAGTTTAAAAAAAAAAGTTCATGAGATGTAATAAATAAAGTCAGCTGAGTCGGGTTTTCCTAACACACATCCTGGGCTCCGGGGCTCAGGGCTATAAAGAGGACCCAGAAGGAGCTGGGCTCAGTCGCTCAGCCCAGCTCCGCCACCAACCTCTGCGCTCTCCTCACCCAGGACTCTCGAGCCATGGAGTGGAGCGGGCCGCGCAGGGGTGGTGTGGGCGCCAGGGCTGCCACCACGGCTAACCCCAGAGCAGGCTGCCTGCGGCCACGGTGCCGGGGCCTCTGCGTCCCGTGACAGACCCCAGCAGCCCGGAGCTGCCACGTCTTAGAAATGATGACAGAACAGCACATCTGGCAGCGCTCGGCTCCCTGGGCCCTGCTCCAAGCTCTCTGTGTGGCGGCTCGGTCCTCACCTTGACTCCGGGGCTCCTGACCATCAGTGTCCGGCCACCAAGCCTTGTTCCCACCAGTTCTCAGAGGTGTCCCCTCCTCCCAAGGCTCTGGCCGTCCCGCTGGCCTGACTGTGGCCTTCCCTGTCTCCTGGCCTGCACACTGCCTGCCCCCCCAGGCTCCAGGGGCAGTGGGATGACCCTCCTCGCCACTCCCTGCTGACAACCTGCAGGGGACAGTGCCCATGGCCACAGAAAGCAGCCCGCTGTGCTGGGCCCTGATCCACTGCCCGGCCTGAACCAGTGGTGGCCCCCGTGTGCCACACCTGCCGTCCCCTGCCGTCCTCAGCCCGTGCCTCTCCCTGCCTGACAGGGCCACCTCCTAACTGTGCCCAGCACGCGACTCCGGCCACACCTCCTCCGGCAGCCCTCTCCGCCCCACAGGCAGGGTCAGGGTGTCCCTGCAGCCCGAGCCTCACCAGACTGACTCTCAGCCACCATCCAGGGCCACGAGTCCAGCAGGGTTGGGGCTGCCACAGGAGACAGAATCATTTTACCGATGGGGAAACTGAGGCCCAGACAGATCGGAGGCCTGCCTGGGGTCACAGGGAGGGGGGCCCAGTGGGGAGAGGAGAACTCACCACTCCCCTGAGCCCACCTGGCAGTCGGCAGAGCTTGCCTTGAGCTGTAGAGGCTGTGGGGTGGGCACCACCCCACACGGACCCCACGGGCCCAGCCCCAGCTCACTGGGGTGCCCTCGGCTCCCATGGCCCCCACCGCCGGGCCAATGATGTCATTCATCACAGCAGCTGGGCTCCCCTGCCTGGGCTGGCTGACCCCTCACCTAGGACCCTCTCATCCCAGGGGCCACCGGAGCCAAGACCCTGCCTAGCTCCTCCCTACACCGAGGGCCACCCGTTCCCACTGAGCTGGGACTCAAGCCCCCTGCTGCCAAGTCTCCCAGCCACGGACTCTGCAACCACAGGGCCTGCGCTGTGCTGACCTCCTTTTCTAGTTCAGGTTATACATTTTGCACCCAACAAACATCTGAGGGTCCCTCTAGTGACAGGGAGGGGTGGCTTCTGTTAATATTCTACATACACCACACACCACACAAACGCACACACACCACAATGCACACATCATACAGAAGCACACACACAATGCACACACCACACATATACACCACAGAGAAGTGAGTACACATACGCACTGCTAAGGACTGAATGTCTCTCTCCAAAATTCGTATGTCGAAATTCTAATGTCCGATGCGATGGTATTAGGAGGTGTGCCTTTGGGAAAAAGTTAGATCGTGAGGGTGGAGTCCTCGTGAATGGGATTAGTGCCTTTGTAGTCTCTGCCTTGTGAGGACTCAGCAAGAAGGCAGCTGTCTACAAGCCAGGAAGAGGGCTCCCATAAGAACCTGAGCATCCTGGCACCGTGATCTTGGACTTCTAGCCTCTACAACTGTGAGAAATAAATGCCTGTTGTTTAAGCCATGCAGTCTATGGAGTTCAGTTATAGCAGCCCAAGCTGACGAAGACACACATACCACACCACAGGCATCAAACACCACACACACACACACAGATGCACACCAAACACCACAAACTCACCACACACATACCCTCCAAACACAACACACATCCCATACACGCCACACGCACTAGGTCAGCATTTCCAACGAGGATGGGGAGGCCCCGAATGTCCAAGGAAAGCCTTTCTGAGACGCGCAGACCTGCCTCTCCAGCCTCCATGTCGGGATTCCCCAGAAGGGGTCCTGAGCGTCTTGTGAAGGCTCCTCGGAGCCTCCAATGACTCGGGAAGGCCTGGGTGCTTCAGAATTCCTGTTACCAACAACAAAGGCAAGCACAGAATCGGCAGGCTCTGAGCAGGTGCGCTCACAGCAGGCCCACAGGCTGACAGGATCATCATTCCCATCGTTCCACCGAGGGAACTGGGCTCAGAGGGGTTCAGAGCACCCAAGTCACTGCAGGCGAGCCCCATCTGAGTCTGGTTTACCAGCTGCCCGCCATGGCCCACCTCACTGCGGCCAAACCACAGAGTGACCCAGGGGCAGGCAGAGCAAAGGTTGTTCTCCCGATTAAGAGATGAGGAAATTGAGGCTCACACACACACACACACACACAGACACACACACACTAAAAAGCCACACATCTGGGTTTGCTGAAAAGCTGGTTGTTGTGGAAGGATGGGGGTAAGCAGAGGAGAAAGGGGGTGTGGGCTGTGGCCTGGGGTGGCAGGGCAGAGACTGCGGGCCCTGGCAGGGGAAGCTCGGCGGGCAGCCTCTGACTCCCACTGGTCAGGTCACTAGCACGACCCCACCGGCACACTGGTAAGGGCCAACTGGGACAATGGCTATGACAGTACTTGGAAGGCCATGAAGTGGCCCAGAAACAGGGCTTTTCAATGTGTGATGAAAAAATAACGCAAACAAAGACAAGGTCAGTGAGCAGGGACCCTGGGACCCAGAGGCCCCACAGGTCACCTCCTCCTGGCCATTCCCCTGCGGGAGCTGCCACACGTGGCCTTCCAGCCTCTCTTGAAAGTCCTTCCAGGGACAGGAAGACACCACCACAATGGGAACGTCTGCTCTCCAGGGCATCCCTACTTTAGAAAGCACTTCCTATTTCAAGCCCAAAACACGCAGACACACAAATTAAAAGGGCTTCCTTAGGACTTCTGCTGTTAGTGCCTTCCAGCACCTGGAAGCTGCCCCAAACAAGCCCACTCCCCCGCCACAAAGAAGGCCCTTTAGAGCCTGAAGATGCCCATCACACTCCCCCACCTTCCTCTCCTCCAGGGGACGAGGCATAAGAAGAGCAAGGCACATGCCCCTCATCAGGCACCACGGTCAGCCTCTTACAGGACAAATCCATCTAAGCCTCCCAATGACTGTGATGCAGGTGCTACTGTTGCCCCCATCTTGTGGATGGAGGAATTGAGGCCCCAAATCGAGGCGGGCATGCAGTTAGAAAAGAGGCAGGCAGACCTGGATGCAAATCCCAGTCAGTCACTCTGGTCTGCGGTCTGTGATCTGAGTTCCCTGGGCCTCGGTCTTCCCATCTGTGAAGTGGAGCTGTCACTGTTGAGAAGGTCCTAGACAGTAGGTACTCAGCACGGGACATCTCTCCATGGGGACAGGGCCGGCCAGCACCGGTTTCCTGTGGGTGTGTTTTTCCAAACGTGAGGACATAGCACTCTACCCCCCGGAGCCAGGCACTGCGGATGGTGTGGTGGATGGAGCTCAGAGGGACAGAGAAAGAGGAGGGGGTGAAGGGAAGCCTGGGGCCTGGGAGTTCGTCCCCACAGTGGGGAACCCGGCTGGTGGCAAACTTGCTTCCGCAAGTGGAGAGAAAAGAATGGACTCATATACTGGACAAACCCCAGCTCAGGGGGACACACAGGCATGGGCCGCTCCTCCCACCATTGACTTTGCTGCCTGCCCCTCACGGGCAATGCCCAAACCCACGGTGCCACCTGTCAGATTCCCTCTAGCGTCCTTCCCTTTCCCCGCACCTGCCACCTGCAGCCTGGCAGACTACCAAGCAGTCTCCCTGGCCCCCCGACTCCAGTCACCCAGCTACAGCCACCAAGAGGAAGCCTCCTGAAGCAGGAGTCAGCCCACATTGCACCCCTGCCTAGAAAATAATCAAAACAACAACAGTAAGAATCAAACAACACGTCAACCTGCTGTGGTCCCACTGCCTCAGGGGAAAGTCCGCACATCAACGAGGATGCCTTGCGAGGCCCCTGCCGTCTTGCCCCATTGCCGCGTCTCCTTGTCTGCTTGCCCTGCCGGATTCTCAGCTACTCACTTGACTCTCCAGTATCAAGCAAAGTGCCTGCCCAGAGCAGGTGCTTGGCGACATCAGGGCCCCTCCCGGACATCTGCTCATCTGTGAAAGCATCACATACCCTTCTTTCATACCCAGCCCACGGTGTCTTTACAATTACAAAGTTCAGGCAGAAGGACACAAGAGATCCTTCAAGGGATGCAGGATTCCTGAGTCCTTGGTAAAAATAATCCCCCAACCATGAAGCCGAGCATCACTACGTAAGAACTGACTTCTGTGTGGACAGAGACGCGAGTGCCCGGGATAGTGGGTCTGGCTCACTTGCAAGCTGGCCCCCTTGCCGTGCCAGATGGGTACCCCCCATAGTCAAATGTGGCCCTCAGCAAAATGACAAGATATGAGCATCAAAGACTTTGGCCTTGCCCTTGGGTAGCTGGTTGCAGAGAGGAGCTCAGCCGAATGAACACGTCATTCCCTCATCTGTTCAGCGCAAGCACACCGCTCACTTCCTGCATGCAGGCACTGCGCTGGGCACTGGACCACGGCACTGAGTAGCCCCGCCCCAGCCCGCCCCCACCTCGGGATGCTGACGGCCTCTCCAGCCCAACGCTCCCTCCTCTCAGACCCCTGCTCCCTTGCTCTTTTCTGTATCTCCATACACAGCTGCGGAGGAGACCTGCCCTTTGCACCTTAAAACTGCTGTAAGAAGGGTGTAGTGAGATTTCTCCAAGGACCACCACCCTTCAATCCCTAGAAAAGTATTAGGAGGTCAGAACACCCCCTCCTTTTGATGGCAGCATCACCTGCCATCGTCCCCTGCCATTGTCACCCCAGTCACAGAATCAGCATCGTCACCTCTGAGGTCAAGACCATGTGAATGGCTGGAGCTGACATAAGCAACAGCTGGACCCTGAGGACCCCCCTTCAACAGGAGCAGGAGAGCCCAGGGATCTTTGGACAGCCTCCATCACCTGGTCCTAGCATGCCCATCTTGATATGTCCCAAAGAAGTAGAGTACAGCCAAGTTCAGGGACAGGAGGCCTCTCTGAATTTGCAGACTCTGAAACACCAGGACTCATAGTCAAGGACCCACAGAGGCCACACCTGCACTCATGGATGCCAGCTCCCCTCCCCTGCCAAAAAAAACAGAGAAACCCAAATAGGGCAACACTGTGCAGTTACCTGCCCTGTGGCCACTTTGGCAAAGTTCCGCCCAGTGAAAAAGAGGGGACCCCTACACAGGAGGAAGGAAGGGAGGAAAAATGGAAGAAAAAAACAAGGGAGGGAGGGAAGGAAAAAGGGAAGGAAGGAGGGAGAATGGAGAACACAGAAAGAATGGAATCAAACTTCTGGTTTCTGGTCTGGTGTGTAAGGAAGTTGGGAGTCATCACAAGACAAGAGCTGAACAAACTGAAAATCAGTAACTTTTCTTATATCCGTCAGAGAACCGAGGTCATGAGGCAAACCACTGCAGACAGGCAGATACAGAGAACAACATAACACAGCAGAAACCCAGGAGTAGAAACCTCTGTGGGAACCGGTTTAGAATCCTTTTACCAAATACTTCCTGGCCAGCTTTCAACAACAACAACAAGTTACAAGGTATACTAAAAGGCAAAAATAAACAAACAAACAAAAAACAACCAAACAGAAAAAGTTTGAAAAGACAGAACAAGCATCAGAACCAGACTAAGATATAGCAGTGATACTGGAATTATAAGACTGAAACCTTAAATAACTCTGATCAATACGCTAAGGGCACTAATGGAAAAAGTAGACAACATGCAAGAATAGATGGCTAATGTCAGCAGACACGGAAATTCTAAGAAAGGAGCAAAAAATGCTGGAGGTCAAAAACACTGTAACAGAAATGAAGAATGCCTTTGATGGGCTCATTAGTAGACTGGACATGGCTGAAGAATCAGTGAGTTTGAAGATACATCAATACAAACTTTCCAAAGTAAACAGCAAATTAAAAAAAAACCAACTCTGAGATAAACAGAATAGAATATCCCAGAACTGTGGGATAATTACAAAAGCTGTAACATATGCATAATGAGAGGAGAAGAGAGAAGAAACAGAGAAAGGAACGCAAGAAATATCTGAAGCAGTAATTGAATGTTTGAAGTCCCACCTCTGCCTGGACCTGAACCCAAACCTTTGAAAGCCCAGTCCACTGGTTCCTTCCCAAAGCACTGCCCAGTAGAACTGCTAGCTGTCACAGAAATTCTTACAAACGTTTTCAAATCATCACCTAACACCGTGATAGAGACTGGTGTCCTGGGAATTAAGAAATAGTGGGAGGTGGAAAATTACACAGTGAATGGACCATTCCTTCAATGTTTATGGAAGTGCTCTGGTTTCCTGCAGGCATCTATGAATCCATATTTTGGTCTGTTTAAACCCAAATAACCGTGAGAATATTTAAGCACTTTTGGAAAGATCCTATTTCAGCACCCCAGTGGTAATATTTCCCTCCAGGAGCAGGAATGAGGGAAGCACCAATTAGGGACCTATTAGAACGTGCTAAGTGTCTGCATAGAGTCATCTCGCTAACCCTCTCGAGCTCCTGACAGGGAGGCTCATCTGGCATACTTTGCACATTAGACAACTGAAGCACAGAGAGGCTGAGCCGCTGCCCATGCTCACACAGCCAGAAAGGGCCCCTGCCGTCCCCACCCCACCCCTACTCTTAGCCCTTTCTTGCTTGCTTTTCTTACTTTTGATGAAACTTAGTACTAGTTAAGAGCCAAACTAAGGTAAACAAATGGCCGGCCCAGGAAAAAACAAAGAAATCAGCTGACCAGAACCCACATGGCAGCAGGTCCTCTGCATCCAGAAAGCTCTGTTCTGTGAACAGCCTGCAGAAACAAAACAACAGCAACAAACCATGTAGCCACTCAGCATTTAAACAGTTTTGTACTGAAACTCCATAACAAGCTCATGGAATTCAGTTGACTACCCATTTTACAGCTGAGGAAACTGAGGCTCAAGGAGGTGAAATGGGGGCCTCGATCCCACCGGGCCTGACTCCGCAGCCTGCTCCCTCCGGCCTCCTCTGCTCCACTCTGTGGCCCTTCTCCCCTCCCAAGGAAGGGATAACTGCTTCTCCCCCCACCTCCCACCCGACTCCACACTTTCAGAGTAAGGGGCTGCTTGTCGCCTTGCCTGGGGCACTCCCCATCTTATGCCCCAGAACACAGCCCGTGCAGCCCCGCCTCTTCCACGCTCCTCCATGTGAACAGACAGGTGCTTTGCATGTGTTCTCAGTGCCCGTCCTGTGGGCTCACCCATCTCTGCTGAGAGACAGCGTGTTGTCGCTGTTCTCCTAACAGGGCCCAGAGCAGCTTTAGGCTGCACTTCTTGTGTCTTCGCTGGGATTCAGGAAATGCACAAGGCTCTGCCCTGTGGAGCCATCACCGCCACACACCTGCTCCAGTTCCTGCGAAGTTGACTCACACTCCGGGAAACAGCACATGCTGCGTGTCAAGTACGAACCCTTCAAGTCCTTTGCTCCAGGACATCAGTGATTCATTCAAAGGTTAGAGGCAGGAGCTCTTCAAAATTCTCTTTAGAAGTCTGGCCATACTTTCTCATACCCTGAGGAAATGACCCTCTAGGGGGACAAACGTGCCAACGTCAACTGCGGAGGCTGGCAAGCTGAAATCTACACTTCTCAGCTCCATCGGGGCTAGCGTTTCACATGGGACTCACACTCCATCCTTCATTCAATTCATTCAATCATTCATAAACACAAGGTTTGACTCCAGGATAAATGGGCAACCAGGTGCTGGTGCCAGGCGCCCATCTGCTGGTGTGGGCCTGGAGGATATGGGATGCTCTGGTGCTCCTGGGGTCTGGCCACCTCTCTGCTTGCAGCTGTAGCCCTGGGACAGTGGCTTCTAACCCCCCAGCTCCCCAGAGGGCAACTCTGGGGTGGTACCCTGAGGCCCAGCCCAAACCCCACTCCTCCACCTTCCAAGCATGCTGTCAGCACCTGCTTCCCTGTGCGACACCCCTCTGTTTAAAGGAACCCAAGAGAGTGGCTTCTGTTGTCTGCAACTGAACACAGATTAAAATGGGGGTGCCCCAGGGCTTCCCTGGTGGTGCAGTGGTTGAGAGTCCGCCTGCCGATGCAGGGGGCGTGGGTTCGTGCCCCGGTCCGGGAGGATCCCACATGCCGCGGAGCGGCTGGGCCCGTGAGCCATGGCCGCTGGGCCTGCGTGTCCGGAGCCTGTGCTCCGCAGCAGGAGAGGCTGCAGTGGTGAGAGGCCCGCGTACTGCAAAAAAAAAAAAAAAAAAAAAAAAGGCGGTGCCCCAGAAACCTGAGTTGAAATGAAAGGGGGACACACAATGTTAAATCACACAGCACAAAACCCAATACTTTGTTCACGCTCAGCACAAACAGAGCCTGCCTCACCTACACTCCACTGATGGAATTTCTCAGTCCAGAAGCTCAGAAATGGCAGTGGAGTGGAGGGTTCTCAAGGGCTGACTGTGGCATCAGACTGAGCTAGCTGCCCCTCATTAGCTGTGTGTCTCTGGGCAGGTTACCTGTCCTCTCTGGCCTTCAGTTTCTCCACCTGGGAAAATGATGAAAATAATAACACCTACCTCACAGGGCTGGGTTGTTGTGAGTACAGCATGAGTTGCATTAACTTGTTAAGTCATAATTTAATTATTAATTAATGTTATTAACATTAATGAGTACATATAATTAATTAATAAGTATTACATGCTCATTATGGAAAATGTGAACAAGACAGATAAAGATGAGATTAAAAATCACTTATTTCCCCACCCCTCTGGGAACAGTGGGGATAATTATTAACTATTACCCATCCCATTAATTAATATTAATAATTAATACTCATTGACACATACCCGGACATATACACACATGCATGCACACACACACACAACAGCAGGGGCCAGCCCTGCTCTCCTCTGAACTCCTCTAAAGCCTGGGCACCACTCTCCCTCCCCAACTTTAACCTGCACTTGAGGGTTTCACATGGACTTCAAGATTTCATTTGTTAAAAGGATTCCACGCCAGCTGAAAAACATTTGAAAGCCACAATGTCAGAAGAAAATTTCAATGATATTGAAAAATGTTCTTGATATGTTATAGGTTAAATTCCTCGCCCTCCTATAAAAAGCTACATGTTGAAGTCTTAACCTCCAGTACCTCAGAATGTGACCTTATTTGGAGATAAGGTCTTTACCAAAGTAATCAGGTTAAAGTGAGGCCATCAGGATGGGCCCTAATCCAATATGACTGGTGTCCTTATAAAAAGGGGACATTTGGAGACAGACATGCGCACAGGGAGAACACTGTGTGAAGACAGAGATCAGAGGCATGCAGCTAGAAGCCAAGGAACCCTAAGAAGGGCCAGAAAACCCCCAGGAGCTGGGGGAGAGGCCTCAAACAGATCCCCCTTCACAGCCTTAGAAGGAACCAACCCTGCCTCAGACTTCCACCCTCCAGAACTGCGAGAGAATAATTTTCTGTCATTTCAGCCACGCAGTCTGTGGTCCCTTCATCCAGCAGCCATGGGAAACTAATGCAGTATATTTACTAAGTAATGGGAACGGCATATAAAATATTGTCGCAATTTTTGAAGGGAACCATTTCATCCACACAGAGAGAAAAAAGACTGGAGGGGGTAGAACAAACATGAACGTTTTTTCAGCTGTACTGACCCTCGCTTTGCAGGCACTTTTATGCATATTTAGAATTATTCCCTTCCCAGGAGTGGGTTCACTGGCCAAACCTCACAAACTTTCCAAGGGGCTTGTACCCATTTAGACCTGCACAGGCAAGGTTAGCCGGCCCAACCCAGGAGTCCTATGTTTTCATAATGGTAGCTTCTCAGATTCTGCTTTTTCTGAGACTAGTGCTTCCTAATGACATTTTTTTTTTTTTGCACCTTCAGCCACAGCACTGCTGATTTGTCACACAATAAAAGTTCTAAGTAGACTCGGTGATATTCAAAAGCTGTATATTTTGATTCTGTTTCATATTAGTGGTATTTTTTAAGCTAACATATCAAAACGTACTATCTGCATTCCAATCTTGAATCTTAAAATATATCTGGAGTCACTGCTCTCAGACTCAAGAGGCAGCTAGCAGAGGGGTCAAGTTCATGGCTTCTGGAGTCTGATGTAGGATTCCATGAGACAAAGATGGAAAGCTCCTAGCACAGGGCCTGGCCGCAATCAGCATGCAGTCCACAGGGGCTGAGATTATCATACGACTGAACCACCAAGAGACACACTCATCTAAATACTCCCAGTGCTGTTTGCAAGGTTTCTAAGAAGTGACAAATGATATCGTGGGGTTTTCAGTGACCTCGGAGATAATAACTCAACCTCATTGTCCACAGATGAGGAAACTAAGGATGGAAAAGTTAAATGACACAGTTGGAAATGACAGAGGTTAACCTGGAATCCTGGTTCCCTAGTCCAGCACTGTGTGTGTGTGTGTATGCACGTATGCACGTGTGTACAGCCTCTTGTTTCCAACTACACTATCTACATAAAGAGAAAAACTACCCTGATGCCTTCCAGGGGCTCTGGGAGACTCAGGTTCAGCACACACTCTGGTCCTGCCTGGCTGGGTGACTCTGGGCAAGTTACTGGACCTCTCTGAGCCTTAGCGTCCCATCTGTAGAGACAATGACAGCTTTCACCTGTGAGGATTAGATGACTTAACACATGTAAAGCACTTTGCACAGCACCTGACACCTGGCAGAGTTCGCAGAAAACGTTAACCCTTTATTATCCCGTTTTTGTTTTCCTTTGGATATGTTCTGAAAGCTTTCTGAACAGACTTAGGGGCTTTGTGGCCCCCTGTCCGAATTTTGATCTGGAAGTGGGAGACCTCCTTTTGCCATCACCAAGGCTTAAGGCTCAGCTGCCATAGACTCATTCTGTGGCCCTCTCTGAACACGGGCTCATCAGAGTGACCAGGTCCCCTCTGAGGCCAGCATGGGCCCCCTCACACTCCAAAACGAAGACAAGAAGCAGGGCTGCTGTATCCACCCCAGGTCCCATTCAGTCTCTTATAGCTTCACCTACAGCCTCTGGATAATTGGGTTTTTTTAAATTTTAACTTAGTCTGGATGCCTCCCCTAGAACAGCAGTTCTCAAAGTGTGGTCCTTGGACCAGTAGCATCAGCTCCAGTGGGGAGCCTGTTAGAAATTAAAAGCCTTTGGCCCCGACTCCGACCTACCGAATCAGAAACTGGGGGTGCGCCCACCAACGCGAGGTTTAACAAGTCCTCCAGCTGGTCCTAATGCATGCTGCTCTGGAGCACGGCTTTTTATTTAAATGGAGAAGAAAAAGAATAGTCCCACAGTGACTCTCTCTGGTCATCAGGGGACAACGGAAGGCCTGCGGGGCCTGGGGCCAGGCTAGTCCGCTCCCCCACTACTTACTGGCTAATGGCTCTGGGTGAGCACCTTCCCTTCTCCCCAGTCTCCTCATCTGGAACAGGGGACCACAGAATCACCTCACAGCATCCATGAGATTAAAGGGGAGATGCTGACCCAGGCTCAGCACAAAGGCTGGTGTGGGTAGACGGGTTAGAAAGGAAGGAGCTTTGTCATGATGCTGCCAAAGGTCTGATTTTGGGGAGAAAAAAAAATCTACCATTCCTGCCTATGCATCCTTATATCAAAAGGGTGCAGGGGCTTCCCTGGTGGCGCAGTGGTTGAGAGTCCGCCTGCCGATGCAGGGCACATGGGTTCGTGCCCCGGTCCGGGAAGATTCCACATGCCATGGAGCGGCTGGGCCCGTGAGCCATGGCCGCTGAGCCTGCGCGTCCAGAGCCTGTGCTCTGCAACGGGAGAGGCCACAACAGTGAGAGGCCCACGTACCGCAAAAAAAAAAAAAAAGGGTGCAAATCTGATGTAAATTTATCCTTTAAAAGCCCTGGCCCTGTTAGCCATTCCTTTCCAATCCAGGTAAAACTGTAATGCCACAACAGAGATGAAAACTGTTATGTATTAAACAAACTTTACAGCTAGATACAAAGAAAGCCCAGGCCTAGATGGCTTCATGGGTGAGTTCTACCCAACATTAAAGAAGAATCAATGCTAAACTCTTCCAAAAAAGTAGAAGAGGAGTGAATACTTCCCAGTTCATTATATGAGGACAGCATTACCCTGATACCAAAACCAGGCAAAGACATTATAAGAAAACTACAAACTAATATCCTTTATGAAAATAGATGCAAAAATCCTCAACAAAATACTAGAAAAACAAACAAGCAACATATAAGAAGAACTGTACACCGTGACCAAGTGGGATTAATCCTAGGAATGCAAAGTTGATTTAACATCCAAAATGAATTTGTTTAATATACTATATTAATAGAACAAAGTACAAAATCCTCAGGACCATCTCAGTGCAGAAAAGGCATATCACCTTACCATGGTTAAAACACTCAACAAACCAGGAACAGAAGGGAACTTCCTCAACCAAATAAAAAAACCAAATAAAAAAATAAAAAACCAAATAAAAAAACCTACCAAAAACCCACAGCTAAATCATACTCAATGGTAAAAGACTGAAAGCTTTCCCTCTAAGTTCAGAACAAGTCAAGGATGTCTATTCTCATCACTTCTACTCAACATTATACTATAGATTTATCCAGTGCAATAAGGCCAGAAGAAAGAAATAAAAGGCATCCATATCAGAAAAGAAGAGGTAAAACTACCCCTACTTGCAGATGACATGAACTTTTGTATAGAAAACCCTAAGGAATCGACGCCCCCCCCTCCAAAAAAAAAAACCCACAGAACTATTAGAACTAATAAACAAATTCAGCAAGGTGGCAGGATACAAGATTAGTATACAACAATTGATTGCATTTCTATACACTAGGAATGAACAATGGGAAAATACAATTAAGAAAACACCCAGCTACGGCCCAGAAGACACAGGTGTATTTGTGCATCTCACTGGACTGGCATGATTGCTAACAATGTGGGTTCTGCCTCCTTGCCTCCCTCTGACCAGAGGCCCTGTTCTCAGTCTGGACACAGTCTTCTTCTCAGCTCACAAGGCTCCTCCCCCAGAAGATTCCATAATCCGCTTCAGGGTACCCACAGCTCCCGTACTTCCTCCTGACAGGGCTACCCTGGCTATGCTGGGCTGGCATCACCTACTGACTTGTTCCCACGCAATAATTCATCCAGTTGACAAAGGCTTATCGAGCCTCCACTCTGAAGAACACAATTCTCAGCACTGGGACCACCCGACAGACAGAAGTCCTTGCCCTCCCAGAGCTGACCTCCTCTGAACATTCACTCCTTAGGTGCCAGGACCTGGTCAGGTCAGCTTTGTGCTCCGGGATCTACCACAGTGCCTGGGGCTGAGTAGGTGCTCAGAGAATAGTGGGTGACAGAATGAAAGTCAAGCAGGATTTCCATTGCAGAATGGCTTTCTGGAACTGTTGTGGGTTGGGTAACAGTACATGCTAACTGAACTCTGGCATATTCCAAGCTGAATGCCAGCTGGAGTGCTATGATGCGATGGCTACGGTGCGTCAGTTTCAGACCAAGAGCGGGGCAGGTGCATTTCCTGATGAGATGCTCCATGCAGCTGATTGACTTACAGTCCCCAGTGCTGGCTCACACCTAGCAGATTTTCTGGAGCAGAGGACTGGTGACATTTTGCATTTGTTTCTTCCTAAACAAATGAGGATTTCAAGCTTCAGCTTCTGGACTGCAGGAAATGCATATGAGCATGTAAGCGAATGGTTTTGCAAATGCACCAGGGTCCAAGTATCTCCCTTTCTCTGGCTGCCTGGGAAGTTTCAAAGCTTTGGAGCAGCACATGGCATCCACCCACCACGGGCATGGGGCTCCTGAGTCCCGCACCTGCCGCCGGTGGGCACAAGGCCAGTCTGCAGAGGCAAGGACCCAAATGAGCAGATTGCTTGTTGAGGCTTTTCTTTATAAGTCATATTCTTAATTATAAAAGTAAAATCATGCTAAGCAAAGAAAAAATTTGAGGGGTTCAGAAAAGAAAACAAAATTAATTTACAATCCCACACCCCACACCCAACACATGGCGTCTTTGCAACCTTTCTTCCCAGAAGGAAAGGCCCAGCAGTGAGCGGGCACTTAGTCCAGGCCCAGCTCTGTGAGACCATCCCAGTCGACCCTCAAGTCTTATGTTTGAAGAAGGACTCTCACACTTTATAGACACGAAAAGAGAGTTTCTGTGAAATCAAGTGACATGGCCCAAGGCCACCCAGGTAAGAAATACTGAGTCCAGGATCTGAAACCAGATCTGACTGCAAATCACAGTTTGTGCCACATGTGCTCAAGATGGAAGGAAAGTTCATCTCTCCTCCAAAGATTAAAAAAATAGGGCAAAAAATTACCTAACTTAAAATTCATTATTTTTTAATATCTTTATTGGAGAATAGCTTTACAATGCTGTGTTAGTTTCTGCTGTACATCAATATTTATATCTGCTCACAAAGTCCAAATTATATCAAGTTCTCATTGCACCTGCAGTGTCTTTTTCTCCTGACCAGGCTGTAAGCTCCAAGAGCGGGGAGGGCTGTACCTCTCAGCTCCCGAACAGCACAGAGCAGGCCTCCATTTGCCACCAGGCTGGAGAAGACGAGGCCAAACATCTCTTACCCACACCCAAAAGACAGCCTCAGAACCTCAGTGACAGCATCCGCCTGGTGGTCAGGATCTGCAGCACAGCCCTGCTGACCTCTCCCGTCCCACTGCCAACTCTCACTACAGAAACCCGCCCTCCAGCCGGGCCGTTCTCCTCACCCCTGCCCAGGCCTCCGGCCTCCCCTCCTCTGCACCTCTGCTCCTTCTGTGCCCCTGCTTGCCCAGAACACTGACCCGCCTTCCCAGGTCTCCACTTGCCTAAACTCCAAATTCTCCAAGGCCATTGTCACATTCATTCTTCCAACAAACATGCCACAAAGTTTGCTGTATGCCAAGCTCTGTGAGTGAAAGGTGAATGAGACAGGTAGTGTCCCCACCCTGCTCCTACAGCACAGAACATTCTAGAGAGAGAGAGGAGCAGCTCTCAAGAGCAGACTCATGCTATGTGCTCGGTGATCGTCATGATTCTTTGAAAGAGATGCTGTCACCCTCCCCACCCCACCCCCATTTCAGAGAAGGGGAAACCATGACCCAGAGAAATTAAGTGACCTACCCAAGATCACGGGCTGGGAAGCGGCACCCACCCATCAGGGTTCAATCTACCTAAACCTTGACTATTGTGCCCTGAACTTCAAGGGCAGTGTCTGCAGCTCATCCACCTCTGCATCCCCAGGGCCCTGTCTCCGGCCTGACACAGCAGGGACACGGCCCTGCTTGCTGAACTGAGTGGTTTCCGCGTCCAGGAATAGACACATGCTTCCACTCTCGGCTTCTGAGCAGTGTTCCCTGAAACGGCCTCTCCATCGTGATGAACAGCCCAGGGAGCCGGCAGCATCTGCATCAGCGTCTGCCTGTCTTCCTCCCTGAAACCCGACAGACTCCACCTGGGCCCCCAAAATGGCCCTGATGCTGCTGATAGGAAGCAAACTCTTTGAAAAGCACCTTTGGAAATGCAGGTCTCTAAAATCACCTTCCTAGACCATGACGGTTAAAGAACGGGTATGATTTGCCTACACCCGTCTGGGGTTCCTCCGTTTTAGCAGGACAGTCATGCCTCCAGACAGAAGACACCCACTTCTACACCTGAAGCACGTGGTCCACCGGCGAGCTCAGGGGACACACAACTGGAAAATGGGATTATTAAACAACCATACCTAACTCACAGTGTTGTTGCGAGAAGTAAATGAGATAATATAAGTAAAAGCTTAACGGAGTGCTGGGCACCTGATATACGCTCACTAAACATAAGCTGATGTTCCTGTGTTGGCTCGGTAGCGACTACAGTCCTCACCACTCTTCCTGATACACTGTAAGCCACTTAAGGGAGGGAGGAAGGGAAGGAGGAAGAAAGAAAAAGGCCAATGAATCTACTTGGAATAAAACTGCATAATCGACAGACAATGCCCTAAATGGGAGCAAAAGAGCCACATCTCTTCGAATTCTGGCCACGACACCCCACAGCGGCTTTGATGAACTGTCCTAACTTACCCAAGCCCGACTTTCATCTTCTTTGGCGGAGGCTGCATTACCTGAGCCTGGAGCCTCTGCTCCCAGCGCCCCACCCCCCCACCCCCACCAACCTGCTGAGGAATCTTGCAGCTTCTCTGCGTGTGAACATAAAGGTAAGACCAGGCATCGGAGGAGCTGGGTCAGCCCTCAGAATGCAGGCAGTCAACAAGAGAGAACCATAACATCGGACACCTAGGAGTGTTTACACGATGCTTTAACCCCTAAGTTAACCTAAACTCTCCTTCTTTGATCCTGAAACTTCTAAACCCTCACTCTTGCCATGGGGATGTCTTCAGAATATTGTCCCAGGAGTGGGTATTCCTTAGCAACTCTAGTAACCCACAGCGCCGACCTGCTAACCCGAGGACCATCTGCTTTGCTGTAACAAGCCACAACCAGGCATGTCCACCACTCCCACCTTCCTTGACAACTCAGCAGGCAAATCCAGCCACAAGGCCTCAAACTCAAGCCCCACCCAGACCTTCGTGCACCTGGCCCGAACACCTGTTGCACGTCACCAGCACTCAGATTCCCCCGCCACGGCCGCCTCAGCTCCAGACCTTGCCGCACCCCGGCCTCCTGTTAACACAGGCCTTGGTCGCAGGCTGGATCTGGGGTGGATCTTGAGTTGAGCGCCGCCAGCCCTGGGTTTTGATCCCCATTCTTCCCTCAGTGCACTGTGTGACCTCGGGCCACGTCTCGCCTCTCTCTGGGCCTCAGTTTCATCCTTTGAAAAATGTACATTTGGGCTGGACAGTGTTTCAGTCATCCGGTTGCAGCTGCTGTAATTTCTGCATAAAATACATATAACAAGTACTACTTTTTAAAAATCAACTTTAAGTGGAAGCTCAAAGGGTTTTGGCAATTGAGATAGAAAACGTTTGGGGGAACCCCCAGAAGTTCCCTCACACCCCTTTGCAACTTACCTTTATTTGCTTAATATTTTCCTTTAAAACGACTGACTTTTTAAAAACATACACTGCTTCAGCTTTATTCTAAGCAATGATAGCCACAAAATGACAGGCTTAATGCGCTAGGTATACTTTCTCTAATACACGCGGAAATAATTCCTATTAAAATAAAACGTCCAAGTGCCACCCCAAATCTTCTCACGTACCTACAAAGCCATGCATGCCCCATGGAGAAATACTTAATGAAGTGACCAC
Organism: Orcinus orca; assembly: GCF_937001465.1. Lineage (NCBI taxonomy): Eukaryota > Metazoa > Chordata > Mammalia > Artiodactyla > Delphinidae > Orcinus > Orcinus orca. The sequence continues at coordinate 118,832,537 of NC_064562.1, forward strand.
TCCCTCCCGAGGCCCCTTTAGCTCTGAAAGTCTGGATTCCACATCTCACTTGTCACTGAGTCTAGCCCGGTGCCCTGTATACAGCAAGCACTTACTAAATACTGGCTGCTGAACACGAGGGACAATCCACGGTCCATCTCCTTTCCATCTCTGACCAACCTGACTGAGTTCCACCACCTGCAGCGGGAAGCAGCCAGCTTACATTCCTCGGAGCTGATAAATGCTGCATTCAGAGAAACGGCCACCCCAGAGGGAGAGGGGACCAGAAGCAGAGCCAAGCAGGAAACCAGGTGGATGCAGAAGAGAAACAAAGCGGTGAAAGTGCAAAGGCTACGTTTGGGAGAGCTACTCCTAATTCTCCGTCCTCTGCCTGCATTTTTTCAGCCCACTAAGTTATTTTAATAACTCGGTCGCTTTCACATCAAAACCTTTTGCAAGAAAAGCCCTCCAAGATGTCGCATCTGCATTCCCAGAAGGGATTTACCACAAAGAGTGCAAAGAGGGACTGGTAGCCTTCCAAGTCCCAGTATTGCGACGAGCTAAATAACTGAAGGGAAGCCTTCTGTGCCCTTAGCAACTAGGCAAGGAGTTTGTCAGATGTTTACAGTCCTCTAAAAAATAGAAATAGAGAATGAATGGGGAGGTGGATTGCAGCCTAGAAAAAGGCCCTATTGAAAAGGTAGACGGGGAACCTTAGCATGACTTCAAGAGCCCTGCCATGCCGGGTCCATCGCGTGCAGGAACCACTGCCCGACTCTGCAGCCCGGCAACTGGAGCCCCTTCCAACCCAGCCCCCAGCTGCCTCTTTCTCAATTTAGATTATGAGCCCCATCCCAACACCCCATACCCAGCCGCAATGATCTACTGACATCACCCCAAACATTCAGCTACACCTTTGCATGTGCCGGTTCATCAGCCAGGACAGCCCTTCCTTCCTTCTCCACCTGGAAAACTCCTATTCATTCCTCAAAGGCCCAGGAATGATGGTCAAGTTCAACCATCACCCCCCACAGGAAGTCTCCCCTCATAGAATCTCTCCCTTCACAGAGCAGCACAGAGCACACGGGGCAGGGCGGGGTCCGGGGGGCTGTTCCATGGGGCTGGGGCCAAGTTCTAAAGGGCCTTCCTTCCTTGTCCGGTGTGTAAGGAATTTACAGTTCATCCTCAGGCAGTGTGGGAAGTCAGGGAGGAGACACAAGCAGAGAAACACTTCCAGACGAGCGTGGTAGAAAATTTCTGGTGACAATGTGGGAGACAGGCTGAAACTGGATCCGTGATGACGAAGTGAGTCTCCAGCATCAAATCATATGTGCTTGACTGCTTGTATCCAGAGCATCCTTCCAGAGTCACTGCTGTGCCCAGACACCGTGCAGAGAAAGCAGGGCCCCTCTACCTGCCAGGCAGTATCACAACCAGCACTGCAGCTAATATGCACATAACACAGCCTGGTTACCATTTACCAGTCCCGCTCTAAGCACCTACATCGAATCCCTACAATAGCCCTAAAATGTAGGCACTATTATTGTCCCGTTTTAGGGATGAGAAAATATGGCAAGGTTCAGGAAGTTGCTCAAAAGTGCCCAGCTAACAAGTGGCAAAGGAACCCAGGTGGACGGGCTGGGAGAACTACGGCAGACCCATACCTCACCCTTAGAAAGTTAGCCCAAGTACCGCTGCCCAATTTACCCTAAAGAAACCACGGGAGAGTTACGCAAGGATTTAGCTGCAGGGATATTCATGGATGTGTTGTTTCTAACAGGAAAACAAGAAACGACTAAGTATTTGCTAAACATCCAAATATTAGCAAACGTCCTGAACTACTGAGGAGCATTTACGCAGTGGGATGCTATGAAGTCGTTAACATGCTAACAGAGTCATAAACTCTATTTATCACATTTCGGTTTGAAGTCCTCCTGCCCCTGGAGCTCCCAGGGTGTGTGTGAAAATGTGGATTCCTGGGTCCCTCCTAGACCTCATGAAACACAATGTCTGGAAGTGGGACCTGGCAATCAGAATCTTTACATGTAGAGTTTTCTGCATGGTAATGTTTGAGAACCACTGCTGGGGATGAATATTTATGCCATGGAAAGGGTGAGCTCCGCGAGTAGTTCTGTTCACCACAGGGTCCCCAGTGCCTAGAACAGTGCCTGGCACACGGCAGGTGCTCGAGAAATATTTGGTGACTGAATGAACACATCAATCAACAAACTATTCTGCAATGCTCTGTTGGCAGGTCTAAATAACTGACCAATCTGTGTGCCTCTGAGGAGCAGGGCCTGTGAACATCTTGTTACCCTGTTGTACCCAGCACAGAACCAGCCCTCGGACGCGGTCCACCAGCACATGAACACATAAACACATGAACACTGCCGTCTGCATTGATTCTGAGTTGCACGTCCTTTCACTTTTTAACATTTCTGAAATCAGAATGTGTCCTACAACCTAACTCTGTCATGGTTTAGCTGGCAGCGTTGTTTCTTCCCCTTCCTTAGTGGTACAAAGATAATGATGCCATCTCTCAATTGCTGTCATCTTAGATTTATTAAAATACGGGAACTGAGTACATAATTCTGATTTTAAAAAATTAAAGTCGGATGCCAACACAGCTAACAGATTGCTGTGCATCCCCTTTCTCATGATTTTCAAGAATTAATCCAATGCCATCTGTCCTAAGCCTGTGGCTGCAGCCCCCAGTACTCCTGGTCATCCAACCCTTTGCTGCTGAGATGCAAAACCAAGATCTGATGCAAATGACAGGCTTGTTCAACTGTCTTCACCTGGGAAACTTCTGACAGCATCGGCTGGAGGGTTTCTCTACATTCTTGGAGGCCGCAGGATGGGCCAGAGGGTGCTTCTGGCCCAGACTCGGGTTCATCCCAGCCCCGTCGCCCCTGGATGTTCGGCCTGGCACGTGGTCTGTCCACAACAGCTGTTGGTCCTCTTGTGACCTCTCAGCACTCAGAGGACCGGCACCCTTTGGCCAGTGCTCTACAGCCCTGCATGTCCTTTAACAGGTCCCACGGCTAGATGAAAGTCGGACACCCTAGGCAGGTTACTCTCATCTGCAAGAAGGGCTTGGGGATGGGAATCCGGCCCACTACACAGCGTTGTTCTGAGAACCAAACGAGATTCATTTGAAAATTCTCTGAATAGCAGCAATTTCTATACAAGGTAATTCGTGACATTTAGGAGACACAAATGAGTAGAAATCCTCAAACTTTCAGGAAAACTTCAGCACCTACTTTCCATCGTAACACTTGCCTTTTTTTTTTTGATTGAAATCCATCATTGCCCAGACCTTTTCGTGAGTCAGTGGCACAAACCATCACAGCAGCTAAGAGCCAGGAACTGGGGCCAGAATCCCAGCACTGTCTCCCTGTGCTGCCCTGGACACGTCACCTAAGCTCTCTGAGCCTCCATCTCCTCGTGTGTAAACTGGGGCTAACTGTCTAGTTTTCCCATTCCCTGCACAGTTAGATCCACCTCTCTGTAAAGCACCAGGCACAGAGCCCCCTCCTGCAGTGCCTCTGGGGAGGAGAGCTACTCGCATGACGTCTTCATTTAGAGCAACAGCACTGGGTTAGCTCAGCTTTCCTTCTATGGAGCATTTTACTCCCCCAAAGAGCAAGAGCTAACTAAGCTTCCACAACTTCAGAAGAGTTATTTGGGCCACATTTCCAGGGCTAGAGGAACGGAGAACAGTGCGACACGGCAGAGCCCCAGCTGTAGGCTGGCTCCGCCCCTTCCCCTGTGTGGGACCCTGGCCAGGTTATTCTGCCCTCTTCTCACTGTCTCCAAGCCTCAACAGAGTGAGGATGATGAGAATGGACCACCTCACAGGGATGCTGTCAGAACTGAGGACAGATAAAGGCCAGCACAGAGCGAGTGCTCCAGACATCCCAGCTTTCCCCACGCACGTTCCAGCTTCCCACAGGCTCGAACACAAAGCACTTGAAGGCCAAGAGCCTTCCAGCATAGGGACAGCAGTGGGGTGGTGGTGTCTGCCTGCCTGCCTGCTTCCAAGTAGGAATGTCAGAGATGCTGCGAATGAACACAGGTCCACAAAGGCTTCGTGGTGGGTGAAGAAAGGCACCAGGGGTCATGGTTTCTGAAGCCCCTGCTTAACTCGTGTGGCTGCCCCGGCACAGGGCCTGGCAGAGGAGGTGGCAAGCAATGTCTGTAGGTTAAGTAAAGGTTTAGTGTTGGAGCCCCGGGTGAGATATGATTAGGGAGAAAGAAGGTATAAGAACATTCTAGAGGGGCTGGGGTATATGGCTGGTCACCCACAGACGATCTTTTGGGTTCCTTCAGATAACAGCTGTCATTCTCAGACAGGAAGTCCATCTTTTTCAGTTAGCAAAGAAAAATCTGGTTTGAAAACTTCAAACTGGGAGTTTGTGTCTCTCTCCTTAGGGGTAAAACGTGGGCTGCTCAACAGATCAGTGAGATGGCAGAGACAGTCCAAAAACAGATCCAAGGATGGACACAGGAATTTAACACACACAAATGGGGACAGAGAACAGCTCATGCACTACAAGTGGATTGGGATAAAGGACTAGCCATTTGGGAACAAATAAAACTGGGTATCTACCTAGATCCTTACAGTAAAACAACTTTCAAGTGGATTACAAATTGAAATAAAGACAAAGATCCGTTGACAGATGAATGATAAAGAAGATGTGGTATATATATATATATATATGTGTGTGTGTATGTATATATATACATACACACACAATGGAATACTACTCAGCCTTAAAAAAGAATGAAATAATGTCATTTACAGCAACGTGGACCTAGAGATGATGGACCTAGAGATTATCATACTAAGTGAAGTAAGTTGGACAGAGAAAGACAAATACATATGATATCACTTATATGTGGAATCTAAAAAAATAATACAAACGAGCTTATTTACAAAACAGGAACAGACTCACAGACTTAGAAAACAAACTTATGGTTACCAAAGGGGAAAGGGGGGTATAAATTAGGAATTTGGGATTCACAGATACACACTACTAAATATAAAACAGATAAGCAGCAAGGTCCTACTGTACAGCACAGGAAACTATACTCAGTATCTTGTAATAACCTATAATGGTAAAGAATCTGAAAGAATAGGTGTATGTGTGTGTGTGTGTGTATATATATATATATATATATACACATACATACATATATATATACATATACGTATGTAGCCTAATCACTTTGTTGTACACCTGAAACATTGTAAATCAACTATACTTCAATTTAAAAATACACTTGTTTAAAAAAACCAAAGAAACACAAAACAAAGGAATCTCCTAAAAACAAGTATTAAAGGAGGCAAACAGTCTAAGCGTCCACGGAAGGCACCACTGTTAAACTTCCGGAGGGGAAAAGCATCACAGAGCAAAAACATCAGACCAAAAGCTGGGAAAAAATATCTGTAACATATTAAGGACCACAGGTTAATATCCCTTTTAGTGAAGAGACTTTACAAATCAAAACTGCTTTAAGCAACACATCAATAGAACAATTAGTATAAATAATGAAGAAGCAGTTCTCCAGAGAAGACAAGCACGTGGCCAGTACACAGACCACAAGATGCTCAGCCTCACTGCAATCAGAGGAGTGAGAATAGGGCTGAGAACTCTCATTTATCACGCTGGCAAAGATCTGCAATATCCATTGCTGGCAAGGTTCTGGGAAGCTGCTATTCTCATTCATCCCTGGTGGGTGCAAATTGACGCAACTCTTCTGGAGTGCCATTTGGCAATTCTGTCAACCTTTTTAAACATGGATTGCTTTCACTCAGTAGCTTCACTTCTAGAATCTTTCCTAAGGGAACAATCAGACAAGGGGATAATCCATAAAGATGGGAATAATAAGGGACTTGTTAAATAAATCATAATACGTCCAAGCCGCAGAGGCCACGGCAAGATTTCTGTATACCCGTGTATGTGAGAAAAGCTGGTCACAAACGGGGTGATCCCGTTTCTCAGGGGAAAAACCCCACATTGAGACACTCGCTGACATCACAGCCCTAACGAGTAGGATAAGCCAAGAAAGTATTTCCATTTAGGGGCAGGGGAAGGAGGCTGTGTGAACAAAGAGGATTCTTAGAAAGAGAAGGTGGAAGGCTCCTATCAGGGGCAGGGAGGGAGAAAAGAACCAGGAAATGGAGTGGGGGTGGGCTAGGTTTAGGCCAAGAAAAAGAGAGGGAGAAGAAATTAGGCTGGAGAGAAGCCACAATGGCACTGAGAAGATGAAAGTCAAACGTCCAGTCTGAAATATACTAATGGGACTTCTAGAATTCCCCAAAGTAGTTGGATAGGGCTAAGTGACCCAAAAAATAGCCTTCTTTCCTATATACCAGCAATAACCAATTTGTGGATAAAACTGGAAGATTCCATTTATAACTGAAACAAAAGGAGTTAGGAATGAACAGCACAGACTGTTCAGGAGAGAGAAGAAAACGGTACTTTTCTATAAAGGAGAGAGCAAGCTGAACTGAGAATCAGACAGGGTCACCCTCAACCCCACGCCCCCAAATCAACACCCCCTTCTTCTCTGGCCCTGGACACCTTATCATCCCCATCTTTTCCCAAACCTCCCTTCTTTCTCCCAGTTGCTGCAGTGTCACCTCCCTCCAGGGCACCTCACTGTCAGCTTTATATACTTGGGTCATTCCCATTAAAATAAAGACTTCCCTCTGTCCCCAACACCCCTAACCTCTGCCTCTCTCTGCTTTGCCACAGTCATTGAGGCTGTCATCTGGATTGCCTCCTAATTTCCTGCAGACTGTGAGCTTCTGGAGGGCAGGGACTGGGTCTAAGTCATCTTAGTCTCTATCCCTCAGCACAGGGTGCACATGGGATACCCTGGTGGTGGGGTTAAAGCGGTGGGAGAGTGGATGGATGCATGGATGCATGGATAAACAGAGGGATAATGAAAAACTTCTCAGTTCAACTCAGAACTTCAATAGAGGATTTAGAGCCCAAGCAGAGTTTGGTCCAGGGGGTCCATAAGATCCTTCCAACCTGAGCTTCTAGGACTTTATGGAACAATCCCCTGATGCCTGGGGCTGGCCTCAATTCTTGGGCTCGGCTTAGAAGGAAAATTCTCAGCAGAAGCACCACTCAAAGGAGGGAAACAATCATTTCTCAAACTGGAGGAGTCTTTTCCACTGAGGAATTTTGCTTTTAGGACAACTTTTAAAAATAAACAAGATGTAAAAGAATAAAATGTTCAGGAATAAACTTAGCAAAAGAAGTAAAAAACTGAAAAATACAAAATATTGTTGAAAGAAATTAAAGATGACCTTAATAAATGGAAAGGCATCCTATGTTCATGGATCAGAAGACTTAATATGGTTAAGACCAAATTTACCCACTGATTCAACACAATTCTTAACAAAATCCCAGCTGACTTCTTTAAGAAGCTGATCCTAAAATTCACATTGACATTCACATTTCAACATGAACAACCTTGAAAACAAACAAAAAGTTTGAGGACACAGACTTCTTGATTTCAAAACTCACCACAAAGCCGCAGTGATCAAGATAATACGATACTGGCCTAAGGACAGACGTATAAATAAATGGAATAGCATTGAGAATTTAAAAATAAATGTTTACATTGTGGTCATTTGATTTTTAACAACAGTACCAAGACAAGTTGATAAAGAAAGAAAGAATAGTCTTTTCAGCTAATGGTGCTTGGGCAATTAGATATCCACAAGCAAAAGAATGAACTTCACACCATATACAAAAATTAACTCAAAATGGATCAAAAACCTAAATGCAATAACTAAAACTATAAAACTCTTAGAAGAAAACATAGGAATAAATCTTCATGACCTTGGATCAGGCAATGGTTTCTTAGATAAGATACCCAAAGCATAAATGGAAAAGAAAAAAATAGATAAATTGGAGTTGACCAAAATTTTTAAATTCGAAGGATACTGTAGTGGTTTGAATAGTGTCCTTCAAAAATTCATGTCCACCAGAACCTCAGAATGTGTCCTTATTTGGTAATAGGGTATGTGCAGACATAATTAGTTAAGGATCTCGAGATGAGATCATTCTGGATCTGGTGTCTTTATAAGAAGAGAAGAGGACACCAGAAAGGCACTCAGGGAAGAAGGCTGTGTGAAAACAGTGGTAGAGATTGGATTGATGTGGCCACAAGCCAAGGAATGCCTGGGGCCACCAGAAGCTGGGAGAGCCAGGACGAGACTTCAGAGGGAACATGACCCTGCTGACACCTTGATTTCAGACTTCTGGCCTCCAGAATTGTGAGAGGATAGATTTCTGTTGTTTTAAGAAAATCCCACCCAGTTTGTGGTTATACAGCAGCCCCAGGAAATTAATACAGAGAGCATGAAGAAAATGAAAAGAAAACCCACAGTAGAAAATATCTGCAAGTCGTATATCCAATAAGGGGCCTATATCCAGAACTCTATATAAAGAACTCTTATAATTCAACAATGAAAAGACAAACAACCTCATTTTTAAATAGGCAAAAGATTTGAATAGATATTTTTCCAAAGAAAATATATACAAATAGCCAATAGGCAGATGAAAAGATGCACAACATCACTAGTCATTAAGGAAAATCAAAACCACAATGAGACAGCACTTTAAACCCACTAGAGAATAAATATCTGTTTTAAGCTACCCAGCTTGTGGTACTTTGTTACAGCAGCCCTGGGAAACTCTGTGTATGTGTGCACACATATATACATGATGTTTTCCTTTTTTTTTTTAATTGAAGTATAGTTGATTTTCAATATTGTGTTAGTTTCAGGTGTACAGAAAAGTGATTCAGTTTTATATATATATATATATATTTCAGATTCTTTTCCATTACAGGTTATTACAAGATATTGAGCATAGTTCCCTGTGCTATACAGTAAATCCTGTTACCTGTTTTACATATAGTAGTGTGTATCTATTAATTCCATACTCCTAACTTATCCCTCCCCGCTTTCTCCTTTGGTAACCATAAATTTATTTTCTATGTCTGTGAGTCTATTTCTGTTTTGTAAGTAAATTCATTTGTATTCTTTTTTAGATTCCACATACAAGTGATACCATGATATCTGCCTTTCTCGGTCTGACTTACTTCACTCAGTACGACAATCTCTAGGTCCTTCCACATTGCTGCAAATGGCAATATTTCATTCTTTTTTATGGCTGAGTAGTATTCCATTGTATATATGTACCACATCTTCTTTATCCATTCATCTGTTGATGGACATTTAGGGTGCTTCCATGTCTTGGCTACTGTAAATAGTGCTGCAATGAATATTGGGGTGCATGTGTCTTTTTGAATTATGGTTTTCTCCAAATATATGCCCAGGAGTGGGATTCCTGGATCATATGGTAACTTTTTTCAGTTTTTTAAGGAACCCCCATACTGTTCTCCATAGTGGCAGCACAAATTTACATTCCCAAGAACAGTATAGGAGGGTCTTCTTTTCTCCATACCATCTCCAGCATTTATTTGTAGATTTTTTTTTTTGGCCACGTCCCACAGCATATGGGATCTTAATTCCCTGACCAGGGATTGAACCCACGCCCCCTGAATTGGAAGCTTGGAGTTTTAACCACTGGACCACCAGGGAAGTCCCTATTTGTAGACTTTTTGATGATGGCCATTCTGACCGGTGTGAGGTGGTACCTCATTGTAGTTTTGATCTGCACTTCTCTAACAATTAGCATTGTTGAGCATATATGATTTATTTTTAAACTGACTTTTAACCATTAGGCAAGTGAAACAAACAAAACTCTCAAGGCTGAGAGACGCCATGTCGATGCCCAGAGCCTGCAAAGGACAGCTGTGACCAGATCTGACCAGAGACATTAAACCATTAACCATGGCCTCAGAGAGGCAGCCTCAGAGGGGGTGTCGGGGGAGGAAGGGCAAAGAAATTGAGGCCAGGGGTTGACAAAGCACGTGGGAGGCAGTGGTCAGAGTGCTGAGAGCCACAGCCTGAGGGACAAGGCAGACAGTGAGTGAGACCCAGAGCCAGTTCATGGCATAGAGCATCCCCATAGATCCCACAAATGGATCTCGCTTGTACGACCGACTGCTAATGTCACAGTGCAATGCAAGAAGCTCTAGGTCCTGAAGAACCAGAGCCTTTCCTCAGAGATGGTAGGAATACAGCATAGGACTCTCTCATGCGTTTCAGACCTATGTCCCCAACTGCCATCTGTACCTCCCCTGGCTGACCCCCAGATGCCTCATACTAAGTAGCCCAGAACTGGGCTCCCCATCTCCCTCCTTCACATCTGTGCTTCTACCATGTTCCTCAGCCCAGAGAAGACCCCACCAGACTCCCAGGCCAGAAATCTGGGTGTGCTTCTTAGCTACTAGCTAATAATAGCCACCAGATTATTATAACATCAGTGGTTTTCAAACTGCTGTGCACCAAAAGCCCTGGAGGGCTAATAAAGGTCACAGAGGCCCAGCTCCTAAAGTCCCCCTGTGATTCTCCTGCCCCCCACGCTGGAGAGCTGCTGTACTTGATAAACAGTACTACCCACATATACGCAGCTACTGATCTTGAGGGGGACTCCCGGGTGTCGGGTGCTGTGCAAGCTGCTTATAAACATTATTTCTCAGGCAACTCTTTGGAGCAAATAATTTATTTCCCCCATGTTATAGATGAAGACAGACTTCAAGAGAGGTTAAGTAAGTTCCCGGAGGTCACACAGCCCAGCGGGGAGCAGGAGAAGCGGAGTCTCTGTGTAGGTCTCTGACTTCAAGGTGCTTCACCTCACCAAGGTAAGGAATTAGAGGCTAGGAATGCAAGGCTGGCCCTCAGGACCTATTGCCGGCAGCAGAAAAGCCTCGAGGGGCCAGGCACAAGCTCTAGGTCCGGGGCAGCTGTTCTCAGCCACACTGCCCACCGGAAAAGTCTGGAGAATTTATTGTTCATGCCCCTGCCTGGCTCCACCTGGCCACAGAATGAGAACTCTCCAGGGGCAAGATGGTATTATATTCTCACCTCCCCAGGCAACTAGGGTTAAAAAAAAAAAAAAAAAAAAAGGCTTGAGCAGCAGTTCTCAACATTGGCTGAGAATTCCCAGCGCCCAGGCCCCTCTCAGTCCTAGTGACTCAGCGTCTTGGAGTGGGGTTTTTTAAGTCCTCAGTGGTTTTATAAGGTCCTCAGGTAATTCCAACGTGCAGTCCAAGCTGAAGTCGCTGGCTTCGGGCCCTGCCTGCTCCAGATGTGGCCTCCAGGTCCAGAGCACTGGCTCCACCAGGTAGCTTGTTAGAAATGCAAGATTTCAGGCCCACCCCAGACCTGCTGAATCTGAAACTTGGGGGTGAGTTTAGCTAGTCCTCCAGGTGCCATTGATGCTAGTTTAAGTGTGAGAATCTCTTGCCTAGGGCCTTGCAACTCAAAGTGGGTCCACAGGCTGGCAGCGTCAGCATCACTGGATCTTGCGAGAGATAGTCTCAGCTCTCCCCGCCCCCCGCCAGACCCACTGAATCAGACCTGCATTTTAACAAGATGCCCAGGTGATTTAAGCACACAGTAAGGAGTGAGAAGACCCTCCCTTCTTCTCCTCTCCCTGCCCCTCCCCCCACTTTGGATTAGAAGCTCTCATCCAGCCAGGGGTGAGGCCCAGGTCCTGTTTAAGTTGCTACTGTGCTGCACGCAGGCTACTCTAAGTAACAAGGTCAGAGTCACATGAGCCTGGTTACAAGCTGACTCAGCCACTGAGAGCAGGACTCGGTGACAGTTTAATGCAGTGATTCTCAAACTTTAACGTGCATGAGAATGACAAGCTCCTTGAATGTCCCTTAGCTGGCCCCTCCCCAGTGATGCTGATCCCATGAGTCGGGGCCCATGAGTCAGCATTTCCACAGAGCTCCCAAGTGATGTGATGCTGGAGATCCCAGGATCATCCTTGGGTAACTGATTTAGTGTGGGCTCTGAAGCCAGTCTATCTGGGTTTGAATCCAACTTTAGCATGCACTAACTGTGTGTCCCTGTGCCTCAATCATCTCACCTGGCAAATGGGCCTAGCAATGGTTACAACCTCATAGATTGTTATGAGCAGGCAACAGATTCAGACAACTAAAGTGCTTACAAGAGTGCCTAGTACGGACAGGCCCATAATTTTAAGTTTAGTAAACACCACCACCACCACCACAGCCACCTCCATCCCCACTGCCACATCAGCTTCACCACCACCATCACCTTCCCCACCACCACCATCCTCACCACCACCACCATCAATCAATACCATCACCACTGCCACCACCACCACCACCATCACCATCGTTCACCACCACCAACACACCACCACCATCACCCTCAACACCACCGCCATCACCAATACTGTCACCATCACCACCCTCCCCGCCGCCAATACCGTCACCATCACCACTACCAGCACCATCATCACTGTTACCATCCTCACCACCACCACCTCCATCACCATCACAATTACCACCAACACCATTATCAGTACCACCACTGCCACCGCCACCACCAATACCGTCACCATTGCCACCCTCCCCACCACCACTACCGTCACCATTGCCACCACCAGCACCATCATCACTGTCACCACCCTCCCCACCACCCCACCAGCACCACCACTGGGTATTCACAGTACAGTTCCAGCCATCAAAGAATGTCAGCCTATGTGGACGAGCAGACAAGAAACTGAGAGGGAGAGAAGGATGTAGAACCTGCTGTCATGTAGCCCAACTCAATTCACTTCAGCACCTGTTCAGAACTAAACGCCATGGGAATGAATACAAAATAGTGACGGGCGTGGGAGACAGAAGAGGAAGCTTTACATGCCCTGCACGCTGGTGGACAAACCTAAAAACCACCTAGACTAGGTGAGGTTAGGACTGTGCTTCTTTCATCTCCGACTGTCGACTCTCGGTCCGGGGCCTGGCATGGCATCAGGAATGAGTCCACAAGACCTGACTTTCCAAAGTCACTTTCCCACTCAGCTTATGCCTCCATTAAACAGGGAAAATGCTAATTTCAAAGCTGCTGAAGTATATATTCCTACAAAGCTATGAAGACATTTAATAGTCAAGCACTATTAATACTGAATAACTATTTAATAATTTAATAATCAAAACTAACAGAAAAGCTGAATTTCTAATTTCTAACAGGCTCCCCAATTGACACTGACCATGACCGCTCTTCCCAGGACACATGCGCACACCATCCCACCAGGGAATTCGCAGCGCACTCTCTTCCAGTAACCTAAATCGTCTAAAATCTTGGTCCAGTGCTCTAATGTCTACAGTCCCGCCATCAGATAAGCCAGGGCCCCTCCAGCCTGAACTGGCGGGCAAGCTTGGGACAGCTGCCCAGAACAAGGGATGCTCTTCTCTGCACTACCCAAGCACACTGGCTGAGAAGCCAGCCCCTCAGCTTTACATCCTGCTGAAATTTTTAACTTCCTCCAGCTTGCAGTGACCTGGTCCCTTGGCACCAATCGGACGACCTGCAGATAAGATTAATAAATCCCAGATGCAGAAAGCAGTGCCTCTAATGAGGAAGCAGTCGGGATTATGGCAAGATAACAAGACTAGGCCAGGCTCACGTCTAAATCCTGTGCTGCTCCAGCCCTGGCCTGGGCTTCTTCCTGTCGCCCCTGAGACTCCCAGTGGGCCAAGCCTGTACGGGGCTTGGGATGGAAGAGAGGATCCAGCCCTGCCCGCCCTTGGTTGCTCATGGCCATCTCACCAGCCTGGCCCACATAGGGCATTAGTGACAGGACAGAATCAGCCCGGGCATGGGAGCCTCAGGGCGGCAGTGACCATGTTCCCCAAAGTGACTTTCCAACCCCAGATGCCCAGGGGCCTGGGACTCTCTTCCCAGGGGCTAGGAGTGTTTGAACGAGAAGGCTTCTCTTACCTGCAAGGCTCTGGTCATGTGGCTTCCTCGCCCAGGATGCCTGCCCTGCCCTCTGTTCACTCTACAAACACCGACTGTACATCTCCTGGGCTCCTGGCTCGAGTGCAGACGATGAAATGGGAACAGCTGCTGCCTTTGCATTACCCACGATCTGCAGGGGAGGCGGCTTGTAATCAGATGACTGCAATGAAGTAAGGTCAGCGCTCAGAGTCTGGGGGGCTTTCTGGAGGAGGTGGCCCCTAGGTCATGTCTTCAAGGAGAGGCAGGAAGCCCAGGTTAACAAAGGATAAAAAATGAAAAGAAGACACCAAGCCCTACTAGATGTGTGTGTGCATTTCTATGTGTTCCCACGAGCATGGGAGAAAGTTCTGGGGGTTCCACCTACCACTGGTTACCCCACACTGGATGGAGAAAAATAGAGTCTATTCATTTCTTTATTCTCTTCTCTGTTTGAATAATTAAAATAACAAATACTACTTTAGTAATTTTGGAAGGCAACACAACTTTTTAAAAAATGTAAGGGAAGGAGGGAAATGAAAATTTTAGGGGAAGTTGACCCAAAAGCAAAGATTCTGAAAATCTAATGAATTCTCTATAGAGGGAAGAATGAATTTTGTCAAAAGGCTGTGCCTCTATTTCAAGACTGGCCCCCAAGGGGTTGATCAGACTCGAACTGTGGGGTGAGCAGATCTCTCCACCTAGAGGCAAATGAGACACAGAAGAGGCCAGAGACACCAGGGTGGACAGGTGGACACAGGCGAGCCTCACCACACCTCTCCCGCTAGGAGTATTTTTCACAAACTTTTCAATTTGCAAAGTTTTGAAACTACAGAAAAGTCCCAAGAATAGTATAATGAACTCCTCATACCTTCACCTAAACTCACCAATTGTTCACATTTTCCCACAGCTACTTTATAAAGATAATTTCTATATATAAACGTCTATTTTTATGAATCATTTGAAAGTATATTGCAGACATCATGACATCTCACGCTCAGTGCTGTCGCTTTCATCCCTTACCGCCAAAGACATCATGAAATCATAACACAATTATCAAAACCAGGAAATTTTATCATTGATACATTTCATATTCCAATGTCACCAACTGTTGCAATGATGTCCTATGTAGCAAAATGATGCTTTTTCTTCACGCAGCACTTATTAAATAGCAGTTGTTGGCAGGATGCAGCTGTGTCTCTGTCAGAGGTACTCCAAACCACAAACAAACTTTCCCAAATAATCAAGTGGAAAAGTAAAACATAACAATCAAGAATAATAAACATCATTAAGTACAGAATAATCTTTGACAACAGGGCAGGGCAGCTGGAAGGGGTTCTGGGCACAGCGATAAACGAGGATCAGTCTCAAATCACCCCTCAGCCGATGCCAGCCCTGGTCCTTAGCTCTGTGTCTAAGAAAACACAAACCACACGCTCTCAGGCAGGACAGTGGGGTCCTTCTGTCCTTGGGCTTTGGCAGCGTGGGCCAGGTGGGCCATGGCGCAGAAAAGCAGGGGACCTGGGCTCCCACCCCTCAACTGCTGAGTCACTTTGGAGAAGTCACACAGCCGCTGTGGGCCTCAGTTTTCCCATCTGTAGGGATGGGATCTGGCCACTTCCTCACCCCCTGCCCCACTCCATGCAGCCCCAACTGCCCCCACGTCCACGGCCACCCTGAGCGCCGCAGAGTTCTGATGCAGGCCCTCTTGATCCGGGTGTCTACCACTACTTTTCTAAGAGTCAGAAATAGTAAAATATACTCGTAGACTGCCCTTGGCTCTCCACTGGCCTCAGGGGGAAAACCAAACTCCCTGGCTTGGATAAAGCCCTTCCTCGTCTGTTCCCCACCTCCCCCTTACCACAGATCCCCTCGGACTCCCCTCACCCGCCATCCCAACCAACGTCAGAAAGCAGCGGCCCTGACCAGCAATGGCATTCTCTACGGGACAGACTGCTAAGGCCATGGAGTCCCAGAGAGGTTGACAAACTTTCCCTAGTTCAACAGCTCAGGAGTGATAGAACCAAGGCACAAAGAAGTGAGCTCCAAGCCAGATCCCTTCATCCCACATTAAAGGCAAAATGTTTCATCGATGCAGGTCTCTACATGCACACTGCCTCTGGACAGTGCTGGAAAGGACATTACAACAGTGGTTCAGAGGGTGCTAGGAATAGAGGTGGATGCTGGTGTGTTTTTTCTTTATGCAATACTTCCATTAATTTTGTATGGTGTAAAATTTTCACAGTGGAAAAATAAAAGTGGCTAGAAATTGGCAGGCGCTAAGTGATGAAGAATTCCACAAGCATCTCAGTGTCACTATATGCTGATATAGCTGATATGCTATGCACAGGAGATAAACCTGGTGGCCTGATTTCAGCTGGGAACTCACCTCAGTGTGGCTGGCACAGGTAGGATTTCCCCCTGAGCTCTGCCCAGGCAGGTGGACGCTGCCCTAGCCCATGACCCTACCCACATCTGCAGCATGCCTGCCTATCCTGGGCTCTCTCTGCACCTGGAAGACTTCAGGGTTTTTTTTGTCCAATTGAAGTAATAGATGCCTCATGGCTCCCTTTAAAGAGCTTAAGAGAGTAACCATATATTTATTTAATGATCATTTTGAATCCCATCAAGACCCATTATCCTCTGAACTTCAGCTTCTTCATCCATATAAGAGATAATAATACTGGCATCCACAGGGCTGTAACTGAAACTCTTAACAGTGGAGGAGGTACCCTGCTCAGTAGACAGGCAGCATCATTACCACTGACTGAGAATCTACTAAGTGTCAGATACTTTCCCAGACACTGATGGTATAGAGATGAACAAGACGCAGTGCTGCCCTGGAGTGATTACAGGCTCTTCGTGTAGGAGGAAGCACAATAAATCCCTAGAGGGCTAGTACGTGACCTTGAGCACAGCAGGGAGCCACTGGTTAAGGTTTATGCCTGGGAGGAAAAGGTCAGATACCCATGCAGTTCAGACCACTTGCTCAGGGTCAACACGGAGGGCTGCCTGGAGGGGGCCCCCAGAGGCACAGTGCTGAGGCTATGTCCTCACCTGGTAGGGGACGAAGAGGCCTGAGGTGAGCCACGGATGTGAATATTTCAGGAGGCAAAACCGATAGGAGGAGAGGGACAAAGAAGATTTCCTAAAGCTTGAATTAAGCTGTATTTTACATTTTAATCTATTTTTAAATCTCGTCAAACGGTTCACCAAGCTCCTTATCATTCCTACCACAGGGCTGCTTTTCTGCAGAAATGTGAAGCAGCCCTGCTTCACCTCACCCTTGGCTTCCCGCTGCCCTCAGGGTGAAAACCAAGGGTGGGGGGATGGGGGAGGGAGGTCAGGAGACTAAGGGAGATAAGGGAGATAATACCTCCATGTTTACAAATAGGGAAATGGAGGCTCTCAGAGGCAGAGGGACTGGCCTAAGGTTCCACCGAACATGCAAGAAGACTGGGATTTGAACACAGATCTGTCAGGCCCCAGGGCCTGCTTCATGGCGTCACCCAGCAGGTGAACCTCCTAGCAGCACTGATAGCCCAGGTGGCCAGAAAGAGTTGGAGCCTTTCAAAATGGCGGGCAGGGCACAGCCCTTGTTGTCGTGAACAGGAACACCTACCTGGGCACCCACTGGCATCCTGGAACCAGAAAGGGAGCTCAGGAAGAGAGACAGTGTTGGTAGTCAGATGTCAGGCTTCCCCAAGAGGAAAATATTTAGCAAACATCGCTGTAGAGAAGGAGTGAGCCCGAGACTTAGAAGGGATGTTGAGAAAGGCCATCTGGTCCCACCTCCCCATTGTACAGATGGAACATGGAGCCCAGAGATGGTGTGTCTAATGCAAATGTACAGGGAGGCAGGATTTGAACCCAATCCTCTGCTCTCCTTACCCTTACCTCATACATAGCCTGGTAAAGGTGTATAAGCCACATCACCACCGGCTCCAGGAAGTCCTCCATGACTGCCAAGGCTCCTGCCCCTGAAAACCTGGGCCTCCCAAAAAAGCCTGGACTTCACTGTCAGACCCAGAGTTGAATCCTGGCTCCATCCCTTATTTCCTGTAGGACCTAAATCAAGTCATGTCACCTGAACGAAAGAAAACTCTGCCTCCTGAGAATGTTGTAAGGATTACATGAATTAAGAAGACCCCTGCAGAGTCTAGACTTCCACGGATGGGCCCAAAGAACAGCCATACAATAACAGCTGTGTTCCCTTTAATGTCAGTGCCACAGACTCTGCTCCCCTCCAATGCCACTACCTACGTCAGAGCCACCATCTTCTCTGTGGCCTGGGAAGCACCTGACCCCGTCCTGCCACGGGGCCTCTCACACGCTGCAGGCCATCCCTCATCCCTCTGCCTGGTCACCTCTCCTCTCCCCATGCCAAGCCTCCTCAACTCCAAAGGCAAGTTTGTTCAGTAAAGCCCTGACGTTAACCCGAAGCTGACAACTCCGATTCCTGCCCCTTCCACTTCCGGCCAGTCCTGCGTCACTTCCTGCCACGGACTTTTAAAGTGGAGCCTGACTCTTTCCCTTACGCTTCCGGTCCCCAGCCCACCTCATTAGCCACGCCCACAGCCTGCTTCCTGTCCCCGCCCCAAAGGAACCACGCCCTGGGGAAGTCTTCAGCCTCGATTGCTCCATTTAAAAAGAAGGGCAGGCTACAAAGTTGGTTCAGTATGACCCCAGTAAAATACAAAACTAGCATATATGTTCAGCGGGCAAAAAAGAATAAAGATTAGAGGTGCTTTTCAAACAGTTTTTGCTTTTTTTCATGAAATGAAATCTTGTTGGGCAGTCCACATGAAGCTGCTCTTGGAAGGACCCACACCCAAACCTCAGCCTCTTAAGCCACCTTTTCTGAGCCCACCCAGAAAGCGCCAGCGTGGGTGGAGAGAGGACAAGGCTCTCGACGGTTCAATGACTGTGTAACCTCCCAGGGCCTCCTGTGCCCTCCTACCTTCTTACACGGTGGTTGAGGGGCCCAGAGAGAAGCAGAAAGCACCTGCCCAGGGGACACTCAGTAAATACCACTGCTGAGAGGCCGACTGGATAGAGCTGGACAGGAAGGCAGAGGCCAAGGGGGAGGGGGGGGTGGTCGCTGGCCGTGCTCTCCTGGGAGACCCTGATGGGATACTGCCGCAAACCCACAGGAAACCAGGCCTCTCACCCCCACACACAGCCACCTCCTCTGCAAAAGGTGACCCTACCCATCCTGCCAGCCGGAGAACAAGAGAAAGGGAGTGGCCCAGGGTGGCCCCGAGTCAGGCTGCATGGGACTCTTGGGGCAGGACTCCTTCCTCTGGGCCCTAAAAGCAGCAGTTAAACCAAGAGCTGCCACTCATGAGAGCCTACTCTGTGCCAGGCGATGTGCTGGGCCTACCCATCTCAATCCATCCTCAGTCCATCCGTCCCTGTGAAACAAGTAACAGTATTATCCCCATTTGACAGATAAGGAAACTGAGGCTCAGAGAGGTGAAGTCACCTGCCCAAGGTCCATGGCTTGTAAGTGGCAAAGCCAGGACTGAACCCAGGTATGTCTGACTCTAAGGCCACTTCCCAGGTGCCCAAAGAAGTGTCAATTTTGTTTTCTATCCTCAGGACCCAGCACCATGAATGCTCTTAGAAGGCACCCAAGAACATTTTTAGGAATGAACAGCCAGGCTCCTTCCTGCACATCATGCCATCACCTTCCAAGAACCAGGCATATTGACAGCAAATCAAATGTCACTGAGTGAGTGACATATATAAAACAGTAAAACTTCTGTAAAACAGTAAAACTTTTTCAATCATGAAAAACTTCCAATATCATCAGAAAACCACCTACCAAACCAAAACACCAAACACACCCACAAACACAATCTGATAAAATTGCTACTCGTATGCAGGACCCCCATAACAAAATTCTCATCAAATAGAGGAACGATAGTTGTTTATCAACAGTTACAAGAACATGATGACACTTCCTTTGGAATATTCTGTGCATGTGACGTCTTCTTTTTTCTTTAGCTTTTCACTGTAAAATCTTACCAGGTGCTGAACAGGAGAGAAACTTTGAGGTGGGGATGAGCAATGGGAACAATAACTGTGCGGCAAGAAAAACAAAGCATCGTGGCAGCACCCGTACTCCTCTTCCATCAGACAGAATTCAATACAATTCAACCAACGTGCACCAAGTTAACAGGAATAACAGTCCCTGCTTATACAGCAGTCTCTCTGTACTAGAAACTGTTCCAAACTTTCCAGATTCTCTATTATTCCACAGCCCTATGACATTCTGCCAGCCAGAATGTGAAGATAGAGCCACTAGGGTGGCCCAGGGACTGCCTCATCCACAAAATGCCAAAGTAAATACATTTATAAGACTGACGAAGCCTCAGCCATTCTGCATACCTGGGGGTAGATGGCTGCTATCCCTTAGGCAGCCAAAACGCACCAGGTCCTTACACGCATAATCCTGGTGCTCACGAGGTCCTGGAGAGGCACATGTTATTTTCCTCATTTTATAGGGACAAAATTTCAGCTGAAAGTAAGTAAAGGACTTGCTCGAGTCCCCACCTGAATACAAAGCCTTTGCTTTCTGCTACTACGTGCTGACTCTTCGCAAACCCCCTGCACCATTTTGTAATCTCCCCTTTATTGATGTGCAAGGGCCCCTTAAGGAGTCCCAGAAAAGGTCTCAGCCATTAGGCTGTTTCTGTCCCACCGCTCCTGAAATGAGTCACATAATCACACCACTAAGAACAAGCAGTGTGACTCGTGACTTTCAAGCCAAGAGCAACTTCTTTTGTGGTTTCCACATCCTTTCTCCACCAGCCACTCAATGTCGTCCGATATGCCTAGGGCACTCCTCAACAGACACTTACGAATGACTCCAGAACTGGAGGACAGGGGAAAGGGTGGCAAGGCTGAAGCAAGCAGGGAGAGACAAGGGGCTCAAATCGGAACACTAATTACAGGGCTCGGGTGCTCGGACCAAGATGAACTTACTGCCAGGTTATTTACTACCAGGTTACTACCACCATCGGGAAGGAAGATGGTTAAGGATGATTTCATGAGGTGCAGACATTTGCCGAATCCCTCGAATGTGCTGGCCCAGGGCTGGGTGTCCCAATGGTTCCCCCACATGCGTGAGGAGTTCCCGTCAAGTCAGGGAGGCAGGCAAGGGAACAGAGTGCAGCACACCCAGGTGTTAAGTGCAGACCAGGGCTGTGGGTCCCAGTAGGGTGTGACAAAAGAGACATCTGAAGTGGGCCCTGGCAGGGGTGAAATGTGGACATGCAGACAAGGGAATAGGGGTCTAAGGAAGGTTGAATGGCATTTAGGCAGGGAGAGCAGCGGAGAACCACATTCAATCAACATCCCGGTGCCTGCCCAATACCAGGCCCTGTGCTGTGCACAGGGGCTTCAGACACGAATCCCAGCCAGGCCCTGAGCTCCAGCCAGTGGGGAAGAAAAACTGTGAAAGACAACAGTCCCACAGTATGGCCAAAGCTGGGACAGAAAGATGTGCAAGGCTTGGGGAGTCAGGGAAGTACCCGAGGATATGAGCCTAGGCCACCTCTAGAGGCGGCAGAAAGGGCGCGCTACAGAGAGGGTACAGATGTGCAAAGACAGGAGGAACGGAGGGCAGGTTCAAGGAAGGCAGACTCTTCCATATGGTAGGGGACAGTGTTATGGACTGAATGTCTGTGTCCCCCCCCCCCAAATTCATATGTTGAAACCCCAATCCCCAATGTGATGGTATTTGGAGATGAGGCTTTCAGGAGGTGATTACGCCCTCATGACGGGATTAGCATCCTTATAAGAAGACACACAAGAGAGCTTACTTCCTCTCTCTGTCCACCTCCTGAGCACACAGTGAGAAGATAGTCATCTGCAAGCCAGGAAGAGAACTCTCACCAGAAACAGAATCAGCCACCACCTTGATTTTATACTTCCCAGCTCTAGACCTGTGAGAGATAAATTTCTGTTATGTAAGCCGCCCAGTCTATGGCATTTTTTGTTATAGCAGCCAAAGCAGACTAAGATAATTGGTAAAAGCAAGAGCATCGAGAGATGAGGTCACAGATGTGGTGACAAGGAGTGTGTGCTTCATCCCAGGACCGGCGGAGTCCATCGAGCAGAGGGGTGACACAGCCAGGTGTGGTTTCTGAAAGATATCAGCCTTTCTTGGTATGACTGTTTGTCTTCCCAAATACTCCCAATAACTCAAGAGCCATTCTGAGGAAGGAGTGGGTGGGCAGATCCTTCAGACTGTCCTCGGAGAGCACTGGACCCTCAAGGTCTGTTCACAGAGACCTGGGGTGAAGCAAGTGCTGGTCCTAATGCAGCTCTTTCTCCAGCCCAGCTCAGTTCAGTCAGTGACAGTCCTGGAGGCTCCTCCTTCCCAGGGCCCAGTCTTAGGAACATGAGGATACTTGGAGGTTGAGACAGAACCAATGTGATACTGATGGGCACATGACAACACAGAGACACAGGTGTCTGCAAAGGGATGGTGGCCAGTACCTAAAACAGAGCAGAACCATCAGAACTTTGGGGCACTGGGAGATGGTGACCAGGCCTGGATTTCAAACCACATTCCATGGAGCCCTGGTCCACCCTGAAGAGGCTCAGGGGTATCAGAGATCAGGGTTCTGGAGCAAGAAATGTTTGGTTCTATTTTTTATAGGTAGAATCATTTTAAACTACAAACACGGCATACAAGCTCAAATGAGCTGCACATCAAATGTCGACCCTCTGTAGACGCCACTGCATGGACCTGGGTTGCCAGGTGAATACTCAGTTTTATACACGTCTTGGGGTTGAGACTCTCCTGTCATCTCCAGCAAAACGGATCCTGAAACTAGAAGACAAGTTGTTGACAAAAACCTTACCGATTGCAAATGTGGTAGGTAAAGATTCTGAGAACAGAATATTTTCACAACCACAACAAAGCCCAATTAACACTCAGGGTGCCATGGCTGTTAAGAATACTACTGTCACCCCAAACTTTTCATTTTGAAAGTTACATGCATCAAGGCAACCTCACTGTTCTCATGGACTGACGTGACGTGAAGCACTATAAGTTTAGAGTCATAAAATAAATATGAAAATAAACTATTGCCAGACTGCTACACCCTGACCCAGTATTTCTGACTCAGCCCCTCAAGGTGGGGCCTGAGAACGTGCGCTACTAAAATGCTCCCAGGTGACGTTGATGCTGCTGGCCCAGGACCCTACTTGGAGAACCACTGCTCTAATCTACTCTTTACAAACTCTGCTTACTGTGACTCATTAGGGCAGGTGGTCCCATAAGCCCGGATAGGTAGGTCCTCCTACGACAGCAAGGATGGGGGAAGGCAGAGGAACAGGCATTCCAGGGACTGGGGCAGCAAACACATGGAATCTGGAAACAGTGGGTAAGGAAGTCAGTAGTTCACTGGGGTCAAAGAGGTGGCTAGGAGTAATGAGGTGCAGGATGAGGTGGGAGGAAAAAGCGGGGGCTGTAGAAATCAGGCTTACAAGGGTGGAACTGAACATCAGCTATGGACCAGGCCCTGTCTTTGCTGCTATTGATCTCTCATTTCATTGCATTGTGGTCAGAGAACACACTTTGTATTATTTCTATCCTTTCAAGTTTATCGAGGTTGTTTTATGGCTGAGCATATGGTCTATCCTGGAGAACGATCCACGTGCCCTTGAGAAGAATATATATTCTTGGTGAGGACACGGAGAAAAGGGAACCTCTGTGCACTGTTGGGTGGGAATGTAAATTGGTGTAGCCACTATGGAAAATAGTATGGAGGTTCCTCAAAAAATTAAAAATAGAACCACCACATGATCCAGCATTTCTGGGTATTTACCCAGAGAAGATGAAAACACTAACTTGAAAAGATAAACACCCCCCCGTGTTCATTGTAGCATTATTTACAATGGCCAAGAAATTAAAAGAACCTAAGTGTCCATCAGCGGATGAATGGATAAAGAAACTATGAAATAGATAGATATAAAATGGAGTATGATTCAGCCACAAAAAAAGAATGAAATCTTGCTATTCGTGAGACATGGATGGACCTTGAGGGCATTATGCCAAGTGAAATAAATCAGACAGAGAAAGAAAAATACCACATGATCTCACTTATATGTAGAACCTTAAAAAACAACAACAAAAACCAGCCTCATAGATACAGAGAACAGATTGGTGGCTGTCAGAGGTGGGGGACAGGAGATGGGCAAAATGGGATAAGGTCACCAAGCGCAAACTTCCAGTTATAAAATACACAATTCATGGGAATGCAATATACAGCATGGTGACTACAGTTAGTAATACCATATTGTATATCTGAAACTTGCTAAGAGAGTAGATCTTCAAAGTTTTCATCACAAGAAAAAATTTTTGCTAACTATATGTGGCAATGGATGTTAACTAGACTTATTTTGGTGATCACTTCACAATGTATACAAATATCAAATTATTATGTTATACACCTGAAACTAATATAATGGTTTATATCAATTATACCTCAATGCTACATATATATGTGTATATGTATATTCTTATGTTGGTGGAGTATTCTCTAGGTGTCTGTTAAGTCTGGTTGGTTTATAGTGTCCTTCAAGTTTTCTATTTCTTTACTGATCTTCTGTCTAGTTGTTCTATCCATTATTGAAAGTAGGGTATTGAAGTATCCAAATATTATTGCTGAATTATTTACTTCTCCCTTCTTTTAGATCAGTTTTTGCTTCAAATATTGATATTTTGGTGTTCTGTTGTTAGATGCATGTGTGTTTATAGTTGTTATATCTTCCTAATGGATTGACCCTTTTATCATTGTAAAATGTTATTAAATGTCATTATAAAATGTCCTTCTTTATCTCTATTTATTTATTTATTTTTTGGGGTACGTGGGCCTCTCACTGTTGTGGCCTCTCCCGTTGCGGAGCACAGGCTCTGGACGCACAGGCTCAGTGGCCATGGCTCACGGGCCCAGCCGCTCTGCAGCATATGGGATCTTCCCGGACCGGGGCACGAATCCGTGTTCCCTGCATCGGCAGGCAGACTCTCAACCACTGTGCCACCAGGGAAGCCCTTTATCTCTATTTTTTATTTTAAATCTATAGGTATGATATCAGTGTAGTCACTCTAGCTTTTTTATGGTTGCTCTTTGCATGATGTATCTTTTTCCATCCTTTTACTTTCAACCTATTTGTATCTTTGAGCCTAAAGAAGTATGTCACCTGTAGACAGCATATAGTTAGATCATTTTTAATATACTGTAACAATCTCTGCCTTTTGATTGGGTTGGGTTTTTTAAAATATTTATTTATTTATTTTTGGCTGCATTGTGCCTTAGTTGTGGTACGCGGGATCTTCGTTGCGGCACGCAGGCTTCTCTTTAGTTGTAGCACACGGGCTCCAGAGCGCGTGGGCTCTGTAGTTGCGGCGTGCAGGCTCAGTAGTTGCGGCATGCAGGCTTAGTTGCCCCGCGGCATGTGGGATCTCAGTTCCCCGTCCAGGGGTCGAACCTGCATCCCCTGCATTGGAAGGCAGGTTCTTAACCACTGGACGACCAGGGAAGTCCCTGATTGGGTTGTTTAATCCATTCACATTTAATGTTATTATTTATACAGTTGAGTTTACCTCTGCCATTTTACTTTTTGTTTTCTACATGTCTCATGTCAGTTTACTTCCTCTATTCCTCCTTTACCGTGTTCTTTTGCATTAAATGAATCGGGCATATGTCACAGCAAGAACTTCAAAGAGCTTATTCTTTTTAATTCAGATAACAAAATCACCTCTCCAGCAATTTTTAGTTTCTTAAAATGGTTCATTTTCTAATCGACCATGATTTTTTTCTCTCTGGTTCCAGTAAACAGGAGCAAATGAATTATTCACCCAATAGTCATAGAACATCATCTATAATAATGTCCATTACCAGATTCCTGGGTTGGACAATTTGAGGCTAGAACTTGACCTTCCCACAAAGAGGAGGCATGGGGCCATTCACGGTGTTTTGAGGACCACCTTCATGACATGGGATGATACAAAGTGTCATAACAGTTCAGTGCTTCAGACCAAGGTGGGAAAGGATGGTTGGAATTCACGACAGAGTCCATAGCATGGATATTTTCAAGAGCTGCGGCACTGCTTTCACAGAACCTGGCACAGATGCTAACAAAGATCTGGTGAGCGGAGGGGTTTTCTATACCAGCTACGATGAACAGGTGAGACACCACAAACTGATCAGCCCACATCCCTTCCAGGGAGTGATTTCATACCCGCCCCCCATCTCCTTGTCACTTGACCTCTTAGTTGACCTACCTACAATGCCCTCTGTTCATCAACAAATATGAAGGGAAACTACAATCTGGGAGCTTGTGAATTGTGAAATCCCCAGTTCACAATTTATGTTGTGAACACCTGAGGTTTGGGGCACCCAGCACCCCTCCCCCATCTTCTGACTGGAACACTCCCAATTTCCGATATCCTATCCAGCAACAGGACTTGTTTGCGTATTTGGTATGAAGTGTCTTGCATTCACCTTTAGCCATGCCTATAGAAAACTCAGGGGATCTGCAATGCCCAGGCGCTCATAAACTGGGCTCATCCTGGGTATCTGGTACACTTCCAGGGAGAGATAGATACTAAAAGTAAAGTGCCCATTTGCCCAATAGTTTAAACAGATTAGACATAATTTGGGGGCATCCGGGCCCTTGTTTAAAATAAGGTGTCTGGTTGGCAAAAGAACCTCTTCCAGCCCTGATCCTGAAAGGCTCCAAGACTTGCCGCAGAAACTCAATTACCGCCAGGCTTAATGAGCTCACTCACCCAGCTGCCCTGGCCCACAAAGCAGCCCCGCCAACTTCCAAAAAGAAGATGTGTCTTCCAAAGCGTATTCTGAGGTGCAGCTTGGGAGAAATGGAAACATCAGACCAGTTTAACAAGAAATATGACCTGTGAACACAAGAACATGGTTTGGATTCTGAAGAACAGCTGTCTAACATTTTTTTTTTTGCCCTTAACTAAAACGCAGACTGCACTGCAAGGCTGTGAAATCCCCGTGCGCAGGGGAAGGGTAGCTTTACTGAGTTCTACAGAAACTTCACAAATGTCATCTCTGGGCTGATAGAACCACCAGGGGTGTTTCAACCACGAGTACTGAGGGGTCGGAGGTTTGGAGAATTGATGTCACTAGAGGAGGCTGCTACAGAGAAAGGAGTGGGGCTTATTGAGGGCAGAGTGGACCTGATGCAAACAACAGAGAGAAGAACCTACGGCACCCGGTTACAGTCCCTCCCATCACGAACATTATAGGAATATGAAACATATTCCTTTTTCCTTTCTTGGCCCAGAAGTGAAAACAATTCAGTCATAACACTATAAACAGCAAATATTAAGGCTAAAGCCCAAAAGTGATTGACCACCTACTGTGCCCCTCACCCTGTGCTGGGTGCTGGGAATCCCACTGTGAACCAGGCAGCATCCCTACTTTCCCAGAACCTTCTGTCTAGTGGGAGAGTCGGACAAGTCACTGGCAGCTGGAATACGGAATCCAGGGCAGTGACAGAGGGATGCTCGGAGCACCGGGAACCCTGGGGACATAGCTGACCTGGCCTGCGGATGCGGAAGGATTGTCAAGGAAGGTTTTCTGGAGGAAATAAGGCTGATGGTGGATCTTAAGCACACGTGGAGGATGTTCAACTGGGTGAATGGGGGCAGGAAAGGCTAATGGGCAGATCTGCCAGAGGGAACAGCATGTGCAAAGGCCCGGCTCAGTCAGGAATGGCAGGCAGATGGTACAGCTGGAAACATGCTCTACTGAAGGCCTGGGAGGAGAGAGGCAGGGGCAGGCCACGCCACCCTGGCAAGATCAGGAGAGTGCCGGAAGCCTGTTTAGTCCGCCTCTCTGCCTCCGGGCTGTTCCTATCTTAATCCAGCCCTGGTGACCTCATCCACTGTATCTTCACTTGTAGAGTAAGCAAACAGGTCTCTCCTAGGCTCCACCATCCAAGCCGGGCCATGGAACCTGCAGGGATTCACAGGTGGGGGGGTGAGGGAGGGAGGTATTCCTGGCAGAGGGAGCTGGCAAGCAAGGGTCTGGAAGAAGGGACAGTGCTTAGGAGGGGGGTACAATTCACCAGGGGAAACATGGGAATTGAGTTGGGAGCAGGCCATGGGGTCCCTGAACACAGGCTAAGCTGGCCGCACTCTTTTCATAAGTAATCAGCAACTGGAGTAGCCAGAGGTCTGACCCCCATCACTGCCATTTCTACCTGGGCAATCTCAGGTAATAAGTCATTCATTCTTCACCAATGAGGTGGTACGGGCCCAACAGGGCCTGGAGAGGAAGACTCGCTGTAACCCTCAGTAACCCACTTCCACTTACACGTCAGCACGATCCACTCCTCAGTCCCCACCCGAGCAGCAGCAGAAGGCCAGCAACTCGCAGGCAGGTGTGCATGGAGAAGACAAGGAGGACAATATCCGCTGACCCCTGCAAAACCTGGACAAAGCCCTTCACGGGCATCTCTCCACGTGGAACACATGGCACCCTGGGTTGGGGAGAGGGGTGTGACCCCCCAGGACACCAGAACTCCCAGGGGTGATGTGCTTTGTCTCCCTCGAGGCTCCTGGCTGGGTGGGGAGTGGAGTTCAACCCAGACTCCCTCCCAGGTCTGGCAGAAAGCAGATGGTCTGGAGCAGAGGAGATGCGCAAAACATGGAGGTGGCCTTGCCAGGCCCTGAGAATCAGCTTCCCTCGAGCAATCAGCTCTGGCCATTGGGCAGCCCTGCCCACTGCTCTGAGAAGCATGGAGAGATCTCCGCCTTCAGAGACCATGGGAAATGAACATGCAAACTCTTCAGAGGACAGAAGAATTCTGGTGCGGTTACTCTATGCGGAGGGAGTAAAAACGCTAGAGCCATTGAGTGGAGGCGACTCAGAAGAGGGTCCCAACGCTCTTCATCCTAATCCTGTTGCCGCCAGTTACAGAGAGGCTACCACGCACCAGGCTGTATGTGGATCCAGCCTGTTCCCCTCACGAGGTCTGCCCTCAGGGCTCCCAGCTAGAGACCCAGCTCTCACCGCCCTGCGATTGTTTACCAAGTCTCCTTACTCATATTCTCCAGGTAACAGTCACAGTCTTGGTGATGGGGTTTGTGTTTTATTTGTGGGTCTCCCCTCTCTCAGAATGAAAGCTGCCATGGGCAGGGACCTTGCCGCGCCTGGTCTTCCTGGGGCTCTAGTTCCTTCCGGGGGCACACAGGAGGCCCACAGATGTGCACTGTCACTCTTTGTTATCAGACTGAGTGCCTTGTTTACAGAGGAGGAAACTGAAACATGGGAGAATGTAACTCACTTGCCCAGGGCCACATACTTCACAGAAGGCAGAGCCACCATCCTCTGGGCCTGGTCTCTGCCCCTGAGGAGCATAGCGTCTAGAGCACCACTGCCCCCCAAAATACAATGTGAATCCCAGGTAAAAATTTAAATTTTCTAGCAGCCACGTTAAAAAAAAGTAAAAAGAAACCAGCGAAACTAATTTCAATGATACATTTCATTTAGCCCGGCATATCCAAAACGGTTTTGTTTCAACAAGTCATCAGTGTTAAAGTTATTACTGAGATCTTTCTCATTCTCTTTTTCCTACAAAGTCTTTGAAATCCAGTGTGTGTTTTCCATTCCCCAGGGCAAGTGAACATATGACTTAGGCGGCCCGTTCACAAGCATTATGACCAGTACTTCTGGAACCGCCAGTGTCAGCAGCACCACCTGACACATACCTCCTGTACACCAACATGCTCTGGGACGTCTGCACAGTTATTTCTGACCTTCACACCAACCCCAAGAGCTAGGGACACTGAACCTTCTCCATACTGAACGGAAGAAAAAAGGGAAGCTTGGAAAGATGAAGTAACACGCTCCAGATCACCGAGCTACCAAGGTGGAGTTAGGAAATTAACGCACATCTGGCTCTAAGCAAAACAACAATTATTCCTTGGGCACCTACTTCACGCCAGCGTCTTGTGCTGAGAGATAGAAAACATGCCAGTCGAGGTTCCTGCCCTCACGGTGCTTTCATTCTAGCTCAGGAGGACCAGGGGAATGATCACAAATGGGGAAACAAAACGCATTTCAGATCATGATGATTTCAGAAGAAACGGGTGCCAGAGGGGAGAATAACAGTGGAGCGGGAAGGCGGGCATCTACCTGAGAAGGGCAGGGAAGACCTCTCCAAAGAGGGGACATTTAAGCTGAGACATGAAGGGTGAGAAGAAGCCAGTTCCGGTGAGGGCAGGAGATGAATGGGCCAGGCGGCAAGAAGCAGACACAACACTCTGGGCAGGAGAGTCCAGTGCATTCCAGGAACCATCAGAAAGGCCCCCTATGCTGCGCCAGCTGCCTCTCTGGGCCACCGGGTTGGCCCCTGGCGGGCCTCCCTGCCTCAGGGCGCTCCCACACTCTGGCTTGGAAAATGAGAAATCTACAAACCATTCTCCGGATGTCAAGAGCAAGTGAAGGCTGGAGGTTCCCAGCACAGAGCCTGGCAAGGAGGGCACATTCATAGCTATCTGCTGAGTGGCTGAACCGATGAATCAGAGAGCAGTGGGAGGAGAGAGTGGAAGCACCACAACAGAAGCCTGGTAGCCAAGGCCCCAAGAAGAAAGCTTTAACACTTGAAGCTACGCCTCAAACACTCTGCACAATAGCCAAAAGGTAGAAACCACCCAAGAGTCCATCAACAAATGAAGGGATAACAAAATGTGGTCCATCCTTACAATGGAATATTATTCAGCCTCAAAAAGGACTGAAGTACGGATACATGCTACGACCTGGGTGAACCTTGAGGATATGATGCTGAACGAAAGAAGCCAGACACAAAAGGCCACATATTATATAAGCCCATGTATATGAAATTCCAGAACAGGGAAATCACAGAGACAGAAGGCAGATGGGTGGTTGCCAGGGGCTGAGGGACGGGGAGGGGGAGTGAGTGTTCCACGAGGAGGGAGTTCTCCTCGGGGATGATGAAAGTGTTTTAAAGCTAGACAGAGGTGTTGGCTGTACAACACTGTGAATGTACTAAATGCCACTGAATTGTATTCTTTAAAATGGTTAATCTTACATTGTGTGAATTTCAGCTCAATTTTTTAAAAAAGGGGAAGGGGAGGAAAAAAGAATTGTTTCAACAGAACGGTCAGGTCATGATCCTGTTAAATAAAATAAAACCCCGTGTCTCAGAAAGCAGATAGGAGTGATCAGCCTCCAGAAGTACCAGAATAGAAAAGGAAAAGAGAGAAGACGGACTTTCCAACGTTAAAAGAAGCAGAAAGCTATTGATACTTTCCCAGATCCCTCTCACCTCCACTATCGACGCCTGTGATACTCACGGTCTTCCTGTCCTCCATAGGAAGCAGGACTCTCCTCAGTGGTATGTCCCACCCCTACCAGCCCTAAGGAAGGGACGAGGGGCCAGTCCAGGGCTCCTGAATCAAAATGCAGCCGAGGTGGAGGCTTGGGGGCCAGCAGGCTGAGCCAGCGCATCCCCTGACCTGGCACACACAAGGGCATTACTGCTACAATGGGCAGCCCTTGGCAGCCCCGGGATGGCCACAACAGAACCTCCTTTCATTCCCTAAAGTGGCCCTTCAGCCAACTCTGGGCCACAGGGGAGAAAGCACAGCAGGAAGCCTGCCTCCACACAGCACATGGGTCCTCTGAGGTCCAGCTGGGGGCTTTAGGACACATGACGGGTCCTGAGGATGGTTCCAAGACCTGGAAAGGATAAAGGGGACACCACGAGCCACACGGAGAGGACAGACCGACCTAACGACTGATTAAGGGTGTGGCTATTCCAGGGAACAGCATCACAGCGACTGTCCACCACACAAGGCTGGGTCTTCACCTCTGTTCTTTTTTTTTTGCCGTACGCGGGCCTCTCACTGTCGTGGCCTCTCCCGTTGCGGAGCACAGGCTCCGGACGCGCAGGCTCAGCGGCCGTGGCTCATGGGCCCCGCCGCTCCGCGGCATGTGGGATCCCCCCGGACCGGGGCACGAACCTGCGTCCCCTGCATCGGCAGGCGGACTCTCAACCACTGCGCCACCAGGGAAGCCCCACCTCTGTTCTTTATTTCAGCCTTACACCCACGTGGACGGCAAGGATGGGGACTGGGGTTATTCCCATTTCACAAATGAGGACACTGAGCTGTGGAGGGTTCAAAGGGTACAGGCGATCCTCCACGGTCAGCATACGGCAGAGCCGGCGTTCAAACCCAAGGCTGCCATCACCGCCTCCTGTGCTAAATTATGCTGCTGCTGATGTTTGCTTTTTTCTACAAAACTCCCACAAGGCAGGACGGAGTCATGGTTAAGAACATGGGCCGCCGGTTTGGGATGACGGAAAAGTTCTGGAGATGGATAGCGGTGATGGTTGCCCAACAATGCGAATGTACTTAATGCCACTGAACTATATCCTCAGAAATGGTTAATATTAAATAGTATATATATTTGAAACAAAGATATTTTAAGAATTGGTCAGGTACTAGGACATAAAGAAACTATCAACAAATTTTAAAAAAATAGATATCATACAGACCACATTCTCTGAACATGGTAAGATTCTGTTAGAAGCTAATAAAAAATATAAATTCTTCCCCTGCTGGAAAAAATCCCTGCTTCCCCAGTTACCAGTTCTGTGACCCTGGGTAGGCTTCACAGCCTCTCTGTGTCCACCTGTAAAATGGGAAATGCAGGGCTTCTCCCTCTGGGGTTGTGTTCAGGACTGAATGAACTCAAACCAGGGAGAGAGCACAGACCAGGGGGTGGCAAACTTCTGCAAAGGGCCAGGTAGTAAATGTTTCTGGCTTTACTGGTGTCTTCTCCAACTGCCCAACTCTGCCAGTACAGGGCCGAAGCAGCCATAGACAGTAGGTATACAAATGGACATGGCTGTGTACCAGTAAGACTTTCTTTACAAAATCAAGCAGCGGGCCGATGAGCAGTAGCTTGCAGACACCCTGGCGCTTGGTAAGTGCTCAGCCAATGTTAACTGTTACAATTAAGAAAAACAGCATTTATCTCAATTCATTTCTGTAGACCAATGAAAGGCACAGTACTCCTTGTTGCGGTTCTGAAAATAAATACTATCACCAAAGACAAGAACAGAGCCACTGTCCCCACTGGGGAGCTGGCCCCTCCCTCACCCTGAGCACCCCTGCGCCCTCTCTCTGCTGCTTTCAGGTTGATTCAGAACCAGCATGTTAATTACCTCCTGGGCTACTCTCTGCAAGCACTGGTGCCCCTCCCACCTCCCACAGGAGGGGCTCCTGACCCCTGCCCTTCACACCATGAGGCCCTCAGCGCCCCCTTCCTTGTCCTTGCCCCTCCCTGCTGGCCCATGGTCCCTGGGCTGTCCATCTGGCTTTGGAAAGGCATAAGCAAAGAAAACATTTTCAGAAGGCATTCAGGGCTAGAGTGGCAAGCCAAGGTCCCACTGCTAGCCTGCCTTGGGGTTTTTTTCTGAACCTCAGGCTACAGCAACACCAATAGCTACTACTGCCTTTAAGGTAACATGTTTCTATTAAAAGCACTGAGAAGGCTCCTCTGATTGATTTCTCACACTAGCCCTGTAGGAAGGTTTTCTTTCCATTACTGGAATCAGCATGCTTCATGGAACAACATCTAAGCTCCGGAGTGAGAGACACCCCCCCCACCCCCCGCCCACACACACACACACACACACACACACACACACACACACTGCTTAATTCCACCTCTGCCTCCACCTCCAGACACAGCCCCTGCTTGTCAGGGCCTCACACAATCCTTACCCTGCCTGGTGCTGTGCAGTTTAAATGAGATAATTCATGGCAGGAGTGGGAGTTTAAGCAACAATAGAGAGCTATTTTCCCTATGTGAACATCACAGGAAAAGGGACTGGGCACAGAGAGGTTAAGTGACTTGCCCAAAGTCACACAGCCAGTAGGGGTGAGGTGGTTCTCAATGCAGCTCCTCTAACCCAGCCCTGTTCCCTCCCAGCCCACCTCACCTAGCTGGTGGCCACTGCTCATGATCACTAGTTCCATTAAGAGTTTTCCTTAAAATAGATAACCAACAAGGACCTACTGCATAGCACAGGGAACTATACTCAATAATATGTAATAACCTATAATGGAAAAGAATCTGAAATATATATATAACTAAATCTCTTTGCTGTACAACTGAAACTAACACAACATTATAAATCAACTATCTTTCAATAAAAAAAAATTTTTTTAACGAGTTTTCCTAAGAATTGGGTGGAAATTATTGTAACTGCTGTACCCCAACACTGAGCAGGGAGAAAGTCTAGATGAAAGAGGCATTGAAGGAACTGTTCTGGGACCAGTGGACTCTGAGTTCAGGATTCCTGCATGTAGCTCTCAGCACCTTCTCACACAAGTCTGCACAGTTGGGATTAGTCAACACGGCACCCACCCCTTTCATCTTTCATTCCTGCTTATTGAATATTTAGCTTATTGGCGTGACGTTGTTAGCTTGCGAAGGACAAAGAGGGCCTCCAACCAGGCCATTTGCTCTGTGACAAAGCTAAAGGATTTATCTTTTTCAAATCACTTATGACACCCTCCTTCCTTGTCATGACCACTTATTTAAGTCCTTCCAATGCCCAGAGACTACACTTCTGATCTCACACCAACTCAGCCAAAGACAGACCACTGCCCTCATTTGTACAGGATATGGAGGTTCAGAGAGGTTAATCCTCTTGCCCAAGATCACACAGCCATAAGGAACAGGCACAGGTGAGTCCAGCTTCAGAAGCCCTGCAGGTTGACCCAACCACAGTGGGGAAGGAGGCCGACAGAGAAGAACCAGGATACACTGCAGTCACCCCCAATCTCTCTGAGGAAGGCACCCCATTTTAGTTAGAAAGCCCAGGTGGGAAGCACTTGCCCAGTCGCAGATGAGTAAGGGGCAGGGCCCGAAGGGGAACCCAGGCAGTCTGGCTCTACAGCCTGGAGAGAGGGAGGGCCCGTCCTCGGGGAGGTAAACAGGCATAGCACACGGCGGCAATCACTGCTGGTTTATGCCTTCCTCAGAAACTGTTCCTCCCTCCGCTCCAGCCCCAACTTGCTCTGTGCTAAGACAGCGGGCTCCATCGTGCCTCCTCCTCATGAAGCCTCCAGGTCGGGGGAAGGCAGCTGTCATGCTCTCTCCCTCTGTGCATGTCTCTCTTCCAGCGCTGGCAGTACCAATGCCAGTGTGAAGGCCTCCCCAGGAAGATGGAGCCCCACCAAAGAGGGGCTGCCTCTCAGACTTCACTGTGCTCCTAGTCTCTGGTGGGCAAGGTCTGCTTAAGGAAAAATGACACAAATACTATACAACGTACAGATATAAGGTTCTGGGAGAGAACTACACAATCTGTTTGGCAGAAGTAACATGAGAGCTGGGCCTTGTCATATGAATAGGAGTTCTCCAGACAGACAAAGGAGGGGATCATTTCTGGGAGAAAACACAGCACGTGGGGAAAACCTAAGTGGGAAGATGCATCTGGGGACACAGAGTTGGCATGTGTCGCTGAGATTGTGGTGGGGAGAGGAAGAGGTGGGCCAGGGAAGCCGGGATGTGAGGAACTTGTGAGGTCATGGAGGCAGTGGGAGCCATGGATGGTTGGTGAAGGATGAAAATGGCAATGAGCTCATTTGTGGGACCCACACTCTGACCCTTTGAGGGGCTTCTTGCTGTGATAAGACTCAAGGCAAGAGCTGCCCCCAGACTCTGAGCAGAGATGTTCAGCATTACAGACCACATGCAGGCGTCTCAACAACAAAAACTGTGCAACCATCCATAAACCTCCATCGGGTTGTACAAAACGAAAAGTTTGCTCAGACCAGCAGGTCTCTGGGAGTTGACAATGCCCTGCTGGGCAAGCATCCTGGGGACGGGAAGTGGGGGAGTGCTGACCATCCCACCCCATCCCCAAACCTGTCCCTCTTCTTCGTACATCCGGGCTCATGGAAGAGCCACCCACCTGCCCAAGGCCCTGGAGAAGAAGCCAACTCCTTCCACAGCCCCGCCCCATACCAGGTCACCCTGAGTTGGGGGAAGGCCCCCCCACTTAGGCCGGATATGTACTCTGGGTGGATCCCTCTGCGAGGGGCTTAGGCTCCTCCGCCCTCCGCCAGAACCTCTTAGTCTGGTCTGGGAGGCGGAGGCCATCAGACAGGGCAGCAGTATGTCCAGCTCTGCCATACAGGAAAGCTCAGGTGGGGCACGAGGCTCTCCCTGCCTTGTTCTAGAAGGAGCTGTCCAGTTAAAGGAGGGGAGTTCCCGGAGAGGGAAGAGCACGAGCAAAGGCCAAGGAGAGTGTGCCTGTGAGTGTGCATGGAAGGGGTGTGGGGGGGCGGAGGAGGACCAGGGTTAGATACAGTATCTCTGGAGCTTAGAGAGCTGGGCAGAGGCCGGCGGAAGGTAGTCAGAAGGGTAGACTAGAGTGTGTGGCGAGGGGAGGTGGTGGTGGTGGTGTATGTGTGTGCGGGGGCGAGGGGGGTGTCTTTAGGCGAAAGGCTCCAGCCTGGGAGGCAGCCTCTATCAGGGATGACGAGGCCGGCTCAGGAGCCCGAAGCCAGGAGGGTGGAGTGATGGAGCGATGGAGTCAGGCGGCTGGTGGCGAAGGCGCGGCAGGCCCGAGCGGCCGCTAGCCTGAACGCAGGGCGTCCGGCAAGGTGCCCGGCCCCGCGGGAGCCAATCTCTGTGCGCCATCTCCGGAGACAGAGTACGCCCAGGGCGCGCCGGCCAGGCAGGAGGGTGGGTACCAGCCTTTCTTCGCATTTCTCCAGCCTCCTCCCCGGCGCCCACGTGGGCGGAGCAGCGTGGGGGTGTGCGTGGCAGAGGCC
Organism: Orcinus orca; assembly: GCF_937001465.1. Taxonomy (NCBI): domain Eukaryota; kingdom Metazoa; phylum Chordata; class Mammalia; order Artiodactyla; family Delphinidae; genus Orcinus; species Orcinus orca. The sequence continues at coordinate 118,869,304 of NC_064562.1, forward strand.
GCGGCAGCGTGTGCTGTGCGTGGGGTGGGGCGGCCTCGCCCTCCCGGCCCTCTGCCTCCACGGCGCGGCCCGGGGCTCCATCCTCTGTACCACCTCGGCAGAGATCCGTGGGACCCAGACCTACTCAGGGGGTGGGACCCAGAAAGAACCGGCCGGCCACGCCCCCCGCGCCACTCCCGGGAGGCACCCGGTGGATCCCCCTCCCCCTCCTTAGCTTGGAGACGGAATGGGGAGAGGAGTGGAAATGGGGGTGGCATAAGAAAGAGAGGGCTGGGGGCGGGAGAAGGAGAGGGTGTATGTAGGAAGGCGACGCAGAGTCCTCCGTCTGGGAGACTGCAGGGGGATTTGGAGGGGATTGGGGGATGGGAACGGAAAGGTGCGGGTGCGGGACCTCAGAGGTGAGATGCAAGAGTGGCAGTGTAATCAAATGGGGGCGCGAAGGCTGGAAGAGGGGCGGGGAAGGTGGGAGACGGGGCGGGGCGGCACTGGTCACTGCGTCCCTTGCCAATGGGTCAGCCCATCGGTCGTGGAGTCCGCGGCTCCCCTTTGGCCATCGCGCGCCTCCCCCCCCCCCCCCCCGGCGCACCTGTACCCACCTGCTCGGTGCTCAGGCCCGAGCCGGGCAGCAGCAGCAGCGGGCGTAGCGAGCGCAGCCCCGCACCGCATCCTCCGGCCGCCCCCCTCCCCGCCCAGAGCTTACGCTGCCGCCGCCCCCGCCTTAAAAAGGACAAAACGGAACAGAAAAAGGATGCATGCAAAAAAAAAAAAAAATCGTAAGAAGCAAATGAGGAAGACGGGCTGATGTGCGCGCGCGGCCCGGCGGGGCGGGGGTTGAGATGCAGCGACGCGGGTGACCGTGCTTAGGGCAGCCGGTCAGCGCGTGCCGCAAACTCCCGGCTGCAGCTCCCGCGGCAGCCCGGCGCCCGGCTCGCAGCGCAGCCCCGCCCCTCACCCGGGGCGCCCCTCCGGTTGGTCCGTCCTCCTGCCAGTCGGAGGGGTGGGCCCCGGCGCTTGCCCCGCCCCCGCCAGCGGCCGAGGCCGGGAGCTGTTCTGCTGCTTCGAGAGGAGTTTAGGGGAGGCCTGAGCGTGCGCAGTGGGCCCAGCGGCTCGTGCCAGGGAGGGGCTGGGGGACCTACTGCTGAGCTCCATCAGCCTAGCCGCTCTGCCCAGCGCTGGGTCGAGGCTGACTCTGACGGCTCCATCTAAAGCTAAGGGCCCCAGGAAGCTCGTTCCTGCCCTCAGGGGACTCACACCCAGTTTGGAGAGAGTGTATTGATATTTATAACCTGAGACTGTGGCCATCCTGGGCCATCCGTGGTCCAGAAGACACAACCACCATGGTACTATGTTTCCCCCTTTGTATAGATAACAATTTGAAAGTCAGAGGTTAAATGAATATGTTGAAGGTAACACAACCAGCTAATGGCAGAGCCAGGAGTCTTACTCCTGAGCCCAGAGGCTTCACTACTAGGCAAAACAGCATCACCAAACAATAGTAAAATGAACGATGTGATGTCCAGCTGAGGCTTGAAGGAAGGGTAGCATTTAGCTAGGCAAAGATTCATTCATTCAGTCTCATTTCACAAATATTTATTGTACCAGGTACATATCCTATGTACCGGTATGTGTCCTATGTACCAGATAGCCATTAAGATCTAGAGATACCGCAGTGAAAAAACAGAAAGCAAACAGCTGCCCTCCTGAAGCTTACATTCTAGCAAAGAGAAGGGAGGAAAGAGCGTCCACATAAAGGGAACAGCACGTGTTAAACCCCTTGACTGGAGGAAAATGTGGCATATTTGAGAATATAAAAAAAAAGTGGGTGTCTGTGTCACAAAGAGGTAAGCGGGAGAGTGGGGAAAGTTGAGGCTGGGAAGGTGGCCAGAGGCCAGCACATGTAAGCTCTCATAGGCTATGGGAAAGAATTTGGAATTTATCCTGAGACTGTCTCACTAGGGAAGGTGGTCTATAGGAGCACTGTCAGATTCATATTTTTAAAATGTACATGTCAGGATGAGCTATGTAAAGCCCCAGGAACAAACAAACTCAAATCTCACCATCTTGCTCATGCTACACATCCCACCTGGGCCAACAGGGGGCTCTGGTTGCTCTAGTGAATCAGGAGCCCAAGCTGATGGAGGCTGTATCTGAAACTGGGTATTGTACCCACAATATTTTTGGCAGTTTGAATGAAAGGTGGCAAATTGTACCGGCTTTTAAAGTTTCCACTTGGAAGAGACACATCACTTCCCCTCATGGCTCATTGGCCAAAGCAAGTCACATGGCCATTCCTGACTTGAATCAGGGTGAGAAGTGCAGACCTCCCGTGTTCCCAGTAGATGAGAAGAACTGGAATATCTGTGAACAGATAAGACTCTCATTAACAGATGCACTGGCTGCCTATGGACTGTGGACTGAAGAAGAAGGCAAGTATGGATCACAGAGGTGGGTGGGCGTGGCTTTGGTGGCAAGGGAAGAGGAGCATCAGAGAGGGTCAAGCATCAAATTGGCAAGACTTGATCAAGGCTTAGACAGGAGGCACCCAGAGAGAAGAGGCATCAGGGATGGCCCTGGTGATATGGGTTGACTTGAATTCCAAAAAAAATCAAATGTTGAGGTCTTAACTCCCATATCTCAGAATGTGACCTTTTTTGGAAATAGGGTCATTGCATATTAATTAGTTAAGGTGAAGTTGTACTGGAGTGAGGTGGGCCTTAATCTAATATGTCTGGTGTCCTTATAAAAAGGGGAGATTTAGACACAGAGACACACACAGGGAGAATGCTATGAGAACACGAAGGCAGAAACCAGAGTGATGCATCAGTAAGCCAATGAATGCCAAAGATTGCCAGCAAACCCCCAGAAGCTAGGAGAGAGCCCTGGAACAGACCTTTCCCTGGCGCCTTCAGAGGGTGCATGGCCATGCTGATACCTTGATCTCAGACTTCTAGCTTCCAGAACTGAAAAACAATAAATTTCTCTTGTTTAAGCCACTCAGTTTGGGGTACGTTGATACATGCATATTTCAATAGTTAGGGATTATATTTGGCTGTGAGTAATCAAAATGCCAACTATACAGTGGCCTAAACAAATTTTTTTTTCTCACTCAACAAGAAACCCAAAGGTAAGCCATCCCTTCTTTTATCTGTTTGCACTGCTTCATCCTCAGCATACAATTTTCTTCTTCATTATAGCCTCATGGTGGCAAGATGGTCGCCCTTACCCCAGCATCTCATCACTATACCAGTCAAGAAGAAAGGGAAGGGACTTCCCTGGTGGTCCAGTGGTAAAGAATCCACCTTCTAATTCAGGGGACATGGACTCGATCCCTGGTCAGGGAACTAAGATCCCACATGCCAGGGGGCAACTAAACCCGTGTGCCACAACTACCAAGCTCACGCGCCTCAACAAGAGAGCCTGTGTGCCACAAACTACAGAGCCCACACACTCTGGAACCCGCGAGCCACAACTACAGAGTCCACCCGCCCTGGAGCCTGCGCGCCACAACTAGAGAAGAGAAAAACCATATGCCACAATTAGAGAGAAGTCTGCACGCTGCAAGGAAGAGTCCGCGCGCCACAACAAAAGATCCTGCATGCCACAACGAAGACCTGATGCAGCCAAAAATAAATAAATAAATAAATAAATAATCTTTAAGGAAAAAAAAGAAAGAGAAGGGCAAAAGGCATAACTCAACTGAGTTGGCTCCCTTTAACCACTTTCCTGGAAACTCTTCCCAGAGACCTCTGTTCTTGAACCAAGTTAGTGTCACATGGCCACCCCTGGCTTCATAGAAATTTAAAAAACAAAAAAGTAAGGAGGGTTCATTGTTGCCTGAAACTAAATCAGGGTTCTGTTGGTGAGCAAGAGGGGAGAATGGATTTCGAGCTGGCAACTAGCAGGGGTGGACCAGGTTTCACAGGACCTGGAGCTTCCGCAATTTGGGAGGTCCTCTTTAAGAAAAAGAAATTTTAAAATTACAATACAAAATTAAGTACAAAAGTGAATATGTATTTAGAATAATTTTAAACATCACAACAAATGTTTAAACGTTTCAAGTTGTCAGATATCACAAGCATTTAAAAAATCCAGAAAAATAATATGTTTTAATTAACTGATATCCACCTTTATAATATCTTTCTCTACATTGTTTTGGCTTTTTCATCTTTTGGGATTGTCTCTTCATAGGACAATAATTTCGCAATATTTTTTTCTATGGAGAAAATAGAGAGTTATTCATAGTACTCCTCTAATGATGGATTTTTTAAAAAATATATTTATTTATTTGGCTGCTCCGGGTCTTAGTTGCAGCACATGGGATCTTCGTTGCAGCATGTGGGATCTTTTAGTTGCAGCATGCAGGATCTAGTTCCCTGACCAGGGATTGAACCCAGGCCCCCTGCATTGGGAGCATGGAGTCTTAACCACTGGACCACCAGGGAAGTCCCTAATGATGGATTTTTATAAAACGTTAATTAGAAAACTTTCTTTCAGCTTCATAACTCATTATTAGTATTCATGTACATTGTTGGGATTGTTGTCAAATTTGGGAAGACCTCTATCATTGTTTCATAAATGAACACTAGGATTTGGAAGACTTGCTTTTTTTTTCAGTTTCCTCATTGTGATTTTATTAATTTGGGGGACAAAAGGCAATTGTACAGATTCAAATAAGTCTTCTGGAAATTGTACAAATCTTCCAGAAGATGACTCTGCCAGCAGTTCCAAAACCTTGGTGCCCCTCACAGGCACATGTGGAAACATATAAAAATTCAGATGCCTGGGCTCCTCCACATCTTTCTGAAGTGGGGCCTTGGAATAGCAGGGCCCAGGAATCGGTATTTTACTAAGTGCCCCCATGATTCCAATGTCTGCTGAGGCCTGAGAGGCCCTGGATTAGGTGATTCCAAGGTTGCTTTCTGACTCTGAAGGTTTGCAAATCCAGGTCTCCCCATTGGAAAAATTACCTTTTAAACCTCGTTCCTCCTCTACCCACTTACTCAGACATCAGGTGGCCCTGGATTGGCACAGTGTGGGGAAGGGCACACCTGGAAGCCATCGTACCTGCTCAGGGAGCAATAACTTGGCCTACACAGATTGGCTGAGGACCATATAAACATAGCCCACTAAACTCACATCAAGACATCCTCCACTCAACTTCCCTTCAGCTACATCCCCAAAATGCCTTCAGCCACGCCAGCACCTCCCAACATGAGGAGTATGATGATGGGAAACCAGTGGGAAAGAGACGGTGGTGTTATGGGCTGAACTGTGTCCCCCAAATTCATATGTTGTAGTCCTAGGCCCCAGCACCTCGAACACTGGCTGTATTTAAAGACAAGGTCTTTAATGAGCTAATTAAGGTAAATGAGGTCTTTAGGATGTTTCCTAATCTGACATGACTGGTGTCCTTGTAAGAAGAGGAGATTAAGACACACACACACACAACAGGAAGGCCATGTGAGGACACAGGGAGGAGACGGCCATCTGCAAGCCAAGGAGAGAGGCCTCAGAGGAAACCAACCTTGCCCACACCTTGATCATGGACTTATAGCCTCCAGAATCGTGAGAAAATAAGTTCTGTGCCATATAGTCTATGGTACTTTGTTATGGCAGCCCTAGCAGTGGGCTTGACCAACTGTGGCTAAAATATCTCACATTTGCAAAATTGTCAAAACTATGTGACCACCTGAACCCAGAGCTCAGGCCCTCCCCAGCCTTGGAGGAGCCTGCAGCTTTACCCTCCTTACTTTGCAGGGAATCCACGCCTACTGCCACTGTGTGCTCACTGCACACCCCCAGGACAAGCCTACAAGTCAGGTTCCATCACTACTTCCTCACTAGGGATGAGGGGGCCCCAGGGCCCAGACACAGGAAGCAGTAACGTGGGGGCCAAGAGCCCATCCCTCTCCTCCAAAGCGGCCTCCCTGGCACGTGGGACTTTTGGTGTGTGACCCAGGCCTGGACATCACAGGGAGGTAGGTTTCAGCTCAGCATCATGAGGACAAAGGCTCTCATCAGAGATGCTGCTCCAAGAAGTTGTAGCTCCCTTGGCTGTGAAGGCTGTGAACTTATGAGAGCATTGGAGAGGGGATTCTGCCGGGGTGAACCTGAGGCTTGTACCCACCACCACAGGAGCCTGGCTGCCTGCATTGGATCCCGACTCTGTCACTTACTAGCTGGTGACCTTAGGCAAGTTATTGCCCTTTTACTTTCCTCAGTTTCCCCATCTGTAAAGTGGAGCTTATGATAGTAATAACCTCCTAGCTTTGGGTGGGGATTAAATGAGTTAATATATATGAATCTCTATTGGTTTCCTAGGGCTGCCATACCACACACTTGCCAGATGGTCTGGGATGTGAATCCTGGGTCCACCATCTGGTCCCTAGGTTACCTTGAACCTCAGTTCCCTCATCTGAGTAATGGGAACAGAACCTACTTCACAGGCTGCTTTGCCTATTTAAATAGATTCCGATCAAGACACACCTAAAAGGGGGTCGGGGCTATTAAATGTACTCGGTAACACTGCTGGTAAACATAGCTGAAAAGCTTACCTCCTTCCATCCCTGCAGGGCAGGTGCTGTGATTCCCATTTTCTAGATGAGACAGTGGAAACTCAGAGAGGCCAAGTCACTCTGACAAAAAGGATCTGGAAATTACAGCCAGGTCTCTATGACCCCAAGGCCATTTTCTCCAACAATTCACTTTCAAATGCAAAGGATGGGGATGATGGGGAGTGAGAACAGCTGTATGATTCCATTTATATAACTTTATCAAAATGACAAAACTCTAGAAATAGAGAACTGATTCGTGGTTGCCAGGAGTCGCGGAGGGGGCTGTGACTATAAAGGGTTAGCAGGAGGGGTCCTTGTCTGGAACTGTTCTGTATCTTGACCGTGGAGGTGGCACACAGAGCTCTAAACACGCACACGCACATGCACACGCACACACGAGTCCATATAAACCCAGGGAAAGCTGAATAAGGTGGATGGCTGGTATCAACATTGATTGTCTGGTCTGTGATGTTGTGCTATAGTTTTGCAAAGTGTTACCAGTGGGGGTAATTGGGTGACGAGTATAATGAGTCGCTGTGTATTTTTTCTTACAACTGCATGTGAATTTATAATTATCTCAAAATAAAAAGTTGTTTTAAAAGACAGTGGTAACCGTTAAGATAGCTGACCAAGGCTCTTGCACCAGACAGCATTCTTCCCTGGGACAGGGAGATGGAACCGGGAGGAGGGGGGAATTGTCCTCCAGAAACAGGGTGGAGCAGCCTTGACGCGGGTGGGGCAGGCAGAACACCCAAGTTCTCTACCACCTCCAGCGTGGAGGCATCCAGCCTTCTCAGCAGCAAGGTCCCTGTGCCAAGACAGGCTTCTTTCATCTCCTGTCCACCTTCCAATGAAAACGGTTTTCTGTGGGCTATTTCTGGTTCTATGAATAATACATGCTCATTGTAAAGAATTCAAACAGTACAGGCAGATACAAAAAGGAAAACAAAGGTCACCTTGAATCTTGCTGCACAGGGTAACCCCCATGGGCCCTCGGGTGACCAGGCCTTCATGCATCTCCTCCAGTGCAGATACATACAAATGACTTACATGAATGGACTCCTTTTATGCACCACATTTTTATTATGGATGCTTGAAAGTATATACTGTATACATACACGCCTACATACACACACACATACAGGGGTTTGCGGGGGTCATTGTTTTACAAAATGAATCCATCCTAATCATATTTATCTGCTTCTTACTTTTCATGCTCATCAACACCTGGCGAAAATCCCTACTAGCATCTAGAGGGAACTAGATTCATCCTTTTGAAAGGTTGGAAGGCTGATGGCTTCCATGATGTAGGCATCCTCTTTGTCCTTGTCAGCTTAGGACAGTGGACAGTAAATACTCTTGCACGCATGTCCTCACATATCATCCTACAAATGGATTCCCAGGCATGGACTTGCTGGTTTGAAGGTTTAAACTTTTATTTTAGTAGATGTTGAGAGGTCAACTTCCCAAGACTCTGTGGCCCCTCACCCTTCTACCTCAATGTGTTTATTTCCCATCATCAACCAATGCGGACGATACAGCGAGCTGTAATTGTTGCCATTCTGATGGATGTAAAGTGATATGTCCTTGTTATCCTAGTTTGCGTTTCTCTGTCTATTGGGAAATTTGACAGAATTTGAATATATACATAACTTTAGATCTGCTCTTTTGATAACTGTTCATACGCTTTGCCCATTTTTAGTTGGGGTTTTTTCCTTTGTCAGTTTTTAAGATTGCTCAGTCGAGCTGTTACCTCTCGGCCTGTCATGACTGTTCAGGCACTTTTTCCAGATCCAGACTTCATCTCTCAAGTTCTTCACCTGTGGCATCTTTGCCACACAACAACGAACTTTTTATATAGTCAAACATGTAAACGGCTCTCACTTTCTTTTTCTTTCTTTATATAGTTTCTGAGGGTTTTTTTGTGGTCAGAAAGTCTCCAAGACACCTAGACTCCACAGGCAGTTTCCTAGATTTTCTTGCATGTACAAAAAACTTGGTTTCACAGACAGAACCTCTATTCCAGAGTATACACCATAGGAACGGAATTGCTAGGTCACGAATATCCTCACCTTAACAAGATAACTGCCAGATAGTTTTCCAAAATGTTCATGCTAATTAATTTTCCAACCAACAGTCTGCAAGAAAGCCAGTTCCTCCTCATCTTTGCCAACATGTACTATTGGCTGGATGTTAAGTTGTTGCCAATCTGGTGAGAGTAAAGTGGTGTCTCAGAGTCAATGAATTGTGAATTTCTCTGACAGCAACTCTTTGTGTATTTCTGGCTACTCACATTTTGTATCAATGAACATGCCTCTCCATGTATCTTGCCTATTTTTCTATTGGGTTGTCTTTCTCATATTATTTTCAGGGATTGTTGATATTTTCTATATACTAATGTTTTGCTGGGCCTGTGTTTTGCACATAGCTTCTTTCAGTTAAGGGCTTGTCATTTCTCATTACTTTGGTTTCCTTTGGGTGAATAAAAATATTAATTTTAATATAGTTGTTTTTTCAATATTTGCATTTATGATTTCTGCTTTTTCCATTTTGTTGAAGAAGTTCTTCCATATCTTGAAGCACTCAAAATATTCTCCCATATTCCCTTCTAAATGTTTTAAAGTTTTACTTTTTAGTTTTAAGAATTAATGCCCCTGGAATGGGGTTTTGTGTGCACTGTGAGCTAGAGGTCCTATTTCATTTTCTTCCCTCACGGGAAGAGCCAATTGTCCCATCGTCACTTATTTAAAACTCCATCCTTCCTCACAGTGAACTGCAATGCCACCTGTGATATTTATCAAGTTTCCATGTATTCATGGTCTGCTTATTCTGTCCCATTTGTCTATCTGTCTAACTCTGTGTCAATATCACACAGTCATAATTACTTTAACTTTAGAGTAAGTCTTAATATCTGTCACTTGTTCTGTCTTAATATCTGTCACTTCCCCCCCTCACTTGTTCATCTTTTTCAGGAGCATTTAAGCTATTCTTAGCCCTTTGCTCTTCCATATACATTTTGGAATTAGCTTTGCAAATTTTGCGAAGAACCTTATGGGGATTGTATTCGGAACTGCATTAAATCTACCACACAATTTGGAGAGATATGACATCTTATATCAAGTCCTTCTATTGATGAATCCCACTATTTATTTGGGTCTTCTTAAACATCCTTCAATATGGAATTGCAATTTGCTCTGTTAAAGTCTTGCATATCTGTCAATAAATGTATTTCTCATTTTGTTTTGCTATTGTAAATGGTATCTTTTTTAAAAAAATCATTTATTTATTCATTTTGGCTGTGCTGGGTCTTAGTTGCAGCACGTGGGATCTTCGTTGCGGCATGTTTAGTTGTGGCATGCGGGATCTTTTTAGTTGTGGCATGAGTGCTCTTAGTTGCAGCATGCTGACTCTTAGTTGCGGCATGCATGTGGGATCTAGTTCCCCACCCAGGGATCGAACCCGGGCCCCCTGCATTGGGAGTGTGCAGTCTTATCCACCGGATAACCAGGGAAGTCCTTGTAAATGGTATCTTAAAATGATAAATGTTCTTTATATGATAAGTTGAGGATTCTCTATGTGTTCATTAAATAAAGCTGATTATAGTTGTGTTGTTCAGGTCTTCTCTATCCTTATCAGCTTTTAACTCTTTGGCTTATAAATTATTAAGTGGTATGTTGACACTTCACATTCATTTGGATGGCTACTATCAAAAAAACAGAAAATAACAGGTGTTGGAGAAGATGTGAAGAAACTGGAACCCTTGTGCACTGTTGGTGGGAATGTAAAATGGTGCAGCCACGTGGGAAATGGTATGGTGATTCCTCAAAAAATTAAACACAGAATTACCACATGATTCAATAACTTCACATCTGGGTATATACCCAAAAGAAGTGAAAGCAGGACCTTGAACAGATATTTGTACACTCATGTTCATAGCAGCATTCATCTCAATAGCCAAATAGTGGAAGCAACCCCAGTATCCATCAACAGATAAATGGTTAAATAATGTGTGATACACACACACCCCAGAATAGTATTGACTCTCAATAAAAGAAGGAAATTTTGGCATATGTTACAACGTGGATGACATTATGCTAAGTGAGGTAAGCCAGTCATGACAGGACAAATACCGTGTGATTGCACTTACATGTGGTCCCTACAGTAGTCAAGTTCATAGAGACGGAAAGTAGAATGGTGGTTATCAGGGACTGGGGAGAATGAAAAATGGGAAGTTATTGTTTAATGGGGACAAAGCTTCAGTTTGGGGTGATGAAAATGTTCTGGACGCGGATGGTGGTGATGGCTGCACAACGTCAACGTGAATGTTCTTAATATCACTGAACTGTACTGTTAAAATGGTAAACTTTATGTTATGTATATTTCACCACAATAAATTAAATTTTAAAAAGTGGTATGTTGAACTGCCCCACTAAGATAGTGGAATTGTCAATATCCCCTTCCAGTTCTCTCCGTCTTTTTTCATATATTTGTGTTTCATATACCATGCGTGCAGTTGTAGATTGTGATCTCTTGCTAGCGAATTCATTATTTGGTAGTAATCCTCTCTATCCTAATGATGATTTAATCTAATGTTTATTTTGTCCAATAGTAAAAGCTACTGCAGCTTTCTTTTACTTCATGGATTTTATTTCATCCTTTGACTTCCAACCTTCCTGTGTCCTTCTCACACTTTAGGTGTGTCTTGTATACTTGGGTTTTGAATTTTTACAACGTAACGCTCCATCCTTACCCAGCCAGCTTCTTCATCTAGGCAGACCGTGAGTATAGATCTCTTTGGAGCTATTTCTACCCAACTGATTTTGTCTTGCTTTTTTTTTTTTTCTTCCCCCTTTTCTCTCTTTGTTTCTTCTTTAGATGACATGAGATTTTTTCTTATTCCATTTTCCTCTGTTTGAAAGTTATCATTTATTTCCATCTTTTCAGTGATTCACCTGGAAGTTTTACCATATTTATTTTGCAAAGCCTAAATTAATCAAAATCTTAAATCATCATCTCAAACAATAGTACTTTAACCTCAGTCACTTCTCTCTCAGGTTACACAGTTTTTGTCCAGTATTTTAATTCTGGCTTCTACTTTTTTTTAACCCTATTAAGTAGATCACTAATTTTATATACACAGTATGTATTATCATCCAGTTTTAAATATTTTCTGTTTCCCCTGGTTTCCAGTCAATCCCTTGATTTCTTTTTTGACCTATGTATTAATTAGAAATGTGTAGCTTAATTTCTTAATAGTTGGAAGATTTTATATACATCTTCTTGCTACTGAATTCTGCTTTAATACTCCTGTTGTCAAAGATGATACTCTGTATGGTTTTGGCCCTTTTAAATTTATTGAGACGTATTTTTTTTTTTTTTTTTTTTTTTGGCGGTACGCGGGCCTCTCACTGTTGCAGCCTCTCCCTTTGCGGAGCACAGACTCCGGACGCGCAGGCTCAGCGGCCATGGCTCACGGGCCCAGCCGCTCCGCGGCATATGGGATCATCCCAGACCGGGGCACGAACCCGTATCCCCTGCATCGGCAGGCGGACTCTCAACCACTGCGCCACCAGGGAAGCCCTATTGAGACGTATTTTATGGTCTAGCACAGGATCTATCTTGGTGAATTTTCCATCTGCACTTGGAGAGAGGCAATATCTGCTTTTATTGGGTAGAGGATTCTATGAATGTCAGTGAGGTCAAGTTGGTTGATAGCGCTGTTCAGATCTTCTTATGTATCAACTGATTTTTGTCAATTATCAAGAGAGTGAGTGGGGTCAAAAAACATCTACAACTATAATTGTGAATTTGTCCATTTCTCCTTTCAGCTCTGTCACTTTTTGATCCATTTATTTTCTGAAGCTTTATTATTACATATATCCATAATTAAGGTTGTCGCGTCTTCTTCATGAACTAACCCTTCTATCATTATGCAACCTCTCTGGTAACATTCCTTGTTGTAAAGTCTGGGTTTTTCTGTTATTTATATAGCCTTGTGAAATTCCTGATCCTTAAGAATATTGAATGGTCTATTGTTTTCCTGCCTTTTACTTTCAGCCCATCTTTCTTCATGTTTAAAAACGGTTTCTTATAAACAGAATATCACTGGGTCTTCTTATTTATTTAGTTGACAATCTGCCTCTTCTATGGAGTTGTTATCCATCCATTTTTAATGTCATTGTGAATACGGGTGGGCTGAAGTCTGCCATCTTGGTATTTGCTTTTTATTTTTCCCACTTGTTATTTATTCCCCTTTTGCGTCTTTATTTTAAATTAAGTGTTTTTAGTATTCCATTTTCTATCCTCTATTAACTTATTAGCCATTCCTCTATTTTACTTTTTTACTGGCTGATTTTAGAATTTATAATATGCATCTTTATCCCAGTCTAGTTCAAATAACACATACCACTTCCCATGTAATGTGTGAACTTTTAACCTTATACTTCAATCTTCTCCCATCCTTTCCTTTGTGCTATTGCCCATTATTTTACTTCTATACTTCTTATAAATTGAAAAGTGTAATTATTTTTGCTTAAAACTGTCAATTATAGTTTTTATTTTTGTAACAACTTTATTGAAGGAAAATTAGTACAGAATAAGCTGCACGTATATAAAGTGAAGATAAATCTTGACACGTGTAGACGCCTGTGTAGCCATCACCACAAATCAAGACAGTGAACCTATTCATCCTTCGAAGGCTTCCTGGACCTGTTTTGTGAGGCCTCCTTCTTGCCTCTCCCCTTCCCCAACACCCACCTCTCATCCCTGGCGCTTTCCTGGTCTTGTTTCACTAGACAGTTACTTTGAGATTCATCAAGGTTGTTGCACTGGTCAATAGTTCACTCCTTTTTTTTTTTTTTTTTTTTTTTTTGCGGTATGCAGGCCTCTCACTGTTGTGGCCTCTCCCATTGCAGAGCACAGGCTCCGGACACGCAGGCTCAGTGGCCATGGCTCACGGGCCCAGCCGCTCCGTGGCATGTGGGATCTTCGCGGACCGGGACACGAACCCATGTCCCCTGCATCGGCAGGCGGACTCTCAACCACTGCGCCACCAGGAAAGCCCAATAGTTCACTCCTTTTCTTGCTCAGAAGTATCCTGTTGGATTGATATACCACCATTTGCTTGTCCGTTCTCATGTTAATGGACATTTGGATTGCTTCCAGTTTTCAGCTATTACAAATAAAGCTGCTATAAACACTTGTATATAAGTCTTTGTGTGGACATATACCCTCATTTCTTTTGGGTATATACCTAAGAGTGTAAAATCCAGGTCAGGTAGCAAATGTATGTTTAACTTTTTAAGAACTGACAAACTTTTCCAAAGTGGTCGTACCATTTTACATTCCCACCAGCAGTACACGTGAGAGCTCCAGTTCCTGCACAACCTCGCCAAAACCTCGTATGGTCTGCCTTTTTAATTTTAGACATTCTTATAAGTATGTAGTGGTAGGTCATTGTACTTCTAATTTTCATTTTTATTTACATGATTAACGCTCTGACATCTTTTCATGTACCTATTTGCTATCTGTATATCTTCTTAGTAAAGTGTCTATTCAAATCTTTTGACAATTTTAAATGGGTTTGTTTGTTTTATTGTGGGAGTTGATACACACACACACATTCACATTTATTTATATAATCATATAATTTCTCCCAGTCCATAGTTTGCCTTTTCACTGTTTTATCAATGTCTTATGCTTTGGGTACTGTACCTAAGATCTATGTCCAACCCCAAATCACAACAATTTTCTCCTATGTTTTCTCCTGGAATTTTTATAATTTTTATTTTTATTTAGGTCTATGACCATTTTGAGATAATTGCCATATATGGTTCAAGGTATGGATCAAAATTCATTTTTATATAGATAGCCAATTGTTCTAGCACCATTTGTTGAAAAGACTGTCCTTTCTCTACAGAATTTTCTTTACACCTTTGTCAAAAATCAATCGACCACATAATGTGTGGGTCTGTCTGGAGTCTATTCTGTTCCATTGACCTATTTGTCTATCTTTGATGCCAATACCACAGTTATAAGACTTCATACTGAATCTTGAAAAGCCAGGTAGTGTAGGTCTTAGACCTTTGCTCTTCTTTTGATGTACTATTTTCTCTGGCTGCTCTTAAGATTCTCTCTTTTATTCCCGTATTTCAGCAATTTCAGACGTGCATTGGGTGTGTGTGTGTGTGTGTGTGTGTGTGTGCTGCTTGGGATTTGTTGAGCTTTTTGGATTTTTGCGTTTATAATTTTCATCAAATTTAGATTTTTTGTTCATTATTTCTTTAAATATTAGTTCCTGCTATACTTCTTCTAATACTCTAATTATATAGCCATTTGATATCCCATAAGTCACTGAGGATTATTCATTTTTCAGCTTTTTTTCCTGTACTTTAGTTTGAATCACTTCTATTACTATGTTTCCATATTCACTATTCGTTTTCTGTAGGGTATAATCTTCTCTGAAACTTATCCAATGAATTTTAATTTCTGACATTACATGTTTCAGTTCTAGAAGTTTCATTTGGTTCTCTGTTTCATCTTACTGTATCTCTTAATTGGTTTCATGTTTTTCTCTACATCCTTAAGCATATTAATAATAGCTTCTTGTAAGCCCTTGAATGCCAGTTCCATCATCTGTCATATCTGGATCTTTTTCTATTGACTTTTTTTTTCTAGTTATGTTCACATCTTCATGGTTCTTCATTTGTCTAGTAATTTTTGACTGGATGCTGAACACTGTGAATGTTATGTTGCTGAGTGTTTAGTTTTTGTTTTCTTCCTTTTTTTTTTTTTTTTTTTTTTTTGCGGTACGCGGGCCTCTCACTGTTCTGGCCTCTCCCGTTGCGGAGCACAGGCTCCGGACACACAGGCTCAGCAGCCATGGCTCACGGGCCCAGCCGCTCCACAGCATGTGGGATCTTCCCGGACCGGGGCACGAACCCGTGTCCCCTGCATCGGCAGGTGGACTCTCAACCACTGCGCCACCAGGGAAGACCTTGTTTTCTTCCTTTAAAGAATGATTGGCTTTCTTCTGTCAGACAGTTAATTTACTTGCAGATCAGTCTGATACTTTTGAAGTTTAGTTTTACTATCTGTTAGATCGGGTCCTAGGCTTGCTTTCACATTAGCGCTAGGTGGGCCCTATTCCTAAGGCATGGCCATTCTGGGGTCTCTACTCAATGCCCTGGGGTATTCAACAAAGTCTTTCCGCTCTGACTGATTAAACTTCAAATGTCTCCCAGCCCTTTGAGAGATCTAGTAGTTATTCGATTTTTAGCTCAAGAAGTTTCATCTGATATATTCTTGGCTTACTATTCATCCATAGACACGAGAGAAGCCCTCTGTAGAGTCCTAGATCTTTCTCCCCATAGTCCTCTCATGTCTGGTTCTCTGCCTCTGAAGTCCCAGCTGCCTTGGCTTCCCTCTCTTCTCTCTCTCTCTCCTCAACTCAGCAAATGTGTGCCCTGCTCTGATTCCTCTTCCTTGCACTGCACTTGGGGAAGTACCTCCAGACGGGAAGCCAGGTTATAGAGTTTCCTTATTTGCTTCTTTTCCTTCAGGGATCAGAGCTCTGCTCTGTCTGTTGTCCAATATCTGAAAACAATTTTTTCATATAGTTTGTCCAGTTTTCCCCAGGGACAGAAACAGCCATCTAAATGCTGTTTTTATTTTTATTTTCTCTCAGAACCTTGAATTTACCATGTCTCTGTCTTTGGGTTTCCGTTGTTGCTGTTGACATGTCTGTGGCCAGTCTACCATATTTCACTCACTCTAAGACATCACTGAGTATATGATCCACCAATATTTTATTACCAGTAAGAAATACTCTGTCAATTTGTCAATTAGAATCGTAATACTCTATCAATAAGATTGGTCCCAACGTCATGCATGTTAAATGGTGAGAAAATATGCAACTTAGAATTGATGAAATATGGTAACCGTTGAATATCTGTCTTTTACTTCTCTATCTTTGATGTCTTCTTGTTCCATCTGATATGTTTATGTGTGATTCTTTTTATTTATGCTGCTTACTATACGTTGTTCTTCCTAGATCTGAAATTTGGCAACTTCGAACTATTGTGAAAAATTCTCAGTCATCATCTAAGTATAGCTTCTCCTCCACTTTCTCTATTTTCATCTTGTGGAACTCTAACTAGACAGACGTTAGACTTTCATATTCTATCATGTGTGCCTCCAAAGCTCTCTCTCCTATTTGTTATTTCCTTGTCACTTTGAGTTGCATTTGGGTAATATCCTCAAATCTGTCCTTCAGTTAACTGATTTTCTCTTCAGATAATTGATCTGCTATATGACCCATCAACTGAGGTTTTTATTTCAGTGATTATATTTCTTATTTCAAGATGTTTTAGTTGATTCTTTTTCAAATGTTCCTGGTTATTTTGTTTGACTTTTGTTCTTTGAACTCTTTTTATTCCATTTTTTCTTTTAACATTTTTTGTTTATACATGATTAATTTTAGTCTGTGGATTATGTGTCTACTATCAGAAATACTTCAGTATTTAAATTAATGTTACTCTTCAGAATCTCACTTATATTGCATTATTTCTTCGTGCCTGTGGTAATTTTTATTATGAGCTCATATATGGTATACGGTGATGGGCCTGGATTGAAGATACTTTTTCTCCAGAGAACATTTGCATCTGCTTATTCTGGGCTCCAGGGGGCGATACTAACCTGCAACTATTTTAATTCAGTTTGATGGGTGAGTTTACTTTGGGGGCAGTGCAAATTTGAACCCCAGACACACATGGGAGTAGTCCTCTGGCTACAAATTCTCAGGAGAAACTATTTATTTATATCATTTGTGGTTTTTCCACCCAGAGGCAGCAGGTATGAGCAGGTTTTCTTCATTGGTCCACTGAACCAGCATGAGTCCCTAAAACTTGAAGTTCATGTTATAGGTGGTTGTATCCTGTGGAGCTCAGATTTCTGTGTTAACACCCACTCTGTTTTGGGCTGATTATTCTTTTTTGTGTGTGGGAGGTGTGATTATTCTTTTTATGTGTGGGATATTTCCCCGTGGGTTCAGCAGGGCATTTTAAGTTTGTTGTAAACAATCTCCCATCTCTGTACTTTGATCTGAGAGGGTGGTCCAGTTGAGCTATCTAGCTGAGCATGATATTGGGATCCCAATGTCTTGTATTATTTTTATTGTTTCCTTTATTACTTTAGGTCTGTAATCCATCTAGAATTTACTTTTGTATTTGAAATTAGATTGGAGTCCATCCTTTTTCTTCTCAGGTGGGTAGCCAGTTAGCAGTATTGATTAATAATTCATTCTCTTCTTTTTTCTGAATTAAGCTATTATGTTTGTCATAAAAATTAACTAACACGTATTCTGGGATTTAATTTTGGTTCCATCTTCTGTTACACTCATGTATTCATCCATTCCTCTATCAGCACCTTACTGATTAGATTCCAGTGGCTTTATGTACAGGCTGATGTAAGAAAATACAAGTCTCACTTGAATATTCTTCTCTTTCACAATTTTCCTAGCTAATCTCAAGGATTTATTTTAAGAGAATATTTTTTACTCAGTTTTGCAAGGAGGAGATCTCCTCCTGTATTTGCTGCATATAATTAGACTGAATTGAGAAGCTGCATGGGGAGGTAGAAGGAGCTTCCTTTGGGCAAGCAACTCTCCCTCTCCAGGACTCAGTTTCCTCCACTGGCAAAAAAAAAGGGCTGGTACTCAGGATTCCTGGGATCCTTTCCTTCTCTGGAGTCCCAGTCCAGGTTGACTAAGCCCTGGGGCTTCCCTGTGGGCATGGACAACACCAGTGGTAAGAGCAGCTATTTATGTCATTAGCCGCGAAATACACACCAGGCACCAGGTGTGGTACTCAACAATTCTATACATTCACCTCTCACAGCATCTCATTTAATCTTCAAACATCCCTGTGATGCTATTAATATTATCTTTATTCTACAGAGGAAGAAACTGAGGAACAGAGACCTTTAGTGGCTTATTTGTTGAAGCCATTGGTTGGTTAAAAATAAAAACAAGGGAAAGGAGTGGGGAGCTGTGGGGAGTATGAAAAGACCAAATTATGTATTTACATGATTACTGATCATTACCCTCGATACATGCAGAAAACCTCAGAAACAATAACTGACACATTTCTTGACTGCCTCTGATGTACTTTAGGAGTATTAGGTCACTGATCCTACAACCGTCCTATCTAATGGGCACTACTATTATCCCCACTTCTCAGATGAAGAGAGTGAGGCCCAGAGAGGTGAAGTAACCAGCCCAAGGTCACCCAGCAGAGGTAGGCTGGTGGACTCAGACCGTGTGGCTCCAGGGACCGTTCCTTCCTATAGGTAACCTCTAAATTACACACAGAGAGTGTGTGGAGCCCATGACTGCCTTCGGGTCACCTGCCACAAACCGAAAGGAGATATGCGAACGTGGAAGTGTTGCCACTGGAAGGCGGGTGGAGCTCGTGGCTATCTCTAAATGTTTAGAATTATCTTTTAAAGTGCATTTTGAAATTTTTTTTAACGTAAAGGAGGCCCTCCAATGGGTTTACAGGTGGTTGGCTTTGAGGTGCTGGATTCCGCGAGAGGGGCTGGCTGCTCTGGATTTTCTAATTTCGCCACAGTGCTAATGTATCATGCATTCTTGTGTGCCTTGAAAATATTGAGACGTATAAATAGGGGCACTTACGTAACTGACGGGGCGGGTGGAGGGACCCGCAGCCTCAAAGCGGGGTTTCGGCCGCGGGGCGGGGCTGCCCTGTCCTCCGCCCCTCCCGCTCTGGCCCCGCCCAGACCCCGGTTACTCCGAAAGCCTGGAGCCCGGAGCTCCCCCGCGCGGCTGGGACTCTCGACCCACGCGCCCGCCCACGTCTCAGCGGCCAGACGCAGTCCAAGGCGGACAAAGCCCGCGCCCCTGTGACGGGCAACAGCGCGGGGAACGACGGCTCCAGAGAGCCCGCCCACGGCGTGCGGGGCGGGGCGGAAACGGAGCCGAGGGCGCGGGGCGGAGCGGCAGGCGCTGGGCTGGCGCACCGGGTGGGCCGAGCCCGGAGCCGCCGGCGCGGGGTGGTGGCCCCGGCGGGCGGGCGACATGCAGCGGGACAGCGGCCAGGCTGCGGGTCAGTGGCTGGACTTGCGGCCCCTCCCCTCTGCCGCGCGCGCCCCACTCCCCGGGAGTGGGGGGGGGGTTGTCCCCGGGACGGGGTGGGCGCGTCCCGGTGCAGCCCAGCCCAGCGGCGCGGGTGTGAATGCCCGGGGCGGTGCCCAGGCCCTGGCACGTGACTGGGGCCTGCGCCGGGCCGGTCCGTTCCCCGCGCGTCCCTCGGCGCAGGTGCCCGTCTGTTCCCCCGCCGCCCCAGTCCCCGCTCTGGTGACCTCTTCCCCGTCCCTGAGACCCCCCGCCCGAGAGCGGGTCCGGCGCCGTCCGCGGCCGCCAGTACTGAAGCAGGGGCGGCCCTGGCTCCGGAACCGGCCTGCGATCCCGGCCCGCCGCCACGGTCACCAGTCGCTGCTGGGGGCGGACGCGTGCGCGTCAGGGGGCGACTCTGGTCAGGAGAGCTGTTGCGTTGTGCGGCGCTCGGGCCGCGCGCTCGGCTCAGAGAACCTGTACTCACCTGTCCCGTGTAACGCCCTGGCGACCTGGGGGCAGGGACTGTGCTCCACAGAGGGCTTTCAGTGACTTGAACGAGCGCCTCGGGTAGTTAGGGGAGTAACCAGGATTCGAGTCCAGGTCGGTGGGTGTCAGAGCTTCAGCGTCTACCATGCAAATGTTGAAACTGACGCTGGAAAGATTCAGGTTTCTGTCCAGAACCTTCCCTTTAGGCAGAAAATCCCGTTTCCCGACCTTGTATGATAATTTAGTGAAAATCCCGTAATTTGCTCCTGGCTGATGTGTTTCTGTCACCTGCGGGCAGGTGGCATTCGAGCCTAAAGTTGAACTCTGAAGACTGTATTCTCACGTTCCAACGCAGACTCTGACGACGTTAGAATACTACCAGTTCTTGGCTGTAGCCTGCTATCTGGGAGCCAGGCACTGTAATAACCATGCCACCTCTTCGTAGTCCCATCTTACAGTTGAGAAAACTGAGGAACGAGAGATGATGTGCCTAATAGGTGGCAGCGCTGGCTCTGAGGCCAGACGTTTTGGTTGAGGCATAGGGGTGACCACTGCACTGTCCAGTAAGTGGGGAGGCCAGTACCCCAGGGCAGGCACCACTTGTCTCTGGATTGAAGGGCTTGAGCAAGTCATAGACTGTTCCACAGTCTCAGCATTAGGCAATCACCATGGCTTTTGCCCTCCAAGGAACTAGGACTTGGTATTGACCTAGAGCTCCCTACACTCTGCATTGTCAGCCACTGCTGTTTCTGCAGCCGCTGCCTGCGGCCTGGCACTGGTCCTAATGTCTGTCCACTGAATGAATGAATCGACTGAGAGCTGTCCTCCAAATGGGTTCCTTCCTGCTGTTCCTGGATCCTTGGAAAAGGGTGAAGGCAAGGCAGGGGAGATTTGGGGCTGCGCTCAGTGGGCTCAGGGCATCAGCAGTCGGGCTGTACTAGATGGGAGAGGATTTCTGCTTGTTGGTGAGATGGCTGGGGAGATGGGAAGAGCAGGCAACCCAAGGTGGGGGGTCGCATCTGCCCTGCCCCGCTGTGGACACTTGGGAAGGTCACTGACCTCTCTGAACTTCTTTCTCCATCTGTGGATATTGCCATGGTAATCAGAGTCATGCTGAAGATTAAACGGGATAATATGCATAAAGCGTCTGCTTATTGTACATTTTCATCACCACCTTTTGGAGTCAGTTGTATCAGTTGGATGAGCGTGCAGCTGGATGAGTCATTAGGGCCCAGCCTCCTGGAGCTTCAGATACCAGGCTAGGGGGCCTGGACTCCATGCCGAAGTCAGGGGGAGCCATAGAGTGATATGAGCAGAGAGGGAGGTGGTGAGATTTTCACCTGTGGACCCAGAGGCAGGGATCCTCAGGAGGAAGCCAGGTCCTATGCTGCTGGTGGGCGTGAAGTGGGTCCAGCCTGTGGAGGGGTATGTGCCAGCCAGCGTCCATCTGAATTACAAGCACACATGCCCTTTGACCCAGCAACCCGATTTCTAGAGAGCCCACTGCATGCAAGCTATGTGTGCAAACCAGGAGTATCCTGCATCTGTTACTAGGGGCCGCTAACTGCTCTGTGGCCCGTTCACCAGAAAATGCAGCGGCTGTAAATGGGCTGGTGCAGAAAGAACTCAAAGACATAGTAAATGAAAGGAGTAAATTTAGTGCAGTGCAACTAGTTTGCCATTGTGTGGGGGACAGGAGTGTTTGTAAATGAACAGACTAGCTCTGGAAGGGCATGTGAAGAGCCCCCTAGCCGGTAGCCTCCAGGGAGGGGACTTGGTGCTGGAGGACCAGGGAGGGGCACTGTCTACCCTTTACCATCACCCTTCGGTACCCTCCCCCCATTTCTGAGCCATACCCATGAGTTATGGTTCAAAACAGAAATACCATTTAAAAAAACAAGAACAGTCCTAGTGATGGCTTACAAGGCCTGGACCAGGCTTGGCCATGTGGATACAAGCCAAAGAAAATTCCAGAATGCTGGGTTTTGTCATCACTATTTGCCGCACTTCCCCTTCCCAGGAAGCTGAGAGGGAAGTCAGTGGATTCCTTCCTGTCTATCCTCACTCTAAGACAAGTCAGCGTCTGGAGCTGTTTGGCAGGGGGCCTGCATTGTGATTGTTAAGTAGTTCTTAATGGGCTACTGATGGGGTCACTCTTGAGCATGGTCACTTGAAAGTTATTACCTTCCCCTCCGCACGAGGAACCATAGCGGGTGCAGGTTAGAGGAGGAGGACAGACCGCTGGGCTGGGAACCAGGAGACCTGGGTTCAAGATCTCACCTGACTTTTCCCACCTGTGTGATTCTAGGCTTCTCTCTGGAATCACTTTGCTTCCAGGCACCTCAGTTTCTCCATCTACAAACAGGTGTGTGTGTGTGTGTGTGTGTGTGTGTGTGTGTGTGTGTGTGTGTGTGTGTGTGTGTGTGTGTGTGTGTGTGTGTGTAGGTCGTGCATACATTTAATAGATCTGAGCTATGTATTGTCCCATTCCCACCTCTCTCCCATCTGTAAAATGGGATCATAATTACCATCCCGCCTACTTCATAGGGGATCAGGGGATAATTTGACCGCAGATAACCTTCTTGACATTCTCAAAGGATAGTTTTCTGTAAATGCACCAATTTATAATGCCACTAAAATAACAGTGACATTACTGAGAACCTACTGAGGGCTGTGTGCTGCTCTGAGGACCCTACAAGTTTTAGTGTAATCTCCCACCCTTAGAATGTAAACTCCGGGGGGACTGGATATCTGTCTGTTCTATGCGCTGTTGTCTGCCGTGTCCAGCATATTGCAGGCATCCTGTAAATACCTGGGGTGTGAACAGGCATTTCAACAACTCCATGAAGTTGGTCTGAAGTTTGCTCTAACATTGTGAAGAGGAAGCCACGGTCCCAGCAAGTGAAGTGTGTTGCTGCTGGCGTGAAGCTGACTCATGGGACCTGGGGGCTGAACCCCAACGGTCTGAGTCCAGAGCCCACACTTCTAACCACGATGCTCCCCTGGGCGAGGGTCCGTGAGGCAGGTCCAACAGAGCAGGACCTGAGGGCCAGCTCGGTTGCCCTGCTCACAGGGAGTGACTTGTTTCTGTGTAGCACCTCCCCTGTCCTTACCATCTGTGCCCCGGAGAAATGACCACCAGCTCAGGTTTTAGGCATTTGCTGTCACTTGTGGGCATTTGAAAACGCAAATGGCATATCACAGAGTGCCTGGAGTGTTGGATGGACTCCAGAGGTGGTGGCGATTTCAATGTCTCTGACCTTATGTGCTGTTTCTTGTTGTTCTAGCGCCCATAGAATTCCTTCTCCCATCTCCAAGTGGGACAGGCAGCCTACTACCTGGGAGCTCCGTGATCCAGACATGCTGCTGGGACCTGGTGTCTCAGCCCACTCAGCACATTGTGCTGGCTAAACCGGGGGACCCGAAGGAGCAGGACGCAGAGGAGCGAAAGGCAAGTGCGGTCCAGGGCAGGCACAGAGGGCCTCACGTGCTGCATTGGCATCGTGACATGAGTGATAACACCCGCGTGTTTAGTGTGTTCTGTGCTCCGAGCTCTAGGCTGGCACTCCTGGGCATTGTCTCTTCAAACCCTCTCAACCCTGTGAGGCACAGAGAAGTCAAGGAACTTGCCCAGGGTCACACAGTAAATGGCAGAGCAGGATTCGATCTCAAAGAGCTTGGCTCCTGGGCCTAACTAACTATTCCAGGAAACTTAGGGTTTCTGGTGAAGGTTCTGGGATGAGGTGAGCAGTTCTCACCTGGGAGATGACCCCCGTTCATTCTCTGTGCAGGAAAAGCAGCTGGTGAGGAGTGGAGTGGAGTGCACAGTGTGGCTAAGTGGGAAAATAAACCAGGACCTGGACTTTGCTGGGGGAGTTGATTGTAAAACCACTGGGGCCAAGATCCTTTTCCCAACCATGATTATAATCATCATCTGAGCTTTGATCTGGTTCCCAAATGATTGACGTGATTAGTTGCATAAACGGAAATATTTTTCTCCTTGAGATCTGCGTAGTTGCCTTGTAGAATCCTGTTCATTGGTATGTTCTTGAGTTTTTTTACCTTATCAATAGAGAGAAGGAACATACCTGCATTGAGCCTTGCTATGTGCCGGGACTGTGCTGGCCCTCTACAAAGCCACCCCAGTGCTGCCTTTTGTTGTGTCACAGTTGGGAGCTGCAGAGGTAATGGGGGCTCAGGCTTACAGCGTGTCAGAGCCAGGGAGTGAGCCCATATCTGTCACTCAAGCCCCTCATACCTTCTGCTACACCCTGCTGACTCCCAATGGACATATTCTTTGTAAAAGAAAATTCTGTGTATAAAACCAGATATCCAAAATTCACCGTCTGTTACAGTCTGAACATGAGAGTTCTGTGCTGGTCAAGAATCCAATTGAAATGGATCTTTTCCCCTTGAATTTTGCCAATCCACGGATTTCCTGCTCTCCTGCTGACTACGCTTTTTTGGTAATCAGTCTTTCCTTGCTCAATCATGTTCTACTTCTGCTTTTCCTTTGAAACTAATGTACTCCAGTGTGTGGGAAATGCTCTCCCTGTAGTAACACCTTGTGCTAATGATCAGCTCACTGTGTACGTGGCTCTATTTAGGGCAGAGTCAATTTGGTATAAATCTTGTGTGAGAAATTCAGCGAGAACAAAAAGCTTCAGAGAAAAGTATCCCTGCAGCCTTCCCAAGTGCCTTTGTCTCCGTAACTATGGTTTCCAGGCAAACGAAGAAAACACTCAGGAAGGATTTTCTTTTAATAAAGAAACTGAAACAAAGGACCAAAGATGGCAGTAAAATGATAAGCGTTTTTAGTTTTAGTTTTGACTTATGAAACTAGAATATAGAGAAGAAGTACAATAAATATCAATAAATGAACGTGGTTCCTCCAATTAAAAACAAACAAACAACTTCCCCTGTGTGCTGCGGCAGAGGAACTGAGCAGGCAGACAGGAGGTGGCAGCTGTGATGCTCGGCTGGGCAAGCCGATCCACATCCCACGTGACTGCAGGCAGCTGTGGGGTCTCCCTCAGAAGGCACGGCTCTAACAGAAGCCGCCAAGTCATTCATCTTTCTGAGTGTCTTCCTGTGGCACGGGGTGATTGAAGTATTTGCTTCTGGTGGGGAACGTGAGACTCGAATTCAGGAACATGTGTGTTGGAAAGCTCCCAGTGAACCGGACTGTAGAAACGGTTTGAGTTTTTCTTGCATGGAATCAGAGCTGACCGCGGGACCCGGGAGCTGTCCAGGGTCCTGAAAGGCTTGTCCTTCACTTTCAGACTCCAGGGATCAGCAAGGATGTGAACAAGGGAGAGTGTCATATCTTGTCATTTCTGAGTGTCGTTTCTGTCGTGCACCTACAGCAGGCCCAGCACCTTGCTAGGTGTTCTGCAGCAGTCTCTCTCTAACACACGTGGCTACTAGCCTGGCTCTTTGCCTCTGCCTGGCCCGAGCTCTACCCTCCTGTTCCTCAAGTCCCCATGCCAGGTGCTGCCCTGACCTCCTATGTCCTTTGGTCCCCAGCACATGTGGCCTGGCTGCGGCAGCGCCAGATCCTCACCCAGCCAGCCTTCTGGGCCACTGACCAACTGCATGTCTCCTGGCCCTGGAAAGGCCAAAATGGGCATGTCTGGGAGGGAGTTTTGAAAACTGGAAAGCTGAAACAGTTGAAACAGAGGTTTTTAAGGCCACGTTTTGATTGCTCTCCACCATTAGTGGCGTGTGTGTGTGTGTGTGTGTGTTTGGTTTAGGAAAATTTGAAACTGAGACGTGAATGGAAGGGTGTCCAGGCTGTCATTCTGTAACTGTTATCCCTGTAATGAATTGTTGCCATTATTTACATGCATCAGACCTCCTGCATCAGACTGGGCTGCTTGAGGGCCAGGTCTGCGTCTTACTCAGCCCTCTATCCTCCGAACATGGCACAGGGCCTCAGTGGCAGCAAGGGCACAGGCACTGTAATGACCCAAGAAACGCAGTGAACAGAAGAGGGAGGGGCAGCTTGGGTCTCCCTCCCGAGAGCTGGCTGCCACGGGAGGGGTCTGCATTCGATTGTGGCAGCCTGCATTTAGTGAGCACTTACTAGGTGCCTGGCTCCGTTCTAAGAAATACATGAATATTTCCACATTTAATCCTCACTGCAACCCACAAGGTTCAGACTTTTGTGATCCCCATTTTACAAGTGGGGAAACGGAGGGATGGGGATGTTACTAATTTACCTGAGGCTGCATAACAGGTAAGTGGCAGAGCTGAGATGGGAGCCCGGGCTGAGCACCAGGCAAGCTCAGATGTTTACACCCTGTCCCCAGTGCTGAGGCCGGGCCCCACCCACTGTGAAGTGAGTTACAGAAACCTCACGTTGCCTCCTTGATTGTGCCCAATGTGCGCGTGCAGTCGTAACACAATGGGAGGGAATGTCCCCAGCTCCCCCGCCTTCTAGGGACACCAGGGCAGCGATGATGTCCTCCAAGCCTCGGTTCTTTCATCTTCAGGGCACGATTATTGCTACGCTGCAGAGCTGCCGGGAGGTCAGAAGCCGCGTGGGTGAAGTGTGACGAGGACACTTTCGTATGTTGCCGTATTGTAGGCTGTGATTCGAATATGGTAAATCATTGTTGACAATCCTGAGGTTTTCCTCTGTGTATTACTCTTTCAGAAAAGGAAAGGGGGCTGGCCTAAAGGCAAGAAAAGGAAACCCCCGAGGGACCCTCCTGTTCCCCGCGCTCCTAGGACAGGGTAAGATGGGGAGATTACCTGACTGATGTTAAGGTAACATTTTGGGCTCACCCTGTGGCCTCTGCTGTGTGCCAGGCCTGGATGGCCTCTTATCCCATCTCAGCCTTTGTCTGTTTTTCAGGGCCCTTGATCGTTACGGGGCCTCACACGCCAGGGAGTGAGGGAGGGTTGCTTAGTTCTTTAAGCTAGAATAAGGTTCTGATGCTCAAAGGAGAGCTGGGCTTGGCTCACAGACGGGAAAGCGGGTGGCTGTGAGGCCAGCAGGTCTGGTTTCCCTTTCAGGCTTGCTCCACGGCCTCAGGGGAGCTAGTTAACCTTCATCAAGGCTCAAAATGCCCCCTCCCCCACCAACTGCACTGAGACCGTCCGTCCCTTGTCCCCTGCCATCGGAGGCTGCAGAAGAGAGGCCCCAGGCCAGTCACTTCCCACTGCTCTGAGGGTCACTTTGCTCCTCTGGAAGCTTGTGCGCTTTTCTCTTTTATCCTCAGGGTCCGCACATTTCTAAGGGTGAAGGTCTTTTCTCAGTTTTCCTGTAATTCCTGGGGACGTGGCTTTTGTTCCAAAGACGGGTTTGTCTCACCCCAATGCCCACAGCCTCTCTCCCTCTCCCTCGACCCGAATCCCTGATCAGGAGGGTGGCCTGTACCTGGAGCATTTGGGCCGCACAACAACCTCATGAGCAGGTGGTGTTATATCCATTACACAGAGGGGAAAACTGAGGCTCAGGTGGGTTGAGTGAGTTGCCCACTCAGTCTTCATGCCCCTCCCATCGGGGGGGGCTCCCCCTTAGGTCTTCCATCAGTCTCTGGATAAGCCAGCCATTCAAATATTTTCCCCTTTTTGATTAACCTCCATTTCACTGGTTAGATTGAAAAATATGGGCAAACCCATGACTGTTTATTTTTATGAAAACCTGAAAGTGGAAGTAGCTGCAGCAGGCCCCGCGGCCTCCGCTCCAGCCGGTAGCTCAGAGCTGTTGTGTTTGTTCCGTTCCTGGTGCAGGTACGTGATATTCCTAAATGAGCAGAGGAGCCCCCTGAGGGCCAGGCACCCAGATCTGCCTTTCACGGAAATCACGAAGATGCTGGCCGCTCAGTGGGCTCAGCTGCCCCAAGAGGAAAAGCAAGTAAGTCCTTT
This sequence comes from Orcinus orca, assembly GCF_937001465.1. Taxonomy (NCBI): domain Eukaryota; kingdom Metazoa; phylum Chordata; class Mammalia; order Artiodactyla; family Delphinidae; genus Orcinus; species Orcinus orca. The sequence goes on from NC_064562.1 coordinate 118,897,351, forward strand.
TCTGCGTGGAATGCGCAGAGGAGTGGGCCTAGCTGTCTGCAGCCTTGATTAGGGGCTGTTCCCTCCTGGTCCGCCTCTTCACACTGGAGCCAGAGGGAACTTGCCAGAAGGCGGGTGGGAGGTGCCTCTCGCCCCACCCCTTCAAAGCAATGACTGGTCTCTGTGGCTTTGGCGTCCACCATCTCCCAAACTGTGTCAGGAGGAAGGGCGAATCCATGAAACGTGGCTAAATGGTCCAATAAGTTTAGGAAATTCTGGAGTAAATCAAGTGAAACAGATCTTTTTTTCCCCCTGCAGGAATTTTTTTTGGAGCATTTTAATATAATTTTACTCACTTAAAAATATTTCAGGCGAGGTCCGTGCTCTCCTGGAATGAGATGTGGAAGGAGAGACGGAGCAGAGCACTCTAGGGGTGTGAGAATCTCTGTCCTCTCTCCTGTGAGGCTTTCTCAAACTAATTCCACCATGGAACCCCTTATACACAGAGCACCTGTTAGCCTCCTAGGGAAGTATGTTCTGGGGTCACAGGGGAAGAAACACTAACGTAGGGGATACAGTCATGCCTTTATCATGGCATTCATGTCCAATGTCAACTGCCACCAGCCCACCCCACATGCCAGTCACACTGATCAAGACACGCCTGCTTCAGCATCGCTTCCTACGAAATCCCTCCCAAACTCCTTCTAAGTATGTCTGACCCCAGAGCCCATACTTCTCCCAGAACTGCCTGCTGCCTCCGGAGTGTCCTTTCTTTGGGTTAAACGCAAAGACTCTGAGATGAGCTTCTTTAAACCCCTGCACTTGCAACTTTTTGGCTGTAGAAAACCCTCGCTTCAAATTAACTATTGGGTTGGCCAAAAACTTCATTTCGGTTTTTCCATATCATCTTACGGAAGAACACGAACGAACTTTTTGGCCAACCCCGTGTTTCAGAGAAATCCTACTTTGGGGGCGTGGTGTCAACTAGTAACATTCCTCTCCTTGCTACTCAGGTTTGCAAACACTCAGGAAGTAGATCCAGTAGCCAGTCAGACAACTGCAAGAGCCCTGGCTGTCCCAGTCTGGGCAGGCCCCCCGACTCTGGCTAAGAGCAGACTGGGGCCCTGGCTGTCTGCTGGAGCTAGGTCTTGCGGGGAGGAGAGAGGCGGGGCTCCACCAAGCATCTCTGGTTCTGGCTCCCAATTTACCCTTAGATAACCCCCCCCCACACACACACACACACACACACACTAGTTGTCCCTGGGTTACACCAGCTGGTGCCAGCCTCGGTGGCTGGAGATGAATCCAAGTCCCTGCCTTCAAGGAACTCACTGTCTAGGCTGTCGGGACCTCCGAAGTGGACGCATACATTCCATGGTGAGGGGTGCCTGGGACAGAGGTCTATGCCAGGGGCAGGGGGTCTCCAGGAGGCACCTAAACCAGTGTGGGAGTGCCCTGAGTCAACCTGGGGGCATCAGAGAAAGATGCTCGAGGAGGTAAATGTTCTGTGATAGATCATGAAGGATTAGTAAGATTTGGCCCGGGGAGGAAGGTTGAGACAGGTGTTAACTGATGGAGGGAAAACAGTAGCAGATGGGGTAGCTTGGGGCTGGGTCTGATTCGTCTCTATCACTAGTGCCCCACCCAGGACCCTGCACAGAGTTAAGCACTGATGTTTGCTTGTGTGATAATTGAATAGAAGTGTAAGGTCCCTCAAGGCGGGGAGGGGAGCTGAGTGCTACCCTCCTCTACAGTCATCAGACCACACCTAGCAGAATGGTAAAAGCCACAGGGAGGCAGATTCCAGCTGATTGGAAGGGAAACGTTCTGGGGTCTGCATCATTCAAGTAAGGAATGAACTTGCTGTTAGGTAGTGAGGTTCTCATCCCAGGAGGTGTGCAAGTAGAAGATGAGCAATAGCTTCTTGGGACCATCCTAGAAAGACTGAGGCAAGTTGGACAAGAGGACACCTCCAGCCGCCCCCCCTCCCCTGGATTAGGAGAGTCTCAGAATCTCTGTGCTCCTTCTTCCAGAGGTATGTGTATGAGGCCGTTGAAGACAAGCAGCGCTACATCCGAGAGCTGCAGGCCTACCAGAGCTCCAAGGCCTACCGAGCCTTCCTGCGCAGGCGGGCAGCGCACAAAGTGCAGGCGCTGTGCGGTGAGTGGGGCCTGGCTGGGGTGGGCTGCAGCTTCTGCCTCCCAGGCCTGAGGCTATGGGATGTTTTACAGCAGAAGGCACATTTGAAAAACGCTCTGTGTTAGTCTCAGCCTTGGTCAGCATTCACATCCTTATGTATTATGGATACTAACCCCTTGTCAGATATACTGTTTGCAGGTATCTCCTCCCGTTTTGTAGGTTGCCTTTGCATTTTGCTGACTGCTGCTGAAGCTTTTTAGTTTGATGTAGTCCCACTTGTTTATTTTTGCTTTTGTGGCTGTGCTTTTGGTGTCATATCCAAAGCACTGTTGCCAAAACTGGCGTCTAGGAGCTTTTTCCTTACATTTTCTTCTAGGAGTTTTTTCAGTTTCAGGTCTTACATTTAAGTCTTTAATCCATTTCAAGTTCGTTTTTGTGTATGGTGTAAAATAAGTGTTCAACTTCATTCTTTTGCATGTGGTTATCCAGTTTTCCCAACATCATTTATTGAAGAGACTATCCTTTCGCTATTGTGTATTGAATTCACTGAGTAGATCCTCTTTGAACACTTTAAGTGTATACATTTTTAAACGTGTCAATTATACCTCCACAAAACTGGGGGAGGGGGAAGAGCCACGCCCCGAACAAAGCCGCTGGCATCACGGTCTCCCTTTGCGGCTCTTCTGGCCGGGTTGAGACACATCTTGTACCTGATTAATGAGGAGGCATCTCATTCCCTCCTTCTCAGGAACGTCAGAGAACGGTCAGGTAGCGCTGGGCCAGTGATTACATTTTAGTCCTTAGAAAGAGGAAAGGAACCCGCAGTTATGGAACTCACTGCTTCTCAAACTCGAAAGTACCCTGGATCACCGGGAGTCTTGTTAAAATGCAGGTTCTGACCCAGCAGGTCTGGGGTCAGCATTTCCAACACGCCCCTGGCGCTGCCGAGGCTGCTGGTGCAGGGACCACACTCTGATTACGTTGGGGGTCCACTTCCCCATAGCATCTACGTGGCACGTCCCCACGTGCCAACAGCATCCTACTGCAGGCCCCGGCATTGCCCAACTGGAGTCAGGCCTGATGTATCAGGAATCAACACACTGAGCATCCCTAAACCAGTGCGCACAGGAATGGCAAGAATGGCAGGTAAACACCCCAACTCCCGCAACCCGCCATGCTGAGATGTGTCCCATGCGCCCCCTCGAGGCTCCTGGTGGGACTGCACCCTATTGACTGTAGTGGCCTCTGCTCAGCAAGGCCCCCCATACTGGCTTTCTCCCCTTCCCGACCCACTTCCCCACTCCTCTACCAGCATTTCCCGAGATCACTGTCCAAAAAAACCCCCGCTTGCAGCAAAATCCTTGTCTCAGAGTGTGCCTCTGGGGGTGCAGGCCTAAGGCAGAGATGCGAACTCCATTTATTGTCTGCTGACCCTGCCTTCACCAGGGAGGTCGCTTCTCGTTCACCGTCTTTACCATCCTCACTGGAAGCTGTATCAACTGCAGTGCCCACCAGAGGCCCAGTTTACATTCAGACTCAGGGCTGCCACCCCAGCTGTGGCACATTCCCCTCCAAGGGGCACATGGCCTCAGGGCAGCGTGGGGTGTCCTCACCAGTGGTGCGGGGTCCGTCACTGTCCATCCTGAGGGTTCTTCCTGCCCTCCCCATGCTGGGGGCTGACCGGCATCCCGGCAGAGCCCATCAGCTCTCCGCTTTGCCGCTTCTCACTCCCGCCTGGGCCTGGCTGAGCGCCGCCTCCACAGTGGTCAGGTGTGAGCTCAGCGGTCCAAATGCCTGGGTCCAAATCCTGGCTCTGCCACCTTGCACAAATCACTAAAGCATTTAGTGCCTCAGTTTCCTCATATAGGAAGTCGGGCTGTAATAGGATCTCCTGCACAGGGCCTGGTGCGGATCAAACGAGTTAAACCATAGGCGCTTGGTGCTCAGTGCCTGGCACACAGCGAGTTCAGTGAGAATTCGTGCTTCATACCCTCTGCACTGGGGCAAGAGCCTCCCCCCTCTGCCACAGCTTCATCCAGAGAGAGTATCTGCAAACTTCTGTAAAGGACTAGATAATACTGTACTCTCTGTGGACCCTGTAGTCTATGTCGCAACCACTCAACTCTGTGGTTGTAGCAGGAAAGCAGCCATAGACAATATGTTAATGAATGGGTGAGGCTGCATGCCAATAAAACTTAATTACAAAAGCAAGTAGAGGGGCTTCCCTGGTGGCGCAGTGGTTGAGAGTCCGCCTGCCGATGCAGGGGACACGGGTTCGTGCCCCGGCCTGGGAAGATCCCACATGCCGCGGAGCGGCTGGGCCCGTGAGTCATGGCCACCGAGCCTGTGCGTCCGGAGCCTGTGCTCTGCAACGGGAGAGGCCACAACAGTGAGAGGCCCACGTACCGCAAAAAAGAAAAAAAAAAAACAAGCAGAGGGCTGAGTTGGTCCACAGGCAGCTCCACTCCGGCGCATTGTATTTCTTGGGTTTCCACTTAACATTTGTTTTCAGTCAAGCACCTGCAGATAAAAATAATCCATTGAAAACCACTGGTCTAGCATATAATTAGTATTAGCAGAGTGGGGTGTCGGATAGTTCTGAGGGAGCTGTGAGGCCTCTGGTCCTCATGTGAATGTGAAAGCTAAGCCGATTGTGCCCTGAGAACTCTGGCTAAGGGTCTCCCCATGAGCAGCTGTCATTCCCTGTTCATATTTTTCTCCCTAAGAATGCTATGTCAGGGCTTCCCTGGTGGCGCAGTGGTTGAGAGTCCGCCTGCCGATGCAGGGGACACGGGTTTGTGCCCCGGTCCGGGAGGATCCCACATGCCGCGGAGCGGCTGGGCCCGTGAGCCGTGGCCGCTGAGCCAGTGCGTCCGGTGCCTGTGCTCCGCAACGGGAGAGGCCACAACAGTGAGAGGCCCGCGTACCGCAAAAAAAAAAGAAAAAGAATGCTATGTCAGACTTTGCAGAGAACACCGCATCGTGCTTAATCCTTCAGCCATGCTGGAGTTCTGCTGCCTTCTTATTTTTGTGATTATTTGTAGATTGTCATCATGTGACAAGCTGGCGTGTTACAAAGAAAGGCCGCCCCAAGAGAGCTTGGTTTTTAAATAAGATGTATTTCTGTCTTATTTAAAACACAGTAAAATTTAAAAGTTTACTATATAAAAATATAATAATTCTAATAGTTTTTAAAAATACCACTAGATTCTGCCATGCTAATAAAAAATGAATTGTTCGTGTTTTTCCTTGTTTCTCTCTCATCTTCATTCCGTACCTGGCCAGGTGTTTATAAACTGAGGTCAGAGGTATCCGGTTTTTCCTCTTGGTTTATAATAAGGGATTTTCAGACCTCTACTGAAATTGAGCAGCTGAAGTCAAGCACTGATCCTCCAGCAGGAAGCATGGAGACCTCTTAGGATAAATCTTTTCAGCCTCAGAAGGCTCTTCTGACCCTTGAGTTGATGCTTCTGCAATAAGGCTGAGGCCTTTTCTGAGACAGATGCTTTGTAAAATGATGCTGTTTTTTTCTCCATCAGGAACAGGTACACTAGGATGTGAGTTTGAGAGTGAGGGCCTTGACTTCTCAGCAATTGACGTAAGTATTCGCTGGAGGGGCAGGGGGATGTGGTTTTAAAATAATCACCCTCGTTTGGTGTGGGCGGCTGAGAAATGGTCCCTCCTAAAGGATATCTGGGTCCTAATCCTTGGGGCCTGTGAATGCTACCTTATATGGCAAAAAACCGGTCGGTCTTTGAAGTTGTGATCTAAGTTAAGATCTTGAGGGAGGGAAATTATGCAGTCACAAGTGTCCCTACAAGAGGAAGGGAGAGGGACACTTGACACAGAAGAGGAGGAAGCCATGTGACCACTGGCAGAGATTGGAGTGTGCGGCCACAAGCTAAGGAAGCCATCAGCCACCAGAAGAGGCTGGAAGAGGCAAGAACAGATTCTCCCCAGAACCTCCAGAGGGACCTAAGCCCTGCCCACACCTTAATTTTGGTCTAGTAAGGCTGATTTCAGACTTCTCGCCTCCGGAACTATGAGAGAATAAACCTCTGTTGTTTTAAGCCATCCAGTTCGTGGTAGTTGGTTATGGCAGCCCCAGGAAACCACAGCATCGGGGCACAGGATTTCATGCATTGCTGGAGTGTGGCTCACACGTCAGTCCCTTATGGAGGCCTCTCTTTGTGTGTTCCTTGGACAAGTATGTACTGAGCCCAGCTCAGTGGGAGGTGGGAGACCAGGCTGAGGATGCGGAGGTGGGTGAAGCACAGCCTCACGGCTCCTGTTCAGGGGAAACTGGCAAGCGTGCAACACTTCACACCAGGATCTGCTGTGATGGAGACACGTGCACGGTGAGAGCGGCCCCTGACTCTGGGCGAGTCAGTCTCAAGGCAGGTGATTCTGAGATGATGCTCGTGAAGAAGAGATGGGAAATTCCTAGAGGAAATGCTGGCCAGGTGGAAATGAAGCACAGAGGGAGCTCTAGGCTGGGGAAACAAGAATTGCAAAGGCCCGGGGATGGGAAGCAGCCCAGTGTGTGTGTGTGGCTCTGAGCAGTTCAGGATGCCTGGAGCAGACAGTATGCGGATGGGGACGAAGACAGGGCAGTGGGGACCAGGCTTGTCAGGTGGTCTGAGCTAAGGTGTAATTTGTAGGTGTTTTCCCTTTGAAGTTAATTGATGATGAAATGTATATATTTAACAAATGAAGAACAATTGAAAGTGACTCTTAAGGGGCAGATGTGTTTACATGGAAACGTTCTGGAAGACTACACAAGAAGCTCTTGTAGTAGTGAGTAGAAGTGGGAGCTGGGTACCTTTTACTTTTCACTTTACACCCCCCCCTTTTCTGTTACTTTCAACACGCATTTGTAATAGCTTTAAACATTGTTTGAAGTACACCACCTTTTATCATTAGAAAATGATTTGAGACAGAGGGCAAAGGACTTCCTGGGTCCATTGTCCACATGAAAGGTCAGCCCTCTGTGGCCCAGGCTGGAGCCGCTATGAAAGGAGCCACATGAGTGGAGTTCCCGCCGGCAGCCCCTCCGCCTGAAGGGGTCTGCTCTGCGCAGCCAGCTACTCTCCCACCAACCCAACCATCCTCTCCCTGGAGCCTGCGCTGGCTCCCCATTGCCTTCCATGACCTGGCGTCCATCTCCCTACTCACCATGTCCCCCACCCACCATGGAGGGATGCCAGCAGGCACCATGCTTTTTTAGATCCTTGCCTTTCTTCCTCACCCATCCTGTGACCTTAGTCAAACACCTTTAAGTCTGAGGCTGGCCTTCCTCATAACAAAATATAGCTCAGAACATGACTGTGAACGATGTAAGAGCTGTCAGTCATGCAGTGTCCATGCCTGGCTGGAATATATTAGTCACTGTTATTGTTTCATGTCTCATATCTCTGTCCACCAGCGTAGGTGGGACCGTGTGTCACACTCTTTATGGGGCTGCCCTGTTAATGCCTGGTAATGCAGGGGCACGAAGCCAAGAGGCCAAGGGCCAGTAGCTCAGTGCCTGGTACCCAATGAAAGTGCAGCTGCTCTAGTTGAATTTGCAGAAAAACATGCACTGATTCTCATAGATGAAGACCTCGCACTTTAATGGAGAAATAGGATAAATGGTTCCTGGCTATTGTTTTTCTTGGACACTTTTTCTTGGGTGCCTTGTGATTCATTATCTCTTGACAGTGGTTCCTAGTCTTGGCTTCAGGTTGTGAAAGGATTTGTACTAGGGATTACCTGAATGAGTTTTGGGTCCCTCCCATAATTGTTCAAAAGGTCACCAAACCTAAAAGGCTCAGCCCCACCACCCTGGGCTATGTGCGATTAATTTTACAATAATGACATATTTTTTTTTCTTTTTTTTTTTTGCGGTACGCGGGCCTCTCACTGTTATGGCCTCTCCCGTTGCGGAGCACAGGCTCCGGACGCGCAGACTCAGCGGCCATGGCTCACGGGCCCAGCCGCTCCGCGGCATGTGGGATCTTCCCGGACCGGGACACGAACCCATGTCCCCTGCATCGGCAGGAGGACTCTCAACCACTGCGCCACCAGGGAAGCCCCGTACAATAATGACGTATTTCTATAAGCAAAAGTGAGAGGATGGAATTTTTTGTTGAGGTGTACGTGCAGCTTGGATGTTTGCTCTGATGTCTTGGCCTCGGTGAGCATTTGGGGCCCTTTCTCGGCAGTGGCCTCTCTCTCCTCCATGAAGCTCCCTCCTGACGAGTCCCCCTCCCTCTGCCAGCCCTCATCTTCCCGCTGTGGAGCTCCCTGGGGCCCCCTCGCTCCCGGCCTCTCTTAGCCCGTCTTGCCGCTCATTTAGTGAGAGGCAGAGGCAAGCCTCACAGAGGGTGTGGAAGAAACCCTACAGACACTCTTCCAGTTGGGGGCACATCTCTGGGCTGAAGGAGTGCCCCTCTGATGCGGGAGAGGATCCCTGAGAAGCAGAGTGAGTGGCAAAGTGTCCTGAGCATGGTCAGTTCCCCGCCAGCTCTCGAGGCAGCAGGGGACACTTCAAGTCTGTGACAGGAACCATCTCTTGTCAGAGCTTGGGGAGTTTTTACGTCTCTGAACTAAATGTAAGCAAATACATACAGCTCTATGTTTTTTTAAATTAACTGTTTTTCTTTTAAAAATAACATACGTGGGCTTCCCTGGTGGCGCAGTGGTTGGGAGTCTGCCTGCCGATGCAGGGGACGCGGGTTCGTGCCCCGGTCCGGGAGGATCCCACGTGCCGCGGAGCGGCTGGGCCGGTGAGCCATGGCCGCTGAGCCTGCACGTCTGGAGCCTGTGCTCCGCGAGGAGAGAGGCCACAGCAGTGAGAGGCCCGCGTACCACACACACAAAAAATAATAATAACATACGTGCATGGTAAAAAAAAAAAAATAAATGCAAACAGTGCACAAAGGTTTACAATGGGAGGGGGGTTCTGTGCCCAGAGCCCCAGTCCCTCACTCCCCCGCCCCATACCTGCATCCCAAGGCATCCACTCTGACCAGTTTCTAGTGCTTCTTCCAGAATAGTCCATGGATATATGAGCACCTACAGGTTAGTACATATGTATTTTGACAAAAGGACACATCTTTGTCATTTAGTCACAGAGTTCATTTTGTTCATGTTTTCAAAGCAAGCTCTTTGAAAATATGAAAAACTCAGAATTGGTTGTGGACTCAGACAACACCACCAATTCTCAAAACCTCCCTGTCGTACCCTCTTTGCCACATTCCTAACACTTTCTCTCTCACTCGGTGACAGAGGCCTTGGGATGAGTTGAAATTCTCAGCTGTGCTCAGAAAAGCCTCAACCCGGCAAGCGATCTCACAGGTGAAAAAAGGACTAGCAAGACCCAGCCTGGCCTCGCTGAAGCCCATCTGCCGTTTTAAGCTAATTTTATGTTCAGAGAAGGCGGGATCCCGCCTCCTCCCTGCTCACCAGAAACCGTCTCCGTCCGCAGGGGGATGAGAACGATGACCTGTACTGTCGGACCTGCAGGCAGTTCTTCAGTTCCCTGCATAACAAGCGGGAGCACCTGCTGGGGAAGCAGCACCTGCAGAACCTCACAGGTAACCAGCCTCTGGTCAGTGCAGCCCCTTCTCAGCACCGTGCTTGCTGAGTGGGCTGGGGCCAGTTACTTAACCTCTCTGTGCTTCCACTACCTCATCTGTAAAGTAAGGTTGAAATCACCCGCCTCACAGGGCTCTTCTGAAGATGGATATCAGAGCCGTGTGCAGGCCTGGTTCAGCTGAGATGTCACCTCCTCCAGGAAGTCTTTCCTGGTTTCAGACATGGGGTGGGGGGCTCCTGAGGGTGTGACATGTACCCTTTGCTTAGTAATTATCATCCCCTGCTACTGTCACCATCACCCTGCAACATGTGTGTGTGCACATACATGCAGAGACACAAGACACGCTCACACACAGTCATGACTGTGCGTGCATGCGTGTGCGCGTGCGCGCGCACACACACACACACACACACACACATACACACACACGTCTGCTCTCCTGGAAGGAAGGAGCCATGTGGTTTAGGACATATCTCTTGCCCATAGTAGAGTTGCAATAGACATTTGCTGAGGGAATGCACAAATGTACAGGAGGCCCACCTTTGTCTGGGGTTTGTAAGGAAATCAAGTGTCTTCAGTAATGTCTTGTTGAAGGTGAATAATGGCAATGAAAGTAAAAATGAATCTCATTACCTGAAATTGAGTATAATGTGTGCACTCCATATGCCTAGAGTTCTACTGTGTAAATTACCCGCTGGAGAGGATTACGGCTCGTTTCAAAATCTATAAAATCATGTGCTAGGGGACCATGAGGCCGTAGATACATGTGGCTCTGATTCCATGTAACTCTCTGAGGGCCTTTGCAGTTATTTAAAGGGAAACAGACATGGGCACACCTTGCTTCGTCTTCTCCCTAAACCGCCTACCAGTTTTATGTTAACAGTCAGGCTCTCAAGAGCGTTTCCATGTCTGCCTTAATTGCTGTGATATTGTTGGAAAGCAGGGCTTTGAGCCGCTGCAGTATCTGAGTCTCTGGGTCTCTGAGTCTCGGTCCTGATGGGAGGGGGCATTAGCCACTCATCCTTTCGGAGCAGGATCTCATGTGGCTCTCGTTGCCTGGGATCCCGCCAACCCCTTGAGACGAGAGTGAGCCCAGGAGTCGCCTGCTTCTGCTGTCACCGCCCCAGAAGAACCTGAGCGGTCCCCTCCCCAGCTCTCCACTCCCTCTCAGCAAAACCAGGGTGGGAAGCAGGTGTGGGGCAAGGTCCCAGAGCTCTTTGTTTTTACAGTGTTATTGGGATCTAATTCGCACACCATAAAACTCACCCACGGAGAGTAGTTTTCAGTATATTCACAGACATGTGCAGCCACCACTGCAATTAAGTTTACAACATTTTCATCACCGCAACAGAACCCATCCCCGTGAGCAGGAATGGTCCTGGGCAGCCACTAGGGTGCCCTCTGCCTCCATAGGAGGCTCTGGTAGTTTAATACTTGATGTCTCCTTTCTGTGGCAACAACAGTCATCCCCGCCTTGGTGACATCTTAGGTGGGCAGCGCCCTGTCACCATTAAGGACCTGAGTTTGAATCCCTGCTCTGCCACTTACTGCCTTTATCACCCTTGCTGAACTCTCTGCCCACTGCCTTCATTTTTTCAAGGGCAAAATTGGGAATAATGATAATAATACTGACCTCACAGGGCTGTCGTAAGGAAATGAATTAATCCTGGGATGCCTGGCACACTCTGGGTGTCCACTGTGTAATTATTATGAGCTTGGGGGCTTTAGCGGATAAGCAACTCCCTACCTCCCCACTTACTTTCCAGGAATCTCAAACTGCTAATGGTTCCCTGTAGCTCCCTGCTCTGTAATTTCTTTTCATCAAGCTGCCCTTCTATAGGAATGGCCTTCCCACCTCTGTGTACTGGGTCTCACTCCTATTCATCCTTCAAAACCCTATCAAAAAGGTGAATAATAGCAAGTGCTGGGGAGGATATGGAGGAATCACATCCTGATGCACTGCTGGTGGGAATATCAAATGTGGCAGCCACTTTTGAACAGTCTGGCAGTTCCTCAAAAATTTAAAGTTACCATATGACCCAGCAATTCCACTCCTAGGTATGTACCCAAGAGAACAAGATATATATGTTCACACAATATTATGAATGTACATGACGACATTATTCATAGTAGCCCCAAAGTGGAAACAACCCAAACATCTATCAACTGATAAATAGATAAAATATGGTCCATTCGTGCAGTGGAATATATTCAGCCTGAAGAGGAGTGAGGCACTGATATGTACTGTAATGTACATGAACCTTGAAAACAAACATGGTAAGTTAAAAGCCCAGTCACAAAGGACCACCGATTGTACGATTTCGTGTATATGAAATGTCCAGAATAGGGAAATCTGTAGAGACAGAAAGCAGGTTAGTGGTTGCCTGAGGCTGAGGGAGGGTGGGGGATGGGGGGTGATGGCTAAATGGAACCAGGGTTTTCTTGGGGAGGTGATGAATATGTTCTAAAAATGATTGTGGTGGTGACTGCACATATCTGAATATACTAAAAACCATTTAATTTTATACTTTTAATGGGTAAATTGTATGGTATGTGATTTAGATCTCAATGAAGTGGTTTGGAAAAAAGATACCCATCTCAGTCAAGGACCCCCTCTTCCAGGAAGCCTCCCTTGCTGCCCTCCATCTGGCACTGGTCCCAGTACATTCTTCTTGTACATCTGGGGACCTGGCGCAGGGACTGGGGTTCGGAAGGGACGGGCTTGCCCATATCTGGACAGAGGGCCAGACCCAGAGGAGCCACTCATCTTATGCTCAAGGGGCTGACCTTTGACACGGGATTTCTTTGCTTTTTAGGGGAATTTGAAAAAGATTCTGCTGAGTGCTTGAAGCATCTGGAGCCTCTGGAGGGAGAGGTAGGTCAGAATTTGAACAAAGGGGACTCAGAGGAGGAAGCTGAGTGTCCTGATCCACTTCCACTCAGAGGCCTGATTCCAGAGACGAGTTTTGCTTCACTTGACTTACGTTTCTTGCAAGAGTTCATCTTTAAACTTCTGAAAAGTGAGTAGTCAAGTTCTACAACTCCCTAGTAACTTTGGTGGCCGAGGGTTTTATAATCCTAGTAAGAGCAACCTACATAATAGGTTATAATATTAAGTGGAACAAAAAAACAAAAAAAAAAACAAAAAGGAAAGGTTGCAACTACGAGAATAACAATAAGTAAAGATAATAATCAGATGGGAAATAACCGAGGGCTTCCGGGAAGCCAGGCACAGGTCTAAGAAGTTTATACAAATTACCTTTTAATTGTGAGGTCGGTTATAGTATCACCTCCTTTTAAAGATGAGAAAAGTGCAGCACGGAGAGGTTAAGTAACTTGCCCATGGTTGTATAGATAGTGAGCTGAGATGGGATGGGTTCCAAGACCCATGTTCTTCATAACTTCCCTATGATCTCAACTGTATTTATAAAATTATGCATATGTGAATCTGTGCAAATGTTAACAGTGGTTACCTCTGGCAGGCAAGAGGAAGGTGCTGTTTTTCTTTATTCCTTTCTTATTTCCCTCAATGGATAGGTGTCCTTTATATTATCAGAGAATGAAATAGGCAATATTAAAAAGGGTTTTGAGGATGCCCTGTACATGTCAGGGTCCCAGCTGTTGCCTGTGTGAGGTGCGGTTCAAAGAGAAGGGGAGGTTTTTGATGGAAAGAACAGATAAAGACAGCCTTCTCTCCCCTTTCCTCCCAGTCAAAGAATTTGAGCTCAGAGAGCTGAGGAAGACTTTAGAAAGAGCTCAAGTAGAGCAGGAGGCCCTGCAGAGGCAGCTGCTGGAGTTTCAGGTGAGGCTCTCGGGAGGGAAGTGCCCAGTCCCATCTCTGTAGCCCCATTGCTCAGCTCAGGGCCCTACCTGGTGGGGTCGGGAGGCAGGGGAAGAAGACCATGTGGCCCGATTGAAATAACGCATCACAAACCAAGGTGCCACTCGCCTCCCCACCATTCCTGCTAGAGCACACTTGTTATACATTCTTGTAAAATACAGAGTGTTTGTGTTTCCGACGTAGAGAAATTGTGCTGTGAGCCTTCTTGTGCTGCGTGCTTGCTTCACTCAAGGCTCCGTGTTCATCCACGCTGCCCCGTGGCATCCGGCCTGTTACTTCTCTACCCACTGCACGTCCCTGGCCCACTCCCCCCGTTGGGGGCCCCGGTTTGCACCAGCTTCCGTGACCACAGCTTAGGGTGTGACGAGCGTCCTTGCTCGCATCCTGTTCCATGAGAGGAGGTCTGGACCACATACCACAAGGAGGGTTGCCTGGTGTGGATTGGGAATAATTTTCAGTTGGCAAGTGTGTGCACATTTATGCTTGATGGGTGGTACCTGTTTTGATGAAAGCAAAGAGAAGATGTGGTGAAACCGTGCAAAAAGTCTCAATTTTTAAATGTGTTATTTTATTCTGAATACAAAATTAAGTTATATTCCTGAAAGAAAATTTTGAAATTTCAGAAGACATTTTGAAATTTTTCAGAAAAATGAAATCCAATCATTAGAGAAGCATCATTAACATTTGTGTAGCATCTTCTAGTCTTGTTTTCCACAAATACCTAAATCTGTTTACGTAGATATATTTGTATATTATCTATATATTTATGTATCTCTGTATTTATCTAAATAGGTAGAGATAGGTAGGTAGGTAGGAAGAGAGACAGAGACAAAGGAAAAATTGGAATAAAACCCACACAGTTTGATTCCTACGGGTGCCATTTCATTCCATAGTAAGTAAGCCTTTTCATCTCCTCCGATGTCCTTGTAAGAATTGCCTCTCATGACTGCAAAATATGTCATTATGTGGATGAACCATAATGGATTCCCGTTTCCCAGTTGGTGGACATTTCGGCTACATCCAATCATTATATTATAATAACACTGTGAACCCTCTTGTCAGTGTTTACACTCATCCTTGAGCTCCCTGGGGAGGGGTTCCTAGAAGTCTGGTGCTTACTTAAAAAGCACAAGCCTTAAAGAGGTCCAGAAAGGACGTGGCATCTGCTGTGGTCCCGAGCACAGGCTCTCGGGGTTGGAATCCAGGCTCTTCCCCCAGCTGTGTGCCTCGGGCTCCCCGCTTCATTTCTTCACCTCCCCGGTTATCAGTCTCTCCATGCACCACTGGGGGGAACAGTAGGTCCGCCCCATGGGGTGGTTGTGAGCGATTACATGAACTGATCCACCTGGCAGGGTACCAGTGGGCGTCATGGCATCGCCCTCTGGGGCTGTCCCCTCCAGTGCCTCCAGCAGATCCTTCATCCCACACTTCTGTGCACCACAAAGTTCCACTGCAATTCCTGTTTCCTTTGAGTGTAGTTTTGTTACAGAATTTTGAAGAACAGTGAATGTTTAGAAAAAAAAAAAAGGAAATACCCCAGTTATCTGAAGCCATCGTGCAATGACCCCCCTGACATAGGTCCCTGGAAATCAGCCCTGCCAGGGCTCCTCGCTTAGCAGCCTGGGCGGCAGGGAGAGTGTGTGCCGGGGTGGGGAGGGGTGTCCCTTACTGTCCCGGACCTCCTTAGCAAGGCATCTCACTGAACTCCCAGCCCACATCTTAGAGGAGGACCACCACACCTGCCTGCCAGGGATGCTGGGAGGGGCCGAGGGCGGGACACACAGTCAAGCCTTCTCCAGGGTGGGAGCCCACCCACTGCACACACAGCCCTTGCCCTGGGGCTGCCCCATGTCATCCTGGCCCCCAGGGCCCTGTAGATGGCAGCATGAGAAGGGCTGGCTCAGAAATCAGGCCCAGCTGTGGGTCTGGGCTCCCGTCCGTGGTCATGGGGCTGGGGCAGGCCACTGACACCCCGGAACCTCGCTTCCCAGGCGGGGACGCATCCTCAGCAGGAGGGTGAGATACTGAGTGATATAAAGGGTCCAGCACGAAGTAATAGGATTTTTGACAAGTGGAGGCTGTGTCAGTGGGGTAGCTCTTTTACTTACTGGAGGTGTGGGGAAGGGAGATTGACTATGTTCATGGATTCTGAGAGCAGCTGCAAGACCCTCTTTGTTTAATTGTTTATTTATTTGATTATTTATCTACTTGGGGCCTATTTACTTATTTACTTTTAATTATTTATTTGTTCATTTACTTATATACATATTTATATACTTATTTAGTCACTTGTTCATTTGTTCATTCATTCATTCTTTCATTCATTCCCTTGGAAAGTCTTGGAGCTAGCTGCCTGAACCCTTTGCTGTTCTTTTAGAACCGGCGGCAGAGGCTGGAGGTGGAGCTGGCCGGCCTGAAGACCTATGGGGTCGTCCTGGAGAAGGAGTTTGAGAACCTGAACATGGTCCTGATGCTGTCCCACTTCGGCCTGCGAGTAATAGACACGAGTGAGCCAGCCGTCCGGGGCAGTCCCTTTCCCCCTCTCCCCAGGCCACACGCATGCTCCCTCCAGGTCCTCGCTGGTCTATAAAACCGAGGCCCAGAGGTTCCTGTCCATTCATTTATTCATGCCTGCGTCCCCCACATCTTTACTCAGCATGCTTCCCACATGGCCAGTGCGTCCAGGTTTGCTGCTGGGTGCTGGGGGATGTACGGAGATGAACGATGATACTGTGATCCTAAATCCAGCACCCACTGGGTGCCAGGCCCTGAGCTGGGCACTGCCAGGGGATGAAGAGGTGGAGAAGCCCCTGGCCTCAAGCTCTAATCAGGTGGACAGATCCTGAGTCACTAGACTGTCGGCGTGCAGTGTCCCAGCGGAGAGCTTCCCTCCATGGACAAGGTGCTGTGGGCACTCAGTTGGGAGGCAGTTCTCTATCTATGGGAGGTGGGCTTCTAGAAGGACTTGAAAGAGGAAGGACCCAAGAGGACAGTCCCAAACTCCTGAGGCAAAGAAGGGGCCAGAGGCACAGCAGGCAGGGAGCCCCGCACCCTGGCACCAAGGAGGTGAGGGAGGGCATAGAGCACATACGTGGCTGTGTCCTGTGCAGGCCTGGTGCAAACACTCCTCTTTGAAGAAAAAAATCATGAATACCATTTCATGGTAAAATATTTAAATGTGACCTTTTGGAGAAACATAAAACGTGACCATTCCCCTTCACTCCCCACTCCCCTGCCGGATCCCTTCCCAGCCCTCCCTAGAAGCTTTTACTGCTCGCCTCTTCCTGCATCTCCTTCCTTCCAGCCGTCTTCTATCTGTTTATGAATGGGGTAGTGTCAAAAATCACTAACAACAGGAATTTCTTGAGACATGGCTGGCCGTGAGCTGAGAGCAGGGTCCCTGGGGCTCCTGCTGGACCAGGCCTTGACCCCCTTGGCTGCTGGATTGGGCAGCTCATGGGCAGTGGCTGTTTACCAATCAGTCTGGCAGATGTCAGTACTCTCAGACCTGGCGTAGCCTCACTGGTGCATTACTGGCTGGCCACCAGCCCTGTGCAGGCGAGAATCAGACGGATTTGTTCACTGACAGCTTGTCTGTTTGCTACGAATGGGACAGCACCCCAGTCCCCTGCTGATTCACGCTGGGTGGGACACTTGGGGTTTCACATCGCGGTGAAGCAGTGACTCCAGAACACATCACATCTGGGCACAGGGTGGAGCATCCCTGCTCTATTAGTAGCGACGCCTCAAGGCCAAGGGCCCTGGCGGTGAGGCGGATGGAGCAGGTCCTGCTGCTTTGGAAATTTGGAGACTTGGCCTCTTTCCCTCCCGTGCCCTCTCCTCACCATCCTCGCTTGAGAGCATTTGCCCTGGCCAGATTCCATGTGAATTTTTATCCTTACATAGTGTAAGTGGGGCTTCCCTGGTGGTGCAGTGGTTGAGAGTCCGCCTGCCGATGCAGGGGACACGGGTTCGTGCCCCGGTCCGGGAAGATCCCAAATGCCGCGGAGCGGCTGGGCCCGTGAGCCATGGCCGCTGAGCCTGTGCGTCCGGAGCCTGTGCTCCGCAACGGGCCAGGCTTGAGCGCTCCTAAGAAAGGAGGATTACACAGGCTCAGGTTCCTACTGGATGTGGGAAGCAGGTAGGAGGTGTGTTCTCCAGTGTTGATAAGCCCATGGGCCCCGGCTCTCTCTCCCTCCCTGTGGCCTTTTTCTTTTCTTGTGAATTGGATCCATTTACTGCAGTCATGACAGCAGCAGCTCTGGGGAGCAGACGAAGGATGCTCTGGGGGTTGGTTGATGTCCACGTGTTCTCACGTGGGTGTCCTTCCCAGGGAAGGCATGATGGAAGGCATTGGATGTGGTGCCTGGACAGTATAATGTAAAGGAAACCCAGCTTTTAGAAAACATTTACTGATCACTGGCTCCAAATTTATCAATGCATCTGGTGTCAAGTAATGTCCAGAAAGTGGTTTTGCAGGTTCAGCTCCTTCTCTCCTCCCACCACCCTCTGTTTCCTGTGGTTCCCCTCAGCCCACTCACTTGGTTCACTCCATCCAGAGACATCCTCCGAGCCCTGGGCTCGGTGCTGGGAAGCCAGAAATTCCAGGAGACATTTTATGACCTCAGAGAGCTCCAAGTCTCAGACGGTGACACTGGGGAATAAATTGGGGCTGATGATGTGACCCAGCCATCCTGCCTAAGCCTGAGTTGTGTCCAGTGGAGCACCAGGTGGGCCCTCCTCTCAGACCCCTTTCTCCAGGACCCTGTCCGAGTTCTCTGTCCGGGACCAGTGCACAGTTGTCTCTGCAGGCATGTCTGAGATGAGCAGAGCAAGCATGGATCGTGCTTCATCTGAAGGAGCCCTTGGGCTCCATAGCTTTCTCCTGGCAGTAAACTGTCTGCTCTCCCTTTCCAACTCTGCAGCATAAAGCAGTGCCCACCCCCGCACCGACGGAACCCCAGGACGCATTCTGGACACACGGGAGTCAGCTTCTAAAGGTGTATTTCCCTCAGTGGAGGAAGAGTGGAAGATCCTGGGGTCCTGCGGATGGGACAGCCAGGACGGCTCTACTGACCCAGGAAAAAATAAATTGTGCATGTGTGTTTGCACAACAGACGCAATCTGTCTTTTGTCTGGGGCTTGGCAGTGTCTGCTCTGTAAGTGTTCCCTCTACGGACTAAAAGTTGAGCAGCTTTAATGTGGGAAAATGTTGGTGGAGTGTGTCTGCCTCTGCAAGCATAGAGGGTGAGTGCAGTGCGTACCTGCTCGCAGGGCACACTGTGCCCGGCAGCCCTGAGTCTCTGGCGCACTTTGAGCAGCCCCTCTCCTCAGCCTCTTGGACACTTCGGTTTCCTCTACTGAATTATAAAGACAGTACTGCTGCCCATCAGCCTCAAGGGATGGGATGAAGATGGAGTAACACAATCATCTTGTATGCATTTAGGTCCCCTGGAAGCTGACCTTGAGATCAGGACCTGCACGAAGCAGGTAGTTTGGGAGGTGATCCAAGTAGGGGAGTGGGGAACTGAAACAGGCAGGGGAGGACAGACATGAGAGGGTGCACTGTGTCAGCAAGAAACTGTGGCTGAACCCCCAGGGAAATTCTGGGAGCCAGGGTAGGACCCATACCTGAGAGCTTCCCACGCAGTGGCCTGGAAGGTGGGGTATTTATCCACCAACTCCCTTCCATCGGTGCTGGAGGATGGCTTCCAGGAAGGGTCAATTCCTTTTCCTTCCAGCCTGCTGTGCAGGTGACAAGGGGGGTGGGGCACAGGAGGCCAGAAGAGCCTTGAGCAGGAAAATGGACCCTGCAGTTGGAAGGCTGGCCAGTGTGCCCCCTGGGGTGGCAAGGACAAGGGATGTGGGTAGGGCACCAGCAGTGTCTGTTATGGGGCTGTTGTAGGGCTTTATAGGCTATTAATTGATATACAGCTACAAAATGGGGGCAGGGGGCATGGTGGGTCCTGTACACACATGGGTGTAGACATCAGGGACTAGGTCTGCCTGCCTGAAGCAAAGACCCGACCACAGTGGCTTCACCACATAACAAAAGGTCCAGCAGTGAGCAGCAGGGACAGGGACAGCAGCTTCCCAGAGGGGCCCAGGCACCTCTTTCTACTCAGTTCCCTCCAGCGCTGGCTCTTGTGCGTATATCCCTTGCCCCCAGGGCAGCTCTCCAACCTCCAGCGTTGCTTCTGTACTCCAGGCATGCTGGGGGCAAAGGGCAGGGCAAAAGGGAGGCTCCAGATGGTCAGCCTCCTTTTACAAAGAGCTTCCAGAAAGCCCCACTTTCTAGAAGAGTTTTCAGAAAGCAACTTCCACGGGTATCTCAGGAACCAAGATGGCGGCATTTGGCCAAGACAGCTGCAAGGGAGGCTGGGAAATGTATTTTAGGTGAAAACAGGACCACCCAGAGCAAAGTTGGTTTGGGTTAGTGAGGAAAAAGGAGTTAGAGAAGAAATGGGAGGGCAGAGGGCAAGCCCCAGTGGACACCATTTCTAGAGGAGGAAGCCAGCTTGTCGTGATCCTGTGGAGGTCTGTGTGCAGTCTGGCCGGCGTCCTTGTGGAGGAGCCCAGCGTCTCTCTGCTCAGCAGATGATGATGGAGTGTCTCCGAGCCTGTTTATGGCAGCATTCAGCCGGGGTGATAGCTGCTGCTCTCGTGCTGTTGAAAGCCTGCTCTGTACCTGGTGCTTTGTACACATTTCACTTAATGCACCCAGTGCCCTCGCAAGGCAGCTCTGCTTGAGCCACTTACCTACTTATGGAAAGACAGGAGCCCAGTAATTGGCCCGAGATGAGATGCTGTTGGCAAGGGGGCCAGATTTGGTTTCCATCACAACTGTATCCTATGGAAGTTCAGCTCTTTGCTTTAACCGCATTGGCCTACAGGACTGGTAGCTGCTTTGCAGGAGGAAGGTCATCTGCCTCTTTCCAAACAACTCAGTCCCTCCCTCCCTAGTTACCCTGTCCCACATTTACCTACAGCTCAAAGTCACACTCCCTGAATCTTGCTGAATAAGAACACCCAGATTATCCAAATTAGACCACGAAGAAGACTGCCAGATTTAGCAAATAAAAATACAGGACACTAGTTAAATTTGGATTCAGATAAACAATGACTTTTAGTATAAGTATGTCCCATGCAGTATTGAGGACATACTGAAAAATCGTTCAGAAAATTTTAACTGGACACATATTTTATCTGACAGCCCTAACACGCATGCCTCGCTGGCTGTGTAACTCACCAAGCTCAGCCCCTTCATTTTATCGGCAGGAAAACATGTGGATTTTTCCCAGGAGGCTGCACAGCACATTGGTGGTGGCCCCTGAACTATATCCAGGTCCCAGGATCCGAGGCCCTGACTTTTTCACCAAAGCAAGAGAAGCAGGCGATGGCAGGTCCTAAGAGAGGCAGGGCGGGCCTCCTCGGGTGCAGGTGGAAACTTTACCCATGGATGGTGGGCAAGGTTGAGTCTAGCCTCAGCTCTGCTTCCAAAACCCTGCGGGGCCTGGAGCCCATCCTTTCATTTCTGTTTCCCCACTTGCTGCAAGGGAGCTGGACTAGCCCGGGTCTAACACTTCAAGTCTGAATGCCCAGATGCACCCTGACGTGTATTATCTCCACTTAGCAGCTGCGGGATTCTGAGCAAGGCGTTTCCTCCTTGAGCCTCAGTTTTCTGCTCTGTAAAACGGGAATGTCAACACCTGGTGGGGTCAATGCCAGCACCAAGGAGCTATGCCTTATAAGGCACCCTGCACAGGGCCTGCAAGCTGCAGGGGCTCTGGACGTGGATGTGCCTGTTGTCCCTGACAACCGCTCTGCCAGGATCCGTTCTGGGACTCATGGTGACAATAAGACCTTGATCGACCACCTGACAAGTGCTGAGTGTGTCGCCTGTCTCATGCTCGTCCCCACGGCCGAGCCTCTTTGCTGAAGTGACTCCATTCACCAGGCACCATGGGGTCTGGCTTGGGTTTATGTTTCTCACGCCCCTCCAGGGCGCTGGCAGTGCAGGACCCCATGCCACTGTCCTAGATGGGATGCGGGGCTGGGTGGGGGATGATGCTATTGGGGTAGTCCAGATGCAGAGAGGTCCAGATGCAGGAGCTCAGTGGAGCCTCCTTCTAGGTGCCCCGCCCTCCTCAACCCAAGTCTTGGCCCAGAAATCTGACTTCCTCCAGATCCAGTCACTGAGGCCCTCCAGGAGGGGTGCCTCCACAGGCCCGGGCCCAGCCTCTGCATGAAGTACCCCAGGGAAACCAAATCACTGGGGGTGATGGGGCTCACAACGAGACCACGGTGCCCTCAGACTGCAGGAGTGACAACTGTACTGGGTATGCCCCCTGGCCAGCAGAGCTGAAACGTAATTATCTGAGCTGGACTTGTGTTCAAGGAGGCACAGAAAGAAATAGAATTGATGTGTGACCCAGCACACACAAATAGAGTTAAAACTGAACCCATGCAAAACGATAGTCACGCTACTTCAGGGGTACACTCTGACACTTTGTCTTCTTTTCTATTTCATATTTTAAAACTGTTGGGCACAGCCCACCAAATTGATTTCAGGACTTCCTAATAGGTCATGGCTACAGTGAAATAAATCTTTCTTGGGCATCCTCACTGCAGGCCCCTTAGGTACAATTACCGGAATCTATGACTGAGCAGGTTGGAGTCCTGGCCTGAACTCTTTCCTCTGTTCACTCTGGGAGGCAAGAAACCTGGGCTGGGCATCTAGCTCTGCCTGCCTGCAGGGATGGGCTGTGGTGGATGAGACACTGAGAACTCTGAGAGTAGAGGTGGTTGATAATCCTCCCACTGTAGAATGAAGTAGAAGTACAGCTGAGCTGTTAGGAGCACTGGCTCTGGAGCCAGACTGGGTGTGCAGACACTGCCACTTGCTAGCTGTGTGACCCTGAGTAAGTCACTTTACCTTCAGGACGCTCAGTTTCCCCATCTGTAAAATGGGGGTGATAGCAGGACCTCATCGGATCGTTGTGAGGATTACATGGACTCCTACACCAGGTCTGGCATGTGGGGAGTTCAGTAAATATTAGCCAGGATGGTCATCATGGCTGGCTTCACAGGTGTGCAACCTCTGAAGTCTCAGAGTCCCACTCTCAGAAGGACTTCGTTTAATGCTTTGCTGTTGCCATCTTGAAAGTCAGTAATTTTTTCTTTGAACTTGTGCTTTGTAATTGACGTCTGGCAGGACAACACAGTATGCACATGGGATGTGCCAGGTTGCAGTGCACACAGGCACAGTGGGCAGTGCTCCAAGCAGTTAGCTTGGTTGCTGGGCTACACACATACACATATGCCTGGGGTGGCCTGGGGCACTGTGGGGTCCTGGATAGGGGGTGACCGGGGCTGGGACCTGGGCCTGGGTTGCTGGTGGTGATGGTGGCATCAGTGAGAGACACTAGGAGAGATGAGGAACTCTATCCCTGGAGCCTGTCCTGGGGGGGACCTACATAAACATTAACTCTCTGGCCTGAGGGCCAGGGTAGGAACTGCAGGGGCTCAGGCAGTAAACTTTGTCAGTAAATTATTACAGAATTGAAGTAAACACATGGACATTGCAATACAGCATGCCAGGAGTTATTAGAACTCGTCAGTGAACTTAGAATCTCTGGTTTTGAAAGCTATTGTAATGCTACGAATATCCAAAGGCTTATAAATAGAAATTAAATGTAAATGTTGTCACATTTGATGGTAAAAAACACTATATCCATATAAAGCTTTGATGAACCAATGATTAAAGAGGAAGACAATTTAAAAATAAATTTCCCTTGTAATTCAAGGTATAGCGAAAGAATGCATAAATAGGTGATTGAACTATATACAAGTCATGAAGCCACTTTTGGTTTCTGGTATAACCTCCAGAAGTTACAGGAAATGTCCGACAGTAAACATTAAAATATCATTGTATACACTGATACATTTACAATGTATCAGTGTACACATTTACATTTAAAACTAAATTCAGGCTTACATGAAACTGATTTGTATGAAGAGTTAAATCTTTTTAGAAAAAAGCGTTCTGCAAGAATCATCAGCTGTAGATGTACTAGAATTTGTATTTCAAAATAATTTATCAGAAATGTATCCCGATGTGATCACAGCTTGTAAAATACTCTTAACAGCTCCAATCATGGTTGTATCAGCAGAAAGTTCCTTCTCAAAATGAAAAATTATCAAAAATGTTTTGTGATCGTGCCTTTGTCAAGAGCAACTGATGTCACTTTCCATCATATCGATTGAAAATGAGTGGCTAAAAGTATAAATTTTGATGAACCTAATACACAAATTTGCACAGAAGCAGCCAGGAAAATCTTAGCACCAAGCTATCATGTTAATAAGCTATTATTTGTTGTATTATATACATTATGACACCAAAAGTTTATTTTTACAATTTGTAAGTGTATGTTGTCATGTCATGTGTCACTATTGTTCTTATGATATTGTGTGCATAATAAAATAGTCTAAAGGGAAACACTTTAATTCTTTTAACTGCACTTTTTCCCTGTTTTTGAAACAAGGGGTCCCACATTGTTTATTTTTCACTGGGCCCCACAAATTATGTAGCCAAGTGATGGGATGCAGGTGAAAAGCACTGTATAAACTAGTGAAACCAGAATTTAAAATGCATTCAGTTGACCCACTTAAATTTGGTGTGTTTTATTCTTGTCATTTTTATTTCTTTTTTCTGGTAATCTTTTTAACTGAATTACTAACCTGATGGAGAGTTCTACTCCTATTTAGAGACTTATACTATCTTATCTTTCTGTCATTAGGTTCATTTAATTTTTTATTATGCTTAGTTTGTATTGTGACAGTAAATCCAACCTGATAGAGTCCTTTCAACTTTCCTAGGGTATTTATAAATTTACTTTGTTCTTGAAATACATAAATACTAACAAGGCATTCTATTTTATATTATTTTTATTAAATTAACTTTGGAATAAAAAGTCATAGGAAACACCTGTAGTGAAATCATATATTTAGTAACTCCTTGGTTCTGTGTAGTCTCCACATATTTGTACTTTTTAATTTTTCTCTCATGTAAGAGAATTCATTAAGAGAAGCAGGCAGGTGGTGGCAAATCAACTTTTTAATGAAGTTCTAATCCTGCTAATTCCACTTTCATTTTGTTTGGATCATGGCGAGTAAGTACTTTAGGTCCCAGAATGCCAATAATTAGAGCTCCATTTGGAGCTGTGATCAAGATGGCTAGAAAAGCTATTGTCATCACATCCTTCGAATATGGTTCCAAATGGGGTGCACTGATTCTTGCTCTTTCTAGAGCCAGAGGACCTAAAACAGCCTACATTTAGAGGAGAAAAAGATGAGGCATAAAGAAAAATGTTAAATGGAGTTAACATATAATAAAAGTAAATAGCCCTGTTAAAACAAATAACACCTAGCACTAGACTACTAGAAAAGAGACAAGACAAAGTGTTGAAGAATTTTCATAAATTACTCATCAATCCTGTGTTCTTCCTAGCAAATATATCTGGAAGGAGAGTGAAAAAGTGACAAACCAGTGTGCAGACATTTGGGGGCTGTTTTTGTTTTCTTGTCATCTCAGCTTTCCCCTGTTTAAATATATTTTTTGAGTGCTCACATTATTTTCAGAACCTTAGGAGTTTCACCTAAACCAGAGCTTTGCATATTTGCCTTTACCATGTACCACTAGGTTCCTGGCTACAATGAGACAACACAAAATGCTAAGGTTTCTTACGGTTCTTTAGGATTTTGTTGTCTGTCTTCTTGTTCTTACTACTGGGAGGCAGTGTGATACAGTAAAACTGACAAGAGGTTTGGAATCTATACACTGGGCACTGAGACGTTACAAAGTAACTTGCCTAAGGTTATAGGCAAGTAACATGGTATTCAAAATAGGCAGCCTGGTCCCAAGGACCTGCTTTTCTAACCATGACATATAGAGAGTTTTGTTGCATGGAAACTCACAAGCTTCTGTTTTGGAATAACAATGGAGAAAATCTCAGGAAATCAAGACGTTATATTGCCAGGTTAAACAGTCTGACAATAAGTAGCAATACCTTATCACTGAATCCGAGAGCAAAACTACAAGGTCTGGCTTTTCTCTCTCTTTCATTCATTCATCATTCATTCTTGTAGGCATGCAATGCTTATTTATTGTGTACCTCCTGCATGTTAGGCACTGTGTTAAGTGCTAGGGAAAAAGAATAACAGAAAAAACAAGCACTGTTCCTATCCTTCCTATATAATCTAGTGGGGAGATTCAGTCATCAATCAAATAGTCATACAAATTAAATATATAATTAAAAATAATATATGTGCATTCATGTATGGTAGAGTGGGTGGCAGGCATAGGAAAGATATATTTTAAAAAGAATCAACATGTCTCTAGTTTAAAATCGTAACACTTAGCTCTAAAATATTCAGCAAAATGCAAAAATTCCAATTTTCAGATATACTCTTTTTTTTAATAATCAAAAAAAGGTGTTTAAACAATGATTTAAATATAATACAAATCTGACACCTCACACTCTGATACCTAAAGGAAAAGCACTCCTCAGAGCATCCTACAGCCCCACAACCAGCTCCTCCCCATGCATAGAGTTGCTGCTCCCTACCCCCCACTCCCAAGTTCATTCACTTTCTGGGGCTTCTTATGTGATTTTGGACTCACAAATAAGTTGTAAAAGTAATACAAAGACTTTCTATATACCCTTCATCCAGATTTCCCAAATGTTAACTCTTGTATGACCACAGTACAATAACCAAAAATCAGAAAATTAACACTGATATAATATATATTATATATATACACACACACATACACTAATCTAGAGACCTCATTCAAATTTCAACAACTGTCCAACTAATGTCCTTTTTTTTGGACCATGCCTGAACTAAATCCACTGCATTTAGTAAGTGTTTCCTTGGTCTCCTTTTATGGGAGACAGATCCTTAGTCTGTCTTTGTCTTACATGACCTTGACACTTTTGAAGAGTACTGGTCAATTTTGCACACTGTCTCTCACTTTGCTTTTGTCTAATGTTTTCTCATGATAAGATTGACGTTATGTGTATTTGGCAGGAACGCCCAGAAGTAATGATGTGCCCTTTTCAGCGCATTCAGATATACTCTTATTTTATATCTTGGGAAAATAGAAAAATGTTTTTGTAAGTTTAGGAAGTATTTGTCATTAAAAGCACAGTTTTCAATTTCAGAAAAATTGCTTTTAAAAGTGAGTTTCTTAAAGATTACATTAATTTTAATGAGTAGTTACGATCAATCAAACATTTTAAAAGTAAGATTAATGGCCCATATTTTGTGACTGGATGTTTTTTTCATTTAGAATTTTTAAAAAAAAATCAACATTAAAATAATTAGAATGACTTAATATGTTCTTACTTGGACTGTAGCTTTGGGCATCCACGATAAAGCAATAAATATTTTCTCCTTAAAATTAAAACCAGCAAAAGACATCAATACAAATGTAAAAGAAATTCGAACCAATAATGCCAAACTCAGTGTAACAACACAAATGCCTACAACAGATAAAAACAAACATGAATAACACAATATTTGGGAAATAGTGGTTCTTTATGCCTAGAGATATGATTTGTAAATGGGTTGAAAGCATTTTGGGGCTAGTGTCTCTGTATATCTTTATTTTTTAAAGTAAAAACAATAATCATAAAAATACAAATATGATTGAGGCTTCTATGTAAAGTGCAAGAGATAATATGATGGTGGAGGTATGGTGAAAAATAAGATAAATTACATTTATTTAATTCTGAGCTAACAGATGTTGAACTTTTACTATAAATGAAAGTATTCAAAAGATGCTAATGGTATCCAATATTTCCCCTCAGAAAAATTTCTAATCTCCATTTCCTCAGATCACTCAGGGAAGATATTCAGGGTTGTCTTTGGTTACAAAGAGCATACAGGATAAAGGAAGAACAAATGTATGTTACACATGTACTTCTGAAGAAGGTCCTTGTAGCATTCAAAGACATGTTGTAAATAAAAATTATTCAAAGTTTTCTTAAATATTTTCAAATCTTATATTTTTGTGCCTCTAATCATTCTTACCAATAGCATTTGGTTTAAGAGATGTGACAGATACTTCCGCTCCAACCAAACCGAAAAGAAGAGGTTGAAAAATATTCCATGCAGTTCGAATAATTTTTTGGACTCTAATCTGTAGAAAAGGGTAATAAATTTTCAGTTATTGTGACACATATAATTATTTGCATTTCAGAAGTTTAAAGTCTCTCTTAACATTTAATAAACTTAAGATATTTTATTTGTAGAAGAAATGTTAAAACAATAAAAATTAAATGAGTAGGTTAATTCTTTTATACAAACACCTAGGTAGAATTTGATTAAAAGAAATCTACAAAGCAATAAAATAAAAATATTATTTAGTTAATTCTGTCATGGAACAAGTAAGGTCTTTGAAGTTCCACACATGTTCTGATGGTACAGTAAGAGTTCTATCTTTGGTTTGTAAGGCAACTGAACAGAGATAGAACTACATCATGCCTGATGAGAACATACTCAAGATCATTCAGACATTTCAGCTCTCAAAAATGAGTTGGGAAGACCTCCACTAAAAATTATCCTGGGACCAAATCCCATGAAAGTGAATCCTGATACGTCCTAAACAACTAGGAAAAAAATTCTGGTAATCTGTTAGGCCTGCTTCCAAAGGAGCCATATTGAAAACATCAAAGTTACTTTCTCCTTAAAACCAAACCAAAACATTTAATAGATTCTAACTTGATTGCCTGCCTGGCTTCCCTTTCTGGGAATGAATCCCCCCAGTGCTGCTTCCACAATTACATGGTTATAGGAAATGCCCTTAGTGACATAACAGTACTCTGGCTCTTTTCCAGGAATTTGGATGAAGAGATTTTAGTCTCAGTCTGGGTTTATCTTTTTTTACAGGTGGAGATACATAAAACTTTAATATCCTTTGTTTGAGGCATAAACTATCTTCATAACTACTCCCCTTATGACTAGGTTTTCTGGTTGCCATTTATAAAAGTAAGTTTAAAAAAGGAAGTAACAAAAGAAAATCAATATTACTCTTTCTTCTTTGTAGCACATTATCCTAGTTTTTACTTTTAATCTTTAAAATCTATTTATTCTTTACTATTTGATTTCCTTTATCATGTAAACAAACCAGTAGTTTTCATTTATTTGTAATTTATTATTAGTGATTTAATTTCTCTTATAATTATGAATTTATCAGAATGCTAAACAAAATGCCCATATGATTTTTGGATAGGGAAGTTCTCAAGCTGATTCTAAAATTTATCTAAGAAAGAATATGGGCAGGAACAGCCAAGAAATAATTTAAAAATAGGTATAATAAGAGGGAATCTCCTATATAGATTTTGAGACATAAAACTACAGTGATTTAAAATAGAGTGGTATTGGGCTTCCCTGGTGGCACAGTGGTTGAGAGTCCGCCTGCCGATGCAGGGGACGCGGGTTCGTGCCCTGGTCCGGGAAGATCCCACATGCCACGGAGCGGCTGGGCCCGTGAGCCATGGCCGCTGAGCCTGCGCGCCCGGAGCCTGTGCTCCGCAACGGGAGAGGCCACAACAGTGAGAGGCCCACGTACCGCCAAAAAAAAAAAAAATAATAGAGTGGTATTGGCATAGAAATAGATAAGTTTAAATAGATTCCAGAAGTAAATTTATATATACATATATATATATAGGAGTTTAGCACATGTTAAAAGAGACACTTAAAAAGTCATTGCATAATTGATGGATTAATCAATAAATACTTTGGCAAAAATAGACGATACAATTCATATGCATATATATATGTATGTGTATATATATATGTATGTCTATGAATACATATATATAAACACACACATGTACATCCTTACTTCACATCATTCACAAAAATAGATTCCAGAGGGATTAAAGAACTAAATGAAAAACAAAACAAACGACCAAAGTATTAGATGATAATATATAAGATGTTATAATGTTTATAATCTCATAATCTTGGATGAAAAAATTTTTCTTAAACAAGATGCAGAACCCAAACCAAAAAGGAAAAACTGACAGATTTGACTATAGGAAATTTTACTGCCATACAAAAGACATCAAAAAAAAAGTTGAAGATAAGCAAAAATTACACGCAACATATAGACAACAAAGAATTAGTAGCCCTAACATATAAAGAAACTCTATAAATTAGGAACAAAAAGGCTAATAAACCAATTTAAAAATGGGCAAAGAATATGAATAAGTAGTTATAAAAGAATATATGGATAGAAGCTTACTCCACTACTAATCAGAGAAATATAAATAAAGAATAACAATGTAATATAGTTTCTTACCCATCAGATTGTTAAAAAAAAAAAACAATTGATAATACCCAAGATTGTTGATGGGTTTAGGTATTAGATACTCTCCTACACCGCTGGTAGTAAACAGTGTAAATAAAATCCTTTTTAGGGATAATTTGGCAGTACCCATCAAAATAGAAATGTACAATTTCTAAATCCAGCCATTCCACTTCTAGAAATCTATTCCTTCAGAAGTACTTATACATTTGCAAAACCACACATGAATTGGATTGTTCATGGAAGTACTGTTTGTAATAACAAAACATGGAAGTGATGTCTACAGATAGAGGAGTGATTAGAGGAAATGATCTGGGAAGGGGATTTGATATTTGGCAATGGTGGGGGAAAGGGAGTCTTTTACATTGTATTCCATATGTGGGCCTTCATACTGTTTTATTTATTTTTTTAATTATTATTTTTAAAATAAATTAATTTATTTATTTATATTTGGTTGCATTGGGTCTTCCTTGCTGCGTGCGGGCTTTCTTTTAGTTGAGGTGAGCGGGTGCTACTCTTCATTGCGGTGAGCAGGCTTCTCATTGCGGTGGCTTCTCCTGTTGCGGAGCACAGGCTCTAGGTGCGCGGGCTTCAGTAGTTGTGGCTCGCAGGCTCTAGAGCACAGGCTCAGCAGTTGTGGCGCATGGGCTTTGTTGCTCTGCAGCATGTGGGATCTTCCCGGACCAGGGCTCGAATCCATGTCCCCTGCATTAGCAGACGGATTCTTAACCACTGCGCCACCAGGGAAGTCCCCTTCTTACTGTTTTAATATTTTATGAGCATATTTGCATGTATTAATTGTATAACTAAAATTTTAATAAATAAAATAATTAAATCAATAAAAGTTATATAATCCTATTGCATTAAACTTGGGAAAAAGAGAAAGGCCTGATGTGATAACTCAACTTCTGATTGCGTTGTAGTCCTTCTTCTAAGTATTTTATTTCCTTGACTGATTCATTCACTTCCTTGAAGATACAAACTTATGGAACATCTTCCAACTAGAGTGCGATTTCCTAAAATGTCCATTATAGATGTAAGAAAAATGCAGTTATTTTATCTTTTAAAAAATGGTGTATTAAAAATATTCACCTTTTCTTTGGACCAACTTGTCCCTGCAATGAAACTCAATACTAGTGTGCATAATCCTCCAGCTGTATGCAAACCAATGCGATGGCTGCCTAAGACAGCAGAAACGCACATACTCAAGATAAGAAACGCTCTCTTCACTGCAAGCTCTCCCTAGAATTTGATAGATATTTGGAAATTAATTTATGTTAAATATATAATACAATTATCATATCATCTATCATTTATTATTGACCCTTTGATACCATGTCTTCATATGTTGTATAGAATAATGTCTAAAATTTTGACTTTCTCACCACATATTTTAGCAAACTTGGTATCAAGTGACAAAATTTGCAATTACTGAGTTTCATCTTCTGCCATATCTCTGATACTAACATCAGTAAAATGGTTATAATACTTTAACTGTAAGAGAAGAAGGAAAGAAAAGAGACCCATATAACCTGTAGTCCCATATAACATATCCAAAGAATTCTTAAAGATAAATGTCTGAATATCTTTTTAGCTAAGACAATAACTGCAGGGAAATTAAGATGGAAGTTACAGAAGTCTAAGAGTGATGGCATATCCTTTAGGGCAGGAAAGGGTTGAGTTTGATAGTGTGTCCTTGGTCAAAGGGAGAGGGAGTGAATTTAAGTCAGAAAATATGCAGAGATAAATGGGAATATATTTCTCCAAAAATGTTCAACGTAAAGTTTGAGGGAAAAAGACTTTTTTTTAAATGTCAGGAGTCAACAGGCAATTTAATGAAGAAAGGAGTGGGATGGAATGGAGAAGGTACTCTGGATTAAGTACATTTTTCTGATATTCCTTATTTGCCTAATCAGGAAGCAGGGACTTCGGTTAGGGCCACTGACCTGGATCAATCACAACTGTGCTCAGTTTTAAGCAGAGTAGGCACTGGAGGCCTCTTTTGGAGAAAGAGAACTAAATATTAAATTTATTATTTCATGGATCTTCTAAAAGTTCAAATTTTTGAAAGAAATGTCTTTTGAAAGAAATACTGTACTTCCAAACAATAGATTATTTTTTATTTACCTGATCTCTACTTGGAAAATATCGAGTAAACATTCCCAAAACAATTCCTACCAGCACACCAACAAGTACATCCCGAAAAGCAGACAGGAGGTTGTTAAGTACACCACCTGTAAGGGCACACAATAAGAAAAACATTTCATAGAGAAGTATTTTCACATACCCAACACATCGGAAAATCAAATGTAGGTGATTCATAAAGAAAGGTATGTATCATAGAATAAATATACCAAAATGGACCTTTAAGGTTCCAACACATGAAAACATATACACTTCTACTTGATAAATTGAATATGTACTCTCCAATGATTTAATACATATAACTCAGAAATGTTCATTGAATAAATAGGCCAGAAAACAAAGCAGTAATAAGCCACAATGTGCTCCTTTTACACACCCAACCTAAAAGACCAGGTGAGGTAGAAGAACGCACAGAGACTGGCAAAGGAGAACCTCTGGCACCTAGCACAAGGTTGGTAATGTTTTCCTCTGATATTATGATAAACAAATGATTTAAACATAAAAAGGACAATTTAATAACAACAACAACAGCATAAAAAAAAGATTTAACCCAGGGTCAATCCTAGGAATATTCAAGGATCAACTGATTTTTCAATATAATGTCTCATGGATACATGTAGTTTGTTGTAATATGTTTTAAAAAATGTCCAGAGTCACACAAAAAAGTTCAGCTATGCTCTGTGTATTCAACTCAATAAGGTATGTAAATATACATATTTTAGAACTATTTTCCCATTAAAAATAATAGAAGTGGAGCGTGACAACAGTAAGAAGGTAGAATGGGAAGCCCGGAACCTTGATCCCCTACAGAGACACCCATTTGACAACAATATACAGTCCGAAAGGCTTTCTGCTCATTTAAAATATTACAGCAAGAGAAAAGCAACACATCATATATAAGAGAGCGCCCATAAAATTATCAGAGGCTTACACAGCAGGAACCTTATAAGAAGGTAGGATGATATATTCAAAATGTTGAAAAAAAAATGCCACCCAAGAATACTATCCCACAAAATTGTCCTTCAAAGTGAAGGCAAAATTAAGACTTCCTCAGGTAAACAAAGGCTGATGGAGTTCATCACCACTAGACCTGCGTAACAAGAAATGTTAAAGGGAATCCTTAAAGTGGAAATAAAAGGATGTTAGACAGCAACACAAAAGCATTAAATATAAACCTCCAGTAAAGGTAAATAGATGAATTCAGAATCCTGTAATACCTTAATGGTGGTAAGGAAATCACTTTTAATTCTATTTTGGAATTTAAGATAAAAGCACAGGGCTTCCCTGGTGGTGCAATGGTTGAGAGTCCACCTGCCGATGCAGGGGACACGGGTTCGTGCCCCGGTACGGGAGGATCCCACATGCCGCAGAGCGGCTGGGCCCGTGAGCCATGGCCGCTGAGCCTGCGCGCCCGGAGCCTGTGCTC
Source organism: Orcinus orca (assembly GCF_937001465.1). Classification (NCBI taxonomy): domain Eukaryota; kingdom Metazoa; phylum Chordata; class Mammalia; order Artiodactyla; family Delphinidae; genus Orcinus; species Orcinus orca. Next base: position 118,930,838 of record NC_064562.1, read on the forward strand.
CGCAACGGGAGAGGCCACAACAGTGAGAGGCCCGCGAACCGCAAAAAAAAAAAAAAAAAAAAAGCAACCACGTACCGCCAAAAAAAAGCACAAAAGATAACTGTAAAACTATGTTAATGGATACATAATATAAAAAATGTAATTTGTGACAATGATAACATAAAGTGAGGAGGCTGAGAGGTAAAGGAGTAGAGGAGTAGAGCTTTTGAATGCAATTGAAGTTGTTGTCATTTTAAAACAGATTGCTATAAACTTTAAGGATGGAAAAAGATATTCCATGCAAATGGTACCCCAAAGAGAGCAGGGGTGGTCATACTTATATCAGACAAATAGACTTTAGGTCAAATACTGTCACAAGACGTAAAGAAGGACATTACATAATGGTAAAAGGGCCAATTGACCTGGAAGGTAAGGTAGATCTCAATATCTACTATATTCCAAAATATAGATGCTTTGAAGATCTAATGTGTAAAATATAACTTTAAAAGTCCTTAAACTTTTAAGAGACAGTTTACGTAGTTATGTGGTGGAAGAGGATTTTTAAGCATGTACCTGCTTGGTTTCCACTTTTTCAGTCCTCTTCAAATTAGGTTTGGTCTCCTGTAGAATGTTCCCCTAGCATCTTATGCTATGTAATATTTATTACATCTGTAATTATTTGTTTAATATAAACCCCTTGAGACCATTGACCACGTGGTCTTCTCTGTCTGCTGTGTCGGGAGGCAGGATAGAATAGTAGTTAAAAGTGTGGGCCTGGGGTCAGGCTGCTAGGTTTGCATCTTGGTTCCCCTACTTATTAGATCTGTGACTTTGAGCACATTACTTAACCTCTGTTCCTTAGTTTCCTTATCTGCAAAATGAGCATAGCACTATTGTGACTGTTGAGTCAAAACATCTACAGAACTTACAGCAAGTACAAAGCAATTACTCAATAAAAACTAATATTGTTGTTCACTGTTGATCCTCAGTGTTTAATACAGTAGCTGGTACAATGGAAGAGGAGCACAAAAAATATTTTTTGAAAGAATGACTGATACCAGTCATGAAGGAAAAGGTGGCCAGATCTGACAATAAAAAATTTAGGACTTCTGAATGGCAGAAAAGAGATAAAGTTAAAAGTCAAATTACAAAAACCATAGCATATAAAACAAATGGTTATCATTCTTAATTTTGTGCAGAATCTTAACAAATCAAAAGAACAAATGATGAACACACCTATAGGATATAGGCAAAATATTTCAAGAAAAGCAATCTATTAAACATTCCAAAATGCTAATGGCCAATAAACACGAACATTTGTTTAACATCACTAGTATTCAAAGTACTTCATTTAAAGAGACTTCACTCTTCACCTGTCAAATTAGCTAAGCTAAAAAGGACTAGTAAATACCTAATTTTGAAGAAGGTGAAGAGAAAGTGGCATGCTTGTGCACCCTGGTAGGACAAGATATTGTGGCAATATATTTCAAAAATCTTAGAATGTTATATACTTTTTAACTCAATAATTTCTCTTTTAAGATTAAGAAAATATTGGGACTTCCCTCGTGGTGCAGTGGTTAAGAATCTGCCTGCCAAAGCAGGGGACACGCGTTCAGTCCCTGGTCCAGGAAGATCCCACATGCTGCAGAGCAACTAAGCCCGTGTGCCACAACTACTGAGCCTTCGAGCCACAGCTACTGAAGCGCAGGTGCCTAGAGCCCATGCTCTGCAACAAGAGAAGGCACCTCAATGAGAAGCCCACGCACCGCAATGAAGAGTAGCCCCCACTCGCCACAACTAGAGAAAAGTTTGTGCACAAAAATGACCCAACACAGCAAAGAATAAAACTTTTTTAAAAAGTATTAAAAAAGATTAAGAAAATATTAAGATTAAGTACAACTATTTAGCTGTTCAACCAAGCATTATTTTAATAGTAAATACTGGTGTCAATTTCAATTTTCAACATGTTAAGTAACCATGATGCAGCCAATCGAATACTATGCAACCATCTCAAATGTCATAGAAATATTTACTGAAAAGGAACATGTTTGCAATACACAGGTAAATGCAAAACAACTCAGGTTATAAGAAAGTATGGTTACTATTCAATAATTTTATAAGAATATTGGGAGGGAGAGAAAGAGCTAGAGATAGATGGGGATGGGGGAGAAAAGGAGAAGTCTGGGTGAATTTACATCAAAAGATTCACAATTATTATTCCTGGGGGTATAACTATTACATACTTTATTTCTATATTTTCCCTTTTTTCCTTCTTATTCATTTATATCTTATGATTTTAAGAGAAACTATATATATATAACTTCTCAGCCTTAAAATGTTTTGGTGCTTTAATAATACAGAATATTGAACTTCGAACACTGGCAGATAATTAATGCATTATTAAATGTGGAGTGTTTACTTTCACAATTTCTGCAAAGTGACATTCAAGACCAAATATCACCTTGGGATTTAGAATTGTTGCAGGATCTTGTCCCATCACTACCAAAAAGACACACACTTGTCCACACTCTATATATTTAAGTTGGCTTAGTAACAGAGCAACCAGTTATTTATAATGATGGCCAGAAAGGTACATCTCCAAAATATCTATTCAATATATTAGTAGTACTAATAATATTGCTGCCTAAATTTTTCTATTGAAAACTGTGACAAAATTCCAAAGCAACAAGAGCAGATAAATGGTAATAATATGGGTTATCAAATTAATTGGAATATTTAGTTATTAAAAGGAAATCATTTGTGTTAAGTAGTGGTATCTTAACCCATTGAAATTCCTTCTCTGGTCTAGAATGAGCTGTCTATGAAGAATAAAAAGATGTTACATAGAAAAGTCTTCATTAATAAATGCAGAGGCAAAGACACAAACCTTGTTTAAAGAACAAAAAAAGCAATGAATTATATGGTAGCTGTTGTATTTTTTTGTTTACCTGAGGAGAAGACTATGCTCAAGCATGTATTGAATCCACTGATAGCCACGATGTCATCCAAACTGCTGGCAGCTATTAATAAGGTTGGAATGCCTTTCTCAAAACCATATCCCTTTTCTTGCAAACGTAGCATGGAAGGGACAACAACAGCAGGAGAGACAGCACTGACTACAAAACTGAGAGAAAAATCTTTGAAAACCAACTTAAAAACATCCTTTTAACAAAAGTGTTTTATAGTAAATTGTACAATAAATGTATTAACCTTTACAATGACTTTTTTATTGGAGTATAATTGCTTTACAATGTTGTGTTAGTTTCTGCTGTACAGCGAAGTGAATCAGCTATATGTATACATATATTCCCTCCCTCTTGGACCTCCCTCACCCCCCTTCCCACCCATCTAGGTCATCACAGAGCACCGAGCTGAGCTCCCTGTGCAACACAGCAGGTTCCCACTAGCTATCTATTTTACACTAGATAGTGTATATATGTCAACCCTAATCTCCCAGTTTGTCCCACCCTCCCTTTCCCCATCTGTGTCCACATGTCTGTTCTCTATATCTGTGTCTCTATTCCTACCCTGGAAATAGGTTCATCTGTACCATTTTTCTAGATCCCACATATGTGTGTTAATATACGATATTTGTTTTTCTCTTTCTGACTTACTTCACTCTGTATGACAGACTCTAGGTCCATCCACATCTCTACAAATGACCCAGTTTCATTCCTTTTTATGGCTGAGTAATATTCCATTATATATATGTACCACATCTTCTCTTTACAATGACTTTGAATGCAAAAATTCTGCTCTTGAGTGAATGTCATTTAATGGTGGTAAAAATGTTCACACATTCTTTAGTGCTGGTTAAAACTCTAGAGAAATTTCATTCAAGATGTTGGGTCAAGCACAAATTGCAGCCTTTACCTCCATCTCAAAACCATTTGAAATGAAGACATGAAAATAATAGGAGAGGGAGGAACCAAGATGACGGAGTAGAAGGACATGCTCTCACTCCCTCTTGTGAGAACACCAGAATCACAACTAGCTGGGACAACATTGACAGGAAGACACTGGAACTCACCAAAAAAGGTACCCCACATCCAAATACAAAGGAGAAGCCACAATGAAACGGTAGGAGGGGCGCAATCACAGTAAAATCAAATCCCATAACTGCTGGGTGGGTGACTCACAGACTGGAGAACCCTTATACCACAGAAGTCCACCCACTGGAGTGAAGGTTCTGAGCCCCACGTCAGGCTTCCCAACCTGGGGGTCTGGCAATGGGAGGAGGAATTCCTAGAGAATCAGACTTTGAAGCCTAGTGGGATTTGACTGCAGGACTTCAACAGGACTGGGGGAAACAGAGACTCCATTCTTGGAGGGCACACAGAAAGTAGTGTGTGCATCGGGACCCAGGGGAAGGAGCAGTGACCTCAGGGGAGACTGAACCAGATCTACCTGCTAGTGTTGGAGGGTCTCCTGCAGAGGCGGCCGGTGGCTGTGGCTCACCGTGGGGACAAGGACACTGGCAGCAGAAGTTCTGGGAAGTACTCCTTGGTGTAAGCCCTCCCAGATTCTGTCATTAGCACCAGCAAAGAGCCCAGGTAGGCTCCAGTGTTGGGTTGCCTCAGGCCAAACAACCAACAGGGAGGGAACCCAGCCCCACCCATCAACAGTCAAGTGGATTAAAGTTTTACTGAGCTCTGCCCACCAGAGTAACAGTCAGCTCTACCCACCACCAGTCCCTCCCATCAGGAAACTTATACAAGCCTCTTAGATAGCCTCATCCACCAGAGGGCAGAGAACAGAAGCAAGAAGAACTACATTCCTGCAGCCTGTGGAACAAAAACCACATTCAAAGAAAGATAGACAAGATGAAAAGGCAGAGGGCTATGTACCAGATGAAGGAACAAGATAAAACCCTGGAAAAACAACTAAATGAAGTGGAGATAGGCAACCTTACAGAAAAAGAATTCAGAATAATGATAGTGAAGATGATCCAGGACCTCGGAAAAAGAATGGAGGCAAAGATCCAGAAGATGAAAGAAATGCTTAACAAAGACCTAGAATAATTAAACAACAAACAAACAGAGATGAACAATACAATAACTGAAATGAAAACTACATTAGAAGGAATCAATAGCAGAATAACTGAGGCAGAAGAATGGATAAGTGACCTAGAAGACAGAATGGTGGAATTCACTGCTGCAGAACAGAATCAAGAAAACAGAATGAAAATAAATGAAGACAGCCTAAGAGACCTCTGGGACAACTTTAAATGCAACAACATTCACATTATAGGGGTCCCAGAAGGAGAAGAGAGAGAGAAAGGACCAGAGGAAATATTTGAAGAGATTATAGTAGAAAACTTCCCTAACATGGGAAAGGAAATAGCCACCCAAGTCCAGGAAGCACAGTGAGTCCCATACAGGATAAACCCAAGGAGAAACACGCTGAGACACATAGTAATCAAATAGGCAAAAATTAAAGACAAAGAAAAATTATTGAAAGCAGCAAGGGAAAAATGACAAATCACATACAAGGGAACTCTCATAAGGTTAACAGCTGATTTCTCAGCAGAAACTCTACAAGTCAGAAGGGAGTGGCATGATATACTTAAAGTGATGAAAGGGAAGAACGTACAACCAAGATTACTCTACCCGGCAAGGAACTCATTCAGACTCAATGGAGAAATCAAAAGCTTTACAGACAAGCAAAAGCTAAGAGAATTCAGCACCACCAAACCAGCTCTATAACAAATGATAAGGAACTTCTCTAAGTAGGAAACAAGAAAAGAAAAGGACCTACAAAAACAAACCCAAAACAATTAAGAAAATGGTCATAGGAACATACATATCGATAATTACCTTAAATGTGAATGGATTAAATGCTCCAACCAAAAGACACAGGCCTGCTGAATGGATACAAAAACAAGACCCATATATATGCTGTCTACAAGAGACCCACTTCAGACCTAGGGATACATACAGACTGAAAGTGAGGGGATGGAAAAAGATATTCCATGCAAATGGAAATCAAAAGAAAGCTGGAGTAGCAATACTCATATCAGATAAAATAGACTTTACAATAAAGAATGTTACAACAGACAAGGAAGGACACTACATAATGATCAAGGGATCAATCCAAGAAGAAAATATAACAATTATAAATATATATGCACCCAACATAGGAGCACCTCAGTACATAAGGCAACTGCTAACAGCTCTAAAAGAGGAAATCGACAGTAACACAATAATAGTGGGGGACTTTAACACCTCACTTACACCAATGGACAGATCATCCAAAATGAAATCAAATAAGGAAACAGAAGCTTTAAATGACACAATAGACCAGACAGATTTAATTGATATTTATAGGACATTCCATCCAAAAACAGCAGATTACACTTTCTTCTCAAGTGTGCACGAAACATTCTCCAGGATAGATCACATCTTGGGTCACAAATCAAGTCTCAGTAAATTTAAGAAAATTGAAATCATATCAAGTATCTTTTCTGACCACAACGCTATGATATTAGAAATAGATTACAGGGAAAAAAATGTAGAAAAACACAAACACATGGAGGCTAAACAATACGTTACTAAATAACCAAGAGATCACTGAAGAAATCAAAGAGGAAATCAAAAAATGCCTAGAGACAAATGACAATGAAAACACGATGATCCAAAACCTATGCGATGCACCAAAAGCAGTTCTAAGAGGGAAGTTTATAGCTATGAAAGCCTACCTCAAGAAACAAGAAAAATTTCATATAAACAATCTAAATTTACACCTAAAGGAACTAGAGAAAGAAGAACAAACAAAACCCAAAGTTAGCAGAAGGAAAGAAATTATAAAGATCAGAGCAGAAACAAATGAAATAGAAACAAAGAAAACAATAGCAAAGATCAATAAAACTAAAAGCTGGTTCTTTAAGAAGATAAACAAAATTGATAAATCATTAGCCAGACTCATCAAGAAAAAGAGGGAGAGGACCCAAATCAATAAAATTAGAAATAAAAAAGGAGAAGTTACAACAGACACTGCAGAAATACAAAGCATCCTAAGAGACTACTACAAGCAACTCTATGCCAATAAGGTGGACAACCTGGAAGAAATGGACAAATTCTTAGAAAGGTATAACCTTCCAACACAGAAACAGAAAGAAATAGAAAATGTAAACAAACCAATCACAAGTAATGAAATTGAAACTGTGATTAAAAATCTTCCAACAAACAGAAGTCCAGGACCAGATGGCTTCACAGGTGAATTCTATCAAACATTTAGAGAACAGCTAACACCCATCCTTCTCAAACTCTTTCAAAACACTGCAGAGGAAGGAACACTCCCAAACTCATTCTATGAGGCCACCATCACCCTGATACCAAAACCAGACAAAGATACTACAAAAAAAGAAAATTACAGACCAATATCACTGATGAATATAGATGCAAAAATCCTCAACAGAATACTAGCAAACAGAATCCAACAACACATTAAAAGGATCATACACCATGATCAAGTGGGATTTATTCCAGGGATGCAAGGATTCTTCAATATATGTAAATCAATCAGTGTGATATATCATATTAACAAATTGAAGAATAAAAACCATATGATCATCTCAATAGATGCAGAAAAAGCTTTTGAGAAAATTCAACACCCATTTATGATAAAAACTCTCCAGAAAGTGGGCATAGAGGGAAGCTACCTCAACATAATAAAGGCCATATAAGACAAACCCTTAGCAAACATCATTCTCAATGGTGAAAAACTGAAAGCATTTCCTCTAAGATCAGGAACAAGACAAGGATGTCCACTCTCACCACTATTATTCAACATAGTTTTGGAAGTCCTAGCCACGGCAATCAGAGAAGACAAAGAAATAAAAGGAATACAAATTGGAAAAGAAGAAGTAAAACTGTCACTGTTTGCAGATGACATGATAATATACATAGAGAATCCTAAAGATGCCACCAGAAAACTACTAGAGCTAATCAATGAATTTGGTAAAGTTGCAGAATGCAAATTAATGCACAGAAATCTCTTGCATTCCTATACAGTAATGATGAAAAATCTGAAAGAGAAATTAAGGAAACACTCCCATTTACCACTGCAACAAAAAGAATAAAATACCTAGGAGTAAACCTATCTAGGGAGACAAAAGACCTGTATGCAGAAAACTTTAAGACACTGATGAAAGAAAGTAAAGATGATACCAACAGATGGAGAGATATACCATGTTCTTGGATTGGAAGAATCAATATTGTGAAAATGACTATACTACCCAAAGCAATCTACGGATTCAATGCAATCCCTATCAAATTACCAATAGCAGTTTTTATGGAACTAGAGCAAAAAATCTTAAAATTTGTATGGAGACACAAAAGACCCCGAATAGCCAAAGCAGTCTTGAGGGGAAAAAACGGAGCTGGAGGAATCAGACTCCCTGACTTCAGACTATACTACAAAGCTACAGTAATCAAGACAATATGGTACTGGCACAAAAACAGAAACAGAGATCAATGGAATAAGATAGAAAGCCCAGAGAAACCCACACACCTATGGTCAACTAATCTATGACAAAGGAGGCAAGGATATACAATGGAGAAAAGACAGTCTCTTCAATAAGTGGTGCTGGGAAAACTGGACAGCTACATGTAAAAGGCTGAAATTAGAACACTCCCTAACACCATATATAAAAATAAACTCAAAATGGATTAAAGACCTAAATGTAAGGTCAGACACTATCAAGCTCTTAGAGGAAAACATAGGCAGAACACTCTATGACATAAATCACAGCAAGATCCTTTTTGACCCACTTCCTAGAGAAATGGAAATAAAAACAAAAATAAACAAGACCAAAAGACAACCCTCAGAATGGGAGAAAATATTTGCAAATGAAGCAACTGACAAAGGATTAATCTACAAAATTTACAAGCAGCTCATGCAGCTCAATAACAAAAAAACAAACAACCCAATCCAAAAATGGGCAGAAGACCTAAATAGACATTTCTCTGAAGAAGATATACAGATTGCCAACAAACACATGAAAGAATGCTCAACATCATTAATCATTAGAGAAATGCAAATCAAAACTACAATGAGATATCATCTCACACCGGTCAGAATGGCCATCATCAAAAAATCTAGAAACAATAAATGCTAGAGAGGGTGTGGAGAAAAGGGAACACTCTTGCACTATCGGTGGGAATGTAAATTGATACAGCCACTATGGAGAACAGTATGGAGGTTCCTTAAAAAACTACAAATAGAACTATCATACGACCCAGCAATCCCACTACTGGGCATATACCCTGAGAAAACCATAATTGAAAAAGAGTCATGTACCAAAATGTTCATTGCAGCTCTACTTACAACAGCCAGGATATGGAAGCAACCTAACTGTCCATCAACAGATGAATGGATAAAGAAGATGTGGCACATATATACAATGGAATATTACTCAGCCATAAAAAGAAACGAAATTGAGTTATTTGTAGTGGAGTGGATGGACCTAGAGTCTGTCATACAGAGTGAAGTAAGTCAGAAAGAGAAAACCAAATACCGTATGCTAACACATATGTATGGAATCTAAGAAAAAAAAAAAAGGTCATGAAGAACCTAGGGGTAAGAAGGAATAAAGACACAGGCCTACTAGAGCATGGACTTGAGGATATGGGGAGGGGGAAGGGTAAGCTGTGACAAAGTGAGAGAGTGGCATGGACATATATGCACTACCAAACGTAAAATAGGTAGCTAGTGGGAAGTAGCCACATAGCACATGGAGATCAGCTAGGTGGTTTGTGACCACCTAGAGGGGTGGGAGGGAGGGAAACGCAAGAGGGAAGAGGTATGGGAACATATGTATATGTATAACTGATTCACTTTGTTATAAAGCAGAAACTAACACGCCATTGTAAAGCAATTATACTGCAATAAAGATGTTAAAAAAAAAAAGACAACCCTCAGAATGGGAGAAAATATTTGCAAACAAATCAACGGACAAAGGATTAATCTCCAAAATATATAAACAGCTCATGCAGCTCAATATTAAAGAAACAAACAACCCAATCCAAAAATGGGCAGAAGACTTAAATAGACATTTCTCCAAAGAAGACATACAGATGGCCAAGAAGCACATGAAAAGCTGCTCAACATCACTAATTATTAGAGAAATGCAAATCAAAACTACAATGAGATATCACCTCACACCAGTTAGAATAGGCATCATCAGAAAATCTACAAACAACAAATGATGGAGAGGGTGTGGAGAAAAGGGAACCCTCTTGCACTGTTGGTGAGAATGTAAATTGATACAGCCACTATGGAGAACAGTATGGAGGTTCCTTAAAAAGCTAAAAATTGAATTACCATATGATCCAGCAATCCCACTACTGGGCATATACCCAGAGAAAACCATAATTCAAAAAGACACATGCACCCCATTGTTCATTGCAGCACTATCTATAATAGCCAGGTCATGGAAGCAACCTAAATGCCCATCGACAGATGAATGAATAAAGAAGATGTGGTACATATATACAATGGAATATTACTCAGCTATAAAAAGGAATGAAATTGGATCATTTGTTGAGACATGGATGGATCTAGAGACTCAAACAGAGTGAAGTAAGTCATAAAGAAAGAACCAAATATCGTATATTAACGTATGTATGTGGAACCTAGAAAAATGGCACAGATGAACCGGTTTGCAGGGCAGAAGTTGAGACACAGATGTAGAGAACAAACGTATGGACACCAAGGGGGGAAAGCCGTGGGGGGGTGGGAAAAAAAAATTCAAACTACCTCCTCATCCTCCTCTAAGTAAACGTGGACTACTATTTAAGATTCAAAATTATTTCCTATTTAATTTTGTCATTTTTAATATTTAATTATTAGAATTGTGATATTTAATACAATTTTGAAATTCAAACAAAAAACCCCAGCATGTATGATATAACCCTAATTTTATTAAATATATATTATTTTTAAAAAAGAAAAGAAAATAATAGGAAAATCCATAACCTAGCTAGAAGACAAAAGAGGAATCCTCAATGGACAAGAAACTAAGTGTATACAGGAAGATTAGAGACAGACGGTTTAGGATTGAGAAAGGAAATCATAAGCCAAAAAGCGTATAAGATTGCTACAGAAGATATGGTGTACTCCTAAAAATGTCCCAAGCCCAGAAGGCAGATCCTGGGAGTAGGAGGCACCTCTGAGGAATTCAAATGGTAATTACTTAGAGTACCACCATAAGAATGGCCCGTCAGATGTAGTCTCCACACCATTCCTACCTCTTGAACAAGTCAGTAAGGAAGACATCTGCCCAAAAGAAGGAAAAATGAGTGTGGGCACCTAAGTCACAAAGGCAAATGAGAAAATTTCTGGGGTGGTTGATGACACCCCTGAGGAATGGGGAAATTCCTGCTCAGAATACCTTCTGTTCGTATATCCCATCCAGAACGTTGCCTTGTCTCTTCCACATTCACCTTCTAAATGCTGCAGTAGTGATGCGCGTGGTCCCCACCAGAACCCATTTGCCAGGCCAGTGTACCTGTGCCCCAGCTGCTGCTTGTTGCCTGCTAACCACTGACAACTGCAGCTTTCTGGGAGCCTTGCCCTGATAACAAGAGCTTACCTGTGGATGCTAAGGAAGTTCACCACTTCCCCCTTCCAGACAGCTCCTGCCAATGACTGACTGATGTGAGGGTCTAACAGTTTAGCTTCTATGCCTCTGGCTGTACAACCTCTCTGGTGCAGTTTATAATCAAGATTTCCCTAGGGACTCAAGAAGAACCTAGAATTCTCTGAAAACACATATTTGCCCAGTTCAGTGGTTCCTGAACTTTACTGCACATTGGAACCACCTATTTATCTGTTGCTGCTTAACAAATCATGCCCAAACTTAGAAGCTTAAAACAACACACATTTATTATCTCACAACTTCTGTGGGTCAGGAGTCTGGGTATGGCTTAGCTGTATGCCTCTTCCTACCCAAGGTCTCTCATGAGGTGGATGGGAGAAGATCTGCTTTCAAGTTTACTCACATGGCCGTTGATAGGTTCAGCCTCTTGCCATGAGGGCTTCTCTGCAAGGCTGCTCGCAACATGGCAGCTGTCTTCCCCCAAGACAAGCAATTAAAGAGAGTGCAAGAGAGAACAAGGAAGACAGAAGTCATTGTCTTCTTATGACCTAATCTTCTTAGAAGAAATATCCTATCACTTCTGCGGTATTCTGTCCATTGGAAGCAAGTCAGTAAGTCCAGCCCACATTTAAACAGAAGTTTAAATATCAGAAAGCAGGGATCACTGACAGTGATCTTACCATGTACTTGGGATCTTTAAAAAATATGGATGCCTGGATTCACATTCCAAGACATTCTGATCTGATCTAGAATGAAGTTTGACATGAATACTGGGATATTGTAAAGTTTTTTAATTGTTGTAAAAAATACATAATATAAAATTAACTTTATTTTTAAGTGTACAGTTCAGTAGTGCAAATGATATTCACATTGTTGTGTAACATATACTTAGAACTTTTTCATCTTGCAAAACCGAAACTCTATACTCATTGAGCAACGCCCTTTTCCCCCTCACCCAAGCCCCTGACAACCACCATTCTACTTTCTGTTAACATGATTTTGACTACTCTAGACATATCAGTGGAATCATACAGTATTTGTCCTGGCTTATTTCACTCAACATAATGTCCTCAAGGTTTATCCATGCTGTAGAATGAGACAGGATTTCCTTCTTTTTTACAGCTGAATAATATTCCTCTCTCTCTCTCTCTCTGTGTGTGTGTGTGTGTGTGTGTGTGTATCCCACATTTTCTTTATCCATTCATCTGTCCATGGATATTTGGGCTGCCTCTACCTCTTGGCTATTGTGAATTATGTTGCAATGAACATGGGCATGCAAATATCTCTTTGAGATCCTACTTTCAGTTGTTTTGGATATATACACAGAAGTGGCATTATTGGATTAAATGGTAATTTTACTTTCAGTTTTTTGAGGAAACTCCCAACTATTTTCCATAGCAGCTGTCCATTTTATGTTCCCAAAAGCAGTGCATGAATGTTCCAATTTCTCCACGTCTGTGTCAACACTTGTTATTTTCTAGCTTTTTAAAAAATAGTAACCATCCTAATGGGTATGAGGTGTTATCTCATTGTGGTTTTGATTTGCATTTTTCTAATGATTATAAATGTTGAGTACTTTCAGATGCTTTTTGGCCATTTGTATATGTCCTTTATAGAAATGTCTATTCAAATCCCTTGCCCAATATTTAGTTATTTTTTAAAATTTGTTGAGTTGTAGGAGTTCTTTACATACTCTGAATATTGATCTCTTTTCAGATATATGGTTTGCAATTATTTTCTCCCATTCTGTGTGTTGCCTTTTCACTTTGTTAATTGTTTCCTTTGCTGTGCAGAAGTTTTTAAGTTTTATGCAGTCCCACCTAGTTTTGCTTTTGTTGCCTATGCTTTTAGTGTCATATCCAAGAAATCATTGTCAAATTCAACGTCATGAAGTTTTTACATGTGGTTTGCTAGATATAGTATTCTTGGTTGGCCATTTTTTTTCCTTTCAGCATTTTGGATGTATCATCCCATTCCCTTCTGGCCTGCAAGGTTTCCACTGAAAAATCCAACTATTATCTTCAGGGAGCTCTTGCTTTTCTCTTGTTGTTTTTAAGATTCTCACTTTCTGTGACTTTTGACAGCTTGAGTACAATGTGTTTCAGTGTAGGTTTCTTTGGTTTTATCTTAATGGGAGTTTTTTGATCATCTTGAATTTGTATGTCCATTTCCTTCCTCAAATTTGGAGGTTTTGGCCCATTATTTCTTCAAATAGGATTTCTGACCATTTATTTCTCTCTTCTCTTTCTGAAACTCCCATAATGCATAGGTTGGCCCATTAAATGGCATCCCACAAGTCCCTTAGGATCTCTTCACTTTCCTTGCTTTTTTTTTGCTCCAATGATTCTATAATTTCAAATAACCTGTCTTCAAGTTCAGATTCTTTTTTTTCAGCCAATCCAGTCTCCTATTGATCCCCTCTAGTCAATTTTTCAAGTTATCATATTCTACAGCTCCAGCATTTATTTTTGGTTCTTTTTTTCATAGCTTCTATGTCCTTGTTGGTATTCTCACTTTGTTCATGCATCATTTTCCTGGTTTCTTTTAGATGTCTGCAACATCTTTGAGCTCACTGAGCATCTTTATGATGGTTATTTTGAATTCTTTGTTGAGTAATACGTTTCCATTTGTTTAGGGTTGGTTTCTGGAATTTTATTTTGTTCCTTTGATTGAGCCCTGAGTCCCTGTTTCTTTGTATGCCTTGTTATCTTTTGTTGGAAATTGGATATTTGAAAAAACAGCCACCTCGCCTGGTCTTTATGAAATTCTTCACTAGGGAAAGACCAATCATCCCAGCTAACGATTCTGGGAGTCTCTCAAACCTTTCTGGAATGTGTCTTCTCCAGGCTTTGGTGCATTTATCTCCAGCTGGACTTTGGCTTTTTCCTACTCCAGAGTAACCCCAGGTATCTATCAGCAGTACTGCAATCAATATCTCTGGAGTAAAGCAATGCACAAGACTCACCTTTGTTCTCAGTGGACCTCGGGCATCTAAAATGTGCCACTCTCTTTTCTGTCAATGTTCCAAGTCAGATGAGACAGAAACCAGTGCCTTGGGCAGCCTCTTTAAAAGCCAGAATATAAGACGCATGTTCCAGCTTTTTCTTTTCCTCCTGAGGGAGAACTCAAAAGTTGGGAGTTTCCTCCTGATTGCCCTTGTTCTGTAGGAGGGACATGGGGTATGGGGGGTAAGTGCAATGGAATGTTCTAATTGCTCCATTGTGCCTCTTCTTGGCACTGTGCTTGCATGGAATGCTATATATAACCTCTAAAGTGGTTCTGGAGTTACCATAAAGGTAATCTGGTCCTCATATTGTTATGAGAGTGTCTCCATGTGGGAAAGTGAGCCTGGAGTTTCCTATTCTGCCATCTTGCTGACATCACTCCTCTAATTTCTGGGATTTTCAAAAACTCCCCAAGTGATTTTAATGGGTAGCAAAGTTTTGGAACCACTGACTTTTCCCACACTGCTATCTGTCTTTCTTCACTCAGAGGTTTCTACTGAGAGCTCCCTTAATAAATCATTTGCATAAGAATCTTAGGGAATTCCCTGGGAGTCCAGTGGTTAGGACTTGGCACTTTCACTGCTGTGGCCCAGGTTCAATTTCTGGGTGGGGAACTAAGATCCCACAAGCCACGAGGTGTGGCCAAAGAAAAATCTTAATCTCAGCCTCAGCTTCTAAGGAAACTTGCTTGGTAGCATGACTGGCCTATTTCCTGCAAGAAGGCAATAGCAAACAGATAAAACAAAGCACAGGTTAATAGGAAGTTTCAATTAAAAAAATGAGTACCCATTAAAGTATCACCAAATATTTGGGGAAAGCCAACACTTTGAATTGAGGCACCATGTTCATCAAATGGAATAATTTATACCCAAGGAAAGAGATATATTAAAAAGAGAACAACAAGAACATGACTTCAGAATAACTAAATATCCTCAGAATCATGAAAGTATACTCTATCTGTTCATAACATTTAACTATTGTCCTTAGAAATAAACAATTAATTGCCAAAGTTAAATAAATAAATAGGTGATAGGGACATAACTGTAGAGTGAGTTAATAAGCTAGAGAACTGAGCAGAGAAAATTTTCCAGTGTGTACTGCAAAGGCAAGCAGATGAGAAGTATAAAGAAAAACTTAATAGATATGGAGGGGGGAGTTACAAAAGGACATAATAAAAGAAAACTGAGGAGAGATAAAAGATATATTCAAGACCTGGACAAAAAATGGATACACAATCCTTTGACTGATTCAAAGATTCCACCAAATATTGAGTAGATCAAAATTTTTTTAAAAATCACCTAAGGATAATAAGAAATTGTTGTTAATTTAGTTAGAGAATGCCCTTATCTTTTAGAAATGCACATGGCATCCACTGGAATGGATAAGTGGAGGCAAAAGTTAAATGGATTGAAAAATGAAAAGAAGCTCAGGATATAGAGATAATGATTATAGACTATTATTCTGAGGAATTTGGACATGAAGGGAAATGGATGGTGGATAATAATAGTCGGGACATTGGATCTAGGAAAATAGTGTTTGCTGTTTTTTGTTATAATATCTATATCTATACAAAATATCTTTCATATATAATACATATATTACATACTATAGATACAGATTTTATATCTATGTACATATGGTATATAAGGAAGAAGTCATTAGATAGGTTAAAAATAGAGATAGATTACAGTATAGGAGGAAAAAATAAACTGATAACGTGAACTATCTTGGCATTAAGCATTTAGAGACTATGAATATTTGTTAAGGATATAGTAGATATAGGACATGGCTCTGTTTCTGACCAACTGATTTCCAAGATTTTCTACCATTGTGAAAATAATTTTAATGATAAGCTTGTCTATACAATATTCTGAATATTTCAATAATTTAAAACCAAGAATTTTAACTGAATATTTTCATAGAGAAAAATGAGAAAAAGTTACCCTAATAGAAATCCCCATTGCCAGGGAAAATTCATAAGGAAGTGGGAAACAACAGCAGTTGAACATGCCTCTATGAGGCATGGACCCATAGACAATCTTAAACAAACTCCTTTCAAATGCTTCAAAGCCTGAAATATAAACATAGTCACATTTAGACAAACCTATATTGGCCAATAAGAAAATTATTTTAAGCAAATATTGAAATACATTCCAGATATCACATTGGGCTTTAAATGCTAATGCAGCTCATTTTATATGTCATCATATATTGGATTATAAACTATTTCATAGTTTATAAAACACTTGTATTTTAATTATTAAAAAAGACCCATTTCTCTGTGATTAAATAACTATTTCTACCTCCCTTAATCTTCCTAGTAAATAGTATAATGAAAGTATCCTGTAGAATCTTAGGGATCTCCATCAGTTAACTTGTAGGGATGAACTGTTTGATTAGCGGTAATAATTATGCCAAAAGAGAAAATCACTTAAAAACTGCATAATTAACTGAAAGGGAAAACTTTTAAATTTTCTTATTGGTTCAAATTTTCTACCGGATAATACAATAAATTATCACTGTCTATAATTATTTATGCTCTTAAGATACTTCCACCAGTCTTATATATTTGCCACATTTGTTATATCCTGAATAGCTGGTATATTCATGAATATCCATCTTTAAAAACCCCAATAGATTTATGATCCCTAGACAGTAATATTTAAAGAAATATTTGAAAAGATTAGCTTTTACAAAAATGTAAAGATAATCAGGAACAAGTTCTGTGGGAAAAATTCATGAAACAATAATATTATTGAAATTCTTAATCATTCTGAGAAAACAAAACAAAAGCAATAACCTTTTACAGGATGACCTTATCCTTTGTTAACAGAAAAATAAACAGTTCTCCACAGAAGAGCCACAACTCTCAAATGATACAAATGTTGCATACGGGACATTTATCTCTATGTAAATAATTAAAGATTATTTCCAATAGAGATCTTATATCACAGAGATTTATCTTCATATCAGTAATATATCCAGCAGTAGAAATTAAGGTGTCAATGTTTCTGCAAAATCTTTGTTCTTTGTCTTAGCTTTGCTCTACCTGGAACAGCTGTAAGAAAAATTCTGCCTCTTTTTCTTTTCCACCAGCCTCTAATATAGAAAATAACTATACTCAAGGTATAATTGGAAATCTACCTGTGGATCGAGTCCAAGCCCAGCTTGCACTAGAATAATGGTAAGGGCAGTGTTTCTTAAAGTTGAAGACATTGTGCTACTAATACAGACGTGATCACTGAGGAATGGAACATTCCTAACGGTAAAACCAGCCAGTAACATCCCTTAGAAGAAAGAAAATAAACCATGTCTGATTCAGTTCATTTTCCCAAGAGAGAAAACAGAAATGTTTAATTTCCCTTCTTCAAACACACTATGTCTCTCGCTACTTTGGTGAAGGGCAGGTTACATGCAAGTAGAGGAAACAGCATAAATGAAGGAATGGATATAAGAAATGATATATGGCAATGGGGTGCAACAAGTAATTCCGTATTGCTGGAACATAAAGGACTAGGATGGGAGTGGGGAATGGGCTGGAGGGGCCAGATCATGGAAAGCTACCCCTACCCTCTACCCTCCCCTGTTTTGGCAGAGTAAGGCACCATGGGAAAGTTCTAGGCAGGAAGTGAGATAATGAGTCTTGTATTTTCTATGTGATGGTCTTGGCAAATTAGATAGACATAAAACTGAAGGAGAGACCAGATAGAAGGCTCTGCCATAGTGCATGGAATGGTTAGAAACAAAGAGGCTGAGCTAGGACAAAAGTGGAAGTTTTGGAGAGGAGGAGAAAAGATTCAGTAAATACTTGGCAGGTGCTGAATGGGTGTTATGAACACAGAAAGGGTGTTAGAGATAAGCGAGAGTGATTACCTCTATTGACAGTAACTAAATATTTGAATGTATTGAATACTTAGAAGATATAATACACCTCTGATAGAAGTTCTTCCACTAATTTTCCTCTACCTGGAGAATTATAATAATGGTGATGAAGAAATAGGGGGTACCATTGTTTAGGCAGATGATGCACTGATGAATATACATAGTGGAGATGCTCAAACAGCTCACCCCAAAACTATAAACCTTTTGGTGCCCTAGTCACTATAACATTTGAACCTTGTAATTGTATTTGAATTAGGTTATCTACAGAAAAATTCAGTTTTTTTCAAATTTTTCCTTTTCTACAATATATGTAAAGTTAAGTAAAAAATGTCCTATTAAATGATAAAGCACCAAGAATCATATACTGAGTATATTTAAAGTATTTTAAAATATATTTCAGGAAAAATCTGTGTGTGTATAGAGAATAAATACTTCTATAAACAAGCTATATTTACACATATATAATAAGTACACATATAAAAAAGCTATATAGATCATATTACATTGAAATAGTTCTAAATTATATCTACTCTGACTACAATATAGTCATAATTTACATGTGGTCAATGACAAAAAAAGGAGAGCTAATTATTCACTTACCAAGAACAGGGGGAAGTTGAGGCACTGAAGGTATTCTAATGTTTTCCAAAAGTTTCCCACCAATAACAGCACCATAAAAGATAATTAACAGTCCAAATAAACTTCCACCAGGAAGAACTTCAGGGCCTGAGAATGACCAGGTTACACACCATACCATAAAAAGTATAGCTCCTGAAATATAAAAAAGTGCATGTCTATATATCTACCTAGACATAGATATATACATGTGAGAGGAATTTGATTTCATCGAATATATTAATAGCCAATCCTATATAATGATACATAATGTACACTAATGTTGCTTGCTAGTGTGGTTAAAGAAATGTCTGTTTAACATATATTCCAAAGTCCTTGTCAATCTAAAAAAAAGTATTTTTATTAAAAAATAGTTTTAAACTATATGTGAATCCTTTAAAGTGCTAAGCTTTCTCATAATATATGACATTTTTTAAATGTCATGGCAATATGAAGAGATTTACTTCATTTTATATTTTAAAGTAGATTTTTCACCAGGAATATGATTTGTTGTGATGAGTTCTCAAATTTATTGAAGATCATAGTGGAAGTGTGCCACATTTTTTTTTAACATCTTTATTGGAGTATAATTGCTTTACAATGGTGTGTTAGTTTCTGCTTTATAACAAAGTGAATCGGTTATACATATACATATGTCCCCATATCTCTTCCCACTTGCGTCTCCCTCCCTCCTACCCTCCCTATCCCACACCTCTAGGTGGTCACAAACAGTGTGCCACATTTTTTAATGGCAGCAGACTAAGTATTTGTATTGAAAGGATAACTCAGTTGATGTTTGGGTGTAAATTATTAAAGGGGACAAAGGCTGAGAAAAAAGTAAACCTGGTCTTTGAGAGAATGAAAAGTATCTTAGATTATGTATAGGAAGTAGAGGTGGACAGGATGAGTAATGGTAAGGTAGTAGACATATTATTTCTGTCAACTAGGTACTAAGGAAAGTCCCGACTCACAGAGGGAATTCATAGATTTCTATAAAGGACAGAAGGTGATACTGCAAACTGCCATCTGCAAATTAAATAGCTACCTTCATTTACTATGAATCATAATTTGTAATGTTTTTTTCAGGTCCTTGAAACAGCTTAAGTGTATTCTTTAGCTGTGACTCCTTTTTGGTGGCACCAATCTGTCAAGGGTAAAAGAGGAGAATTTTGACAAACTCAAGGCAGGAAGTTAGAAATAAGATTCTTGTCCCCTCCTCTCTGACTGTAACCACTCCACAAAATTGGAATACTTAAAGGACTGAACTCTTACTAAAAGAATGAACCAGAAATTATCATTCTACTGACAAAGGGAGAAGACAAAGCAGATTGTTTGTCTTAGCTGGTCTCTGGGTGGCAAAATCACTTCTGAGAATTCATACAGGCCTCAACTAACTTATGTTTGGGGCTCAAATTTACATGATTTGTATGGTTTAGGAACCCCCAAACCCTGAATTTGGCATAAAGTGTACCTTCGCATGGAACTTATCCCTAGGGCACTTGGTAGATGCTAGTTCAAAATATCCCTAATAGACACTCTTGATTCCAGACTGCATAAAGTCTCAAAGACAAAACCCCACTGAATCTGAATTTATAATAAAAACTTACAAAATAAGAAGTAATCCCCATGAACAAAAGTTGATAGATACAACAAAGAATGGGCTTAGATATCCAAAAACTTCAGCTAACAGAACCAGTAGATAGACAATATAAAATATGTATTTTCAAAGAAACTCAACACAATTAAAAAAATACTTAAGACATAAGAAAAGAAATACCTGGAAGCATTGTAAAAGACTCAAATACAACATTTAGAAAGAAACCATAAATAATTACTGAAATTTAAAAAATCACTAGATACCTTAAACAGCAGGCTAGATACAACTGAAAAGAGAAATATGGTAAACTGGTAGATATGAGGAAATTACCTAGAATGTAGCATAACAAGAAAAATGAGATGGAAAATATGAGATATTTAGATTTTGGAAAAGATGTAAAATATATCTAATAGTAATTTCAGAAACAGAATAGAAAGAGTGAAAAAGAGACAATATTTGAGAAGAAAATTGGCTTAACAAATTTATAGAATTGATTAAAATCATAATCAATTCTGTATTGATTTGGACACAGGAAGTAAAATAAATTCTCACCAGGATTAAATAAAAATAAATAGATACTTAGACACAATGTTGAGAAACTACAGATCAGCAAAAACAAAAATAATGCCTTAAAGAATCTAGAGGGAAAAATATAGATTAGTCATAAAGAAATAAACATTACAGCAGATTCTCAATTCTCAACAGCAACAACAGAAGCTGGAAGATAATGAAATAAGGCCTTCAAAGTACAGAGATAAAATATCCAATGTTGAATTCTGCAGCAAGTTAAACTATCATTCAAGAAAAGGACAAATGAAAGATATTGTCAAGCAAATATATCTAAGAATATATTCCATTTTTACTGGCAGAGAAACTATTAGAAGATATGCTTTAGGAATAAGGACATAGGACTATAAAGGAAGGAAAAATGAACAAAAAGAATTGTAAACATGTAGGTTGGTCTAAACAAGTGTTTGATTGTATAACAAATACCCAATCAAAATTGCTAAATCAGGGGATATAAAAATAACTTGGATATGGGATTTCCAACAATGATAACATGAAGAAGTTGACAGTTTATTTCAATAAAAAAGTCTACATATAAAACTGTATAAAATAATAAAAGCAACCATTTCAGGACCTTGAAAACTGACCAAAGGCAGTTATCAAATTGAGAAGCAGTTATTCTTGAAAAAAATGCTAGAGTTTTGGGTAGGATCACTGAAAGTCTGAGGCCTTCCTGCTTGGGATTGCTACCATTCTTCTCACCCTTCTCCCCCACTTCAGGTCAGTTGGGAAAAACTAGTTATACCAGCATGGAGTTGGAAGTAAAAACCAGCAGCTTTCCTGCCAGAGGAGGTGGAGTGGATTTGATATGGAGTGGAGGCTGAAAACCCATGACCTTGCTGGCTAAAAGTGGCAGACTGGTTTGGGAATGGACAGAGAAAACATGCAGTTTTGCTAGTTTGAGGTTGCAGTCCAAGTTGAGGCAAGTGGCAGACCAGCCAAAAATGTGACTGGGAGATATTGGATATGAAAGAGGTATTGAATGGTTGAAATAAGTTCTCTACATATCCATGGCTAGTTGGGCAAGTATGCAAATGCAGGGAAGACTCAAGGAGTATGGCAAAAAGAGAAAAATGATGTGAGATCTGAGTACTAGCAGGAACTTTAAATGCATTCTTCAACCCACCTACAGATCACCTGGCAGAGGGTGGAAGACTTATTGGCCTGAACACTATGTCACTCGAAAATCATTAGGTGACTACTAAGCTATGCAGACAAAAGGGAAACCGCTAGGAAGGTAGGCTAACAACAAAAAAATAAACAAACAAAAAACTGATAAGAACCATTGGCTGCTGCAAACCATGGGGCAGGTTAAAATCCACAGTTTAAGTACATGTGAATTACCAAAACAACAATAATAATAACAACAAAAACCCTAAAAAGTAAAACTGAATTCAAAGTTGCAATAATGTGTAATTAAAATGTTTAATTTTCAACCAAATTTACTAGATGTGCAAAGAAACATGAAAGTATGATATATACTCAGGAAAAAAGCAATCAAGAGATATTGAGTGAGTCCAGGTGTTGGATTTACAAAGTGTTCAAAACAGCTATTATAAATATGTATAAACAATTAAAATACGATAAAAAGGTGCCATTTAATAGAGAATATCAATAAAGAGATAAAATTTACTTTAAAATGAAAATGGGCATGGGAGAAATGGGTGAACTGTTTTTGTTTTTAGTTTAAATAAATTGAATTTAAAAAATTATAAGAGATTATCTAATGCAGCTCCATAACTTTAGGCAGGCCAACTTCCATTTTTTTAATAAAAGAAAATCTAGAATTGAAACATACAACAACTGAAATGAAAAATTCACTGGAGAGGCTCAACAGCATATTTGAGCTTGTGAAAGAAAATATCAACAAACTTGAAAATAGATCAATAGAGATTAATCAATCTGAAGAACAACAAGAAAAAAGGAATGAAGAAAAACATAAACAGAGCCTCAGATAGCAATGGAATACCATCAAGAGTATTAACATATGCATAAGGGGAGTCCCAGGAGGAGAAGAGAGATAAAGGGGGAGAAAATATTTGAAAATATAATGTCCAAGTTTCCAAATTTAATGAAACCAGAGACAGCCAAAGACAAAGCAAAAATCTTGCGAGTGGCAAGAGAAATGACTTATTACATATGGGGACAATAATACAATTAATAGCAACATTTTCATCAGGAAAAACGGAGGCCAGAAGGCAGTAAAGTGGCATTTCAGAAGTACAGAAAAAAAAAAAACTGTCAATCAAGAATCCTATACCCAGTAAAACCATCCTTCAAAATGAAGCTTAAATAAAGACATTCTCAGACAAATAAAGAAAGAAAGAAAGAAAATTCATCTTTGCTGAAGAAATACTAAAGAAAATCTTTAAGTTGAAAGGAAATGACACAAGGTAATTTGAACCAATAAGAAAGAATAAAGGGCACTGAAAATGATAAATAAATGTCTAAGTATAAAAGATTGTGTATATGTTTTTCTCATTTCATCTCAACTTTTTTTAAAAAAGCTTAAGATTTTTAAAAGCAATAAGAATAACAAAATATTGTTGAGTTTATAGTATATAGAGGTATATTGGCTCAAAGCTGCTATATAATACCAAATTATGTCAATATTAAACTGAAGTAGGCTATAAAAAGTTGAAGGTGATTATGGTAATTCCTAGAGAAACCATTCACACTAAAGCCTCTAAAATACAGCTAAAATATTAACAGAGAAATTAAAATAATACACTAAAAATACTTGGTTAAAACAAAAGAAGCAGTAGAATAAGAAGAGAAAAATAAAAAGATATGACAAATAAGAAATAATGCAATGGTAGACATAAGTCTAACCATATCAGTAATTATGTTAAATGTGAATGGACTAAAATCAAAAGGCAAAGATTGTCATAGTGGATTAAAAAAATATCCAACGATATGGCGTCTATAAGAAACACACTTCAGGTGAAATGAACAGGCTAAAAATAAAAGGATAAAATATATATATCATGTAAATGGTAATCATGAATCAAAGAGGTAAACACAAGGGGATTACAACATGTCTTAAAGTGAATAAAAATGAAAACAGAATATATCAATGTTAAAGGAATGCGATGTGTGTAGAGGGAAATTTATAGGTTTAAAAATATATTAGAAGGAAATAAATAATCTAAAATTGACAATCACAACATCTATCTTAGAAAGTTAGAAAAAGATAAGAAAGCCAAATCAAAAGTAAGCAGGATGTATGAAATTAAAAAGATTGGAGTAGAAAATAATAAAATAGAAAATAGTAAAACACTAAAGAAAATCAATGAAACAAAAAATTGATTATTTGAGAAAGTCAACAAAATGGATAAATTTTTAGCTAGAGTGACCAAGAAAAGTGAGAGAAGACACAAACCACCAAAATCAGAAATGAAAGAGGAAACATCACTATAGACCCTACAGAAATTAAAAGAATGTTAAGGAAATATTATAAACAACTTCAAGCTAAAAAATTAGACAACTTAGATGAAATAAACAAACTCCTAGAAAGACATAAATTACCAAAACTGATTCAAGAAGGAAGGAAAAATCCAAATAGACCAATATCAAATGTTTGCTATTTAAAAAATAAGAGTGCTGTATACAGAACAAGTTTAGTTACTATGTTACTGGGAAGAGGGAGTAAAATAAGATGGAATTCAGTTGATTTAAGGTACAAAGATTCTTTGATTTTATGGTGTCCACCCAGATTATATCTGAGGTGATAGAGAAATTTGGGCTGTAAGGTTACTCATGAAATTGCAGCTCAATTCCTGAAAGAGGAAATAAAGGGGGTATAGTACAGGAATGATCTTCTAGGAGATGGATCAAAATTTTTTTTCAGTAAAGGATCAGACAGTAAATATTTTCGGCATTGTGAGTCATATGGCCTCTGTTACAAATACCCAACTTTGCCATTTTAGCACAATAGAACTTTATAAAACAAGTAGGGGACTGGATTTGGTCTATGGGCTGTAGTTTCCCAGCTCCCATTTTAACAGCTGAAATAAAAAATTATACCTGGATGTAAGTGAAGAGGAGACTGCTTCAGGCAGAAAATTACTGTAAGGGACCTATGATGATTTCTTGGGTTCTAGTCTTCCTAACATCTTTCTTCCAGCAATGCTACAAAATTTTTCTCTGCCTCATATATTTTTTCCTAAAGTTAGTAATATTTCATGAAATTTTACTAACCAGATATTTATTAGCATAAATAAGCACATTGTTTGAAATTAATCTTTTTGCTGTCTTGCCCAACACCAACCTGAGAGCTGATAAACTAAATGAATGAGAGTTTTGATTAAGTGAAGGAAGAAAAGGACATAAGAACAAAACCAAGCTAGTTCAAGATGGCAGACAGGGCATATAAAGCTTAACTGAAATAAAAGTATAGAAATATAAAAAGGAAAAAACATATCACCATGAAGAGAATTAAGGGAGAAGAGATAGTTGTTGTCACACACTTCTGGGAGGTGAAAGCAGATAGGACCAGGTTGAAGGATGGAAACAGGTAGAGAAAGCTGCAGCCTTAAATATGCGAGGTACCTACAAAAGAAATCCATTTGACAATAGAAACTGGAGGAAAATCTGAGCTTAGAAATAGTATACAGCTAAAGGAAGGAGTGAGAAAAGGGGCCTAAAAAAGGGAAATTAATCAAGGGTTTGTACGTGGTACAACAGCATCAGTCAGCAGCTCTACTCCTCTCTCCATTCCTGTGCTTAGAAACTGCTAACATTTATCATACTTTTAGTCATTGAATGGATTACCTAAGGGACAGCTAAAGCTTTAAGAGTGATTGTTGGAGTTCCAGAGTGAAAACAACTCATTCTGGCATGTGAAAAGCCCACAACTTCATAGTCAGCTCTATGTCCATTCACCACAAACTAAAGCCCATCGGTCAATAAAGCTTTGTCCTGCCCTGTCCCAGGCAGAAGATGGTCTCAGAGGGGGGACCTGACAACAGGTCCTACCATCACAACAGCATAGTATATCTGCATAAGCTATTGAGACCTTCCTTCTTAAGTATCAGACAACTGAGGATCATTAACATAAAACAAAACCCAGCAGCAAGAAAAGGAAAAGTCAAGCAAAACAAACTGAAAAACTTTCCTCAGAAGAAACCGATAATTTAGGGACCAGAATGAAATAAAACAAAAATTTTAAATTATATTCTCAGAGATCTGAGAATTTACATAAAATAAGAATAGAATACCATATGAAAGGAACAATTAGAGAACAAAAAAGCGTTCTTGGACATAAAATAAATATGATTGCTGAAATGAAAAACTGGAAAAATGAAAAACTGAAAATGAAGTAAAGAAATCTCCTAGAACAGAAAGCAGCATAAAGTGGTGGTAAATATGAGATAAAAACCAATCCAGGTCATCCAATATCTGACCAGAAAAGAGAATAAAGAAAAAAAAAGGAGGGGAGGGGGGAAATTATCAAGGAAATAATATGCAACTTTCTTAGTGTTCAGGTTGAAAAGGTCAACTAAATGCTCAATACAAAGCATGAAAAAAGATCCATACCTACACTTATCACTGTAAAATGTTGCAAAAGCAAAGACATAGAGAAGATGCTAAAATCTTCTAGATACCTTGAAAAAAGCCATTTCCAAATGAATCATAAACAGATTTATATACTATTTCTTAGCAGCAACTCTAGATACTAGAAGACAGCAGATAAACCCTTCCAAAATTCTATGAAAAATTATTTCTAATCTAGAATTATATACCCAACTAATCAAATGTGAGAGCAGAATAAAAACATTTTCATATATGTGAGGTCTCTGAAAGTTTAGCTGTCATGTATCCTTTTTTTTTGGCACTTACTTGAGGATGTATGCTAGCAAAACCAGGAGGAAACCAGGAAAGATGAAGGATTTTAATCTTGGAAACAGTAGATCCAAACCAAGAGGGCATTGAAAGGAAGCTCTAGGATGACAGTCTTCCACAGACCTAGAAAACAGCCACATAGGTGGAAGCAGAAAAGGATGTCTCTGGGAGGAAAGTCTCCAGGAATAAAGAGGACTTCTTAAAGTTTATAAAACTATGAAGACAGTAAAAAAAAAAAAAAAAAAATCAGTGATTGCCAGGGGATTCCAGGAGGAGGGAGGAATGAATAGCTAGAGCACAGGAAATTTTTAGGGCACTGAAACTATTCTGTATGATACTGTAATGGTGGATGCATATCATTATAAATATGTCAAAACCCGCAGAACACAAAGAGTGAACGCTAATGTAATTTATGGACTTTAATAATAATGTATAATATTGGTTTATCAATTGTAACAAATATACCACACTAATGTAAGGTGTTAGTGATAGGGGAGACTGTATGTGTGTATGAGGGGGTAAAGGGTTAAATGGAAACTCTCTGTACTTACCACTCATATTTTAGGTAAATCTAAAAAAATTGCTTTAAAATGCTATTAATTTAAAAAAAAAAACCTATGAAACAATATGAAATGGTGTGACATATGTATAATTGAAGTCCCAGAAGAAGAGGAGAGAGAGAATGGAGCAGTATAAATATTTGAAGAGAAGATGACTTTTCAAAATTGATGAAAGACAATACACAGGTCCAAAAAGTCTAGTGAAGCCCAAGCAGGATAAATACAAGGAACAGTATGCCTAGTCACATTATAATTAAACTGTAGAAATCAAAGATGAAAAGAAAAAGTTTAAATCATCCAGAAAATATAGTCAAATTACATTTAGAGGGACAACAATAAGAATTATGCTGGCTTGTCATTGGAAATAAAGGAAGCCAAAAGAGAATGAAAGAACAGCTTTAAAGGGCTTAAAGGAAACAGGGCCTGTGAACTTGAAGTCTATACCCAACAAAAAATATACTTCAAAAATAAAGGTCAGAAAGAAGAACAAAGGAGGTATCATGTGTGCTGATTTCAAACTATATTACAAAGTTATTGTAATCAAATAGTATGGTATTAGCATAAAAACAGACACAGATCACTGGGTCATTTGTTATTCTGGAGTCCAGAAATAAACTGATATATGGTCAACTAATTTATGACAAAGGAGCCAAGAATATACAATGGGGAAAGGACAATCTTTTCAATAAATGGTATTTGGAAAATTGAACAGTCACATGCAAAAGAAGGAAGCTGGACCTCTATCTACACTATACATAAAAATTAACTCAAAATGGATTAAAGACTTGAAGATAAGAACTGAAATCATAAAACTTTTGGAAGAAAACATAGGTATTAAGTGTTGATATTGGTGATGAATTTTTGGATTTGACACCAAAAGCAAAGCCAGCAGAAGTAAAAAAAAAAAGGGCAGGTGGTGGGGAGTGGACTACATCAAACTAAAAAGCTTCTGCACACCAAAGGAAACCATCAACAAAGTGAAAAGGCGACCTACCAAATGGAAAATATTTGCATACCATATATATGATAAGTGGTTAGTGTTCATAATATACAATGAACTCATACAACTCAATAGCAAAAAAACCCCAAACAATTCGATTAAAAATTGGGCAGAGGATCCGAATAGGCATTTTTCCAAAGAAGACATACAGATGGCAAACAGGTACACGAAAAGATGCTCAGCATCACTAATCATCAGGGAAATGCAAATCAAAACCCCAATGAGGGGCTTCCCTGGTGGTTCAGTGGTTGAGAGTCCGCCTGCCAATGCAGGGGACATGGGTTTGTGCCCCGGTCCGGGAAGATCCCACATGCCGCGAAGCGGCTAGGCTCGTGAGCCATGGCCGCTGAGCCTGCGCGTCCGGAGCCTGTGCTCCTCAACGGGAGAGGCCACAAGAGTGAGAGGCCCACGGACCGCAAAAAAAAAAAAAAAAAAAAAAAAAAAACCCAATGAGATAACACCTCACACCTGTTAGAAAGGCTATAGTCAAAAAGACCACAAGTAATAAATGTTAGCAAGGATGTGGAGAAAAAGGAACCCTCATGCACTGTCAGTGGGAATGTATATTGATGTAGCCACTATGGAAAACAGAATGGAGGTTCCTTGAAAATTAAAACTAGAACTACCATATGATCCAGTAATTCTACTTCTGGGTATTTTTCCAAAGAAAACACTAATTCAAAAAGATGTAAGCATCCCCCTGTCCATAGCAACATTATTTACAACAGCCAAGATATGGAAACACCTTA
The DNA here is from genome assembly GCF_937001465.1 of Orcinus orca. Classification (NCBI taxonomy): domain Eukaryota; kingdom Metazoa; phylum Chordata; class Mammalia; order Artiodactyla; family Delphinidae; genus Orcinus; species Orcinus orca. Next base: position 118,960,235 of record NC_064562.1, read on the forward strand.
AATGTTCATCAATGAATAAGTGGATTAAAAATGGTAGATACATATACATATATATATAGTACTATATATAGTATATATATGTATATATAATGAAATACTATTCAGCCACAAAAAAGGAGGAAAATCTTGACATTTGCTACAACATAGATGGACTGACCTTGAGGGCACTATGCTAAGAGAAATAAGTCAGACAGAGAAAGACAAATACCATATAATCTCTCTTATATGTGGAATTAAAAAAAAAATCAAGTTCATGGATGTAGAGAACAGACTGACGGTTGCCAGAGGCAGAGGGTAAGAGGGTGGGTAAATGGGTGAAGGGGTCAAAAGGTTCAAACTTGCAGTTACAAAATAAGTCATGAGGAAGTAATGTACAGCATGGTGACTATAGTTAGGAACACTGTATTGTATATTTGAAAGTTGCTAAGAGTAGATCTTAAAAGCTCTCATCACACAAAAAATTTTTAACCATGAATGATTGACTTATTGTGGTGATCATTTTGCAATATTTACAAATATCAAATCATTATGTTATGCACCTGAAACTGTTATATGTCAAATGTACTTCAATTTTTAAAAAGGCCAAATTAGACATTTTCAGACAAATAAAAGCTGAGAGAATTAATTACTAGCACAATTACACAACAAGAAACATTAAAGGAAGTTTTTTAGGCTGAAGGGAAAGAATCCCACATGGAAGCCCAGATTGCCAGAAAGAAATGTAGAGAACTAGAGAATGTAAACATGTGAACAAATATAAGGGAATTTTTTTTAAACTTAAAACAAAGACTTTTGTTTTTTTAAAGCAAAAATAATAAGAATGTAGAAGTAAAATATATGATAAATCTAGCACAAGGGCAGAAGAGGGATAAAGAAAGTCATACTGTTGCAAGACCTTTCTATGTTATCTTGATGTGAGCAATGGTTTTCGACAAATGTATACATTTGTCTACATTCATTGAGCTGTGTACACTTAAGATCTTTGTACTTTGTGGTATGTTGACTATAATTCAATAAAGTACTATTAACAACAAAAATTTTAGGAGATGATGGAGAGTTTGGGAAAAAAACAGGAGTATGATACAACCAACAGTGTAAGCACCCCCCGCCCCCCAATTTTGGCAGTTATGGACAAAGCTGCTATAAACATTTGTGTGCAGGTTTTTGTGGGCATAAATTTTTAGCCCATTTGTGTAAATAATATCAAGGAGAGTGACTACTGAATCACATGGTTAGAGTATATTTAGTTTTGTAAGAAACTGCCAAACTGTCTTCCAAATTGGCTGTACTATTTTGTATTCTTAGCAGCAATGAATGAGAGTTCCTGTTGCTCCAAATCTTCACCAGCATCTGGTGTCAGTGTTTGGGACTTCTGGCCATTCTAATGGATATGCAGTGGTACTTTGTTGTTTTAATTTGCAATTCCCTAATGACATATGATGTTGAGAACATTTTTATATGCTTATTTGCCATCTGTATATTTTCTTCAGTGAAGTGCCTTTTAAGGTCTTTTGCCCATTTTTAATCAGGTTGTCTGTTTTCTTATTGTTGAGTTCTAAAAGTTCTTGGTATATTTTGGATAGTTCTTTATCAGTTGTGTGTTTTGTAAAAGTTTCTCCCAGTTTGTGGCTTGTGTGCTCATTCTCTTGACATTGTCTTTCACAGAGTGGAAGTTTTTAATGTTAAATAAGTTCAGCTAATCAATTATTTCTTTCATGGATTGTGCCTTCCCTGTTTTGTTTTGTTTTTAAGTAATCACCATAACTAAGGTCATCTAGATTTTCTCCTATGTTAACTTCTATGAGTTTCACAGTTTTGCATTTTACACTTAGGTCTATGTTCCACTTTGAGTTAATTTTTATGAAGGGCATAAGGTCTGATCTAGATTAATTTGTTTTGCATGTGTATATCCAGTAGATCTAGCACCAGACTATCTTTCTTCCATTGGGTTGCCTTTGCTCCTTTGTCAAAGCTCAGCTGACTATGTTTATCTATTTCTGAGCTCTCTATTCTGTTCCATTAATATATTTACATCCTGTTCACCAAATTATACTCTCTTGATTATTGTAGGTTTATAGTAAGTCTTGTAGGGGAGTAGTGTCAGTTCTTCAATTTTGAATTTTTCTCCTTCAATATTGTGTTAGTTATTCTTGGTCTTTGCAATATCTATATAAACTTTAGAATGAATTTGTCGACACCATGAAACAACATGTGGGGATTTTAATTGGAGTTGCATTGAATCTATAGATCGAGTTGAGATGAACTAATTTCTTGACAATATTGAGTCTTCCATGAACGTGTAAAATCTATACACTTATTTAGTTTTTAAATTTCTTTCTTCAGAATTTTGCAGTTTTCCTCATGTAGATATTGTACATATTTTGTTAGATTTATATGAAGGTATTTCATTTGGGGAGTACTAGTGTAAATGGTGATACGTTTTTCATTTCAAATTCCATTTGTTCATTGTTGGTAAATAGGAAAAAAAACCCTGACTTTTGTATACTAACCTTGTATCCTGCAACCTTATTATACTCACTTTTTAGTTGTTGCAGGAGATTTTTTCCCCTAGATTCTTTAGATTTTCTACATAGACAATCATGTCATGTGTGAATAAAGACAGTTTTATATCTTCTTTCCCGGTCTGTATGCCTTTTATACCCTTTTCTTGTCTTACTATATTAGCTAGGACTTCCAGTACAATACTGAAAAGGAGCGGCGAGAGAGGGCATCATGTTCTTGTCCCTGATCTTACTGGGAAAGCTATTCCCTCACAATTAAGTATGATGGCAGCTATAGATTTTTAATTGATGTTCTTTGTCAAGTTGACAAAGAACTTGTAATTTGCTGAAGTTTTTATCATGAATGAGTATTGGATTTTGTCAAATGCTTTTCCTGCATCTGTTGATATAATCATGTGATTTTTCTTCTTTAGTTTGTTGATGTGATGGAATACATTAATTCATTTTCAAATGTGAGCCAACCTTGCATATCAAGGATAAATCCCACAAGGTTGTAAAGTATACTTCTTTTTATATGTTGTTGAGTTCTATTTGCTAATATAGAGAATTACAACAAATTGAGAATTTCTGCATCTATGTTCATCAGAGATATTGGTTCGTTTTCCCCTTCTAATGTCTTTAGTTTTGGTATGAAAGTAATACTAGACTCATAAAATGAGTTGGCAGGCTTCCCTCTGCTTCTATCTTCTGGAAGAGATTGTAGAAAATTGGTATAATTTCTTTCTTAAATAGTTAGTAGAATTCACAAGTGAAATCATCTGAGTCTGATACTTTCTGTTTTGGGAGGTTATTAATGGTTGATTCAATTTCTTTTACTGGTATAGTCTTATTCAGGTTATCTATTTCTTCTTGTGTGCATTTTGGTAGATTGGGTCTTTCAAGGAATTGGTCCACTTCTTCTAAACTATCAGATTTGTGGACATAGAGTTGTTTATGATGTTCCTTTATTATCATTTTAATGCCCATGGAATCTGTAGTGATGTTCCCGCTCTCATTTCTGATATGTGATTTATGTTTTCTTTTTTCTTAGTTAGCTTAGCTGGAGGCAATCAATTTTACTGATCTTTTCAAAGAACAAGCCTTTGGTTTCATTGATTTTCTCTGTTTCTTGTTTTCAATTTTATTGATATCTGCTCTAATTTTTATTATTTCTTTTCCTTTGCTTACTTTGAATTTATTTTGCTTCTTTTTCTAGTTTCCTAAGGTGGAAGCTTGGATAACTGACTTTATACCTTTCTTCTTTTCTAATATATGCATTCAATGCTATAATTTTCCCTCTAAGTGCTGCTTTCAGTGCATCTCACAAACTTTGATAGCTTGTATTTTCATTTGATTCAAAATATTTAAAAATGTCTCTTGAGGTTTCTTTTTTGACCCATGTGTATTTACAAGTATATTGTTTAATCTCCAAGTATTCTGGGATTTTCTAGCTGCCTTTCTGTTAATAAATCATACTTTTAAGTCCATTGTGGTCTGAAAGTTTATGTTGACAAATCCCCAAGCTCAGATTCTTTCCTCAGTGCATAGTCTCCTAATGAACCCATTGAAGGCATTCATTTCTGTTACAGTGTTTTTGATTTCTAGAGTTTCCCTCTCTCTGTTTACATTACCCATCTGTTCTTACATGTTGTCTACCTTTCCACTGGAGTCTTTAGTATATTAGAGCTGTTTTAAATTCATGGTCTCATAATTCCAACTCCCTTGCCATATCTGGGTCTGGTTCTGATGCTTTCTCTGTCTCTTCAAAACGTGTTTTGTGCCTTTTAATACATTTTATATATTTTTGTTTAAAGGGGAACATGATGTGCTGGTAAAAGGACCTATGGTAATGTGACGGTAAGCTGTAGGGGAAGAAGAAGAGTTCTATAGTCCTATGATTAGGCCTCAGTCTTTTAGTGAGCCTGTATGTAAATTTCACAAGTTCTTTTCAGGGTTTTTTTTTCTTTTTTCACCCCCTTAGGTTGTATGGTATGGCTAGAGAGGGCTGGAGTTGGGTATTTCTCTTCTCCTTAGTTGGTTAGGCTAATAAAGTCCCCACAGGTTATACTCTGATATTACAGTTTCTCTTGAAGGCAGGTTTTATTAAGAACAGGATCTCTGTTGTATTTCACAGTGGTTACCGTTCCTCTCTCCCTGACAGATGGCTCTTGGAGGTACAACTCACAAAAGGATGTCCCCCAACACCATGACTGGGCTCCTACTATAGTTTTTAACTCTCAGACTTGCCCACACTGAGCTTCCAGCTAATTGACAAATTTCCTACCCTCACTATTGGTTCCCGCAGAGGTTTCTGCTCTAACTTATGATTCTCTGTATCAACCTGTCTCTAATTTGGGGGGCAGTAATTTGCCCTGTGACCTCACTTCTTTGACAGAACTAAGAAGAGTTGATGATTTTTCAGTTTGTTCAGCTCTTTATTTGTTGCAAGGATGGAGTGATGATGCTGGATCAGAAACTGGAATTGTCTGGGATATTATTTTTGAGCTCTAAACTACCAAGACTGCTTACTTTATGAAACTAGTGGTAAGATTTTAATGGAGAAATTTGGTTCCAAGATTATTTGAAAATCATAGTTGGATGTATAATAAAGCTACCCTTTCATTTATTTAAAGGAAAAATAATGGAAATAAGTTAGTACCTTTATTCAAAGTAAACTAAAAAGAAACAAAAAGGAGCAATAGCCTAAAACCTAAACTTATTGCCCTAGAGTATCCATTTCTTTGTGATTAGGGAAGCCAACCTCCAAGTAAGATATAAACAGTGTGATTAAAAGTGATGAGACTGATTTCTACATGTGGTTGAAAGTTTAGATTTCTTATTTAATTTAACCTGTGTGCACTGCAGGATTGCTGAATTAAACATGACTTGTTGACAAACCGCAGCTCTATTTCTTTCTATTATCCAGAGTATACACTCTTTTAAGAGTTTGTTTAGTTTGAAAATAGGGTGTGTATGTGAGAGGGAGAGAGAGAGACAGATTGAAAAAGAGAGTACAAGAATATAGACCCCCAAGATAGAAACATGAAGCTCCTTTTTCCTATGAATTTCTCTAAATTTGCAAAATCAAAAATGAAGGAAAACAAAGGGGGAAACCAGTTATAAGTATCAAAGTTTGTTGTTATGAAACTCCTCAACTAGTTCCTGAGCAAACCACAGTCCTCAACCTCAATGGATAATCTTTGGTGACCAATACATTTCCCTCTCTTCCACATGCACCGGCCCTACTTCTAACAACTGCTGTATAGAAACTGCCCCCTAAATAAAGTCATGGGGATGTGTATGTGAGACCTATGTGCAGAAAGGAGTCCAGTCACTTACATTGGCAGATGTTCAAGTTTACTTTAGATTCAGGGCCTTAAGAATACTGATTTTAATTAAAAAGCAACTTTTCCTAAATGAATTTACTACATCAATTAATAAAATTTTCAGTTTAAAGTTAGCAAGCAGCAAAGAAAAACAATGTAAACTTCAAATACTAATCCTTCATCATATTTTAATCTAATTTTTGTTTTCTGTGAGATCTGTACTTCTAGAGGTCAAACGCTCTCTCGCTCTCTCTCAAGTTTAATCATATAGAAATCTAGGGGAAAAAACCTTCTATAAATATTTGGTGACAATGAGATGCTTTAAAATTTTAGTGGGAAAGCAAGTTCTACACAACTCTTTAAGACAGCATAAAATTTGGGGCTTAATTTAAATAAGAACCTTAATATTGGCAGAAATATAATGTTCCTTCTAGCTACTTAAAACTAAATGTCAAAAGTAGGTTTTAAATAAAAATCTTTCTATCACTTCTGTTTCTAATTTCCAAAATTTAACATAAAAAGTCATGAAAAACATTAAAATATAGATCTGTTAAGCAATTATTATTTTTGACAGATTTAAGGAACTATTTCTTCTTTGTCCACATATTGCTTGTAAACAGGGCTGCTCATCTGATCTGGAGTGTATAGATTAAGCAGTGTCTTTGTTGGCTTGTATTTTAATACTTATCAAATATATTTCTCATTTTCTATCCATTTACATATCTTATTTCACATACCATTTGTAATAGTTTCATTCAGTGTTCCTTGTGGAGGACAAGAACACTTCTTTTCCATCTGTGGTTTTGTTTCCTCTGTTTTTGACAAGACAGTTTCCTTAGTTTCTTCATGTTCATTAGTATCACTAGCTTTGAGGATCTGAAGTAAAAACAAGAAAGTCTTTTAAGAAATATACTTGTACAATTTTATGAATGTAGGAGACAACCAAATTTAATAATTAAATTCATATTATTACTGTGAACATGGAGAATTATACATAGAAAATAATATTCATGCTCTATATCAATAGGTATTTGGGGAGGTAACAACAGTGTATTTTGTAGGGCACCTTGATTTAGCCTTTTGTAGAGCTGCCTCCCTGCCATATTCATTTGTGATTTATGTATACTGAATAAGTACGCCTATAGTGCAGGCAGAATAATTAAAACTGTCCCTACTTAGTCTAACTCCCAAACATCATTCAGCAAAACTTTTGTAGAATTAAAATGCAACTAAATTGGAAAGGAGGTGAAATATAATTTAACTTGGATTCATTTCATCTGAAAAATTATATAACAAAGAAAAATGAGAAGAAAACAGATCAAGCTTTCAGAAATTCAGTGTTCATGCTTTTTCCACTACTATTTATAGATAACATATTTAGATGGTTTATGGGTATACCTCAATCTTCCAGTATTTAATGGTAATTAGTCTAATAATGAAACTGCTGATTTAGGAGGGAAAAAGACACCTTTAGTTTGTGAGAATATTGAAAGGCTTCTCCCAAGGTAAAAACCAAACCAAAACAAAAGATTAAAAAGAAACAGAACAGAATAGTTAACCATGGAATAGCGATATTCAAACATCCTTGCTGTTATCATGATGCATGTGTGTGTGCGTATGCATGTACGTGTGTGGACATGCAGGCCAATGCTTTGAGTGTATTGATAATATTTTTGAGTGCAGTGGAGAGAGAACATCACATTGTCACAAGAAATGGTAACAAAGGCTAGAGAGCTTGGACAGAATAAGGAAAGGAAGAGGAAGCATTTAATGACTAGGGAGACAGAGGCACCATAGAAGCTGGTGTAAACGAATTATGTAGCTCTTTAAAATCAAAGTTCTTTAAACCGGATCATGATTAATCTGTTGGAGTTCTGATATAGAGACCTTTTTCTGGAAAGTCTGTCACTATACAAAAGGTTCAGGGTAAAGACACAAAGGTGAGTTTTGATTAGGGTGGGTGAAAGGTCATATACAATAAAACCATATTATTTTAAGTTTTATTATTTCAGAATTTATAATAAATTTACATAGAGTAAGATGAAGTCTTTACAGATAAAGTAATTAGGATCAATGGTGAATATTTTAAACATTTTTTAAAAAGGACTTTTTTGGCCCTTAAGAACTGTAGAAACCTCTATTTAAAAAATAAACAATTTAGGGGCCTCCCTGGTGGCACAGTGGTTGGGAGTCCGTCTGCCGATGCAGGAGGTGCGGGTTCGTACCCGGGTCCGGGAGGATCCTGCATGCCGCGGAGCGGCTGGGCCCGTGAGCCGTGGCCGCTGGGCCTGCTTGTCCAGAGCCTGTGCTCCGCAGCGGGAGAGGCCACGGCATTGGGAGGCCCGTGTACCGAAAAAAAAAAAAGAGAAAAAATAATAAAAATAAACAATTTATAATTCTAATTATGAGCAATTAATATTTAGTAAAACTAGGTCAACAAAAGGTCTAATGACTTACTCTACATACTTGCAAAAATAAAAACCTGGGTCTCCTTCGAATGTACAGCACATTTTAATTAATTTAGATTTTTCTTTACCTCTTTTACTCTAAACTACTAACTTTATTCTGGACATGGCAAGAAATAGTAAGCCAAATTTTCATTATTCCTAAAATCTGCCTCTTTGGTTCCAAAATAATCTATAGTCACCCCTTCCATGTTTTCATTCCTTTTGCCCATTTCTTGGGACATATTAAAACTAGCTATTTTAAAATGACCACTTCTTTTTTTTTTTTTTTTAGCCTGAATCATTTATTTTTTAAATACCCAGGTAACACATGATCATGCTAGAAAAACAAAAAATATAGATAAGCAGAAAAAAATAAAGTCATTCCAAATCCCACTATTCAGAGTTAACCATTGCTAACATATTGATATATATTTATCTAGAAATGTGTGCATGTATGTAAAAGAGAGAGGGAGACTGAGAAAGGGAGAGAGAGTATGTGTGTTATTGATTAATAAAAATGTAAATATACTAGTGTTCCATAATCTGCTTTTTTACTTAACAATATGTCATGGATATCTTTCACATTCAATAAGTATAGGGCTATGAATTCATTTTCTATGGTTTCATAGTATAAAATGACCACTTATCACTTTTAAACCAAACATATATAAAAACCTATTAAGTAAACTTCAAAAATAAATTTTAACATCAGATTGTTTTCATGTCATATGTTACAATATAGTTTTAATTTTTTACCTGAGGAGTTGTAGATGATTGGATGTTTTTATCCTCCAAATGTTCATTTTTTGGATCTGTGGTGTACATGCTAATGTTTAAAAGTAATTTGAAAGAAAGAAAGAAAAAAGGACTATAAATCCATCTGAAAACAAACACGGTTAAGTGGGATTAATTTTTAAATAATTTTTTAGCATAAAGTTTCACCACAGTCAAGTCAGATATCTTTATAGTAAAAATAGTCCAAATATTCATTTTAAAGTTATTAACCAAAGTCATGTGCATAAATTTTAAAAATCATTATCACAAAACAATTTAATACTTCTCAGTAGTTCATAATCCTGGGCCGTATATTAAAAGCATATATCAGAAAACTTAGTTCTTTATTTCATGCACTGAAATAATATGTTTGAGCTAATTTCCATCATTGATTTACTCTAGTCAGTCAACTCCTGAATAAAAGACTCTAAAAAAATTTTAAATGAAATGTGATCAACTACATTAAAACCTACATCTTATAAGCATGCTGTCTTTATACATGGTCCATTAGAAATGTCTGTGGGTTCAACATTAAGCAAAATAAAATAGGTTTTATTTTGAATAAGAATGAACTAGGAAAAAACAGTGAACTAGAACCATATCAAGAGGAGAATTAGTTCTGGAAACATTTATTTTAAAATATCTGTTGTTTCTACCTTCTCTGTGATCTTTGCTGCCTTTGAGTAGAGGGAGAGTATCTTTGCCTTAAAAATATCTTTCAATTCTTGAGTTACTGTTGAAGACAAAAAGATTTCAAGTTTTAATTTTTAAGTATTTGATAATAATGTGCTTCAAGTATCTATATATATTTTTTAAAGGCAAGCAATTTTAATAATGAAAGTTTTTAATGAAAAGGTACATTAACATCTGAGTACCTACCATATGCTGGGTGCTTACCTATATTGTCTCACTTTACGAAGTAAAATATTACTGTGTAAAATCCTATAAGGAATCATAACTGAATTTATGATATTAAAACAGAAAATAATAGTTATTTTTTAAAATTTGATGAAAAAATGAGATCTCTAAGTCCTTTTAAAGTAAAACTCCATGTTAGTTAAAGGGAATATCAGAATTATTAGAATGACTACCTGTTAGCTGTTAGACCAGTAGCTAAGTGTTAGTAAGCCCTATGAACGAGGAATGTGGGTGAATCACGTAAGTTGTTTCAGGTTCTCAAGGGACAGGCTGAGGGTTAGCACCATTAAAAAATCTGAACTCCAGTACACAAGAGTCAGGGCACAAAGTTCACCCACTCAGTAAGTTCTGAATGCCTACTCTTCTGGACTCTGAAGATAAAAGCAGCAAAACAAAACGGGAATATAGGTTTTTACTCTCATGGAGCTTATATTCTTGTAGGGGGGAAGGGAAAGACAATAAACAATATTTTCAGACTGCAATTAAATACTGAAGAAAATAAACCAGCATGTCACAGTGGTCAAGGGGACATTTCAACTGTGACTTGAATGAGGACAAATTGTGACCCATAACTAGGCAGATGGACTAGGGGCATGCAAACATAACATCAAGAATCATACAAGGGGCTTCGCTGGTGGCGCAGTGGTTGGGAGTCCGCCTGCCGATGCAGGGGACACGGGTTCGTACCCCGGTCCGGGAAGATCCCACATGCCGCGGAGCGGCTGGGCCCGTGAGCCATGGCCGCTGAGCCTGCGTGTCCGGAGCTTGTGCTTCGCAATGGGAGAGGCCACAATAGTGAGGGGCCCGCGTACCGCAAAAAAAAAAAAGAATCATACAAGGAGAGATATCAAGAAACCAAGCAGCTTATTTTAAGATCTGCAACTATGTCATGATTAGGATGGCAGGACTTGGGATACAGGGGAGCAAACAGTGCATTAGAGCTTGAAAACCTAGATAAGGGGTCTGAATAATAAATTTAATAGGTTAGGAGCTATAAGAGAAGCTTGATACTGTGTCAAGCAATATTTGTGCCTGGCAATTACTCAAAACTCTCTTTATATATTTGCCAAAAGTGGAATTGGTAGGTGGTAACTACCAATTAGCATAGTAACTAAAAGCAAGAACTTTGAAGCCGAGATAGAAGTGATTTATTTCCCTAGGCCTCAATTTCCTTATCTGTAAAATAATGATATAATATTGCTTAATTTATTGGTTATTGTGAGGATTAAATGATATAATAACAGCTGACACAACTTGGACTGTTAAACACTTAACAGGAATTATCTCATTCGATTCTCACAACTCTACGAATTATTTACTATTATTATCTTTATTTTACAGATGTTGAAGCTGAGACCCAGGAATTTTAAGTAATTTTCCCAAAGTCACACAGCTGGCAAGTAGCATAGTTGGAATTTGAACCAAATACTCTTTAGTATTATTCAAATTCTTATTAACCTTGGCATCATCTGTCTTTTTCCTTTTAGTTGTTCTGGTGATACTGCATTATGGATTTAAGTTGCATTTTCTTGATGACTAATATATTTCATATATTTATTGGCCATTTAAATATCTTTTTTAGTAAAGTATCTGTTTAACTCTCTTGCCCATTAAAAAAATGTATTGCCTGTATTGTTCTAATTGATTGGTTGGGAGTTCTTTATCTATTCTAGAATGGATCTTTTCTTGAATATATAAATAGCCAATATCATTTCCTACTCTGTGGCTTGCATTTTCACTCTGATGATGTCTTTGAATGAACAGAAGTTTTTACTTTAATTTAGTCCAATTTGTTCTCTTCTTCCTTTATGGCTGGAGTTTTTATTGTTTTAGAAATCTTTGCCAACCCTGAGATCATAAAGATCATAAAGATATCTCTTTACATATTCTTCTGGAAGCATTAGTTTTGCCTTTTACATTTAAGTCTATGATCCATCTGGAATTGATTTTTATGTATAGTGTGAGAAAAAGATAAAAACTGATTTTTTTTCCCATATGATATCTAATTGACTCAGCACCATTAATTTAAAAAGACCATCCTTTACCCATTGCACTTCAGGGTCACCTTTGTTGTAAATAAGGTGACCACATATATGTGAATTTATTTTTGGATTCTATTCTGGTCCACTGGCCTATTTTTCTATCCTTATGCCAACACCACATTAGTGCTTATATAATAGGTGTTGATAGAGTTGGACTGACTCTTTGGCTTTTTGTATTTCCATATGAATTTTAGAATCAAGTTGTCAATTCACAAATACACACACACACACACACACACACACAAAACCTGCTGGAATTTTGTCTGAAATTGTACTGAATCTACAGATCAGTTTGGGGAGAACGTGATATCTTAATAGTATGTCAGTCCTTGAACACTGTATATCCTTCCACTTACTTAGATTTTCTTTATTTTAATAACGTTTTGTAAAACTCTAAACAGAATTTAGAGGTCTTGCACATCTTTCATTAGGCTTATTTCTAGGTAGGCTTATTTCTAGGCATTGATGCTTTTCTGGATGTTACCAAAATAGTATCATTTAAAAAATTCATTATTTGTTTTTGCTGATATACAGAAATACAAGTAATTTTTGTTTATTTATTTTATATGCAGGCCTTAATAAGTTCACTTTATTCTAATAGTCTGTAGATTCTTTTGGATTTTCTAAGTATACAAGTAAGTATACAAGTTTTATTTATGCATTTAATCTCCTTTTCTTTCTTTACTGCACTGGTTGTAACCTGTCTTTATAGTTGCTCAATATCCTTGATGACCTCGGTATTGTCCGTTTTCAGTATTTCTTTTACTATAGATCTGTTGACAATAAACCCTTTCATTATTTATTTGTCTGAAATGTGCTAATTTCACCTTCACTTTTGAAGGGTATTCTCACTGGATACAGAATTCTAGTCTAGAAGTTATTTTCTGTAAGCATTTAAAAAATGTTCCATTGCATTCTGGCTCCCATGATTTCTGTTAAGACTTTAATTATCATTCTTACCATGACTCCTTTGAAGATAATATATTTTCCCTCTCTTTGACTGATATTATAGTCACTAAAAAAAATTTTCTTTTGATAAAATATGCATGACATAAAATCCATCACTTTAAAGTGTGCATTTCAGTGGTATTAAGTGCATTCACATTGTTAAGCTACCATCACCACCACCCATCTCCAGAATTTTTTCATCATCCCAAACTGAAACTCTGTATCCATTAAACAATAACTCTCTATTCTCCCCTCCTGAAACCCCCTGGTAACCACCATTCTACCTTCTGTCTCTATGATTTGACTACCCCAGGTACCTCATATAAATGGAATCATACAATATTTGTCCTTTTGCATCTGGCCTATTTCACTTAGTATAATGTCTCCAAAATTTATCCATTTTGTAACATTTATCAGAATTTCCTTCCTTTTTAAGGCTGAATAATATTCCATTGATGTATATACCATATTTTGTTTACCCCCTTCATCTGTCTCTTTTTTTTAGTGGTTCACTATTAATAATTTAATGATTAAGTGAGATAATGCAAATAAAATATTCAGCATAGTCCCAAGCATATGGTAAGCACTCCATAATGGTAACATACTCAGAAAGGAAAACAGAGTTGCTTAGCTAGTTAAAGGTAGAGAAGTCAGGAGGTCTAACCCCTGGTTGAGTGGCTTCCTTATGATTTAGATTCCCATCCAATATGTGGCACGGAGAATTCAAATGGAGAAAAGCGGTCAGTTGCAGGAAAGAATGCTGATTCTTTTATTTTTTATTTTGCTTAGAACAAGTTAGAGATTGTAAGATTATAAGCTGGTAACATACTATAGTGTTCATTTACAATTTATTTTCTATTCAGAACACAACTTGTTATTTATGTTTTTCAGATAGTTGTTGAAATCCAACAATGCTCTGGAGCAATCTGCACGGTAAACATTTCTTTTAGGATTATCGCCTTTCTCTGCGCGCCCTTTTCCTCTTTTGCTTGTAACTTGTGCATTGTCCACTAGATGGCAATACACCAACATAAAATGCAAAGGAAACAGCCATACTGTAGCATCTTATTTACTCGATTTAGTGGGAGATGATCGTTTTCCTGGAAAATTAGCCTGCAAGTAGTGGGTTAGGACTACATCCATGCTTCCTATTGTGGAATTAATTAAAACCAGTGCTGATGAATGAACAGATGCTGAATGAATAAGTACAATCATATATTTAGTGCTTACAATGTACCAGACCCCGAGATAGGTACTACATACATGGTATGTGTCTGCTTCCCTCATATCACTACCCACCTCCCCCCATTGAACAGATGAGGACTCTGAGGACTGGAGGGTCAGTGGCTTTCCCAGGGTCATACAACTAGAGAGAGATGAAGCCAGGACTGCTCAGTGGCAGGGGAAGATGATGAGTTTGAAGCCACTGGTCACATCCAAGTACCAGAATGCAATGGAATCATGGAATTCTACCTTAGGACTGGGCAAAAGCTATGAATTTAATCCCTTCGTTTGTTGGTGGACATTTGGGTTGTTTTCACCTTTGGGGCTACTGTGAATAATGCTGCTGTAAACATGGATGTACAAATAACTGTTCAAAGTCTGCTTTCAATTCTCATACATATGTACAAAGGAGAACTGCTAGATCATATGGTAATTCTACGTTTAATTTTTTGAGGACCTGCCATACTGTTTTCCACAGTGACTATACCATTTTATATTCACACCAGCCATGCGCAAGGGTTCCAATTTCCCCACACACTTGTTGACACCTGTTATTTTGGTTTTTTGTTAATAGCCATCTTAATGGGTATGAAACGGTATCTCAATGTGGTGTTTTGATTTGCATTTCCCTAATGATTAGTGATGTTGAGAATCTTTTCTTGTGTTTATTGGCCATTCATATATCTCCTCTGGAGAAATGCCAATTCAAGTCCTTTGCCCATTTTAAAACTAGATTGTTTTTTGTTGTTGAGTTGTAGGGGTTCTTTAAATACTATGGCTATTAATCACTTATCTGTTTGCAAATACTTTCTTTCATTCTGTGGGCTGCCTTTCCACTCTGTTGATAGTGTCCTTCCATGTGCAAAAGTTTTTAATTTTGATGTTGTCCAATTCATCTAGTTTTTCTTTTTGCCTGTACTTTGAGTGTAACATTCAAGAAATCATTGCCAAATCCAAAGTCATGAAGCTTTCCTCCTATTTTTTCTTCAAAGACTTTTATAGTTTGAGGTCTTACAATCATAGTCATCTTAACATCTTCGTCTCCTAACTCAAAAATCTGGGTCATCTTTGAACATGTTTCTATTTTCAATTTTCTGTCTTGGTGTGTGGTCATAAAGGATTGTCTAAAAGCTAGCATGGCTAATAATTTTATTGAAAACTTGACATGTATAAGAAATGGTACAGTCTCCAAATGTTATCTTCTTCCAGAAAGAAATGTGTGGTGGGGGGGAGTGCTAATCACTTTAAGGAAATCAGAGACTGAGCTCAGTTGAGGTAGATTTGTAACACTCAGTTTTATCTCAATTTGTTCTGGTTCCTAGGGAATAGTTCTCTAGGAATTTTGCCTTAGATGATGCCCCCGACAAATTACGATAACCTCACTCATTTTTCCCAGGTCAGAGATACATTATTTCCCCTTGGTTCACTCCCACTGTCTGTGCTTTTTCCGAGGTCACAAAGGTATAAATAAAGGAGCTGGGGCCAAAATCAGGCAGTTTGGCTCCAGAGCCCACACTCTTAAAACTAAAGTGCTTATAATATATCAGACACTATGTCAGACATAGACAAAGCTCTCACAGGGTTTAGATGCTAACGTTTAGAAAATGGCCATTATAACTTAAATCTGTTTTAAAAAAAAGAAGAGAAAATCTATCAAGTATCTATCTAACTTTTTGGTTTGTCTATTTTAGAAAAGAAAGTATTAAAAATAAGGGCCTTAGGAAAAACTTGAAAATAGGGTGTAAATAATGAATAAGTCAGAGAAGGCTACGATTATTTAGAAATAGCTCATTGGAAATCAATTATAAAGGTGTTAAGATCCCTCTACGGGCCTCTTACCCTCCAACCCCTTTCACTGAGCACTCTGGAACTTCTGCTAGAATTATCAAACTCTCAACCTCTTCAGAACATTCTCTCAAATTCTGTGTCTTATCTGAAACCAAGCCCTTCCCTTAAGCATACTACTTCCCCTACAGTCCTCTTTCATAATAGCTGTTTACCAAGCCCTTCCCTTAAGCATACTACTTCCCCTACAGTCCTCTTTCATAATAGCTATTTATTTGCTTACTTCCTTCTGACAACTGCTATTTATATACATTACTTTTTAAAAACCTTGCCTCTTTGAAGCTTGTATAGTTTGGCAATACCGCTTTCTCCCTCTTCCAGTCACTGTTATTTACTGACCTTATCTTGGTTCCTTTCCATTATTCACCAAAGACATGAACAGCTGACTCCCAAGTTTGTAATCCTTCTGAGTCTTAAACATACACTTGGGTAATGCATTTACTACCGTGGCTCCACATATAACCCCTCATTCTCAGTAGATAACCTTACCTCCAACTTCCATTACAAATCTTTCTCTCCCTCTTACATTAAAGGAAGTGTCCTTCCTCCTAAGGCAAGCAGAGCACTTGTACTTTGGATTATATTCCTTCTTGTATTCTCAAGAATTTTACATCATCAATGATCCTTCTCTGCCTGTTATCAACTATTCCTCCTCTCCCACTTCCTTTCAACTAGATCCTTCCCAATGACGTTTAAATGAGTTCATCTTAATAAAAGTTTCCTAGAAACCCACATCCCCATTCAGCTGCTCCTTCCCTTTACTAGTAAACTTTTTGCAGAGTTGGTGGTTCTCACCACAGTCTTCTTTTCCTCACAAACCACTCACTCAGCAATACTTACCACTTGAGGTTCTACTCCTTTCACTCCACAAAGTATTCTACTTAAGGTCATAAGTAATCCACAAGTGAACATAAGACATGATGAAACATTCTTCTTTTCACTCTTATTAAACCACTCTCTTACCCCACCCCTCATCTTTCTTCTTATTCCTTTCCTGTCTTCTTTGCAGACTCATTTTCTCTCATCAACTGCTAAAAGTTGGGGGTCAGGAAGGTTCTGCCCTCAATCCTCACTTCAGTTCACTGGTTCAGTGCCCCAATACTCCTTACTGGCTTTAGGATAAAGACAAAAATATTTAACATGGCTGTGTTCAAACTACTACAACGAAGTACCAAATCCTGGGTGGCTTATAAACAACAGAAATGTATTCCTCACAGTTCTGGAAACTGGATGTCCCAAGATCAGCGTCCCAGCATGGCTGGTGAAGGCCCTCTTTTGGGTTGCAGACTGCTGACTTCTCATTGTATCCTCATATGACAAAGAGACAGCTAGAGAGCTCTCTGGAGTCCCTTTTATAAGGGTACTAATCCCTTTTATAAGGACTCTACCATCATGACCTAATTATCTTCCAAAGGTCCTACCTCCTAATACCATCATTTTGGGGATTAAGATATCAACATATGAATAAACATCCAGTTAATTGCAATGATAATCCTACAGGATTCTGCACAATGTAGTCCATGGGTCTCTCTCAAGCCTAATTTCATACCATTCCCCATTCATTTTTTCCATTCCTAGCCACTCTGATGTTCTTACAGGTCCTTGAAATTGCTAGATTCCTTCTGCAGAGCCTTAATACTTGCTTTTCCCTCCAACTGAAATACTCTCCACCAACCTCCCCTTCATTTGGCTAACTCCTTTTTAATCCCTCAGCTCAAGGACCTCAGAGAAATATTTATGACACCACCACTGCCCATAGACTAAGTAAGGTCCAGTTTTTTATGTTCTTATAGAATGTTGATCATTTTTTTCACAGCAGTTTTCTCAGTTTGTAGTCATGTATTGATTAGAGTGACTGTTTACTGTGTTTGTCTCATTAGGCTGTAGACTCCATAATAGTGTCCCACAGGTCCTTGAGGCTCTGTGCATTTTAGTTTTCAGTCTTTTTTTGACTCTGTTTTTCAGTGAGAATGATTTCTATTTATCTATCATCAAGTTCATTGATTCCTTCCTAGTTCATTTCCATTCTGCTATTGAGTCCATCCAGTGAATGTTTTATTTCAGATACTGTATTTTTTTTTTTTTTTTTGCGGTCCTCGGGCCTCTCACTGTTGTGGCCTCTCCCGTTGCGGAGCACAGGCTCCAGACGCGCAGGCTCAGCGGCTATGGCTCACGGGCCCAGCCACTCCGTGGCATGTGGGATCTTCCCGGACCGGGGCACGAACCCGTGTGCCCTGCATCAGCAGGCGGATCCTCAACCACTGCGCCACCAGGGAAGCCCCACTTTTTTTTTTTTAAGACAATGACTAGCTGACATTACTATTTAATTAGGACAATACAAATCTGGACACTACTACTCCAATTCAAATGGACTCTGCCACTATTAACATTACTATAGTATTTAGTGTTTGTTCTCATTAATCAGATATTATCTTGAACTTTTATTCCTTTCAGGTGCCTAGATTTTGTTTCCACAATAAAATGGTAAGGTATTCCACGATTCGGAGCATGTTTTATATTCCTGTCTTTTTCTTAGTACCAAACACAATGGCTTTTCTCACCCATAGAATAAAGTTACTAACAACTTGTCCAGAATCCAAGGTTTTCCACAACATGGCATCAAACCATCTTGTCAGCTTCCTCTGTAGCTCTCTTGACCCTGTATTTCAGTCAAATTAAACTGTTAACTGCTCTCCTATGCATTATTTGTTTTCTCTTATTTGCTTGGAATACCTTCCCACTGCATCTCTTCTTTGCAAATTATATCTGTTGCTTAAGGGTATTCCAGGAAAAGCTTCCTGCAAGGTATACCCCAAACTGGAAGTCATCTTCCCTTTTGAATTCTCACATCATTCTGTCACTTGCTCTACCTTCCTTCTCCCTCTCTAGTTGTCTATCCTTGGCCTTCTTTACAAGCTTCCTTTCCTTTATCTGTCCCTTAAATGTTGAGGTTCCTTGGGATTCTGCCTTCTGCCCTTTTTTCTTGTCACTCTCTCTCTATTTTTTAAGACATTTATTTTACTACCAATGACCAATAAGCTGATGAGCCTGGCCTAGAGAAGACCTAGAGATTCTAACTAGTATATTTACCTAAATATTGAATATCTCTACTTGATCACCTTTATAAGCATATTAAGCTAAGCTCAATGTATGTACAACTGAACCCAAGACCTTTCCCCACCAAATCTATTCCTTCTTCAGAGAATTTCCTATCTCAGAGAATGAAGCTACCATCTACTTAGTTGCTCAAATTAGAAACTGAGGAGTCATTCCTTCTCCCCTCTTTTTCTTTCCTGCTGACATCTGGTGAGTTACTAAATCATGATAACACAAGCTCCTAAATATTAAAAAATTTTGCCCACTTTTCTCCATATAAATTGCCACTATCCCAGTCCAGGCCATAAGCACCTTTCCCTCTAAACACTATAATGGTCTTTCCAACTGTTTTCTCCATGTCCAGCCTTGGTACTCCCCCCTGTAATTTCCATAATGCATCTTCTAAAATGTACAGTGATTACAGCAAGTTCCTGCTTAATATTCTTCAATGGCATCCCATAGAAGAGAAACGTCCAAACTCCTCAAACTCAGCTTACAGAGCCCTCTGTTATAAGGGCTAATCTTGTCCCTGTGTATCTCCTCATTCTTCACTTGGCATTCTAAACTTCAACCGTACTAAACTGTAGTTCTTCAAACTTGTCATGCCGCACATCCCCAAGACTTTATACATTCTGTATGTTGCCTCCTCACCCAACACCCCTGCTTTTTTCCCAGCTAATTCTACATAGTTTAAGGAGTCATTCTTGTAGAAGCTCCCTTCAGTATGCATTCTTATTGCAGCATCCACCCCAGTATGGTAAGTGCTTGTTTAACTACCATCATTCTTTTACTTGACAAATATTAATTGAGAGTGCACTATGTAACCGGTACTGTATTCTTTATATAGAATTTAGTCACTATAGGGTATTGTGGAAGCACGTATGGTACATGGGGTCCAAGAAATGCTTCTCAGTGACTCGCATTTCCATTTATTTTCCTGGTAGATTGAATCAGTGCTGATTTCATAATCATTTCTGGGTTCTTTGAATTACCTAACACCATAGGTGGTAGATAAATATCTAATCCCATTAACTGTTGGATTTTAAACATATACAAAACATTCTCACATTGTAAGTGGACTCCAGCCAGCCATTACTTTCTACTTAGCAGAGCTTTTCTTTGTTATCATTTTGGATATAATGGAGTGTAAAAAGTGAAGAGGCAAACTACTATAGTGAAAGATATGGGACTTATTGTCAGAACACCATGGTTAGTAATTCTGCCACTTTCTAGGTATGTGTCCTTAGTCAAGACACTTAACCTCTCCAAGTCTCAGTTTTCTCATCTGAAAAAGGTAGTTACAAAATCAAATGAGATAAGAGAAAATAAAAGCATAACATAAAATATAAAGGGGTATCCAAATGCAATTATTATTATTGTTATTAGGGTGACTACAGATCAGGTCTCCCTGTTACTTGTCATCCCAGCTCTATAGGCAACAGGAGTTCCAAATCTCATCCTTCATCTTCCCTTTACTATTTAAAAGGTAGGCTTTTGTACTTTAATAAACACGTACTCATGAAAATGTTTAAAAAAACAAAAACAAAAGACAAATACTATATGATTTCACTTATATGTGGAATCTAAAAAATAAAACAAGCTAGTGAATATAACAAAAAAGAAACAAACTCACAGATAGAGAGAACAAACTAGTGGTTACCAGTGGCGAGAGGGAAGGGGCACCAGTATAGGGGTGGGAGATTAAGAGGTACAAACTACTATGTATAAAATAAATAAGCTACAGAAATATATTGTACTGCACAGGGAATACAGCCAATATTTTACAATAGCTATAAATAGAGTATAACCTTTAAAAATTGTGAATCACTATGTTGTACACCTGAAGCTTATGTAATATTGTATATCAACTATACCTCACTTAAAAAAAAAGTCAGATAACAAGTGTTGACAAGGATTTGGAGAAATGGGACCCTCGTATACTGCTGGTGATAATGTAACATGGTACAGCCACTTTGGAAAACAGGCTGACAGTTTCTCAAATGATTTAACATAGTTACCATATGACCCAGCAATTCTACTCTTAAGTATATTCTCAAGAAAACATATGTCCACACAGAAATTTGTACACAAATATTTATAGTAGCATTATTCATAATAGCCAAAACGTGGAAACAACCCAAATATTCATCAACGGATGAATGGATAAGCAAAATGTGGTATATCCATACAATGGAATATTATTCAGCCATAAAAAGAATGAAGTACTGATACATGCTGTGATAAACCTTGAAAACATAATGCTAAGTGAAAAAAGTCAATCACAAAAGATCACATACTATATGCTTCCATTTATGTGAAAGTACAGTATAGGGAAATCTATAGAGACAGAAAGTAGATTAGTAGTTGCTTAGGGTAAGGGGTGAAAATATTGAAAATATTCTAAATATTCTAGATATTCTAAATATTCTAAAACTGTAGTGATGGTTATATATATCTGTGAATACACCGAAAGCACTGAACTGTATACTTTAAATAGGTGAATTTGGTATGTATGGTATGGTATGTGAATTATATCTCAAAAAATCTGAGTTAAAACAAAAACAAAACACACACACACACACACACACACACACACACACACACAAACAGCCAAAATATTTAACAACTAAATATTAAAGGGACAAGAGAGTCAGAAACACTAGCCTATGAAAGTCTAGAATTTAAATGTATTGGCCAAAAACCATCAGACCACAATTTTTAAAAAAATGTTAACTGGAAGGGTAGGTGGCACAAAAGAGTAATGATCTGAGCCATTTCTCAGTAAAATAGTAACCCATTGAGCTGGAAAGTCAGGGTATCTGAGTTCAAGGACTAGTTTAGCTACTAACTTAATCACTTATACCCAGGTAGTCTACCCACCCACCACTTTGGACTTTCAGTTCCTTGATCTCCTTGGCTCCTTTGATCTTTTTTCCACCCTATCTCAGCTACTCACTCACAAGGCCACAAATATGAAATGGCCACTCAATTCTGCCCAGCTATGCTACTATGTTTCTCTAGTATTGCTACAGACTGAATATTTGTAACTCCTCAAATTCCATATGTGGATATCTTAACCCCCAATGTGATGGTATTAGAAGGTGGGCCTTTGGTAGGTGATTAGTTCATGAGGACAGAGCACTCACGAATGGGATTAGTGCCCTTATATGAGACCCAGAGAGCTCTCTTGCCTCTTTTAGCCATCTATAAACCAAGAACTGGGCCCTCACCAGAAACTGAATCTGCTGGCACCTTGATATTGAACTTCCCAGCCTCTAGAACTGTGAGAAAAAAAATCTGTTTATAAGACACCCAGACTATGTTTTTTTTATTGGTTATAGCAGCCTGAACGGACTAAGACAAGTATGACTGCCTTCTATCTTCGAAATGACTAGTTTATGTCTTTTCTTCACCCCTTAGCCTCTTATCCAAACATTCCACCTCTCTTCTACTGATCCTGCCTCATACTTTCTTTATGCTCATTGAGAAAAAGAGAATTAACTTCAGGCAGAAACTCTCTCATCTTCTGATCACTGAATCTACTCATGTATCTGCATCTCTACCTATACTCTCTTTCTTCCCGTTACTATAAATTTTATGTTCATGTTCCTGAGCCAACATACATTTCTACATATTCCCTGGATCCCATCCCCTCTCACTTTCTCAAAGATTCCACTCCTGAGATATACGTTTTCTCTCTTATACTATATTTTTCCCCTCTATACTGGGTCATTTCCATTAGGCTAAAAACATACTTAAGTATCCCCATCTTTAAGAATCCTACTTCGACCCCATATATTCTTCTATAACCTCCATTTCTCAGTTCTTCTTCACAGTGAAATATCTTGAGATGTCTACAGTGTTATGTCCATTTCTTCACATCACATTTACTCTTCACTATGCTTGTCAAAATTCAAGTCAGATTTTTTTATTTTACCTCACCTCTCACCACATTTCAGTACCACTGGCCATGCTTTGTAGTCTTGGCTTTTTAAGTCACCACACACTTCGGACTTTCTTCCTACTTCACTGGCTACTCTTTCTCCATCTCCTCTGCTTGCTTCTTTTCCTCTGCTTTACCTCTAATCATTGGAATGCTTTCTATGAACACACTATCCCTAGGTAGTTTTATCTACATCCTGATGTCTCTCAACTTTATATCTTTGGTTCCATACACAGAACTCAAGACTCAGAGCTTACTTTAGATTTTTAGTAAGCAGACCAAACATAAGGTGAGCAAAATAAAAACAGTCCCCCCTCTACACATTTTCTTCTCCGGTCTTTTCCATTTGGTAAATGGCAAAACCATCCACTAGGAGCTTCTCTCTTTTTCTCACCCCTATATTTCAAACATCACCAAGTCTGTAGCCTCTGCCACCAAATATATCTCACATCCATCCATGTTTATACCACTTTAGCCAAAACTATGGTCATTCCTTCCTGGATTACCACAAGGGTCTTCTCCTAATGCTGCTTTCCATTCCCTATGACCCATTCACCATGTAACAGGCGGAACAAACCTTTATACAATAAATCAGATTATATTACTCCCTTCCAAAAAACCCCCTACTGGTTTCTTATCATACTTTAAATAAATTCCTAACCTGTCCCATGGGTAGAGCCCCATGGCTGATTCAAAGCCCTTTGGCCCCTATCTATGCTTTGGCTCCTAACTATCTCTCCAAGCTCATCTTGTCCCACTTTCTCTACATCCCAGCTACAGCATTCTTTATGATATTCTTTGAAAGAGTCAAGTTCTTTCCTACCTTGGGCTTCTGTAGTTGAAGTTTCCTTTACCTGCATTGCTCTGGTCCCAAATATTTCCATGGCTGTCTATTTTATATCACTGAGGTCTCAGCACAAATGTCAGCTCTTCAGGGAGGCCTTCCCTAACCAATCAATCTCAAGTAACCCCTCCCTGAGGTCCTCTCACCTCACACTGTTTTACTTCTTCACTGCACTCACCATTATCCAAGATTTCTTTGTTCACATATTGTTTACCTGTTTATTTTCTATCTTCATTACAATTTAAGCTCCATGAGAACAGGAATCTTGCGTCTTTTTAACCATCGTATTCACAGTGTCTGGCAAAACAGTAGATGCCCTAAAAATATGTGATGCATTCCTGTCCCTGAGCGAGTCACTCGACCTCTCTAACCCACATCTGTGGGCTTACTGTTGCCAGTCTTACCTCTGGGTTTGGAGAATACAAAAGTGAATAAGACATGGCTTCTTGAAAATCTCATCCATTTATCCCTTTTCTCATATTTACTGAATGTATATTGTACTATGTTCCACATACTGCTCAATCTCAGTGTTTAGTTCCTTCTTCAGTAAAATGGAGTTTTGTTAACCAACTCTATCTCATAGGCTATATAAACAGGATGAGTATGAAAATAATATACAAAATGAGAAGTGCTATAAAATATTACTTTATATATTGCTATTGTTACACCTGCCTCTTTCCTTTTGTCTGGTACTGGCCAGGAGTTTATGACAACAGAGAGTCAACTGACAAAACCAGTAGTACAAATTCTAGTACTCACAGAAGGTCATAAATATGAATATCCATTTCATAGGCAGATAGTGTCTAAAATGTCTGGTGCATGAATTCTTAAATGTGATAGTAATAAGTGTCACTTTCCCACACTTCTGTTGCAGTAACAGAATAACAATAACAAATAACAATACTATTTACACCTATGAAAAATGACAGAGTGAGGTGTGACCTCTCTCAGTGCCACCCAAGCCAATCTTCCCTCTCCATCACCCCATCTGATCTTTCATAGACTACAGGACACACACAGAGGGGCATCAGTGACCAGTTATGGGCCTGCAGAGCTCTTATAAGGACTCCTACATGATATGCCTGACACGTGGTACCTGTGCAACAACTGTCCTTAATCCTTCAAAAGCACTGATCTAAAGGGCTTGTCCACTGTGATAGAACAGGCGGAGTGAGGGGCGTGGGAGGAGGGAGGTGAGCCTTCCCAGGATCAGCAACCAATCCTGGAACACATCTCCAATCACAGGAGCTTACGAACGTTCATTTGCCGATATGCACCATTTGTACAGTAGTCTGCGCTTAATAAAATTAATTTTTCAGTCAGTCCTGACTGACAGACATTTTCTTACTTGCGAGTACCTGTAAAACGAAAGAAACGCAGGAGGAAGGGAGAGAATAAAGAAGAGAGATGTGGGGTGAGGGAGTAAAGACACGAGTCAGGGAGAGGAGAGAAAGAGGTCTGTGACTGTTTCCCCAGCGCCAGGCAAAGAAGCCCCCTAGAACTACGCTCCCTAGAACTGAAGGGGACGGAAAGGCGTTCCTGGGGGCTACCAGAGAGGAAAGACCGCGGGAGACAGGGGACTAGTGCCAAAGGGGACAGTAAAGACAAATAGGCCGTACATACAATTCCTTTAGCATCCGCCGCTGCCCCGGGAGCGGCCCTGGCGCCCAGCAACCGCCGCAAAGCCCACGCGCAGCTCTGGGGTACAGGTGGCGGAACCTCGGAGACCGCAGTGGGCTGCGCGACAGCGGCTTCTGGGCGGGGCTGACGACGGCGGGGCGGGGCTAATGGCAACGAGGCTGGGCTAATGGCAACGAGTGGGGGCTGACGGCGGCGGGGCGGGGCTGGCGGCGGCGGGGCGGGGCTGACGCATCTAAGTGGCGTCCTGGTTTCTCCAGGTCCCGGAGCCGTAGGGTTCTGGTGTTCTCCGCGACCGCCCGGTGTGTTTTCAGTCTGTTCAACCCTTTCCTTTCCATGTCTGAGAACACTGACCTATTGTGTTGTAAAGTCAAGGGACGGAGTTGACTTCGGAGGGGCATTAGCCAAAAAGCAGCGCCAGGGTCTGCGCGTGCCAGAAGTAACTTGTCAAAACTCAGATCATATTTCCTCTTACGTAAACTTAAATATAGTGCAGTCTTAAAATAACATAGTCTCTGGGGTCAGGACTGCGCTCAAATTTCAGCACTGCCACTTTGTAGCTTTGGGACCACAGGCAAATACATAATCTCCCTGAGTTTTGGGTTTTCTTATCTGTAAAGGATGTGGTGGTGGTGTGAGACTAAATGAATTGATGCATGGTAAGTGTCTGCAACAGGGCTTGATACAAAGTAAACAGACGATATTCTGTTATCAGTGTAAAACCTTTGTTTAGTTTTGTCCCCGGCACCATGAAATCTTATGTGGAAATCTTCATATGAAACAATGAAAGCAGAACTGCTCTGGTTTAAGGTGGGCCCAGAAGCTTTGGGTTCTCAGTGCCAAAGGTGGACTTCAAGTTTCCTCTATGGAATCCCCAAGCTTCCTATTATATAGACGAAAACAACTGTTATTGGAGAAAGTCTAAACTTCTTAGAAAGACAAACTGACCTTTCCTGTTTTTTTTTCTCCTGATACTCCAAACAACTTTTTCTCCTGCACACGCTGTATTCCTTTTTGACCCCATGTTTTTTCTAAAGTCATTTCGTCTATGCGGAGTGTTCCCTCTCTCCTTTTCTTACTTATCATTTAAGATCTCATTCAAATTACAACTCTTTTTGGGGCGACTGAGTAAAAATTCTCTTTTTATTGTAACCCCTTCCCACTTTCAGCATGGCGTAGACAGCTCAGCAAGGATTTAAAGTCATTTTCTTCCTGTTTTAGGAGAGTAGACAAGGTCTTTTGTGATTATACGGCTAAGGAAATGCTTTGTTCTCATGGTATGGAAGGAAAAAGCAAGGAGATCCCCAAGGATACTGGGATGAAGAACAAATGGTAGAGCTGGGAAGAAGGACCTTTGAGAGGAATCTGCTGGCCTCCAGGACACTATTCTGTGCCCCAGATGCAATGGACTGCTGGAGGTCAAATGCTTTAGGGTCAATTTAAGGAAGATGGAGGGCACATCAACAGAGTTTCAGAATTCTCACCAGGTCAGAGGGCTCAGGCCATATTTAATTTGAGTTAGTCAACTAAAGCATGTGATATCACTTGCTCCCAAAATGGCACGAAGAAATTCCCATCTGTTAACAGAGAACTAAATTATTCATATAGAAATATAATGTCCTGAAACATTTCAAAAATAATGTCCTTCATTTATTTAAAGACAATATAATACAAACTTAATAATCACTTAAAAAGCAGCTAAAGAAACATCTGAAGCTTTTTTGGTAAAAAAAGTCAATAGTAAGTTCATAGCAATTAAATTGGTTATATTTGCAACAATGCCATTAAAAGCAAAAAAAAAAAAACTTTTGAGGAACAAAGAGAACCTTATTCATTACAGCAGTTTTTACTAAATTGGATATGAAAGTAGTTTCAAAAATATCTTCTGTATAAAGTATAAAGTTTCTGTATAAAGTTTCAAAACTATCTTCTGTACTTCTGAAAGCACTTCAATAAAAATAGAAATTTGGCCAATGATCTATTTGGTATGATTTAAGTGCCAATTTTCTTTTCCAGTCTTACCTCTCACTAATTCCCGTTATCAACCTTAAGTGTCGGCCGTTTACCCCAGGCTTTACTGTTTTCACACTTGGCTAATATGCCAGCCCTGTACCTAGCTGTTCCCTTCTTCGCTTTACTCCCTAATATCAACTCATCAATCCAAATCATACCCTTTCTTCAAAGTCCGGTTCAAGTATCACCTCCTTTAAGAAGTTTTCCTCACTGAGAACAGTTTTGAATCATTCATTTGGATTACAGCTATTTGTACACATCTTGCTGCCTTGTAAGGTTCTTGAAGGCAAGTATCTTATTCACATTTGTATTCCCCTCAGAGTCAATCTCCCACTAGAATTCAAGTTCCATTAAACAGAACCCTTGAATATCTTCTTCATCACTGTATTTCCCAGCACCTAGCAAAACTGGCACATAGTTAGCCAAGTTACAAGTGTATTCTGAGTGAGTGAATGAATGGATTTTAGAACATAACTCCATAAAGGCAGGGATTTATCTGTTTTATTCATTGCAAAATGAATATCTGAATATTACCAGATGAATAAATTATTTTTTGGAAGGCTTAGGATTCATCGTATACAACAAAAATTCTTCAATCTATATGCCTTCCCAGAGGTCAAATGTATTTATGTTGGCTTTCACCCAATGAATTTGGTGGATGATATATCGTTCTGAAAATAAGACAACCCCCAGAACTGCAAGAGTAAAATTTAAAAGAATCAAAATAAAATGGGTGTTTACATTAAGAGTAAAATTTAAAAGAATCAAAATAAAATGGGTGTTTACATTAGTTTCAGTTTTCTTTATTGTTCTTTTCTGTGTTCTAAATTTTCTGCAATGAAAGTGTATTATTTTGTAATCAGACAAAAATAATCAGTACCATTTTTAAAGAATGTAATGGATGAGATCACTTGCAAACATAAGACTGAGGACATTTTGAGAACATTAAAGTCCAATCAATGTTATGGAGTTAATACCAGAGAGAAAAACACTGGACTGTGAAAATAACTTGAAGAGCTGAAGCCTAATCAGTCTGCCTAAAGACAAACAAACAGACAATAAACAAACACTTCTCAAAGGGAGAATGATGGTACCAACCCTAGGAAAAATAGGCATCTTGAAGAACATGAATTTATAGTGTTTGTTTAGCACTGTCCTTGGAAGTATGACACCCTTGCTGTGCACTGAATTGTATCCCCCCACCAAATTCATAAGTTGAAGCCATAACCCCCCAATGTGATGGCATTTGGAGATGGGGACTTTAAGAGGTAATTAGATTGGATAAGATCATGAGGGTAGAGCCCTCATGGTGGGATTAGTGCCTTTATAAGAAGAGACACCAGAGAGCTTGCACACTCTCTTCCATCCCCATTTTTTCACCCCACCCTGTGAGGACCCAGCGAGAAGGAGGTTATTAGCATGCTACGAAGAGAGCCCTCATTAGAGCCTGATCAGGCTGGCAACTTTCACGTTTGACTTCCAGCCTCCAGAACTGTGAGAAAATAAGTATCTGTTGTTTAAGCCACTCAGTTCTATGGTATTTTGTTGCAGTAGCCCAAGCAGACTAAGATAGACTAAGCAGCCTAACATCTAAACTGTTATGTGGCAGGTAGTTTTCTGATACTGAAAGAGAATCTCCTCACTGACTCAGTTAATAAAAATTTACTAAATGCCCACCGTGCTCCATGCCCTGTGCAAACTGCTGAGGATTCAAAGATGACCAAGATAAGGTTCCCACCCCTCAGGGGTTAATTTAATAGGAGACAAACATATAAACAAACTGAAAAAAGGACTATAAGTACTATGACAGAAGTATGTATAGTGTACATACACCGTTCTTTCAGGCACCTAGAGGTTAGAGTAATGGTTCCTATCTGTGGTTGGGTGGGTGGAGTAAGTTTGGTTGGCTTGAGTCAACACTGTATCAAATTAACTCTGAGTTCACCAGCCAAGTCAAGAGCTGTGACTTACAATGTGGTGACAAACCTGAGACTTCATGGTGAGCCCTGCAGAGACCAATACTGGACAGACAGCCAGAGAGACTTGGGTGTAGAGTAGAGGTAGGAAGTAGCCGCATGCTCTGAAAATGGCATAGGCTATGACAGTGGCTTACTGTGCTCTTCAACTATTTCTACATTCTGTAAATTTCCATTTCTAATTCTTCTTTGGGGCCTTGAATATTTATAACAACATTCTTATTTACTTATACTAACTGTATTTTGTATTAGTTAAAAAGTATTCAAAGCCTGTTACATGGAGAAGAGCTACTGGTGAACATGGGAACCAGCACTGACTGCAGCACCCTTGGGCCTCACATGCCTTTTGCTAAGTCCTAATCATCCCCCATGTCCTAACCCTAGTCCTACTTTCTCTGGAGGCTGTGTCTAAACTGCACCTCCCCCTGGATTGATAAGGTGCTCCTGCTACGACCTCCCTGGCGCCCCTCTACTTCCTGCATCATGGCACGTATCATACTGTTTTGCAATCTCTTGTTTAGTGGTTGCTCTCCTCTATCAGACTGTCAGATCCTTAAAGATGGAAACAATATTAGTCTTCATGATGTGCCTGGGTCACCAAAGGCTTTCAGTAAGTATTTGTTGGATGAATCTAGTTTCAGAGCTTGTGAAAGTAGAGGACCAGGTGAGCATTAAGTTTATGGTGCTACCCCCAAGGTGCACCTGGCCAAGGAAGTTCATCCATCTGAACTTTGGTATACATTAATCCAGTCCAAATTGAGAACATAAACACTAAGGGAATACAGTCCCAGAAAGTAACCAGAGTCAGGCTGACATAAAAGTGAAGATTCTATGGCTTCGTAATATGTTAGCTTAATAAAAATTAAGCTAGTTTTGAACAGAGGTGAATGTCATGGTGGAAGGGGCTGCAACAGTAGTCTAATGATAAGATTAGTTCAATATGAGATGTTAGCCTAACAACTAAATGAAGGGTGTATGTACCCTATTCGCACTTCTGTCAGAGCACTTATATCCCTTTTTACAGTTTGCTCATATGTTTGTCTGCTAATAAATCAGACCCTTAGGTAGTCTAATGACATGTTTATTTAAACATGATTATTCTAACAACTAGGCAGGAGTTGACCTAGAGTAGAGGAACTTAATGGGTGACACACAAAAGCAGAGACGTTCTGTTGATCAAGTGGGATAAAATGTGACTTTTGCAGATAAGCCTTTCTTCTTATCTTCTCTACTAGCATGTTGCAATCCCTGAAATTCCTGCCACAGAAGTCACTCTTTTGGTTAAAGTTACAAACTTTACATGGTCCTTGTTAACCTGTAAGAAGATGCTATTAGGTGATGGCAACACCCAACACATTGGTACTTCTGGCTCTCCAATCTGATCTTCCCATCTCCCAGGATGTGAATGCTTAGTGAGAGACACTTTCTCAGCCTCCTCACAGTGGGGTGTGGGCTTCACTAACATTATGTAAGAGGAAAGATGTGTCCAACTCCACAGCATGTCCTTAAAAATAAATTGCTTGCCTTGGACTTTTTTTTTCCTTCTTCCTGAGGACTAGAAAGGGGACAGACATCTTTAACCTTTGTCCTAAGCTAGGGCATGGCACAGCCTCAAGACAGAAGGACATGGGTCTCTGAGTAGACTGCATGAGCAGAGTAACACTGTCAGCTGGTTTCATAAGAGGGAAATAAATTTCTCTATTTAAGTACTTCATTTTTCGTTTCTTCATTATAGCAGCTTACCTGACCCTGATTAATATGATATTCATGAGGCTGGTGTAGAGATTGATAGAAATTGAAGAGGGATTGTGTTATGGTATTTTAAAAAAAGAAAAGAGGAGCCCAAAGCAATTCAAGGCATGAGAGGCCAGGTGACCATGAACCGTGAAACTGTGATGGTAATAGTAAGTCAGAGCAAGCTGTTGGTTAGCAGAACAGGACACTGCAATTAAATTGTGGTAGTACATTCAAGTGTATATGTCCCTATAAAAATTAAGATATAATGATGAATAGTGTGTGAAAGAAAAAAAAAGGCAGAGATCAGGTTGGAGATGTAGAACATTACCCCCATCCCCCCCAGATGGAAAGGGTAATGGCTAAAAATGCTGTTTAGAGAAACAGCCACTCTTGGTTCTAGTACATTTTAAGCTTAAACAGTACATATGTCAATATCCATATGGATAAAAGTTGCCTCCGAGAGCAGCTTTCTGATGACTATATTCGGCATTCTCTCTTTTCACCTCTAAACCTGTATAGAAGTCTCTCCTTCATCTTCTTCATCTTTATTTTGATGTTCAGCTTTCTGGAGAAGTCTGGGGCCTAGCAAACCAATAAGTAGACTTCCAATTGGGGCTGTGATGAGGATGGCCAAAAATGCCACTGTCAACACATCCATTCCATATCCTTCTAACTGTTTCTCGCCATGTGATCTTGCTGTGTCCAAAGCCACAGATCCTATTGCAGCCTATAAAAGTTTAAAGGTAAAGTTGGAAGCATGATAAGACAAGCACATAGAAAAAACGGTTATTTTATCATTTGCAAAAACAAATTTCTTGTTCTTCTGCTCAACTGACAAAGTTCTATTAGTCTTCTTTCAAAGTGTACTACAGTTGATTTTAATGATCTAAAAGCTCTCCCTGCCCTTGCATAGGGAAAGAATGATGATTCATATGTACCTATTTGCATAAGGTAAACTTACAAAAATATCAGGCAAATATATTTCAGAACACAAGGCAAATACAGACTTAGGATATTAATTAACTATAACAAGATTCTATATACTAAATTCCTCCTGAGTAAAGTTGAAAGTTACTGAATGGTCATCTCATTCTTTTGTCTTTAGGAATTTGGAATTAAGAAAGGACAAGATGAAAAAATGCAGTGATACTTACTGGAAGATGGTGAAATTTTACATGAAAAAACATAAGAATATTGCTGTAGAGCCTAAGCTAATTGTTAAACATCAAGAAACTTGAAAGTGGTAGGTACCTTTGAAACTTGAAGTTAACCTTATTAGGAATTTGATGAACTCTTTGCCTTAGGAGTTGGTGAAATGTTTTGTTTAAAATTTATCTACTGGGAAGTATTATGAAAACTCTTAGAGACAAAATGCAATATTATCAGTGCACATGGGGAAAATACATTAATCAATCTGGTTATCCTCTTATTGGCACAGAACATAGCAATGAAACAGAAGAGAAAATATCAGTGTGGATGAGACACAATGGCAGAGACGACTCATTGCCCACAAATATC